>NC_082709.1:138095349-139345349 GCF_030144855.1 Hypanus sabinus | reverse complement strand
TACTGGTTGGTAAATGCTAAAAATTCCAAAGACTTGCCTGGATTAGCCATTTGAAATCTGCACGAGTAACAGTAACACAAATCTAAGTTCCAAGTGGAAGTCTGAGACTCCAGCGACATGAAGATTTGGTTTGTGTATACAAATTGTCCATAAACAAAAAAAGTACTCAGTCAAACCACAGGATTACTTGTTCTCCAGAGGCAATAGAAATACCAATGAGTTATTTGATTACTTTAATTTATATAAAGCTTAATAATATAAAATTAAATTCCAAACCAAACATCTGTTGTCTTTTTTTCTGCAACACTTTAATATAGGTTTAAATTACTTTAACTTTAATAACCATTATCTGCACATTATAAAACAACAATTCAAAATGAGAAGTATGCTTGCAGTTTCACAAATAAGCCCCAGGTGCCTTATTTAGATTTTAGAAATTTGGTGACTGTCTGGACAGGTCACACCCTTAAGTAGAGGACAATAATAGTCACACCTGAAGAAGTCAGATTTTTTCATCCAATTGCTTGTTTTTTTTTCTCCTTTCAGGGCTCTTTTAATGACCCTGACCTGGAGTTACACACTGCCCGGTTCTTTGTGGGAATGGGACCCGCTCTTGGGATTTCATGACTCGCCGTTATTCGACATGCCAAGGGCGCAGCCTAAGAGCTCCGTTCGCCTTCGGAGGGCTGAGATCTCATGGCTCTGGAGGCAGGCGGATCAAAGGTCGGTGTTCCAGCAGATCGGCGTGTTGTGGGAGTCGGAAGATCTATGGCTATGTGCCCAGAAACCTATGATCTTTGAGCACAGAGCTCTCAGAAAAAGCAACGCAACAGACTTTTAACATCATAAACCAGTGAGTTCTTTGTTGTGTCTCCCCTCTCGCTGTGAAACGGAGACACCCTCTCTTTTATTAGAGAGAGAGAGAGAGAGAGAGAGAGAGAGAGAGCCTGTGGTATGTCGAATACCGGCTGAACGAGTAGTCTTTGGGGTACTGCAAATCTGTCTTTGCTGTTGCTTTGCTGCATGCTTGAGTGCTCAGCGGTGGGTGTCAATGCTTTTTCTCACTGGTGGGGGAGGGGTGATTGTTGATTACTGCCGCTTATGCGCATGAGGGAGGGATGCTCAGGGGCATTTTGGGGTTCTAATATTTAACTGTCATTCATTCTTTGGGGGCACTCCTCTGTTTTCGTGGATGGTTGTGAAGAAAAAGCACTTCAGGATGTATATTGTACACATTTATCTGATGTTAAATGTACCTTTGAAACCTTTGAAAGTCAACTCAGTACATCCAAGTTAACAATATTACTGCACAATTGAAAACAACACAATGCTAAGATTTAGTGATGCATGAAACAAATATACTCAGTTTTAGGATCACACACAAATGGAAAAATCAGTGTCACCATCTCTAGCTGCATTATTTACAAAGTATTCAGAAAGGATAAAGACAGAAAAAAGAGATGCTGAATAAGGAAGGTTAAAAATGTCAGAAAGAATGTGAAGATCTTAAGGGCTCGTTCCTATGCCGTGTGACTTTTCGGCAAACTTGAAAAATTAAGGGCAGAATTTGGTTACCGTTAAACAATAGAAAATCATTATAGTATCCTATTGGTCAAAAGCAAAACTGTAGATAGATGTGCAAGGACTATACACTGCTGATATAATAGTTCAACTGCCCCAAAATTGATTATTACATTGTTAAACCAAAGGACAATGGCTGAGAGCTATAATTGGGTTTCAATTAGCTATATTCAGAAATGTGAAAACGAGAAAAGTTAAAATTAAGTTGCTGAGAGACACACAAGATCATGCAAACATGAGATAGAAATTCAAGTTAAAAACAAATTCTGCATGACTAATTAATTTTATTACAAAGTATATGAAGGGAAAATGGCAGAAGAGATAATAAAATATAACTCATGTTCTTATTTTCAAATTCAAGCACAAAGTAAAAATTTGCAGATGACACTTGAGTAGGTCCCACGTAAGAGAATAATTAGCAAAACTGAAACAAATGAAATTAAAATGTCAGTGACAACATAGATAGAAAACAGGCTTTGAAAAAAATTAAAAACACAAAATGCTGGCAGAACTCAGCAACCCTGATGAAGGGTTTCAGGCCGAAACATCGTCACTACCTCCTCCCATAGATGCTGTCTGGCCTGCTGAGTTCTGCCAGCATTTTGTGTTTTTATTTATTTCCAGCATCTGCAGATTCACTCGTGTTGCCTTTGAAAAAAATTGTTCAGATCTGGGTTGGTATACTTTAATGATCTGAGGTTAGTGTTGGGATCACTACAATTTGTTGACATATAGTAATGTCAGAAATATAAGTGTGTAGGATGAAATTTGAAGTTTTGCAGGTTACAGGAAAACATGACAGAGATGGTCGATATAAGGAGAATGGTAATTCATTGTGAGAGGACGTAGACAGATTGATTGGACTGACATCGGAACAATGAGCTGTTGGTCTCCGCTCTGGTTGTTGCAAGAGCGACCTCTCTCCCTCGGTGGGAGAGGGTCTCTCAAAGTGCCAGTTTGTGGACTGTAGTTTTGATGGACTCTAGATTAAGGACCCCTTGGGGCTTCTACTATTGCTTGCATGGTGGGGCATCAATGCATCTACTAGTGTGGTTGAGGGGTAGGGGGAGTTGATGCTTTTGGTGCTGCTTGTGTGAAGGGGGGAAGGGGAGGGTTTTGGGGCTTCAACGTTTTGATCATTCATTCTATAGGGGTTCTTGTTTCATTGATGTCTGTGAAGAGTACAAATTTCAGGTTGTATACTGTATACATACTCTGATATTAGTGAATCTTTGAAAACTTAATATAAAAGGTATACGAGGAATGATTGATAAGTTCGTGGCTTAAGGTAGGAGTCAATTTTAGAAAAACTAGCACATTTATTTTTCAACATGGTCCCCTCCTACATCTACACACTTAGTTCAGCGTTTGTGAAGCATACAGATTTTGGACCTCCATAGTGTCCACAGCAGGGGTTATTGATAAGTTCGGGGCCTAAGGTAGAAGGAGATGAGTTATACAGCTCTCATTACATGCACATGCAGTTCAACTCTGTGTGATTATGCAGAAAGTTCTGTTAATAACGCATCAGGGTGATTGAAAAGTTAGTGGCCTAAGGTAGAAGGAGGTGAGTTACTAAATTCAAACTTTCTGCATAATCACTCAAAGAGTTGAACTGCATGTGCATGTAACGAGAGCTGTATAACTCAACTCCTTCTACCTTAGGCTAGAAACTTATCAATCACCCATCTGTGGACACTTTCTGGAGGTCCAAGATCTGTATGCTCCATGACCGCTGGACTAAGTGTGTAAATGTAGGAGGGGACTATGTTGAAAAACATATGTAGGAGTGGACTCAATGCTAGGTTTCCTAAAATTTTCTATAATTGACTCCATCTACCTTAGGCCATGAACATATTAATCACCCCTCATATTTGGCAGAACTAGACACACAAAATAAATAACAGTGCTAAAGGACATGTCCAACAGAATGTCAGCGAAGTATGAGGAGGGGGAGATGGTGCCAGAGAGGGGATATTAGCGAGAAATTGGTACGGGAGAGGGAAAGGAAGCTAATGGGAATAATGGGAGAATGAACTGGGTTAGGGTAGGAATAGTGTAAAAATCGATGCTTGATGATTGGTGTGGATGTAATAAGCCAAAGAACTGCACCATATTCCTGCACTGTATTTATCAGCTGTAATATACACTTGCAGGTCAGGCTGTGCTTGAGAGCAAATAAAAATGAGCCAATATGACAGACTGACAGCAAAATAGGCCAGTTTTGATAGACAAAAATGAGTTGCATTAATTTGTAGAAGTTAACATCTAAGGGATTTTATACTGCGCCCTTACAGAAAATGAGGCATTGCTCTTCAAACTTATGTAAGGGAATATTATTACAGTGTAGTGTGGAAATGGGGTTATAGAGTTATAGAGCACTACAGCACAGGAGCATATCCTTTGACCCATCTAGTTAATGTCAAGCTGTTATTCTAACTAGCCTTATTGATCTGTACCTGGATCAAAGCCTTCCATACCCATCCCATCCATGTACTTCTGCAAATGTCTTTTATGTTGCAATCAAACTTACATCCACCCACCACTTCCGCTGGCAACTTGTTCCACACTCACATCACTGTCTGAGAAAAGAAGTACCCCTTCAGGTTCCCCTAAAATATTTCACCTTTCAGTTTCATCTAACCTCAGCAGAAAAAAAGCATGCTTGCATCTACTCTATCTATCCACATCATTATTATGTAAATCTCTGTCATTCTCCTAACTTGAGGGAATAGAGACCTAATTTATTCAACCTTTCCCTGTAACTCAGGTCCTCAGGTCCTGGAAACTTTCTTGTAAATGTTCTCTTTACACTTTCAATCTCATCTTTCCTGTAGGTAATGTAGGTGACCAGAACTGCACATGATTTGGCTTTACCAATGTCTTACAGAACTCCAACATAACATCCCAAATTCTCTATTCAATGTCATGATTTGTGAAAGCCAATGTATAAAGAGTTCTTTATATGAACTTATCTGCCTATGATGCCTCTTCCAAGGAACTACGGATCTGTATTCTCAGATCCCTTTGTTCTACCACATACCTTGGTGCCCTCCTATTCACACAGAACGTCCTGCCTGGTTTGTCTTCCCAAAGTGCACTTGTCTGCATTAAATTCTATCTGCCATTTTTGGCCCACTATTCTATCTTGTCCAGATCCTTCTGCAAGCTACGATAGCCGTTCTTGGTCTCCACTACTCCTCCAATCTGGGAGTCATTCAAGATTGAGGGTGTAGTCAACAGCAAGGAAGCTGTAGCAGGATATGGACCAGCTGGGTAGAGAGTAAAAGTCTCCGACAATACTGGACTTTGCATTGCCTCTGTGAACTAAATGCCAGTGCTTTGTGTTTGGTTCCTCCAGTGTGAGAGAGGCCAAATTGTGAATATTGATAGCAGTACACCAGATATTATAGAGCTGGCTCTAGGCCTCTCTGCAATATTATTACAGGAATTACATTCTAACTGAATCATCCAAAATCGTTGAATAGAAAAATAAGACAATCAGCTTATCCACTTGTCTCAACTGTGATCATTTTTGTTGATGTTGAGATGAAAGAATGTGGGTTTAAAATCCATTTCACAAAATCAGCAAATAACTAAGACTGACAGACTGCTGTATTACTTGGAGGTATATGGTTTCAGATAAGCCATTAAAGTACAACTTTCACCTACCACATACTAACCCCTTGAGCAGCAGCAGAGGTTGAAAAAATCCCTTGGCAGTTTTCAAAGTGGCATGGCATCTCCCTGGTGTAATAATCAATATTTCTCTCAACCAACACCATCAAAACACATTAGCTGGTTTCTTGTTTGTGAGATTTTATTGTGCATAAATGCCTAAAAATAGAATGAAACATTAAAAAGGATCTTAAGTGCTTTAGTTTTCCCCATGGATGTTAAAGATGTGATAAAAACAATTTTCTTTTCTTCTACAACCATTACTGTATCGCAATACTCTGTTCTTTGTTTGGTTCAACATTCATGCTTTTATGATTATGAAAAAAAATCAATTTTAAGATACAGTTAATTGCAATTCTTATTTTCCCTTCATTATAATAGGGAATATAAATGAAAACACACTAATTTTAATCAAGGTGATTTAACATGGAACTGGACAGGTCATTCAGCCCATGATGCTATGCATTTCTCAATGCCAATTTATACTAAATGTCCTCTACCTGGGTCTTATCCAAATCCCTTCATGTTTATGTGTCTATCTGAAACTCCACCAAACTGCTTGCTCTACCACTTTCTACATAAAAGAATTTTGCTCAGCATACCCCCTTTAAAACTTCCACCACACCCACCCCCACCCCTCAAACCTTAAAAGCATATCCTCTGGTGTTTGAGATTTCTACCTTGGTGGAATAGTTCTTATTATATGTCGTATCTCTGCTTCTCAAAATCATAAAACCCTCTAATAATCTCATCTCAGCTTTGGACTCTAAGAAGTACAAGCCAACTTTGTCCAACCTTTTGGTATTGTTCATATCCTCTAATTCAGACGGCATCCTGGTTAAACCCTTCTGCATCCTGTCAGTCTCCACATCTTTACTATAACAGAGCTTTGACAAGTGGCCAATCTGGACATCTAAAGATTGGAGAAGAGGGAAACTTCTATCAGGTCCACCGCCTGGAGAAAAAAGGCAGGAGCAGTTCACGGCAGCATTACAGAGCTTCAACCAGTGGCCAATTGGCATTTGAGAGTAATTATTAAGAGCAAATTAAAGGAAGGCAGGGGCAAGTGCAGCGGCCATCATCTGAGGGAACATAGCCAGAGTGGTGATCTTAAGGTTTTACCTGCTTGAGGCTTCACTCAGGGAAGTTTTTTTCCTTCTCTTCTTTATATCTGCTCAGCTAGGTATAGACAACAGGCAGGATAGTGCAATGCTCCTCTTGTGGGAAGGCAAGAAGACCTTCAGTATCTCTGACCACTAACACTGCAAGAAGTGCATCCAGCTGCAGTTTCTAACAAACCACGTTAAGGAGCTGGAGCTGGATGAACTGTGGATCTTCTGGGATGCTGAAGGGGTGATACAATAGGACTTATAGAGGGGTAGTTACACCCAAGGTGTAGGACACAGGAAACTGGGTGACAGTCGGGAAGGAGAAAGAAGTTAAGGAACCAGTGCAAAGTACCTCTGTGGCCATCCCCCTTAACAACAGGTACCGTAAATTCCGGACTATAAGCCGCTACTTTTTTCCCACGCTTTGAACACTGCGGCAACACTGCGGCCTATACTATGGTGCGGCTAATGCATGTTTTTTTTTCATGCCGCCAAAAACATTTTGCCTCGTAACAGTAGACCAATAAAATTGATGAGTAGTTCACAGAGGTCCAATGAAATTGTACGATAAATCAAGCGCACTTCCACAATTAAATTATTGTAAATCAGTCATTTGTACTCACCCTCATCAACATGGAAAACACTCGAAGAAAAGCATATGATGCAGCTTTTAAGTTAAAGGCGATCAATCTGGCGGATGAAGAAGGAAATCGAGCTGCTGCACATAATCTTGGCATAAATAAATCGATGTTGAGACGGTGGAGACGCCAGCGTGAAGAAGTGAGTCAATGCAAAAAGACGACAAAAGCTTTCAGAGGTAATCATAGCAGATGGCCTGAACTTGAAAACTTTCTTGAAGACTGGGTTAACACACAGAGAGCAGGCAGCCGCGATGTTTCCACCGTGCAGATCAGACTGAAGGCTAAAGCAATCGCCACCAAAATGAAAATCGAAGATTTTAGAGGTGGGCCATCGTGGTGTTTTAGGTTTATGAGACGAAAAGTCCTGTCCGTCAGGGTACGCACGACTCTGTGTCAGCAGCTCCCTCCCGACACCACGAGGAAAAACTTGCTAACTTCTGCACATTCACTCAAACAAAGATAGCGGAGAATTCCATCAGGCCAGATGATATCATAAATATGGATGAAGTACCTTTGACATTTGACCTGCCTCTCACTCGGACTGTTAATAAAAAAGGTGACTCATCCATCACACTGAAAACAAGTGGCCATGAGAGAACGCATTTTACTTGTGTTCTGAGCTGCACAGCTTCCGGACTGAAGCTTCCACTGATGGTGATTTTTTAAGCGGTTGACAATGAAAGTTCAGTGAAAGCTGCCATCAAGAGTACAAGCTCAATTCCAGCTGTGATTCCTGGGGGCACCATGAAGTATTTGCAGCCACTGGACATCAGTGTGAACCGGGCATTTAAAGTGGCGCTGCGCGTTGAGTGGGAGGCTTGGATGACGAGCGGCGAGAAATCCTTTACCAAAACAGGACGCATGCGAAGAGCATCTTTAACTCAAGTCTGCCAGTGGATCCTTAATGCGTGGAGCGGTGTCACAACTTCCACCATCACCAGCGGGTTTCAAAAGGCTGGACTGCTGCGTGATGAAGAGGACCGCGTGCGCTCAAGTGAGAGCGACAACGAAGAGACTGAAGTGAATGACGAGATCCTGAGGTTGTTCAATTCGGACACTGAAGAAAAAGACTTTGATGGTTTTAGTGCGCAGGAGGAAGATGAAGAAGACGATCAATAACTTTTCCTGGTAGGCTGCAGTATATATATTTTTTTTACCAGTCGTTAGGAGATATTGAATGTTGTTCGTGCACTGTTCAGTAAAAAGGTACACACAACGTAATTTGTGTGTTACCGATACGTATGTATATTTAAAAGTAGCTGTGTTACAGCACTGTTCGAAAAAAAGCATTTGCAATATGTATTTGTTTATGTTACCATATGGTTTTAATTAAAAGTTAAAAAATCCTCACGTGTAATATCTTTCTGTGTAAATATCTCATATTACAACGTGGGACACCTGCGGCTTAAAATCCGGTGCGGCTTGTACAAGTACAAAATTGATTTTCTTTCTAAAATTAGAGCGTGCGGCTTTTAATCAGGTGCGCTCTGTAGTCTGGAATCTACGGTATATAATTTTCGATACTGTTGGGGGTTGACTAACATAGGAAAGTCACAGTGGTCGGGTCTCTGGCACTGACTCTGCCTCTGTGACTCAGACGGGAAGGGGGAAGAAGAGGCATACTGCGGTGATATGGAATTTATTAGTTAGGGGAACAGACAGGTGGCTCTGTGTGCGAGAATGAGATTCCCGGATGGTAAGTTGTCACCCGGACCTTGGTCTGGGATATCTTGGATCAGGTCCTCAGCATTCTTAAGTGTGAGAGTGAACAGTCAGAAATTATAGAACACAGAATAGTACAGCACAGTACAGGCCCTTCGGCTCACAACTTTGTGCTAACTCTTAAACCCTGCCTCCCATTTATCCCCCCACCTTAAATTTCTCCATATACCTGTCCATGCTCCATGTAGGTACCAATGACATGGGTAGGATGAGTGACGAGATTTTGTATAGGGAGTTCAGGGTGAAAGGTGCCAAATAAGGGCAGGACCTCCAGGGTTGTGATCTCAGGATTGCTACCCATGCCACTTGCTAGAGAGGCTAGAACTAGGAAGATTGTACAGTTTAATACATGGTTAAAGAGTTGGTGTAGTAGGTAGGCCAGAGCATTTTTGGATCATTGGTCTCTCTTCCACGGAATGTGGGACCTGTACAGAAGGGACAGATTGCATCTGAACTCAAGGGGGATTAACATCCTAGAAGAAAGGTTTGTTACTGCTGCACGGCGCAGTTTAAACTAGAGTTGCAGGGGGATGGGAACCAGAGTGCCAAAACACTTACTGGAGAGGTTGTGCAGGCAGATCTCAGACAAAGTTAAGAATCAAAAGGTTGAGCATTGTGCAACAAAATCTAAAAGTGTGAATACAAGATTGAAGGTGCTGTATCTGTATGCATGCAGTGTACAAAATGAGGTAGATGAACTTGCAGCATAATTGCAAATTGAAAGGTACAATGTTGTAGGATCTCAGAATCATGGCTAAAAGATTACAGCTGGGAGTTTAACATCTAAGGATACACAAAGTATTGAAAGAATAGGCAGGAAGGCAGAGAGACTAGTGCTGCTCTGTTGGTAAAAAATGAAATAAAATCATTAGAAAGAGGTGACAGAGGCACTGAAACTGTTGAATTATTGTGGATAGACCTAGGGAATTGCAAGGGTAAAAAGACCCTGATGGGAGTTGTATACAGATCCCCTAAAAGTACTAAGGATGTTGCCTACAAATTATAACGGGAGAATGAAAATGCATGCCAAAAGGATAATGTTACAATGATCATGGGGAACTTCAACATGCAGGAAGATTGGGAAAATCAGGCTGATGCTGACTTCCAAGAGGGTGAATTTCTAGAGTGCCTATGAAGTGGCTTTTTAGAGCAGCTTGTGATTGAGCCCACTAGAGGATCAGCTAATCTGAATTTGGGGTTGTGCAATGAACCAGAACTAATTAGAGAGCTTAAGGTTAAATAACCTTCAAGTGATCATAATATCGTCTAATTCACTAAGAAATTCGAGAAGGAGAAGCTACAATCAGATATATCAGCATTACAGTGGGCATAAAGGGAATTACAGAGGCCTGAGAGAGTTGTTGGTCAGAACTGAATGGAAAAGAACATAGTCAGGGATGACAGCAGAGCAGCAATAGCTGGCCAATACACACAAAACGCCGAGTGATTAAAATCTGATTAAAATTTAAATAGCTGTAGCATGACTTTTTTGCTCTTACACTCAACATCCTTACTGATGAAGGCAAGCATACTCCTTTACCATCTTATCTACCGCACAGACACTTTCAGTGAACCAAGACCTGGACCACAAGATCTATTTTTACCTCAGTTCTATTTAGGGGCTTACAATTAACAGTTTATTTTGTCTTTCCATTTGATTTTCCAAAGTGAAACACCTCACACATGCCACTCCTCTACCCATGTTTGTTATTGATCTATATCCTGCTGCATTCTTTGTTTGACATTTACCTTGTCCAGAGCTCCACCAGTCTTGGTGTCATAAGACTATTAGAAGAATGAGAAGGATCTCATTGAAACCTATTGAATACTGTAAGACTTGGGAGAGTGGATGTGAGCAGGATGTTCCTATAGTGGGTGAATCTAGGACCTGAGGGTACAGCCTCAGAATAGAGAGACATCCATTTATATATAAAATGGTGCTGGAAAAAGGCCAGAAATATCATGAAGGATCATACCCACCCTGCTCATGGACTGTTAGGGAACACCCAACTCCTATTAGGGAAAAGGCTACACAGCATCCAGACCAGGACTATCAAACTCAAAAACAGTTGGTCCTCCAAACCATCAGGCTGATCAGCACTTTCACCCATTAATCCACCCCAACACATTCTCACTACCATTACTTTATCACTTCCCATTGGAGTCAGCAAATATACAGACACTCCTATACCTAACATCACTTAATGGACATACAATTATGTGTATAAGCTATTCTAATATATTTATATTTATTGTGGCTTTATCTTAATGTGCTTTTTTGTCCTGTATCGGATCTGAAGTAACAATTATTTCCTTTACACTTGTGCACTGGAAATAAAATATATCAATATTGAATCCTTCTTCATTTCAAATAACTGCCCAATGGAATCCCACTCATCAGAGATTTCATATACCATTACAATCAGTAGGTCCAAGTTCTGATCAACAGTTCCAGCACTACTTTATCACTTCCTGTCAAAGTAACCTTATGTTTAGATGAGTGTACATGAGGACAACTGAAGGGTAATTGTCTTTCTTCAACATCTTTTTTTAAGATTGTAAGATACTGCTGGACATTAAGAACTTCCAAGTTCTGCACGTCTACCACCATGAGTGAGTTGCTCGTTGGTGGAGGAGCTGGAATTGGTGCAGACCACAATGCTGCCTGCTAGAGAGGAGTCAGAGAAGGTGTACGAACGTGATGTGTTAACAGTGAGTGATTGTCCTCTTCATTTTTCTTATGTTCGCAAGACACAGTTGGACATCGGTAATGTGAAATGTTGCCAAGTCCAATTTGCTGGTTTATTGGTGGGAGTGACAGCAGGGGAGCTGAATGGTATGGGTTCCAGTGAGGAACGGGTCTCATGCCACGGCGTGGCCTGTTTGCAGTTGCCCAGGAGAGAGGCAGCGGAATTGGAGCCCTGAGATGGTGTGGCCCTGTGTCCTTGCTGGCATCAGTGCTGCTTTCCAGAGTTCGCTCAGTGGAAGGTGAGCTTGACTGAGTTTGTCTGCAGAATGCTGTGGGTTTGCCCTTGCAGACACTATTCATGGACTCAGGGATTTGTTCTCCCTTCCCCCCCCCCCGTGACTGTATGTTTACTTGCTATCTTATAGGTGAGATATGTGGCTTGTGCTGTGTGAGACTGTGGGTACAGTGCTTTGCACCTTGGAACCGGAGTTTTAGTTGGTTGGATTCATGGGTATTCATGTATGTTTGAATAACAATTAAACTTGAAATACTCTGTACCTTGTGTCACTTTATGTATAGTACATACAATCAGTCTATATAAAAAAGCTAATCTTATGTATTTATATTTGTGTTTTTCTTACTGTATCATTTATCCTTACGGTGTTGCTTTATGCCTCACTGGATCTGGAGTAACAACGATTTCATTCTCCCCTACATTTGTGTAGTGATGAATGACAATAAACATCTTTGAATTAACTTTGTTTTATACCTTGTGCCTCCAACCCATTATCTCCCCGTCACAGGATTTACACTTCTTTTCTTCCACCCCCTTCCATTATTCTCTATTTCTTGAGATGTCCCAGATGGATTTAGAGTTTAACAAATGAACTGTTTCCTTTAAATTGAAGAGCACTGCTTACAGGAAAGTGTTCAACCACTTCCCGAGCCTCCCAACCCAATAACCCAAGACAAAAATGCTGTTCCATATTTGTAGTCTAGTGATTCCCTCAATCCCACAAATTTCTTTGAAACTGCCCCATTCCCTATATGACCTGAAATATCAAATGAACGTTCCCAATGATGCTCTCTCCACAATAAAATGGGGCTAGCTCATCATAAGACTGTACTGATTATACAGCTGTTGCAGCTTTAGCTGATGATTGAATTATTGATTTGTTCCAGCAAAACAAATAACTAGTGTTTTCCTTATGCAATGCCAAAATGTAGGCGGCACAGCTGCATCAATAAATTCATACTTTGAACTTTTTTTCCCAAATTCTGAGGGATGATCAAAATCAGACAGGTGCAAAAATATGGTTCATAAGTGTACAGCCAAAATGTAAATGCCCCCCACTACTACCATGGCTTAAAACAGTGCTCCCAATACTGTTATTGAGCAAATGTATAACTTTCTGGTGAACCTGACCCAAATGTAATCTGCTTCACTAATCATGCTTTCAACAATCAGCATATCCTGTGTATTCCTAAACTCTAGAACTCTTCATAGTACTTCTCAATCCAAAGCACCATAGTATGAAACACACAAGCCTTCCAATTATATCACATCTTCCAAGATCTTTTTCCCCCATGGGGTTGGGGAGGATTATTGGAATTAAGAGTGTTTTAGTTTGCTGGTATGTGCATAATGTGATAACAAGGCAGAATGTAGGTTAGGTTGGAAAGGCTTGAATCATCACCTTGGTTTTTGACAGTTCATCACCCCTTCTAACACACCATTTTAATGATCAAAGATTTCCCTAAAAGACATGAAATCTGAAAAGCACTTTTATTTTATGATCCTAAGTCCTAGTCCACCAATGACATCAATTCAAGAAGCCCCTTGAGATTCTATACTAAATGGATTCTTAAGTGCTCAGCAACCAAATCAAGTCATTTAAGATTCTACTACTTAGCCTTCCAGGAAAGGCTTCTCTTTTCCCTCTGTAGAGCACTGCTGGACACAAGACATCACCATACTGTTGCCCTCCGTATTACTAACCCAACCCAATCATTTAAACCTCCACGCAGTCTCAAAAAGTTATATTCCTTCCTTAATAATCATTCAGATAAAGAAGTTCCTGCAATGAGATGCAAGACTAACAACAAATCAGTTGGAGTAGGAATAGGAATAGGCTGCAACAATACTCTTATTAATTTGCTGAAGATCCATATGAATCAGTAATGGGATTGTTGTGAGGGGCATTGCTGCAATAAGATAATTTTAGCTTGTGCTTTATGTGCTTTATGAGACAATGAGGCAGACTGCAAGTTAAGTTGGAAAGGACAGTGCCAGACTTTCAGGGTTCAAAATTAAAGTAAAAAAAAACTGGAATCAAACATTTACTGCTTTGTTGGCACAGTTCTTAAGCACGCGCTGTAACGTAGCTCACTCATTTAAATGGAGCTGTTTTAGTTTGCGAGGAACAGAATTAAATTGGTTATGATTCATTTTTCTGAAGATCTTCAACATTAACTAACATTGTTTTGTACAGAAAATAAAACCATACTTCCATCAACTAATGTGCAAAATCTGAATCAAATTTTTAGACTTCCAAAGAAACTATTTGTATTATTTATGATTTACTTTGCTCACCCTATCTCAAAGAAAAAGTTCATTAAAACACACTATTTAATATAATCAGTGCTTCTGCACAGTTCATGAATTGCACTGGATTTATAGTTTATCTTTGGCAGTGAAAATAAATTCCTGGAACTTAAAAAGTGCCTAGCTTTTTCTGTTTTTTGTTGCATTATAGATCTCCATCAGTAATATCAGGCCACACAAAGAAGAGGTGAGGTGAGAAATGCGATGTTACAAAATGATTTAATACCAAATGTTTTATTTATTAATGGATAAAGCTTATAACACATATCAGAAATATAATTTTACAGAAAAAGTCCCAGCACCATGACTGCTTTATTATCCTGTTACATAAAGGTTAAATTCATATCACATTAATCTCTCAGTAGCTTTTAAGAAATTACTACCCTCCACTTTAACGCTGCCCTACAACAGCTATATTAAAGCCAGGTGGATTCCACACAAGCAAGATTTGAGCATAGTTGTGTCATCAGGTAGCAACAGTTGAAGTTCTTCATCAAATTTATACTGACTCATTTTAACTGTTCATTAAGAATCTACTTTTTAAATTAAACTACTGAACCTCCAAGATTAAACTACCCCTGTATCAATGAAAATGAATACAATAGCCATTAGCATCACCTTTGAAAGACATAACTCCTGTCTTCATCCAAGCAAACCAGAAATTCAATAAAATGAATAAAATGTGTTACAAGAAAAAAGTTTGCAAACCTTTTGCAATTACCTGGTTTTCTGCTTAATTACTCATAAAATGTGGCATGATCCTCATCTAAGTCACAATAATCAACAAACACAATCTACCTACACTAGTAATAAACAAATCATTCTACTTTTCATGTCTTTTTTGAACACATTGTTTAATCATTCACAATCCAGGTTGGTAAAAGCATGTGAACCTTTGTATTTAATTACTGGTATAACCTCTTTTAACAGCAACCTCCACCAAACATTTTCTGTAGCTGTTCATCATACTTGCACAATGGAAAGATCATGTCACAGCATCTCAATTGGGTTAAGATCAAAACTCTGCATTGTTTTTAAGAGTAATTCATGTAGAAAACCAGATAATTGCAAGGATTGACAAGATTTTTTAAACTGTAGATCAGTACACCAAAAGAACAGCTTTTCAACCCATCATGTCTGTACCAGCCATGATACAAACTTAACAAATGCAATCTGCCTACACATGCAGTTGCATCACTGTCTGGTTTGGAAATTGCACTGTCTCGGATCGCAAGACCCTGCAGCAGATAGTCAGGTCAGCTGAGAAGATCATCGGGGTCTCTCTTCCCGCCATCACGGACATTTACACTACACGCTGCATCCGCAAAGCAAACAGCATTATGAAGGACCCCACGCACCCCTCATACAAACTCTTCTCCCTCCTGCCGTCTGGGAAAAGGCACCAAAGCATTCGGGCTCTCACGACCAAACTATGTAATAGTTTCTTCCCCCAAGCTATCAGACTCCTCAATACCCAGAGCCTAGACTGACACCTTACTGCCCTATTGTCCTGTTTATTATTTATTGTAATGCCTGCACTGTTTTGTGCACTTTATGCAATCCTGGCCTGTAGTCCAGAGTCGTTGTTTTTTTTTCTCTCTGTGGTGTTTCTTACGTAGTTCGGTCTAGTTTTTGTACTGTGTCATGTAACACCATGGTCCTGAAAAACATTGCCTCATTTTTACTATGTACTGTAAATAGCAGTTACGGTTGAAATGACAATAGAAGTGACTTGACTTGAATTGATATGGTCTGTATAAAAAAAAATGTCTCGCAAATCCTCTTTAAAATTTCCCCCTCTCACCTTAAGCTATGTCCTGACATTTGTATTTGACATTCCTACCATGTAGTAAAAGACTCAGCATTAACTTCATCTATAGTGCTGCTAGAAAGTTTGTGAACTTCGTAGAATTTTCTCTACTTCTGCATAAATATGACCTAAAATGTGATCAGATCCTCATGCAACTCCTAAAACTAGATAGAGAAATCAATTAAACAAACACAAAAAACATTATATTTATTCATTTATTTATTGAGAAAAATGACCCAATATTACATGCATTTGTTGGAAAAATTATGTGAACCTCTCGGGTAATGCCTTTTACTGAAGCTTTTACTGAGTGCCTATAAAAAGTATTCACCAACAACACCCCCCCCCCCCCCCGGGAAGTTTTCATGTTTTATACAGCACTGAATTACAGTGGATTTAATTTGGCTGTTTTTTGACACTGATCAATAAAAAAACTTTCATGTCAAAGTGAAAGCAGATCTCCACAAAGTGATCTAAATAAATTACAAATATAAAACAAAAAATAATTGATTGCATAAGTATGCACCCCCTTCAAATCAGTATTTAGCAGATGCATCTTTGGCAGTAATTACAGACTAGAGGCTGTGTGGATAGCTCTCTATCAGCTTTGCACATCTGGACAATGCAATTTTTCTTCATTCTTCTTTACAAAACTGCTCAAGCTCTATCAGATAGATTGGGGATAGTGAGTGAACAGCCCTTTTCAAGTACAGCCACAAATTCTCAATTGGATTGAGGTCTTGGCCACTCCAGGACATTAACTTTGTTGTTTTGAAACCTTTCTGCTGTATCTTTGGCTTTGTACTTGGGGTCATTGGCTTGCTGGAAAACCAATCTTCTCCCAAGTTGCAATCAGCAAGAGGTTTTCCTCCAAGATTTCCCTGTATTGTATTTTGCTGCATTGATTTTGCCCTCTACCTTCACAAGGCTTCAAGGCCTGCTGCAGTGAAGCATCCCCACAGCATGATGCAGCCATCACCATGCTTCACAGTAGGGATGGTATGCTTTTGATGATGTGTAAGTGTTTCACTTACGTCAAACATAGCATTTAGGCTACATCCACACTAGACGGGATATTTTGAAAACGCTGGTTTCGCGTAAAAATGATAGGTGTCCACACTATGCATTTTTAAAAATACCTCTGTCCACATTGAAACAAGAGATTTCGGTGAATCTCCTCCTACTGTACATGTGCAAGGACACATCTACTGAAAACAAGCGACATGTTTGGTGTCGAATTTCGCTGTGAAAGTGCGTGTTTGTGCAGTTACAGACTAGAAAAACTTAAACAACGGGCAGCTGTTAGCTCTCGCGCAGCAGGACTTAAAAGTAAAAAAAAACAAATACTGGAGTGTACAGAGGCAACTGACAGGGAGTCCATGGAAAGTATGACCCGGCTGACGACCAACATTGAAAAACAGACTGACTGTTGCATTAATAAAGCACCTTGTTAAATGTGTAAAACATGTCTGCATCAGAGTTATCTTGTATTTCCATAAAATGTTACATTAGGCTGTTACACATCTATTGTCAGAGAAGTACTTGCATAAATAGGTAAACCACCTTCATACAAACATGGACAGAAAACAAGGCAAAATGAGTATACTTATTTATTCAGTAAGCTATGGGTCAAAGTATTTGGCGAGTACATTTCTAACTCTTCTGGCTTCAGTCTCGTTGCCGTCTGTTCTGAAATTGTTAGGGTGAGTTCAGGAAAACAATGAAATGGCACGCTGCCGTATGATAGCGTCTTCAGATTTCTCCGGTTACTCCATCCACACTGATCTGCCCGAGTGGTATTTTCAAAATTACACACGTTGGAGAGTGTTTCTGAAAAGCTCCGGTTTCGGGGGACGAAAATGCTGTTTTAGTGTGGACGGAGAGTAAAAATGAAGAGAAAAAACTTTGGTTATGGATTTATCCAGTGTAGTGTGGACGTACCCTTAGTTTGATGTCCATATCGCTCAATTTTGGTTTCATCAGACCATAGAACCTTCTTCCAGCTGACTTCAGAGTTTCCCACATGCCTTCTGGCAAACTCGAGCTGAGATTTCATGTGAATTTTTCTCAACAGTGGCTTTCTGGTGAAGCACCCAAGCAAAAGCTGTTGTATGTCCAGTCTCTCCCATCTCAGCCACTGAGCTTGTAACTTCTCCAGAATTGTCATTGGTCTATCACTAGTCCTCGAAAACCGAGTGACCATGCAAGAAGAGGACTAGTGACAGTAGAAAGATTTATACCTGTGCCATACATTTTCTATTTCTTGATGGTTGACTTAACTGTACTCCAAGGGATATTCAGTGACTTGGAAATGTTCTTGTATCCATCTCCTGACTTGTGCTTTTCAATAAACTTTTCGCAGAGTTGCTTGGAGTGTTTTTCTGTCTTCATGGTGTAGTTTTTGCTAGGACGCTGACTCACCAGCAGATGGACCTTGCAGATACACACGCATTTTTACTACAATCAATTGAAACACCTTGAATGCGCACGTCTCCATTTAACTATGTGACTTCAAAAACCAATTGGCTGCAGCAGTGATTTGTGTCATATTAAAGGGGTGTGAATACTTATGCAATCAATTATTTTGTGTTTTTTTACAATTTAAATTTAGATCACTTGGAAGAGGTTGGTTTTTACTTTGACATCAGAGTCTTTTTCTGTTGATCAGTGTCAAGAAAACCCAAATGAAATCCACTGTGATTCAATGTAGTGAAACAATAAAACATGAAAACTTCCAAAGGGGTGGGCGGGGGGTGAATACTTTTTTTTTAAGGCACTGTATTTGGAGTCAGGTGTTCCAATCAATGAGATGAGATTGGAAGTGTGGCCTGCAGAGGCCTGTGTTTTTAAAAAAGACACACCAAGTCAGGTTACTGACAGACTTCTCAAGAAAGATCTGTTTACGTGCACCATGCCTCAATCAAAACAATTTTCAGAGGATTGTGAAGCATGGTGGAAGGAACATCATGGTTTGCGGCTGTCTTGCTGCCTCAGAGCCTGGACAGCCTTGCAATTATTGAGGGAACAATCAATTGAAAATTGTATTTAGATCTTTTACAGGACAATGTCAGGATAGCAGTCTGTCAGGAAGTGGAACAATGCAACAACACAATCATCAGTTAATAACTCATCAGAAGTGACTGATGAGTTTGTGGCCTAAGGTAGAAGGAGATGAGATATTAACTTCAAACTTTCTGCACAATCACTCAAAGAGTTGAACTGCATGTGCAGGTAATGAGGGCTGGATAAGTCATTCCTGCTACGTTAGGCCACGAACCTATCAATCACCCCTGCTGTGGACATTTTCTGGAGGTCGAAGATCCATATGCTCCACGACCACTGGACTAAGTGTGTAAATGTAGGAGGGGACTATGTTGAAAAATAAATATGCTAGGTTTTTAAAAAATTGACTGCTTCTACCTTAGGTCACAAACTTATCAATCATCCCTCGCATTGTGTTCAGCAGGGTTCTGTTCAGAGCCACCTCCTCTTTGTGATTATTATAAATAACTTGGATGAAGAACTAGAAGGGTGTGTAGTAAGTTTGCTGATGACACAAAGGTTGGGCTGGTGTGATTGTCAGTGGTTACAGCAGGACATCGATAGGATGCTGAACTGGGCTGAGAAGTGGCTATAGTATTAATGGTAAAACTCTTGGCAGTGTGATGGACCAGAAAGATCTTAGGAGCCGTGTCCACAGGACACGCAAAGCTGCTGTGCAAGTTGGCAGCACTGTTAAGAAGGTGTGTCGTGTGTCAGCCTTTATCAACCACGGGATTGAGTTTGAGAGCCTTGAGGTAATGTTGCAACTATACAACACCTTGGTCAGACCCCACTTGGACTACTGTATTCAGTTCTGGTCATCTCACTACAGGAAGGATGTGCATACTATAGAAAGAGTGCAGAGGAAATTTACAAGGATGTTGCCTGGATTGGAGAGCATGCCTTATGAAAAAAAGTTGAGTGAACTTGGTGACAGAGGATGGAAGGAGAGCTGATAGAGGTGTATTAGATGATGAGAGGCATTGATCATGTGGATAACCAGTGGATTTTTCCTCAGGGCTGAAATGGCTAATATGAGGGGGCATAGTTTTAAGGTGCTTGGAAGTAGGTAGAGAGGGGATGTCAGGGGTAAGTTTTTCCACGCAGAGTATGGTGTGTGCGTGGAATGTACTGCTGGCATTGGTGGTTGAGGTGTATACAATAGGGTCTTTTAAGAGACCCTTAGATAGGTGCACTATGCTAGAAAAATAGAGGGCTATGTGGTAGGGTGCTTCTAGCAAGTTTCTAGAGTAAGTTACATGATCGGCACAACATTGTGGATTGAAGGGCCTGTAATGTGCTGTAGATTCCTATATTCTACAATCTATAAATCAAAAAAAAACAGAATGGTTTAAGGAATGACTGAGTCAAAGTCCTGACCTTAATCCTATAGAAATGTTATTGAAGGACCTGAAGCAAACAGTTCATGCAAGGAAGCCCCCCAACATCCCAGAGCTGAAGCAGATTTTTTTAAAGGAGGAATGGCCTAAAATTTCTCCAAGTCAATGTGCAGGATTGATCAACAGTTACCAGAAACGTTTAGTTGAAATTACTGCTGTAGAAGGGAGGGTGTCAAACCAATTACTGAAAGCAAAGATTCACATACTTCTTCCAACAAATATACGTAACATTGGGTATTTTGTCTCAGTAAATAAATGAACAAGTATCATGTTTTTTGTGTTATTTATTGAATTGGTTTCTCTTTATCTAGCTTTATGAGTTAAGATCTGATCACATTTTAAGTCAGAAATAGAGAAAATTCACAGGGTTCACAAACTTTTGAGCACCACTATATGCTTTATTATGGTAAAATAAATGAAAAATTTTTGATCATTATTAAATCTGATCCCATTAATCAGATTATCTAATTTTTCATTCTTTATTTATTAAAATTTTCAAGCTACAAAATTAGTTATTAAATAAACTGATGCATCTGTTTTCATTACTTTTACTTGCTTTAGAATTGTCATGGCATGTTTAAACTAGAACCAATCAGCATTCAGTCTTGTATTTTAACATGCCCTGTTTCTTGACTTGGAGGTTTGCTGTTATTCCTCATGAGAGAAATGATTCTAATAAAGCACAAAGTATGATTCACTAAATCACATCAGTTCCGTGGAAAAGGTTTGACAATATGGTTGCAAGCCATCATACATCATACAGTTCGATCATATAAGATATTTCCTTACAAGGAACAAACTACTTACATTCCAAACTAACACACAACTTAAAGGGAGCACACTTGGAAATTAACTTTCAAGTATTAGGGAGTATAATGATAATATGAGCAAAGAATGAGAACTTCATCTTTAAAAGTAGTGCATTAGATAAAGAGCAAGGGTATATTTAGACAGTTGTTACTGCAATTAGTTATGCATCTTTATTTCCTTATCATAAGTTTATCTGAAGTTAACCATCTGAAAGTCACCTTGTTTGATAATTTCAAAACATCCGGTGTACATACAAAGTCTTCAAGCCTCACCTTAAACTCAAAAAGTAAGAAGTCATTATTCATATCAATGAAATACCCTGATTTAAGACCAAGCTTTATTTTATTAACACAGTTATGCTGTTGGGTATTTTATTTTCAGCAGGTTTTCTCAAAATGCAGTAAGTGTTCCTTTAATTACATTATACAATCGAGTGTTTAATTTTTGCTGTTTATAATTTAAAAAATCAGTTAATTAAGTAAGGCTTGCTGAATTAGCCAATAGGATTTGTGTCAGGAATATTTTAGAGAAAGCATAGGATCGAGGAAGGAGAAAGAAGGAGAATGGAAATGGACAACAAATGTAACAGAAGAACCTAATTTAATGCTCACAGAACCCATTTGGAAGGACAGATACCGCTATGGAGAACCCTCATGCAGACAATGGTCTCACAGAGAATGTGCAAATAACTTTTAGTGAGTTAGTTGTTTTTCCTTTGGAAGTTGTGTGAATACTTGTTTCCTCGGACGGGGTTTGCAGCGCGAAACCAATTCAATATCATGAATAAACAAAGTGAAACAAACTGGATTGATTACGCAACAATAAGCTCCAACAATTACATGCACATTCCAGACTAGTATTTGTATCTCCAGTTCAGGAGCAAACCAAGGAAGTGCCCAAGCAGTCTGAAACTCTAGCAGCTAAGCCAAGGGACTCCAGTTGCCAGATGGATCATTTCTTTATTTTGTATTATATAGTACAGTCAGCCCTCCTTATCCGCGGGGGATTGATTCCGAGAACTCGGATGATCAAGTCCCTCAGCGGTCTTTAGGACCCAGCAGAACCCCAGACTTTATTTAACATGCTCAGTGCTGTGGTCATTAGGACCTGGTGGTGCAGCTCTGAATCCACGGTGTTACTGTTCAGGAAAATAATCACGATCACAATTGAAAATAAGGTGGAAGTAAGAAAGCGATCGGAACGAGGTGAAACGCCATTTGTCATTGGAAAAGCGTTAGGCTACAGTTGGTCAACGATCGGAACAATTTTAATGGAGCATTTGAAAGATATTGCCCCGATGAAAGCTACAATTATTACTAAGCAACGCAGTGGTTTAATTATTGAAATACGTATGTTTCTTAAGTGCTTTATATGCACAGAAAGGTAAAATATGTACTATATACTAAGAGAAATGTTTGACTAACTGACTCTAAATAATACCGGATGTACTTCAAATCCGACTTAAAGACAGACTCAGGAATGAAGCTCATTCATAACCCAGGGACTGCCTGTACTTCAAAGTCATTTCTAGATTACTTATAATACCTAATACAATGTAAATCCTATGTAATACTGTATTGTTTATGGAATAATGACAAGAAAAAATAGTCTGTACATGCTCGAACAACGAGTGCTGGAGAGAGAACTTCAGGGTTTTCCTGATCTGCAGTTGGTTGAATCCGTACATGTGGAACCTGCGGATAAGGAGGGCCGACTGTATTACTGTGTTTGTTATAGGTTAAATACTTTGGCAATATGATTTTAATCTAAGATTATACTGGTGTGAGTTAAAGTATTGCTTCCAGCCAAATGGTAAATTTGCATGAGGTGTCAGTGTTCAAACAAATAATTGCATTCATTTTCCCTTAGAAGGCTCATTCAGACTTTTATGATTGTGCATACCCTAATCATATTTACCTTAGACGTGTTTATTTATTGGAAATTACCTTTTCATTGTTACTCACATGTATTGTCAAGGTATATTGTGGTTAGGTTGAATTCACAGTATTAGCTAACTCATTAAGAGCCTATGGTGAGTGAGTTACATAAAAACACAAAATCCATCGTAAACTTAACTAGACAATTCAGGATGTCCATGCTCCATTTTATAAGCATTTGCTCTTTAAAAATCATTTTAGCCATTAAATTTAGACTGATCAGACAAAAGTGTCTTTAGAGCTCCAGAAATTTAAGTATATAAATAATAAAGATCAAAAGGTGCACTAGAAGTCAAAAGCAAAGCTATTCAATAAGAATTGCCTTTATGCATGAGTATCTCCAATAACTGTTAAATGCTATGTAAATTTTCTAAAAGTATTCTGTTCATTCTTTATAACTTCAGTGGGGGAAGAAAGGGTATTAGCCTGATGAATGGTGTTAATGAATATTTCATTACTCTATGATTTCTACAGCTTTTAAAATTTATGTCAGATGAACCAGAAAATCTCTACCATATATCATTCATGAATATTGTGCCTCAACATTTCGCCCAACTCACAATGTCACATCACAACATTTAGAATAATGTCAAAACCATGGAAAGTAAAAAACCAAACACATTTTTCCCTCCCTCCCCTTTCTGCTTTTCGCAGGGATTGCTCCCTATGCGACTCCCTTGTCCACTCGTCCCCCCCATCCCTTCCCACCGATCTCCCTCCTGGCATTTATCCTTGTAAACGGAACAAGTGCTACACCTGCCCTTACACTTCCTCCCTCACCACCATTCAGGGCCCCAGACAGTCCTTCCAGGTGAGGCGACACTTCACCTGTGAGTCGGCTGGTGTGGCATACTGCGTCCAGTGCTCCCGGTGTGGCCTTTTATATATTGGTGAGACCCGACGCAGACTGGGAGACCATTTCGCTGAACACCTACGCTCTGTCTGCCAGAAAAAGCAGGATCTCCCAATCGCCACACATTTTAATTCCACGTCCTATTCCCATTCTGATATGTCTATCCATGGCCTCCTCTATTGTCAAAATGAATCCAAACTCAGGTTGGAGGAACAACACTTTATATACCGGCTGGGTAGCCTCCAACCTGATGGCATGAACATTGTTTTCTCTAACTTCTGTTAATGCCCCTCCTCCCCTTCTTACCCCATCCCTGACATATTTAGTTGTTTGCCTGTTCTCCATCTCCCTCTGGTGTTCCCCCCACCCTTTCTTTCTCCTGAGGCCTCCTGTCCCATGATCCTTTCCCTTCTCCAGCTCTGTATCATTTTCGCCAATCACCTTTCCAGCTCTTAGCTTCATCCCACCCCCTCTGGTCTTCTCCTATCATTTCACATTTCCCCCTCCCCCCACTACTTTCAAATCTCTTACTATCTTTCCTTTCAGTTAGTCCTGACGAAGGGTCTCGGCCCGAAACGTCAACAGCGCTTCTCCCTATAGATGCTGCCTAGCCTGCTGTGTTCTACCGGCATTTTGTGTGCGTTGTTAAATAAAAAATCTATATTTGTTTAGAAGGTGGAAAACCAACAAGACTCAATGTTATCATTCACTGTAAATATTGGACAACGATCTCTTGAAGCTTAAGTGTAGTTCAGCCTTATGTGCATAGAAACAGATATCAAAGGGACAAATGAGAATTTCAGGAGATAAGTTTGGGTAAGATTCCATAAACTCCTAAAATGTTATTAAGTAAATATCCTGATTTTCCCAATAAAATGATCATAGCTCAATTTTCCCTGTCTTCTACTCATAAATGAAAAACTCAACTTTAAAAGAAAATTGAAAAATCAACTGCTAAGCAACTTCTGCGTCGAAGAGGGTAAAGGTACAGGTAGTGTTAGACTGTATTTACAGTAATCTTAAGTACAAAAAGCTTCTCTTGTGAATTTGCAAATCAAGTGAATTTTCATAGTTTATTTAAGTACTTTACTTATGAGTCTTTTGTTTTTAACAATAGTTAAGAGCACGGAGAAAATGTATAATCCAAGGACAAGGACACTTACCATTCATGTGCAATTTGAGTTGCTAACTCTTTTAAAAAGACTGTTCTTTCAAGAATGGCATTTGTCTTTGTCAGAAATTTTATTTCAATCTGAAACTGGGATAACTGAATGATCTGTAATTAATAAATACTGTCAGATCTCCGTGTGTTGCATTTTCTCTTTGCTTCAAACTCAAAAGCTTTAAAATGAAGATTGTGTATGCTAGTTGGCTTAATTACTGGCGATTACATCACTTTAGTTTTGTACCAAAATCAGCTTCTCATGCTCTAAATTCCTTTATCTTTCGACACTATTTTTCAAATTGTGACTACATTTTCAAATGGAATGAATAGCTTGATTGAACTATCTGATTTCCCAGTGGAGGAATGCCAGAAAAATGCATGTGAGGTGATACCTAAAAATTTGTTCAAGAATGCAAACCTTTTTTCTTGTTCTGATCAGTGAAAAGCAATGAGAGATTTGGCTCTACAGAAAGTTTCAGGACTACCACCACAGCTGTCCCTGAGTCTAGTAATACATTTTTCAGGATATTGCATTTTCAGCTCAATCGTAAGGTGAGAAAAGAGAAAATCGAGGGTGGGTGAGGTTATTGACTATACTGGCTGCTTTACCAAAACATCAATGTCCAGGTAAAGGAGGCTGGGTTCCATGATCTGCTGAGCTGTGTCCACAACTCTGCAGATTCTTGTAGTCCCAGCCAGAGCACTGCCATGATACATCTGGATAGGATGCTTTTGATGAAGCATCAACAAAAATTGGTGAGGGTCAAAGGGGCCATGCTCAAATTCTTCAGTCTCCCAAGGACAGACTATTGCTGATTTTCTCTCCTAGGAACTTGAAGCTCTCAGACCTAAACCTCAGAATTATTGATGCAAACAGGAGCATGTATGCACCCCTCCCCACCAAAATCAATGACCAGATCGTTTGTTTTGTTGACACTGAGGGAAAGATTATTGTCATAATCACGTCCCTAGGCTATCTATCTCCTTCCTGTTTTCCTTCTCACCATTATTCGAGAGTAGGGAGTAGAGTAGGGGACAGGACAAAGCTTTGTAAAGCACCAATGTAAAAGATACTTATGGAGGGAATATTGATATATTTACAAAGAAGGCACCACAGTCGCTATATTTCATTAGGAGTTTTAGAGGACTTGAAATATCACTAACAACACACAAATTTCTATAAATGTACCATGGAGAGCATTTTAACTGGCTGCATTATCGTCTGATAGGGAGGGGCCACTGCACAGGATCTGAAAAGGCTGCAGAAAGTTGTAAACTCAGCCAGCTCCATCATGGGTACTAGCATCTCCAGCGTTGAGGACAACTTCAAAAGATGATGCCTCAAAAAGGCAACATCCATCATTAAGGACCACCATCACCAAAGATATGCTCTCTTCTCATCACTATCAGGAGAATACTGTACTATCAGGAGGTACAGGAGGCTGAAGACTTACACTCAATATTTCAGGAACAGCTTCTTTCTAACATCAGATTTCTGAAGGACCCTCAACACAGGTGCCCCCCCCCCCTCAGGGATGTGTCCTGAGTCCCCGCCTCTACTCCTTTACACCCAGTACTGTCCTGGCACATACAGCTCCAATTTGCTGATCAAATTTGCAGATGAAATGGCATTGATCAGTCTTATTTCTTGTGGTGACAAAACAGCCTACAGAGGAGAGGTTAACACCTTGACACAGTGTGCCAAAATAACAACCTCTCCCTCAGTGTCCAGAAAACAAAAAGAGTTGATCATGGATTACAGGAGGAACAGAGACAGGCTCACCCCTATCAACATCAATGGGACTGCAGTTGAGAGGGTGAATAGTTTCAAGTTCCTCAGTATACACAGCACTGAAGATCTCATCTGGACCATACATACCAACTGTGTGAAGCACGCTAGCATCTCTTCTACCTCAGGAGACTGAAGAAGCTCAGTATGAGCCCCCGAATCCTCAAGACTTTCTCTACAGGAGCACCACTGAGAGCATACTGACTGGCTGTATCACTGCCTGGTACAGGAACTGCACCAACCTTGATCACTGGACACTGCAGACAGTGGTACAGACAGCCCAACTGTGAACTTCCCTCCACTGAGGATATTTACAGCAACAAGTGTGTAAGGGTGGCTTGGGAGATTAAACTGTTTCAGCTGCTTCCGTCTGGCAAAACGTACCACAGCATTAAAGTCAGGACCAATAGGCTAAGGGACAGCTTCTTCTACAAGCCATTAGACTTGTAAATTCACATGTCTGTACATTGCAATAGTCATACTCTCAAGTTGTGGGATAGATGTAAGAACTAAATCAATTCAGATTCATGAACACTTCCTCGCTACTTTTTTCCCTCATTTTGATTAATTTATTTAATTTTTATTATATACTTATGGTAATTTTTTTATTATTATTCTGTATTGTAATTTAAAACAAATTACACGAGATATGCCAGTGATATTAAACCTGATTCCACCTACCCTTACTGATGGTAGTCTGTTGGTCAGGAAGCCAAAAATCCAGTTGCAAAGGGAAATGTTGAGTCTGAGAGATTCGAGATGGGTTTATTTCAAATTATGGTATTGAAGGTGGAGCTCTAGTCAATAAACAATAGTCTAACATAGCTGTCTTTACTGCTTGGATACTCTAGAGATGAGTGTAGGGCCAAGGGAGATGTCAAATGTTGCAGACCTGTATCTGTGGTGTTACGAAGGATGAACAACTCTGATGGGCAGAAGGGTGCAGAGTGGCCCATGCCCCCCCCCCCCCCCGTTTTGGAGAATCGCAAATCGCTACTATTTCGATGCTGCTAACAAGGAAGTAAGAGAGACAAAAGGTAATCTGCCAGGGCAGTTGTTATTGATAACAGCTCATGAAAGAGAATGAGAGAGAGACACAGCTAAGAGGTACACAAGGTGGAACGTCTCCTACTGACAAAAGAGGAGATTTACTGCTGTTGTCTTTTGGAGAAGGATTGTTTACTTGGTACTGTTCTATTCATTGAAATCCCTCAGGGGTCAGCCAGAGTGGGCTGGTTTGATGGGTTAAGTCATTCAAACCTGATTGACACCTGAGATCCCGTGAGTGGGGATAAAATTGAGGTCTGGGGTGACACCCCTCAGACGCACCAGGAGAAACGCTAGTGAGCAGCAGAAACCCACGAGATAGTGTGGGACATCGGAGACCGAACAAAGGTGTGGTAAATTTTAACTCACAGTGTTTATAGTGAGACTGGTGGGGGCTTGTGTGTGTGTCCACCCTTGCCTGGCTGACGAGTCCACCACGGAAGAACGGTCTAGCTAAAGGACGGAGGGGTCACACTTGAATGGCCACAACAACGACACATTGACGGATCGAAATCGTAAAGGAAGATTGGCAAAGACCATAGCTGTTACTGTTTGTGCGCTCTCTTTCTCTCGTCTCTCTCTCTCTCTCTCCAACACATCGACCGACAACTACTGCACCCTGCATGAACTGAACTGAATTTTATATTTCCATCTGACAATTCATTATCCCCTAGACAACTATAGAGCTTGTTTTATTATTGATTATTATTATACCCGCACTTTTAGGTTTGGTATATTTGCATTGATGTTGTTTTGTATATTGTTACAAATAAATACTGTTGAAAATAGCATCACCAGACTCCAACGGACACTTCTATCTTTGCTGGTAAGACACCCAGTTACGGGGTATGTAACAGTGGTAAGTGAATTTCAGAGGGTCGAGGGTGTATGGGAAGTTGCCAGCTTTTAAGCATTGCATGTTACACAGATAAGTTTAAGCTAAACTTTGGAAATGCACATAAGTAAATAATTATGGTAGATGTTAATGCTGTGCTAAGGATCTGTGGTATTTTAGTTACCTAGTGACAGCTTAACTTTTTAGACAAAAATTGTCCAAAATGATATTGAAAAATATTCCAGTGCAATTGCCAATGTACTAAAAATTCAGCCAATGTACTCAAAATTGTAAACTTTTATAAGATCACTATTCCAGCAAAGTGAAACATACTAAGGATAAAACTAAAAGAATAAAAGTATACAAAACCAAAACTACAGCTATCAAAATAAACCTTGGCCAAGGTTGATGTTCTGATTATAAATATATGTGGGAACTGCCATTATAAAATGGCTGCAGAGATCATCCATATTATTGCACAGAAATCAGATGCAAGAGACTCTGCAAATGCTGGAAATCTTGAGCAACACGCACAAAATGCTGAAGAAATTAAGTCAGGCAGCATCCACTGAGAGGAATAAACATTTAGCCTTCATCAAGACTCAGTATGAAAGTAAAGTAATTGGGATAATCCTGGGAATTATAGTCTTACATCAGTAGTGGGCAAACTACTGCAGAGGATTCTTAGAGACAGTATTCAAGAGCATTTGGTGAAGCAGTCTGATTAGGAATAGTCAACATGGCTTTGAGAAGGGAAATTTGTGCCTCACAAACTTAAATGAATTATTTAAGGAAGTGACAAAACATGGCTGAGCAGCAGATGTGGAGTATATGGTTTTTAGTAAGGCATTTTACAAGGCTTTTTATGGGAGGCTCTTTCAAAAGGTCAGGAGGTATTGGATCCAGGAATCTTGGCTGTTTGGATTTAGAATTGGCTTGTTCATAGAGGGCAGAGGGTGGTAGCAGATGGAGTATATTCTGCCTGGAGGTCAGTAACCAGTGGTGTTCCACCGGGATCTGTTCTGAGACCCCAGCTCTTTGTATTTCTTATAAATGACTTGAATGAGGAAGTGGAAGGGTGTGCTAATTTGCAGATGAAAAGGTTTGGTGGGGTGTGGCTTGTGTAGAAAGTTGTAGGTTACAACAGGATATTGATGGGCTGCACTGTAGGGCTGACATGTGGCAGAAGGAGTTCAATCTGGAAAAGTATAAAGTGATCCACTTTGGAAGGATAAACAGAGATAGTATACAGGGTAAATGGCAGAATTCTTAACAGTGTAGAGGTACAGAGAGATCTTGGAATCGATCTCCATTGAACCTTCAAAGTTGCTGCACAAGCTGGTAGGGCCATTAAGAAGGCATATGGTGTGTCATTAGTCAAGAGATTGAGTTCAGGATCCAGAGGTAATGTTACAGCTCTATTCAGTCAAGATGGCACCTGCATACAATGCTCCTTTGGTTGACATCTTCTGGATAGTCATAAAACCAATTTTTTTACTTCCTTATTTTACATGTTTCTTAATTTGAATGTGAGTCTGGAACTGTTGGAGTCTGTGTTTTGCTGTTTGGAGATCGTTTCGGTGCTTCAGTATTCTGTAGTCTCCGAGAGGATTCTGGGAGGTAGAGAATGAACCTTGTGGGGAGCAGGCTACAGGATGGTGCATGATGCTGATAAAAGCTTACACTGTTCACTGATTAAAGGGCAATTGAAACATCAAGGTAAGTACAGAAGTTTGGACATTGTTAGGGTGTTCCAGCACTCTGCAGTCTCATAGTGGGCAGGCTGCAGGATGGGGTGCAAGCTAATGTTTGGCTCCATTTTGCCAATTAAAGCTCCCATTGCTCGCTGCTTAAAGTGGCAAAGGAGATTGAAGCCTCGAATCAAGTGCAGAGGGTGAGCATTGGCTGCGTAGGTGCTCTGTACTAGAGAGGGTGACAGCCTGCTGCTGTATCCAGACAGCGTGCCCAAATTTTTTCTGTTTTGGATGTGTACTTTAGACTATATTTTACAACTTTATATTTTTTATATACTGCTTGTTTGAGCAATCTTCACGGGTTTTTTGTGGGGAGGGGGATTTTAAGGATTGACATGTCTGATCCACTTTTGTTCATTTTTTTTGTGCAGGAGGAGGGATTTGGGAGTCGATGTGCTTGATCCATTTTGCTCAGTTGTGATGGAGAGGAGATTTGGGGGTTGATGTGCCTGTTCTGTTTTTGTTTTTCAGGAAGGTAGGATTCGTGGGTTGATGATCAAACTGCCTTTCTTTTCTTTCTTGGTTTCATGACTACCCGGAGAACTGAAGAATTTCAGAGTTGTATACTTTGATAGTAAATGAACCTTTGAACCAATAAAATACAGGCTAGACTACACATGAAGTATTGTAATCAGTTCTGATTGCCTAATTATAGAAAGAATGTGGAAGCTTTAGTAAGGGCGCAGAGGAGATTTACCAGGATGCTACCTGTATGTATGTCTCCAGGTTAAGCATGCTAGGGCTTTTCTCTGTGAAGAGAGGAGGATGAGGGGTGACTTGATAGAGGTGTAAAAGATGATACGAGGCACAGAGTGGACTGCCAGAGATCTCTGCCCAGGGAGGAAATGGGTAATATGAGGGAGCATAACTTTAAAGGTAGTTGGAGGAAAGTATAGTGTGGGGACAGCATAAGAAGCTTTTTTAAAAAAAATATACACAGAGGGCAGTAGCTGCATAGAATGCACTGTCAGGTGTGGTGGTAGAAGCAGGTGCATTATGGGCACTTAAAAAACTCTTGAATAGCCTTCTATTTTTCCCTCATCCATGTATCTAAGTGTGAGGGAAGGGTATGATCAATCTTGGAGTAGGTTAAAAGATCGGTACTGTGGTATACTGTTCTATTTACTATGCTTTTCCAGCATTTTGTATGCATTGCACAGAAATTATTATGATACCTTGAATATAATTGAATACATTCAATCCAAATTAAGAAATACCAATTTAAATCATCTAATTTAGTTAGGAATGTGTAGTGATTGTTAGGTGGGTAAAATCCTTCAGGAATTATTGGAATGGCAGCCATCACTACAAGGTAGAGCTAGTCTTCAGTGTAGGTCAAGGATAGCTCTCTGAAAGTATACCATTTTCTGCAGAAGGTTATCTCAGCGTGGTCGTAAAAGGCTGGTATTTTGGGTGTCTGAATTCCCAAAGATATTTGAAAACGCAGAAGTACTTTTGGTATTGTAAACATTGTTTCACTGTAACTGTGCAATTTAAAAGAGCCATTTGCTCACAGTCATAATTTTAAACTTCAATATGACAAGAACCTCTGCATATTTTAATACTTTTTGGAATTCAGAAACCTAAAGACTTCTTTTACCTTATTTTCATGGTGTGTACAGAAACCTAAAGACTTCTTTTACCTTATTTTCATGGTGTGTACAGAATACAAGTGCTCAAAGTGCTTTAAATCCAGTGAGATTCTCCAGAGGTCATACCAGGAGAGATTATTTCTAGACCCCTTCCACTACTGCTTATGGAGGGCTGGTCAGATAGGGAAGCACCTTGAAGTGGTGTAGAACCCAGGGATCTACATAAGTAGGGATGGAGCTTTCTTTTTTAAAAAAAGTAAAGATTAATAAATACATTGTCTACAAATGTCAAGATTTTTCATTATTTATTTCTTGTGTATAAAAGTTCATTTTGAAATTAAAAAACTTCTTCAGAATCAGGTTTATTATCAATATGTAATGAAATGTATTTTTTGTGATAGCAATATAGTGCAATACAAAAAAAACCTATAAATTACCAAAATATATACAAATAAGTTAAATAGTACAAAAAGAGAGTAAAATAGTGAGGGAGCATTCATAAACTTCTCATCAATCTGATGGCAGCGGGGAAGATGTCACTACTAAAATAGTAAGCATGCACAAATGTTCTACCTCTTGTACCTCATTAATGGTAAAAATGAGAAGAGGGCATGTCCTGAATGGCAAAGGACCTTTGTGATGGATGGTACATTCTTTTTTATATGTCCTTGGTAATGGGGAGACTAGTACTCATGATGAAGTTGACCGAGTTTACAACCCTGCTTTTTGGACCCCGTGACTTGGCCCCTCAATAACAGACAGTGATGCAATCAGTCAGAATGCTCTCTATCGAACATCTGTAGAAATCTGGTTGTGTCTTTGGTAACATACCAAATCTCCTCAAACTCCTAATGAAATAAAGTCACTATTATACCTTCTTTGATATTGTCTCAATCTGTTGAGCCCAGGATAGATCTTCAGAGATACTGACACCTTGGAACTAGAAGCTATTTGCCCTTTGATGAGAAATGCTGAGTATGCTCTCAATTCCCTTTTCAGAAGTCCATAAACGATTTATTGGTCTCACTGCAAGGTTCTGATTACAACACCACTGAACCAGCTGATCTACTTCACTCCTTTATGCTTCTTCATCACCATCTGAGAATCTGCCAATCACCAACAAATATATACATGCTGTTTAAGCTATGCCTAGCCACGCTGTCTTGAGCTTAGAGAAAATAAAGCATGGCTAAGCATGCATCCTTGAAGACTAATTGTGTTGAATGGCAGCAAAATGTTATTTCTGATCTGTATTGACTGTGCTTTCCCAATGATGAAGTCAAGGATCCAGTTGCAGAGAGATACAGTATAGAGGCCTTGGGTTTGATCATATTGGTATCAATTCTTTGTTGGACCTGTCTGTGCTCCAAATCTTCATTAACTTTTCCCCTAAACTGTTCAGTGAAGTTTTAACAAAATTAAACATGTTTCATAATCCCAAATTATCATTAAAGATCAAGGTTTCCAGATAACAATACACTATTAGTATCCATGTCCTGATTCATGCAAAATAACTATAATTACACAAGATGAAATGGCAATTCATATTCATTCTCTTCAACAGAGAGAACGTAATCAATCTGAAAAAGAATTCATATTGTAATGTATATAAAATGTCAAATGGCACATCAAAATAATACCACTTTGGCACATATTCATAACTTTAAAGGTACTCACTTTAAGCTTCTTATACCTACCTATGCAATACTTGACAAATTTAAATCACAGGTCTTCGCTCTCTGTGATAATATGGATCAACCATACAATTCAAATCACGCTCATTACCGATATTGTAGGAACCATTCTTTCTGCTGATCCAAATGAAAATTAGAACATAATTTGATCACTGTGCTTCTCTCCTTCTCCCCTCACCCTACTTTTTTCCTCTAACTCCAAATGTAGTTTCATATACCCACAAAGTCTATAGTATCCTGCTTAATCTATTAACATATTGTTTCTAATGCTGCCTCCAAGAGATAAAAAGCAAGAAACAACAATAATGTTCAATACTTTTATTAGGTGTATTTAGGGTAATTGTTGTATTTCCACTGGTATTTCAGTTTACATTTACCCAATCAATCAAATCAGGAATGCTCACTGCCTGAGTGGTTTAATTTGCTTCTTGAGTTAATCAGTTGAGTTAACAAAATCCCTTGAAAGATCAAAGAAATGCTAAAAAAATTAATCTGGACAGCCTTAAAGTGCTTCCTAATGAACATGAATCATCAGCTAAAACTGTCTTTAATTTCACAGCATTATATAAAGTTATAAATAAAAACATTGGATGCAGAGGAGATTTACAAGAATGTTGCCTGGATTGGGGAGCATGCCTTATGAGAATAGGTTGAGTGAACTCGGCTTTTTCTCCTTGGAGCGACAGAGGATGAGAGGTGACCTGATAGAGGTGTATAAGATGATGAGAGGCATTAATTGTGTGGATAGTCAGAGACTTTCCCCAGTGCTGAAATGGTTGCCACAAGAAGATACAGGTTTAAGGTGCTGGGGAGTAGGGACAGAGGAGATGTCAGTGGGTAAGGTTATAACTCAGAGTGGTGAGTGCGTGGAATGTGCTGCTGGTAACGGTGGTGGAGGCAGATACGACAGGGTCTTTTAAGAGACTTTTAGATAGGTACACGGAGCTTAGTAAAATAGAGGGCTATAGGCAAGCCTAGTAATTTCTAAGGTAGGGACATGTTCAGCCCACTGCCGAAGGGCCTGTATTGTGCTGTAGGTTTTCTATGTTCCTATGGTAAATAATGGCACTATAGTCAGATGGAGCTAGTTAGACATTCTGCTGAACATGTCTGCCAGGTGAGATGATTGTATTACACCTAATCTTGAAGTACTTGATTTTATCAGGTAACAACATGCTATTGCAGGCAGATTAAAAGAGAAACAATATCAGTGTCTCCCACTGAAAATCATCTACAATGATCTTTTTTTAATTGCTTAACATCAATAAAGTTACAGGCTAGATTTGTACTCTGTGGCAGAGGATGGTATTTCCTGCTAACATCAAGAAAATACTTCCACATTGATAATTTCTATGAGGATAAACACTTTTCTGGTACCTTTTGCCTTTGGTAAGTACATTTCCAAGATATCATGACTAGCATACAGAAGTTATCAAACTAGCTCAATATTGTAGAGTTCTCATAAGCAGAAAACAGATCATAATTGGCTTCACAAACACTACACGTAATGTCAATTAAAAAGTGGAATACACACACCTAACTCAGTATTTCTGAAAAAGCTCATGTTAAAATGATTAATTTTTTTAAAACAATTTTATGTCAGGAAACTACAATTGACATTTATTATAGACATTACTCTGGACGAGGGTTAGTTTAAGAAATAATTCAGTAAATAACAGGTTCCACTGCTCATATAATGAAATTTTCCATGCAATGTTATTGAGGCTATCATTAAGACACAACAGTTATATCACACAAAACGTTCATGATAGATGACCTAAAACAAAATAATGTATGTTTATATTGGCTTTCTGGAAGGTTTGATTTGAAAAGATTCCTCCTTCTAGTTCCACCTAAAGTAGTGGTCACCAACCTTTTTAAGCCCTAGATCCCCTACCTCGGCCTAGTAAAAGGCAAGATCGACCCCACATCAAACAGTTACACGCATGGGCACCAGGGCAGAAAAGACCGGAAGTAAAACATCGCAACCCAGAAGTAGTGTAGTGCATGTACCACAGCTCTGAGGGGCCGAAGGGTGCAGGGTAGCCCCCTCCTGTGTGAGAATCGCAAGATCACTATTGATTTGGGTCAGGAGACCCAGGAAATGAGAGAGAAATGTGCGGAACGTCTCATTCCCCCGGTGATATAAAGCTACGGGACACGGCCATTGTCTCTTGAAGACGAGCTCGTGTATTACAATACTGTGCTACGTGGAAGTCCTCAGGCAAAGTGGGCTGGTTGACGGAGGGATTGCATCACCCCCAACCTGATTGACATCTGAGACCCTGTGAGTCAGGATAAAAGAGGGTCTGTGGGAACAGCCCCTCAGACACACCAGAAGAAACGCTAGCGATCCCATAATAGCGGAAGCCGGTGGGAGGCCACGTGCGTTCGGTTCCACTCTGCCCCGGAAATCGGTGCCCGTACCACAGAAAAACGGCTTTTAGCTAACAACGGGGAAACCAACTCCCAAAAGACTCGAAGGATTGGCACCATCAAAGAACTGGGCAAGTTTAAACCGTCTCTCTCTCAAACCCAAAACGCTGCAGCTTGAACAAACTAACAGTGACTTTTATATTTCCATTGGACAATACATTATCCCCCTAGACAACGATAGAGCTATTTCATATTGATTATTATTATACCCGCGCTTTTAGGTTTAGTATTGACGACGTATTTTATGTTTGTTTGTATTGATCTTATTTTTGTGCCCCTTTATCAATAAATACTGTTAAAAATAGTACCATCAGACTTCAACGGACCTCTCTATCTTTGCTGGTAAGTGACCCAGATACAGGGTTCGTAACAAAATTGGGGTTCTCGGCTTGAGATTTGACACCAAATTGGGAGGACAGTGAATTGGGCTTGTATATCCAAACTTGGATCTGGTTACGCGGGTAGCCAGACGGGAAACCAGCAAAGATGGACGTGGGTGAATTTATAGAAAACCCAACTCTGGAGGCGCTAGAGGCGGCCACCAAATCAGACTTGATAAATTTGGCAAAATGGGTTAAACCTCGCAGAGGTGAGGTTGTCAATGAAAAAGCGGGAGGTGCGAAGGGCAATAACTCAGTATTATATCGGGAAGAATATGTTTGCAGCTGAGGTATTGGAAAATATCCCTGAAAAGGTACCAGCTAGTGGAACGGCTCAGTTAGAGTTGGAGAAATTAAAGTTGGAACATGCAATTAAGTTAAAGCAGCTAGAGGCAGCCGAGAAAGAAAGGGAGCATGCGCTCCAGCTAAAGGAGTTAGAGGTGAAACGGGAGCAGGAAAGAGCTGAGAAACAAAGAGAGCATGAAATTCGGTTAAAACAGCCGGAAGCAGCTGAGAAAGAGAAAGAAAGAGCTGAGAAGGAGAGGGAGGCAGAGAAACAGAGGAAACATGACTTGGAGATGGAGAAGTTACGGCAAGAGCCACGAGTTCAGGGGTCAGACTGAGAGGAGTGGTTCAATGTTAGTCAAGAGTTGAGGTTAGTACCTCCATTCGAGGAGATGGATGTTGATAGCTTTTTCTTGCTTTTTGAAAAGGTGGCAGTGAATCAGAAGTGGCCGAAAGATCAGTGGGTGGCGCTGTTACAAAATGTGTTAAAAGGGAAGGCACAGTGGGCATATACGGTGGTGTCCATGGAGGAGGAAGAGGAGGAGAGTTATGACAAAGTAAAGGCGGCCATTCTCCGGAGTTATGAGCTAGTACCTGAAGCATATAGACAAAAGTTTAGAAATTTAAAGAAAGGGTGGAATCAGACATATACTGAGTTTGCCTATGAGAAGGGTGTGCTCTTGGACCGTTGGTGCACAGCAGAGATAGTGGCAGAGGATTATTGGCATATCAAGGAGTTAATTCTGATTGAGGAATTTAAAGGTTGTGTTTCGGAGGATATCCGGATGTATTTGAATGAGAAGCCGAATAAGTCCATCTCAGAATTTGCTAGGTTCGCAGATGAATATGCTCTAACCCACAAGACAAAGTTTTTCTCAAATAAAAGTTCCCAGAGAGACCGTGAGAACGATCGAGAAAGTCCACCGGCTGAGGCAGAGGTCCCGCCGGGAGCTAGTGCTAAGGTTGAAGGGGAAAGGCCAGATGGCCAGAGATTTCTGGGCTTGACCTGTTTTAATTGTGGAAAGGGGGGGGGGGGCATATTGCATCTAGGTGCTTTGCTCCGAGGAAAGAGACAGGAAAAGGGAAAGCAGCAGTCCCTATCGGATGTGCTGTGGTAATCAGTAAATCGACAAGAGAGCCCCGGGTAGACAGAGCACGAGAAGGCTCTGAGACCTGTCTGTCAAATGGAACCGTGTCTGTGAGGGAGGGAGACACCCCAGTTCCAGTACAGATCTGGAGAGACATGGGGGCTGAGCTGTCATTGATCAGCAGTAAGGTACTAGATTTTGGTCGCAAGACCGGAATGGTAGCCGTGAAAGGAATAAGTAAAGGAACAGAAATGGTACCCTTACATAAGGTCATTATGGATTGTGAGCTGGTGTCCGGACCAGTTAAAATAGGGGTGCGATCCGAATTCCCGAGAACTGACGCAGTCGTCCTTCTTAGTAACGATTTAGCAGGTGGTAAGGTTTGGTCAGTAATGACGCTGACAAGCCGGCCAGAGAGCGTTGCGGCCCCGCCCCTAGATTTCAAGATCTATCCTGCATGCGTGATCACTCGCAGCATGTCGAGAGAGGCAGCTGAGAAAGGGAGCAGTTTTAATCCAGGCAGTTTCGATTTGGCCGAGACGTTTTTACAGACCCTGTACCACGAGGGCTTAGAGGGTGGTAAAACGAAGAGTAGTAAAGAGAAAGAAGGTGAGGGAGAGGAGGTAGACCTACCCTTAGCAAGGAGAAAAGTTTTAGAGGCAGAAGATAAAGATGAGAAACAGCTAGAGCTGTTAAAAGGTCCAGGGTTGGACCTGGATGATCTGTCTGGGTTGGCAGAACTGTTTGAAGAAGTTGAAAATGCTAGAGGTGTTCCTGATAATGAAATGAGAGCAGTCCTAGATGAAAAGGGTGCCCTTACCTTGAAGAAGTCTGCTGGGTTGGCAGATGAGGTTGTTTCAGCCCGCGGGGTTGAGTTTACTCCGGAAGGGAGTTGCCCAGAGAGTAGCTGAGCGAATCAGGGGAATTTAGAATTTGAACCAGGTACGGGTATTGAAAGCCTGAAAGAGGCCAATGTCCCGTTTGAGTGTGTCCGAGATGGGGATGCATGTGGTACTGAACCTAGTAACGGAGCTCAGAAAAAGTTTGAGGTATTTGATTCAGTTGAAAGGGACGGCCGTCCTTGTGGGTCAGATAGACTTGGTTCAGTGAAGAAAGGGTTAACCTTGGTAATAATGGGAAGTGAGAGTTCCCAGGTGTTTGTGCTCGACGGTGTGTTAAAAGTTAATGTGGAAATCAAAAGTGGGGAGATAAATACTATTATTGAAGGAAACAGGAAATATGTAGTTCCAAAATCGAATGAAGAAAATTTAAAACCTGCCGATCACTTACAGATTAAGTTGGAAGATTAAGGGGGGGTTGGGGGGGCCATGCTATTGTTATTCCAGAGTGTGGTGTGGAAAGGTGGAATTTGAAATGCTGCTTGAACAAAGAGTTTGAACTGAAAGCTAATAGCCTGAAGGGTCCTGAAGAGAGGACTATAACCTGTGTAAAATTAAAGAATTGGGTGGAAATTCAGAAGATGGTCTAAGTTTGGGACACGGTGTTGATAAAATAACTCCTATGAAAGAAGCGGGCGAGAGCTTATTTCGCCAGGGTACCCAAGCTCCCCACGTGGGAACTAACCGGAAAAGAGGCGACGGTTAATGGGGACGCCATTTTTAAATAGCAAAATCCGGTTTTATGGGATTTCAACAAAGCATGTGAATAATAAAGACAACCCCATGGAAGCCTGCCTGTTAAGTTTGAAAGCAACAGAAAGATTAGTATTTGCATGAACTTTTGTAGATACACGTAAGCTAAGATCACAACTCCTTAGTTTTTGTTTGCTGAAGGAAAGAAATAAAAATAGGTGGTTATTCAATTGAAGTCTGATGCTGCAAGACTTTAGTAAGGTACAAGATGCTAAGATATTAAAGGAAGTGACACTGTAATTGTTAACTGTTTAGATGCCAAATTGAATGTATAACTGTATTACTCTGTAGTGAAAAGGGAAAGCTTTTGTATTGTGTTAAGATTCTAAAATCCTGTAAGACTCTGTACTACTTCGTTTCATCGCTGGTGAAAAAGCTTTGAAGAAAGGGGGTGTTATGCTTGTACCACAGCTCTGAGGGGCCGAAGGGTGCAGGGTAGCCCCCTCCTGTGTGAGAATCGCAAGATCACTATTGATTTGGGTCAGGAGACCCAGGAAATGAGAGACTTGCGGAATGTCTCATTCCCCTGGCGATATAAAGCTACGGGACATGGCCATTGTCTCTTGAAGACGAACGTGTATTACAATACTGTGCTACGTGGAAGCCCTCAGGCAAAGTGGGCTGGTTGACGGAGGGATTGCATCACCCCCAACCTGATGGACATCTGAGACCCTGTGAGTCAGGATAAAAGAGGGTCTGTGGGAACCGCCCCTCAGACACACCAGAAGAAACGCTAGCGATCCCATTATAGCAGAAGCTGGTGGGAGGCCACGTGCGTTCGGTTCCACTTTGCCCCGGAAACCGGTGCCCTTACCACAGAAAAACGGCTTTTAGCTAACAACGGGGAAACCAACTCCGAAAAGACTCGAAGGATTGGCACCATCAAAGAACTGGGCAAGTTTAAACCGTCTCTCTCTCAAACCCAAAACGCTGCAGCTTGAACGAACTAACAGTGACTTTTATATTTCCATCAGACAATACATTATCCCCTAGACAACGATAGAGCTATTTCTTATTGATTATTATTATACCCACACTTTTAGATTTAGTATTGACAACATATATTATCTGTATGTTTGCATTGATCTTATTTTTGTGCCCCTTTATCAATAAATACTGTTAAAAATAGTACCATCAGACTTCAATGGACCTCTCTGTCTTTGCTGGTAAGTGACTCAGTTACGGGCTTCGTAACAGTAGAAATAATATATAAACACTGGGGTACCCACCCTTTTTTTTTGCACTGCGGACCAGTTTAATATTGATAATATTTTTGTGGACCAGCCGACGGGGGCGGGGGGGGGGGGTGTTAAACACGACTGGAATACAGCAATACTTGAAGCAGGTTCCTTATGTCCAGTCTATTCTAGCTTTCGCAGCTCTCGGCTTCTGTCCTGCTTGCTCGTGTTTTTTCTGCTGAGAAAACTCAGCTGGTTTGTCTTTATGTGCTGGGTGCTTGGACTCAGGGTACTGAAGCAGCTTTAAGACATTGCCTCATTAGACAGCCTCCGGGGCCCAACTCAGCCTCCTGCCCGCCCACTACCAGACGCCTTGGCCAGGTACGGCTGGTCGTGGGTGGGGTGAGAAGACGTTCAGGGATGGAGGTCCCCGTACCGGGGCCGTGGTCGCAGTCCGGAGAGGATGGCCGACCGAGCGAGGAGTGTAACAGGGAGCGGGCCCGCCCGTCACCCTTGTAGGATCTATCGGCTGACAAATGTTTGTTTCAGTAGATCGCAGTGCAGTAGCTGCTCTGGTACTTAAGAAACGCTGAGTCCGAATTAGGTCGTCTGCGAATATTTTAGCACCGGGTTCCCCACGAACATTCGGTGTGTTAAACAGGTTTAGAGGCGGCGCTCCAGGCCAGTAGGGTATCACTGCATTTAGTCGCCTGAAGACTTCGCGTGGGTTCAAGTTCAAAAGTGGGCTGACAGGGAATGAGGAAAAGTGCAGCTGACTCATATTGTTTCCTCACGGCCCGGTGGTTGGGCACCAGTGAATTACACTGTGTAGTGCAGGAGAGCTATACGCATGTGCACTGGACAGAAAGAACGGGACTAAAACCCCGCAACCGGAAACAATCTCTCAACAGTATTTGTGTATTTATTTTTCATTTTTTTTCAGGATCAACTGAGAAAGTCTCAAAGATCGACGGGTTGGCGACCACTAACCTAAAGTATACTCAGCAGGCACAATCTTATCTATTAAAATTATTTTTACTCAAGAGGATCAGAAAGTGAATGTTGTCATTTGCAAAGATCCCTGCTTTGACAACAGTAAGACATCCAATTTTTCCAGAAAAAAGTATAAATAGGGCAACAGAGATCTGAAAGTGTTTATGCACTGTAATGGCCGAACTTTTGAATTTATGATAAACACACCAAAACGTGGTAGAGGGGAAGAGGAGAGGGGGGTAGGAGATAGAGGGTACTCACGCCCAGGACTTATGCCCAGTATTGCATTTGTCAACATGGAGTGAAGAGCAAGTTTGTAAATCTGGCAGGTGCAAAGGATATTGGGAATGGCAAAACTGAAACGCTACATGAGTAATGGACAGGTGGTAGAGAAGGAGTGGGGTGGCACCGGTGCAGACACACTCAACCTGGGACACCAAGCAAGATCATTTGATTCCCAACAAATGGTTTATTGATCATTACAGAATGAGTCTCTGGTGCTCCCTCCCCTCTCCTTACTCCTTTTGCCATCCATGATTCCCCTCTCCCTGCCCCCTTCCCACTTTCAGTCCACAATCGAGACTCATATCATTATCAGGGTTATCATCACTCTCAAAAGAAAATCTGCAGATGCTGGAAATCCAAGCAACACACACATGAAACACTGGGGGATCTCAGCAGGCCAGGCAGCACCTGTGGTAAAGTATATAGTCAACGTTGCAGGCCAAAACCCTTCAGCCGGACTGAAGAAAAAAAGTTGAGAAGCAGATTTAGAAGATAGGAGGAGGGGAGAGAGTAACATGAGGTGATAGGTGAAACTGGGAGTGGGAGGGATGAAGTAAAGGCCCGGGATGTTGACTGAAGAAGATACAGGGCTGGAGAAGGGATAGTCTGACAGAAGAGGACAGAAAGCCATGGATGAAAGAAATGTGGGGAGAAGCACAAGAAGAAGGCGATGGGCAGGCAAGGAGATAAGGTGAGAGAGAGAGAAAAGGGGATGGGGACTCTTTTCCATAGATGCTGCCTGGCCTGCTGAGCTCCCCCAGCATTCCATATGTGTTGCTTCTCATCACTCATATGACATGAATTTTTTTTGTGGCAGCAGAACAGCGCAATACTTAAAATTACTACAGTACCGTGCAAATGTCTTAGGCATCCTAGCTATATATGTGTTTCTAAGACTTTTGCACAGTACTGTATATACATAGGGGCTTGAGGCATGATCAATAAAATTAAGTCAATGCTGTCAGTTGCAGATATTTGCAATTCAAAACAGACTAGATAAATTATGGTAGACAACCTTGAATATGCTAACATGTGAAGAAAGGCCTCAAGAGAGTCTATAGTATTATTATTCTTTCAAGAAAGATTTTGTTTTGATGGAAGGTGCAGAATAATATACTGAAAATGGATTAAAATATGAGCTACTGAATTGACCTTTTATTAAAAAAAATCTAAACATAATATTATACAACCTGCTTCCCCATTCAAATTATAAACAAGAGTTGCTAGTCATGCACATATAATGCACATATAATGTTAAATTTATTTTCTGGCAGGATTTGAATTTATGATATTGCAACTAAAGTGACTGGAACAGAAATTAAGCAGCAAGTACTAAAGCAAATTGTTCATGGGAAAAGTCCTACCTCAACACAAACACTACAGTACCACTCCAGATTTCTGCTTGCAGCTGTAAAAGCAGGGCAGATATCTAGTGGCATGTATAAATGCAATTTGGAGGAGTTTGAAACAGTGTGAAAGAGTGAAATATTCACAGATGAGGTCAGCTCAAACAAATGCTGTACCGAGCTACTGCTGCGTGGTTAGAAAGGAGTTCTAAACCATAGGCTGGACCAAAACTGATGCTCTGACCAAGAAGTTCTGGTCAGAGGTTAATAATTAAGTAAAAAGCAAAGTTATATAGTACTCTGAATAAGAATCAAGTGAAAAACTCAAGAGGTCAGAAATTAACCTACATACCACTGTGCATATCACTGCTTGTCTCATCAAGCCTACTCTATCACTCCAATTAAGTTTCAACAGCATCCTTTAATACCTTTGCACGTTCTATCTCACCTTTGCCTCTTTTCTATCCACTAACTTCCACAGTTTGCTATTCCACACTCATCATTATGTTCAGGCACACTTTCAGTGCACTGATTATGCATTTTTAATATGGCTGACTGTTATCCTCACTGAATGTATTAGCCCTATCACAATATAGGCCTGAAATATACAATGGAAGAAAATAGACAACATAGGATAAGTGAAGTTGTCTATCATGGATTATGCTGCTGACACCTTCACAGATAAAGTCAAGAAAATAAGCTATACATACTGAAGCCATTGGAAAAGTAGGTGGTTCCAATATTGCTACCACTATTTTGTGATTTACATCCTAATAAAGTCTATGTACTGTTAACAAAAATAGTGAGTGAAATGTAATCATCATTTTCAATGTCCTACCTAGATGGTATAAGGAACATATCATCCCTATCCCCATGCCCTGGATGATACTGCTTCAGTGCAACTGACTTCTGGCCATTGCCAAACACTGAATGCAGATATGCACATTCACCACAGTCCTTAAGAGTCCACATGAAGGGTCGAAAAGTTGTCCATACTTCCAAAGCGCCAAGTGCCAGTAATGAAAATAACTTCAGTGAGATTGATTAATTGAACCTTTGAGCTGAAGAGATGAGTACAACAATTATTCGGCTCATGGTGCTGGTAGAACATTCCATTATTGTTCCCTACGTTCCTGTATTTTTCCTACTTTATTTATCCAGTGCCCTTTAGCTACTTCCAGCATACTTTCATGCAAAGCAATTCAACTCACTGACATTAAGTTCAATTGATAAACTGGTACAATGTTTACGCAGCTGGACCAGTGAATCAAGGAAGTTGGAAAATTCTTGTTCAAATCTCTACGTGGAATTTAAATTCAGTTAAATATAGAATGAAACAGATAACACATAGCAGCAAAGGGGGCAATGATTATTACAAAATTGTTTTTTTAAAACTCATGCAGTTCACTGCTGTTCTTTTGGGACAAAGGGTTTGTCATCCTTATCAGATCTGGTCTGCATTGTTCCTGGAAAGAAAATCACATAGATTAAAAACACCTAGGATACTTATTTAATAAAAATATCAGAAAAAGAAAAAAAAACAAAACACCCAGAAGTAAATGAACCACCCATTGGCAGAGGACATGATAGAAAGCATACCCATGTATGAGGTGACTCGGCAAAGTTTTCCTCAATCATGATGTGCAAAAGTTGTCAAGGAAAAAAATCTAGAATTAGTCAAATTTGCAGAATTAAATTTTTTTGGCAACATCCAAAATTCTTTCATCACTATCTCGACCATAACAGGACATCAGAGGCAATGATGCTTGTATACAGGCAGAGCAGACTCTAGAAATCTTCACTAACAACTGAAGTTCAAAGTAAATGTTGTTATCAGAGTATGCACATGTCACCACATTGAACACAGGTTCATTTTCTTGCAGGCATAGTCAGCAAATCTATAAAATAGTAAATATAACAGGATTAATGAATGATTAAGTAGAGTGCAGGAGAGAATAAACTGCAAATGCAAATGTAAATAAATAGTAATAAATAACAAGAACATGAAATAACAAGATAAAGAGTCTTTAAAGTGAGATATACACACACAAAATGCTGGTGGAACGCAACAGGCCGGGCAGCATTCATAGGGAGAAGCGCTGTCGACATTTCGGGCTGAGACCTTTTGTCAGGACTAACTGCAAGGAAAGATAGTAAGAGATTTGAAAGTAGGAGGAGGAGGGGATACAGAGCTAGAGAAGGAAAAGGATCATGGGACGGGAGGCCTAGGGAGAAAGAAAGGGGGAGGGGAGCACCAGAGGGAGATGGAGAACAGGCAGAGTGATGGGCAGAGAGAGAGAAAAAAAACTAAATATATCAGGGATGGGGTAAGAAGGGGAGGAGGGGCATTAACGGAAGTTAGAGAAGTCAATGTTCATGCCATCAGGTTGGAGGTTACCCAGCCGGTATATAAGGTGTTGTTCCTCCAACCTGAGTGTGGCTTCATCCTAACTGTAGAGGAGGCCATAGATAGACATATCAGAATGGGAATGGGAAGTGGAATTAAAATGTGTGGCCACTGGGAGATCCTGCTTTCTCTGGCGGACGGAACATAGGTGTTCAGTGAAATGGTCTCCCAGTCTGCGTCGTGTCTCACCAATATATAAAAGGCCACACCAGGAGCACCAGATGTAGTACATCACACTAGCCGACTCACAAGTGAAGTGTCGCCTCTCCTGGAAGGACTGTCTGGGTGGGGCCCTGAATGGTGGTGAGGGAGGAAGTGTAAGGGCAGGTATAGCACTTGTTCTGCTTGCAAGCCATACTCAGGTTGGAGGAACAACACCTTATATACCAGCTGGGTAGCCTCCAACCTGATGGCATGAACATTGACTTCTCTAACATCTGTTAATGCCCCTCCTCCCCTTCTTACCCCATCCCTGATATATTTTCTTTTCTTTTTTTTTCTCTCTCTGCCCATCAATCTGCTTGTTCTCCATCTCCCTCTGGTGCTCCCCTCCCCCTTTCTTTCTCCCTAGGCCTTCCGTCCCATGATCCTTTCCCTTCTCTAGCTCTGAATCCCTTTTGCCAATCACCTGTCTGGCTCTCAGCTTCACCACACCCCCTCCGGTCTTCTATCATTTTTCATTTTCCCCTCCCCTCCTACTTTCAAATCTCTTACTATCTTTCCTTTTAGTTAGACCTGACAAAGGGTCTTGGCTCGAAACGTCGACAGCGCTTCTCCCTATAGATGCTGCCTGGCCTGCTGCGTTCCACCAGCATTTTGTGTGTGTTGCTTGAATTTCCAGCATCTGCAGATTTCCTCGTGTTTGCCTTTAAAGTGAGATACTAGTTTTGAACTAGTACCCGTCTCAGAAAACTGAAATGCTACATTTATCCAGTTATGCTATATGGTTCAGAATGTTGGACAATATCTAGTAACATGAGGAAACAAATTGAAGCAGCAGAGATGTGTTTTTTGAGGAGGATGCAAAGAATATCTTGGATGAAATGAATATCTAACGAGGATGTCATGAACAGAGCAAACACAAAAAAAGAAATAATGTATGAGATCATGAAAAGGCAACGCAACTTCATTGGACATGTGATAAGGAAAGAGGAGTTAGAATCTTTGATAATTATGGGAAAGATTTAAGGGAAAAAAGCAAGAGGAAGGCAAAGACAAATGATGATGGAGACGGCAGCCAGAGAACAGCAAATGAATACCAATGAATTGATCCACTTGACCCAAAACAGGGATGTGTGGGCCATGGCAGTCAAAGCTCAAACCAGGCATGGCACCTTAAGTTGATGCAACTAGTTGTGGAAACATCTCAATGGATGGGCAAGAGAGTTTAGTTATCCCCTTTTGTTCATGAGCCTGATGGTTGAGGGGTAGCTACTGTTCTTGAATCTAGTGTTCTGAGTCCTGAGGCACTTGTACTTTCTTACTGATGACCGCAGTGGGAAAAAAAAACATGGCCTGGGTGTTGGCGATCCCTGATGATGCATGTTGCTTTCCTACAACAGTGTTTCACGTAGACAAACTCAATAGTTGGGAGGACTTTACCCATGATGTAATGGGCCACGTCCATTACCTTCTGTCGGATTTTCCATTAAAAGGCAATGGTGTTTTCATGCCAGGCTGTGATGCAGCCAGTCAATACACTGTCTACTACACCTCTATAGTTTTTGATGTTACACTGAATCTCCACAGACTGCAAAGGAAGTAGAGAGGGTATCATGTTTTCTTTGCAATTGCATTTACATGCTAGATCCAAGACAAGTCTGCTGAAATAGTAACACCCACGGATTTAAAGTTGCTGACCCTCTCCACCTCTGATCCTCCGATGACGACTGGCTCATACACCTCTGGTTTCCTTCTCCTGAAGTCATTTCCCTTTGTTTTGCTGACATTGAGTGAGAAGATATTGCTATGACAGCACTCAGCCAGATTTTCACTCTCCCTCCTGTATGCTGATTCATCACTATCTCTGATATGGCCCACAACGGTTGTGTCATCGGCAAACTTGTATATGGCGCTGGTATAACACTCAGTCCAATCCAATGAAGATATCAAAAAAATCGAAAGGAAAACATATTACTACAAGCCATCCCCAGTCAATGAATACACATTCTACCATGTCGACCACGTCATGGAAGTTCCATCATAGGTAATGAGAGCACATCTAGCTATGATAGACTATTAAATAGCTAATCTAACTACAGCTGTACAAACTGCATCGAGCTACATCTCTTTAGAGAATGTATTAAAGAACTAGAGCTGGAATTGGATGATCGACTCACATGGGAGAATCAGGATGTGATAAATAGACAATACAGGAAGGTTGTAATCCCTAGTTGCAGGAAGTGGGTCCCTGGATGACTGTCAGGAGGGAGAAAGGGAACAGTCAGCCAGACAGTGCAGAGTACCCCTATGGCCAATCCACTCAATAATAAGGATACCACTTTTGGATAGTTTTGGGGGGGTGGGGGGGAATTGCCCTACCAGAGGGAAGCTACAGTGACCAGGTCTCTAGCACTAAGCCTGGCTCTGTGGCTCTGAAGAGGGGTAGAATTTGCCTCCCCGCCTAAATTACTATACTCTAGTGGCACTAACATCAACCATTATGAAATGCTTTGAGCGGCTCAACATGGAGCGCATTATAGCCCAGCTCCTGGCTACAATGGTCCCTTTACAATTTGCTTATCACTCAGCTCTATCCACTGACAATGCAATAGCCTCTGCCATCCACTCTGTCCTGTTCCACCTGGAAAACAGAGTCTTTCATGCCTGGCTACTGTTTACGGACTTCAGTTTGGCATTTAACACCATCATATCCCAGAAACCGGTTAGGAACTCACCTCCTTCTGTAACTGGATCCTGAACTTCTTAACAGAAAGGCCACAGTCAGTCTGTGTGCGCAGTAACGTCTCTAGTCCAATTATCTGAGAACTGACGCTCTGCAGGGCTACATGCTCAGCCTGCTGCTGCACACACTGTTGATGTACGACTGTATTGCAGGATCCAGCTCTGTTTGTGGATGACACAACAGTGGTTGAAGACACCAAGACGTAGAATCAGAGTACAGAATGGAAGTGGAGTGGCTGGTAGACTGTTGTGAAAGGAACAACCCAAGTCTGAACGTGGAGAAGACCAAGGAAACCATTGTGTACTTCAGAAGGTGCAGATAACCATCTCCCTCAGAGTACATGGCCCCTCATAGAGAGAGCTAAGGGCACCAAGTTCCTAACCTGGTCCCTCAACATCATCTCCCTGAGCAATAAAGCACAGAAGCACCTCCACTTCCCAAGGAGGTTGAGGCAAGCAAAGCTCCCTCCCCCCCAACCCCAGTCATAACCGAATGTTACAGGAGCACCATCCAGAGCGTTCTGACAAGTTACATCTCCATCTGTTATGGAAGAGGCCGAGCTTTAGACTTGAAGCCCCTACAAAGGACTGTGAGAATGGCTGAGAGGATCATAGGGGCCTATCATTCATAAGGGATATTTATCAGGAGCACTGCGTATGCAGGGCCCTTTGCATTATTAAGGATCCCACCCACCCAGCCTGCCTCTTCTTTGACTTTCAACCACTAGGCAGGACGCTCCAATAGGATAGGAAACAGTTTCTTCCCTCAGGCCATTATGCTTCTGATTTCACTGCTGCATCACATTCGAAGAGTCACCGGTTAATCTTTTTTGTACCTGACAATGCACTTATCTGAAACACTTTACTTTGATTATTTATGCATAATCCTTCTGTAGATTTTATCCTGACTTACATAGAACATTGAAATTTACAGCAAAGTACAGGTCCTTCAGCCCACAATATTGTACCATGTAACTTACTCTAAAAATTGCCTAGAATTTCCCTAGCACATAGGCCTCTATTTTTCGAAACTCTATGTACCTATCTAAGAGGCTCTTAAAAGACCCTATTGTGTCCACTTCCACCACCGCCACTGGCAGTGCATTCCACACACCCACCACTCTGTGTGCAAAAAACTTACCCCTGACATCCTCTCGGTACCTATTTCCCAGCACCTTAAAACTATGTCCCCTTGTGTTAGCCATTTCAGCTCTGGGAAAAAGCCTCTGGCTATCCACACAATCAATGCCCCTCATTATCCTAAGTTATCGTGTGTTATACATGCATTATGTATACTATCGTGTTTTACATCCTGGTTCGGAGTAACGTTAACTCATTTAATGGTAGAATGAAATGACAATAAGGAAAGCAGATTCTGTGGATGTGAAAGAGACATACAGACGGTATGCTTCTTAACAAGTGCCAGGATCAGGGATATCTCAGATTGGAGTCCATGGCATTCTAAAAAGGTGAACAGGCAGAAGTCATGGTACATATTGATATCAATGACATAGGTAGGAAAAGGGAGGAGTCCTGAAGAGAGAATATAGGGACTAAGCACAATGTTGAAAAGCAGGACTTCCAGGATAGCAATCTTTGGATTACTGCCTGTTTCATGAGCCACTGAGGGGAAGAAAAGGGTAATTTGGCAGATGAATGAATGGCTGAGGAATTTGAGCAGGGGGCATAGTTTTATATTTCTGCATCAGTGGGATCTCCTCTGGGGAAGGTGTGACCTGAACAAAAAGGACAAGTTACACCAGAACCTAAGAGAAACCAATATCCATGTGGGCAGGAATGCTGTTGAGGAGAGTTTAATTTGGCAGGTGGATGGGAACCAGAGTGATAGGGCTGAAGATGCTGCAGTTGGTATACAGGTAGATTCAGCGTGTAGTGAGACTATGTGGAAGGATAGGCAGATGATGAGTAACAGGGGCAAAATTCAATAAGGGTGATGAATACAGAACTGAAGGTGTCATATTTCAATGCATGCAGTTTATGGAATAAGGTAGATGATCTTGTAGCACAGTTAGAAATTGGCTGGCGTGATGTGTGCATTTACAATTCACGACTGAAAGATTATATTGGGACCTAATCATTCAATGATACACACCGAATCAAAAGGACAGGCAGGTAGGCAGAGGGGGGGTGGGGTGGCTAATTGGTAAAAAGTTAAATCAAATTCTTAGATACAGGTGATATAGGACTTGAAGATGTAGAGAATCCTTGTGGGTAAAGTTAAAAAAACTGCAAATGTAAAGAGATCCTGATGGAAATTACTACATATACAGGCCCCTGAACAGAAGCCAGGGTGTGGGCCATAAATTACAAAGGAAAGGTAGAAAAGGCATGTAAAAAGGGCAATGTTGCAATCATCATGGGAGATTTCAATATGGAGGTAGATTGGGATAATCCAGCTGTTGATGGATCCCAAGAAAGGGAATCTGTAAAATGCCTACAAGTTGGATTTTTTAAGCAGCTTATGGTTGAGTCCACTAGGGGAATGGCAGTCCTGGATTGGGGTTGTGTAATGACCCAGATTTGATTAGGAAGATTAAGGTAAAGGAACCCTTAGGAGGCAGTGATCATAATATGATAGAATTTACCCTGCAGTTTGAGGGGGAAAAGAAAAATCAGCTTTACAGTGGAGAAAAGGGAATTACATAGACATGAGAAGGGAGCTGGCCGAAGTCGACTGGAAGGGGACACCAGCAAGGATCACAAAAGAACAGCAACAGGTTCAGTTTTTGAGGAAGGCAATTAGTAAGGCATATGATAGCTAAAACCCAAATACGTATTAGTATTTTAAAAGGGAAGTTGAGGCAACCATGAGTGACGAGGGAAATCAAAGACAACATAAAAGCAAAAGAGGAAGCATATAATACTGGGAAAAATAGTGGTAAGGTAGGATTGGGAAGCTTTTAAAAACTAACATTGGGCAACTAAAAGTGTCATAAAGAGAGAACAAATGAAATGTGAAGGTAAGCCAGCCAATGATATAAAAGAGGATACAAAAACTTTATATCAGCTATATAATGAGTAAAAGAGAGATAAGAGTGAATATCAGACCACTGGAAAATGATGTTGGAGAGGTAGCAATGGGGGGGACAAAGAAACAGAAGAGGGACTTACTAAGTATTTTGCATCAATCTTTGCTGTGGAACACATAAACAGAATGCTAAAAATGTGAGAGTATCAGAGGATAGAAATGAGTATTGTTGCTACTATTAAGGAGAAGACACATGGGAAACTGAAAAGTTAAAAGGTAAACAAGTCACCTGGATCAGATGGGCTACACCCCAGCGTTCTGAAGAGATGGCTGAATTGGTTGTTTAGTAATGACCTCTCAAGAACTTTGGAATGGTTTCTGGAGCCTGGAAAATTACAAACATCACTTTACTCTCAGAAAGGAGGGAGGCAGACAGGTCAGTTAGCCTGACTTCAGTGGTTGGAATGAAATTGGACTCTATTATTAGGGATGAGGTTTTGGGATACTTGGAGGTATATGATAAAACAGGCCAAAGACAATATGGTTTTCTAAAGGGAAATCTTGCCTGACTACTTAAGTCTTGCCTGTTATTTCCTCAAAGAATTCAATAGATTTGCCTGAAAAATTTGTTGGAATTCTTTGAGGAAATTACAGGCAGAATAGACAAAGGAGAGTCAGTGGATGTTCTTTATTTGGAATTTCAGAAGGCCTTTTATAAGGTGCCACACTTGAGGCTGTTTAACAAAACTCCATGATATTATAGGAAAAGTAACAGCATAGAAACATGATCTGCTGGCTGGCATGAGGTAAAGAATGGAAATAAAAAGGGTCTTCTCTGGTTGACTGCTGGTGACTAATGGTATGCTGCTGGAGTCGATGTTGGGACATTCCTTTTCATGTTGTATGTCAAAGATTTAGATGACAGAATTGATTGCTTTGAAGCCAGGGGCGTATCTACGGAAAATAGCACCTATGGCAAGCACTCAAATTGTGCCCCTGTCCAAACATCTGACACCCATCCTTTAGATAACTTTACCACACCTTTCTACACTCACCAGAGCAAGATCACAGAGTTTGCCTTGACCCATGGAGGCTCACAGATACGAAAGTATTAGTTTTCACTTGCTGAATGATCTCTCACAGCTGGCGATGGAAACTGCGATGGTTAGCATTATCTGAACAGCAATGCGAAGATTGGGGAAGACGCTCACATCTCCATACTGAACAATAAATTCAAGAAGCTCTTCAGGTCTTGATATTTTCATGTTGACCCACCTTGATAGCAACATCCTGCAATCTAAAATTTCTTCATATAGCTGCTGTCCATCAACATCAGATCTGTACAATTCGCCCAAATTTTCATACTTCTTCTTTAGGTCGTTTACTGTCAACGCCGTAACACAGTCTGTGTTGCCTTTATGGCAGTTATATAGTTTATAATATTTTTGCTTAGTAATTCATTTGTTAGTATTTTCTAGTTAGAATTAGAATTGCTTAAAGTATATTCATTGCCTTGAAAATATATCAGCATGTGATGACGTCACATCCAGTTTCGCCGCGTCTTGTGGGAAAATACCGGTTTGGGATCAACACAAGGGCGGGGGCTCGCACGAGGCAGACCCGCGCAAGAAGTTGTTTGTAAGCATTAGAAATCACAGTGAGAGCAACGCTGTAAGTTAATAGATAATCGATATGTTGAATTAAAATGTTAACGCCGATCCCATTAAAAGTAACGACAGCCGATGAGGTTTATGTTTTCGTTAGTTAAAGAGTTGCGGATAGTTTGTGTTGAAGTGTATTTAAAGTGGTCCATGGCGTAGGTAGATTCTGACTGTATGCTGCACTTTAATGCAATGTGGTTGTAGTTTACTTTTACAAGTATTTACAATGTAGATGTGATATCAAGAAAGGAACAAATACTGTATCAATCTTGTATTGTTTTATCAACAGTTTTCACCATACGTTAAAGTGAAGAGTGAACAGTAAATGGTTAATCTTACTGCGACCTTGTTTCATTGACTACGGTTTATCTCGGCGTTTAATTCGGCGTTTCATTACACCCGAGCGAGAACGCTACACAGTCCCTCGACCCAAACTTGGCGTCAATGTCATGCATACAAGCTAAACTTTCGTCCATTTCTCTGTGAAGACGGTCGAGTGTTCCCTTCATGACTCTTTCCATTTCCTCCTTAGCTGTTAACCCAGCGTCTCTGGACTTCTCATCAGCCATTCATTTCTTTCATCTTTGACGTTTTTCAACTTCAATATTCAGTCTTGACTGAGACCAACTCCTTCGAGTCACTCACTGATCAACACTTCTCTTTCATCATAAAAATGATCTCGGAGGGCTTTCAAATCCAGGGCAGCATCGTGGAAGTTCATGCTAGGACCCTGCAGCCTCTTTTGAATAAGGTCAATGTGAATAAGTACTTTGTTCCAACATCCTAGCAAAATCAGAAAATCGTAACTCAACATGCGGTTGTACAGCTGCCTTGCATCACTTCTTTCTGGTCTCACTTTCATCGTCTATCATGTCCTGGAGAACTTGAAGCATCTCCTCAAGGTACTTGTTGACGGGGTATATTGCTTCTGTCCTTTGCACTCCACCTGGTTTTGGACTCCAACTTAAAAACCACAGGTACACTATTTTTGAGTTTTTCCCAGCGCTGTGTTGAACGAGAGAAAAACACTTAGAGAGCTTCGATGGTTCCAAAAAACGTGACCATCATTGTATCCTGCTTGGCTGCATGTACACCCACCAAGTTCAGTGAGTGATTGTTGTAATTCACAAACACTGCCAGGTTGTTCTTCTTACTTATTCTTTGATGAACACCACTTCTGTGTCCAGCTATCACAGCAGTGTTGCCATAGCACTGTGACTGACAATCTTGTAGCTCCATTTCGTCCTTCTCTAGCTGTTTCAAGATATCTTCAACCAAGCTCTCAGCATCCCTCTGGCTTATCTGGATAAGACCAAGGAAGGACTCTCTAACACGGACTGTTTTCCTCTCAAAATCAACTTCCACATACCTCACTACTTCTGACATCTACTTGTGCCTGATGAGGAGTTGAGTAGAACATAAAACCATAATACTTGGCTTTACAAATGCTTCTCAGTAAACGCCAAACAGTGGATGCCATCATCGTCTAGCTGAAGTGACTCCATGTCCTCATAAAACCAGGTTCTAAGTCACAAGGAATTTTATGTAGTGAAGGTTTCTCGTCATCACGCCACTTATGTTTTTCCTTTTCAATCTGTGACTGAAATACCCCATCAATAACTCCTCTGTTTCCAGCTAAATTTCTTTCCATTTCTTTCCACTGTGTGAAGCAATCCCAATGATTCTCGGCATTTTCATGAACACTAATCCTTTCAGGTGCTTTCCACTGGTTGAATCCACTTTCCTGCTCCAATGAGGATTGATGGCTTGACCAGGAATAGAAAAGACAACAAATACAAAATGCAGACTTTTTAAGAAGGGGAATAGAACAGCCATAAGTGAGTCACTTCCTCACCACGACCATTTCACAATTTTCTCTTGAACCAGGCTTTGTTCAGTGTGCGGTTATTTGTTGGTAGGAAAGGCCCCTCACTGATCTGGCCCCTCACTTTGAACCCAGCTTTATTATTTCTGTTCTCAACGCGTCAGGCAGAATTGCTTTTCCAGTATCCTTGTCGAACTTCAGAAATCCAATGTCATGCTGTTCAATCACTTCTGGTATGACAGTTCGAGGCCCTTTGACACCATCCAGTTCACTAGGTTCAGTGTCTTCAGGTTCAATCTCGTTAGGTACAATCTCGTCAATAAACTCAACATCACCATCACCACCGTCGTCTTTCCCTCCTGTCACGTCCACGTTCTCTGTGGCAGTCTCACTCTTAATCTCATCAAGCTCGGATTTATCTGACTTGACTACCTCCTCGGCTTGTGACTCATTTGTACTTCAACCACCTTCGGATTCTAACAAACTTGTAGCAGGTGCAAGCGACTCCATGGAACGTGTCAAAGTACTTGTTCTGGGCTTTTCAAAGAAGGGCATGAAAAACTTGCTCGACTTCCTGGCTTCCTCTGCCTCCAACTTTCGTCTCTTCCGTCCTTCAGCTCCACTTTCCTTCTTCTTCGTGAAGAAACATTTCATGGCCTTCTTTCACAATGTTACGAAATAAGGCCGTCCTAGTGCTTCTCACCCATGATAATCAAAGACAGATCATACATCTGAAGAAAGTTCCTTTTTCACTATTCGCAGTATTGAGAACTGATTTTGGCCCCTTATCTAAGAAAGGATGTGGTAACACTGGAGAGGGCCCAGAGGAGGTTCACAAGAATAATCTCAGGAATGAAAAGGTTAACATATGAGGAGCGTCTGAAGGCTCTCAGCCAGTTCTCACTGGAGTTTAGAAGATCGAGGGGTTCCACATGCGGGACTTGCTAGTGGCCAAACATTTTAATTCTGATTCTCATTTACTTCCAACATGAAAATCCACGGCCTCCTTTTAGGGTGGAGGAGCAACACCTTGTATTCCATTTGGCAAAAATATCAATTGCTCTTTCTGGTGAACAAAATCTACCCCTCGCCTTCCTCTATTCTCCACTCTGACCTTTCACTTCTCCTCACCTGCCTATTACTTTGCCCAGGATCTCATCGAAACCTATTGAATATTGAAAAGTCTGGATACAGTGAATGTGGAGAGATGTTTCTTCCAGTGGGTGAGTCTAGGACCAGAGAGCACAGCCTTAGAATTGAGGGACACCCATTTAGAACAGAGAAGAGAAAATGTTTTAGCCAGTGGGTGGTGAATCTGTTGAATTCACTGCCACAGATGGCTATGCAGGCCAATCATTGGGTATATTTAAGGCAGACGTGATGTAATCAAGGACCTATCACAGGTTCCTTGGGAAAATGTAAGAGAACAGAGTTAACAGAGATAATAAATCATCCATGATTGAATGGTGAAGCAGATTCTACTCCTAGGTCTCATGGACTATGGTCAAAAACAACATTCCACCATTATCCTCTGCTATATACTAAGCCAATTTTCGATCCAGTTTGGCAATTCGTCCAATCAGCTGGTATCTAACTTGTCACCAGCAAACCTTTAGGAATCTCTGGCAGGGCCTCAACAATCATTTCAATTGCCTCCCACAAAAGAATGGTACAACTTTCTAAGGCCCTGGGGGATTTATCTGCCTTCTGTGTCTGAAGACATCTAATACATCATCTGGAGTTTCACAACCTCCCTCCCTGAATTTTTAAAACTACGATGTCCTACTCGCGTGAATACTGGGAAGTATTAATTTCAGATGTCACCTACATCTACCAGTTCCTTGCATAGATTGCCCTTTTGGTCCCGACTGAACACTACATTCTCCCCCTCCCCCACCCTATAAATCTACCTAGATTTTCAAGTGGCTTATCTTGTCATAATACCTAACTAGAGTTGAACTAGTGTTTACAAAATTTCAGCACAACCTATTTCCTTTGATGTTTTTTGTTCAGTTATACAACAGTAAAAGGGTCATTCAGTTCATAGAATCTATGCTGAGTCCCTGTGGAACAACTTTATCAATCTATGCCTTTTCTTATTTTCTGTAACCCTGTAACTTATTCCCTCTCAAATGCCCACATCAATTCCCCTTTGATATTTTTGCCACTTGTCTTATGGGTTACTTTACAATTGCCCATTAACTAATCAGTACTTCCTTAGCATGTGGGAGAAAACACAGGGGAGAGACGAGAAGGAAGAAAGTTCAAAGTCCACACAAGTAGGTTAGGACAGAACTCAGATTGGTGGAGTCAAAGCATTAACCATGTCATCCATCGTGGCCTGCAGGGCACTCCTAAATCATCTCAGCTGAATGTGCTTACTACTCCTCTACTCAAAATTTCTTTCAACTTAATCCTCAAAGCCAGCTCCCAACTGGCAAAACTCCTCAGATTCTTCCTGAGATAAATTGAAAACCTTGCCCTCCAAGATACTATTACAACCAGTGAAGCTACACCCTCAGGCTTGTCTGCTGTGGAAATGTTTGGAAGACATGTGAATAAATCTGACATTCATAAACCATCAAAAGTTAATCATAACTTACAACTAAAATTCTTTAGTGCTGATTCAGATCAAAAGTCAGATTCATCAAGAAAACAGTTGCACACCCCAGCCATAAAGCCAAATATTTCATTAAAATCTAAAGCAAGAATCTTGTCTCACATAACAATTGCTGTCAAGTAAATATTTCTGTTAGTGTTCCAGATAATTTGAAAGTGCCACACAGGGCACAATTTTAAAATCAAAGTACAAAATGCTGAATGTAAAAAAAAATCAGTAAAACAATAAATAAGGTGGAATGCTCAATTAAGAAGGCCTCAGACATGAAAACACAGAAAAGGGTGAATGAGAATTAATGGATCAAGACTGAAAGAGACCACAGGCAGCAATCAGAAAGTTATCAATGATTCTATTCATTCATAACAGGAGTACAATAATAAATGCAGACAATAGTTTCCAATAAGGCAAACATAACGTGGCAACAGCTGTAGAGTTCAAGTTGCAAGTCCCATAGTCCAGCTACTGTCTGCAACAGTGGTAACTGCAACTGTCCTAAAAGAGATAAGCAGACAGGAACTCAGCTCTTTTTTATTCGCAGCCCCACTCTCAGGAAAAAAGACCGAGTTCAATTTAATCCAATACATTGTAATTTGTAATTTAAATTAATTGCGTTAATTGGCTTTAATTTAAACATAATTGTTTATATTTTTCTGTGTTTTGAATTTCATAGGCACAATTTTCTTCACTTAAACATGAAAAAGTTACATTGACAACACAAATTTCACCAAATGTTCATTTTTTTTCCATTACATAACCAAACTGCCATAGAAAATATGCTTACAAAACCAGCAGCAATGAGCAAAACAAAGTAGTTTACACTAGCAGTGATAAATAATGTGGCAGTTTTAGCAAAATCTTCAAACCTTAAGAAGCCACATACAATTCAATAGAAAAGTGAAACTGCATTGCATGAGAAGCAAATGCCTAATTTGTCTGTTAATCAAATATTCACATATAAATTAGGACTATATAAATTAATTTTAATCTTAAATTTAAAAGAAATGAACTCAGTTTAAATCTGACCAGAGTTAATATCTTTTGTCAAGAATTGCTGACCTTTGCATTTTTCCCTCTTTTCCTATTTCTTTAACCTCCTTGATTAGCACTCCTTGTATTCTATCCAGTGATCTTTTGGGGTCAACACAAAGCTAAGTACAGGGATCTTACGACACATTTGTTCTCATAACAACTCTTGATGCTACAATCAACATTGTTGCATGTTTATGTAAAGTTTAATCTTTGTACTCTAAATGTTTTTTATATTGAAGTAAGAATAATTCTATGCAAGAAGTTGTCACTGTTCTTTCCCTAGAAATTATGAGTATTTATGATTTGCTGCTCCACTGCAAAGTCTCTTTGAGGTATGTTTACCCTAAAGTTTAAGTCTTCTCTTCTCACCACAGTTCAGCGAGACCCTTTCTGTTTGCTTGCCCTGTGATCTCTACTGCTCTCTGACTCTTTGACCATGTGCTCACCTTGACTTGCTAACAAAGCCACATATCCTACCTGGGAACGTGTCTCTGCCACCATTCATTGCCACCAACCTCATAGTTCCCATACCCAACACTAATCATTTCTACCTCCCTCACAAGTTCTACAAACCTTAGCTTTACTCTCTACCCCCACGAATGTGTGGCTCGGCACAGCTCAAATGTGATCTATAAATTTGCCATCGTCACAACTAGCGCTCGCAGAATTGCAGATGGTGAAGAGGAGGCCTACAGGATTGAGATGGATGAGCTGGTTGCATGATGTCACAATAGTCTTACACTCAACGTCAGTAAGACCAAAGAACTGATTGTGAATTTCAGAAAGGGGAAGGCAAGGAAACACACACCTCTCTTCATCGACAGATCAACAATGGAAAGGGTGAGCAGTTTCGCGTTCCTGGGTGTTATCATCTCTGAAGATCTATTCTGTGCCAAGCACATTGATGCAATTACACTGAAGGCACAGCAATGGCTATATTTCATTTGGAGATTGAAGAGAACTGGTACGTCACCAAAGACGTTCGCAATTTTTTGAAGATGTACCGTGAAGAGCATCACTGCCTGGTATGGAGGGGCCACTGCACAGGATTTGGAAAAGCTTCAGAAATTTGTATACTCAAACAGTTCCATCATGGGCACTAGCCTCCCCAGCACAGGATACCTTCAAAAGACAAATGTTTCATCAAAGTGCCAGCCTTCATCAATGACTCCCCCGCCCCAACCACCACCCAGGACATGCCCTCTTCTCATTGCTACTGTCAAGGAGGAAATCAGGGAGCATGAAGACACACACTCAACATTTCAGCTTCTTCCCCTCCACCATCAGATTTTTGAATGGAGAATGAATCCATAAACACTACCTCAATATTTTTTTCACTTTCTGCACAACTTATTGAATTTTTTACTATATATAATGCAATTTATTGTTTTATTATTCTGTATTGTAATGTATTGCTACCGCAAAACAAGCAAATTTCATGCCAGTGATATTAAACCTGATTCTGATGAAGGGTTTCTGCCTGAAACCTTGACTGTTTACTGTCCTTCATAGATTCTGCCTGACTTTCTGAGTTCCTTCAACATTTCATGCATGTTGCTCAAGATTTCCAACATCTGGAGACTCTCATGTTTAAAAAACATTCTTGCCTTCTAAAAGAAGAAACTTGAAGAAAGTCCTCTTACAGATATTCAGCATCACCTGTCATGAACTTAAGTTTGAAGAGATAGCAAAATGATACCCTCAATGATACACAGGGAAAGAAACGGAGAAATGCTAGTTTATTGCAATAATATTCCATCATTGAACGATTAAATAACATTTTAAGTTACTATCTTGAATTTATTCAATCATTTTGTTCCAAGGCATATTATTTCCAATTAAGTTTAAAATCAAGTTTAATTACCATTCAACCATACATGAATACAGCCAAAAGAAACAACGTTCCTTCCTCAGGGACAAAGATGCACAACAAACACTGCACAATCCAGCATATATGCCAAGTCTGAGAGACAAGTTCCGCAAACTGATAGCACAGTCCACAGATGAATGCATGCACTTACGCAATCCAGGTTGTCATTCCACTGATCGAACACTGGAGTGCAGCATAGACAGCAGAAACCAGCCCCCAACTGAGTATGGATGCCGCATCTCACTGCCCCCAGCGTTTCCTTGCCTGGTCTGCAGCAGCAGACAAGCCTGCAGCTTGAGGCCTAGTCCCTGTTACAACTGAGCTCAGGCAACTGTCCCACCATCTGTTGCGCCAACAAACAAAGGAAATGGGCCTGTGGCATCTTGTCTTACCAATGTCTAACAGGGTCTTGCAATCGCAAGAAAAATGCCCAAGACAATCGTCTGCCATTACACTCCACGTCGCCTTCGTGCACCAACTCCAATGCCTTTGAAGCCTTCCTGTAGCAGACAGCAATGCGGTTAGCACTAAGTCCAACTCCTCCGCTAACAATGGGTTAGACCTGCAGTACCCACAGTTCTTAAAATCCAACATTGTCTTCCAATCGTAAAAAAAGACATTTTTTAAAAAATGGCACACCGCCATCTTTACCGGAAGTTTCATTACAACTGCAATTAAGGTGTTGGGGGGGGGGGGGGCTTCAAAATTTAACTTAATAATAACAAATCAAGTTAACATATATAAATCACATTGCTTCTGAGTATCAATTTACCACAATTCACCACATTAGCCTTTATCTTTTCTTTTGGAGTCCACACAAATCTTTTAGATACTATGCAAATAGAAGCATTCCAGTGACCCAACAAACATGGAACATTTTAAACTATTAATACAAAACCATATTAACTAACATTTTATATACCTATGAAGTATGTGTACAAAAACATTTAATCTATAAGAGAATGCTTTCAAGAGGTACAGTACATGCTAGTTAATAGAAACCCAGTTAATGAGAACACTTGGTTAAAGTGAATATTTGCTCAGCCAATATTTAACTCCTGACCTGCCATAGATGAGTTAGAATGAAATGTATGAATAATTCAGACTTGAGGGTTTATACTGTTGATACTGTTCCCAAGTTTGATGTAATCAATGCAGGCTTAAGAGTCTAAAGATGTATAGGTAGAAAAAGGAACTGATTTTAATCAATCTAAAGGAATTTTTTTTTAAAAAGGCACTCCAACCTCCAAAATGGTTGCTGAAATTTATTTCCTGCATCACCATGTTAATTATAGCAATTTTTAAAAAAAAAAATTAGCTTAAAAATAATGAAAAAGCATTGGAGTTACTGGAAGAAAGAATAAGCAGAAACAAACATTGTTGCTACATGAACAAACTGTATTAATATGAATCATTCAACAATAATAAACCAGACTGATACTTTGTATATGCGAGTTCCTGTAAAGGAGGACAACTGAACTGCAGCAACTGTTACAGGGGAAGAAACAAGTAGTTTTATTCCCCCTCTATTTATTACAATCCTATTTCTGACATTACAGCAGCTTAATGGACATTACATGATTCATTATCAGATTAGCACACAGAACTAAACTGAACAAAAACAAATGCCAAACTTCCATTTGTATGTTGGTAATCAAGCATTACTTTGTGATTAAAAAACAGGTACCTTTTTTAATAAAAATGGACAACTGTAACAGAAAGGAAATATCTGTATCACTTATCAGTATGCAATAGACTCAGCAAACAGCTAAGCCCCATGAACTTTAATATTAAAGAAAATAAAATGCTGGAAGTTTGCTTTATATAGAAAGCTACTTTGCAAGAGGAGCAGTACACATACAAACCTTAAGGTGCACCTGATCTACAAGTTTCCAATAAACTTGATCACCTCGCTAAACCTGAAACTAGTACAATAGCAGTCAAATCTCAAAAACCGCATAAGCGAACTTTCAGAATTTGTGAATAGCCACATTGGAACATTATCAATACCTATGAAGGATGTATTGTGGACAAGGAAAAGAAATACAGAATGATATGCCACTTGGAAGGCAGATAGTATGTTAGGCTGTTTAGGCAGCATAACATATAACTAATACTCACCAAGTTTCCACTAGCCTAATTCACACCACACTGACCAAACCAGCACAAAAGGAATTTCAAGCACAAGTTGAGTTTTCATAATCTGGAAAACAGCCTTTGACCACACAATATAGCCAGATCAAATAAATCACTTTGGCAAGTGTCCATTTGAGCCCATTTACAGATCTTAGAGAAATTTTTTAAATTATTTATAAAATACAAGGTCAGTTTTTGTACAGTTACTGTATGAAAATGTAACTAGAAAATGTGCAGTATTTTATTTCCAGCAGTATTCAGTTATTTAAAACAATTTTATTCACTAGGGATGTAACAGCAGAGTGTGGTAAATCAGATATTAGCTGCTTTAATACATCTGCTATAAGGGAAAGGGAGGAGAAGCTGAGGGATAAAAAGTGGAAAGCAAAAGATGAAGTAGGGAGGAAAAAGAATAAAAGGGGAAGGAGTTTAGGAGAAAGCAGAGTAGAAAGGACTGGTTACTCAACTAGGTTTAGTTACTTTAGCAGTGACAGAACAGGGCAAGGCACAACTGAGAAGGGAGAATGTCATAGCAGCACTTGGAGGACATACTGGAGGGCACACCACAGAGGCAAATTAGGTGAAACTCAGAAATGAGATAAATATAATTAAGTGAATGGGAGTATACTATAGGCCCCCCAATAGGGGAGAAACAAATATGGCAAGGTGTAGAATCAATGGGGCTGTTGTTGTGAGATATTTCACTTTCCTTAATACAAGAGGCTTAGATGAGGCAGAATTTCTTCAGTGATCCAGGAAGAGTTCTTTAAACAGTACAAAAATAGTCCATACTGGATCTAGTTTTGTGAAATGAGCCAGACCAGATGACAGACCTGATAGTAGATGAACATATTGAGAATAGTGACAACTCATTACGTTTGCTTTTTACAATATTTTTTATTCAGAAGAAAAAAAAAGATTTACAGAGTGCAACACATAGATACATCTCAACATAACTTGTGTACATTCATATATTGTAATAAAATTGATCAAAATGTTATAGCATAACACATAAAGGTATACCACTCTAATCAAAAATTTAAAGATAGGTCATACATCATAAAAGAAATTTTTTATATATAAAAAAAAGTCAAACCCCTACCAACTACCAAAGAAAAAAGTTGATGGGTGACAATGGAAAATTAGAAAAATACATGTTCATTCACTTAAGAATAGAAGATAAAAATACACATAAAAGTCTGCACACTGTTGAACTTTATAAATTGGAAAAGTAATTTAGGAAAGGTCCCCAAATATCATAAAAAAGATTGTTTCGAATTTAAGACTGAGCAGCGGATCTTTCTAAATTTAAGTATGACATTATATCACGTAGCCATTGAAGATGTGTAGGAGGAGTAGGCTCCTTCCATTTAAGCAAGATTGCTCTTCTTGCTAAAAGAGAGGTTAAAAACTAAAACCTGTAGGTTAGGAGTATTTAAAGTTATATCTTCATTTGCAATAACACCAAACAAGGCAGTAAAGGGATTTGGGTCAAATTGGACCCTAAAAAGTTGTGAGAAGGTATGAAATACTTCCCGCCAAAACTTTTCAATTGTAGGGCAAAACCAAAACATATGAATTAAAGAGGCATCAGCAGAGTTGCATTTATTACAAAGTGGAGAAACATTCGAGTAAAAACTGGAGAGCTTCTGTTTAGAAATGTAAGCTCTATGAACCACTTTAAATTGTAGAAGAGAATGACAAGCACAGAAAGATGATTTATTAACCTGTTTAAGAATTTTATTCCATCATCAGAAATCTGACAATTTAGATCATCCTCCCAAGCTTTTTATATTTTATCTAAAAAGTCTTGTCTAGAATCAATCAACAAGTTATAGATACTGGTAATAGAACCATTAACAAAAGGTTTTAAATTTAAAAGATCGTCCAGTAAATCTTTATCAGGACCTATAGGAAAAGTAGCTAATTAGAAACGTAGAAAATCTCCAATTTGAAGGTATCTGACTCTTCTTCAGATGATACCTATATGAACGCTTTTTTCAGTAATATCAACGTTCCTACATTGTCTGCTGATAGTCTAACACAGTTAGATCAGCTTATTTCCAATGAAGAAGTGGCTGAGGCTATATGTGCTTTACATTCTGGTAAGACCCCGGGACCTGATGGCTTTCCTGGGGAGTTTTATAAAACTTTCACTACGTTACTTACACCTTGTTTATCCTCTGTTTTATCAGAGTCCTTTAAATCAGGTAAACTCCCTCAATCTTGTTATGAAGCTTTTATTTCTCTTATTCTTAAAAAAAAATCCAGCTGAATGTTCTTCATACAGACCGATTTCTTTATTAAATGTTGATGCAAAAATTTTTGCCAAAATCTTAGCTCGAAGACTTGAAAATATTCTACCATCTATTATATCACATGACCAGACAGGATTTATTAAAAATTGTTACTCACATTTTAATATACGTCGGTTATTGAATGTGATATATTCACCATCCAAAAAATAGATGCAGAAAAAGCCTTTGATAGGATTGAGTGGAATTATCTTTTTAAGACCTTAGAAAAGTTTAATTTTGAGCCTAATTTTATTCGTTGGGTTAAATGAATCTACTTGTCTCCTACCGCTCAGGTTATTACTAATTCCCAAATTTCTAAGCCCTTTAAATTACAGCGGGGAACTAAACAAGTATGTCCTCTTAGTCCTTTACTTTTTGCTTTAGCTATAGAACCCTTAGCAATAGCACTTCGAGAAGCTAAGGACATTTCTGGTATACCAAGGGAAGGTATGTCTCATAAAATTTCATTATATGCTGATGATATTTTACCTTTCATCTCTAACACTGAAACTTCTTTACCTTTGGTTCTTTCTTTAATCTCCCAGTTTAGTTCTTTTTCAGGATATAAGCTGAACCTACATAAAAGTGAGCTAGTTCCTTTAAATGTCCTAATGTCATCAAATGCCAAATTTCCGTTCAAAGTTGTTACAAGTCAATTTACATATTTAGGTGTAACAATTACTAAAAACTTCAAGAATTTATTCAAAGAAAACTTAAACCCCTTATTGAATTATGTGAAAAAGACGCTTTCTAAATGGTCCCCTCTTTCTTTATCCCTAATTGGCCGAATTAATTCGATTAAAATGAAGATTCTTCCTAAATTTTTATATCTTTTTCAGGCCTTACCTATTTTTATTCCTAAGACGTACTTTGATTCTTTAGATTCAATTTTAACCTCTTATGTTTGGAATAATAAACAAGCTCCTTTAAGTAAAGTTTACTTACAAAGAAATAAAGAGATGGGTGGACTAGCCCTACCCAATTTTAGGCTGCCAATATAAGGAATATTACTTTCTGGTGCTATTATATTTATCGTAAAGATTGCCTATCATGGGTCTCCTTAGAAGTTAATTCTGTAAAAAAATTCCTCTATTGTCTCTCTTCTTAGAGCATACTCTTCTTTTTCAGCAAATAAAACAACAGATAACATAATTGTTAAAACAAACTTTAAGGATCTGGTCTCAATATAGAAAATTTTTTGCTTTAGCGAATTTTTCATTATAATCTCCCATTCTCCTTAATTATTTTTTTATCCCTTCCATGACTGATAAAGTCTTTCAAGATTGGGATGAATTAGGTATTAAGTGTTTTTGGGACCTGTTTATCTCAGTACCTCTTGCTTCTTTTGACCAATTGTCAAATAAATTTGCACTCCCAAAATCACATTTTTACTGATACCTTCAAACTCATTACGTTTTAATATAGTTATTAGTAAGGATAAAAATCTGACCCTGCGGGAAGGTTCTAAATTGGAGGAAGGAAAATTACAAAAAGATAAGACAGGAGCTAAGGGTTATTGATTAGGAGCAGCTGCTGTCAAACAAGTCCATGACTAGTGTTTGGGAGTTGTTTACAGACCAGCTAATCAGAGTTCAGCATTGGTATGTTCTGTAAGGAGTGACACCAAGGATGAGAAGGTGAGAAATCTTGGATGATCAGAAAGGTCCTAAATTTAATCATGAATAAAAAGGAAATATATATATATAGTTTAGGGAACTAAAATCAGACTGGGCTCTTGTGGGAAAACAAAGATAGAAGAAGAGTGCTTAATCAGGCAATTAGGAGTGCCAAATGAGGTCATGAAATGTCCTTAACAAACAGGCTCAAAGCATTTTTTATTTTTATTGAGCAAGAGAGTATAACTGAGGAGACAAGAGATTCTGAAAATGCTGGAAATCTTGAGTAACACACAATGCTGGAGAATTCAAGAAATCAGGGAGCACCTATGGATGGAAATAAGCAGTCGACATTTCAGGCCGAGATTCTCCATCAGCACTGGAAATAAAAGAGGAAGAAGCCAGAATAAGAATGTGAGAAGAAGGGGAAAGAATTCCTCAAATATTTTGTGCGTTGTTGCTCGTAACTAAGGTAGAACCCCTCAGGGATAAAGGAGAGAATTCACGTCTGGAGTCAGAATAAATGGCTGAGATACTAAATGACTTTCTTGTGTCAGTATTGACTATTGCAGGGCTTTCTGAAAAACATTAAGGTGGGTAAAGGCTTTAATGTCAATTTTAAAGTGAATTTCATCAACTGGTGAGGTCCCAGAGGACTGTAGAGTAGCAAATGATGTGCCTTTCACTGTTCAAGGAGGGAAATGAGGACAATCCAGTTAAGTATAGGCCAGTAAACCTCACATTAGTAGTAGGGAAACTATTGGAGAGGACCCAGAGGGATAGGGTTTATGCACATCTGGAAAGACATGGCTGCTTTAGGGACGGATGATCAGCATGGCTTAATGCAGGCAGGTCATGCCTTATAATCTTGATAGAGTTCTTTGAGATGTAAAAGATGTTTAATGAAGGTGCAGTAGTGAAATCACAAACAAGATAAAATCTGCAGATGATGGAAATCAAAGTAACACACAAAATGCTTGAGAAACACAGCAAGTCAGGCACCATCTATGGAAAAGAGTGAACAACCAATGTTTCGAGTTGAAACCCTGCATCAAGTCAGTGGATGTTATTTATATTGAAGTTAAGAATGCATTCGACAAATTCCCTCATGGTAAATAAATTCGTAAGATAAAGATGCATGGTACCCGGGCAGAGCTAGCATGCACATAGAAGACAAATATTAGGGGTGGCTGTTACTCTGGCTGAAGGTCTGTAACCAGTAGTGTTTCTCAAGGATTGATGCTAAGACCTGTTGTTGTTTGCGATATAGAACGATAGAACACTACAGCACAGAACAGGCCCTTCAGCCCTTCATGTTGTGCCAACACATATAATCTTTAAAAGAAAAAGTACTAAACCCACACTACCCCATAATCCTCCATTTTCCTTTCATCCATGTGCCTGTCCAAAAGACTCTTAAATATCCCTAATGTTTTAGCCTCTACTACCATCCCTAGAAAGTCATTCCAGGCACTCACAACCCTCTGTGTAAAAAACTTACCCCTGATGTCTCCCCTAAACTTCCCTCCCTTAATTTTGTACATAAATGTATGTATCAATGATTTGGTTGAAAATATAGATGGGTGGATTAGCCTGTCTGTGGATGACACCATGATTGGAGGAGTTGTTGACAGTATAAAAGACAGTTAAAGATTTAGCAAAGAAGCGACAGATGGAACTTTATCCAAGAAAGTAGAGGCCCTGACCAAATACAACCTCGGACCATGAGGGGCAAGAGAATAAATTGTGGAAGCTTTTATTGAGATAATTACTACATCGTTCTCACTTTCACACCAACACGTGTTGTGCTGATCTATAATCACCATTTAATTAATTGCAATGGATGTAGACTGTAATTGGTAATTAAATACTGGACATGTATAAAGTGTTAAAGTTCATCAGTAGCAGAAGAAAGCTACTGGACTATAATTTATGCACTCATGTCTGGTGTATTCTTCACTCTCCCATTACAATCAAGCCAGAATATCAACTCAGCTTTAACAAGGAGAGCAGAAGGCATTTCAGAACAGCATAAATACAGTTTTAAGATGAAATGACCATAGAGAAACTGCAACACAGGACAGTAAATATGCTAAACTGCAAAAATTTATGTATTAAGCAGTTCTAGGTGATTCCATAACCAAGAAATCAGATCAAAGATCTGCAATCTTGCCACAGTTACACATAAATGATAGTAGAAAAGTTTGCAGAAAAAAGTGCTGGTTGCAAGAACATCCCTATTCCTCAACAATGACAAAACTCAGCATGAATGCTAAAGTGATTTGCAACCATATTTAGCCTCAAGTACCAAGCAGATAATCTACAGAATTACATCAACAGAGAAGCTACCTTTATCCAGATCAATACAAACCACATCAGGAAATGACTGATAGCACTGTATACAATCATACAACTGGACAACATCTGGTTATGAGTACCTGCACTCCAAACCAGTGAGCAACATAGGCATCTACTTTAAGATATGGAAAATAGGCTCAGTATGTCTTAATGTGACAGCAGCATGGCAATGGAGGGTATTGTTGACAGCACCTTTAAAATGGTACCAGTAACCAGTTCACAAATACTCTATTTCAGAATCTGAGTTCTGTTAAGACTATTTGGAGATCATAACTGCCTTGGTCCAAACATGATAACAAAAACTAGTTGAATAAAGTGATATCCTTAACCAGTAGGATCAAAGATTTCAAATGAAACTGAGTCCAGTAGGCAGCAGGGAAAATCATTTCCCTGCATGGAGCCATACCTGGCAGAAGGCAAGTTGGTTATGGCTACCGGAGGATATTCATCATAACTGCAGGTAATCGGCGCAGGAATTATTTGTGTGGCAGTATTCTAGGGTCATCCATTTTTAACTCCTTTTTCAATAATGTTCCTTCTATCATAAATGCTGGGTGTGAGGATACTTGGCAACGACTACACAATGTTAAATTCTAATTACAAATCCACAACAAATGAAGCAGTCAATGCCTGCATGCCATTTGTGCCACACAAGTCCCAGGCTTTGTCATCTCCCAAAAGAAAGGTGTAGAACAGCTAATCTTCAACATTCAATGGAATTACTATTTCATCAAAATCATGGTGGTCATTACTGACCTCAAACTAAAAAGAACCAGTCATATAAATACAATAGGTGCATGGTAAGTTTAGAGCAGAGTATTCTGCCGTGAATGACTCACTCCTGAAATCACAAAGCCTTACCACTATCAAAATAGCATGGGTCAGAAGTATGATGGAACACGGTCCATTTTCACCTAATATACTTAAGAAACCTGGAATTTCCCACAGAAATTTCTTCAGACAATAAACCATGTGAATAAATACCGATCTTGACGCTGATGCCTACATCCCCAAGAATAAATGAAGTGCAATACTGAAGACATGCAAATAATTTTTCAATGCAAGTTAATTCATCTGACTTACCTTGAATATTTTAAATAGAGTATGAGTGCTTCAATTAACTCTTAAAGAATTCTAAATTATTGGAGATGAGCAGAAAGGAATGTTTGCACTTATTTTACATCTTTCTTGACCCTTCACAGCTCCCACTGTATCTTACAGCCAAGATATTAAGGCAGCATAGTGTTATCAATACTCTAATATATAAAACTACTGTTGATGCAACTACATACATATTAAGAAATGTAGATCGCAAATGGCATTGCATAAAATAACACACATTTTCCCAAGCGTAATGAATATTTTAAAGGGATCACTGATTTAGGAAAATCAAATAAGTAGTATTTTCATAACATACAATTCTGGAAATAGTGGCATTTTCAGGTTCAAATTATATTATGTGCCCATTTTTCTGAAAATTATAAAGTTGCAAAGAAATGTAGTGTATTTTATTTTTGGTAAGACATTCAGAAACATTGCAAGGTGATGTAGAAAACACACACAAAATGCTGGAGGATCTCAGCAGGCCAGGCAGCAACTATAGAAAATAAGTACAGTTGATGTTTCGGGCAAAACCCAAAACGTCGACTATACTTTTCTTCCATAGATGCTGCCTGGCCTGATGAGTTCCTCCAGTATTTTGAGGATGTTGCTAGGAGTTTCAGCATCTCTTGTTTGAGAGATGATGTAGAAATGCAGTCGTACATGACTGTGGGAATTATTTTGATGTTGAGACTTATGGTCTGGAGTCACTGGGAAGTTATGTGAAAGCAGTGTCATTAAAGGGCTACTGGAAGAGAAATCAGGAATATATAATGAAGAAGAGGGTGGAGCTTAGGAGGGTTAATGATGCCTAACAGCGACTCCTTTGCTTGCATCTTCAAAAATAGCTCTATTTCCATCTTTAATATTTCTATTTTTCCCTTTCAGGTTTCTTTTGAAGACCCTGATCTGGAGTTACACACTGACTTCAGTTCTTTGCGGGAAAGGGACCTGCTCTCAGGGTTCCATAAAAGGCCATTGTTTAGCATGCCAAAGCTCGGCCCAAGAGTCAGGCTCTGATTTAGAAGCCTAGGATCTCAGGGCTCTGGAGACAGGTGGATCGAGGGTCGGTGTGATGACAGGAGATCCATGTGTCGTCAGGGGAGTCTGGATATCTGCTGTGTGCCTGGAGAACCGGGATCTTAGCGATCTTCAGGTGGTACAGAGCTAGAAAAAAGTGACGTAATGGAATTTTAACATCGTAAACCAGAGATGTTTGTTATGTCTCCCAGCTCACTGTGAAAATGGAGTCACCTCTTTCTCCCTCATTAGGGAGAGAGAGAGAAAACCTGTGGTATGTCGAATACCAGGTGAAACATGAAGTCTCTAGGGTAACTGCAAGTCTGTGTCTTTGCTATTGTTTTACACATGCTTGAGTGCTTGGTGGCGGTGCTGATGCCTTTTTTGCTGGTGGGGGGAGGGGAATTGTTACTCACTGTCACTTACGCACAGCGAGAGAAGCTTTGGGATGGGGAGGCACTTTAGGGTTCTAACATTTAACTGGCATTCATTCTTCAGGGCACTCCTCTGGTTTGGTGGATGGTTTCAAAGAAAAAGCATTTCAGGATGCATATTGTATACATTTCTCGGATATTAAATTGCACTTTTGAACCTTTGAAGAAATATACAGCAGCCAATACAAACAACAGTACTGGATTATTTTATTATGTGACTAAAATGTATACAAAATAATACTTACTGCATCAAATGTATCTTCTAGCAATGCTATATTCTCTTTAATGCTATTCCACCTTATATTCAACGTTGTCATCACATAATCTGTAAGAGAATTGTTAGATTATATTTTAAATATTTTCCCATTTTTAATTATATTATGTTCTCAAATCACATTGTTTTACTTCGTTTATTCATGTTCGATTAGTGGGTGCAGAGATTTCTAAATTTAAAAAAGTCATCAGATTCACAACTTTACAGCAAAGTGTGAACATCTTTGCCATACCAAATGCAAAAGTTCAAAGAGATCCATCACAACCTAATCAAGGACAACCAGTGATGTGCAATAAATGAGCTTTGCTAGCAAATCCCACTTTGAGGAAAAAAAACTGTTGACACAATTAATATAAACCCTCTTGCATAAAACTACAGAAAGATAGAATTAAAATTCTGTAGCAAATCTATGAATTGACCTGCAGATAATCTATGAATCTAACTGCTAATAATTTTAATGCAGTTCTTTAATGATTCTCTAGATAGACCACATCATATTGCTAACATTGCAAGAAGATGAGAAACATTGCTTTCTCAAACAAGAGAATCAAAACATACAACATAATTATTGGAAGAACTTTCCAGGTGGTTTTAGAATATTAAAGGGGTCAGATTCCTGGTGAAATAATTGCATCATTACAGCTCAGATAATGAAGCTGTTATTAACCAGCCCAATATAAACACAAAACAGTATATTGCAATAATAAAAAAAACTATAAATTACAAATAAGTATATATGAAAAAATGAAATTAAGTGAGTAGTGCAAAAAGAGAGGGGAAAGTATTGAGGTAGTGTTCATGGATATATTGTCCATTCAGAAATCTGATGGCAGAGAAGATGAAACTATTCCTGAACTGTTGAGCCTGTCTTTAGCTTCAGTACCTCCTCCTTGATGGTAGCAATGAAAAGAGGGCATGCCATGGGTGATATGGCTCTTTAATGATGAATGCCACCTTCATGAAACATCGCTTTTCAAAAGTATCCTTGATTCTGGGAGGGCTAGTGCTCACGATGGAGCTGGCTAAGTTTACAACTTTCTGCAGCTTTTCCAATCCTGTGTAGTGGCCCCTCCATACCAGACAGTGATGCAACCAGTTAGAAAGCTCTCCATGGCATATCAGTAAAAAACATGAGCATCTTTGGTGACATACAAAGTCTCTTCAAACTTGTAATAAAATATAGCCATTGCTATGCTTCATTTGTAATTGCATCAATATGTTGGGCCCAGGATAGATCTGCAGAGATGTTGACATCCAGGAATTTGAACTTGCTCACCCTTTCCAATGCTGATCCCTCAAAAATGGGTGGGATGTGTTCCCTTGACTTACCCTTCCTGAAGTCCACAATTAATTCCTTGGTCTTATTGACGTTGACTGCAAGGTTATTGCTACAACACCACTTAACCAACTAATCTATCTTGCTTCTCTACACCTCTTTGTCACCATCCGAAATTCTGCCAGCAATAGTTGTGTTGTCAGAAAATTTATAGATGGTGTTTGAGCTGTGCCTAGCCACACAGTCGTATGTGTAGACAGAGTAGAACAGTGAGCTAAGCACACATCCTTGCGATGCACCAGTGTCAAATGTCAGCGAGGACGCAATGTTAAATCCTATCTGCACAGACTGTGGTCTCCCAGTGAGAAAGGCAAAGATTCAGTTGTAGTGAGATGTCCAGAGGCCTAGGTTTTGGAGTTTCTTAATTAGGTTGAGGACATGATTGAGTTTTCCCTTTACTGTGCCTATTGTTTTGTTTATTAATTATTGTACTGTCTTGTACTGTTTTGTTCAATTTATGTAGTCCCGTGTAGGTCTGTAGTCTAATGTAGTTTTGTGTTGTTTCATGTAGCACCATGGTCCTGGAAGAACATTGCTTCATTTTTACTATGTACTGTACCAGCAGTTATGGTTGAAATGACAATAAAAGCAACTTGACTTGACTTGAGTTTAACAGAAGTTATTTGAAATGTAGATACCTTAAGTCACATTTCTAAATACTCAATATAAAACTACTGGAAAATAATTTTTATTAAGACCAAAACCTTGCTCTAAGAAAGAACTGGAATTCGATTGTAAACAAGGTGGGACCTGACTGGATGAGGTCTAACCAATCAGGAGGCACAGAATACAGGGGTATAAATACCACTGGGACTAGATATGCCCAGGCATCATCCCTGATGAAGATGGCAGTGTTTGCCATTGAAACATCGGTTAAAATCGATACCTGTACCTGGCTGGAAGTCCATGAAGAATTTATTTGTACTCAATCTGCTAGTTCTGTCTTAGTTTTCTAAAGTAGAACTACAGAACAAAGACCTTTATGATTCCTTGAACAAAGTTATATCAGTATTTTAATGTGCACAAAGCCAAACTTTTGCTGTAGCAATTCAAGTGCTCTTGTTTATTTGGCAATGTCAATTGAAGTCGAGACAAGCAACTCTTACAGTGAAAAGGTGCCATATGTTAGTTATACTGCATGCTCTCTTTAAAAACATGTTTTAATTCAAAGTTAATCAACACATTAGTGCTCAGCTAGACTCAATTAAGCATTAGTAACCTGTACATGTTAACTTATTATAGAGAAATTACAGCACAGGAATGAGCCACTTCGGTCTAACTTAATGTCATGTTAAAATTTTAAAAATTCTAAAACACCACAGGTATGATTGCAGCGTCATCTTTTCTTACATGCATTAAATTCAGCAGTACAAGCTAGCCAAATTAACTTTCATCTAGGGATTGTGGGAATTTTATTACGCTGACATTCTTGAAACTATAGTCTTGTATAACTCAGATCTCAGGATGGCACACAAGCATGATTAGCTGAGGTGCTACCGCTATCTCAATGACTCAGATTCAATTCTGGACTCCAGTGCTGTCTCCATGGAGTTTGCATGTTCATCCTATGACCAGGTGTGTTTCCTTTTGCCTGCTACACTTTCCTCCCAACATCCTGAAGTTGTTCAGACAGTCAGGGTAATTTGTATATTGTCCCTAGTGTGTAGAATAGATCGAAGGAAAGTATTGCAGGGAGAAAGAGATGGGATCTGGTGGGAATGTGGTCAGAATAGGTTAGAGGAGCTTAAGAGTAAATCAGGGTACTTGATCATTCAAAAAGTGCATTGCCTGTCCCTCATCAATCCTCTAGGCCATCTCTCCAAAAAAAAGCTCTCAATTAAATTTGTGAAACATAACTTCCCATGCACAAAGCAATGCCAATCATGACTAATCAGTCTGTCTTTCTAAATGTGAATGAGTTTTGCCTTACTGAATTCTTCCTTAATTTTCTCACTACTTTCTAGAGATGCATAAAACCATGAGGGGCAATAAAAAGACTGATTGTGCAGTCTTTAACACCCCCCCCCCCCCAGCCAAGGAAGAATCAAAACCTGGAGGCATTAGTTTAAGGTGAGAGGGGAAGGATCTGAAAGGGATCAGATTCACACAGGGTAATGTGTATTTAGGGGAAAAAAACTGCCAGAGGACATGGTTGATGTAGGTATAACAATAACAATGTTTAAGAGGTAGTTGGACAAGAACACAGATATGAAAAGTTTAGATGGGCATCTTGGTCAGCATGGATAAGTTGGGCCGAATAGCCTGTTTCCATGCTATATTACTCTAAGACTTTATGACCACTGATGCAAGGCTCACCTACTTATCATTATCTGGTGTATTCTTGTTATCATTTTTAAATAAAGGTACCATGTTAGCTATCTCCCAAGTCAGCCCCTCTCTTGCCTGTGGCAAATAAAATTACAAAACCCAATGCCAGAACCCAGTCTCCTCCTCCCTTGCTTACAAAACATGCTAGGGTACACTAGGTTATGGTCCAGGAATTTATCGTTCATGCACCACATGACCATCAATATCACCTGATTTGTAATTTCAATATTTTTTCAGGACATCAGTCCTTTCTTCCTTGAATTCCTAGTTCTATGACCTTCTCCCTGGTAAAAAGATTGATAAGTAATATTTATTTTAGACTAATGCACATCCCTTAGCTTTACACATAGATGGCCACAGAATTCCTTAAGGGGACCTATTCTCTCCATATTGCACCTATCTCTCTTAATATACCTAAAGATTTTTTTTTCCAAGATTCTCTTTACTTTATCTGCCAAGGATAACTTATATCTCTTTTTACCCTCCTGGTTCTTTAAGTGTATTCCAAAATCCCTTATACTCAAGGGATTTGCTTGATCCCAGCTGCCGATATCTGACACATGCCTCCTCCTTTTACTTGACCAGATTCTCACCATCCCTCATCAGCCTAATTCTGGCAGTTTTGCCCTTCACTCTAATTGGAACATGTTGGCATTGTGCTCTCCCTTGTTATACTTTGTAACTCCAGAAAATACTTGAAAGAAAATTACAGAGGCCCAGATGTTTGTCAACTTAAGTTATTTTCTTTAGTGAGGCGCACGTACAGTGGCATGCAAAAGTTTGGGCACCCCTGGTCAAAATCTCTGTTACTGTGAATAAATAGCTAAGCGAGTAAAAGATGACCTGACTTCCAAAAGGCATAAAGTTCAAGTTGACACATTTAATATTTTAAGCAAGATTGCTTTTTATTTCCATCTTTTACAGTTTCAAAGTAACAAAAATGGAAAAGGGCCTGATGCAAATGTTTGGGCACCCTGCATGGTCAGTACTTAGTAACACCCCCTTTGGCAAGTGTCACAGTTTGTAATGCTTTCTGTAGCCAGCTAAGAGTCATTCAATTCTTGTTTGGGGGATTTTAGTCCATTCTTCCTTGCAAAAGGATTCTAGTTTGTGAAATTCTTGGGCTGTCTTGCATGCACTGCTCTTTTGAGATATGTTTAGGTTGGGGGACTCTGAGGGCCATGGCAAAACCTTCAGCTTGCACCTCTTGAAGTAGTCTGTTGTGAATTTTGAGGTATGTTTAGGATCATTATTCTGTTGTAGAAGCCATCCTCTTTTCATCTTCAGCTTTTTTACAGACAGTGTGATGTTTGCTTCCAGAATTTGTTGGTATTTAATTGAATTAATTCTTTGCTCTACCAGCGAAATGTTCCACATGCCACTGGCTGCAACACAAGCCCAAAGCATGAAAAATCCAGCCCTGTGCTTAACAGTTGCAGGGGTGTTCTTTTCATGAAATTCTGCACCCCTTTTTCTCCAAACATACCTTTGCTCATTGCGGCCAAAAAGCTCTATTTTAACTTTATCACTCCACAGGACTTGTTTTCAAAATGCATCAGTCTTGTTTAGATACTCCTTTGCAAACTTCTGATGCTGAATTTTGTGGTGAGGATGCAGGAAAGGGTTTCTTCTGATGACTCTTCCATGAAGATCATATTTGTGCAGGTGTCACTACACAGTAGAACAGTGCACCCCCACTCCAGAGTCTGCTAAATCTTCCTGAACGTCTTTTGCAATCAAACGGGGATTTTGATTTGCCTTTCTAGCAATCCTACGAGCAATTCTCTCAAAAAGTTTTCTTGGTCTTCCAAACCTCAACCCTAACCCTCAGACCTCCACCGTTCCTGTTAAATGCCATTTCTTAATTACATTATGAACTGAGGAAACGGCTGCCTGAAAACACTTTGCTATCTTCTTATAGCCTTCTCCTGCTTTGTGGGCATCATTTATTTTAATTTTCAGAGTGCTAGGCAGCTGCTTAGAGGAGCCCATGACTGCTGATTGTTGGAACCAAGGTTTGATGAGTCAGGGCATTTTTTTAAGCTTTGAAATTTGCATCACCTGGCCTTTCCTAACGATGACTTTGAGCAAGCCATAGCCCTAATAAGATAAGTAAGCCCTAAGACCTAGGTAAAAGTTATCTGAGAGCTCGAATCTCTTGGAGTGCCCAAACTTTTCCATGGTGCTCCTTTCTTTTTTTCACTCCAAAATCGTACAAAACAAAAATAATACACTGATCAATGCTTCAAGATCTCAGCCTCAATACCTTCCTTGATTTCATCATTTGCGGACCAGTGACAGTTCGGATTGGCAGCAACATCTCTTCCAGAATCACCATCAGCATAGGTGCACCACAAGGCTGCATGCTTAGCACTCTGCTCTACTTGCTTTCTACTTATCAATTGGGAGGCTAAGCACAGCTCCAATGGCATTTTCAAGTATTAATTCAGATTTCAATTTTTTAAAATTCCAAATGTTCTAATTCCCATTCACATTCTGACATGTTAGCCCATGGCCTCCTCTTGTACCACAATGAGGACACCCTCAGGATGGAGGAGCAACACCTTATACTCCAGACCTTATATTTGGGTAGCTTCCAACATAATGGCATAAATATTGATTTCTCCTTCCAGGGGGAAAAAAATCCCTCTCCCTCACCCCAGCCTCTTAACCTCTTCTCACCTGCCTATCTCCTCCCCCCGATGCCCCTCCTCCTTCCCTTTTTCCTATGGTCCACTCTCTACTCCTACCAGATTCCTTCGTTTCCAGCCCTTTACCTTTCGCATCCACCTGGCTTTATCTATCACCTTGTAGCTATTCTCCTTCCCCTCGCCCACATTTTTATTCTGGTGTTTTCCCCCTTCTTTTCCAATCCTGGAGAGTCTCAGCCCAGAATGTTGACTCTTTGATCCTTTTGTGTGTGATCCTTTAAATGAGCAGATTTAAATTTGCTGATGACACCACTGTCTTTGGCTGAATATAAGGTGGAGACAACTCAGCATGTAAGAGGGAGATTGAAATTATGCTGAAAGGTGCCACAATGACCTCTCATTCAATGTCAGCAAGAGCAAAGAGCTGGTTATTGTGTTCAGCTGGAGGAAACCAAAGGTTCATGAGTCAGTCCTCCTTGCAGATCAGAAGTGGAGAGGATCAGCAACTTTAAATTCCTTGGTGTTATCATTTCAGAGGATCTGCCCTAGGTCCAGCACATAAATGCCAACACAAAATAAAGCGCAGAAGTGCCTCTATTGTTTTTAGACTTTGCAAAGATTCTCAACTTCATTGACTAACTTCTACAAATGTGTAATGGAGATTACATTGACTAGCTGCATCATGGCCTGGTATGGAAACACAAATACCCAAGAATGGAAAATCCTACAAAAGGTAGTGAATGCAGTCTAGTCCATCATGAGTAAAGCCTTCCTCATCATTGAGCACATTAACATGGAGCACTATCGCAGGAAAACAGCATCCATCATCATGCTCTCTTCTCACTGCTGTGATCAGGATGGAGGGATAGAAGCCTCAGGTCCCTCAAATATCAGGCTGTTGAACCAGAGGGGATAATTTCACTCAACTTTACTCACCCCATCATTGAATTGTTCCCACAATCTATGGACTCACTTTCAAGGACTCTGTCTCATGTTCTCTATATTTATTGCTTATTTCTTTATTATTATTATTTCTTTTTTTTTGCTTTCTTGTTGGCTTTTACATGTTGGTTGTGGTTTTTCATTGATTCTATTGTGTTTCTTCTAATTACTATGAATGCCTGGAAGAAAATTAATCTTAAGAGTTTTATATGGTGACATACAAGTACTTTGATAATAAATTTACTTTTAACTTTGATGTCCATGTTGGGCAATTTCCAACCCCAAATGTCACAAGTAACTGCATGGTGTTGAATTCTTGCACTTCTGAACATATTACATAATTCTGACATTTATTTAATCAGCAGTAAGTCCAAGCATACAACTACCAAAATCATAGCTGTGTATATAACTTTACCCCTCAACATTTTACTGACACGCACATAAAGTTTACGCACAATATCTGTATCTCAAAGTTTTTGTTTGATTCAACAAGAAATTATGAAACCTACTCAATGCACACTACTAACATGAACTGATAATGAGCTACAGCTCAGCTAAAAATATTTGTGTAGGAAAGTACACAAGATTTCTTTAATTGCAGCTTGGTTATTCTAAAATAAAACTGTTGATAAAATTTGTGATTCTACTTGTGATCACTGGCAAAGCACAACTAAAGTGCAACATACTGGACCCGTCCGAAGTTCCTCCTAATCGCATGTTGAACTATAGCATTGGCCAACACAGTTCTTGTTTTCTACCCTTCCTATCAGAAAGCAAACTTGCTGTGGAAAGTAAACTGAACCAAAATACTAAAAGTACTTCCAATGTGTTCAAGGCTCAGGGATGATAATATTTCAACTCAAATATGAATCTTGTGACAGACAGTTTCAAAAAGTGGTGATGACATTATAATTTAAAGTTTTCAGATGTTCTACAGTGGTACTAGAAAGTTTGTTAAACCTGTAGAACATTCTCTATTTCTGCATAAACATGACCTAAAATGTGATCAGATCTTCATGCAAGACCTAAAACTAGATAAAGAGAACCCAATTAAATAACACAAAAAAAATTATACTTGTTCATTTATTTATTGAGAAAAATGATCCAATATTACATGTATTTGTTGGAAAAACAAATGCTTTCAGTAACTGGTGTGACCCCCTTGTACATCAATAACTTCAATCAAATGTTTCTGGTTACTGTTGATCAGTCCTGCACATTGGCTTGGAGGAATTTTAGGCCAATCCTCCTTACAAAACCTGCTTCAATTCTGATATGCTGGTGGGCTTCCTTACATGGACTGCTTGCTTCAGGTCTTTCCACAACATTTCTATACGATGATGGTCAGGACTTTGACTCAGCTGTTCGAAAACACAACCTTTTTTCTTTTTAAGCAATCCTACTGTTGATTAACTCTTGTCTTTTGGATCATTGTCTTGTTGCATTATCCACCTTATATTAAGCTTCAGGAGACAGACTGACTGCTACCCTGACATTCTCCTGTAAAACATTTTGATACAATTTTGAGTTCATTGTTCCTTCAACAATTGCAAGCTGTTCAGGCCCTGAGACAGCAAAGCGCCACCAAACCGTGATGCTCCTTCCACTCTGTTGGGATGAGGTTTTGGTGTGCAGTACTCTCTTTCCTCTAAGCACACCAATATACATTTCTGTCAAAAAGTTTAACATTTGTCTTATCTGTCCACAGAGCACTGTCCTAGAAGTATTGTAGAACATCCAGGGGGTCTTTGCAAACTTGAGATGTGCAGCAATGTAATTTTTGGAGAGCAGTGGTTTCCTCTGTGGTGTCCGTCCATCAGCACCATTCTTGTTCAGTGCTTTTCTCATAGTTGACACATGAACAGAGACTTTAGGAAGTTCTAGAGATTTCTGCAGGTCTTTTGCTGTTACCATCGGGTTCTTTTTCACTTCCTTCAGCATTGTACATTGTGCTCTTGGTGTGATCTTTGCAGGATGTCCACTCCTAGGGAGAGTAGCAACAGTACTGAGTTTCCTCCATTTGTAGACAATTTCTCTAACTGTGGACTGATGAATACTCAAGGTCTTTAGAAATAATTTTGTAGCCTTTTCTAGCTTCATGCACATCTGCAATTCTTCTTCTAAGGTCCTCTGAAAGTTGCTTTGATTGTGACATGGTGCACATAAAGAGATATTTCTTGAGAAGAGCAGGCTGTCAGTAACCTGACTTAGTGTGTCTCTTTCATAGGGCAGAGCACCTCTACAACCCAAACATCTAATCTCATATTATTGATTGGAACACCTGAACTCCAAATAGCTTTTGGAGAAGGCACTGAGGTTCACATACTTTTTCCAACAAATACATATTGGATTATTTTTCTCAATAAGTAAATAAATGAACAAGTGTTCAGATATGATAGACTTTCTGAACATCGGAAAGATGGCATTTACTCACTAAGTGCCGTCTTTCCTACACTGGGAACCCCTGCTTGTGCGATCCACGAGATACTCATCTCTTACACTACCACTACCTCAAAAGAAGTGCTGGATAAGAAGAGAGAAGGGTCAGAGTCCTGGTGAGGCTGATACGGCAAGCAAATTGGCCACCGCTCCCTAGCATACTCCTGGTTGACGTTCAGTCCCTAGACAACAAGCTTTGTGAACTGAGAGCCAGAATCTCCTATCAGTGGGAAACAAAGGAAGGCAAAGTCTTGTGCTTCGTGGAGACCTGGCTGACAAGAGGAGATACCAGATCATGCCATCTAGCCCTCTGGGTTCTACCTGTTCTTAACAGACAGGCCGAAAAACCTCTCTCAGAATAGGAGGAGGGGTATGCTTCATGGTCAACAATGCTTGGCGCAACCCATAGAATGTGTGTGCACTCAAATCCAATTTTATTCCTTAGACCTGGATTACCTGTGCTGCTGTGCAGACCCTACTGGCTGCCGAGAGAGTTTGGAGCTGTTATCATCACGATGGTGTATATTCCACCACAGGCTGATACTGACCTGGCTCTCAAGGAATTGTACAAGACTATCAACCTGCTGGAGACTGCACACCCAGAGGATGCCTTCATTGTCACCAGTGACTTTAAACTAGTGTTGCTGACAAAAGTCTCTGCAAAGTTTTGTCAGCACATCCAGGTGAGCACTTGTGGAGATAAGATAGTTGACCACTGTTACTCCCTTTTGCAACACTTACAAAGCTCTCCTTCTCCCAGTTTTTGTTAAATCAGATCACTTTTTGATGATGATTTTGCTGATGTACAGGCAGAAGCTGAAACAAGAGGCGGCCATAGTTAAAACCGTTCACTGTTGGTCCGACCAATTGGCCTCCATGTTGCAGGACTGCTTCGATGAAGTCAACTGGAATGTCTTCCATGATGAGGGTGTCTCCAAGTTCACTGATCGAGTCACATGCTTCATCCAGAAGTGCACTGACGATGTTGTCCTGCAGAAGCTGGTCAAAGTCTTCCCGAACCAGAAACCTGCATCAATAGTTCTGTGTGAGAAGCACTTAAGACATCGAGCTTACGTTGCCAGTGATCAGCTAGAGCTCAAGAAAAGCGGCTACGATCTGCGCAAAGCTATCAAGGCTGCGAAACAACAAAACAGCGACAAGATTGAGTCAAGATTCACAATGAATAGCACACGTGATTTGTGGCGAGGGGTACACACCATTGCATATTTCAAAGCCAAATGTTGTGGTAGAGCAAACCACTTCAGACACATCTAATCTCAAAGCAGTGAAGGCTAAATCAAAACTTGCATAAAACATTTAGAAAATGTTCAATTCTTAAAACAGGTTAAAGATTTATCTTATACTTCTGTTACTCACATCCCCTACCTGAGAACGCAAGTTTATGTACACAGCTAATAACACATATCCATTTCATAAAATTCTGAAAACCATAAATCTTTACAATACATGTGGCAGGTATTTGATTGTATCTGCGCTAAGCTTTTGCTGGAAATATTCCGAAGTAATTTTTCTTTTCCCCCCACAGATCCATAACCTTACTGTTTATCAAATGTAAGACAAATAAAGAAGCATTCTGCTTCAGCTGTTACCTCATCAACAGAATTACTCAAACATGCTTACTTAAATCATTTTCTTCCAACTACTTTTCCTCACTTTTTAACCCTCCAAAAAATCTCCTGTTCTTTGTTAACATCTATCATTTAAAAGAACTAATTCTTCACTTTCACTGTTAGTTATCAAACTACTCTAGTTCACTTTCATCCAAACACAATAGTAACTTTAATTGCTTAAAGGAAGCCCTTTCTTTATTTGCCATCACTATATCTCATTTTCACTTTTGTTTAGTCCATAGTACATTACCTCAAATTTACTTTAAAAATGTATCTCTACTATGTCTACTCATTCTGCTAATCAAACCATGTAGCAGTGAACCTCTACAGTTTTTTTTAACCATCTAGGAAGGTGAACACAGAAGAAGTCATTAAATATCTCAGCACTGCTAGCAAGGATTTCCACATCTCTCCAGCACTATAATATTAAACCATACCCACCTTTCACATCAGTATTTAGTCCACAGTCACTAAGCCACATTTTTTTATAAACTAATATTTGACAGGAATGAATATTTGATCTATGAACTAATAATTTTAAGTGCTAAAGGGCTAATACAAATAAAGGTCTCATTTTTCATAGTTTCTACAAAATAAGCTAATCAATCTGAAAGACAATTCAGTTTCCAGGCCAAAAGGAAGTGCTAATTTCAAGATCAGAAATTGTTCTTTATAAAGTTATCTGATTTTTTCAGATTATAATTCAGCATTTATTTTATAAGACAACCCAATCTATTCACAGTTCTCACAGCTGGGAAAGGATTTCAGCAAATCCATTCTCTCAAGAAAGAAATAATAATAACCATTTTAAAAGTAATGAAGAGAGTATTACTTATGGAAACATCCATTTAAAAAAGCAAACAATATTTGTAAAGTTTCCATTTAAAAAGTTCACTCTGGTACTTGTTACGGTTGTCCTTACAGCTTTGATGGTACATTATAAAGATTATGATTGAGGAAATGGCTAACAAAATCTCATTATTTCAAATCATCACGAAGTATCATCAGTCAAAAATTTACTTTAAAACCATTAGAAGATATTAGAATAGCTGACTGAATGCTATGGCAACAGGTTTAATAAGCATCCTTGAGTACAGTGGATGATGAAAAGAAAATTTAGGGGCTTGAGCCTGGAGTGCTGAATATATGACAATGAATGATGAAACTTAGATACTTAAGTGATAGATGTAGGGAGCCATAAGCCCATGAAATGATTAAGACATGATAAACCTATATATCAGATGTAACACTGGCCAATTAGGTAAAAGGATTTGATGCAAATTAGATGTTTACAGCAAAGTTTTGTTTAAACTGCAATCTACAGATGATGAAGAATGCAAGTTTGCAAGTAGAGTGTAGAACAGTTGAATCCAGAGATAATAAATGTATGTCCCAGGAGCAGATCAGATGTAGAGTTGGGCAAGTACAGTAATAAGAAAATAAAATTTTGTTCAGTACCAGAGTGTATGGGATCATAACTTTATCTCATTGCTGCTTTTAATCAATTTCTTATAGCTTCTTATTTCCACATGTATATGTGTTCATTTTTTGATTAATATGCTAATATAGATTATTAACCACTGTTATTTAGCTGCACTTTATGAATTTTGGATGTGTATCGCAGCAAAAGCTGAATTATTTCCATTCATTTTTGTTTATATGGTGAACCATTTGAATTTCAGCTTGAAATAATGTAGACCTTTCAATACAATTCCCTTTGAAGTTTATTCTCTAAAAAATCAGGTTTAGTTTTAAAGAGCCTAAAGCCCAATCTTCATTTGCAGGGCAAAGACATAGAAGACCGCAGATGTTGGAATCAGGATCCAAAACTGAATACTGGAGGAACTCACTCAACAGCATCTGTGGAGGTAGGCAGACGGATGTTTGATGTTTTGGAATAGATTAGATCAAATCTTCTCGTTTAAACCATTAGCATTTACCATTATTAGCATTAATAATCATTACATTTATTTCTGAATACACAGTAAATGAACAAATCATGAAGATGCTGTCATACATACAGAACACTAGATTGTTCTTTCACAAGGTGCATTGTTTAGCAGCCTTCCCCATGTAATCTAGAGAACTGAGAGTTGATGAGAGCTATTCTCACTGTAAGTTGCCTTTGAAAGATTAATGAGGTATAAATGAAATTCCAGCCATTATAATTACAAAGTTATAACTTGTTTTTACTCAACCCTGAGGCCGGAAAATCTTTCAATGAATGTGAACTGCAGTTTCTTGTGGTGTATTTTAAATATATCATTTAAAAAAAGTTATATATTATAGGAACACATGAGTGTTGGAAATTGGGAGAGCACTTCACTGAACACCTGCGTACACTCCATCCGGCAGAAAAAGCGAATATCCCAGTGGCCACCTATTCTAATTCAACTTCCCATTCCGGCATATCAGTCCATGGCCTCCTCTACTGTTGAGGCCACACTCAGGTTGGAGCAGCGACACCTTATATTCTACCTGAGGGCATGAACATCAATTCCTCAAAATTCCAGTAGTCGCCCCCCCCCCTTTGTTATTCCCCATCCCCTTTTCCCTCTTTCACCTTCTCTCTTTGCCTGCCCGTCACCTCCTTCTGGTGCTCCTCCCCCTTTTTCTGTCTTTCATGGCCTTATCTTCTCCCATTAAATTCCCCTTTCTCCAGCCCTGTACCTCTTCAACCAATCAACTTCACAGCTCTTTAATTTACCCCTCCCCCAGTTTCACTTACCACCTTGTGTTTCTTCCTTCCCTACCCCTAACTTATAACTTTGACTCATCTTTTTTTCTCCAGTCCTGTTGAAGGGTCTCAAGCCGAAATGTCAACTATTTACTCTTTTCATTAGATGCTGCCTGGTCTGCTGGGCTCCTCCAGCATTTTGTGTGTGTTACTTGGATTTCCAGCATCTGCAGATTTTCTCTAGTTTGTGATGTATTATAGGAAGTTTGTTTTTTTTTAAGCTTTTACTGAAATTGTCAGTTTTTCCCATTTTGCATTGAAAAATGCTTAAATATTAGTTAAAATATGCAGTTTACTTACTAAATTGAAATCAATGAAGATTCTTACAGGTTTTGAGCCAGATAATATCCGGTCACTGGAACCTAGTAATCCTTTGAATTGACACTCAACAGCAACTGCAGAAGGAAATGGAGAAGAGTCTGAAAGTTGGTGAATAGCCTACTCTAATGCCTACACAAGACTCTGAATCCAAATCCAGCTTGATGGAAATTATATCACAGTCCTTAGAGAATTCTGGTCACATCTGGCTGTTACTCAAAGCTAAATATATTAAGCCATAAAAATTTTCAAGGATTGGGAAAGGGCAAGGGAAAATAAGATAAAAAGCATGTAACAGCAAGAAGAACATTACTAAGATTGAACAAGACTACATAAATGTAATTACAGGATTATACTGAACGCAAGTGCCTGTTAGCAATGACGTAAACATGAAGAAAAAAAGCAGTTCAACATATTGTTCTCATGCTGGCTTTAAAGAGTTGAATTTCTTATTCCACATCTCAACATAACCCTAATGTTATTTCTTCACTCTTAATACCTATCCAGCTTTTATTAAATTATTTATCTAATTAGCTGAACTAGATTTCAGGTCAAGTGCATAAGACCCCAACCACAAATTATAAGAAGAATTCTCATCGCCATCTTAAAACCTCAAGTTATGTGCATTCAACTATTGCAATTTTACTTCTGAAATGTTACCCCAGTCTATTTGTTAAGCTGATGGCTTAAAACATACATTAACTATCAAAACCTCTTCTATATTGATCTGAACAACTTAATGCGCTATTTTTCAGAGTTTTTAAATTTTTGATTTGTTTTTTATCTTTGCTTTTTTGTTCCCACATATTGCTTATCGTCTTTACAACTTTATACACTTTTCCTAAATTTTCCTTATTTTCCATTTTCTTTAACTATTATTTTACATTGTTCATTCTAACTTCTGTACAGTCCTTTCTGAAGTCCCAAATTATTCCTGTGTGGAAAACTTTTAAGCAAAATATGTACAAATAATTGAAACAATATTAATAACTAATCGCAGATGTAATTTCAGATGTTCCCATTTTAACATTTTGAAACAAAGTAATTATTTTACAACTGTGCAGTATTCCAAATAGTACTAATTTGTTTCAACTGAAATAGTAACAAAACTTTATTATAAAATTAACTGTGAAAGAGCACAAATTGCTCAGCAGAGTTAACATTAATGTTACAGACTGAAAACAGTGAGAACTACTAAATATCATATGATAGTCTACACCACTAACAGTGAAACAACCCTGGCTTGAACTGTTTGAAACTGTTTGAATTTGTAAAATTAAGTTAAAGGTATTCTGACATATGCCAAAAAAAAGGTACAGCAACTTTCTAAGAAATATGTCAAATTTCCCAGCAATATCATTTCAATAACTGAAATATTATTGGAATAAATCAAACTTCTCAAAACTTGGAATAAAAGCCAGCCTGTGCTAATTAAACATGAGAATCATGGCTGATTCAATGGAAATACATGCCTGCACTTGACAGATGCTCAAACTTAAGTGTTCACAGAACTTATATCTGCCAGAAGTAAACAAATTTCTGAACATCTTCCCACCATTTTATCACTGTTATTTAAGTAGATACATTATAGAACTTTCACCCACACATTTTCTCCAAATCCATTTCCAGTAAGCATCATCTCAGAATTTCAATTATTACATGCCCCTTTCCTCCATGAAACTATCTCTGGCATTCCTCTCCTCTCTACATTACACTAAGCTAATTGTATTACTAAAACAAAATATAAGGTTATGAGATAAATGGGTGAAATAATGAAATGCTTGTATAAATTTGATAGATTTTGACATTATGAGAATTATTCTAGAGAAAGGCTAAATAACACTTTTTTTATATTCATTCAAGGGATATTGTCTTCACAGGCTGAGCAACCATTTAGTTGCCTAATCCAGGTTGCTATTTTCCTATGCACCACCAAGTTCAGAAACAGTTATTATCCTTTGACCATCAGGCTCCTGAACTGGTGTGGATAGCTTTAATCACCACTATTCTGAACAGATTTTTTGACCTAGAGACTACTTATTACAATTCATTTCAATAGTCTTATTTCTTATTTGCATAGCTTGTCTTCCTTTGCTTATGGGCTGTTCATCAGTCTTTGACTTCTTATGTAGTTTTCCGTAAATTTTATTTTGTATTTTTCTTTTTCCTATAAATGCCTGCAAAAAATATATATCTCAATGTAGGATATAGTGTACATACATGTACTTTGATAATAAATTTACTTTGAGCTTTGAACTTTACTGCAGTTCTTGAGATGTGGGTAGAGCCACAATACTGTTAAGGAGCGAGTTTCAGGATTTTGATCCAGAAGGTAGAGCATCATTTCAATGCTTCATATTTATCTTTTTAAGGTTTAAATAAAACTTCAGATTTTTAAAGAAATCTGCATGACGATCTAGAGTGAAACAAATTGCAACATCTCTGGAAGAAACTAGTTTGATGAACTAAATAATTTAAGCTGTTCACATGTTAATACAGTCCTTTAAAATTCATATTCTTTGCTTAAAATTATTCACTCTGAAGACTGAAGCAGCAATCAAGGTGTTACAGTCAGCTGCTTCAATGTATTCTTTTTAGAATTAGAAAAATGGCTAGGGTTTCCATCTCTGGTCTCTAATAAATGTGTAATATAAATCTGGGCAGTTAGCTTGGCTCTGGTTACTCCACTGAAATGATAAACAGCCTGCTCAAATTTATCATCAATGTTCCTATCGGATAAATTTATGTCAAAAGCACAAATTCTTAAATTGCAAAGAATGTATTATTTACATATCACTTACATATATTCATCCAGTCAACCAAAAGATTATCCTTTTTGTTGACAGATAAATTCGAAGTCTGAACATAGAACAGTACCGGCCCTTTGGCCCTCAATTTTGAACTGAATGTTTTACCTACTCCAAGATCAATCTAACCCTTCCCTCCCACGTAGCTCTTGATTTTCTTCCATCCATGTGCCTACCTAAAAGTCTCTTAAAAGTCACTAATGTATCTGCCTCTATCACTCCTGGCATAGTAGTTCTTGCACTTAGCACTAAAAAAAAACCCTCTGATATCCCCTTAAAATAATTACCTCAAAAAGTAGCCATTACCTCCTCTGGGAAAAAGGCACTGACAAACCACTCTATCAATCCCTCTTTATCTTATGCACTCAAGTCATCTCTCATCCTCCTTCACTCCAAAGCTCTTCCTCAGAAGACATGCTCTCTAATCCAGGCAGCATCCTGGTAAATCTGCACCCTCTCAAAACTTGCTATATTGAGGTGACCAGAAATGAACAATACTCCAAGTAAGCAGAGTGGATTAAATAGTCTTAGGGCTGCAGCATTATTACATCACAGCTTTTGAACTCAATTCCTTGATTAACAAAGGCCAACAAACCATACACCTTGTGCGGCAACTTTAATGGATCTACGTACTTAGACCCCAAGATTCTCATTCCTCCAAATCGCTAAGAATCCTGTCATTAATCTTTTGACTGTTTTCAAGCTCAATCTTCAAAAGTATTTCATTTCAAACTTCTCTGGATTTAAATCCACCTACCACTTTTCTGGCCAGCTCTATACCCTATCAACGTGTGTTGTAACCTGCAGCAACCTTCTACAATATCCACACCACCACCAACCTTTGTGTCATCTGCAAAGTGAAAATGAGCCTCATAGACCAGGAAGCTGTTTATTGATTTCAGTTTGGCATCCAATATGAACAGCCCTCAAAAACTAGAGGGTAAACTGTCCTTGATGGGTCTCAACACCCATTTCTCTAACTGAATCTTGGACTTATTGACTGAAAAATCACAGTCAGTCTGTGCTGGCAGCTCCATCACACTCAGCACCAGCACCTTCCAGGGCTGTGTACTCTGCCCGCTGCTGAGGCACGACCGCACTGTTATATCAAGCTCAAAACAAATCACGTTCGCTGATGATACAACAAAGGATGGCCTCATCAACTATGATGACACAGCACACAGAGAGGAGTCTCAATGTGGACAAGATCAGAGATGATGGAGGACTTTAGGAAGCTGCAGGCTGACCACTACTCACTGTACGTTAATAGCCCCTCCATGAAGGAGGTTAGGAACACTAAATTTCTGGGAGTGCACATAATGGACACTCTTGTTTCCTAGTCATTATTTCCTGAGGAGATTGAGGTAAGCAAGAGTGTTACCTTGCTTACCATCTTAAGGTGGTTAAGCTCCACCTTAACCATCTCCTATTCTAACCAGTTTTTACAGGAGCGGGATTAAAATGTCCTGACCAGCTACATCACTGTCTGATACAGGAAATGAAAGACATCTGACCACCAAACCCTACAAAGGATTGTGAGGACAGCTGAAAAGATCATGAGATTCTCCCTTCTACCCATCTGAGATATTTATCAGCACTGTATACACAGGGCCCTTAGCGTTGTTAAGGATTCCTGATTGTGTAACTGGCTGGGCTTTGAAAACCTATACCAACCAACTGGCATAAGTGTTCAAGGTCAACTTCAATTTCCCATTGCTGCAGTCCGAGGTTCTACCTGCTTCAAAAGGGTGGCAACTATACCAGTGTCCAGGAGCAGGGTGAACTGCCTCAATGACTACCACCCAGTGGTACTCACATCTACTATGATGAAGTGTTTTGAGAGGTTGATCATAGCCAGAATCAACTTTGGCCGAAACAAAGACCTGACTGACTACAATTTGCCTATCACCACATTAGGTCTACAGAAAATACTATCTTACCTGCTCTCCACTCGGCCTTGGACAACCTGAAATATAGTATAGCAATACAGATGTCAGGCTGCTGTTTATCAATTAAAGCTGAGTGTTCAACACCATCATTCCCTCAATACTAATCAACCAGCACCAAAGCCTGTGCCTCTGTACCTCTTTCTGCAACTGTATCCTTGACTTCCTCACTGGAAGACCAGTCAGTGCAAATTGGAAGAAAACATTTCCTCCTTGCAGACAGTAAACACTGGAGCACCACAAGAGGGGGTGCTTAGCCCACTGCTCTACTCTCTCTGCACCCATTACTGTGTGGCTAAGCACAGCTCAAACACCATCTATAAATTTGCTGATGACACACTATTGTTGGCAGAATTTCAGTTGGTGATGAGGAGGGTGACAGAGCGAGATAGATAAGCTGATAAAGTGGTGTCAAAACAACTTTGCACTCAACATCAGTAAGACCAAGTAATTCATTGTGGACTTCAGGAAGGGGAAGTCAAAGAAGTACACATCTGCCCTCATTGACAAATCAGCAGTGGAAAGGTGAGCAGTTAAGTTCTCCGGTGTCAATATCTCTGAAAATCTATCCTGGGCCCAACATATTGATGCAACTACAAAGGCAGCACCACAATGGTTGTATTTCATTCGAGGTTTGAGGAGCCTTGGCATGTCACCAAAGATTCTAGCAAATTTCTACCGATGTACAGTGGAGAGCATTCTAACTGGTTGCACCACCATCTGGTATGAAGAGGCCATTGCACAGAATCAGAAAAAGCTACAAAAAGCTGCAAACTCAGCTAGCTCCATCATGGGCAGTAGCCTTCCCAGTAATGAGGGCATAGTCAAAAGGTGATCCCTCAAAAAGGTAGAATCCATCATGAAGGACCCCCATTTCTCATTGCTACTGTCGAGGGGGTACAGGAACCTGAACAGACATACTCAATGCTTTAGGAACAGTTTCTTCCCCTCTGCCATTAGATTTCTGAACAGTCTACAAACCCATGCACACTACCACTATTTTTACACACTTATTGCATGACTTTTTCAATTATATATTTGTCTCTTACTGTAATATAAAAATTTTTTATTATGTAATCCTGTTGTAAAACAACAGATTTCATGACATAGGCCAATGATTACTGATTCTGATTCTCATTCATCTGTCCCACAATCTCTTTGATTTCCTATCATCGGGCAGGAGGTACCGCAGCAGTAGGACAGGCCGTGAGACATCCCTGCCACCACCCACATCTCAACACTCATCAAGTGCCAGTAGCATTATACAATTTACTTCTTAAAAAGCAAACATGAGGAAATCTGCAGATGCTGGAAATTCAAGCAACACACACAAAATGCTGATGAAACACAGCAGGTCAGGCAGCATCTATAGGGAGAAGCATTGTTGACGTTTCGGGCCAAGACCCTTCGTCAGGACACGAGTGAGGTTGGAATAGGAACATGGTGTAATGAAGTCGAGATGGTTGATGTCCTGTCGGCAATTGGCAATAAAAAGATCCAGAGCAGGCAGAAGACCAGAGCAGGGTGTCCATGAAGAGCAGGAGGGTTCAAGACGGGAGAAGGGGTCATCGGTGAGGGTAGGAGAGTCCTTGCCAAACAAGTAAGCTTGGAGACGGAGCTGGCGGAAGAAGAGTTCAGCGTCATGGCATACATGAAACTCGCTGAGGTGTGGGTGAAGGGGGACAAGGTGAGTGAGGCCCTTACTGAGAGCAGAGAGCTCTGCCTCAGAAAGTTGAAGGTCGGAGGGAATGGTAAAGACCTGGCACGGATGAGAGATGGGATCAGAGGGGGGAGGGAGGCTGATGGTGTCGGTGGAGAGGGGAGGGTTGGGGTGAGAGGAAGATGGAACCTCTGAGGGCCCAGGAGCTGACGATGGGATCTGGGGGAGAGGGGATTGCAGAGTAGTGGTGGAGGAAAGGGAGACGGGAGTCACAATCGCTACACGTTAAGACTCGGCCTGGAGTCAGAGTCAGTGGTCATGCAATCGCTTTGAAGCTGTCCATAGTTGTTGGAACACACATTGACGGTGCTGGAGTCCGGGTTGTGAATATGCCCTGGGTTGCTGGGGCAGCCGAGATCGACGGCCGGGCCCGGGACCGCGATATGAAGTCTATGCCTGCTAGTGGTTCAGCCAGCAGTCTCTGGGGCCTGCAGATGGAAGATCTTGTGATCCTTGCAGGACGTGATAAAGTCAAAGAAACGTCACCCTCAGAGCTTGATGGGAGAAACAACAGGAGGCAGAGTCAATTAAATGTGAGTACCCGGGATCCTCAGAAGGTCCAAATTGAGAAGCTTGAAAACGGATCCTGAAGCCAACTGGAGTCAGTTGGATATATGGCTGTAATAGCGGGTCTGGGTCCTGACGAAGGGTCTTGGCCCGAAACGTCGACGGTGCTTCTCCCTATAGATGTTGCCTGGCCTGCTGCGTTCCACCAGCATTTTGTGCGTGTTGCTTGAATTTACTTTTTAACTTGTGTTGTGAATGTACCTTATGCTAAATGTCAATTTTCTGATATACATATAGCTATTAGTTAATTTATTTGGGGTAATATTACTTTATGCGTTGTGAGTTATATGTACTGTGTTGTGCACTTTGGTCTGGAGGAACATCATTTTGCTTGGCAGTATAAATGTACATGACTAAATGACAATAAACTTGAACTTGAACCTCACTAACCCACTTTTTCACTTCCTCATCTAAGTCACTTATAAAAATCATAAAGAGCAAGGGTCCCAAAACAGTGAAACACTACTAGTCATTAACTTCCAGACAGAATGCACTCCATCTATTACCACCCTTTGCCTTCTGTGGGTATGAGGATTCTGAATCCAAAGTTCAAAGTAATATTTATTATTTAATTACATATATGTCACCATATACTATCTTGAGATTTATTTTCAAATTTTCAGCTAAGTCTCCATGTACCACTCCTCCCAGTTTTCTGAATGAGCCTACCATGGGAAAGACTGGCGAAAACCATATTAAAATCTACATGCACCATATCCACCACTCTACAATCATCAGTTTCTTGGTTACCTGCTCAAAATCAATCAGGCTCAAGAGGCACAATCTGCCACTCATATAGCCATGCTGACTATTCCTAATGAGTCAATGCTTTTCTAAATTCACATAAATCTCATCTCTAAGTATCCTCTCCAATATTTTGCCACCAATGGTGTAAACCTCACTGGTCTGTAATTCCCGGGATTAGCCAGATTACGTTTCTTGAATAAACAATTAACATTTGTTACCCTTCAAACTTCTGGCCAGTGAGGATGCACAGATCATTGCCAAAAGTACAGACATCTTATCCTTTGCTTCCTGGATATACCTGGGGTATATCTTTAAGATAAGAGGAGGAAAGTTCAAGGGGAATATTAGAGGAAGGTTTTTTACTCAGAGAGTAGTTGGTGCATGGAATGCACTGCCTGAGTCAGTGGTGGAGGCAGATACACTAGTGAAATTTAAGAGACTACTAGACAGGAAAATGGACGAATTTAAGGTGGAGGGTTATATGGGAGGCAGTGTTTAAGGGTCGGTACAACATTGAAGGCCGAAGGGCCTGTACTGTGCTGTATTGTTCTATGTTCTATGTTGTTCTATATCCTGTCTGGTCCTGGGGATATATTTGATATGTTCCAGCAAAGTAAACTCTTCTATGCTGTCTTCCTAAATGGCAAGGTCCCTCTCACTGGTGAACACTGAGGCAAAGTATTCATTAAGGATCTCCCCTATCACATCCAATTTGACGCTCATTTCTTCTTTCATCCTTGATTGCTCCTACCCTCATTCCAACCATCCTCCAGTTCTACATGTACATGTAGAACACCTTTTGGAGTTTTCCTTAATTCTACTCACCAGGCATTTTCATATCCCTTTCTAAATCACCCATGTCCCTTGTTAAACTCCTTCCTGGCTACCTTATAAATCTCAAGAGCCCTGTTAGGTCACTGCTTCCTAAACCTTAAGTATGCTTCCTTCTTCCTCATGATTAGATAGTCCACGTTGTCAACCATAGTTCATTTACCATTCAGCAATTCCTTTTAATGTACTTAACCAACAACTTTCAAATGAATTATTCTCAAACAAAAGGACCAAAGAGCAGAAAAGAAATCTAATATTAACATTAAGAATTAAACAAGATATGCATTTGCTGCCAGCCCAAAAAAAATACATTATGTTTTGTTACTTCCCAAATTACGCTTGGGGACCAATTATGTGCAGGGAATAACTGCACAGCTGCCCCACCCATTTCTTTCATGCTGAACTGCCAATCCCGAGCAGTAGAAATTCACCAAAACTACCGTGATGCAATTTGGAAATAAGTGCTTCATAGGTTCAGAGTCAAAACCATCACACCTAGGCAAGAATTCAGCGGGAAAAAGGATTCAACAATCACCCGAAAACCAAGAAAAAGTACACCTTTTTATTTATCCCATCAACAGCATTCACAATCCTTATTTGCCACTCTCAACTACTCCCTCCCTTACTTCATATCCAATATAGCTATTTCAGCACATTAAAAGCTTCCTATTCATTTCAAACATATTTTCTTCTCTCCACACAGGCTCATTCTTTCTTGTATAACAAGCCAATCAAATATCCAAGGTCATGCTCAAACAATGAACCAGCACAAAATGTAACTAAAATATTAAGACCAACCAATTTTGAAGAGCAATTGCATTAAAACTCTCCTTACTCAACCCAAGTCATTTATTTTACACAACAGCATTGGATGTAAAGGATTCTGCAGTTATCCTTGGTATGCTGGCCAAAATCCATCCGTGGACTAACGTGTGTTATCTAATCATTAACAGATTGCTATTGTGTGCAAAATTTGCTGTTTTTACACATCAAACATTTGCCCACTGAGTCCAAAAACCTTTCAAACATTTAAGGCTAAATGAAATTTTAAAATATGCAAAAATCATAATTTCTTAATCCTTCAGTTCATATTAAACTAACATTTCTAAGGATCTTGGCTTCAAAATACCTTTCATTTTGCAGTCAGATTATTATTACTGCATTGCTATTTTTAACTGTAAATTCTGATATTCCCAAAGTACCAATAATTTTAATAAAAGTACAAGATAATTTTAATTAATGTAAACATAGGTACATAATTTATTGGAAGTGATAGAAAGAGCTGAGAAAGTATTTACAAAATCATATACAATCTAGGGGCAATATAGAGGCTGAGTGTACAAGGGCAAAAAATAATGAACCATTTAAAGAGCACCATCTGGAATACTATGAGCAGTCTGAGTCTATTTGAGAAAAGGTGTCAGCAGAAGATATGCTGAGCTGCTGCTGAGACCTCCGTTGGTCAGTTGATCATGGATATTGCATCCTAGCTGTCTAGGTACGCAAGCCTGGCCAGTACTATTTGGACAGTGAGCTATTGCCCATATAGCAAGCTCCCCCCTCCACACATCTGATGAACCCAAAGCTACAGCAGAGACCAATAAAGTTTGGTACCAGCAGTGTCGCAGGAGTTGCCAGTCAACATTGAACTCAATGTAGGACTGCCTGAGGGACTCCAGCTCCGGATTTTTCCTTCAGCGATTTACTCCTGAAGCCTTCCACATGAATGGGTACAGCCACAAGGCAGCAGAGGCTTGAAGTTTCCTTTTCCTAGATGAGCTGCCAACCATGGCTGACGAGCCCCATCTGCCTGATGCAACTTGTTTAAAGGCACCCGTAACCCACCTTTGCCCTTTCTCCTGTCAACAGAACCCGTTCCGCCGGGCTTAGTAGGTAAGCCACACCTGAAGGCCAGGAGCTGGACTTGGTTATCAGATGCTGTAAGTGCACGCCATTGGAAGATTTTAATAGATAGTGGGAGCTTGTCCCCATCATCACCCAATGATACGCACCAACTGATTTAATAGATGTAATACGTTAGCATATCTTTAGACTGGAAAAGATAATTGCTCTCCTTGGATCAGAGTAGGTTTCAAGGAGTTCTGATATAGATACTTAAAATTGTGTATGATTGATACAGACTAGATACAGCAAAATTGTTTCCATTGCAATATGGGTTAAGAACCTGGAAAAAGAATGACAGCGATTGCTAAAAAGAACCAAAAGTAGCTTCTGAGAGTATGGAATTCACTGCTAATGCAATGCTGAATGCAAATTCAACATTTAAGAAGGCGGTAGCAAAAGAATATACAGACTGGGGAGATGGTGGGGTTAGACTATATGGATTGATCTTTATCGGAGAGAGTGTAGAGATTTAACAAGCTAAATTGCCTTCTTTTACATTGAAACCAATTTTATCTGAAAACACCATACTGCAAACCACAAATGTGCTTGGTATGAAAGCCAACAATCAAATAATGCAGTTCTGAGCAAATAATGGAATATAGAACTTTATGTCATCCACTTGCACAACTGTGAACTTTATGTCTACTGGCAGGTTAACTTGTTATAGGGTATATTGACCCTAACATTTACTGAAGTTACTGCAGCTTATTTTGAAGTACTTCATGTACTGTGGATTAAAATAAGAACATTATGCTCCTGTTACTTGCCAAAGGTGTGTAAAAATTATTAATTTAACAATTTTAATAGATTTTAACCCACCCCAGAATAAACATGATGAATCTATTGAGTCTCTAATATGTGGTTTTTAAGAAAATTTAAGCAATGGTTCTTAAACTTTATTTACTTTTGATTTTTTTTAAAAGATTTCTTTCCAGACCATCATTATTTAACCTTAAAAATTAACCAAAATGAACCTTTTAAATCTCAACAAGTGTAAAGTGTGATTGTTTTTGTTGGCTTTGTGGAAGTCCATGTTCCAAGCCTATATGGGTAACCGTTCTCCTCGTCTCCTTTGCTACATCGACGACTGCATTGACGCTGCCTCCTGCACGCATGCTGAGATTGACTTCATTAACTTCACCTTCAACTTTCACCCTGCCCGCAAATTTCATTTGCGGTCCATTTCCAACACCTCCCACCCCTTTCTTGATCTTTCTGTCTCCATCTCTGGAGATGGCTTATCTACTGATATCTACTATAAGCCTACAAACTCTCACAGCTACGTGGACTATTTCTCTTCCCACCCTGTTTCTTGCAAAAATGCTATCCCCTTCTCGCAATTCCTCCCTCTCCACTGCATCTGCTCTCAGGATGAGGCTTTTCATTCCAGGACGAAGGAGATGTCTTCTTTTTTTAAACAAAGGGGCTTTCCTTCTTCCACCATCAACTCTTCTCTCAAACGCATTCCTCCCATTTCCCGCACATCTGCTCTCACCCCATCCGCCCGCCACCCCACTCGGGATAGGGTTCCTCTTGTCCTCACCTACCACCTCATCAACCTCCGTGTCCAACATATAATTCTCCATAACTTCCGCTGCCTCCAACGGGATCCCACTACCAAGCACATCTTCCCCTCCCCCCTCTTTCTGCTTTCTGCAGGGATCACTCCCTACTCGACTCCCTTGTCCATTCGTTCCCCCCATCCCTTCCCACCGATCTCCCTCCTGGCACTTATCCTTGTAAGTGGAACAAGTGCTACACCTGCCCTTACACTTCCTCCGTCAACACCATTCAGGGCCCCAGACAGTCCTTCCAGGTGAAGCGACACTTCACCTGTGAGTTGGCTGGTGTGGTATACTGCGTCCGGTGCTCCCGATGTGGCATTTTATATATTGGTGAGACCCAACACAGACTGGGAGACTGTTTCGCTGAACGCCAATGCTTTGTCCACCAGAAAAAGCAGGATCTCCCAGTGGCCATACATTTTAATTCCACGTCTCATTCCCATTCTGATACGTCTATCCATGGCCTCCTCTACTGTCAAGATGAAGCCACACTCAGGTTGGAGGAACAACACCTTATATACCGGCTGGGTAGCCTCCAACCTGATGGCATGAACATTGACTTCTCTAACTTCCATTAATGCCCCTCCTCCCTTTCTTACTCCATCCCTGATATATTTAGATTTCCCCCCCTTTTTTTTCTCTCTCTGCCCATCAATGGGCCTATTCTCCATCTCCCTCTGGTGCTCCTCTCTCCTTTCTTTCTCTCTAGGCCTCCCGTCCCATGATCTTTTCCCTTCTCCAGCTCTGAATCCCTTTTGCCAATCACCTTTCCGGCTCTCAGCTTCACCCCACCCCCTCTGGTCTTCTCCTATCATTTCGCATTTCCCCTTCCTACTTTCAAATCTCTTACTATATTTCCTTTCAGTTAGTCCTGATGAAGGGTCTTGGCCCAAAACGTCGACAGCGCTTCTCCCTATAGATGCTGCCTGATCTGCTCAGTTCCATCAGCATTTTGTGTGTGCTGCTTGTCTGTATTGAAAGTGGCCTTTTAAATTATTTCCCCATTTTATTTTTGAACCAAAGTTCAGAAAAACCTACCCTCATTTTGAACTTATTCTCAAACATTATTGAACAATGATAACAAAATTGATAAATATGTAAAGGGAGATCTGTGACCTGACACAATTTCCTAATTAAAAACAAAATTTTTAATCAAAAAATAGTTATTTGATTATGTTTTTGAGGCAGATTGGCTGCAAAGTCTTCACTCATAAGGCACTACAACTACTCTCTAATGACAGATTATACAAGACAAACCATTCCCAATGTGGGCATTCAGAATAGAAATGCTTTATTTGCCTTCAGACTGAATACTTAGTCTAAAAGTGTATTTACAGATATACTTTTATTAACTCTAAATGCATATTTAAGAGAGGTTATCAAAGATTAAATGTTTAACTTTGGACATTTTGATTTTGAATGTACAAATTCTGCATTTAATGTCCACCAGCTATTGAGAACTTCACTCCTTCACACATTTCATTACTTCAAAGCATTCGAGAGTCAGTGAACTTGAGTGTGTTCACTGTTACAGTATAAACAAATCTGACAGCTACACAGTATGGCACGCAACTAGCAATGATATACATTAGAGAATAGTTTAATTTAGTGACAGTGGTTGAAGGATAAAAAAAAATCATAAGTCCTCAAAATTCCAGAGGGAAACACATTTAATTTTCATTGAAAAGTGAAATGAATTCAGTACCCAAAAGCTAAATAATGCTTTTCTTTAATTTTGCATTGATGTATCAAGATGATTTGTGTACTCAGTTTTGAAGTGGGGGGGGGGTGTGGGGGGGGGGAAGATTCAATCCACAAACTTCTGATTGAGGATTGAGCAATTATTATTCTGATAGCAATCATCCAGGATTTAGAAAACAAATTTTGAGCACCTGCTGAAGACACAAGGCTACAAGAAGAGACCTGCTTAGCTTGTATTCTGTTACTCCAAGGAATTTCTCCACCAGCTGCCTGATGGATTTACATTGCAAATACTTGGAAGATGTGAATTTTTCCAGACTTTTAAAAGTTCAACTTCTTAACTGGATGTGGAAGTTCCTTTGGTAGCAGATTTGTTCCTTTATCCTTTGCCTTCAGCCTACTTAAAAAACTCAGCTGCTGATAGTCTCAGTTTAATCAACATACCACAGTGGGAAAGATATCTGCTTCTTTCACAGTAAGATGTAGTTACACAACAGCTGACAAGTCCTTTTATATAAGAAATAGAGAAATAGCAATTTATGCAATTTTCAAAGAAGAAACTTCTGAATTCTGCATGAAACTGAGTTTAACATTTTCAACTATAGTCATTGCAATTATCAATGATTAAATACCTCACCCAAACCAGAGAAAATGATGTAACTATTTTATTTATGCAGCAGTAAGAACACTTGAATTGTGTTGAATCATCCCTTTGGTTTCATTTTAATGGGTTCTGTGGCCACAATCTTAAGGATTCTTCGTAATAGCACATCCAGTTTACAACAGCCTAGGCATGACCCATATTTCTGGAAACTGGCAGCAATTGTGTTAATGCTGGAAAAATAAATTATACATAATTCCTTTATCAGCACACAGGAAAACAAACAATTTCATCCTGTATTGAAATTTAATTCCAATTTGTCTCCTAGATACACTAAAGTTTTATCTACTCCCAAAAGCAGAAACCAATAGATCACTAATGCAAACATATTTTTACACCAGTGCTTTCAAATAACCAAATACAAAATGGAAGAATCAAACCTTGACCTCACCACCCAGAGTTTTAACTTACTTTTCACTTTTTAGCTAAAACCTCACTATTATAAACAGCTGGGTGGTTTATTATTCTTGTAAAATAGGTAAGTACTGTAAACCAAGCGCATCCAAAATTTTGCACGACTTTCAAGTAAAATAAATCACAGGCCATTAAAGATTCTACCACAGAGTTACTGTGTATACGAAAACACAAGAGGCGTCATGAGTACTGGTGGGGCAATAGTATTTATGATAAATACTTAATATTTTTTCTCATGCAGTGTTTGCAATAGCATTCAGCAGTGACTGCATCAGCAAGCAGAAGTGACAAGACTTAATGCACAGTAGATATTTTATTTAAACTGGAAATCTGAAACCAAAACAGAAAACACTAGAAATATCCAGTAAGTCAAGAAGCATCTCTGGAAAGAGAAAGTGTTAATATTTCAAGTCAAAAACTTAATCAGAATTCTACCTATGCTACAACTTCCTACCAATGTCATCAGACACAACTGATCCAAAACAAAATGGACTCATCATATTAAAATAACTGAGACCAGAAGCTGGGTATCATGCAGTGATCAACTTCCTGACCTCTCAAACCTTTCACAATATCTGTAAAGCGCAAATCAATAGTACAATTCAATAGTCTCTACCTGCCCAAATGATTGCAGCTCCAACAGCAGCTAAGCAGCTTTAACATTATCTAGCACAAAACAGCTTAATTAACACACCCTCCGCCACTTAATCCCACCACACTCACCTTGAACACTACCGGCAGCAGATGGACAAGTATAATCACCTATGAGTTTGTTACCTAACATCTAGACTTAGCATTACTTCTTAGACCTCGATTCTAAATATTACAACTCACTGTCCAAAACCATTGAGCAGATACATTTCAGAGATTTCAATAGTTTATGTTGGCTAATCACCAGTTTCACAAAAGCAATTAGAGATGAGTAATAAAAACTTTACATGCATCCCAAAAATAGTAGAAATGAATGTTTCTTTATTTTTTTCTATCAATGTTTCCTGCTTTAAGCAATAGCTAATGAAGACACTTGAAACCAAAACCTTAAAATGTATCTGTCTTCTCTATTTTCCGTATCTAAGATTGAAAAAAACAAAAATGAAGCTAAAACATTATACAATAGGGGAAGACAGCCAACAGTCCACTCAATTAATAGGTCTGTCTGTTGGAAATTCTAGAAGATTATCAAGGGTTATGGCTACTGAATTTAAGCCCAGCTTCACAAACTTTTAGAAGTGGTTCATTTTGGTAGGTCAAATATGATGGCAGAATATAGTATTAATGGTAAGACTCTTGGCGGTGTGGAGGATCAGAGGGATCTTGGGGTCCGAGTCTACAGGACGTTCAAAACAGATGCGCAGGTTGACACTGTGATTAGGAAGGCATACGGTGTATTGGCCTTCATTAATCGTGGAATTGAATTCAGGAGCCGAGAGGTAATGTTGCAGCTATATAGGACCCTGGTCAGATCCCACTTGAGTTCTATGCTCAGCTCTGGTCGCCCCACTAGAGGAAGGATGTGGAAGCCATACAAAGGGTGCAGAAGAGATTTACAAAGACGTTGCCTGGATTGGGGAGAATGCCTCCTGAAAGCAGGTTGAATGAACTCGGCCTTTTCTCCTTGGAGCAACAGAGAATGTGAGGTGACCTGATAGAGGTGTATAAGATGATGAGAGGCATTGATCATGTGGATAATCAGAGGCTTTTTCCCAGGGCTGAAATGGTTGCCACAAGAGGACACATGTTTAAGGTGCTGGGGAGTAGGTACAGAGGTGATGTCAGGGGTACGATTTTTACTCAGAGAGTGGTGAGTGCGTGGAATGGTTTGCCAGCAACGGCGGTGGGGGCAGATATGATAGGGTCTTTTAAGAGACTTTTGGATAGGTACATGGAGCTTAGAAAAATAAAGGGCTATGGGGAAGTCTAGTAATTTCTAAGGTAGGGACATGTTCGGCACAACTTTGTGGGCCGAAGGGCCTGTATTGTGCTGTAGTTTTTCTATATTTCTATGTTTCCACTTGAAGATCATTGGGATCTATGTGAATAGTGCTATGTTTATCAAAACAAATATTTATTGTTGGAAAGTGGGAAGATTTCTGCAATGTTTGCCAGAGTTGAAGGTTATGTTGATACCTATGCAGCCAAAGTAATCTGACCCAAAAGACAGAAATCTTGTTCTCTTTAAATTAATAAAATGAGTGAACTTCCCAAATAGAATTTACACTCTAGCGGCATATGGGATTTTAAGTACACCTTAACAACTAACTTATTGTTGAATCACATGTTTCAGATACATTTCATGTAAACCAAAGAGTAAACAGAACACAATTTATGGGCTAACATCTCACAGAAAAAATCCTGCTGATTCCCCCACAATGTTTCACATGCAAACCACCCTCTAACATATCAAAGGTACTTGGATTCCACAGCTTTCTGTTGCACATTTGAAATGGACCATCTACCATACCAGATGCATTCCCAAACAGGGCAAGATTGAAGAGATTATTCACAATTTAAGTTATTTCTAAAGGTTAACCAAATAAATAAGTCAAGCAATTTCCTCTGAAACATTCCTAGATTCTGAGATGAAGCTTTTTTAAAAAAGAAAACTTGAATCAAAACTTATTGCTTACAGGTAGCGTTAGCAAGAAATATGCAATGAAAGAGGCATGATTTACTACCATTAATCACAGCAAGGTAAATAAAACTACAGAGTATATTTTAGAACTACGTTTAAGAACGAGCATATGCTATGAAGTCCATTTAATCAAACAAAAATGACTGGCTGAACAGTAACAGTCTTTGTAACCAAACAAAGATGATGGCTAATGCATACAATTATGCATCATTTAGATTTGATTATTTTATATAAAACTTTTTGAACAATATTAGCAAATCTATCAACTTTTTTCCCTTCAAAGTACTAATACTGCAGAGACATGCTGCAAGGTTACAACATGGCCTCCATCTTCAGTATCGCAGTTTGGTGGCAATAAGAGAAAAATAAAAAACTCAATATCATTATTCACTGCCTCAAAGACCTGGTAATGATTAAAGATCAGTGTCTAAACCAGTGTATTGCTGCTATCCTCAGGTATACATGTACCTTTTCCAAAGTATATTGTTGCAAGAGATTTTGGGAGGATGCAGGTCTATCAACCTGCTGTCCATTAAACTTCAGCATATAAAGCAACTTAGTGAAAGCCTTAGGTTAAGATTGAAGATTTTTTTTTAAAGATGAGATTTATTTTTCACATGTATATTGAAATAATGAAACATACCATGAAATGCATTGCTTGCATCAACAAACAACACAGCCTAAAGACATGCATGGGGGAGACTCCAAGTGTGCATCAATGTAGTATGCCCACAACTTAGCGAACCCTCACCTGTATGTCTATGGAATGAAGAGAGGAAACTGGAGCACCCAGAGGAAACGTACACAGATACAGGGAGAACTTACAAGTTCTTTGTAAGCGGGAATTGAACCCCAGCCTTCCAGATGCTGGCGCTGTACAGCGTTACGCTAACCACTATGCTACTGTGCTGTCCTCAATAAATATTTTCCTGATTTCAAATCAAAAGCCCTCCTCAAACTACTACCACACTTCTATGGGTTGTAAGCCTCTGACAGTATCTATGACCCACCACTCCACAACACCTCAACCAAGGCAATTTAATTAAATCTTTATGGGCTCTCTTGCTAGAATGTTTTCTGAAAAATTATCCTTGCTTTGCTGCAGCAGTTTTGGAGTCAGCACACACCTTAGCTACATTCTCTGGATCAAGCTGTATAATCAATATGCTTTGGCACAGATTAGTTGCCATCTGCCACTGTCTCAATCAAACTTTACAGCTTTGGCTTGGTTCTGGCTAATTATCTAAACTTCCTCTTCTACAAAGTTGTATTTGCTTTGTTAGCCCTTAAAAAATGTTCAGCTTTCCAAAATGGACAATCATGCATGACTTCCCTTGCACTCCCAATCAGATCATTCCTCATAAGACTTTTGTTTCTCCTTGGCTATTTGAGCTGGCGATGCCAACCGTCAGCTTACAAAGGTGGGAATAAGACCATCAGACAATAAGACAGGAGCACGATTAAGCCATTCAGCCCATCAAGTCTGCTCTGCTATTCCATCATGGCTGATCGCAGATCTTCTCAACCTCATACAGCTGCCTTCTCACCATATCTTTTGATGCCCTGACTGACCAGGAAACTATCAGCTTCCACCTTCAATATACCCACAGACTCACATCTCTCTGGTTAAAAAAAATTCTCCTTACCTCCATTCTAAAACATCGCCCCTCAGTTATGAGGCTGTGCCCTCTAGATCTGGATACCACCACTACAGGAAACCTTCTCTCCACATCCACCCTATCTAGCCCTTTCAACATTTAGTGGGTTTTATTGAGTTCCTTCGCATCCTTCTAAATTCCAGTGAGCCCAGGCCCAAAGCTCCTCATATGTTAACCTTTTCATTCCCAAAATCATCCTTCTGAACCTCCTCTGGACTCTCTCCAATGACAACACATGCTTTCTGAGATATGGGTCCAAAACCATTGGCAATACTCCAAGTGCGGCCTGACTAGTATCCTATAAGGCCTGAGCATAGCTCTTTATTTTTATATATTAATCCCCTTGAAATAAATGCCAACATTGCATTTGCTTTCTTTACCACAAACTCAAGCTGTAATTTAACCTTTTGGGAGTCACGCACAAAGACTCCCAAGTCCCTCTGCACCTCTGATGTTTGAACCTTCTCCCCAGTCAGATAATAGCACATATTATTTTTCTCTTTACCAAAATTCATTATCCTACATTTCCCAACACTGTATTCAATATGCCACTTTTTTGCCCATTCTTCCTTATGAATGCAGAGCAGCACATATCAGCCAGACAGGACGGTGGAAACCTACATCAGGGAGCACAGGTGTGTCCATGTGGGTTACCTGGAGAAACTGCATATAACAGAACATTGTATTCACAATGGCTATCGGATTGAATTCTACTGCAGAAAATTATTGTGCTGTGCCAAGGGCCTGGTGAAGAAAGCCACTGAAATAAAACTAGAGGAAAAGACTTTTAACAAAGACAAAGGTCTCACTCTAAGGAAGAACTGAAATTCAATTCTAAACAAGATGAGACAGCAGAAACTGATTGGATGAAGGCTAACCAGTCAGGCGGGAAAGGTGACAGGGGTATGAGTAACACTGGACTAGACATGCCGAGGCATCATCCCTGATAAAGATGGCAGAGTTTGTCATCAAAATGTCAGTTAAAATTGATGCCTGTACCCAGCTGGAAGCCCAAGAAGAGCTTATTTGTGGATATAGGCTTATTATTCACTTGCAATAACTATGAATTGCTGAATGCTTTGCAATAATTGGCCCAAATATTAAATCTTGTAAGAAATGAATAGTTCCCATATTATCACTTTAATCCGCATTCACATTTCAACTGTCTGATATTCTAACATTTGAAACATTAAATCCACGCTCCTAAAACTATTTCAAAACAATCCTAGAGGTTGATGAATGTGCTCTGTAATATTAGCTATGTCTTTAGAAACAAAACACTGAGGCTTGCCAGTAAGCTCAAACACTGAGACATTTTCCTGTAGTTATTTTTTTAATTTAAAAAAAATGGATGGATTAATCAATTGGCTATTTTGGAATCATAACGTGAGGGTAGAGTGCTACACTGTTCTGATCTACAACTTTCATAATATTCAACTTTCTCTAAAATGCTATACTCAGAAATCAGCTCAAATAATTTATCCATCTCAGTTAGGTTTTTATTCTTTAGAGCAAAGAAGGTTGAGGGGGGACTTGATAGAGGTATTTAAAATAATGAGAGGGATAGATCGAGTTGACATGGATAGGCTTTTTCCATTGAGAGTAGGGGAGATTCAAACAAGAGGATATGAGTTGAGAGTTGGGGGCAGAAGTTTAAGGGTAACACGAGAGGGAATTTCTTTACTCAGAGAGTGGTAGCTGTGTGGAACGAGCTTCCAGTAGAAGTGGTAGAGGCAGGATCGGTATTGTCATTTAAAGAAAAATTGGATAGGTATATGGATAGGAAAGGAATGGAGGGTTATGGGCTGAGTGTGGGCCAGTGGGACTAGGTGAGTGTAAGTGTCGGAACAGACTAGAAGGGCTGAGGTGGCTTCCGTGCTGTAATTGTTATATGGTTATCTCACAAAATAGATTTACTTCGAGACACATCTTTGGCCAGTCCTTTGTTGCTAGTTGTCCTTTGGGTATTTCTTGCATTTCATAGTTTCTATTGCCAACAGATTGGCTCATTATTTTGCAAATCCACTGGTTATTTACTTTGTCTTTACCAAGATCCCTCCCTTCTCTCCTCCAAATCATATAGATATTTGACTCACTTAATATAAAAATGAGCTGTGTCAATGACTTAACATGAAAAAAAATAAGAGAACTATTGATTCCAATTCAATTGAATGGTTATAGGAACTTGTGTTGGCAAACTTACCAAACATTTAAATTGATATGTCACATTTTACACAAAGGCTTGAAGAGTTTCTTGTATGACACACCAGCTAAGCACTTTGATTTGATTATTCTAAATCAAAAATCAAATCAGAATGTTAATCAGTAAATTTGAGATTCATCACCTAAAGGAATACATTCAAATTATTCAATTGTTAAAAGTACTGCATTAGCACACAGTTGGAAAGGCCTTGCTACCAGGAACATACATTTCAATAAAGCAAAGCTACAAATTTAGAAAACACACTAGTATAAGAGTACTACAAATCATTTACGGAACATACCACTTAAACTCCTTATTAACAAACTGTACAATACACTCTGCAGCAGACTCATGGGTTATCAGAAATAATAAGGTCCTTCTCAATCCTGGAATTAGTTGGCAGATCATCAAACAGTGCCATCACAAATTGAAGTGATTGGCGAAAACAGATTTCAAACTGAAAAGGTACCGTTCATAAATAGGGTAGTTAAGCTCTTTGAAAGGGCGGGGAGGTCTTAATTGATATTGGTACACCATAGAGCAAAGAAGAATAAGCTTCAGTCAATGTTTTTTCAGCTTAAGTATACACACAGTAGCCACTTTATTTGGTACCTCCTGCACCTAATATAGTTGCTGCTGAGTGCATGCTCATGGTCTTTAACTGCCATAGCCCAACCACTTCAAGGTTCGATGTTTCGTGTGTTCAGAGATGCACATCACTATTGCAACAATGGTCATTTCAGTTACTGTCATCTTCCTGTCAACTTGAACCAGTTTGGACATTCCCCTCATTAACAAGGCATTTTCACCCACAGAACTGCATTTTTTTTTGTTTTTCACACCATTCTCTGTAAACTCCAAAAACTGTTAAGCATGTAAATCCCAGGAGATCTGCAGCTTCTGAGATACTCAGGCTACGTCTACACTAGACCAGTTAAATCCGTAACTGAAGCTTTTTCTCTTTGTTTTGACCCTCCGTCCACACTGAAACAACGTTTTCCTCCCCTGAAAACGGAGATTTTCAGAAACGCTCTCCAGAGTGAATAAATCTGAAAACACCTAATATCTGGTATAGTGTGTTTGGGGTAACCGGCTATTTTTAAAACCGCTTTCATGACGTGCTGGAACAAATGTTGGCGGCAGTGCGGCATTTCATTGTTTTCTTGAACGCAACCTCCAACACCACAACAATATCTGACAATAGATGTGTAACAGCCTAATGTAACATTATATGGAAACACAAGGTAACACTGATGAAGACAAGTTTTATACATTTAACAAGGTGCTTTATTAATGTATTGCTTGTGCAAACATTCAATAGATGCAATTGTCACTTTTGCCCAGTAACTCGTTTTATTGCACATGTTAAACACAGCAAAATAATACAAAAACATGGCAAAAGTAAAGGCAAACGAGTGACGTAACAGCAAATTTCACTTCTGCTCAGTAACAAGCCTTATTGCATTTAGTTGTAGCTGTCGTCCCTTTCATCAGTGAAGAGACTATGGCTGTAGGAAATGTTTCTGGACAAACACGCACCAAGTCTTTCGTTTGGCAATTTTCTTTTAAGTTTTTCTAGTCTTTAACTGGTCAAGCGCGCACGAAGTATACCGTTTCCTTTTCGCTTGTTTTCTGTGTGTCCTGTGCATGCCGAGTAGGAGGAGATTCGCCCAATATCCATTTTAATGTGGACAGAGATATTTTTTAAAATGCCTAGTGTGGACACCTGTCATTTTTATATGAAACCGGCGTTTTCAAAATTATCCGGTCTAGTGTGGACATAGCCTCATACCACCCCATATGACACTACTGAACGATCAATGTCACTAAAATTACATTTCTTCCCTACTCGTATGTTCTGCCTGAACAACTGAATCTCCTGACCATGTCTTCATGCCTTTATCCAATGAGTTGATTCAACATAATTAAATAATTATATATTTGCACTAACAAGGTGTACAGGTGTACCTAAAGTGGCCACTGGGTGTTTGTATGTCGCAAGAGAAGCTGATAAGGCTGTTCAAGAAAACTGGAGGGTGGCCTTTGGCTTTACAGATTACAAGGAAGTTGGATCTTACTTCTTATAAGTCACTGGTTAGAACCCATCTTAAATATTTTATCCCTTTTTAGAATAACAGTTAAGGTTGGAAGGAGTAAAGAGGAGGTTGACCTGAACTGTCCTATAGAAATAGGGATCTGAATTACATGGAAAATGAAGAAAATAGATTTTTCCCTCTATTGCAGAGGATAATATGTGTTAAAAATAATCACAAAGTATTTGATAAACAAGACAGAACTTGTTCTTCCAGTGACATAAACTAAGGTACCAAAAGATAAAGATTTAAGATTAACAATTAAAAAGTGGATTTTTTTCCTATGTAGCAAGTTGTCATAAAGTGAAATTTATTACCCAAAAAAGATGCAAAAAAGAATGAGATACATCTTTGAAATAAAACATTACCTGATCTGCAGGAAATAGACACTTTTCTAAGAAAATATAGGACCAATGAGGCTGCTGCCAGCATTAGAAGGCCTAAGTTTTAGTGAGAGGTTGGTCAAGATAGGTCTTTGTTCCTTGGAGTGTAGGAAAATAAGGAATAACTTTATAGAGTTTATAAAATCATAAGAGGCAAAGATAAGGTGAATAAGATAGCAATCTTGTACCCAGGGTAGAGGTGTCCAAAACTTGGAGGCACAGATTTAAGGTGAGAGAGAAAGATTTAAAAGGGACCTGAGGGACAACTTTTCCAGGTAGAGGATAATGAGTGCCTGGAACAAGCTGCCAGAGGAAGTGGTTGAGGCAGGTACAATAATCTAATTTATTATGGATAGGTACATACAGAGGAAGAGTTTAGAGAGATCTGAGTTAAAATACAAGAAATTAGGACTAGAAGGGTGGACAGCATAGACATTGAGCCAAAGGACTTCCCTCTATGCTGTATTGCCCATATGCCACACATGAGGCTGCTTACCAAGTTAAGACCCCATGGTATAACAGGAAAGTTACTAACATGGTTAGAGCTTTGGCTGATTGGCAGGAGACAACGAGTGGGAATAAAAGGATCTTTTTCTGGTTGGTTGCAATGATGAGTGGTGTTCCGTAAGGGTCGGTGTTGGGACCACTTGTTTTTATGCTGTATATAAATGACTTAGATGATTTAGATGGCTTTGTTGCCAAGATTGCAGATGAAATGAAGATTGGTGGAGTGGTAGGTAGTGTTGCGGAAATAGGTAGGATGCAGAAGAAGTTAGACAGATTAGAGAATGGACAAGAAACTGGCACATGAAATACAATGTTGGAAAATGCATGGTCATGCACTTTGGTAGTAGAAGTAAATGTGTGGACTATTTTTTAAATGGGAAGAAAATCCAGGAATCTAGATGCAGAGGGACTTGGGAGTCCTTGTACAGAACACCCTGAAGGTCAACATACAGGTTGAGTCAGTAGTGAGGAAGGGGTATGCCATGTTAGCATTTCAAAAGGTCTAGAATACAAGAGCAAGGATGGGATGCTGAGGCTTTATAAGGCATTGGTGAAGCCTCACCTTGAGTATTGTGAACGGTTTTGTGTCCTCATCCTAGAAAAGATGTGCTGGCATTGGAGAGAGTCCAGAGCAGGTTCACAAGGATGATTCCAGGAATGAAAGGGTCATCATACGAGGAATGCTTGATAACTCTGGGTCTGTACTCACTGGAATTCAGAGGGATAAAGGGGGGATCTCATTGAAACCTTTTGAATGTTGAAAGACCTAGACAGAGTAGATGTGGAAAGGATGTTTCTCACGGTGTGAGAGTCTAGGACAGGAAGGCACAGCCTCAGGATAGAAGGTACCCTTTCAAAACAGAGATGCGGAGAATTTACTTTAGCCAAAGGGTGCTGAATTTGTGAAATTTGTTGCCACATGCACCTGTGAAGACCAGGTTGTTGGGTGTATTTAAGGTAGAGATTGATGGGTTCTTGATTGGACATGGTATCAAAGTTTACAGGGAAAAGGCCAGGAACTAGGATTGAGGAAGAGCTTAAAAAAATCAATGATGATTGAATGGCAGAGCAGACTCGATGGGCCAGATGGCCTAATTCTACTCCTATGTCTTATGATACTAGTAGTAATGGAACCGTCAGTTCTGTCCTTTGCTATATTGCACATAACCCTTCAGGCTAAATGAAAAATGTGCATATTTCCTCTTAATTTCCTTTTCATTGAATTTATCACTGCCAATTTTTTAGATTTATTGCTTGTAATCAATTTTCCTTGTGACACACCTAGTTGTACTGTCAGTCAGGTCAATTCCACTTCCTATTCTTCAACCCTTCGTCTTGTAGACCTAAACTTCACAGAACTAATGATGGGAAATATAAGGAAACGGAGAATTTTACTACTGTACATTAGTATCTTACTAGTACCTCCATATATTAGTGTCTACTTCTCCTGCTGGCTCCAAGCTGTTCAACCTAAGCTGCTAATCATCAGTGACGGTAGGAGCAGCGTGCACAAATATTGTTGGAAGCACTTCTTGTAACTTCTCTCTCTTTTCTTACTAAAACATGCAAATTATATTCTTTTACAGATATTACCACTAAATAGTTAAAAATTCCTTCAAGTCTTTAACAACGTTTCCTCATTATCTTTCATAGCCCAATCATTCATACCTGTGAACTCTCACACATTAGGTGCGAGGCTCACACATTCCATGACCCACTCACACATGCATTTAAATCTCACACTAAACTACTGGCGCTAAACAGGTTTAAAATAAGATACTTAGCAGCCCAAGGAACTAATGCAATAATCTCATACTTCGCTAACCGTAGCAGCTTCATTTTATTCATTTGGTTTAGGGGCAAACACCACCTCAACAATAATTTATATTTTTATATTATTGAATCCATAATTTGTTACAATTTTATCATTTAAAAGCACAATCATTATATTGATTTACAGTCTGCGCTGTGCAGGGACAAATATTCCCAGGGTTGTCACTTCAAGTTTTTCAAGAGTCTGGGTCTCTAAAGCCCTTTACAAATGGAAGTGAGAAATACTTATCTTCTCCCAAATTATGAACAATTAATAAAACTGGGAATGCACAGCTGTTAAAATATTCAACTTTCTGAGCAACGATACGTACTGTAGCCAATCAATCACACGTACACACCTTTTACATCGAAGTGGCTAAATAATCAGCAAAATAAAATATATCCAGCTGTCATATTCACAATTTTACAATGGCTTAATCACAACAACAGAGAGCTAATAAAGAGCCATTATAAGTAGTTCAGATACTAAAGAGCAAAGACATTCCTTTGTGGTACAGAATAGCAAGTACAGCATGCAACGTGCAGCATTACTTTGTTTAATAATAAACATAAGACACATTAGCATCTGTATCCACAAGAAATTCTTTATAGGGTTATAGATGTTGTCTCTTGAAGTATTTAGTTCAATTTATTGGAGTTCTGGAGACTTAAATCAAACCGTCACTGTTATTTAATAATAAATATGGAAAACAGGGTCATAACACACATCAGTTCAAAGATGAATGCTACTTGAATTGAGTTTGGAAGCAGGCTAGGTCTCTTACCAATGTACAGAAGATGCTCTAACATACAAACATGCTCCAAAGTTGGTTGTAGCATTGGTAAGCACTTTAAATAATATGTAGTAAACAAATTAGTAACTGCACAGAAAGAACAACATTGAGATGGAAGGCTTTAAATGACAATGGTAGTGTCAATAGGTGACTGTTTTTGCGCTTATATACCATGATGGGAACTTATTTTGGACATTGATAGGAAACTCAGAGCCTTCTCATCTTCAAGCTTGTTCTCTAACCTGGGCTAGAAAAGATTTACTCTCAAGTTTAATATATAATCCTGTATATCATTTAATACTTCAAGTTATTTCCTTTTAATAAGCTTACTAACTGTAGTTCTCAAGAAGTGGGTCTCTAAAGCACTTTACAAATGAAAGTGAGAAATACTCATCTTCCCCCAAAATTATGAACATTTAATAAAACTGGGACATTCCAGTGCAAACTCAACCATTAGAGTAATGCAACATTTCAATTATGTTCCTATAGCATGCAAATACATAGTGCTTGAGTCAGATGAAACTAAGTTACCAAGGCCTCTATGAACAAAGAATTTGAATTCCTCAAATACTTAAGATAATTTCTTTGCATTTGTACAAGAGATTCTTTGAGCAAATTTAGCACAGAAAAAATGCAGTTTTACAGTTTTGATTTTCCCAGTGTAATACAAGATTAAATAGTTACTAGCTACATTCTTTTAACTTTATCTTGAAAGCTCAACAAACAAAATGGAAAGTAAAAATTTGAAATAACTGATCCATTATTAAAATTTGTAAATAAAAACTGCAGATTTAAGTATTAATTTCAATAATGCCAAGTACAAATGCGTAACCATTGTTTAAAGGGAAGAAAAACATGTAGTTTAAGTTTATGCAATTCCCTAAGTGGAGTGTGAAGCTTTGGGTTTTATTTCCTAATAAATGGATATTCTACATTGAAAAAAAAGGTTACCAGCATGCTGAAAACAAAAGATCCACAAATCACAGCAACCTCCTGGATTGTACAAGTAGTCAGCAAAAATCTCAAGATTTATTTTTCTTAAGTAGATAATGGTTTTCAAGCTTTCCATTATACTTCCCAGAGAAATGTACCTTTGGAAGCAGGCAGCAACAAAGCAAATCATGAAAGCCCAGATAAAGAATGTTTGATTTGCTTTCTGTATCTTTGCTATACAACAAACGTGTTGTTTATTTCCATGCAATAGACCATGAAACACTTCTTCAGCACATCCCTACTTCAGCACCCACTAATCCCCTGCAGTACTGCATTTGTGATCTTTCCAACTCAGATAAGACACTTGATTTTTACATTAACTAGACAAAACTCAAATGTGCAGAAATATTAAAAGGCAATCAATATATACCAACCAGTAATAAAACTACCAACAAGCTCAAAAGCCTCCACAATCACAAACTAGCAGTGAGGAATTAGGGTAAAAACCTAGTTCACAGATTTTGAAAATAACTGAATTAATAGATTAATGGATGAACTAAATTCAGATTAGATGACCTGAAGTACAGAGCATTTGGAGGATGGCAAGACTGGTGAAGATTAAATTATTGTGGAAGTACAAGGCCATGGAAAGATTTGAAACCATGGATGGAAGTCTCAAGAAAATTAGACAGAACCCCAGCATAAATTGTGGAAGAAACACATTACCTTCAAAAGTAAGAAAAATTACTTACTCGCCTTCCAACAAAGCACCTCCTGTCCCACCCAAAGCATAAATCTGCAGAACCTACAATAACTTACTAAGACATAAACAAAACCAAAATTATTGCTGACACAGTGGATCAGGCAGAATCCCATAGGAGAGAAACAGATTTGACATTTAAAGCTTATGGCATTCAACATGAAACAGCTTGTTTTAAGAGAGTACTGGGCATAAGAGCTGGGGGACAATTGCCATTTCCTAACTAGGTGTGATCAGCAAAAAAAAATTCCAGTGATAGCCTTGATTTAGAGAAGGTACAAGCTTAATCATCCAAGAAAAGTCATCAACTTGGAACATAAAGGCAGTTTCACCACATATATGGCATGACATGCAAAATAGCTCAAACTTTCTTTTAAGTTCAGATTTCCAGAATTTGCAGCTATTTTGTTTTGCAACCCCTTCAGTCACCTCAGAATACATAGAAAGTCATCCTCGATCCTTCAATATTCAAATTAAATTTATCGACGAACATATTTGTCACTCGATACAACACTGAAACTAATTTTCTTGTAGGCATACACAATAAATCCATAGAATAACTATAACAGAATCAATGAAAGACCACAAAAAACTGCGTGTTCAACCAGTGTGCAAAAGATAAAGACCGTACAAATATAAAATGAAATAATAAATGAATAAATAATTATAAAACATAAGATGAAGAGTACTTGAAAGTAAATTCATAGGTTATGGGAACATTTCACTGATGGAGCAAGTGAAGTGGAGTGAAGTTATCCCCTTTGGTTCAAGAGCCTGCAGACGTGCACAATATTCTGAAGGCTTTACTGTGATCAACTGGGCCATATTCATGACTTTTAATAGGATTTTCCATTCAAGGGTATAGGTGTTTCCAAACCAGGCAGTGATGCAGCCAGTCAATATACTCACCACTACATACGATGCATATAAAGTTTTCATGTTTTACTGTTTTACAACATTGAATCACAGTGGATTTAATTTGGTGCTTCTTTTTATACTGATCAACAGAAAAAACTCTTCTGTGCCAAAGTGAACATATCTCTACAAAGTGATCTAAATTAATTACAAATATAAAACACAATAATTGATTGCCTAAGTATTCACCAACATCCCCCCCCCCCTTTAATAGGACACACCAAATCATCACTGGTGCAGCCAATTGGTTTTAGAAGTCACATAATTAGTTGAATAGAGATCTGTTTTTGGAGACTTGTGTGCTGTCAAGGTATTTCAATTGACTGTAGTAAAAATACAAGCTGTATCTTGATCCAAGAAAGATCCAACTACTGGTGAGCCAGTATCCTAGCAAAAACAACACCGTCAATACAAAAGAACACTTCAAGCAAGTCCATGAAAATGTTACTGAAAAAACCAAGAAAATTTCCAAATCACTGAGTGCAGTTAATCAATCATCAAGAAATGGAATGAATCTGGCACCGCTATAAATCTGCTTAGAGCAGGCCATCTTCAAAAACTGAGTGACCATGCAAGAAGAGGACCAGTGAAGGAGGCCACCGAGAGACTGATGACAATTCTGGAGGAGTTACAAGATTCAGTGGCTGAGGTGGAAAAGACTGCGCATAAAACTGTTGTCCGGGTGCTTCACCAACCATAGCTTTATCAAACGATGGCATAAAGAAAGCCACTGTTGAAAAAACTCACATGAATGCTTGGCTAGAATTTGCCAGAAAGCATGTGGGAGACTCCGAAGTCAGCTGGAAGGTTCTATTGTCTGATGACACCAAAATTGAGCTTTTTAGTCACAGACTAAATGTTACGATTGGCATAAGTCAAGCACCGCATATCATCAAAAACACACCATGAAGCACAATAGTGGCTGCATCACGCTGTGGGAATGCTTCACAGCAGCAGGCCCCAGAAGGCTTGTGAAAGTAGAGGATAAAATGAATGCAGCAAAATACAGGGAAATCGTGATTGAAAATCTGATGCAGTCTGTAAGAGAACTGCAACTTGGGAGATTTGTTTTCCAGCAAGACAATGACCCCAAGTACAAAGCCTAAGCTACACAGGAATGGCTTAAAAAACAAAATTAATGTCCTGGAGTGGAAAGGTTACAAGTCCAGATCTCAATCCAATTGAGAATTTGTGGCTAAACTTGGAAAAAGGCTGTTCACTCACGATCCCAGTGCAATCTGACAAGAGCATGAGCAGTTTTGTAAAGAAAATGGGGAAAACTTGCTGTGTCTAGGTGTGCAAAGCTGATATATCTATCCACACAGACTCAAGGCTATAATTGCTGCCAAAGGTGCATCTATTAAATACTGACTAGAAGGGGTGAGTAATTATGCAATTATTTTGTGTTTAATAATTATAATAACTTTAGAACAAATTGTAGAAATTTGTTTTCACTTTGACACGCAAGAGCCTTTTCTGTACATCAGTATCAAAAATGCAAAATTAAATACACTGTGATTCAATGTTGTAAAACATGAAAACTTCTGGGGGATGCTGGTGAATACTTTTTACAGGCATTGTATCTATACAAGCTCATCAATGTTTTAGATGTCATGCTGAATCTCTGCAAAATCCTCAGGAAATAGAATCATTGCTGTGCTTTCTTCATAATTACCCTTACAGGCTGGGCCCAGGACAGGTCCTACGAATTAACAACACTGAAGATTTTAAAGCTGCTGACCTGCTCTACCTGTGATCTTCCATTGAGGACTGGCTAATGGACTTCTGGTTTCCTTCTCCTGAAGTCAGCAATCAGCTCTTCGGTCTTGTTGACATTGTGTGTGAGGTTGTTGTGTCAACAACAGTATCATCAACATAGCTGAATATGGCCTTGGAAGTGTGCTCAGCTACTCAGTAAATAGAGCAGGGTCTAAGCTCACAGCCTCATGGTCTACTGTACTGATAGAGATTTTGGAGTCTGCAAGTGAGGAAATTGAAGATCCAATTACATAAGGAGGTATTGAAGCCAAGGTCTTAGAGTTTGTTGTTTAGTTTTGAGGGGGATGATGTTATTGAATGCTGAGCTGTAGTCAATAAAGAGCATCCTGATGTATGCATCTTTGCCGTCCAGATGTTGTAGGGTTGAGTGAAGAGCCAATGAGATGGCGTCTGCTGCGAACCTGTTGCTCTAGTAGGCAAATTAGAGAGGATATAAGTCAGTTCTCGGGCCTGAGTTGATGCATTTCTTCACCAACCTCTCAAAACACTTCATCACTGTGGATACAAGTGCTACAGAAAGATATTCATTAAGGCAGATCACCATGTTCTTCTGAGGCAAAGATATAATTGAAGTCTGCTTGAAGTACGTGGGTACCTCAGCCTGCCAAAGCTAGAGGTTAAAAATCTTAGTGAATACTCCAGCCAATTGATCAGCACAGATCATTAGTATGTGGCCAGGTAACGCATCTGCACCAGATGCTTTTCATAGGTTCACCATCATGAAGGCTGCTAGTACAACAGCCACTGAGACTAAAATCATAGGATCATCAGGGGCTATGGCAACTCATGAAGGCTCCTCCATGTATTGACGGTCAGACAGAGCACAGAAGGCATTGAGCTCATCTGGAAGAGGAGCCCTGCTGTCACCGACATTTCTTGATTTAACTTTATAAGAGGTGACAGTATTCAAGCCCTGCCACAACTGTCAACCATCCGTCGTTGATTCAGGTTTACTCCGGTATTGTCACTTTACCAGTGAAATGGCTTTCCAGAGACCATACCCAGACCTCTTGTAACTTTCTTGGTCACCAAATTTGAATGCCTCTGATCTGAATTTCATGAGATCCACAATCTGCTGGTTCATCTGGGGCGTCTGATTGGGAAAGACTCAATGATTTTGTGGGACACGCTTACCTACAACTGTTTTAATAAAGTCCATGACAACCATGGTGTATTCATTCAGATCCACAGATGAGTCCTTGAACACAGCCCAGTCCACTAACTCAAGGCAATGCCATAGCTGCTCCTCTGCCTCACACAGAGCTCTTTGCTGTCCTAATCTCTGGAGCCTTGCTCTTTAACCTCTGTCTGTATGCAGGTATGAGAAGGACAGTCAAATAATCCAATTTACCAAAATGTGTGCTGGGTTTGGAACAGTAGGGATTCCTTACCTTAGTATAACAGTGGTCTAGTGTGACCTCTGGTGCTACAGGTTAATTACTGATGGTAAGTGGGCTGAGTTTCCTTCAAACAAGCCCGGTTTAAGTTCCCACCTGTGACTTAAAATGCGTCAAGGTGGACTGTTTCTTTTTTGGAGATGATATTGAGCAATATTATTTATTTCCAAGATGGCGGCGCGACGCAGCTTGCAGCGGCCACTCCGGAGTTGATTATCTGTTATTTGTCGAGCGGGGTGCCGTGCGCAATCATAATCGATTGAAAATGGACATGGGAGCACGGAGGGACATCGGGAAATCTCCAGGAAGACCTTCTTCGTTGCTGCTGCTGCTGTGAGGTCCGGGACTCTGCTGGGAAGAACAGGCCCCCAGTCCTCGGGGTCGCATTGCTGATGGCTGTTGGCGGGGGTGTCTTAAAACCCTCTGCAGAGGATGGTTCTTGGAGAAGCTGTGCTGGAGGGGATGGTCGTCGGCTCGGAGGTTCAACGGACTCAGAGTCCGCTGCGGTCAGGTCGCTTTCAGTGTGTGCTGCGTCTGCGAAGCTGGGATTTTCGGAGCTTTCGTTGTCTGCTGCATCTGCGAGGCTGAGTTGGGCGGCGCCATGGAAGTCCAAAGTGGGGGTATTCCCTTCTGCCGCCAGCGTGGAATGGCCATTCTGTCGGGACCCTGGGGACTTGTGAAAACTGTGGTGTTTTCTTTTGAACTTATAGTCCTTTAACATCTTTGGACTATTTTTACTGTGCCCATAGTCTGTTTTTTTTTAATCAATTATATTGTTTGCACTGTTGTAACTATGTGGTTTTGTGCAGGTCTTGTAGCCTTAGTTTTTGGTCTTGTTTGTCTGGTGGATTTGGAGCTCCTTTCCAGGGAACGTGCTAAGACAGTAGCGCAATAATAATACGCAGCAGCCTCTCCGGACTCTGGATTGGGGATTGCCAAATATTATGTGGATTTTCTAGTGTAGTCTGTTTTGTCATATGCTTTTGTGATATCATTCTGGAGGAACGTTGTCTCATTTTTTAACTGCATTGCATTTGTGGTTTCTGAATGACAATAAACTGAATCTGATATCTCAAACACTTGATTATAGTTGGCTGTGAGTGGCATGAAAACTGCAGTCAGGATTATGAAGGAGAACTCCCTAAGTAAATAGAATGAATGGCATTTGACCACTATATAGTCCAGTTCAGGGGAACACAGTTTGACATAACTGCCCCATTGGAGCACCACAGAGAGTTTATCACAAAATACATACCTCCTCCTTTTGGCTTTTCCAAATCAGCAGTTCAGTTCACACAGAAAATAGAGAAGCCTTCTGGTTTGGACGCTGCATCTGATGTGCCTGGAGCAAACCAAGTCTCACTCTAACATAGAACACAACAGTTCCTCACTTCCCTCCAATAAGGCAATCTTGCCCTTAAGTCCTCAATTTTGTTATCCAGCAACTGCAGATTTACTGACAAAATGCCGGGTAGAGAGGACCTCATCACTCTGTGTTTTAGACTGGTGTACCAACAGAAAGGAGAGCAAATGAGTTGAGGCAAGGGATGAATTATATCAACCGTCTTCAAAAATCAACATAGGATTAAATTTAACATCAAAATTACACACAGGCTTTCAGACAGCTCGCAGGAATGGAGATGCCATTGGCCAGGAAATTAAGTTTGTTGACAAAACAAATCAATGTATTTTGTCTAGAAAGTACTAAGTAACGGGACTGGAAGCAGAATTAAGACTTTGAAAAGTAATTCTATATACAGTCGGTACTCCTTATCCGCGAGGGATTGGTTCCGGGACACCTCGCAGATACCAAAAAACGTGGATGCTCAAGTCCCTTATTCAACCTGTCTCAATGCAGTGGACCTTGGGACCCAGCAGAACCCCAGACCTTATTTAACCAGTCTCAGTGCGGTGGACATTAGGACCCAGCGGCACAGCTCTGAATCCGCCGTGTTTCTATTCACGAAAATAATCACGATCACAATTGAAAATAAAGTGGAAATAATAAAGCGATCAGAAAGAGGTGAAACGCCATTCGTCATTGGAAAAGTGTTAGGCTACGTCAGAAAGACGAACGATTGGTGAACAATCAGAACAACTTTTAAGGATAAAGTGAGAAAGGCCCTGCCCCGAAGAAAGCTACTATTATTACTAAGCAACGCAGTGGTTTAATTATTGGGTTTTGGGTTTTTGATCCTCCCTGGTATTGAAACATACATTCTTCTAGAGGGGGTGGAGTTTCAAGATGGCGACGTAGACATCTGCCTTTTAGGCGCTCTTCATTTGATTAAAGGGTGATTATAGCTTAAAAAATGCGTGATTGTCCGTCTCCATTATCCTCAGGAGAAAGAGCTTTTAATTCGATTAGCTCGTCAGAAAGGTATGATTTCTCACAAAGACAACAAGTTTCGTATTGTGGAAGACTATTCATTCGAGGTAATGAGGGCGAGAATTGCTTTTAAACCGGTGATGGCGGAGGTTCATTCGATTGGACTTAAACAAGCTTTAAGATATCCAGCGAATCTCAGAATTACGTTGAGCGACAACAGTCAGCGTTTCTTTAATACTCCGGAAGAAGCGAAGAAATTCGTTGAAGAATATCGCTCTTCTTGTACAACTTGAACTATGTGTTATGTGGAAGAACTTTGGGAGAGAAGACGCCATTCCGTTTTAGGCTTTAACTTATGAAGCTGTGGTATAGCTTTTTATTTTGGTCTGTAGACCTGGTTTTTTTAAATTATTATTATCATGATTTACAGATGCTTTTTTAACTTTACTATAATGTCTTTTTTCTTAATTAATTTTTTTTCCCTCTGGATTAGATATACATGTTAAGACTTTGTAATAATGATTTATTTTTTAAGATGTTGTTTCTTCTTCCCATAAGACTTTGTTTTCCGTAAGCGTTTATTTGCCTCTATTTGAGAATGGGACGAATGTTTTGAATTTTTGAACTTTTTTTATATATATATTGTAGTGGTTATTGAACCCTTTTTTGATTCTATTTTGATAACCTTTTTTTAAAATAAGATTGAATTTACATCTATATTTCATAATATGGTCTTTTCAAAATGTCGTTTCTTCTTCCCATAAATCTTTGTTTTTGAAACGTCATTTCCTTATATTTGAATATGGAATTTTTCTATTTTCTAAGGCATATTACACTATTTTAAACTTCAAAGGTTATCCTTTTTTTTATTAATGATTTTTTGTTTTTTTATATTATTTTTTCATTTTGATTGATATATATTCTTTTTGTTTACAACCCTGTATTTATATCTGGGTGTTATATAGTTTCTTTTTTCTTTCTTTTCATGAAGTCGCCATCTTGAAAATGGGGCTAATATTAGTGTTAGTTTGTGCGCCTGCCGCTTGGCTTTTTTCCGTGGGGTTGGGGGAGGGGGTAGGGATCTTCTTTCACGCTTTTGCTTTTTATTTTTTTGCTTTTAGTTTATGGGCCGACTTTAAATTATTAATATTGTTGAGGTTTCATGTTTTCCGGTTGCTCCTGAATCATTTTTCCTTCTTCCTGATTTATGGGTTATGTGTCTTTTTAACCTTTTATGATATACACAATTAGTATTGACATGATGGATAAGTCTGTTAACTTTATCTCTTGGAATACTAATGGTTTAAATCATCCGATTAAACGTAAAAAAAATATTTAAAGTATTCCATAGACTAAATGCTAATATTATTTTTGCACAGGAGACCCATATTAGGAGGGAGGATAATCAACACTTTTTTAGGTTCTGGAAAGGTCAACAATTCCAATCGAATTCTACCGCCAAAATTAGGGGTGCGTCTATTTTTATAGACCCTTCAATTTCGTTTACACATCATGAAATTATTTCTGATCCACAGGGCAGATTTTTGTTGATAACTGGTTCACTTTTTAATCGAAAAGTGGTTTTAGTTAATATTTATGCTCCAAACTTTGACTGCCCTGAATTTTTTAAACGCTTATTTACTTCCCTTCCTAATCTAAATGAATATATGTTGATAATGGGTGGAGATTTTAATTGTTGTTTGAATCCTTCAATGGATAGATCTAAACCTATTTGAATTCTTCCGAATAGATCAGCCTCACTTATTAATTCTTTTCTGGTTGATTCGGGAATCACTGAAATATGGCAGTTTTTGAACCCTAAAGATAAAGAATTTTTGTTTTTTTCACATGTATATCACAGTTATTCTAGAATTGATTATTTTCTTATTGATCATCATTTATTAACAGATGTTATTGATTGTAAATATGATTCTATTGCTATTTCGGATCATGCACCTTTGAAGTTATCTATCAAGATTTCGGACTTTTCGAATAATACTAGATCTTGGGATCTTTGCTTCAAGATCCAGAATTCATCACCTACATAAAACAGCAAATTGACTTGTTTTTCTCAACAAACTATACAGAAGAGATTGACAGAGGAATACTTTGGGATTCTTTTAAGGCTTTTATTCGTGGACAAATTATCTCATATTCTGTCAGTAAAAGAAAACAAATATTTAGATATTGCTTTATTAGTGGATAAAATTAAAGAAATTGATAAGATTTATTCCGTGACTCCTACCAAAGAACTTTATAAGAAAAGAGTTGAGCTTCAAATGGAGCATAGCTTATTATTATCTTCTTCAATTGAGAATCAATTAATTAGGACCAGGGCCCAATTTTATATCCATAGTGATCGAACTGGTAAATTATTAGCTAACCAATTAAAAGCCATTTCGACTAAGCGACAAATTATTAAAATTCGTAAACAAGACGGAAATCTGACTACTGATCATAAAGAAATCAATAACACTTTTCAAGATTTTTATAAATCTTTATATCAATCAGAATTTGACGGCAATCTGTCCATGATGGATAACTTTTTTAACAATTTGAATATTCCCAAACTGACAGATGAAGATTGTAGCTTGTTTGATGCTCCTATCTCTCTGGCCGAAATAGGAGAGGCCACCTCATCAATGAACTCAGGGAAAGCTCCTGGTCCTGATGGTTTTATTATAGAATTTTTTTAAACTTTTTCTTCTTCGCTTTCCCCTTGGCTATGTGAAATTTTTAATGATGCATTTGTTAAGAAGAGATTACCTCAGTCTTTTTATGAAGCTACTATCTCTCTAATTCTTAAAAAAGATAAGGATCCTACTCTATGTGCATCTTATCGCCCTATATCACTATTAAATGTAGATTCTAAGATTCTTACAAAAATTTTAGCTATTAGGTTAGAAAAGGTATTATCACAGATTATTTCAGAAGATCAAACTGGTTTTATTAGGAATCGGTATTCCTTTTTTAATATTAGAAAATTGATTAATATAATTTACACTTCATCACCCACAATTCCAGAAAGTGTTATTTCACTAGATGTTGAAAAAGCCTTTGATAGAGTTGAATGGGTATACTTATTTAACACTTTGAGATATTTTAATTTTAGTCCTAATTTTATATCATGGATTAAACTAATATATCAAAAACCTGTTGCTTCTGTTCTTACAAATAATTACAGATCTTCCTTTTTTCAATTATCTCGTGGTACGAGACAAGGTTGTCCCTTAAACCCTTTATTGTTTAATATTGCATTAGAACCTTTAGCCATTGCTATTCGTGAATCTCCTAATATTTTTGGTATCACCCGTAATGAGAAATTATACAAGTTATCATCTTATGCTGATGACTTGTTGTTATATATTTCTGATCCTGACAGGTCTATTCCCGCTATTTTATCCTTGTTGGCTCAATTTGGTAGTTTTTCTGGTTACAAACTAAACTTGGATAAGAGTGATTTATTCCCTTTAAACGCGCAAACTTTATTGAATGGAAGGACACCATTTAAAGTTGTTGATGATAACTTTATCTATTTAGGTATAAAAATTACTAAGAAATATAAAGATTTATTTACATTGAATTTTCTACCTATGCTTTATCAAATTCAACAACTTACTACAAGATGGTCTCCCTTATCCTTATCATTAGTTGGTCGGATTAATGCTATTAAAATGATGATTCTACCGAAATTTTTATATTTATTTCAAGCTTTACCAATTTTTATTCCTACATCTTTTTTTGATAACATTGATTCAAAAATTTCTTCATTTGTGTGGCAAAATAAAAATCCTAGGTTAAGTAAAAGGCAATTACAAAAATCTAAAAAAGATGGTGGTTTAGCTCTACCTAACCTTAGATTTTACTATTGGGCGAACAATATTCGTAACTTAATGTATTGGAAATCAGATTTGGATTCACCATTGTGCCCACAGTGGGTAAATTTAGAATGCAATGAGGCACAGGGATATTCTCTATTCTCCGTTCTGGGTTCATCTCTTTCTGCCGATTTAGTTAAATTCAATAAACAGATATCCAACCCTGTTGTCAAACATACATTACGAATTTGGTTTCAATTTCGTAAATTTTTTACTCTGAAAAACTTTGTTCTTGATAGCCCTATTTTACTTAATTTTTTTTTCAAACCTTCTTTGACAGATCAAGCTTTTAGCATATGGAAAAGGAAAGGTATAAAATGTTTTCGTGATCTTTTCTTTGAAGGTAGTTTGATGTCTTTCGACCAACTTTCCAACAAATTTCAGTTACCTAAATCTAACTTTTTTAGATATTTACAAATTAGAAATTTTTTACATAAAATTCTACCATCCTTCCCCAATTCAACTTCAATGGACTTTTTAGGTATGATTTTCACCTTAAATCCCTATCAGAAGGGATTAGTGGCTTTTATTTATAATATGATTATGAAGATACAACCAGAAATATCAGGTAGAATTAAACAAGAACGGGAAAAAGAACTTCAATATAATATATCAATAGAAAAATGGGAAAAAATTTTACAAATGGTTAATTCTTCTATATGTGCTAAACATGCTTTAATACAATTTAAAATTGTACATAGAGCTCATATGTCTAAAGATAAGCTTGCTCGAGTCTATTCTCATATTAACCCTCAATGTGACAGATGTGGCTTCATTGACCCACATGTTTTGGTCATGTCCCACTTTACATAACTATTGGAAGGACATATTTGCTACCATTTCCTCAGTTTGGAATATCGATTTACAACCTCATTTTATTACTGCAATTTTTGGTATACCAAATGAAGATGATAATCAGTTTTCCCCTTCAATTAGACGAATGATTGCTTTTGTAACATTAATGGCCAGAAGGTCTATATTACAAAATTGGAAAGAAGTAAATCCTCCTACCACATTCCAGTGGTTCTCTCAAACTATTTCTTTTCTGAGCTTGGAAAAAATTAGAAGCACTATTTTTGACTCATCATTTAAATTTGAAGAAACTTGGGGACCGTTCATTCGACATTTTCATATGAATTAATTTGGCCTCTTCCAGACCTTCTCTTTACTTATCCTTGTTCAGGTATGGAATTCCGGAGTTTTTGGCACTATCATATACAAATAAATTGTTATTATTGCCTATGTTAGTTTAGTTTAGTATTTTTTTTATATTTTTTGCCTGTATTTTTATAATTTTTTTCTTTTTCCTTTGATGATTATTTTTTTTCATATAATTATTATAGACTTGATTGACAATGTACCATGTTTATATGTTGATATTTTAATAGGATATTGTTATCCTACTACTAATTCAATTTCAAGTCTTATGCATTTATAACCTATTTATTATTATATTGTTTCTTTTATATATGAAATTCAATAAAAAGATTGAAAAAGAAAGAAACATACATTCTTAAGCATTTTATATACATAGAAAGGTAAAATATATACTATATACTAAGACAAATGTTTGACTAACTGACACTAAATTATACCAGATGTACCTGTTCTGACTTACATAGTAAGAGAACTTACGATTTTTTTCGATCCCAATCCATGGTAACCCACGCACATCCTCCCATATACTTTAAATCATCTCTAGATTACTTATTAATACCTAATACAATGTAAATACTATGTAAAATAGTTTTTATACTGCATTGTTTAGAGAATGATGACAAGAAAAGAGTCTGTACATGCTTGAACAAGTGCTGGAAATGCAGTTCTGGGTTTTCTTGAATCGCGGCTGGTTGAATTTGTGCATACGGAACTCGCGGATAAGGAGGACTGACTGTACTTTCATACTGACAGAAAGAATATGATTTTAATTGCTATTTCAAACAGCTGATATAGGTACAAACGGATTCCCCAATGGTTTCCTCCAGTTTTCAAATCATTCTGAGCTTAGGGCAAGAATTCGAAAACAGCAATTAAATAAATATCAGAAAAAAATCCAGGGAAATTTTTTTTATTTAAATTGCACAACTTTGCTCCTCCCTCAGAGGAATGATGTAAAGAAAACATTTAGTCTGAGTCTACTGGCCATGTTCTGTGTGAGACAGCCAACAAGTAACATGATGCATTGGGATAAAAACTGTTGCAATTCTGATTAATCTTTACCTAACTTAGTCTGAATTTAATTTTATACAAAGCCACATGTTCCTGCAGTCTACTTCACAGTATAACTATAGCATAACTCAATTTCTGAAGCAAACAAAATTTTTAAAAACAGCTTTCTGTCCCATTATCTCTGTATATACACACACACATCAACAACCGTATGAATTCTTCCCATTATTAAATATTTGCATAAATATACAGCACTTTTACATTAATTACATAAAATAACTTAAAAAAACACATAGCTAACTTTTCATTTCTGTGCACTCCATTTACTTGGCAACATTTAATTAATCATGCACAATGCATGTCCATTGCTCCTAATGAACATATTACCCACAAATTCACTAATTTCATCTTGTACTGATGCTTATCAGTTACCATTGAGATTGGTAGCCTATAATTTCATTGTTTACCCATTCTATTTTTAGAAAGAGCATTTAACATTTACTACCCGGAAGTTCATTGATATATTCTGTTTTTAATGTTTTGTTTAATTCTTTGAGATAACTGAGCCAGTTAAATTTTTGTCTTTATTTACAAAAACACATTGTTTTTCTTTCATGATGATGAGTAAGCAACAAATGAATTTGAACTAATAACTGATTGCTTAGCACAAGAGTATGCTATACAGTAGATTTCAGTTAATTGGGACACATAGGGACTTGCACATTTTGGCCCAATTAAGCAGCTGTCAAAGTTTCATGGAAAGAGTTTATGAAATACAGAACAATTAAAACACTATCAATACTATTACAGTACTATAGTTATCAGTCAAATTAATCCAGAGAACACTGCCACATTCTTCTGATTGACTGTATATGAACAAAATCAGCACAGACATCTAGTGGAGATAATGGACTGCCTTCATACAATATTATCAATGGTTGCATCTGCACATCTTCATTTTCATATTCAAGATTATAGTTGATACCTTCAAATTCTTCATAGATCCTAACTTGTTAGAGTTGTGAAGTAATTTCATTTTTATATTGGCCATTTTGGGCATCTCCAAGTTTGAATGCTTAAAACTGCAGTAAAATAGTTCTGAATTCTCTTTCTTTCTCACCAACTATCAGAGACAAAAATCGCTGCTTTTTCAACACAAGCACACGCAAACAATGCTATATAAAAATGTTTGCTCTAAGTGGTATTGTGTCAAACGGCCCCACAAGTGCACTCAACTGATGCGATAAACCATTTAGCAACAGTCTCCTGTCCCACTTACTCAGTATAGCATTCCAAACAAATTAAGGAAATCCCAGCTCAGTCTCAATTAGTTTTTGTTCTTTAAGAGTTGGTCCAAATAAGCAGCTGCCCCAATTAACCAATGGCCTAATTAACAGGAATCCACTGTATTTCAATTAATTCCATCCCAAGGAATTATTCAGTAATTATTGGCTACCCTTAGTCTTAAATTTCATTTTCTATAATGAGAAACAAAATGCTTAAAAATCCAAGTCATTTGGCCAGTTTCTGGCAATTAATGACTTGCTTTCTTTATGGTGCCAGACATTCTTTGATTATCCTCACACAAGTTCTTGCTATTTCCTGTTTTGTTGCCTCATCATCACCCTTCACACTCCCACTCAGCCTTCCACTCCTCTGGCTCACCACCCACTCAGACTGCAATAGTTTAATTGAAGAGAAATTCAGACCTTTTATTTATGAATAACTGCTAAATTTCAAAGAAACATCTTTGAAATTTAACACAATTTAACATTGAACATGGAAAACATTTTATTACAATTATGTTCCAAACAGTCAGGTGAATTAGAAGAATTTTAACTCCATTTTAAATTTCATTTCTTACAATATCAACAGTCCTGCTTTTTTTTTACATTGAGTACAAACATTATTCATAGAAACATACACCACCCACTGATGTAGAAAAATTGGAATAAGATTATACTGTGTAAACTGTTTCAATACAAAATCTACAAGATATGCAATTCTTAGTGCTTTGGTTACTGTTGAAGAGTGGGAAGAGCAACGTACAAGGGGAAGCCGCAGCAGTGAGGCCTCTGACACAGGGTCTGGCTCTGTGGCTCAGAAAGGAAAGAGCAAGGAGTGTGGCAGTGATAGGGGATTCATTGGTTATGGGAAAAGACAGGAGACTCAGGGCAAGAATGAGACTCCCAGGTGCCTCTTTGGTACCAGCATCAGTGTATTCTCAGATCGAGTCCATAGCATTCTTCAGGGCGAGAGCGAATAGCCAAAAGCTGTAATACATATTTGTACCAGCAACATACCTAGAAAACCAGATAATGCCCTGGAGAGTAAATTTAGGGAGTTACAAAGGAAGCTAAAGAGCAGGATTTCAAGTATAGCAATTTCTAGATTGATGCCTATGCCATGCACCACTAAGGGTAAAAACTGAAAGATATGCCAAATGAATAAATGTTGAAGATGTAGTTCAGGGACAGGATTTTAGATTTGTGTATCATTAGGATTTCTTCTGGGGAAGATGTGACCTGCACAAAAGGGAGGAGAAGAGGAAGTGTGAGGGGCTGTGTGAGAGAGGTTTGTGCAAGAGAGTGCACGAGTGTCAAAGTGGAATCAAGAGAACTTCATTCTCCTGACATGATGTTTTATATTTGTTCAATACAAAGATAACAAAACATAATTAACTGCAGTTTTAATTGTCATATTATCTACTTACCTTTAAGATTTGGAATACAGCCGGGCAGATATACATAATTACAAATATGCAATTTACAGAGACCTGGCTGTCGCAAGGGCATGATTGGTCACTGATGTTCCAGGGTTTAGATGTTTCAAAAGGTTAGAGAGAAAGGTAATGGGGTTGGGGTTTTAGCATTGCTAATCAAAGATAGTACCACAGGTGCAGAAAGGAAGAATATCATGGAGGATTCATCTACTGTGGCAGTGTCAGTGTCGAACTCTCTATTATGAGTATTTTACAAGCCTTCCAATCACTGAGGGGCAGGAAAGTAGGCAGATTTTAGAAAGGCACACAAATAACAGAATTAATGTCATGAAGGACTTCAACTTCTGTAATATTGGTTGTCACCTCTCTGGTGTAAAGGAAGGATCCCTGACACAGTATGTTGACAGGCTAACTAGGGAGGTCATTTTAGATCTCATCCTCACCAATAAAATGGATTAGATGACAGACCACTTAATGATAGATCAGAGTGCTATGTACAGATCACACCCATCCATCAGCATTCGCTTTGACTTTCTGCTTTCAGGCAGGTGACTACAATGCATAAAAGCAAGTACTGTCAGAATAAGGAAGTTTCTTCCCCAGCCCATTAAGCTTCTGAACTCCCTGCTGCATTGTATTGAAGTGTCACTGGTTAATCAGTTCCGCACCTTACAATATTTAATATTAATGCACATTAGCATGTTATTTATGTGTGATTCATCTGTAAATTTTATACTTCATAAGTTATCATACCTTATGTGTACTGCTGTGCTTTTCACCCTGGTTTGGAGAAAAGTTGTCTCATTTCTATGTATACATACACACACACACACAATATTATACATATACAATACATATAAAATATGTATTTGAACCTTTGATGTCTATAAAAAGCTTAAGAATACTTTTAGGAGGCAAAGAGAGGGTATGAGATGAATCTGGAAGGTAAAGTTAAGGTTCTATAGGGATATTCAGCAGAATCTGATGAAAGTTATTGGCTGAAATATCGCTTGTTATTCCGCGTTTTTTGGTATCTGCGGGGGGTCCCGGAACCAATCCCTCACGGATAAGGAGGGCCGACTGTATTTATTGACTTATTTTTATTATTTGCACAATTTGTCATCTTTTGCACATTGGCTGCTTGTCATTCTTTGTCTTTTATAGTTTTTCCATAAATTCTTTATTTTCCTGTAAATGCCTGCAGAAAATAATCTCAAAGACTCAAGATAGTACAGGTCACCATACACATACTTCAATAATAAATTTCCTTCAAACATTTTTTTAAATCCCTTTCCCTGGCTTTGGTCAGCCTCTGGCCATCCCGACTACAAATGTGTTCTCACTGGCAACTGATTTATTCCATGACTTGCAGAGGCCCAAACCCCTGCAAATCTAATTTCAAATCTCCCATTGTAGCACTAGCAAATTTCCCTGCAAGGATATTGATCCCTCTCTCTGCCAGAAAAGATAATAGAGCAAGAAACAACTTGAGCAAAATTCAAAAAGTGCCCTCCTTTCATTGGATGAACTACAAAGAGACAGCACTATGCCATTGACTGAGCTGTGCCTCTCAGTTCCAGTGACCCAGAGTTAATACTGATCTCCAGCAATGTCTTTGTGGACTTTGAACATATTCCAGGTACACCATTTCTCAAAGGTGTGCAGGGAGGCAGGTTGCCAATGAAGGTTGCCCCGAGATAAGTGGTAGAATCAGGAGGTGAACCATTTGGAGTGTGGGGAAAACAAAATTAAATCAACGAGCACTTACTGTAAAATGGTTAGTTCAGACAGCAAAGAGCCCAAGGGCCTGTTTCATTGCTGCATGACTCTATAACTACAGAAGATAAAGAACATACATTTTTTTAAAAACTGAGCAAATCCTTTCTTCTAAATTTAAAGTTTTCCAAACCCTCTCCAAAATAAAAATCAAGAACTTTTTCTCTTCCACAAAAAAAACAGCAAAACCACTAGATTTTCCATCATTCAGTTTTCCCAAACCCTGCCTGCAATAATGACTCATGCTTTCCACACTGTTTACATTTTACACAGATGCTGTCCCTGTCATTCAGCTTCCCAAAATTAAAAATCTCCTCCCATCAATTTGTCCTTTCCAGATACAAGATTTTGCAAACAAGTCACAGCCTGTAAAGTGTGGGACTAGAGCTTGATATGCATTTTGTACAGCTTAAGTATAAAATTTGATAACTACAAGTTGGAAAAAAGCCACTAGGCCACAGAGTATGTTACTCAGGTTAACACTTTTTAATATAGCCTAATAATACTTTATAGTAAAAGGTGAATATTAAAGCTTCAAAAGGTTATACCAGTTCATTCCTCATGACTTTTGTAACTCTGTTCTCTAAATCTCTGCTCTTTCATTGGAAGTTATTTCCACTTAAAATAACAATTGCTTTTGTGAAGTGAAATACAGTCGGCCCTCCTTATCTACGAGGGATTGGTTCCGGGACCCCTCGCAGATACCAAAAAACGCAGATGCTCAAGTCCCTTATTCAACTTGTCTCAATGCAGTGGACCTTAGGACCCAGCGGAACCCCAGACCTTATTGAACCTGGCTCCGTGCGGTGGACATTAGGACCCGGCGTCGGAGCTCTGAATCCGCAGTGTTTCTGTTCACGAAAATAATCATGATCATGATTGAAAATAAAGTGGAAATAATAAAGTGATCGGAAAAAGATGAAACGCCATTGGTCATTGTAAAAGTGTTAAGGCTACGTTGATCAATGATCAGAACAATTTTAAAGGATAAAGGGAGAAAGGCCCTGCCCCGATGAAAGCTACACTTATTACTAAGCAACGCAGTGGTTTTATTATTGGGTTTTGGGGTTTAGAGTTTTTGATCCTCCACATCAACCTGGCATGAATGGAGAGCACACTTGATAGTGGTCTGTCATTGGATCGAACTCGGAAACTTCTGTTCCTGAGCCCAGCACCGAAACATACATTCTTAAGTATTTTATATGCATAGAAAGGTAAGATATATACTATATACTAAGACAAACATTTGACTAACTGACGTTAAATAATACCAGATGTACCTGTTCCGGACTTACTTAGTAAGAGAACTTCTGATTTTTTTTTATTCCGATCCACGATAACCCATGCACATTCTCACGTATACTTTAAATCATCTCCAGATTACTTATAATACCTAATACAATGTAAATGCCATGTAAAATAGTTGTTATACTGCATTGTTTAAGGAATAATGCCAAGAAAAAACAGTCTGTACATGCTTGAACAACAAGTGCTGGAAGAGCACTTCCGGGTTTTCTCGATTTGCAGTTGGTTGAATTCGCGGATGCGGAACTCGCGGATAATGAGTGCTGAATGCATACCTTTTTGCTAATTATGCATCTAACATTTCATCAAATCATGGAATTACTAAAAATCTCTTACCATTTTCTTCTAGATAGCAGATTTAATAAAACACCATAAACACAAGAGCTTCTGTAGATGCTGATAAATCTTGAGCAACAGACACAAGATGCTAGAGGAACTCAGCAAGTCTGGCAGTATTTATAAGACCATAAGATATAGGAACAGAATTAGGCTATTTGGCCCATCAAATTTGCTCCTCCATTTAAACATGCTGATCCAATTTCCTGCCTTTTTTCCATATACCTTCATGCCCTGACAAATCATGTATCTATCAATCTCCACCTCAAACATACAAAGACTTGGCCTCCACAGTTGCCTGAGACAAAGAATTCCATAGATTCACCACTCTCTAGCTAAAGACATTTCTCATCTCCGGTTTAATAGGATGCCCTTCTATTCTGAGGCTGTCCCCTCTGGTCTTAGAATTTCCCATCGTAGGAAACATCTTCTCCACATCCACTCTGTCAAGGTCTTTCACCATTCGATAGGTTTCAATGAGGTCACCCCCATTCTTCAGAATTCCAGTCAGTACAGGCCCAGAGCCATCAAACACTGTTCATATGACAAGCCATTCAAACAACAACACACACAAAATGCTGGTAGAACACAGCAGGCCAGGCAGCATCTATAGGGAGAAGCGATGTAAACGTTTCGGGCCAAGACCCTTCGTCAAGACTAACCGTAAGGAAAGATAGTAAGAGATTTGAAAGTAGAGGGGGGAGGGGGAAATGTAAAATGATAGGAGTAGACCGGAGGGGGTGGGATGAAGCTAAAAGCTGGAAAGGTGACTGGCAAAAGTGATACAGAGCTGGAGAAGGGAAAGGATCATGGGACAGGAGGCCTCAGGAGAAAGAAAGGGAGGAGCACCAGTGGGAGATGGAGAACAGGCAAACAACTAAATATGTCAGGGATGGGGTAAGAAGGGGAGGTGCATTAACAGATGTTAGAGAAGTCAATGTTCATGCCATCAGGTTGGAGGCTACCCAGCCGGTATATAAGGTGTTGTTCCTCCAACCTGAGTTTGGATTCATTTTAACAATAGAGGAGGCCATGGATAGACATATCAGAATGGGAATGGGACGTGGAATTAAAATGTGTGGCCACTGGGAGATCCTGCTTTTTCTAGAGGACTGAGCATAGGTGTTCCACGAAATGGTCTCACAGTCTGCGTCTGGTCTCGCCAATATATAAAAGGCCACACCGGGAGCACCGGATGCAGTATACCACACCAGCCGACTCACAGGTGAAGTGTCGCCAGGAAGGACTGTCTGGGGCCCTGAATGGTGGTGAGGGAGGAAGTGTAAGGGCAGGTGTAGCACTTGTTCTGTTTACAAGGAGGGAGATCGGTGGGAAAGGATGGGGGGGAACGAGTGGACAAGGGAGTTGTGTAGGGAGCGATCCCTGTGAAAAGCAGAAAGAGGGGGGGTGGGAAAAATGTGTTTGGTAGTGGAATCCCGTTGGAGGTGGCGGAAGTTACGAAGACTTATATGTTGGACCTGGAAGGTGGTAGGGTGGTAGGTAAGGTCAAGAGGAACCCTATCCCGAGTGGGGTGGCGGGTGGATGAGGTGAGGGCAGATGTGCGGAAAATGGGAGAGATGCGTTTGAGAGCAGAGTTGATGATGGACGAAGGGAAGCCCCTTTGCTTAAAAAAGGAAGACATCTCCTTCGTCCTGGAAAGAAAAGCCTCATCCTGAGAGCAGATGCGGCGGAGACGGAGGAATTGTAAGAAGGGGATAGCCTTTTTGCAAGCAACAGGGTGGGAAGAGGAATAGTCCAGTTAGCTGTGAGAGTCTGTAGGTTTATAGTAGATTTCAGGAGATAGGCCGTCTCCAGAGAGTCCCAAGCCATTCAATCCTGGAATCATTTTTGTGAACCTCCTTTGAACCCTCTCCAGTTTCAACACATCCTAAGAGAAGGGGCCCAAACATGCTTACAATACTCCAAATGAGTCCTCACCAGTGTTTTATAAAATCTCAAATTCCCATCCTTCTTTTTATATTCAAGTACTCTTGAAATCAATGTCAACATTGCATTTGCCTTCCTCACCACAAACTCAGCCTGCAAATGAACCTTTAGGAAATCCTGCAAAAGTACTCCCAAGACCCATTGAACCTCTGTTCTTTTTCGTATTTTCTCTCCATTTAGAAAATAGTCAACCCTTTCATTTCCTCTACCAAAGTACATGACTATACACTTCCCGACACCATATTCCATCTACCATTTCTTTGCCCATTCTCCTAATCTGTCCAAGTCCTTCTGCAGCCTCTCTACTTCCTCAAAACTACCTGCTCCTCCATCTATCTTTATCTCGTCTGCAAACTTTGCAACAAAGCTATCAATTCCATCATCCAATTGTTTGACATATAATGCCAAAAGAATTGGTCACAACACAGACCTGTACAAAACATCACCTGTCACCAGCAGCCAGCCAGAAAAGGCTCACTTTACTCACACTCTTTGCCTCATGTCAATTAGCCACTGCTTTATCCATGCTAAAATCTTTCCTGTAATACCACGGGGTTGTAGCTTGTTAAGTAGCCTCACCTTATCAAAGGCCTTCTGAAAATTCAAGTACACAACATCAACTGATTTTCCTTTGTCTGTCCTCTTTGTAATCTTTTCAAAGAATTGAAACAGATCTATCTGGCAAGATTTTCACTTGAGGAAACCATTGCGACTATAACTTATTTTATCATGTGCCTCCATGTACCCTAAGATTTCACCCTTAATAATCAACTCCAACATCTTCCCAACCACTGAGGTCAGACTAACTGGCCTATAGTTTCCTTTCTTGAAGAGTAGAGCGACATTTGCAATTTTCCATTTTTCTGGAACAATTCCAGAATCTAGTGATTCTTGAAAAATCATTAATAATACCTTCACAATCTCTCCATCCACCTTCTTCAGAACTCTGGGGTGTGTAGAATCTGGTCCAAGTGACTTATTTACTTACAGACCCATCAGTTTCCTAAGAACATTCTCTTTAGTTATGGTAACTTCAACCAATTCATGCTCCCTGACACTTGGAATTTCCACCATACTGCTAGTGTCTTCCACAACGGGATTGAAGCAAAATACTTTTTCAGTCCATCCACTATTTTGTTGTCCCTCATTACTACCTCTCCAGAATCGTTTTCCAGTGGTCTGATATCCACTCTCGCCTTTCTTTGATACTTTATGTATCTGCACAAACATTTGGTACCCTCTCCTCTTTAATATTATTGGCTAGCTTACTTTAACGTTCCACCTTTACCTTCTGAATGACTTTTTTATAGTTGCCTTCTGTTGGTTTTTAAAAGCTTCACAATCCTCTTAACTTCCCATTAATTTTTGCTTGTTATATGCCCTCATTGTCTTTGACTTTCTATGAGCCACTGTTTTGTCATCTTTCCTCTACAATACTTCTTCCTCTTTGGGATGTATATCCTGTGCCTTCCAAGTTGCTTCCAGAAATTCCAGCTATTGCCGCTTTGTCATCTGTGCCAGTGTTCTTTTCCAATCAATTCTGGCCAGCTCCTCTCTCATGCCTCTAACTCCCTTTACTCCACTAAAATATTGATACATCTGACTTTAGCTTTTGCTCTAACCTGATTTTCCAAGTCTACCTACAATCAATATAAATAGTCAGTGTTTTTGGCTGAGATCTTTCCTTCACTATTTTGTGTGTGTTTAACATTCCTCATCAAGGTGTGTGTAGAAAACAGAAACATAGAAAACCTACAGCACAATGCAGGTTTTTCGGCCCACAATGCTGGGCCGAACATATACATACTTTAGAAATTACCCATAGCCCTATTTTTCTAAGCTCCATGTATCCATCAAAGAGTCTCTTAGAAGACTCTATTGTATCTGCCTCCACCACTGTCGCCAGCAGCCCATTCCACACATTCACCACTCCTTTGACAAGCTGAGGCTGCTTAACAACCTATGACCCCATGGTATTACAGGAAAGATCCTAGCATGGATAAAGCAGTGGCTGATTGGCACAAGGCAAAGAATGTGAATAAAGGGAGCCTTTTCTGGCTGGCTGCCAGTGACAAATGTAAAAAAAACTTACCCCTGACATCTCCTCTGTACCTACTTCCAAGCACCTTAAAACTGTGCCACCTCGTGTTAGCCATTTCAGCCCTGAGAAAAATCCTCTGACTATCCACACAAACAATGCCTCTTATCATCTTATACACCTCTATCAGGTCACCTCTCATCCTCCATCGTCAAGGAAAAAAGGCCTAGTTCACAAAACCATTAAATGTTAAAAAGATGAACTAAAAGTCAACTGCCTGTTATCAGCCAATTATTTTTCCTAATTTTAATTCTCATGTTCAATTCAAAACAATGGGGAAATAAACATAAAACTTTTGGGAAATACTCAGCATAGGACAATTTCTTCCTATCAACTATGCAAACTTTACAAAAATGAGGAAATAAGCAATGTTTAAAATGATTGAGCATTTGTTAGATTCCCTGTCAATTTCAGGATGAATCTAAACAAATAATCCCCAAAATGGGCGATATAGCCCCCCTGGGGGTGATGGGAGCTTTTAATGGACTGGGGCGCTGCTCAATAGCATAAGGTGCAGGTGAGAGATTACAGGCTTCATGTAAGAAATTAATTACTTTGAACTGATTAAGCACACACACGCAAGGTTTCCAATCACCACTGAGGCATGACAGGATTTTTTTCTTTGTGGAGAGATTGGGCTAAATTGAGTAATGACATAAGCAGGACCACGTAGTGAGCAACAAATCCACCAGCCAAACTTGTGCCAGCAGAAACTGGATGGGTTGGTGATACTGTAAACAGAGAAGTTGGTGAGATTCTAAACTAGCCCAGGAACAGGAGGGAGAGACACAATAAGAGAGTGAACATAGGGAAAGGCAGTAGTCAAATATTAAAGGTTTTTTTTGTCATTAAAGCACTCAAAGAATGGGGACTACAGAGAGGGTTAAACAGCTAGGGGCTTTGGAGCAAGGTGCCATGACAGTTTGCATGTTTAATACCATAATTTCAATGCTCATTGCTAAATCTGGATAGCCACATACAAATAGAGAAGAACTAATTCTGCCAGCAGTAAGGGACATTCTGTATACAGTTCTGCAAAATCACCAAACCAATAATTAAAGCGATTCCACTCAGCGACAACTCTGTTCAAAGACGAATAGATGAAGTGTCTGAGAACAAGGAAAATGCATTGTGCAAGAGAATTTGTTCTGCAGTTGTACGAGTCAACTTTGTCAGGCATTTAATTTTTGCTTCTTGGTTATGGTTGCTTCATAACAGATGAAAGCATGGTTCAAAAGTTATTTGCAAGAGGACTAGAAACATATGAATAGGGATCAATATTCTGAGTTGTTGAGTAATTTTTCCAAAGACGACAGTCTGCTCACTAATATTCTTGCTCATGCAACTGATGGGCGCCGTCAATGACAGGACATTGACTTCTTGAGAAAAAACTGAGTAATTCACAGGCAACATCTTGTCGCAATAAACCCAAGTGATCAGCTGTAGAAATCATTACTGTTATCACAGCAGTAAATAAAATCAAGCATCATGCTCTCAATGCTCAATTATATTGAGAGCTTTGTATTAAAAATAATGAACAGTTTGGACACTTGCTGTTGTATACGAAGTCAGATGGCTTTCAAAAGGAAGTTGCCTGAGACACTTTCATATGCTTTTTTGAACTCTGATAAAATTCTTTGAAGACTTGATCGCTTCATTTAGTAATCAGCTCAAGAATATTAGGCAAGACATTGCTGGACAAGAAATTTTTTCAAAAGTGTCGCTTACTCAGAATTTTTTTGTTTATGATAGACTGCTTGAAGATGAACATAAATATAATTTCAAACTACTTGTATCACGTAAGAATTTGGAGAAACAACAAATCAACTTTTATTGAATATAATGTGTTTAATTGCATAATGGTGCTGTTGCTTGCAATAGTTCAACTAAGTTAAAAATATTTTGTTAATGATTTTCATTTTGTACTCAGTGTCTGAGGCTTCTCGCTTAAGTGTCCAACAATAATTTGCCAGCACTGATGAATTTCAGTTGCCCTGGTATCTTTTCTAGATGACCACAATGTCCTGGTGAAACCTTTCACCATGCTCGTCACTAACAGCATCAAGATTTGCAGGGAAGACATCTAAATGGGAATGCAGAAAATGAATTTTTAGTGACATTGTTGCATTTCATGGTTTTATGTTTGAAGTGTGCTTTCAACCAGCTGCATGTAGTTTGATGCTCTGTAGATGCCGAGAAAAATTTCAACAACTTCCTTGAATGCCTTCCATTTGATTTTGTCCTGTCCCACTAGAAATTCTTCAAAACGCCTGTCATTGATGACCTGTTTGATTTGTGGACCAACAAAAATGCTTTCCTTAAATCTTGGCATCAGCTATTCTGTCTCAAATATCAAAATCCTTCATAGAAATTTTTGTGTCTGGTGATAGCAAATTCCATCCTTACAGTCCTGAACCCAATAATTATTACTAAAACCTGTCCTGCCATCCAGCAGCCATGCCGTCCAAGCATGCCTGGACAAGATAGGAAACTTTCCAGCTTACATTGTAGACAACATTTTAATTGACTTGAATTATGAATTGAAATAATAAACATAAGTTTATTTTAAAAAATGGTGCGTGATAGGGAAATTTCATGGTGATTTTCATGATCAGTAGCCCAAAATTTATAAGGTACACCTAAAGGTATTCAGGAAGCAAAATTTTGGTCCAGTGTTACTTAGCAGAATTATTTACGAAGTCCAATGACATCAATCTTCAATTGCAAGGAAATGATATAAATCTTATCAAGCTCAAATCAGTTGGTCCCATATTTCTGTCCAAGTTAACCCTATTTAAGTGCAACATCGGTCATTGCAATCTTTTCCAATTTCCAAGCCTCTCTGAGTTGGAAGAGGAAGGATTACCAGATGTTGAACTTCAAGTATTCTGTGCCCACCTGGGTGAGCTGCATAAAGTCATGTCAGAGAGATTTCAGGATCTTCTCTTGTTCCAAATTCCAGATTGGGTAATAAATCCATTTCTGAGCACTTGTAATGAGGAATTAACAGGAAGGATGGAAGAGCTGAACAAGCTACAAAATGACTAAGCTAAAGCCCAAGTTCAAAAAATTATATCAAGATTTTTGGTTACAGAAATATAACAGTTTCACTGATAAGCTGAGAGAGGTTGCCCTCTTGTGCCATTTTTTAGCTCTGACCCCTAACTAGTTGCATCACCATCTGGTGTGGAGGGTCCACTGCACAGGACTAGAATATGCTGTGGGAAGTTGTAAACTCAGCTAACTCCATCATGGGCACTAGCTTCCCCAGCATAAAGGACACATTCAAAAGGTGATGCCTCAAAAAGGTGGCATCCATCATTAAGGACACCCATCACCCAGAGCATGCCCTCTTCTCATTGTTACTGTCAGTAAGGAGGTACAGGAACCTGGAGAGATGTTTTCCTAACCTTATCCCATATTCTGAATTGCCACTTAGAACCTAACCCTCTGATTGCTCCTTTTGGTTCCTTGGCTGAGACAGATATACATTTGAGTCCAACTAAACGTCGAACATTATCTTTTGCTTCTCTTCTGGCTAGACGTTTAATTCTTCTTAGGTGGAGAGATGTTGCCCCACCCACACATGCTCAATGATATCATGTCTTGTTTAGACATTGAAAAAATTCACTACTCACTTCTTAATTCAGACATAAAGTTTCATAAGGTGTGGGGACCTTTTCTTGAATATTTTCATAACTTTTCCTCAGAATAAGTTTTTTTTTCAGTCCCTTACTTTCAGTTTTTTTCTTGGTAGTAGGCAACTTTTGCTCTTATTTTCATTTACAGTTTTGGGGGTTTGAATGTTCTGATTTATATTTCCTACATTTTGTTGTGATTGGTCTGGAGTTTTTTTACTTGTGGGGGGCTGGGTACTAACTTTACACGACTTTAATTTAGGTGCTTTTTTATCATTATTTTGAATCACATTATCATTGGGTGGTTATCTTGCACTGTATTAATCTCTTATTTTAGTCTTGGGTTTTTTTGCTGTAGTGTTGTAGAAATGCATAAAAAAATCAATAAAAAATAAAAAGAACCCTTCTGACTGTAACAACAAAATAGTGATTGTTTGTCTCCCCTCTCACTGTGGAAGAGTGATATCTGTCTCTCCATTGTTAAAAAGGAAGCCTGTGGGATGTCAAAACGTTGGAATGAACAGTTAGTTTTTGATGTACTGTGGACCATGGTCTCTCTTTGGGGGCTTTGTTGTTGCTGGCATGGTGGGTGTTAGGAGATGGGAATGCAGATGTCTTATGATAGAATAAATGGGGGGGGGGGGGAGAGATGATTTTGCTGCTGCTTCTGCATGGCAGGGTGGGCAGAGGTCCCTGGGATTCATATGTTTTTTTCTGTCATTCATTCGTTAGGGGTTTTCTTCTATTTCAAGGATATTTGCAGAGAGTGAAAATTTCAGGTTGTATAGTGTACACTTTCTCTGACATTAAATGGAACTATTGAATGCTGTACACAGTACAAGCTGTAGAAATTTGCATGTCTTTGAGGGGATATTCCAAATCTGCTCAAACTCCTACTGAAATATATCCACTGTCATGCCTTCTTTGTATTTGCAAACATGTTTGATCAAGGATAGGATTTCAAATATGTCGACGCTCAGGAAGTTTCAACTGTTCACTCTTTCCACTGCTGATCCCTCAATGAAAACTGCTATATGTTCCCTTGACTTTCCCTTCCTGAAGTTCACAATCAACTCCATGGTCTACAGGATGTCAGGCAGTCCTCAGGTTTTTACAGAGGAGGATTTGTAACACATCTCATAGATTAGAAATTAACAGTATCAGTGTGGGAGCAGATCACAAAAACAACAGTGACTGTAAAATGAGCAATCACAGGAATAGTGGCCAACAGCTGACCTCACTTAAGAGCCAGCTTTGCTCAGCTCAATCGAGTGCCTGATTGTTGTAGCTCATGGGAGTGAAGAAAATGCCATTTCCACCTGACAAAAGGTGCTCCATCCAGCCAGCAAATCCATCCCACCATACTCATTTTTATATATGGGGTATCCATCAGTTAGAAACATAGAAAGCTTACAGCACAATACAGGCCTTTCAGCCCACAAAGCTGTGCCAAACATGTCCCCATCTTAGAAGTTACTAGGCTTATCTATAGCCCTCTACTAAGCTCCATGTACCTATCTAAAAGTCTCTTAAAAGACCCTATCGTATGCCTCCACCACCATTGCCAGCAGCCCATCCCATGCACTCACCACTCTGAGTAAAAAACTTACCCCTGACATCTCCTCTGTACCCACTCCCCAGCACCTTAAACCTGTGTCCTCTTGTGGCAACCATTTCAGCCCTGGGAAAAAGCCTTTGACTATCCACATGATCAATGCCTCTCATCATCTTATACACCTCTATCAGGTCACCTCTCATCCTCCATCACTCCAAGGAGAAAAGGTCAAGTTTACTCAACCTATTCTCATAAGGCATGCTCCCCGATCCAGGCAACATCCTTGTAAATCTCCTCTGCACCCTTTCTATAGCATGCACATCCTTCCTGTAGTGAGGCGACCAGAACTAAGCACAATAATCCAAGTGGGATCTGACCTGGGTCCTATATAGCTGCAAAATTACCTCTCAGCTCCTAAATTCAATTCTATGATTGATGAAGGCCAATACAATGTACATCTTCTTAACCACTGAGTCAACCTGCGCAGCTGCTTTGACTGTCCTATGGACTCCGACCAAGATCCCTCTGATCTTCCACACTGCCAAGAGTCTTACCATTAATACTATATTCTGCCATTATCTTTGATCTACGAAAATGAACCACTTCACACTTATCTGGATTGAACTCCATTTGCCACTTCTCAGCCCAGTTTTGCATCCTATCAATGTCCCGCTGTAACCTCTGACAGCCCTCCATACTATCCACAACACCTCTAATCTTTGTGTCATCAGCAAACTTATTAACCCACCCCTCCACTTCCTCATCCAGGTCATTTACAAAAATCATGAAGAGTAAGGGTCCCAGAACGGCTCCTTAAGGCACCCCACTGGTGACTGACCTCCAGGCAGAATCTGACCCATCTACAACCACTCTTTGCCTTCTGTGGGCAGCCAGTTCCAGATCCACAAAGCAATGTCCCCTTGGATCCCAAGCCTCCTTACTTTCTTGATAAGCCTTGCATGAGGTACCTTATCAAATGCCTTGCTAAAATCCATATATGCTATATCTACTGCTCTTCCTTCATCAATATGTTTGGTTACATTCTTAAAAATTCAATCAGGCTCGTAAGGCACGACCTGCCCTTGACAAAGCCATGCTGAGTACTCCTAATCATATTATACCTCTCCAAAGTATCATAAATCCTCCCTCAGAATCTTCTCCATCAACTTACCAACCACTGAAGTGAGACTCACTGGTCTATAATTTCCCTAGGTTATCTCTACTCCCTTTCTTAAATAAAGGAACAACATCCACAACCCTCCAATCCTCCAGAAACTCTCCCATTGCCATTAATGATGCAAACAGCTCTTCTGGGCAGCTCATGGAGTAAGAAGCTGGTTGGCTCTTCTCTATCCTTTTACAAACTACTTTCCACTGTTACTTTCATTTAAACTTTGAAGATTCACTACTTATAGTGAAGGATTTTGGATTTAATTACGATGGCTGGAACCCGAACTGGAAAGGAATTAAGACGTGGCAAAATTGTTTCTAAAACTGAACAAACCGAATTTACAAGGGAGGTAGAAGAAACCTATATTCCTGAAAAAATGTTTTATTGATACAAGATACTAATACAAAAATTGGAATGGTGGATTTTAAAATCGATAAACTTACAAATGCTAATGAAAAGCTTGAAAAATCTGTATCTGCCGTCCAAGAATCTTTGAGGAATCTGGAATCTCAATATCAAATGCTTAAAATGGATACTAATAAAATCGGAAGACAACAAGAGACAATACATCCAGTGATTAAGGGGCAGGAGTTAAAGTTTTCTACTACGGAAAAGAAAATTGCTGAGGCTTCGTCGGAACTATCAAGAATTAAGAAGAAAATAATCGATCTGGAAAGTAGAAGCCGAAGGATGAATTTACATACACTGGGTTTGCCTAAAAATATGGAAACTGGTGAGCCAGTAAAGTTTTTCACAAGTATGTTATACAGTCGGGCCCTCCTTATCTGCGGGTTCCACATGCGTGGATTCAACCAACCGTCGATCGGGAAAACCCGGAAGTTCTCTCTCCAGCACTCGTTGTTTGAGCATGTGCAGACTACTTTTTCTTGTCATTATTCCCTAAACAATACAGTATAACAACTATTTACATAGAATTTACATTGTATTAGGTATTAAGTAATCTAGAGATGATTTACAAGTACAGTCAGTCCCTGGGTTATGAATGAGTTCTGTTCCTGAGTCCGTCTTTAAGTCAGATTTGAAGTCAGAACAGGTACATCCGGTATTATTTCGTGTCAGTTAGTAAAATGTTTTTCTTAATATATAGTATATATTTTATTATGCATATAAAATACTTAAGAAACATATGTATTTCAATAATTAAACCACTGGGTTGCTTAGTAATAATTGTAGCTTTCATTGGGGCAGGGCCTTTCACATGCTCCAATGAAATTGTTCCGATCGTTGTCCGACTGTAGCCTAACGCTTTTCCAATGACCAATGGCGTTTCACCTCTTACCGATCACTTTATTACTTCCACGTTATTTTCAATCGTGATCATTTTCGTGAACAGAAACATTGCGGATTCAGAACTGCACCATGTCAAAAGTCCACCGCACTGAGACAGGTTAAATAAAGTCCAGGGTTCCGCTGGGTCCTAAAGACCACCGCACTGAGACAAGTTAAATAAGGGACTTGAGCAACCGCGATTTTTGGTATCCGTGGGGGTTTCCGGAACCAGTCACCCATGGATAAGGAGAGCCGACTGTACTCACTTTTTAGTGAGATACTTGAAACCTCTCCGCTAATAGACAGGGTGCATCGAATACCCCACAACAAGCCATCGGTTGAGATGAAACCATGAGCGGTAATTCTGTGCTTACATTATTTTGCTACTAAAGAAGCAATTCTTCGAGATGCCAGTAAGCAGGGGAAGTTAACTTACAACGATGTGGAGTTTCCTATAGTTGAAGATTTTGCCCCTAAAATTTATGCGGAAAGAATTAAATATCGAGAAGTGATGGCAGAACTCTATAGGAAAAATCATCACCCATCTTTGTGCTACCTTGCCCGCTTGATAATTTTTTCAACTAATGCTCGTCCTAAATGATTTGATTCTCCTGAGGAAGCTACGAAGTTTCTCAATGACTAAGTCAGTCATGTAAGCAACTTTTCCAGTGCCGTTCTGCAAGCAACTTCAACATTTAATCCTTAACTGACAATCCTGTGTAGTTGAATCATTTAAAGACTAATCTATGTTCTATGTCTGTATAGTCATCGCTTTGATTCTTGCATTTTTTTTTCCTTTTTTAAAGATTTGTATGAATTTAACATAAGTCGCAACATATTTTTTTCTTTCTGATCGAATCCATTCTATTCCTCCCTGCGGGTTCTGCTTGTCTCGGCGCATGAATTCTTTTTATGAATCCTTAAATTAAAATCTTAGCATAAATGTTAATAAAATTAATATAATTTCCTGGAATCTGAACAGCTTGGATCAACCTATTAAGCGTAGAAAGGTCTTTAAGAAATTGAGAACATTTCAAGCCGATACTATTCTTGCAAAAGAGACCCACATCCGTAGAGAAGATGAAAATCATTTTATTTTTAATTTTGGAAGGGTTCTCAATATCACTCTTTGTAAATTTAAAAAAATAGAGTTATTTCAAAAAAAGAGATTTTTTTATTAATTTTAAAGTCTCTTTTGTACATTTTAATACTGTCACTGATTCAACTGGAAGATATGTAATTGTTACTGGTTTGTTATGTGGTCAAAAGGTGGCATTGATATGTGTGTATGCACCTAATGTAGATAGTCCTGAATTTAAGAGGTTATTTTCTGCACTGCTGAATTTAAATGAATATAAGTTGATTATGGGTGGTGATTTTAATTGCTGTCTCAATCCCTCGACTGTTAGGTTACCAACCAATCCGTGCCTTCCTAATAATACTGTGTCCTGGATGAATTACTTTTTACTAGAATACGGTGTGTTAGATATTTGGAGATTTCTACATCATAAAGATGAAGATTTCTCCTTTTTTTCCCCCACATGTACATCATAAAAATTCAAGAACTGATTATTTTTTTGTTAGATACGCGAATGGTATCCTTTGTTGCTGATTGCGCATATGACGTTAGTGCGCTGTCAGATCATGTGCCTATGAAACTCACAATGAAGCTTTCTGATAACTCAAGGAAAGCAGCTCAGTGGAGATTCAATGCTCCACTGCTCCATGATTCAACTTTTTTAAGTTTTATAAAAGAGCAAATCTTTTTATTTTTTTGAATTAAATACAACTGAGGGTATGTCAAAGTTGGTTATTTGGGATAGGATGAAATCTTTTCTTAGGGGACATATAATTGCATATACAGCAGCTTTAAGAAAATCAAAGTGGAGCTTTTAGTGATTATTAACAGGATTAAAGAAATAGATAAAGTTTATTCAGTATTACCTACTGAAGATTTATACAGGGGTGAAACTTCAAATGGAGCATGACTTGCTATTTATTAACTTATCCCACTGAGCAGCAACTTTTGAAATCGAGAAGTCTATTTTATATATGTGGGGATAAATCAGGTAAACTGTTAACTGCTCAACTCAAAACAACTATGGCTAGGAGGCAGATTTTGAAAGTACAAGGATCTGATAGAACGGAAACATCTGACAGTCCGGAAATTAATAAGGTTTTTTTGGACTTTTACTTTAATCTTTATAAATCTGATTTTTGAGACAACGCCACTTCTATGAATGAATTTCTGGAAAGATTGAATATACCCCAAATTTCTACCCAAGATATGAATACTTTAGATGCACCCATTAATCGAGAGGAAATAGTAAGAGTTATATCTTCTTTTCAATCAGTTAAAGCTCTGAGACTGGATAGATTTACAGTAGAATTTTTTTAAGACATTTACAGATATTCTTACACCTCGTCTATGCCAAATTTTCACTGAATCTATATTTTCTTGAACCCTCCCGAAAACTTATTATGAGGCATCAATTTCATTAATTCCTAAAAAAGGAAAAGATTTATTTGACTGTGCCTCTTACAGACCAATTTCTTTATTAAGTGTTGATTCCAAAATTCTTTCTAAGATCTTGGCTAACAGGCTTGAGACGTTTTACCTAAGGTTATTTTAAGATTCAGAGATCACTGAGTATCATTAATTCCTCTCCATCTAAAGAATTTGAATGTGTTGTTTCTCTTGATGCAGAAAAAGTCTTTGACAGGGTAGAATGGCCCTAGTTATTTCAGGTTTTAGAAAGATTTAACTTTGGTCTATACTTTATATCTTGGATTAAATTGATTTATCAAGCCCCTTTGGCGGCAGTTATAACTAATAATCAAAAATCTTATTTTAACATATAGAAGTACCCGGCAGGGTTGCCCTCTCAGTCCGCTGCAATTTAATTTAGCTCTAGAACCTCTCGCAATTGCTCATCAGAACTCCAATAAGGCTTTAGGTATTAAGAAAGGAGATAAGGTGCATAAGGTTTTGTTGTATGCAGATGGCTTGTTAGTTTATATTTCAGATCCTAAGAAATCGATTCCTGCTTTGCTAGCTATATTTTCTGAATTTAGTAGTTCTTCTGGATATAAATTAAAGTAAGTTATTTCCTATTAACAATTATTTTGATCAATATGATCAATTTCCTTTTCGTATTCCTAAAAATAACATTATTTATCTCAGTATTAAAATTACCAAAAATTTTAACAACCTGTATAAATATAACATTCTTCCATTAATTGTGTATACGCAGCAAGTAATTTCTAAATGGTCTCCTATGACATTTTCATTAATTGGCCGTGTTAATGCTATTAAAATGACAGTATTACCAAAGTTTTTTTTATGTATTCCAAGCAATCCCCTCTTTTATCCCTAAGCTGTTTTTTGATAGAATAGACTCTAAAATTTTCATTTCCCCTTTGGAATAATAAAAATCCTAGATTGAGTAAAACTTTTATTGCAGAAATTAAAAAAGTATGATGGTATGGCTTTGCCAAACTTTAGATTTAACTACTGGGCAATTAACATTCGTTATATCGCTTTCTGGATTCATTTTTCCGATATATGTGATTGTCCCTTATGGGAGGATTTGGAGAAAAACTCAGTGAAGGGGTATTCTTTGGCCTCTTTATTGGGAGCTCTCCTTCCTTTTTTGCTAAGTTCGGTAGGCGAGATTTTAATCCTATTATTAAACATACATTAAGAATCTGGTTTCAATTTCATAGATCCTTTGATTTTAATAACTTTCTTCTTTCTAGTAAAATCCATCTTAATTATTTTTTTAAACCTTCAATTTTTGATCAGACCTTTTTAATTTGGAAAACCAAAGGAGTAGTAACTTTTTTAGATTTGTTCTTGGGTAATTTCTCTAATGTCTTTCACTCAGTTATTGGATAAATATGACCTACTAATGTATACTTCTTTAGATATTTACAAATTAGGAATTTTCTAAGTAATTTACTGCCAAATTTTCTTTGGCTTATTCACCCAATATTACTTTTTTTGCCAGGTCAAACCATTTCAAAAAGGACTGATAGCTATAATACATAAATGGTTATTGAACTTGCGTAAGTTATCTTATAATAAAATTAAAGCTGCGTGGGAACTTGACTTTTGAGAGTCACTTTTAGATAAACAATGGGATAAAATTTTTCATTTGGTAAATACCTCCTCTATTTGTACCTGTCACTCCTTGATACATTTCAAAGTAGTGCATTGGGCGCATATGTCAAAGGACAAATTAGCCTGTATTTTTTCTAATATTAATCCTATTTGTAATAGATGTAATATTGAGTTGGCTACTTTAACACATATATTCTGGTCTTGTAGCAAGTTAGATAATTTTTGGAATGAAGTCTTCAAAACTTTGTGAAAGGTTCTGAATTTTGATCTACAACCAAACTTACAGCAATTTTTGGGATCATTCCTTTGGAAGCAGGAGATATTCCTGCTTCCACTCAACGGATGATAGCTTTTACAACTAAATTGGCTAGGAGAGCCATTTTGCTTAAATAGAAGGATTCTGATCCACCTACTGTTATTCATTGGCTTACCTCCATTATGTCCTGTTTACGTTTAGAGAAAATATGAAGTCAGACATTTGATACATTTTCTAAATTTGAGGAAACTTGGCGACGTTTTATTCAATATTTTCATATGCTCTGAGTTATGGCCCTTCCAGATAACTTTTTGAAGTTTTGGATTTGATCAGAAATATTTTCCTTGTTTTTTTGGCTTTCACTCTCAGTTTGAGCTGCCCAGTTCTTTTTTCTTTTTTGTGGGTTTTGGTTTTGTTTTTCCTGTTTATGTCAATTATAACAGTTTCTTTATCTTTTTTTCTTTTTATGGATAAGAGGAGAATCAATTACCTTTCGCTTTACTATATACTATTTGATTAATACAAACCCCATTTCCAGAAAAGTTGGGATATTTTCCAAAATGCAATAAAAACTAAAAATCTGTGATATGTTAATTCATGTGAACCTTTATTTAACTGACAAAAGTACAAAGAAAAGATTTTCAATATGTTTACAGACCAACTTAATTGTATTTTGTAACTATACACAAATTTAGAATTTGATGGCTGCATCACACTCAACAAAAGTTGGGACAGAGTTAAAATGAGATTGGAAAGTCCACAGAATATTCAAGTAACACCAGTTTGGAAGACTCCACATTAAGCAGGCTAATTGGTAGCAGGTGAGGTATCATGAATGGGTATAAAAGTAGCGTCCATCAAAGGCTCAGTCTTTGCAAGCAAGGATGGGTTGTGGCTTACCCCTTTGTGCCAAAATTCGTGAGAGAATTGTTAGTCAGTTCAAAAGGAACAGTTATCAACGCAAGATTGCAGAGAATTTAGGTCTTTCAGCATCTACAGTACATAATATTGTGAAAAGATTCAGAGAATTCAGAGACATCTCAGTGCATAAACGGCAAGGTCGGAAACCACTGTTGAATGCGTGTAATCTTCGAGCCCTCAGGCGGCACTGCTTAAGAAACAGTCATGCTATTATGACAATTATAGCTACCTGGGCTCAGGAGTACTTCAGAAAACCATTATCACTTAACACAGTCTGTCGCTGCATCTGGAAATGCAACTTGAAACTGTATTACGCAAGGAGGAGCCCATACATCAACTCTATGCAGAAACGCCGGCGAGTTCTCTGGGCCCGAGCTCATCTCAGATGGACCGAAAGACTGTGGAATCGTGTGCTGTGGTCAGGTGAGTCCACATTTCAGCTAGTTTTCTTAAAAAATGGGCATCGAGTTCTCCGTGCCAAAGATGAAAATGGCCATCCTGATTGTTATCAGGGAAAGGTACAAAAGCCAGCATCTGTGATGGTATGGGGATGCATCAGTGCCCACGGCATGGGTGAGTTGCATGTATGTGAAGGTACCATTCACTCTGAGGCGTATATTAGGATTTTAGACAGACATATGTTGCCATCAAGGCGACGTCTCTTCCCGGGACGTCCATGCTTATTTCAGCAGGACAATGCCAGACCACATTCTGCATGGGCTACAACAGTGTGGCTTTGTAGACACAGAGTGCGCGTGCTTGACTGGAGTGCTACCAGTCCAGATCTATCTCCTATTGAAAATGTATGGAGCATCATGAAGAGGAGAATCAGACAACGGAGACCACAGACTGTTGAGCAGCTGAAGTCTGATATCAAGCAAGAATGGACAAAATTTCCAATTACAAATCTACTACAATTAGTATCCTCAGTTCCAAAACGATTAAAAAGAGTTATTAAAAGGAAAGGTGATCTAACACAATGGTAAACATGCCTCTGTCCCAACTTTTGTTGAGTGTGTTGCAGCCATCAAATTCTAAATTTGTGTATATTTACAAAATACAATTAAGTTGGTCAGTAAAACTACTGAAAATCTTTTCTTTGTACTTTTGTCAGTTAAATAAAGGTTCACTTGAATTAACATTTCACAGATTTTTGTTTTTATTGCATTTTGGAAAATATCCCAACATTTCTGGAAATGGGGTTTGTACTTCGTTTGATCTTGATAATGTTCATTTTCCTTTTATTCGAACTGTTATTGATATAGATATTTGTGATAATTCTCCTCTTGTTTATATATATAACTTCTTATTTAACTAATAAAATGATTGATAAAGAAAGAAAAAAAAAGATGATGCAAACAAAGATTATTGCCAGAGGCTCAGCAATCTCCTCCCTCACCTCCCACAGTGGCCTGGGCACATCTCATCCGCTCCCGGCGACTTACCCAACTTGATGCTTTCCAAAAGCTTCAGCACATCCTCTTTCTTAATATCCACATGCTCAAGCTTTTCAATCTGCTGTAAGTCATCAGTACAATCACCAAGATCCTTTTCCATAGTGAATACTGAAGTATTCATTTAGTACCTCCGCTATTTCCTCTGGTTTCAAACACACTTTCCCCACTGTCACACTTGATAGGTCCTATTCTTCCACGTCTTGTCCTCTTGCTCTTCACATACTTGTAGAATGCCTTGGGGTTTTCCTTAATCCTGCCCGTTAAGGCCTTCTCATGGCCCCTTCTGGCTCTCCTAGTTTCCTTCTTAAGCTCCTTCCTATTAACCTTATAATCTTCTAGATCTCTAACAGTACCTAGTTCTCTGAACCTTTTGTAAGCTTTTCTTTTCTTCTTGACTAGATTTATTACAGCCTTTGTGCACCACGGTTCCTGTACCCTACCATAGCTTCCCTGTCTCATTGGAATGTACCTACACAGAACTCCACACAAATATCCCCTGAACATTTGCTACATTTCTTCCATACTTTCCCTTGAGAACATATGTTTCCAATTTAAGCCTCCAATTTCCTGCCTGATAGCCTCATTCCAATTAAACACTTTTCTAACTTGTCTGTTCATATCTCTCCCCAATGCTATTGTAAAGGAGACAGAATTATGATCACTATCTTCAAAATGCTCTCCCTCTGAGAGATCTGACACCTGACCAGGTTCATTTCCCAATACCAAATCAAGTACAGCCTCTCCTCTTGTAAACTTATCTACAGATTGTGTCAAGAAACCTTCCTGAACACACCTAACAAATTCCACCCCATCTAAACCACTTGCTCTAGGGAGATCCAATCGATATTTGGGAAATTAAAATTTCCTATCACGACAACTCTGTTATTGTAACACCTTTCCAGGATCTATTTCCCTATCTGCTCCTGTTACTATTGGGCAGCCTATAAAATACACCCAGTGAAGTTACTGACCCCTTCCTGTTCCTAACCCCTTCCTGTTCCTAACCTCCACCCACAGAGACTCCGTAGACAATCCCTCCATGGAGTCCACCTTTTCTGCAGCCGTGACACTATCTGTTATCAACAGTGCTATGCCCCCACCTCCTTTGCTTCCTTCCCTGTCCTTTCTGAAATGTCTAAAGCCCAGCACTTTACCATTCCTGTCCCTGAGCCATCCAAGTCTCTGTGCTGGCCATCACATCATATCTCCAAGTACTGATCCACACTCTAAGCTCATCCGCTTTGTTAACAACACTCCTTGCATTTAAATAGACACATCTTAAACCTTTGGTCTGAGTGCGTCCCTCCTCTATCACCTGCCCATCCTCCCTCTCGCACTGTCTACAAGCTTTCTCTATTTGTGAGCCAACCTCCTCTTCCCCAGTCTCTTCAGCTTAGTTCCCACCCCCCAACAGTTCTAGCTAAAACTCTCCCCAGTAGCCTTAGCAAACTTCCCTGCCAGGATGTTGGTCCCCCTGAGATTCAAGTGCAACCCGTCTTTTTTGTACAGGTCACACCTGCCCCAAAAGAGGTCCCAATGATCCAGAATTCTGAATCCCAGCCCCAATCGCTCAGCCATGCATTTATCCTCCACCTCACTCTATTCCTATTCTGCCGCGTGGCACAGACAGTAATCCCGAGATTACTACATTTGAGGTCTTGCTTCTCAACTTCCTCCCTAATTCCCTGTTCTCTCTTTCCAGGGACCTCTTCCCTTTTCCTACCTGTCATTGGTACCAATATATACCACGACCTCTGGCTGTTCTCCCTCTCACCGGAGGATATCTTGGACGCAATCTGAAACATCCAGGACCCTGGGAAGCAAACTACCATCCGAGTTTCTTTTTGCATCCACAGAATCGCTTGTCTGACCCCCTAACTATAGAGTCCCCTATCAATACTGCCTTCCACTTCCCTTCCCTACTGTTCTGAGCCACAGCACCAGACTCTGTGCCAGAGGCATAGCCACTGCTGCTTCCCCCAGGTAGGCTGTTCCCCCTTTTAAGACAGTCATAACCCGGGGAGGTCTTAAAGATCATAGAACACTGCAGCACAGTACAGGTCCTTTGGCCCACAACGTTGTACTGCCCTGTTAACCAACTAAGATAAATCTAAGCCTTCTTTCCTACATAGCCCTCCATTTTTCTATCATTCATGTGTCAAGTGTTATTTAAATGCACATAATGTATCGCCCTCTACCACCATTCTGTGCAAAAATCTACCTCTGACATCCCTTATATCTACTTCCAATTACCTTAAAATTATGCCCCTTCATAAAAGTCTCTGGCTAGTTAATCAATCTATGCCTCTTAGAATACAGAACAGTACAGCACAGGAAAAGGATCTTCATCCCATAATATCCAATTAAATTAGTAATCAAATGGGCAACCTAACTAATCCCCTCTGCCTATACAATGTTCATAACCTTACATTTTCCTCACACTCATGTGCTTCTAATGTATCTGCTTTTACCCCCACTTCAAGCAGCGCATTTGAGACACCTCACACTCTGTAAAAAAAAAATTTGTATGAAAGGGCTTCCAATTCTAATTGCTTTTGCACACAAGATATCAGTAATTCTTATGAAAGATCATTGACCTGAAATGCAAACAGATTCTTCTTCCATATTCTGCCCGGACTTCAGAATTCCAGCATTTTTGATTTGTTTTTAAATCAGTTGTGCATTACTGCTTTTAATGTTAAAATAGTTGTTACTTATTTTAATTTTAAAGGTAATTCAGTGTGTCCAGCCTATAGCAGTTCACAGAAAACCATTTCAATTCACTTGCACTTACTTCAAAAATTTTCACCTACTTAAACTATAATGGATTTATCATAGAAGTATCTAAATTAATCTTTGATGTTTTAGCAATCTACACTTACTAAGAGTAGACTACTTTCTAACTGCCATTATCTTCTCATTTGCTAGAATTCAATGCAATGTAAAATTGGTAGACTGACAATGTTTCAAATCAAGTTTCTTTTATAAGTCAAATGTGGTTTATTTATTTGGTCCAGGTTTTTCTTGCACAATAATCTTTAGGAACGGTCATTTTCATTCAAATATTCTAGCACAATTGGCTCATGCAACAATGGCATTTCTCACATGATTACCAGTAATTCACCAGAATACAACTCTATTCATGCAATTAGCAAATAAAACTTGTCTTTTTTCTTGACAGCATATACTTAGCTATACTAACTTATTTTCTTTTTTTTTTAAATCACATTACTTGATCAATTGTTTTATCATACAAATATTAAGAAACCTTGGAGGGGTTTTAATTATTTTTGTCAATGCTTCTATTGTCTAGTTTCTCATTTGCAGTACCTCCTGATATCATTTTCTTATATTAAAGTCAGTGCATGAATACAAGATGCTGTAGTAAAATTAACTTCTGATTACATCATTACTTTGCTTTACTCTGCACTGACAATAACTAAATTTTGATAGTAACCACTTCATTTTTTTTTAAACCAGTGAAACAACATTTAGGCAAATATATGCAAATATAAACAAAAATACCACAAGGTGAACAACAGCTTGATTTAAATATACTTCAGGGAATTCAACATTATAAAATGTTTTGCATACAGTTATAAGAAAGTTTGTGAACCCTTTGTAATTACTCAGCTTTCTGCAATAGTTACTCATAAAATGTGGTATGATCTTCATCTACGCACAATAATAGACAAACAAAACTTGCCTAAACTAATAACACAAACAATTGTACTTTCCATGTCTTTATTGAACACATTGTTCAATCATTCACAGTCTAGGCTAGAAAATATATGTGAACCCAGAACCTCCTTTCGCAGCAATAACCTCCACTAAACATTTCCTGTTGCTGCTGATCAGACTTTCACAATAGTGAGGAGGAATTTTAGACCATTTCTCCAAACAAAACTGTTTCAGCTCATCAATATTTCTGGGATACCTTGCATGATCAAACCTCTTCAGGTCATGCAGCAGCACCTCAATTGGATTAAGTCCAGACTCTGATCCGGCTATTCCAAATCATGATTTTTTTTTTCTCTTTTCAAACCATTCTGTTGTTAATTTCTGTTGTTAATGTTGTTGTGTTTTAGATCATTGTCTTGTTGCATCAACCAATTTCTATTTATCTTCAGGTGATAGACTGTTACTCCTACATTCTCCTGTAAACTATCTTGAAACAATTTTGAATTCATTGTCCCTCAACGATTACAAGCTTTCCAGGCCCTGAGGCAGCAGAGCAACCCCAAACCATGATACTGTACTCCTTCCAGCATACTTCACAGTTCGGATGAGGTTTTGGTGTTGGTATAGGGTACCCTTTTTTCTTCAAACGAGGTGGTGTGTATTTCCACCAAAAAGTTCAACTTTTGTTTCATCTGTCCACATAATTTTGTCCCAGAAACATTGTGGAGCATCCAGGTGGTCTTTTGCCAACTTGAGACATACAGCAATGTTTATTTTTTGGGGGGTAGCAGTGGTTTCCTTCCATTGACACCATTCTTGTTCAGTGCCTTTTTCATAGTTGACACATGATCAGAGACTTTAGCAAGTTCTAAAGATTTCTGCAGGTCTTTTGCTGTTACCCTTGGGTTCTTTTTCACTCCCTTCAGCATTGTACATTGTGCTCCTGGTGATTCTCTGCTGGATGCCCACTCAGAGGCAGAGTAGCAACAGTAATGAATTTCCTACATTTCTAGACAATTTCTCTTACTGTAGACAATTTCTCTTACAGTATACTGATGAACACTCAGGTCTTTAGAAATGCTTTTATAGCCTTTTCTAGCTTCATGCATCTCTAAAATTCTTCTAAGGTCCTCTGAAAGTTGCTTTGATCGAGGTATGGTGCACAAAAAAGAGATCCTTCATGAGATGGGCAGGCTCCATCAGTAATCTTAGTGCCTTTTTTTTTAATATTTTGGGCAAGGCACCTCTACAACCTGCACCTACAAGTAGCTTTTGTAGAAGGCATTACCCCAAGGGTTCACAAACTTTTTTGAACCTAGACTGCGATTGGTTAAATGGTATACTCAATATTGACAAGAAATAGCACAATTATTTGTGTTAATAGTTTAGGCAAAATGTACTCATCTATTATTGTGACTTAGATGAAAATCATACCACATTTTATGAGAAATTAGTGCAAAAAACCAGGTAGTTGCAAAGGATTCATAAACTTTTTCTTGCAACTGTATACATTATAGAAATTTTACACTGGGGTAGATTGCATTCACAGATTGCCATTCACCAAATGGTTTACAATTACAATACACGGGAGATAACTTAGCCCATCACTTCCATCCAAAGTTTTTGCAGCATCAGAGTTAGTACATATCTTAAGCTGAAAACTCTTGTTGGGTCAAATAAAACTGCTCTAATACACTGATTTATGAAAATAGCAAGACTTAAACTTACTTATCATGGCTGGCATGGTTAAACATATTCAAGATTTTGTAGGAGTTGGAAAGGGATAGTAACTTTAAATTCCTTGGCTTTATCATTTCAAAGGATCTGTCCTGGGACTAGCACCTAAGAGATACTACAAAAAAGGCACAGCAGAGCCTCTACTTTTAGAAATTTGAGCACACTCATTATGTCATCTAAAACTTTGATAAATTTCTGTAGGAACACAATAGCGAGCACCTTGACTGGTTGCATCACAGCCTGGTATGGAAACACAAATGCCCAAGAACCTAAAAGTCTACCAAAAGTAGTGGATATAGCCCAGGCCATCACAGAAAAAGTCCTCCCCACCATTGAACATATCTACAAGGAGCAATGCCACAAGAAAGCAGCAACCATAATCAACGATGCCCACCATCCAGGCAAAACTTTCTTTTCATGAGTGCCATCAGGAAGGAGGTACTGAAGCCTTAGATGCCACACCACCAAATTCAAGAACGGTTATTATTGTTCAACCACAAGGGTCCTGAACCAGTATGGATAACTTTTCTTACCTCAACACTGAATTGTTTCCAAAACCTATGGACTCACATTCAAGGACTCTACAAGCTCATGCTCTCAGGAAGGATCCGTAAAAGGGAAAACAAGGGTTGGTCTGGTTTGGTCCTGAATGCCTGTGAGCGATAACATGGGATTGATTCTGAGGTCTGATTATTGCACAGAAATATTCTCTATTATTCTCACCACAGATGTTGATCAGTCTATTTCCCACATTTTCTGTTTTTCTCCACTAGATTTCCAAGTATTTATTTTTGCTCTTTGCTTACACATTCATTAACCCTTTAAAATTGTAGCAAAGCATCAATGCCTCGATTTCTACTACAGTGCTCCTGCCAGATTAGAGTTCTGAAGCTTTGGGCTTCAAATGCAATTCCTGTTCATCCAACACACACAGAATGCTAGTGGAACACAGCATCTTTTTTCTCCCCCTTTATTCAAGGCAGCAATCTCACTGACATCTAAAGCTTAAAAGCATGAGCATGGAATTATTGTTTCTGTGTAACAAGAATCTCTTGTTTTCAAACCATGACTGCAAATACAGTTTCATTTTCAAATTGATATGTTTAAGATGTTTGAATAATATTTACTCTTTAGTACATCATGAGTTGTAGTGAGTAGGTTAAAAGGGGAAATTGCTGATTGGATTTACATTCAGCAATGCAGTTAAACTCACAAAAATATCTGCATGATATTTTAAATTATTACCCATAGTTTTAAAAATACTAACTTTTTAAAATCAATTTATACAGTAAAACAGCAAAATCTTTTACAGAAATCTTTAACAAAATCTTTTATAGAGCTACTGGACAGAAGATCAAACGTGTGTTTCAGACAGGAAATGGAGGAAAAGACAATCAGTACAGTTTAAAAATAATCATAAAAAGCAAGTGGGAGAGAAGATACTACAGCAAAGAATGGATGTTATATTCACACTAATTGTTCAGAAAGTATCAAGAGACAGTTTGGAGCATTCCACTTGGAATCCAGTATAAGAAACTGGATAAGGCAAGTACAAGGCAATGCTTTGGAGATCATGGACAATTAGAATGAGCAAGGGAGTCATTTTAAAATAAAGGTGTTTTGTAAGAAGCTTGTTCAAAAAACATTTGAGAAATGAAACTCTGGGAAGCAGCAAAAATTGTATATGCATATGAGCTTCAAAAGAAACAAACCTGAGGCGAGTAGATAGCCTGGGTAACAGATTAGACTTAGGGTTTGAAACCCAAAAGTAAAAGTACAATTTATCAGAGTACATACATGACACCACATACAACCATAAAATTCATTTTCTTACAGGCATACTCAGCAAATCTATCGAACAGCAACTGTAAACCAGATCAATGAAAGAGCAACAGCATAGATGATAACAAACTGTGAAAATGCAGTTAAAATACAGTGCCTATAAAAAGTATTCACCCCCAACCCCACCCCCCCAACTCTGTTTTTTCATGTTTTATAGTTTGACAACATTGAATCAGTGGATTTAATTTGGCTTTTTTGACACTGGTCAACAGAAAAAACTTGTGTCAAAGTGAAATCAAATTTCTATAAATTGGTCTAAATTTATTAAAATTATTAAACATAAAATAATTGATTGCATAATTACTCATTCCCTTCAAGTCACTATTTCGTAGATGAAGTTTGGCAACAATTGAGTCTGTGTGGTTACGTGTCAAATCAGCTTTGCACATCTCGACACAGCAATTTTTCCACATTTTTCTTGATAAAACTGCTCAAGGTCTGTCAGATTGCATGGGGATTGCAAGCAAACAGCCCTTTTCAAGTCCAGCCACAAATTCTCAATTGGATTGAGATCTGGACTCTGACTTGGTCACTCCTGGACATTAACTTTGTTCTTTTTAAGCCATTCTGCTGTAGTTTTGACTTTATGTTTGGGGTCATTGTCTAGCTGGAAAACAAATCTTCTCCCAAGTTGCAGTTCTCTTTCAGATTGCAACAGGTTTTCCTCCATGATTTCCCTGCATTTTGGTGCATTCATCCCCACAAAGTGTTTAGTCTGATGGCAAAAAAGCTTAATTTTGGTTTAATCCCACGATTGAATCCTCTTCCAACTAACATCAGTCTCCCACAAGCCTTTTGGCAAACACTAGATGATATTTCATGAGAGATTTTCTCAACAGCGCCACTCTTCCATAAAACTGTGACTGGTGAAGCACCTGGGCAACAGTTGCTATATGCTCAGTCTCTCCCATCTCAGCCACTGAAGCTTATTACTCCTTCCCTAGTTCCTTACTTGCATGGACACTCAATGTTTGAGGACAGCCTGTTCTAGGCAGATTTACAGCTGTGCCATATTCTTTCCATTTCTTGATGATTGACTTAACTGTATTCCAAGGGGTATTCAGTGACTTGGAAATTTCCTTGTATCCATCTCCTGACTTGTGCTTTTCAAAAACCTTTTCGTGGAGTTGCTTACAGTGTTCCTTTGCATTCACGGTGCAGTTTTTGCTAGGATACGGACCTTCCAGATACAGATGTATTTTCACAACAACTGAAGCACCTTTACTGCACACAGGTGATCTCCAGTTAACTAATTATGTGAATTTGAAAACCAATTTGCTGCACCAGTAATGATTTGGTTATCAAAGGGGATGAATACTTATGCAATCAATTATTTTATGTTTTATATTTGTAATTAATCTAGATGCTTTATAGAGATCTGTTTTCACCTTGACACAAAAGAGTCTTTTTCCTCGATCATTACCAAAAAAAAGTCAAATTAAATCTTCTGTGATTCAACATTGCAAAACAATAGACATGAAAACTTCGGGGGGGGGGGGAAGAGGGGGAGGGTGAATACCTTTTATAGGCACTGTAAATAAATAGCAATAAATGATGACAGATTGAAATAACAGATAAAGCATCCCTAAAGTGAGATTACTGGTTGTGGAAACACCAGAAATAAAAAGAGCGTAGTTACCCTCTTTTGTTCAAGAGCCTGATGGTTGAAGGGTAGTAACTGTTCTTGAACCTGGAGGTGCAAACCCTGAGGCTCCTGTATCTTCTACCTGATGGGAACAGCGAGAAAACAGCATGGCCTGGGTAGTGAGGAACTTTGATGGATGCTGCTTTTCTACAACATTTCACCTAGGTGAGCTCAATGGTTGGGAACACTTTACCCATGATGTAATGGGCTGAATCCACAATGCAGCCAGTCAATACACCTTCTAGCACACATTTACAGAAATTTGTCAAGGTTTTCGATGGGATGCCAAATTTCCACAGGCTCATAAGGAAGTGGAGATGCTGCCATGCCTTTCTTTGCATTTACATTTATATGATGGGGCCAGAACTGGTCCTTCGAGATAGTGGAACAGATGTCATATAGCATGAGGAAAAAAAACATGCAACAATAAGGTTTTTTAGAAAAGCATAGAAAACCTACTGCAAATTACAGGCCCTTCAGCCCATGATGCCATGCTGATCATATACTTATTTTAGAAATTACCTAGGGTTATCCACAGCCCTCTTTTTCTAAGCTCCATGTACCTACCCAGGAGTCTCTTAAAAGACCCCATCATACCTGCCTCCACCACCATCACCGGCAGCCCATTCCAAGCACTCACCACCCTCTGCATAAAAACATTTGCACCAGACATCTCCTCTGTACCTACTGCCAAGCAGCTTAAAACTTTGCCTTCTCATGTTAGCTATTTCAGACCTAGGAAAAAGCCTGACTATCCACATGATCAATGCCTCTCATCATCTTATACACCTCTGTCAGGTCACCTCTCATCCTCCGTCGTTCCAAGGAGAAAAGCCCAAGTTCACTCAACCTATTCCCATAGGGCATGCTCCCCAATCCAGGTAACACCCTTGTAAATCTCCTCTGCATCCTTTCTATAGTTTCCACAGCCTTCCTCTAGTGAGGTGACCAGAACTGAGCACAATATTCCAGACGGGGTCTGAGCAGGGTACTATAAAGCTGTAACATTACCTCTCAGCTCTTAAACTCAATCCTATGGTTGATAAAGGCCACTACACCATATGCCTTCTTAACCACGCTGTCAACCTTCACAGCAGGTTTGAGTGTCCAATGGACTCTGACTCCAAGGTCCCTCTGATCCTTCACAACGCCAAGTCTTAACATTAATGCTATATTCTGCCATCATATTTGACCCACCAAAATTAACCACCTCACACTTACCTGGGTTGCCACTGCCACTTCTCAGCTCAGATCTGCATCCTACTGATGTCCCGCTATAACCTCTAACAGGCCTCCACACTATCCACAGCATCCCCAACCTTTGTGTCATCAGCAAATTTACTAACTCATCCCTCCATTTCCTCATCCAGGTCATTTATAAAAATCACCAAGAGAAGGGATCCCAAAACAAATCCGTGAGGCACACCACTGGTCACTGACCTCCATGCGGAATATGATCCATCTACAACCACTCTTTGCCATCTGTGGGCAAGCCAATTCTGGATCCACAAAGTAAGGCCCCCTTTGGATCCCATGCCTCCTTACTTTCTCAATAAGCCTTGCATGGGGTACCTTATCAAATGCCTTGCTGAAATCTATATACACTTCATCTACTGCACTACCTTCAATGTGTTTAGGCACATCCTCAAAAAATTCAATCAAACTCATAAGGCACAACCTGCCTTGACAACGCCATGCTGACTATTCCTGATCATATTACACCTCTCCAAATGTTCATAAATCCTGCCTCTCAGGATCTTCCCCATCAAGTTACCAACCACTGAAGTAAGACTCACTGGTCTATAATTTCCTGGGCTATCTCTATTCCCTTTCTTGAATAAGGGACTACATCGGCAACCCTGCAATCCTCCAGAACCTCCCCACTCCCTATTGATGATGCAGACATCATTGCCAGAGGCTCAGCAATCTTCTCCCTCATCTCCCACAGTAGCCTGGGGTATATCTTGTCTGGTCCTGGTGACCTATCCAACTTGATGCTTTCCAGAAGCTCCAGTGCATCCTCTTTCTTAATGTCTATATGCTCAAGATTTTCAGTCTGCTGTAAGTCATCCCTACAATGCCAAGGTCCTTTTCCAAAATGAATACTTTGCTTCAGTATTCACTAAGTACCTCCACTATCTCCTCCTGTTCCATCCACACTTTTCCACTGTCATACTTGATTGGTCCTATTCTCTCACGCCTTATCCTCTTGCTCTTCACATACTTGTAGAATGCCTTGGGGTTGTCCTTCCTGTTTGCCAAGGCCTTCTCATCGCCCCTTCTGGCTCTCCTAATTTTATTCTTAAGCTCCTTCCTACTAGCCTTATAATCTTCTAGATCTCTATCATTACATAGTTTTTTGAAGCTTTCATACACTTTTCTTCTTGACTAAATTTTCAACAGCCTTTGTACACCATAGTTCCTGTACCCTACCATCCTTTCTGATTCTCATTGGAACGTACCTATGCAGAATGTCACGCAAATATCCCCTGAACATTTGCCACATTTCTGCCGTACATTTCCCTGAGAACATCTGTTCCCAGTTTATAGTTTAAAGTTCCTGCCTAATAGCTTCATATTTCTCCTTACTCCAATTAAACGCTTTCTTAACTTGTCTATTCCTACCTCTCTCCAATGTTATGATAAAGGAAATAGAATTGCGATCACTATCTCCAAAATGCTCTCCCACTGAGAGAACTGACAACTGACCAGGTTCATTTCCCAATACTAGATCAAGCACAGCCACTCCTCTTGTAGGCTTATCTACATATTGCATCATGAAACCTTCTTGAACACAACTAACAAACTCCACCCCATCTACCGTCCTTGCTCTAGGAAGATGTTTGAGAAATTAGAATCTCCCACTAGTACAACCCTGTTATTATTACACCTTTCTAGAATTTGTCTCCCTATCTGCTCCTCGATGACCCTGTTGCAATTGGGTCTATAAAAAACACCCAATAGAGTTATTGACCCCTTCCTGTTCCTAACTTCCACCCACAAAGACTCAGTAGATAATCCCTCCATAACTTCCTCCTATTCTGCAGCCGTGACATTATCTCTGACCAGCAGTGCCACACCCCCACCTCTTTTGCCTCCCTCCATCCTTTCTGAAACCTCTAAAGCCTGGCACTCTAAGTAACCATTCCTGACCTTGAGCCATCCAAGTCTCTGTAATCTCTTGTCTTGTCCATACTACACCAACTGCAGCCACTGGGCTATAAACGTGCAGGAGCAGTGTGTGGTTAAGTGCCTTGCTCAAGGACACACACACTGCCTCAGCTGAGGCTCGAATTAACGACCTCCAGATAGCCAGCCTAAAGCCTTAACCACTTGGCCATGCTCCAACGCATCATAGCTCCAAGTACTGTTCCACGCTCTAAGCTCACCCGCTTTGTTCATGATGCTTCTTTCATTAAAAGACACATCTCAAACCATTAGTCTGAGCGCATCCCTTCTCTATCACCTACCTATTCTCCCTCACACTGCCTGCAACCTTCCTCTATTTGTGAGCCAACCGCCCCTTCCTCCATCTCTTCAGCTTGGTTTCTACCCCCCAGAAATTTAGTTGAAACTCTCCCCAATAGCCTTAGCAAGCCTCCCTGCCAGGATATTGGTCCCCCTCAGAATCAAGTGCAACCTGTTCATTTTGTACACATCATACCTGCCCCAAAAGAGGTCCAAATGATCCAGAAATCTGAATCCCTGCCCCCTGCTCCAATCCCTCAGCCACACATTTATCCTCTACCTCATTCTATTTCCTATACTCACTGCCATGTGGCACAACCAGTAATCCTGAGATTACTACCTTTGAGGTCCTGCTTCTCAGCTTCTTTCCTAACTCCCTGTAGTCTGCTTTCAGGACCTCCTCCCTTTTCCTACCCATGTCATTGGTACGAATATGTACCATGATCTCTGGCTATTCACCTTCCCACTTCAGGATATCGTGGATGTGATCAGAAACATCCCAGACCCTGGCATCTGGGAGGCAAACTATCAAACATGTTTCTTTCCTGTGTCCACAGAATCGCCTGTAAGACCCCCTACTATAGAGTCCTCTATCACCACCACCCTCCACTTCCTTTTCCTACCCTTCTGAACTACAGGGCCATACTCTGTGCCAAAGCCACTACAACTATTGCTTCCCCCAGGTAGGTCACCCCCCCCCCCCCCACCACCCCAACAATACTCAAACAGGAATACTTATTTTTAAGGGGGACAGCCACTGGTTTATTCTCTACTATCTGACTCTTGCCCTTCCCTCTCCTGACTGTTTCCCACTTATCTGTCTCCCGAGGCCTGGTGTGACTACTTGCCTATAGCTCCTCTCCACCACCTGCTCACTTTCACTGACCAGACAAAGATCATCGAGTAGAAATCAAAGCAGGAAACTGGCAAACAGGAAGGGAACCATAAAATACCAGGAAGATACATCAAGTAGATTGAGGGTAGAGTGAATATACAATATAATCCCAGAGACTGAGCATGATGATCAAAGAATAGTACAGTACAGGAAAAGCCCCTCTTTTACCCATGATGTCTATTCTGAAAATGATGCCAATTTAAATTTAACATCTTGCACATGGTTTATATCCCTCTACTCCCTACCTGATATCACCTGACATTCAAGCAATAAGTTTTAAGTCAAATGGATTTGTACAAGTTGAGGTGATTTAAAATACAATATTGAGAGATAACTATTTTATAGAAATGTTAAGAGCATATTGATGAATGATGTAATTAAAGCTGCAGGTGCCTACATATGGATTTAGAAGACAGTATCAATGCTGTCATTTCCAGTATTGTTTTTATTTTGCATGCTTCTAAACAGTATCACTGGGGTCACAACTTCAAACAGAACAGAACACAACCCTCTTTCCATTTTTACAGATCTACAACACAGATTAAAAAAATAAAATTTAGAGTTGGTCCAATAATAATAATGGTAATGATGAATTTGGTATAAAAGTCATGACATCACGTGCAGCTGCGCAAAACATTGACTAGACTCACTTAGAGTATTATGTACAGCTCTGGCTGCCACACTACAGGAAGAATATGGTAATAATAGACTGGAAGAAATTGAATAAGGCATCGTCTTGAATGGAAGTTATTGTCATAAGGAGGTTCAATAGGCTTTATATTTTTCCTCACTGGTACAATGGAGGTTTATAGAATAAGGGACATAGATAGGGTAGTTAGTCAGAATCTTTTTCCCACTGCAAGTCCAGAACTACAGGGCAGAGGTTTCAGGTCAAAAGGGAGAAATTTTAAAGGTTTGAGTTTTTCACACAGAGGATGGTGGGTAAATAGAACAAGGTGCCATAAGAAGTGGAGGCAGGTATAACTAAACATACTTACAAGGTACGTGGACAAGTACTCGTCTGCATATAGGAGGGAGATTGAAAATGTGGCTGAGTGGTGCCACAATAACAACTCTTACTCAATGTCAGCAAGACTAAGGAACTGATTATCGACTTCAAAGAGGAAAATGAAATCCATGAGCCAGTCTTTATCAGGGGAATCAGAGGTAGAGAGGGTTGGCATCTTCAAATTCTTCTTGGTTATCATTTCAGAGACCAACATGCAAGTGTATTACGAAGAAAGCACAACAGTGCCTCTATTTCCTTCAGAGTTTGCGAAAATTCGGAAGAACATCAAAAACTCTGACAAGTTTCAACAGAAATTGACTGAATATTGACTGACATTTCCACAGAATATTTTCTGGCTGCATCACAGCCTGCTATGGAAACACCAATGGTCTTGATGGAAATTCCTACAAAAGTAGTAGATATGACCCAGTCCATTACAGGTAAAGCCTTCAGCTCACCACCAAGAACATCTAAAGCCCTCACCATTGAGAGCATCTACAGAGGGTTGTCGCATGAAAGCAGCATCCTGCATCAGGGACCCCCACCCACCCAGGTCATGCTCTCTACTTGCTGTTGCCATCAGAAAAGTACAGGAGCCCCATGACTCACACCACCAAGTTCAGGAACAGCTGTTGCCCCTCAACCATCAGACTTTTGAATCAAAGGAGATAATGTCACATACCCCCCCCCCCCCAAACACGGAAATGTTCCCACAACCTATGAACTCACTTTCAAGGACTCTTCATCTCATGTTCTCAATAATTTATATATATTTGTATTTGCAGTTCATCATCTTTTGCACATTAGTTGCATCCCCAGTTGGTATGGTCTTTCATTGATTCTATTGTGGCCATTTGATTTGTTGATCATGCCCATAAGAAAGTGAATCCTAGGGTTGTATTTGGTTAAATATGTGTACTTTGAACTCAGATGGTATGTACAGGTAAGTGGGATTAGAATAGACAGGTAACACAGTCAAAAGGCCCAATTCATTGATGTACATTACAGTGATTTTTTGTCATTTAGTTTAAAGGTCAAATTCCAGACTTCACACAACCTAATTTGGTTGAGTTTGGAAATGAATCAGCCATAGCATGTAAATAGAAAACTAGGAATTTAACTACCCTACCAGTGAAATCAACGTCATTCAACTGTGGCAGCAGCAAGAAAACCAGATTCATGCTTTTGAATAAAGGATTTTTTAAATCCAAGTTATCCTTTACCTTAAGAGGGTAATAATTGAAAGTTGCCTTGGTTAGGGATTCTACAAACAGGGAGCGGAAGATAGTAAGATGAGAACTACTTTTATCCAAAGGACATCGATCTTTGGAATTCTCTTCCATGAAGTGTGCTGGATGCTTAGTTGTCAAATAAAATCAAGATGAAAACAAGAGTGCTGGAACCAAAGAATCGATGGATGTGCAGTTTAAATTTTTGGAACTGAGACAAGACAGAAGATAAAACACACAACCTCATTTTTTGTCTAACAAAATGTAGCCATGATATTTGGTAACTGATATAAATTTATCTTTAAAATACTGTTGACCGAGAATATCACAAGAACTTAAAAATGACAATTTTTGTGCTTGCTTACTTTGTAGTAACCTAAAATGTTTACCAATGGCTTAGATGGGAGACTAGAATCCACTGACAAAATCTGAATACACGTTGTAATTGACACATATCCGTCTGACAGTTTCATGTATTTATGTTAAAATGGCTTTTCTGCTAATAATACAACTTTTCAGTGCAAATAATATGCCACTTTTAAAGAGCAATGATTTGACAAAAGGGTATAATTTTCAAATCATTCCACGGTGATTGCAATATCTCTGAATTAAAAGAGTAGAATAGTTCAATGCTTCATTAAAACAACTAATGCTGCAATCAGAATTTTTGTCAAAACAAATGTACATGTGACACAGATCAGCTGACTTCCAATGGCAGCAGTGAACAAAACTTGAAAACTGGTTGCACTTAGTTGCTAATAAGAATGATTTCTATATCATTGCTTCTATACTACTGTTGTTGGATAAGTGATAAAAATTTTCAAATAGCCAAATGGCCTACTTCTGCTCCCATTTCTGATCTCTTATGATTGGGCACTCTGCCAGTTTCTAATTCTGCATTTTAGGCAAAAAAAAACCCAGCGATTTCAATTGAACACCGAAGTCCATTGGAAGCTCAGCAGCACAACAGACATAGAGCTGGATTCACACACAGACACTGTAAACAACTGGACAGCAGTGCTAGTTTGCAGCTTTTCTGATAAAATCAGATATGCGCCAGCAGTCATGAACACAGCTACCAGTAGTACCTTAGAGAATCTAACTCATAACAAAAGCAGCATGTATGCTGCACAAAATAACACACTAAGTTCTTAGTTGGTTTTAAGTTACCTACTCTATTCTTTCATCAATCCTACCAAACTAAGGTGAATGGGTGCGAGGAATCAATGCACTTTGTGATCATTCACAATATCTAATTCAACAATCGCCGATATCTTTGAAGTTACAAACTAATTTTGAAGCTGATATACATTTTCAAATTGATGACACTGCCAAACAAAAACTTACATTTACACCTCTAAGGTAATGAAACATCCCCTTGGCAACAGGAACTTGCATTTAAACAACATCTCCAAAGAACATTATCTAAACAAAGCTTTGGCATCTTCCTACAGTGTTATCAGGTCATAACCAAAGGTTTGGGCAAAGATGTCCAAACTTAAGTGTATTTTTTTTTAAAAAGGGTGAAAGGAAGTTGATAGAAGGATTTTAACAAGTAAATTCCTTAGCTTAGTCGATAATGGTCAGATAATTTAAAAATCATAGTAGTAAAGAGACGGAGAAAGCATCTGGGGTGGGATGGGACTGCACTAATATCAAGAAATTGCTGACAAAACTGGAGGCAGAGAATTCCATAAGATTCAATAATACCCCACTTGTAGACTCTAACTGGTTGCACCTCACATCAAATTCATCCACTACACACAGAACATCTGCACCCAGTATAATTAGACATTTGACATTCAGTGACATTAGCATTCACAACAGACAGACATACTTTATTGATTCCGAGGGAAACGGGGTTTTGTTACAGCCACACCAACCAAGAATAGTGAAGAAATATAGCAATATAAAACCATAAATAATTAAATAATAAGTTAATCATGCCAAGTGGAAATAAGTCCAGGACCAGCCTATTGGCACAGGGTGTCTGACACTCCAAAGGAGGAGTTGTAAAGTTTGATGGCCACAGGTAGGAATGACTTCCTATGACGCTCAGTGTTACATCTCGGTGGAATGAGTCTCTGGCTGAATGTACTCCTGTGCCTAACCAGTATATTATGGAGTGGATGGGAGTCATTGTCCAAGATAGCATGCAACTTGGACAGCATCCTCTTTTCAGACACCACCGTCAGAGAGTCCAGTTCCACCCCCACAACATCACTGGCCTTACAAATAAGTTTGTTGATTCTGTTAGTGTCTGCAACCCTCAGCCTGCTGCCTCAGCACCCAACAGCAAACATGATAGCACTGGCCACCACAGCCTCATAGAACATCCTCAGCATCGTCCGGCAGATGGTAAAGGACCTCAGTCTCCTCAGGAAATAGAGATGGCTCTGACCCTTCTTGTAGACAGCCTCAGTGTTCTTTGACCAGTCCAGCTTATTGTCAATTCATGTCCCCAGTATTTGTAATCCTCCACCATGTCCACACTGACCCCTTGGATGGAAACTGGGGTCACCAGTGCCTTAGCCCTCCTTAGGTCCACCACCAGCTCACACTCTGGTGCTCCTCCACCCTTTTTCTTTCTTCCTTGGCTTTCTGTCTCTTTCATCAATCAGCTTCCCAGCTCTTTAATTCATTGCTCCCCCTCTAAGTTTCACCTATCAACTGGTGTTTTTCTCCCCTCCACCCCACTTTTTAATCTCCTCCTCAGCTTTTTTTCTCCAGTCCTGCCGAAGGGTTTCAGCCCAAAACATTAACTGTACTTCCCCCCACCCCCCCATAGATGAGGTCAATCAGCTCTTTGGTTTTGGTGATGTTGAGTGAGAAGTAGTTGTTGCAGCACGATCCAAACAGCTTTTCAATCTCTCTCCTATATGCTGACACGTCATCATCTTTGATTTTGCCAAAAACAGTGGTGTCATGACCACATCTTTTAACACTGGAGCTGTACTTAGCCTTTCACTTAGATCCTGAACATAGTGGTGTGCGACCCAAGGCTCTTGTATCTTCTTCCTGATGGCAGCAGAGAAAAGAGAGCATGGCCTGTAATTATGGAGGAGATGTAATTGCCAACCCATACTGACGGAGTTCTGCAAGCAAGGAAATTGAGTATCCAGTTGCACAAGGAGAAATTGAGGCCTAAAATTTTGGAGGGGATGATGGTGTTGAATGCTTAACTGTTATCGATAAAGAGCATTCTGATGCAATCATCATTGCAGTCTAGATTTTCCAGAGCTAAGTAAAGAGCCAGTTAAGCAGCATCTCCAGTTGACCTGCTTAGCATATTGGAACAGATCCAAGTCACTCCTCAGGTAGCAGTCAATATGCTCCATTACCAAGCTCTCAAAACACCATCACAGTGATTGCAAGTTCTACTGGATGAGACAGTAGAGACAGGTTGCAAAGAGTTAGTGAGAAAGGATAGGCAGATGGTAGAGCAAAGATGCACTCAGACTGATGGTTTGAGATTTGTCTATTTTAATGCAAGGAATATCATAAAGAAGACGGATGAACTTGGAGCGTGGATCAATATGTGGAACTACGACGTTGTAGCCCTTACAGAGATTTGGATGCCTCAGGGGCAGGAATGCCTGCTGAGTGTGCCAAGCTTTAGATGCTTCAAAAAGGACAGGGAGGGAGACAAAAGAGGTGGGGATGTAGCATTATTAATCAGGGATAGTATCGCTGCTACAGAAAAGGAGGAAGTCATGCAGGAATTATCTACTCAGTCAGTGTGGGTAGAAGTCACAAACAGGAAGAGGACAATAACGCTACTGGGTGTTATTTATGTACTCTTTCCTCCTCCCCCCCCCCCCCCCGCCCCCAATAGTAACAAGGTCATTAAGGAGCAGATAAGTAGGCAGATTCTGGAACAGTGCAATAGAGCTGTTGTGATAGGAGATTTTAACTTTCCTAATTTTGACTGGCATCTCCTTAAGAGCAAGGGGTTTAGTTGGGGTTGGAGTTAGTTAAGTGTGTTCAGAAAGGTTTCCTGACACAATATGCAGGCAAGCCAACTACAGGAGAGGTTGTACTTAATCTGGTGTAGGTAAATGAATCTGGGCAGGTATCAGATCTCTCAGTGGGACAGCATTTTGGAAGTAGTAATCACACGTTTATCTTCTTTACCATACTGCTAGAGAGGGATAAGAGCAGACAATCTGGGAAAACAATTAATTGTGGCGGGGGAAATCTGATGCTATTAGGCAGGAACTTGGGAGCATAAATTCAGAGTAGATGTTCTCAGGGAAACGCACGGCAGAAATGCGACAAATGTTCAGAGAACATTTGCACAGAGTTCTGCATTGGGATGTTCCGTTGAGGCAGGGTAAGGATGGTAGGGTAAAAGAACCATGGTGTACAAAGGAGGTAGAAAATTGAGGGAAAAAAAGCTTACAAAAGGCTCAAGAAACTAGGTACTGATAGAGTTCTAGAAAATTACAAGATTGCCAGGAAGGATCTTAAGAATGAAATTGGAGAGCAAGAAGGGGCCATGAGAAGGTCTTGCCAAGAAGGATTAAGGAAAACACCAAGGCATCCTAGAAGTATGTGAAGAGCAAGAGGATGAGCCGTGTGTGAATAGGACCAATCCGCTGCAATAGTGGGAAAGTGCATGGAGTTGGAAGAGGTAGTGGAAGTACTTAGTGAATACTTTGCTTCAGTATTCATCATGGAAAGGGACCTGGGCATTTGTGGGGATGATTTACAGCAGATTAAAATGCTTGAGCATATAGACATTAAGAAAGACGATGTGCTGGAGCTTTTGAAAAGCACTAAGTTAGATATAGCTGCTGGGACAGGACAAGATGTACCCCAGGCTACCGTGGGTAGTGAGGGAGGAGATTGCTCAGTCTCTAGTGATGATCTTTGCATCATCAATAGGGACAGGGAAAGTACCAGAGGATTGGAGGGCTGCAAATGTTGTTCCCTTGTTCAAGAAAGGGAGTACAGACCCAGTGAGTGTTACTTCAGTGGTGCGCCAGTTGCTGAAGATCCTGATAGGCAGGATTTATGAGTATCTGAAAAGACAATCTGATTAGGGATAGTCAGCGTGGCTTTGTCAAGGGTAGGTTGTGCCTTATAAGCCTGACTGAATTATTTGAAGATTTGATGAAGATAGAGCAGTGGATATGGTGTACATGGATTTCAGCAAGGCATTTGATAAGGTTCCCCATACAAGGTTTATTCAGAATACAAGGGAGGCATAGGATCCAAGAAGACCTTGCTTTATGGATCTAGAATTGGCTTGCCCAAAGAAGGCAAAAGGGTGGTTGTAGGTGGTTTGTATTCCGCATGGAGGTCAGTGACCAGTGGTTTCCCTTCCTCTTTGTGATTTTTATAAATGAACTGAATGAAGTAGAAGTGTGGATTAGTAAGGTTGCTGATGACAAAAGGTTGGGAGTGCTTTGGATAGTCTGGAGAGCTGTCAGAGGTTACAGCAGGACATCCATAGGATGCAGAACCGAGCTAAGAATTGGCAGATGGAGTTCAACCCAGATAACTGTGAGAAGTGGTTCATTTTGGCAGGTCAAATTTGAAGACAGAATATAGTATTAATGGTAAGACTCTCGGCAGAGTGGAGAATCAGGGAGATGTTGAGGTCTGAGTCCACCGGACACTCAAAACTGCTGAATGGTGTTGTTAAGAAGGCATATAGTGGGTTGGCCTTCATCAACCATGGGACTGTGTTCAAGAGCCTTGAGGTAATGTTACAACTATATAAGACCTTAGTCAGACCCCACTTGGAGTAGTGTGTTCAGATCTGGTCACCTCACTACAGGAAGGATGTGGATACTATAGAAAGTGCAAGGATGTTGCCTGGATTGAAGAGCGTGCCTTATGAGAATAGGTTAAGTGAACTTGGCCTTTTCTCCTTGGGGTGACAGCAAATGAGAGGTGGCTTGACTGATGTGTATAAGATGATGAGAGGCATTGATCATGTGGCGAGCCAGAGGCTTTTTCCCAAGGCTGAAATGGTTAAAGCGAGGGTGCATAGGTTTAAGGTGCTTCAAAGTAGGTGCTGAGGGGATGTCAGGAGTAAGCTTTTCACACAGAGAGTGGTGGTGCGTGGAAAGCACTGCTGGCGACAGTGGTTGAGGCATATACAATATGGTCTTTTAACTCTTAGATAGGTACATGGAGCTTAGATAAATAGAGTGCAATGTGATAGGGCAATTCTAGGCAGCTTCCGGAGTAGGTTACATGGTCACCAAACATTGTGGGCCAAAAGGCCTGTAACGTGCTGTAAATTTGAGGCAGGTTACCATGTTCTTTTGGGCACCAGTATGATTCAAGGCCTATTTGAAGCAGGTGGGTACCTGAGATTGCTGAAGATGGAGGTTAAACTTGTCTGTAAACCTTCCAGTTGATCAGCACAGGTCTCAGCCAGATGTATCTGTGGTTTTACCCTCCTAAAGGATGCTCTCACGTTGACCTCAAAAAATTAAGTCACAGCGTTATCAAGTAGGTTGTAGGAATTTGTGAAGGTGTCTTCATGTTTTGTTGGTTAAAGTGAACATACAAAGCACTGAGCTCTTCCAGGAGCAAAGCATTGTTGTCACATACATACTGTATGTTGCTTGGTTTTGCTTTGTAGGTGATAACGTTCAACATCTGCCAGAGCTGTCGAGTATCCACTGCCATTTTTCATGTGAGATATAAAATGGGGGTCACACCAGGACCTCAAGTACTTTCCTGGGTCGCCAGACCTGAATGTCACCAATCTAGACGTCAGAAGATTACGCATTGCTTGGATCATTCAGGACTTCTGGTTGGGGAATACACTGAATGATTTTGTGGGGACCCACTCTTCCACATGTCTTTACTAAGTCCATGACAACCACGGTGTATTCATAAGGATTTCTGATGAGCTTTTGAACATGGACCATTCCACTGACTTGAAGCAACCCCATAGCTGTTCCATTGTCTTCAATGGCCACTTCTTTGTTGTCCCTACCTCTGGTGCCTTGCTCTTCAGCACTGTGGGATCTCCATTAATTTGAAGACCATTCTAACTTAAAAACATTTCTGTTCAACAATGTCATTAAGAGTAAATCATGAAACACTTAACCCAATAACACTAAGAACACATTCATCGGGAATGCAGACTTCAAGAAGCTAGAATGGTACAGATGGGAAATGAATGTTGGCCTTGCTAACCATGGAGCACCCTGAAAACTTAATCAAAACATGAGCATTAAACTTACTTTCACTGACTTGACATGTCATTTGCTTTGTGACAGCAGAACAAAGATATAAAATTACTATACATTAGAAAAAAAATGGAAGAAGGAGACCAAGGTTCATGTACTGTTCATAAATTTTACACATAGAATGGAAGGGGAGCAAAGCTTAAGCTACAGATAGAACTGAAAACAAGAATATGACCTTTAAAATGAAGGAATGGCCAAACAGAGGCTTATATAGTTACAAGAAAAGCTTATGAACCCCTTCAATTATCTTTTTTTTCTCGCATTGATTATTCATAAAATGTGGTCTGATCTTCATCCAAGACAATAATAAACAAGCACAATATACTTAAACTAATAAAATACTAACAATTGTACTACTTCTCATCAAAACTGAGTACAACAGTTAAACAATCACAGACTGGGTTCAAGAAAATATGTGAACCTCTGGGGTAATGCCTTCTGCAAAAGCTATTTAGAGTACCAATTATTCAGATGAGATTAGATGTGCTGGCTGTAGAAGAGCCCTGCCGTTTAAAAAAGACAAACCAAAATCAGGTTATTGACAGAGCCTGCGCTTCCCAAGAAAGATCTCTTTATGTGCACCTTGTCTCAGTGAAAAATTGTCAGAGGATCTTAGAAGAATAATTATAGAGATACATCAAGCTGGAAAAGGATACAGAAGTATTTCTGAAGACTTGTGTGTTCATTGTCACAGAAACAGAATTTGTCTACAAATGGAGAAAATTCAGTACTGATGCTATTCTCCCTAGGAGTGGGCATCCTGCAAAGATCACACCAAGAGCACAATGTGCAAAACTGAGGGAGGTGAAAAAGAACTCAAGGGTAATAGTAAAAGACCTTCAGAATACTCTAGAACATGCTAAAGTCTCTGTTCCTGTATCCACTATAAGAAAAACACTAAACAAGAATGGTGTTCATGGAACGACCTCAGAGGAAAGCACTGCTCTCCAACAAAAAAACATTGCTGCACATCTCAAGTTTCTGAAAGATCACCTGAATATTCCACAATGCCTCTGTGTTCAATGTTCTGTGCTCAGATGAGACAAAAGTTGAACATTTTAGTAGAAATGCACACCATCTTGTTTGGAGAAAAAAAAGGGTACTGCATACCAGCACCAAAACCTCATCCTAACTGTGAAGCATTGCAGAAGGAGCATCAGGGTTTGGAGCTGCTTTGCTGCCTCAGAGCCTGGATAGCTTGCAGTTATTGGGGGAACCATGAGTTCAAAATTGTATCAACACATTTTACAGGGGAATGCCAGCGTAGCAGTGCATCACAAGCTTAAGAGAAGCTGGATGATGCAACAAAATAATGATCCAAAACATAGGACTAAATCAACAATAGAATGGTTTAAAAAGGAAGAAAATTTGTGTTTTGGAATGGCCATGTCAGGGTGCAGATCTTAACACAATTGAGATGCTGTGGCATGACCTGAAGAGGGCTTTTCATGCAAGGTATCCCAGAAGTATTGATGAACTGAAATAGTCTTGTCTGGAGCAATGGTCTAAAATATCTCCTCGCTGTTGTACAAGTCTGTTCAACAGCTACAGGAAACAGCTGTTGGAGGTTATTGCTGCTAAAGGAGGTTCTGCCAGTTATTAAATACAAGGGTTCACATACTTTTTCCCACCTAGACTGTGAATGATTAAACAATGTGTTCAATAAAAACATGAAAAGTACAAATGTCAATGTGTTACTTTAACTATGTAATAGATGGGTAGAAACAAAGCAAATTATGAAATAAGCAACAAAGTTCTCAATGAACCAACATTGATATGGCCCTCACGTATATCCCATTCATTTCCTGGACATCCACACTCACAACACCTTCCCGCCGCCTTAAGAATGATAGAGTTCCTCGTCCTTACCTACCACTCAGGAGCCTCTGCATCCAACACATTATTCTCTGCAACAACTGGCATCTCCAAGAGGATCCTACCAGCAAACATATTTTACCTAGCCCTTCCCCCCCCCCAATTTTCCACTTTCTACAAGGATTGCTCCCTCCTTAATCCCCTTGTCCATTTGCCCGTCTCCACTAATCTCCCTCCCTGCACTTACCCTGCAAGCAGCCAAAGTGCTACACCTGCCCATTTACCTCATCCCTCAGCTCCATTCAGGACCCCAAACAATCCTACCAGGTGAGGCAACATTTCACCTGCAAATCTGCTAGGGTTGTTAAATGTAGCCGGTGCTCCTGGTGCGGCCTCCTCTACCCTGGTGAGACCCATTGTAAATTGAAGGACCGCTTCATCAAGTGTCTCCGCTCCATCCACCAAAAGTGGAACTTTTCAGTGGCCAAACATTTTAATTCCAGTTCCCATTCCAATATGTAAGTCCACGGCTTCCTCTTGCGCCACAAGGAGGCCACCCTCAGGATGGACGAGCAACATCTAATATTCCATCTGGATAGCCTCCAACTTGATGGCATGAATATCTCCTTGCGGCAAAAAAAAAATTCCTTCACCTCTTCTTCTATTCCCCACTCCAGCTTCCTACTTCTTCTCAAATGCCTCCACCTCCCCCTGGTGCCCCTCCTTCTCGAACAGGCCACTGTCCTCTCCTATCAGATTCCTTCCTCTCCAGCCCTTTACCTTTCCAACCCACCTGGCTTCACCCATTACCTTGCTATCCATCTACCCCTTCCTCCAACATCTTATTCTGCCATCTTTCCCTTTCCTTTCCAGTCTTGAAGAAGGGTCTCAGCCTGAAATATTGACCGTTTATCCCTTTTAATAAATGATGCCTAACATGCTGAGTTCCTCCAGGTAGGAGTGTCTGTATATTTCCAGCATCTGTACAATCTCAGCTTTATGTTATCCTTTACCTCCTTTCTGATAATAAAAGTGAAAAGAGAGCATGACTTGGGTGGTGGAGTCCTTGATGATGGATCCTACTTTTCTACATCAGCGCGCCATGCAGATGTGCTCAATAGTGGGGTGGGTTTTACCCGTAATGTGCTTTTCTGTACAAAGGTATTGGTATTTCCATACAAAGCTGTGATGCATTCAGTCAGTATACTCTCCACCATGCATCTTTTGAAGTTTGACAAAGTTTTAGATGTCATACCGAATCTTCGCAAACTTCTAAAAAAGTAAAGGCAAAGCCGTGTCTTCTTAGTAATGGCACTTGCATGCTAGACCCAGAACAGTTGCTCTGAAATGATAACGCCAAGGAATTTAAAGTTGCTGACCCTCTCCAACTCTTGATTCCTTGATGAGGACCGGCTCATGGACCTCCAATTTCCTCCTTTGGCAATCAACAGTCAGCTTTTTGGTTTTACTGACATTGAGAGAGAGGTTTTTGTGGCACCAGTCAAAATTTTTAATCTCCCTCCTATGTGCTGTTTTGTCTCCACCTTTGATATGGCCAACAACAATGACTTTCATCAAAATTAAATATGGCATTGGACCTGTGCTTAGCCTCACAATGAGTAGAGCATCAGGCTAAGCACTCAATCTTGTGGTGCATCTGTGATGATGGTGATTATGGAGGCAATGACATTGCCAATTCGAACTTTCTAGGGACTGCAAGTGGGGATCGAGGATACGGTTGCACAAGGAGGTATTGTAGCCTAGGTCTTGGAGCTTATTGACTAGCTCTGAGGGGATGATAGTAATGAATGCATATCATCTAGTTGTATGCCTCTTCACTGGTCCAGATGTTTCAGGGTTGAGTGAAATGGCATCTGCTGTTGACCTGTTGGCAAATTAGTGTGGAACCAAGTTGCTCCTCAGGCAGAAGTTGATATATTTCATCACCAACCTCCCAAAGCACTTCATTACAGTGGATGTAAGTGCTACTGGACAATAGTCATTGAGGCAGGTTACCATGTTCATAAAGGCAAGGAGGAACAACATTGTAACAGCTAACAATTATAAAACATGGGCATTAGCATTTTAAAAAACCCTCAAATGATAGAGAAAAATAATGGACTGGATATGCAAACAAAACAAAATCAGCTGTGTTTGAAATGTAACCATAGCTTAAAATCATCTGGATCAGCTTTGCATAATTTGCTGATAAGAATGGTGACAATACATAGCATATAACAAAAATCAAGGTTTCTGGTCTCCTCATATTTAGTTGTAGCTAAATACAGGAGACTGTTCATCTAAATATTAGATATCACTCTAACATTGTCATAAACATTTAGCTGAATACCTCAGAGGGGTGTTAAGACGAACATCTCATTAATATTAATGTATATGTGGAAGTTTTAATATGTCTAGACATGCTATCAAACGGACAGGACAAAACCGGAAAGGGGCAAGGAAAGATCTTGCAGAACTCCAAAAGATACAGAGCAAAAACTGAACTGTGGAACAACTCAGTAAAAAAACAGCATCTATAAAGGCAAAGGGATAGTCAATGTTTCAGGTCAAATCTCTGTACCGATACCCTTGATGCAAAATGTTGACTTTCTTTGCTCACACAAATCCTGGTTGATTTGCGAAGTTTGGCTTTTGGTTCAAATTCCAGCATCTGCTGTCCTTGGCGTCTCGAAAGGCATGGGGAAGGAACAGGGTGGAGAAACTAATGCCATTAACATTTTGACAGTTTTTAAGGTAGGTCACTATATTTTAACTTTTGCAAACACAGCAAGATTGTCAATGAGAATGGAGTAAGCTATCTTATAAGTGATAATGTAAAAGACCACTTTCTAGAGAATTTCAAAGTTTGTCCAGGATGCAAAACTAGGCTGAGAAGTGGCAGATGGAGTTCAACCCAAATAAGTGTGAAGTGATCCATTTTGGTAGGTCAAATATGATGGTAGAATAGTATTAATGGTAAGACTCTTGGCAATGTGATGGATCAGAGGGATCATGGGGTCCGACTCCATAGGACACTCAAAGAAGCTTTGCAGGTTGACTCTGTGGTTAAGAAGGCGTACAGTGTATTTGGCCTTCATCAATCATGGAATTGTATTTAGGAGCCGAGAGGTCATGTTGCAGCTACAGTATAAGTTATTCTGATATTCAGCACTTTTGTCCATGTTTGGATTTAGGGTTTAATGAGATCCAGGGAAAAGTGCTACAGATTATGAAGGCATGACACCTCCATTATTAGCCAGACTGGTACCATTATTAGCCAAACTGGTTCAATCCTACTTTTTCTTTTGTAGTTTGTAAAATTTTCCACTTTGCTGGATTGATGCCAGTGTTAAAGGTATATTCAAACAGCTGGGCAAGTACACAGTTAGTTTAGGAACATATTTTCAGTATTCCATGAGCATTGTAGCAGGAAGACAAGCGTCAGGAGAAAATTAAAATGGCACTTTCAGTTGATTTTGGTTTCAAAAGCTTCATACTTGTTCTTTGCACTCAAATATCGGCTCTGCCATCAAGGATGAGGTTGATCATCAAAGTTCCTCTATTATTAATGCAATTGTTTAACAGCTTCTACGATGGATGATGAAAGGACTGAAACCTCTGATATGATCAATGGACTGATTGTATATTGCTTCCACCATTTATTATCAATGTTAAACTGTATTGACTTTTACCAGCTTGATAACTTATTTTCAATACATAAATCATAAATCTGTACCCTCTTTACTGAATTAGGGTTGGTCCCCTTGGTTAATGACAGTTTAAGGAATATACCATGCCAGAATATGATGTTCGTTGCATTTGAGTGCTCAGTTTTTTCTGTTTATGAGTCTATTATGAAAATAACCTGTTTAACATAGTGACAGTTTGAAGAGAATTGCTTTCACAAAATCTGTATATTCGTTTGAAGACACTAATATCAATGAATATAGCTACTGATTGAAAGTATCTGCAAGGATGAAAGTATTATGTACTATTTTCCTCATTTCCCCTTACAAGCCTAAATGTCATTTGTGTCTTAAGCCAATAAGTCCCTCTTCACAATATATCCAATGCCCATGGTATCCTCAGTGCACCATTCAAGCACCACTCAACATGAATTAGTACTGGTTCATTAGTTGATGGTGACAGTAATAAAACAGTAGTTCCCTTGCATACTATTGATCAGCGCTATTCTATTTTTAAGGTCAACTGTCAAAGCAGAGGGTCTGAGAGCCTCTTGCACCTGACCCTACAACTATGGGCTGCTATTTCCAGGTCTGCCCAGATGGTGGAAAGATAATTGAAGAGTCTGGTAGAATGACTAAAAAAAAAATTGCTATTTTGTGAATATAGAAACAAGAAAAAATAAATCTGCAGATGCTGGAAATCCAAGCAAAACACACAAAATGTGGGAGGAACTCAGCAGACCAGGCAGCATCAATGGAAAAAAGTATAGTCGATATTTTGGGCCAAGACCCTGAGGCAGGAGAGATTAAGGTGATGAGGTGGGAACGGCTGACTTTGGATGACCTGTCATTTTTTACTTCACAGTACCTCAATGTAACGAAGTAGCTTGCTGAACCATTTCAGAAAGCAGTTCAGTCATTGTCTTTGGTCTGCAATCACATTGGGTAGGTTGGGTGAATATGGCAGATTTCCTATCTTAAATGACATAAATGAATCAGATGAGGATTTAATGAACACAACATAGAATCAAAGCATGGAAGCATGCCATTCAGCCCAACTAATCCGTGCTGACTAGTAGGTGGCATTCCATATTAATCCATTGCATGACACATTGTCCAAAGCCTTTTGACTTTGAGCCTAAACAATTCAAATGATCGCCTGGATAGTTCTTAAATGCTGTCAGTGATCCACGTTCAACCACTCTCTAAGGCAGTGTGTCACAACTACTTATCACTTACTGGGCAGAGGCCCCCTCATATACTCTCCAAATTTCTTGCCTTTTACCCAAATCTACAACTGTCTGCTCCGGGGAAAGTTTTTCTGCAGATTATCCTACTCATACCCCCTCAAATTTTATATACCTCCATCACATCTACTCTTAACTGCCTCCATTCCCCGGAGAACAGACCTCATTTCTCCAGTCTCTCCTCACAAACGAACCACCATATCCCAGGCAACATGCTGTTGAATCACGTCTGATTTGCACCTTATTCATCACCATCACATCATTCCTGTAGCAAGGGGACAAACCTTGCATGTAGTACATCAGCTAGATCTGACCAAGGTTTCATAAAGGTGGACCATAACATCCCTATTTCAATGCCTCCATGAGCCTAGATTGGGGGTCTGCAACCCGCGGCTCCGGAGCCGCATGTGGCTCTTTCATCTCTGTGCTGCGGCTCCCTGTGGCTTTGGAAAATAAATGGTCAGTATTTAATTAAAATGTATTTTATGTTAGTTTGTTAGTTTTTGAAATGTAATTCTAAATTTGAAGATTATGGTGATCTTGTACAATCTAAATAAAACGTTGTGGCGACCCATTTCCTGGCACATCCGAACCGGCTCACAATTAGCCAGCGTTCAGGCTAAGGGAGATAGCCTATAGGGGGTTTGTGAGTACGGGTCTTTTGGAGCATCCGCGCCCATGGGGGCGGGTTGAGGGAGGCTTAAAAGCAAGGCTGTTTAGTTCGAATAAAGTTATCTTTGACTGCATTTTACTGACTGCATGTAGCACACCGCTACAACGTGTTTTTATCGCTGGCTTTCCAGAGGGGAGGTGCTAAAACGCTTTGTTGCGTGTCTGGAAGAAGTGAAAACTTTCCTGGGCAGCAAAGGCTCACCTTTCCTGAGCTGGAACAGCCAAAGTAGCTGGAAAATCTACACTTCATGGTAGACATGACAGCGCACCTGAACACGCTGAACACAGCTCTTCAGGGGAAAGGACGTACAGCCCTACACATGTTGGAGGATGTTTTAGCATTTGAGCGCAAGTTGACAGTGCTTGCCAGAGATTTACAGAAAGGCATATTGTCTCACTTCCCCAATTTGAGAGAGTTCAAACAAGGTCACGACATGATAAATTCGGAGTATTTACATTCTGAATCATCGCAATGCAAACATCGTTTGGGAAACGCTTCTGTGAGTTCAGAGAGGAAAAAAAAACACATTATCCTTCCCGGTCACTCCCCTAAGCATCGATCCATCCCTACTGAATACGATTGCATTGGCAGGTGTGAGTCAACCTGATCTTGAGATGGAACTGGCCGACATAGCCGACAAAGACATATGGGTGTCCAAGTTTAGATGCTTGACAGCAGACCTTGAAGATGTTGCCCGTCAGAAGGCCGTTCTTGCTCAGAATCACAAATGAAGTGATATTGAAAACCTCCCCAAACCGGACAAACTTGTGTTCGAAATATGGAATGCAATCCCCGACATTTATGTAAACATTAAAAAGTTTGCGCTTGGAGTCCTGTCGATCTTTGGATCCACATATGTATGTGGGCAGGTGTTCTCCAACATGAACTTTATTAAAAACAAACATCGCGCACGCCTCACAGGTGACAGCTTGCGATCCTGTGTAAAGATGAAGGTGACTTCATACAGCCCTAATGTGCAGACGCTGTGCGCTGAGGTCCAGGAGCAGAAATCCCATTAACCAAGTATGATAAATATTTTAATTGCCTATTATTTTACATATATTCATATTTTTTCATTGTTCAGTGAAATAGTCCTTTTATTTTTCAGGTTGACAGCTGACTGACGTTATTTTTGGTTTGCTGCTGGCGGAAAATTTAAGTTCGGCGTTTTTCATAAATACAAGAAGGACTCAAATAGACATTGAGTATTTTACTTAAAAGTAACCTTCAACCCAACGTCTTTTTTTCGGAGTTCAAAATGTTTTTGTTGCATGCAGAAATGTAATTTCGTTTTCTCTGCAGGAGTTCATCGATTTCTTAAATGCAACACATTATAGTTTGTTTATACATAGCATAAAAGCAAAAAAAACGTTGTATGCAGTGTTATTTCATTTTAAACGTCAAACGGGTTTTGTGGCTCCCAGTGTTTTCTTTTCTGTGGGAAACGGGTCCAAATGGCTCTTTCAGTGGTAAAGGTCGCTGACCCCTGGCCTAGATGATACCAGACTGTTATCCCATGTGTTCTTAATTATCCATATTTAAATTCCTCAGTTGGAAGTGTTACGTCCGTAGCCCCCTCCTTTGTGAGAATCGCCAAATCACTGTTGGGTTGAGTCAAAAGGGGGGCCCAAGACTTGAGGGGGAGACGTGCAGGATGTCACGTTTCTCCCCGCCATAGCAATGTAAAGCTACGGGACATGACCATTGTCTCTTGGGGACAGATTTGTGGATTGAGATGCTCTGCTACGTGAATGCCCTCGGGCAAAGTGGGCTGGTTGAGGGAGAGATTGCATCACCCCCAACCTGATTGACATCTATGACCCTGCGAGTCAGAATAAAAGAGGGGCTGTAGGAACAACCCCTCAGCCGCACTAGAAGAAATGTTAAGTGACCACGTAACAGCAGACGGTCATCGGAAACCAAGCCACGTGCGTTCAATTCCGTGGCTGGAATTGGTGGCTGAAACCACGGAAAACAGCTTTTTAGCTAACAACAGGGAAACCCGCTCCCCTGACTCAACGGATTGACATCATAAAAGACTTGGGCAAGTTTAAACCGCATCACTTTTAAACCCAACAACGCTGCAGCTTGAACGAACTGATAGTGACTGATTTTTCTATCGGACAATACAGTAACCCCCAGACAACGATAGAGTTATTTCTTATCGGTTATTATTATACCCGTGCTTAGATTTAGTATTGACGATGTATATTATCTGTATGTTTGCATTAATCTTTTTTTTTGTGCCCTTTATCAATAAATACTTTTAAAAATAGTACCATCAGACTTCTCTCTATCTTTGCTGGTAAGTGATCCAGTTACGGGAATTTTGTAACAGAAGAAAGACCTTGAACTCAGCAATATCTCTGGGTTACTTGTAAAGCAAGATAACCAACTTGCATTGTATAATATCCATTCAATTTTTCATGACTAAATCTCTTCTGACAGCATTTAACAAAAAAAGCCAGGAGTAAGCATGCGTTAAGGTCCAGCCATATAAGATTTTAAAATCAGTAAACATCAATAAAACTGCATTGCCAAATCAACAAAGAAAAGTCATTAATAACCAGAGTTCATTCAAAAAAAAAATTGACCATTAGGAAAAGCTTTTAAAATGGAGCAGACAGCCTGAGGAAGTTACATTTGTATGTTCCATATTTACTTCAGTAACATAACTGCCAAAATGAATACATTGATTTAAAGCATGTAAGATATTATTGATTTATGCATTTACTTTACATTTTAACAAGTGAATCTATAAAGCTTTTAATAACATACTGTCATGATAAATTATCAGCCCCCATACTTGTAATTTTCCACAAACCCAAAGATTAAATAAAAATAGAAGCACATGCCTAAAAATTATCAGATTTTATCAATTCAGTCAAGGTTAACAACTGCACACCAGAAAACAGTCTTTTTAAAGAGTGAAGTAAAATCCCATTAAAATAGGATCAATTCTCCAGAAAAAAATTATTTCCCACAGAACAAGCAATATATGAAAAACCAGCAACTTATAGAAGTATAGCTTTCATGTATGAATGGCAAGACATTAACCCAATCATCGCCACTTCAACTGACAGAAATATCAACCACTAATCACCTTTAAGTTCCAATGGGTGCAAGACTACAAAAAAACTGATTATTCACCTCAAATCACATTTTAATTACTTTTCTGAAAGCCCTTTATTGTTCACAAGTTTATCCAGTTGTACATGAAATCTTTCCTGAAATAGATTTATTCCTACATGAACCTACTTCTCTGATAGTGACAAGTGATCCCTTTTGTCCATTGCATTCACATGGAAATTCATTAGATATAATTACAGTACAGCAAACTAAACTGTACCAGCACACTCGTTTGGGTGTTTTCTCCAACAATGAAAATATGGAGTCCAGCTGCATCACAATGCACAAAATTTGTAAATAAGTACTTAAAAGAAAAGTGCTGGTATCTAATGCTGCTGCAACTATCCAGGTTATGGGATAGGGATGTCACAGGATATGAAGCAAGACTAGGAGTATATAATGCATTGCTACATAAATGGCTTACTGAAATGTTTCAAAAGACAAAAATATTAGGAGGATTTTTGGATATTAGAAGGAAATATTAGAACCCCATTTCAAAGACATTTGTAAACCAAATGGGGTTTCTACAGTAATTCAGCAGTTTTAATGCAATCACTATTGATGCTTATACTTAAATTCCAGATTATTGAAGTTAAAATATGTTGCTCCAAAGGTGAAATTATGACCATTACATCCTGATCAATAATAGTCTAGGCCTCTAGCCCAGTATCTTAAACAGTGGGCTACAACTTTACATAAAAATTAAACTGCGAGCCCAGAATGAATTTAACAGTGAACTGTCTAACCTCTAACTTGTTCTAGCAGTTAAGTGTTTTTTTTTTGATTGGATAATCTGGAAATTTGGACTGAAGCAAGGCTTGATCCAATAAGGGGGTGGTACCTTTGACCAACTTGGTATTGAGGTCTGATATGTGAGTAATGCCAATGCAACAGTTCTCTCATTTTTTATTACTGAGTATTAAAGTCACAGGCATTATTCATGCTGTAGTCTGTACATTGTCCAGATTTACCAACAGCCGGCAGGAGTACCTGTGTTTTTCATAAACTTGTGAACAAAGCTAAACACAGTGAATCAAACATCTTCATTCCAGAACTTTGACAAAGATACATCAACTGAGGACACTTTTCTGAACAAATTCTGTGCCAACATCCTAGGGCTATAATTGCCAGCTTCAAACAACTACTGTCAAATATCTTCTCATCAGTTATTGCCTCAGCTGCCTTTAAGAAGTTTATCTTCAACCTTGATCATAGACCATCCCGACGTCAAGAAAGGTTAAATTAAGCAGCTCAGTGCAACATGTCCAAATTAAGACCAAGGTGGAAGTAAGTAGGCATGTAGCTTTGGCAGAACCAGAACAAAGTGCCTAATCATGTTATTGATAAACAGGCTTTACCTAATAGCATCACTGATAGCACCTATAAAAATAATCATGAAGATGCAACATAGTACATTAATTGACTAGATTATCCTGTCTAAAGGAGATATCAAGATTGCTGGATACTCTTAACTCTTGATGGATATTAAGATTCATAGATGGCATGGAAGAGTATGGTTATACAAGACCCCTTGCTGATATACATTAAAGCAGGATACCATCTAGGTGTTTGCTGTGACAATGGCATCTCTGGATGCTATTATGATCCCAGCCCCCTCCTTTGTGAGAATCGCAAGAGCACCCGTCGAGGGGGGGGGGGGGGAGAGAGGGTCAGTAGACCCAGTAGAGAGAGAGAGAAATGTGCCAAATGGCACGTTCACCCGGGATGCAGAATAAGACGACAGCGACTATTGTCTCATGGAGACCACGTGAAAAGCCCTCGGGCAAGGTGGGCTGGTTGAGAGATTGCATCATCCCAACCTGATTGACACCTGCGACCCCGTGAGGAAGTATAAAGGAGAGTCTCAGGGGGACAGCCCCTTCAGACGCACCAAGACACGAGAGAGTGATCCCGCAGCAGCGGGATGCCATTCTGAAGGAAGCCACATGCGTTAGATTCCGAGATTGGAATTTGTGGCTGGAATCACAGAAAACCGCTTTTAACTAACATCGGGGAGAGGGAACCAACACTCCCCCGATTTCACTGAAGCTTCATCAAGACTCAGCAAGTTCTTTCTCTTCTCCCCAATCTCTCTCTCTCAGTCGCCCCACGTGAAACCCAGCGATTCTCAAAAGGCTGAGGCCTGCAGACTTCTGAGTGACTTTTATATTTCCAACGGACAATCTATTAACCCCTAGACAACAGTAGAGCTCACTTCTTAATGATGATTATTACTATACCCGCGCTTTAGATTGAGTATTGACGATGTGCATTATCTGAATGTTTGTATTAACCTTACTTTTGTGTCCCTTTACAAATAAAAACGTTTGAAAATAGTGACATCAGACTTCAACGGACTTCTCTATCTTTGCTGGTAAGTTATCCAGTTACGGGATACGTAACAATGCAAATTAATGTGCAATGAATTGAATGGAAACAGACACCTACAAAAGGCAGTGATAGAGTAGGCTCACCCACTCAACACTTTAAATTCACTTCAAAATAATTCTTCTCAATCATCTGAAGTAAATCTTTTTGGTTCCTTTGCCCTCATGCTGGGTTTCACACTGGTTGAGAATGGGAAAATTCTCAGAACTGCCTCGTCCTATCAGTTACTCAATTAATTGGGGCTATAGTATTGTTCCCCACTGATATTTGAGTGGCTTCTTAAATTTTGTTCTCAAGACAGCTCTTCTGGTGCTCATTACTGCAAGTGACCACATTGCAATTTCATAAAATTAGGACTAGTTCAGCAGCTGTTGTTACTGCCACATTTTACTGCACTCCCACTTAAATTAAGAATTGTTCCCCATTTTTGATGGTATTTATAGATATATTTATAGGGCTAACTACACGAATATAAATTTCTATTGTGGCCAACATCACTTCTGACTAGTTTTGGTTTCTAAAACAGGTCATGGATGTATCCCAATTAATAAAACGGTACTATTACACCATACAATGGCTAACATTGAATGTAGGATATTTTTTATTTATCTGTGATCATTCTTACCAATACTATGATGAACTGGCACTTTTAAACACATTGGATCAATCTTCTTACTGATGGTTCAAGACACTCCTGGTGGTCATTAAACCAGATTCAAGAACACATTATGCACCTTTACTTTCCCTAAAGTTTCTCTGAAGTGATGCTCAGATTGGAGGATTACAAATTGTTTAAAATTAAATGACAGTCAGCAAAACAGTGCCCCTCCATGTAACTTCATCGATGACTCAGGATCAATTCCCCAAAATGACAGCACTGCATCACCACATCTAGAGATTATCCTGTTAACGTAAGGAAAATAAAGGAACACCCATGGAGAAGAATGGGATGTCAGCTGATACTCAAGACTGCGCAAGACAATAGGAAATGGTATTCCTATTTCATCTGCCAATCATTTTAATGTTAAAAATAATTTAACATGGTCCTTTTTACTGACATTCTCTGTTTAATCCCAAAATGATGCCCCAGTAAAACGAATTCTCATTTTATAAGGTAGTATAGAAACAGAAAACGATTCAACTTCAATGCTACATCTTCTATGTTTATTTATAATTGATGAGATCAATTCTACTCAATTCTATTTAGTACCTTTCTTTATATTGCAAAAAAAAACCTCAATGTTGAAAACTCAATTAATACAAGATCCACTCTGATATTGGGAAGGGAGGAGGCATTTCAGATAGTTTAGTGAGGAAAGGCAGTTCACTCCTAACTGATCCAATTTTATCTTTAAAATCCTCCGTCATAAATAAGCTTCTTGGCCATTTGCCATATTGGACTCTTTACTGCATTGATGACATAACCCTTATATTTTCTAAAATAAAGTAGAAAATAAATCTAGTTTATGCCATCTTCACTCATGATTTAATCCTTTAAGCCCATGTTTGTCCTCATTGTTCTAAAGCAGAGACAGGAAGGTCTTTTCAGGTACAAAATTAAACTTATCAGAAGCAGCCATTTCATAGCTGAACTGAGCCCAAGGATGTAGGGCTTCTATAGGATTCGATCACTAGAAAGCCCATTCCAGCATGTTCACGTGGCCCATACATATACAGGCAGGCCCCGGGTTACAAATCAGTTCCGTCCCTGAGTCCCTCTTTAAGTCGGATTTGTACATAAATTGGAACAAGTACATCCGGTATTATTTAGCGTCAGTTAGTCAAAGGTTTGTCTTAGTATATAATTTACCTTTCAATGCATGTAAAACACTTAAGAAACATATGCATTCCAATAATTAAACCACTGTGTTACTTGTAATAATTGTAGCTTTCATCGGGGCAGGGCCTTTCACATGCTCCATTATTCTCACTTTATCCTTTATAATTGTTCTGATCTTTGACCGACTGTAGCCTAACGTTTTTCCAATGACTGATGGCGTTTCACCTCTTTCCAAATGCTTTATTATTTCCACTTCATTTTCAATCGTGATCACTTCCCATAAACGGAACAGAAACAGTGCGGGCCCTGAGCTCCGCCAGGTCCTAAGTACCACCACACTGAATTCCCCAGGTCCTAAAATCCACCACACTGAGACAGGTTAAATGGGACAAGTGGGGGTTGTGCTGGGTTTGGGTATTTGATCCTCCACAATATTCCACATGGGAATTTAAACTGGAGGTGGCAGTGTTTTTTTTAAAACAAGGACAAGTTGCGAGTTCAACATCAACCCGGCATGGAGAGCATGCTCAGAAGCAGTCTATCACTGGATCAAACTCAGGAACCTCGGTTCTCGAACCTGGCGCTGATCTCACTGCGCCACCAGCCAACTGGAAAAGGGGAGGGGCAGTGGGGTCAGAGTGAATCTTGCTAAGAAGAATTTAAGCCATACACAAAGTTACACACAACAGTGTCAACAGCAAAAACTTAAAATGGCGGATAGCGTCGCGATCCGACTTAGAATGGCAGACAGCGTTCTCCTTCCTCGGTTCATAAGTACGAGTTGTTCGTAAGTTGGACATTCATAACTTGGGGACTACCTGTACTTGTTTTACATAACACAGCAGATGCTTGTACATCTCCAAGTTGAAAAGGCTGGTCCCCAGGAAAAAAGCTGATGCCTTGAAACACTCCCCATCAAGTTCAGTGGCTTTCCATTCTGATATCCCAATTATGAAGTATTTTCATTCCAGTGCCACACATATTATATATTCACACAGAGTGAATTAGCACAGGCCAACCTAACCCAAGTCTTATTTCAAAGCCCATACCATCCTGCCACATAGTCAAATTCCATCAGACTCTGTTTGAATATACTGTACAGTCGGCCCTCCTTATCTGAGGATTCCGTATGCGCAGATTCAACCAACCATGGGTCAGGAAAACCTGGAAGTTCTCTCTCCAGCACACGTTGCTTGACAATGTACAGACTATTTTTCTTGTCATTATTCCATCAACAATACAGTATAACAACTATTTGCATAGCATTTACATTGTATTAGGTATTATAAGTAATCTAGAAATGACTTAAAAGTACAGGCAGTCCCCAGGTTATGTATGAGTTCCATTCCTGAGTCCGTCTTTAAGTGGGATTTGAAGTCGGAACAGGTACATCCGGTATTATTTAGCATCAGTTAGTCAAACATTTTTCTTAGTATATGGTACATATTTTACCTTTCTATGCATATGAAACAATTGGGAAACATAGGTATTTCAATAATTTAACCACTGCGTTGCTTAGTAATAATTGTAGCTTTCATCGGGGCAGGGTTTTTCACATTCTCCATTAAAATTGTTCCGACCATTGACCAACTGTAGCCTAACACTTTTCCGATGACGTTTCACCTCTTTCTGATCACGTTAATACTTCCACCTTATTTTCGATTGCGATCGTGATTATTTTCATGAACAGAAATGCTGCGGATTCAGAGCTGCACCGCCAGGTCCTAATGTCCACCGCATGGAGACATGTTGTTAAATAAAGTCCGGGGCTCTGCTGGGTCCTAAAGACCACCGCACTGATACATGTTAAATAAGGGACTTGAGCATCCACGAATTTTGGTATCCGCGGGGGGTCCCGGAACCAATCCCCCGAGGATAAGGAGGGCCCCCCGCAGATAGTCTTTTCAGTGGTGGACTAAAAATGAGCTTGGACAACGTGAAAGTACATGTTCTGAGGCACAAAGTGAACACTGAAGCACCAACTATGCAAGTGGAAAGCAAGAACAAATGGATGATACACAAATGACTGACAGAGTGACATGAGTGCAAGCAAAATGTAATTCAATTGGTGCCATTTAGATCCCCATTACCTTGAAAGTTATAACCTTAAGCTTGATCAAATCATCCATATGAGTAATATAATTACACAGAGCTCGACACTCAAAACATGACCAACCCACAGAAAAATAAAAATAGAGGAACTCAACAGGTCAGGCAGTATCTGCAGATGCACCACTCCTCCCCAAATAGGTGCTGCCTGACCTGCCCAGTTCCTCCAAGTAGATTGTCTTCCAACATTTGTAGTCTTTTATCTCCATGACTGAAACTCCGTAATAACTAGGCTAGTTCTGATTTTTTAAAGGTTCAAGTTAGAGGACTTGCTAGTAATCAATATTTGACTGCTGCCCTTGTACCCTACCTACATTGGCCACAGAGGCTGCTATCTTCAGTGTGTGCGGCAGCAACTTGCCAAGTGGTTTTAATTGAAAGGGAAGGAATAAAGCTTCAGCTAACTTCTATCCCCATTGATTGCCAAAATGATTGCCATTCTTTTATTGATCATGGATAACCATGGAATAATTCATTATTCTCCTGAGCATTTGGGTTGTTGAGACTAAGATGGCACATCATTACCCTCCACAGCAGTTAAGGATCGTTAATTGGCAGGAGCCACTTCTCAAACACAAAACTCTGCTCATGAAATTCTGAAAAATGGATGAAGATAAAGACCATAAAACAACTACAATGCTCAGTCTAGAAGGCAACAATTAACTTTAGCCTCCTATACATTTGAATCATGGACTACATTCAGCAGCATCTCAAAATACCTCAAAACTGTGAGGTGATACCTTGAAAGCACTCCCTGTAAAATCTCCACATCTATGGATAGAACAACTGGCCAAAGTCTGTGTTCACTCCTAGGCCAACATGCATGGCATTGACATCATTATACTGCTGACTCCTTTACCACATAATTCACAAACCTTATTAGATTCATGAAAGAGATATACTATTACAATCTCTCTGAAAAATCATCAGCCAATGGTTCAAGAAAATTCTTATGGACTCTGAAAAAATCTGTAACAATCTCATCATGAGAACTCAGCCCTCAGAGCAGAGGAGAAACCTGGATGAGAAACAAGTTCATTCATTCACAAAACACAACAGCCTAGTATGAACAGCAGGGGAAGCACACCAACCAAACTTCCAACCCTTCTGGAGAATCAGAAGAACACAAGACGAGCATTCATTCAGAACAGTGTAATTTTGTAGATGAAAGCAGAAGGGCTATGGAATTTAGGATTCATTTAACAAGACATCTGAAATTACTGACTCAGCCAAGTACACGGATAGCAGACTCAGCTGCTATCAAGTTTATAGTAACTCAGACAACTGAATTGCTATCACCTTTGCCTGGTTAAGATTGTATGTACATCTATAATTCATTGACAGTTCATGACGAATTGGGATAGCAAAATTTAGTTCAGCAGATGGAAAAACATTAAGTGGCAATAAATGGAAACATGATTGATTACTTTGTACACAGTGAAGGCCACTATAATATAAAGTCAAGATGGAAAGGAAATGGGAAAGTGGATACTATATACAAAATGTGCTTGGGATTCTATGGAAGGAATGCAAGAGATTAGTAATAATGGCAGTTGAGCCAGTGAAAGCAAGTAGTCTCATGGACAAGACCAAAGAGGTGATTGTGAATTTAAGGTGCAGGCAGACTACTCCTCTCTACATATAGAGAGAGAGTCAGGAGCACCAAGTTTCTGGGATCGCACATAACTTGCGACCTCATCTGGTCCTTCAACACCACCTACTTCGTTAATAAAGCACAGCAGTGACTCCACTTACTGAAGAGATTGAGTCAAGTGAAGTTCCCCCTCCCTAAACTTTAACCAATTTGATTAAAAAAGAGTGCCATCGAGAGTGTCCTGACCAGCTGCATCATCGTCTAGTATGGGAATTGCAAGGCATCTGACTGCAAGTCACTACAAAGGATTGCGAGGACTGCTGGGAGGATCATCTGGGTTTCGTTTCCATCCATCAGAGATATTTATTAGGAGTCCTGCATACGCAGGGCCCTGAGCATGACCAATAAACCCTTCCATCCGTCCGACAATCTCTTTGACATCCCCCCAAACCCCCACGACCCCTACCATCAGGCAAGAGGTACTATAGCATTACCAATTGGGATGTATGGGGTGTCAAGGAGGGGTAACAACTCTGGTGGGGGAACATGTCGTGTCCTTTTCAGGCAATTTGTCCACCTGGCACTCAGCTCTCAACTGTGGCTCCACGTAGCTGTTTGCATGCAACAGCAGCCACACTCCGAGCAACGGTTTTGACAAGCCGGCTAAACCAAGTGAGAATAGCCGACAGGTCTCAAACCCTTGGTGAGATAGGGAGCTGTCTATCCCAGCATATGAAGTCAGACTCCGGTGGATTGAGCGGACGAGACCAAGGGAAGGTCCAGCGGCCAAGAAGGCAGTCTCTGCAAGCATCGTGGAACGTGTAGAGCACGACAAGACACAGATGATGTCCTGGTCATCCACCGTGCCTAGTCCCATCTCCAGCTGGCTCAACTCTTGTCTTGCCACTGGATACAGATGGGAATTGGGAAGAGAGAGTGAGGCTGATGCTGCGCAACTCTCCCTCACTTAAATCCAAATCAAGCATTAGTCTCAACACCATTATAATAAGCCGCTTGATGGCATAGTGGCATCAGTGCGGGACTTCGGGGCGAAATGTCTCAAGTTTGAATCCGGTCGGCTCCTGTGCACGTTCTCCATCCGTGCTAGGTTTTAGCTTCGAGCCAGCATCTCGACCTCGTAAAAAGTACTAATGGTGTCGAGGTCTTCATCGATGACAATGGACAAACCTTACTGCAGCATTAGGACAGGAACTGTTAGGATGGGAACAGCTTCTTCCCCCCGCCATAAGACTACTGAACTCCCTGACACCATCCAAGTCTGATCACATGCAAATCATCAATAGCATTACACTGTTTATTTTTTAAACTTGTATCCTAAATGTACCTTATTATCTGTTGGAATTATTTCTGGTAATGTTACTTTGCCGTATGGCTTTCTCTGTCTCTGTTTCTTCACCCCCACCTCCCCGTGTATATATGCACTAGAGCTTGCAGTCAGATGTCTTGCAATTCCCATACAAGATGGTGATGCAGCTGGTCAGGGCACTCTCAATGGCGCTCCTCTAAAAATTGGTTAGAATGGGAGGAGAGGGGTACCCTCACTCACTTACTCACCTCAAATCTCCTCAGGAAATGGAGACGCTGCTGTGCTTTGACTAAAGAGGTGGCGTGAGGGACCCGATGAGACCATCTCTTATGTGTACTCCCAGAAATTTGGAGCACTTCACTCTGTCCACAGAGGAGACGTGTACGTGCAGTGAAGAGTGGTCAGCCTGCACCTTCCTCAAGTCCTCATCATCTTTATGGCCTTGTCCATATTGAGACTCAAGTTGTGCTCACACCATTCTACCTGCCACTCTATCTGATCTCTGTATGCTGTCTCGTCATCATTGCTGATGAGGCCAACCACAATTGAGTCATCAGTGAACTTGAACTGGATCTAGTAGTGTACAGAGAGGTGTTGAGACCCAATGAGGACAGCTTATGCTCCAGCTTCTGAGATGATCATATTAAACAGAGCTGAAGTCAATAAACAGTACCCTGGCATATGAGGCACTATTTTCCAGGTGAGACTGGATGGAGTAGAGTGCAGAAGCTATGGCATCACGTGTGGACCAATTTGAGTAATAAGTGAACTCAAAAGGGTCCAATGCAGCAGGAAGATGATATTTAATGTAATCCATAACCAACCATTCAAAGTACTTCATTATCGTTGAGGTCAACGCCATTGGACAGTGGTCGATGAAGCAGATCGTCTCCCTCTTGATTTCTAATTCAAGTAACATTTTTTAGCCCTCAGAGTGGACAAATAAATTGAGTTCTCCTTTACCGCAAACCACCAGTGCCAAATGCTTACACTGCAGTATTAATTCTGGTTGGTCTGCAAAAGACTTAAAAGTTGTCTATGTCTCATGCATTGCACTAATTGTAAAGCTGAAACTGAACTGCCAAGTAACTATCTTTAAACCAAATTTAACTCCAAATTTAAGTGGTATAGGTAGGTAGGGATTGGTGGAATAAAATATAGTATTAGTAGAATAATATACATTGAAATCTAAAGGGAAATAGAAAATAATGGGAAAAGGATTTATTAAAAATCAACAAAACAGTATTGAGGCACATTTCCAACAATTATTGGTTAATTGTTTATTTCTGGAAATGTTACTGTGATAAAGATATCTTGTCATTGATCTGGTCCCATCAGGAAGCTTCTGATATGTTAAGAACTACACTTTGATAATAACAAGTTTATAAACAGTAACTGAATGTACAATTTCCTCCCAATCTAAAATTGGTAATTAACATTTTTTCCTCCAACTGAACTGCAACTATTCATGTTAAAAAGTGAGTATTTATTAAATAAAATTTTGAATCTTCATTTACATCAACTTCCAAGATGTTAATGAAAGTGTTTTGAGCAAATTTTTTGGGGAAAATGTTTATATATCCACAATAAATAAAGCTATCCAAAATAAGAATGCAGTGAAAATCCTACTTGAAGTATAATTCATAAACATGAGTCCAGCAAAAATTGTTAGGCATTTTGAATTTCACACACCATTCAGCTCGAATAAACATTTGAATCAAGATATTTTCTGTAAGACAAGACATTCTGCAGATGCTGTAAATCTTCAGCAACTCTCACAAAATGCTGGCGGAACTCAGCAACTCAGGCACATGTATGTAAGGGAATAAACAATCAACTTCTTGGGCTGAGACCCTTCATCAGGTCTGGAAAGGAAGGAATACTTGGCTATAGTTCCACAAAACACAGGATTCTTTCCTCTAATTATACACATATTCATAATACAACTGCAGGAAATTTCCTTCATTCACCCTTTTAACAAAAGTTCTTAGCAGAACAATGGAATGTTTTAACTGCTTATTTTGTAGGGTTTGCATTGCTTATATTGTATGAACTAGTTTCACATAACTGAAGATTATCTAATAATTGCCCTTAGCAACCAGGTGAAACCAGAATAAGGCTGGGGGTGGAGGGGGGGGGGGAAGAGAAGGAAGAAGATGGGAAGTAGTATAAGCTGGCAGGTGATTAGTGCTCTGAGATCTGAGCATTTGTCTCAGATCTCATCTCCATTGTACATTTGTCCATCCCCATTGATTTCCCTCCTGGTACCCATCCTTATAATCTTAACAAGTACTACACATGCCCCTGCACCTCTCCCTCACCATGATTCATAACCACAAACAGGCCATCCAGGTGAAGCAACACTTTATCTGCAAGTCTATTACGGTCATCTATTGTATTAGCACTTCCAGTGCGGCCTCATCTATATTGGTGAGACCTAACATAGATTGGGGGACCACATTTTTGAGCACCATCACTCTGTACCCTGCAAAATAAAAAACAAGCTGACTTGGTAGCTACCCATTTCAATTTGACTTCCCATTCCCATTTTGACATGTCTGTCCATTGACTCCTCTACTGCCACGATGAGGCCAAACCCAGGTTGGATGAACAACATCTCATATTCCGTCTGGGCCCCCTCCAACTTCCAGTAAATTCACCCTATTCCCTCCTCTCTTTTTCCATTCCCGATTCTGATTATCCTCTCACCTTTCTCTTCTTCTCAGTTTCCCCTATTTCCCTTTCTTCTATGGTCCACAGTTCTCTCCTATTGGATTCCTTCTTCTCAGCCCTCTAACCTCTTCCAGCTATTATTCCATCTCAGCTTTTACTTCATTCCTTGTCACCTGGTCTTATCTGTCTCCTACCAGCTTGGCTTCTCCCCTACCGAACCTTCTCATTCTGGTTTCTGCCCTCTTTATTTCCAGTTCTGATTAAGGGTCTCAGCCTGAAATGCTGACTATTATTCCTTTCTGTTGATGCTGCCTGACTTGCAGCATTCCTCCAAGTTATTTTCTGTAGCAAGGTGCAGCATATATAAAAAAAAGTTCATCTTACAATGAAAGCAAAAAATGACATTAAAAAGTATGAAGGTATGCTGATTTTGGCTCAAGTTTTCCAAATTGCTTTTGCTTAAATCTGTGGAACCTGTGAAAGGCACATGATGCCCAGCATTTAAAACTCAATATTTACACACAAGAGACTGAGGGCCTCCAGTGGTAAAACTTGGTAGTAAAATAATTAAAACAGATTTAAACCAGAGAAAATATGTCCCAAGGTTAGCAATGCAATTCACAAGGGTCTAATCAGAAAACACAAGGGCACTCTGTTAAATTTCTGTGCTGAAAGCAGTCATACAGAATATCATTATCATACCTGCAATATCATCCTTCCCAATAAAAGATTCTAGGAAGTTACACAACAAAAAGTAAAAATGTGGCAAATAATCCACAAATGAAGATAACATAATTGAAACTTGGCTATAGTTCCACAAAACACAGGATTCTTTCCTCTAATTAAACACATATTCATAATAAAACTGCAGGAAATTTCCTTCATTCACCCTTTTAACAAAAGTTCTTAGCAGAATAATGGAATGTTTTAACTGCTTATTTTGTAGGGTTTGCATTGCTTATATTGTATGAACTAGTTTCACATAACTGAACTGAAGATTATCTAATAATTGCCCTTAGCAACCAGGTGATTGGTTTTGGCCTTACGTTTTTGATGTGTTTGTAATTTTGGACAGAACTCCAGCAAGTTATTTGTCACCTTTTAAGAGTTCCCCGAGAATGAAATGATTTTCTCTATGCCCTACAATGTACTCAATTATTTTGAAACTAGCAATAAAAGAAACAAATTTTCTAATTTCTTCTGTTTACATTCCAAAACATAAGAAATTTGGGAGGTATCTCGAAGTCCTCACAGCATTAAAAATAATTACAAGAGTATATTAGCCAACCTTGCATTTCCATCAGAACAGTAAATCACGCTGCTCAAATTCAACAGCATACAGAAATGCTGAATAAAGACTTGTCTAAGCAAGACAACATATTTCATGGCAACAGCAATTAAATTCTATTAGTTTCGTTATTAGAAATAGTAGAAATTTCACACATTATTTACATTTTCTTCTGGATCAAGGTTAAGCTGATGCTCTTCACAAATACTTATTTTTGTATAAATATTATGTACTTCATCAGCCTGTTGGAAAACCTTGTGTTCTAGAAATCAAAGGAAATAGGCACGGAATTTTACCCTTAACAGCTTGTAAAGCTAAGGGTTGTAGTAATTTGTTAATTTTCAGATTGTAAGACTGGAATACACATGGCTATTAAAAAAAAAGCATGCAATTGAAAAAGCTGTATTTTACTGATAGCAAAGCTAGAAGGTACTTCTAATAATAACATCGCTTTAGATTCATTAAAAAATGTTTAACACTCAAACAAAAGAAAATTATATTGGATCATTCTGCAGTTAAATTCCCAATGGAAACTCTCCTTCAAATCCCTTTCATCCATTTCAATATTCCAACCAGCAGCAGATTAAACATGAAGATAAGGATTTCTTTTAACATACTAATACTGGTAAAGATAATAATCCTTTGCTAAAATTAATAAAAATTATCTACAGACCAGAAACTGGATCTGGAATAACCACATTTACTTAGAGCCCAGTTTTTGTTACAAATATTGATTTACAGTTTACATCAATTTTAGATTTTCATGAAATCCATTAAGAATGAAAACTAGAGCATACTTTATTTTAAATCAACAGTAACTCACTACTCTCAAATTCTAAATTGAATGTGCATTGCAAACTGAGATTTGGCTGTGACAGCACTCTAAAACTCAATTTTCAGGTCTCAAAAGTTAAGACACACAGCAGAATGTTGAGCACAAATCGAGACTCCACAGCACTGCATACTTTGAGTGGATATCAAACCAAGAACCCATTGTTTTCCAAGATTAAACACAAACAAAAAAATCAGGTTATTTCAAGATCAGAGGCATTTTCCCAATGCTCTGTCAAACATATTTAACCTAACTATCAGTAAAAGAAATGAACTGGTCATTTAATTATTTCCCGTTCATGGGAACTTAATTATACACACTGGCTGTTTTCCCACATTGTAACAATAAATACACTTTTCAAATAATTCAGGACCATAGTCTTGGGACATCGAGGGCAAGAAGCAATACGCAAATTTATTACTTAATACTAGTCTTTTAAACTTAAAATAGAGAACACATCTTTTAATGAAAGTTCGCTTGGCTAAAAGGCTGAATTATTAAACTGTTCTATTTGAAATGTATTTAAAATATAAAAATATTCTCAACAATCCATGTTTCAATTATATAGTGACTACCTGACTGCAATTAAAACAATAAATTTGAATCAGCTTGTAAAAAATTGACCTTGAAAACTAAGTTAAAATTATTGAAATAGAAGACTAAAATCTACATTAACACCTTCATACATAAAAAATCAATTATCAAACATTCTGTGGCACATTACACCCTTAAAGGTTAGTATACAGATGACCCTCCTCATGCATTGTCCAAGCACTATATTGCCACATTCTATGCAACTACACATTATCATAAAGTTCTGGATTTGCAGATTTCATTTATGCATTTATTGTGCATAGATGATTTCAAGGAACAGATTCTCTGAACTAAAATGTATAGCTTTCATTCACTAGCTATTTCATTCACTAATAAATTCACTAGCTATTAAATCCACTTGCAGAAAGAAAAAGAACACAAGATAGTTGGCTCAACTTATCAAAGGGGGCAAACTTTACTTTGTCAAACCTTTTGAAATGTTCAAAATATTCAGTTTATAATAAGTATCTGGTTATTTAAATAAGTTCAGAGAGAAACATAATAAATAGTATATTTCCTAATCACCTGAACCTGAAGGTTTTAAACAAGAATCTATTTACAACTAGAATCAATTCACAAGTACAGTCACAATTACCATCTATTCCATTGTACTAGAATAGAACATCCGTAAAGAAGCGTCTGGAGAAGTATGAGAGGCATCAGTAAGTATTATGAACTACAACTGCTTAACAGTTGAGCAGTATTTCCTTCTTTTTCTTGCCTTAATCTTAAACACAAAAAACCCAGGTAATAGGGTGTGTCTAAATCACTACAGCTCAATTATCTTTTCCAATAGTGATAATTTTTATTTATTGAAATAAGATGCAAGATCAAACCAATTTCAAATTCAGAAGATGTCATTCTATGCAAAAGTAAATTTATATCTTGTTAAAGTTGTTCCTTGCAGGTGGAAGTAAAATTTAATGTAAACAAGAGAGATTTGCAAATATTAAAATATAGAGCCAAACTAAAAGATAGAAATTTTGGTTCAAAAACTTCTCAGAACAAAAGCACATAGAACATTTTGCATGCAATGTTCTTAATGGGAAAATGAGCTCCTTGGAAAAAGTTTTTAAATTAAGTATGCACTCTTGCCATTTGAAGTCAATTTTGTTTCTAAAAACCAAAAATTTTGTAACAATCTACTGAATTGATATTGTAGTCAAATGAAATTAACTCACAGATGAATGCCAAAATCCAACTGTCAAACAATCCATATTTTAAAACTGATGCTTCAGTAAAGTAGTTGAATTGTTATACCATCTGTTTCTAAACATGAACTTTTAGATTATTAAATGAGCAATAAATGGTATTACATAAAATACCATAGTGAACTGTTTTTCCATATACACCAAATGGACCTGCTTCTACATATAATGTTGTTTCCAACACCAGGTTGCACCATTATGCCAATGCAGGCAGCAGGGAAAAAAAGCATCCTAAACTGAATGCAGGTGCTTGCTAGCAGCAAAGTAGTAAGAGTTGAAACTGGAGATAATAGGAATCAATTTTTTTTAAATGAAAGAAGGATTTCTTAAGGTACATATTATTGCAAGTCTCAAAACCATATTAGCTGAGAATCGTTTATATACTATATTCTATACATTGTCAAGGGCTCAAAAAACAACAAAGTAAAATAAATTTGCATATTTTAATGTTAGATTTGTTCCTGTAGTCCACTCCCAAACTACTTCCTTGAATAAAGTCTACAACAGCACTTATTGAAAGAGTATTCCATTGCAGCAGACAACTTCACCAATGAAATGAAAATCAAACACAATATACTAACATGGGCCATAGCTTGTTTTTAAACTTGATGTGTTATAGTTTTTGTGTTATATTGCATAACAAATTTCAATTAGCAATCCTGCCAGGTTATCCAATATTTTACATAAAATATTATATACACACAAAATACAAGTATTCTCAGTGAAGTAAAGCCACTAATAATGTAAAACAAAGCACTTTTAAGTTCAGTCTCCTTATAACCCAAAACAGCAATCCCTTAAACAACTGATACACATTGGAAAAAGTCCACGAAATAGTTAGACAATATCTAGAACTCAGAATTAACAACTGCTTTTGCTGATTAAAGTATGCACCACAGACAGAACAAAATACCAAGCAACCTTGAATTCTTCCAGAACATTCAGAGTAAGCTCTTACACATATTGTTCCATGGCGATACCCAAAAATAATTCTACAAAACAGATGATGAAATATGGTGCCATTTTAATTGCTTTCTTTAAAAATATAACAACCCCTGTACAAATAATAAAATGCAGAAACACAAGTAAAAATGCTAATGCACAGCAACTGGTTATTTTAATTAAAGAAATTGAATAATTTACAAGTTTTCACTGGGCAATTTAAGTATTATCCGTTTTACATCAACACCTAATAATTGATTTACAAAAAATTCTACTGTGATGGCTTACCGTTTTTTTATATCAAGTAATTTTAAGAATTATTTGCAACAGCTTCTTGCAAATATACAAGCTGATTAAGTGAGAAAATTAAGACTATTTGCTAAACCCGAATTTGAAAATAACCTAGAGGGGAAAAGATAGCCAACACAATACTGTACAGTGCAAAAGGAAGCCCCAAAACAAATCAGCTGAAGAGAATTGGCCTGAAGTAATTAACAAACAAAAACAAAACCTCCCTTCCAGCACAAGCACCAAACACCCCGTACCCACCCATCTCACAACTCCCTTTACACAGCTGACCACCCCTTCCTTCTCATTAAATTAATTCAGAGTCGACAACCGAAGAGACTATGGAAAAAAAACTATTTGCATCTTCAGCAACTGGGGCCTGGTAATACACTTCACGACTTTTACTAAACTATTAACATTTTCACTCAAAGAAATATTCTGTCATAGACGAAAAGCAATAATTTGTTTTCAAATTTTAAAAAACTTGATACTGCGATTGTCAAACGAACAAAGGAATTTAAAATTGCCACCTAGACCTGATTTTTAAATATGTTCGCCCCTGCACCCCCACACCTACAAATATCAATTATCACCTTTTCCCTGAGGGCGTTATGGGGGGGGGGTGCGGATGAAGAATGGAGGAAAAGGCTACTCGACACAGATACCGGATTAATACAGCCCATAATTTACTGAAGCGACCATCAGAAGTCTCAAATTAATCCAAAATTTCACTTGGTCATGACAATCAAAGCGGACAACACATTAAGTGTCTAAATTATTTCCTCTTATTACTTCCAATTTTTAAAGTCACGTACCTCACTTGCTCAAGCACAAACATATATTTCCCGAAATAAAACACATTTCCAAAGTAGACACTTTGAATACTGTATCCATCTTCTGTATACACAAAAGACAACCTAACATGATAACCAGACATCCCGCCCCAACACTACACTGATTGGTATAACATTGCACCCACGGTCTCGATACTAACAATCCTGCCGACTAGATTGATTGGATTCAGATCCTCTAAATTTCCATTATGTAACTCTGCACGCCTCGATTGACCCAAGCCGCCGTCAATCACAAACACCGGTATATCAATCATTTTCAACAGGGAGGGAAACACATTCATTGTCTTACAATCATGTCAATCATTACGTCTGAGCAGTTGACTGGTCCTGACATCTGTCAATCACCTATAGCTGTCTATGCATGTACTAGTCGCGTCGGCAACAAAGCCAGCCCGTGCACACTATTGGCCACCTGCCACGTCGATCGCCTATCGCAGTGAGGCTATTGGACACCTGCCCCTTCTATCAGGCAGGCTACAAAGATCATTCGTTGCACGCTACGTCAATCAGACTGTAGTCGGACCGTGTTTTTCTGATAGCAAGCTAGGTTGACGCCATCCGCCCGTCCGTCGCCTATTTAGTTTCTACGCATTTCGTGTTTTGTATAATGTCTTTCACCCCCCCCCCACAAATCTCCCGACGGCTCCCAAAGCGGCAGGTGACAGATCATAAATAAAGCGGCTTGAAATCCTCTGGCCTACTCAGTTCCAGCCGAGGTGAGGAAAAAGGCCTCAATCACACTCGGACAGAACAAAGCCAAAACAGGTACACTGAGCCCCAAGTGGAAAAACACTCCTCAAAAGTTAAACCCCAGAATCATCGACAGCCCTTCGACAGTTCCGTTACCTATTAATTAACGCAACACTGTGGCCATAACGTAAAACTAAAATAGCAATGGTCATCGGGAAAATACAACTGTTTTATGTGAGCTTCGGAGTTCAGTAATGTTTATTTACTTCCACAACCCCCCCCCCCCCCAGGAGTGCTGGTGTTCAGAGATAACTGGGGGGGGGGAGAGTGAGGCGACTAGGGGTGGAGGCAGAGTGTCTGCTGCCTCCGCCCGGGGACGTTCATCACTCACACTCAGTGAGACAGATGAACCGCCCGTCGCTGCCACAGTCCGGATTAACTCACAGGCGCGTCGGCGACCCCGCTTTACCCACCTCCCTCCCAACTGGCAGCCCGCGGAGGGGGAGCGGGCGAGGTGCCGGCCAGAGCGGCGCTTGCGGCCCGCGGTCTTCCCGGGCCGTTCAGTTTGAAGGCTCGGACGCGCGCCGGCAGCAGATGCAAACTTACCGTTTGTTGTGAAGCGCGAGACAGCGGGTCAGCACACTGCGGTGACGTCATTCAACCTGTTCGGCCATGACGTCACGCGGCGCCGCGGCTTCGAACCGAAAGAAACGCTTTCCCGTGTCATTCGTTGTAAAAGCTGGAACTGAGTGATTCCGGGGTTCTTTTTACAAATTTCTGGCTAGTTTTGTTCGGTAGGGAGTCTTTTATTTTCCGACATTTTTATATTTTGTCATGTTAAAAATCGTCCAGATGTTTGCCATATTTTTAACCAAGTGGCTGTAAAGTAATAATGCAAATTGACATCATGTTCCTGCATTGCAAACTTTGGTTGCAAGGGAAAGCTTGGGAGAATAATTTTTAGAGAGGATTCCCGAGTATCACTTTGTACTAAAGGGGTTTAAAAACAATATTAAACAGTCCTAAAGAAGGATCTGGCCCGAAACATCGACTGTTTGTTCTTTTCCATGAATGCCGCCTGATCTCTTTAGTTTCTCCAGCACTTTGGAATTCCAGCATCAGCAGAATTTCTCGTGTTTACAGTAATATTGCAGAAGGAGGATTTTGACTCGCAGTTATCTGTAAAACCAATTGATTTTGATCTGTTTAAGATAGATATTTTATTGATTCGAAAGGAAATTACGGTGACACAGTAGCATTTCAAGCGCACAGATATACAAATATTAGAAGATAGGTAAGAAAGAATAAAAAAATAAGTTATCTCAACCACTCTAACAGGAGGGGGTGGGTCATCACTTCCCCTGCTACAGGTTGACTCCTTATAGAGCCTAATGGCCGAGGGTAAGAATGACCTCATATAACGCATTTTGGAGCAGCGCAGTTGTCTTAGTCTATTACTAAAGGTCCTCCTTTGTTCAGCTAAGGTGGCATATAGAGGGTGAGAAACATTGTCCAAAATTGGTAGGATTTTCTGTAGGGTCCTTTGTTCTACCACAGCCTCCAGTGTGTCCAGTTTGACTCTTATAACAGAGCCAGCCTTTCTAGTCAATTTATGCTATTGCCCCAGCACACCACCGCATAGAAGATTGTACTGGCTATGTACAGTTTAACGTTTTTGTAAAGCAAACCGCAGCTCCTCCACTGGATGTCGTCAACGAGGGCAATAATGCTTCAACTATTCTGAGTGTATCAGGACTTAACTGTTATAAAAAATATTGTTATAGCGATCTGTCACGAAGCATATTTTTAAAAAGGTAGAAATCTGAAGCGTTTCGCACATTGCAAACATTTAAAATGTTTCATTGTATTTGAGCTTGCCATACTTGTAAAACATAATTTTCCATATAACTGGTGAAGTTAGTCAAAACAAAATTCCACTTGTGGATATCTTAAAATATCATATAACTGTAATAAAATAACCGAATTCTTAATATTTTGTTATTAAATCAGTTAAATTAATCACATTCACTGACATAGTATATTCTTGAATGTTTTCTTTTAAATATTAACGTGTATATATAATTATGTTACCTATCCAACTATGTGCAATTTTAGATCAAAATCATTTCCTCTGAGAATCCAGTAATAAATGTCAAATTTGTGGAGAATGAACCATCACAGTTGGGTTCAGTTTCAGGTATGCAAGATTATACCTTTGACAGAAAAGTTTATGCCAGATTTTATTTACTAAACCATGCATTTCATGGGAGATATTTTAAAAATTCCATGTTGATTATCTCTGATGATAACAAATGCCACCAAAATAGCTAACTAACTGTGCCCTGTGTGCTTGATGTGGGATGATTGCATACTATTTTAACATTTGTGGCACATTTACCAGAAATGTATCATTTAAGTCGACTTGTTTACTGAGAAAATAAGTCAGTATATATTAAGTTACAGTAACTGATATGCAAGTCTCAAAGCTGATCTGTTTATCAAATGTTTTTAGTTACATGGCTGCCATATTGAATTTCTGAACAAGGGACAAGATCGCTTATTTTTAATATGGAGTCCATGACAGCAAGTGACAAACTTCATGAATAAATGAGCAGCCTTTTGTGTGCAAGAAACATTTCCACTCTTTTCAGATTTCTGCCAACACAGAGCCGGATCAGAGTAAAATGTGTTGGAAAGAAAGTTCATTCAATTATAATTTAGCATTTTATTAAGTAGGGTATTTGAAAATAATTAAGTTAATTTACAATTTTCTTGATCTAGCATTAGTGTTTGCTCCTAGAACAACTAAGATGTGGAAGCTATGGTTTTCACAGTTTTGCAAGTTCCTGTTTTGTTTTCTCCACCTTTATACTTCAGCACACAAGTGCCATGAGAAATGGAAAGTGTAACCTACTCCTAGGTTTAGTTCAGGAGGAAATCAAAAGAGTTCCCTAATTTCTGATAATTTTGCTTACAAGTTTGATCCCAATAGGTCAAAGAAATAGAAAGGAGAGTTCTGTGTATTCAAGAAATTGTATCATATGGAAGGGATAGATATAGAAATACAGCACAAGAGCAGGGCTTTTGACCCACCATATGTACTCTAACCATGATGCCAATCTACACTAATCCCATGTCCTTGAACATGGTCTGTATCCACCTATTCCCTGCCTCTCTAAATACCTCTTAAACATTGCAGTCATATCTACTTCAACATTTTCCCTGGCAGTGTGTTCCAGTTGGCTGCCACTCTCTGTGTAAAACAAAAATGCCTCTCCAATTGAACCTATGCCATTTCTATTTAACAATTCCATTCTGAGTAAAAGACTCTGACTATCTACTCTTTGCTTCTCATAATTTTATATACTTCTGTCAGGTCACCCCTCAACTTCCAGAAAGGTGGTTCAACAGTTACAATGACATTGTTTTCTTCAATATTTTGGGTTGACAGTGCTTCCTTTGAATTACATATCTAGAGCGGCAGACCTGCCTGAAAGTTCACAAAGTAATATTCACAAAACTTTGTCACTAGGTAATTCATGCAATAAGTCTAAAAACTTCTTGGGGCAAAAATCCCAGGCACCCAAATTAATAATCATGAGAAAGCCTGCAGATGCAGGAAATCCAAAGCAACACACACATAATGCTGGAGGAACTCAACAGGTCAAGCGTCATCCATGGAAATAATTAAACAGTTGACATTTAAATAGAGGGCTATGGGTAATTCTAGGTAATTAGTTCGGCACAGCTTTGTGGGCCAAAGGGCCTGTATTGTGTTGTAGGTGTTCTATGTTTCAGGTTGAGACCCTTCTTCAGGAATGAGAAGGAAGGGGGAAGATGCCAGAAAAAATGGTGTGGGGACACGAATGAGACTAGATGGAAGGTGATAGGTGAAGCCAGGTATGTAGGTAGGAAAGGTAAAAGATTGGAGAAGAAGAAACCTGGTAAGATAGGAGAGTGGACCATAGGAAAAAGGGAAGAACAAGGGATGTGGGGGAAGAGATAGACGAGTGAGAAGAGGTAAAAGGCCAGAGTGGGGAATTGAGGAAGAGGGGAGGGGAAGGGAAAAAATACCAGAAGAAGAAATTGATATTCATGCCATCAGGTTGGAAGCTATCCAGATGGAATATAAGGTGTTGCTCCTCCACCTTGAGAGTGGCTTCATCTTGGCAAAAGGGGAGCCCATGGCCCGACGTGTCGGAACAGGAATGGGAATTGGAATTAGAATGCTTGGCCATCGAAAAGCTCTGCTTTTGGCAGATGGAGTGGAGGTGCTTGAGGAAGTGGGCCCCTAATTTACAACGTGTCTCAACAAGGCCACATTGGGAGTTCCAGACACAAATGATGACCCCAACAGATTCACAGGAGAGATGTTTAAATTTATGTTGACAGGGCTGTACACAAATAAGTGCACTAAAACTGATGGAATATTCCCCAGGCTGCTCCATGAGGCGAGGGAAGAGATTGCTGAGCCTCTGGCTAGGATCTTTACGTCCTCATTGTCCACAGGAATGGTACCCGGAGGATTGGAGGGAGGCGAATGTTGTCCCCTTGTTCAAAAAAGGAAGTAGGGATAGTCTGGGTAATTGTAGCCTTATGTCTGTGATGGGAGAGCTGTTGGAAAAGATTCTTAGAGATAGGATCTATGGGCATTTAGAGAATCATGTCTGATCAGGGACAGTCAGCATGACTTTGTGAAGGGCAGATCATGTCTAACAAGCCTGTTAGAGTTCTTTGAGGAGGTGACCAGGCACATAGATTAGGGTAGTGCAGTTGATGTGATCTACGTGGATTTTAGTAAGGCATTTGATAAGGTTCCACATGGTAGGTTTATTCAGAAAGTCAGGAGGCATGGGATCCAGGGAAGTTTGGCCAGATAGATTCAGAATTGGCTTGCCTGCAGAAGGCAGAGGGTCGTGGTGGAGGGAGTACATTCAGATTGGAGGGTTGTGACTAGTGGTGTCCCTCAAGGATCGGTTCTGGGACCTCTACTTTTCATGATTTTTATTAACAACCTGGATGTGGGGGTAGAAGGGTGGGTTGGCAAGCTTGCAGATGACACAAAGGTTGGTGGTGTTGTGGATAGAGTTGAGGATTGTTAAAGATTGCAGAGAGACATTGATAGGATGCAGAAGTGGGCTGAGAAATGGCAGATGGAGTTCAAACCGGAGAAGTGTGAGGTGGTACTCTTTGGAAAGACAAACTCCAATGCAGAGTACAATGTAAATAACAGGATACTTGGTAGTGTGGAGGAGCAGAGGGATCTGTGGGTACATGTCCACAGATCCCTGAAAATTGCCTCACAGATAGATAGGGTAGTTAAGAAAGCTTATGGGGTGTTAGCTTTCATAAGTAAAGGGATAGAGTTTAAGAGTCACGAGGTAATGATGCAGCTCTATAAAACTCTGGTTCGGCCACACTTGGAGTACTGTGTCCAGTTCTGGTCGCTTCACTGCAGGAAGAATGTGGAAGCATTGTAAAGGGTACAGAGGAGATTTACCAGGATGCTGCCTGGTTTAGAGAGTATGGATTATGATCAGAGATTAAGGGAGCTGGGGCTTTACTCTTTGGAGAGAAGGAGGGTGAGAGGAGACATGATAGAGGTATACAAGATATTAAGATGAGTAGATAGAGTGGACAGCCAGCGCCTCTTCCCCAGGGCGCCACTGCTCATTACAAGAAGACATGGCTTTAAGGTAAGGGGTAGGAAATTCGAGGGGGATATTAGAGGAAGGATTTTTACTCAGAGAGTGGTTGGTGCATGGAATACACTACCTGAGTCTGTGGTGGAGGCAGATACACTAGTGAAATTTAAGAGACTACTAGACAGGTATATGGAGGAATTTAAGGTGGGGGGATATATGGGATGCAGGGTTTAAGGGTCGGCACAACATTGTGGGCCGAAGGGCCTGTACTATTCTATGTTCTGTGTAAAGCTATTGATTGCCTATGCCTGTGACTATATTTGATATGCTAAGTGCAATATCCTTCTGGTCTGCCAGCTTGGACTCAAGTCACAAAGGTGCAAACAACTTAGCCATATTTTCCCTGATTTGATTTGATGCAATGCAATTAACACAACCCCATTGTTTTACATTTGACTCTTGCACATATAATCTCTTAGTCTGTGGAGCAGCCTCTGCTTTTAACTTCAATTTGCTGCTTGCACTTTATAGGAAAATTGAAGGCTAATTGCAAGCTTCCTAAAATTACTTACATTTACAGTAAGAACTGAAGCCTGTGGTTCTTGTTTGAATTAACATCTGCTATATTCACATAACTCCAGAATACACATAACAATGAAAACTGAGTTTGTATTTCATTTTGATAGTTTTCCATGAGCACTGATGAAAGGTCATCAGCTTGAAACAATAACTTTTCTCTCCTTAGATGCTGCATAGTTCGCTGAGTACCTTCAGTATTTTCAATTTCATTTTGGGTTTTTAAAACCATCAATATTATACTAGATCTCCCATATGGGATCCAATATCAGTTGATACAGACAGTTTGATTATGAAAACTCTGCCCTATAGAATTGAATTATAAGACTGTAGCATAAGTGATTGAACTTTTTGACATTACTTGATATAATTGCTGGTGAGAACGTTAATTTCCAAGATAAAGTTTAATCTATAATTTAGAATTTTGTTTAATTTTTGAAACACCAGATGGATGAGAAGATGTGGAATTCAATTACAGGATTAGTGTCACCCCATTCACCACATGGACATTCAGTTATATTGTATAGGTGATTGAAGGGATATCAGAAGGGTACATATTATGATTGCAACTCTCTGTTCATAGCACGAGTACACGCCAGTGTGAACTGAATGGGCCAAACACCAGAAAGTTAGAAATACTGCTATCATGTTTGTAATTCTGTAGCATACAGAGTCAAAGAAAAATTTTACACTCAAGATATTAAGGTGTCTTTTATCTTTAATGATGCGGAAATAACAGCAGTGTATATCCTATATTGCTTGCTTTTGCTTAAAATGAAAGCAATGGGAGAATTTCCCTACATCTGTGTGAATCACCACAGCATCCGGCAACCCTGTGATCTATCTTGGGGACCAATGTCCGAGCCTCCTTCAAAAGAGTGAAGCCATGCAAGGCATCAAGGCCTGATGGTATATCGCACTGGGTACTGAAAACATTTACCTACAACTTCTCACTGCTGTACCTGGACTGCTTCATTCCAGTGCCCAAGAAAAGATGGTTGTGCTATTTTAATGGCTATCACCCGGTAGCACTTGCATCCATATAATGAAGTGTTTTTTTGAGCTGGTTATTTCTGGAATTACCTCCTGACTGACCAAGGACTTGTACCCACTGTAATTTGCTTACTGCCACAACAGTGGATGCAATTTCACTGGCTCTCCACTCTTATTTTAGAACACATAGACAACAGGTTTCAATAGGTCCATTAGTGTCAGAAAAATATATACAATAGACATTCTGAAATTCTTTTCCTTCGCAAACATCCATGAAAACAGAGAAGTGCCCCAAAGAATGAATGACAGTTAAATGTTAGAACCCCAAAGCCTCCCAGCTCCCCCTCCCACACACAAGCAGCAGCAAGGCAATAAACCCCACCCCCCACCAGCAAAAAAACATCAGCACACCCAATGAGTGCTCAGGCATGCAGCAAACCATCAATAAAGACACAGATTTGCAGTTCCCCAATGACTACCACAGGCTCTCCCTCTCCCTAATAAGGGAAAAAGAGGTGTCCCCGTTTCACAGCGAGAGGGACATACATTAGACCACTGTTTTGATTACAGCTCAACACCATCATTCTCTCAGTATTAATAACCAAACACTAAAATGTGGACCTCTGCAGCTGGGTCGTTGAATTCCTTTTTGGGAGACCACATTCAGTGCAAAAAGGTAATGACATCCCTTTCTCACTGACTATCAACACTGATGCACACTCTGCCTGATGGATGTGTGCTTAGCCCACTGCCATCCTCTCTCTCTTTACTCATGACTGGGTGACCAAACACAGCTCAAATGCTAAATATAAATTTGCCAATTTGGATAGGTATATGGACAGGAAAGGAATGGAGGGTTATAGACTGAGTGCAGGCCGGTGGGACTAGATGAGAGTCAGCAGTCGGCACATACTAGAAAGGCCGAGATGGCCTGTTTCTGTGCTGTAATTGCTATATGGTTAATTACAACACTGTTGCTGGTAGAATCACAGATGGCAATGAATAGGTTTGTGGGAGTGAGATAGGCCGACTGGTTGAGTGGTGTCACAGCAACAGCATCACACTCAATGTCACCAAGAATAAGGAATTAATTGTGAACTTCAGGAAAGGGAAGTTGGAAGTATGCACATCAGTCTTCATTAAGGGGTCAGTAGTGGGAAGGATGAGTAGCTTCAAGGGTTGGAATGCTATACAGCAGCAGCTTTAAGATCAGGTTCAGTTCCCACCGCTGTCTATAAGGAGTTGGTACATTCTCCCCATGACCATGTGAGTTTTCGCTCACATTCCAAAGATGTATAGTTAAGATTAATGAGTTGTGGACATGCTATGTTGGTGCCAGAAACATGGTGACATTTGCACAATCCTCTCCGATTTGATTTGACACAAGCAGTGAATTTCACTGTATGTTTTGATATACAGGCAACAAATACAGCTAGCCTTTAATCTTTAAAATATTATCTTTAGTTCCTGGGCATCAACATCCCAAAGGATCTGTCCTAGGCTCAATAGATCAATATAATCATGAAGAAGGCATGCCAGTAGTCAACATATTTGGTTTGTCTCTAAAAACTCTTACATTGGTTGTTGGAGTTCATGACTTTGTGGCCAGGTATGTGGATGATTCAAAGATAATGGAGAGGCAGGTAGTGTTGCAGAAGTAGGGCATTAGCAGAAGGACATGGACAGATTAGGAGAATGGGCAGAGAAGTGAAAGATAGAATACACTGTAGGGAAATGCGTGTTCATGCACACTAGTAGAAGGAATAAAGATGTAGATTATTTTCTAAATGGAAAGCAAGTTCAGAAATCAGGTGTGCAGTGGGACCTGGGAGTCTGATTCCCTAAAGGTTAGCTTGCAAGCTTAGTCAATGGTAAAGAAGGCAAATCCAGTGTTAGCATTCTTTTCGAGAGGACAAGAGTATAAAAGCAATGATAAAATGCTGAGGATTTATAAGGCATTGGTCAGATTGCACAGAGTATTATCATCAGTTTTGGGTCCTTTATTTAAGAAAGGAGATAGTGGCATAGGAGAGGATCCAGAGGTGGTTAATAAGAATTATTCTGGGAATGAAAGGGTTAATGTGTTAAGTGCGAGGGATGCCTCTGGGCCTATATGCAATGCAGTTTAGAAGAATTGGTGGGGTGGGGAACTCATTAAAACCTATTGAATATTGAAAGGCCTAGATAGAATGGATGTGGAGAGGATGTTGCCTATAGTGGGGGAATTTAAAACCCAAAGATACAGCCTCAGAATAAAAGGAATTTCTTCAGCCAGAGGATGAAGAATCTGTGGAATTAATTGCCACAGCCATTTGTGAAGGCCATGACATTGAGTATATTTAAAGTGGGGATTGACAGGTTCTTGATTAGTAAGGATGTCAAAGATTATGGGGAGATGGCAGGAGAATGGGGTTGAGACAGATAATAAATCAGCCATGATGGAATGATGGAGCTGACTCAGAATTGCCCTAATTCTGCTCCTATATCTAATAGTCATATATTTTTTTATATAAGCTTTCTGATTAGTTGCATCACAGCTTGGTTTGGAGGGGTAACACCTCATATTCCATCTAGGTCACCTCCAGATTGATGACATGAACATAGTTTTATCCTTCCAATAAATATATGTATTTCTTTCTTTTCCCCTCTTCCTTCCTTCTTCCATTCCCCACTCTAGCTTTTTACCTCTTCTCCTCAACTGCTTACAATGTACCACTGGTGCACCTCCCTCTTCTCCTCAACTGCATACAATGTACCACTGGTGCACCTCCCTCTTCTCCTCAACTGCTTACAATGTACCACTGGTGCACCTCCCTCTTCTCCTCAACTGCTTACAATGTACCACTGGTGCACCTCCCTCTTCCCTAACTCTCCTTTGCTATCAGATTCCTTCTTCTCCACCCTTTTACCTTTCCCACCCTCCTGCCTTTGCCTAACACTATCTTGTTTGTTGCCCATTCCCCATCCCCCCCAACTTTTTATTCTGGAATCTTCCTTCCTTCCTTTCCAGTCTGTTGCCTGACATGCCAACTATTGATTTCCATAGATACTGCCTGACCTGCTAAGTTTCTCCTGTGTTTTGTGTGTGTTGGTATGGAGGCTGCAATGCACAGGTTTGCAAGAGGCTGAAGAGGCCAACTACAACATGGGCACAACCCTCTCCACTCTTGGACATCTTCAAGAGCAGTTCCGCAAAAAGCTGGCATCCATCATTTATTACCCTCACTATGTCCTCTTCTCAATACTGTCATCAGGGAGGAGATATAGGAGATTGAAGACAACAATTTCAGAACAGCTTCTTTCTCTCCGTCATTTGAACCCATGAACACAATCTCATTATTCCCTTTATTGCACCATTTCTTTATTTTTGTAATTCATACATTTTTTATGACTGCACTTTTTTTTGCTGCCACTAAACAACAAATTTCACATCAGTGATAATAAATCAGATTCTGATTAGAATGACTGTCCATCTGCCTGAGTATCCAGAAAACAATACTGTATATCTGGCATCAAAAGTCTAATTTTTAAAATATAGATATATTTCCTTCTTAGTAGCAGAGGTATTATTTCTTAAGATGAATTTCCAAGGAAACCATATGAAGCATTGAGAAAGAAAGCATGATCTTTACTCATATACTGTCCTTTACAGTTTTCAACCTAGCAAGAGATAGCAAGCATCATGCAAAGGAACATAATTATTGTAAACTATTAATGGGGAGTTCATTTCTTTAAAACATATAATTGCAAGTATGTTTTAAAGGAGATGATATGTCTATTTGAGGAACAGAGGACAATGAGCAGTGACAAAACAGCTCATTTACCGGCTGTTTTTTTAAATATATGTTCTCTTTTTTTGCAAGCATGGATACATAGCACATTTTACTGTTGTGTATAGCACATCAACCTATGTGTAACTATGATCAAAGAATGTCAACAGGATCACATACTTACGTAATTATTTAATGTAATTGCTTGTGGTTATATCTGCATGGTTGACTGAAACCTCAAAAAGTACAGGTAATGGATTACCACAAACCATATATCATCAGAGCTCAGTAATATGCAGTATTTCAATGTTACTTTTAGTACATTATTTCAGAAAATATTTGAATTGAAGATGTGGAATACTGGCAAATTAATGCTTTTAGATTATTTAGATTCTTATTCCTTAATGTGATTTTTTTTAATCTTCCTAGTTCACCTTTTGGGGGCCTCATCTGTAACTTTTTTCTCTTTTCTTATTTCAAATATCTTCACATTAAATATTTGTTTCAGTTTTAAGCCATCTCATCTTTGTTAAACACATTTGAGTTTAAAGGTTTCCTGTGAGGTATTGTCAGATTAATAATTTCAACAGACAATTATTTTAACTTCCATAATTGTAGAACATGTGGATGTCTGCCACACAATGGATACCAAACACTATTTGATGCTGGCTTTGATTAGTTGAATTAGTAATTGGACATGTTTATTCAGCCCATGATACCTGTTATTTAACAGAATTGTTCTAGACATATTTCCATTTGTAATATCAAGTGTACTGGCTGTTAAGACCACCATGTCCATGCTGACCATCAAGTACCTATTGGACCAATTTCCATTTTCTAATACAGTCGGCCCTCCTTATCCGTGGGTTCCGCATGCACGGATTCAGCCAACCGCGGATTGGGAAAACCAGGAAGTTCTCTCTCCAGCACTCGTTGTTTGAGCATGTATAGACTATTTTTTCTTGTCATTATTCCCTAAACAATACAGTATAACAACTATTTACATAGCATTTACATTGTATTAGGTATTATAAGTAATCTAGAGATGACTTAAAAGTACAGGCAATCCCCAGGTTATGAATGAGTTTCATTCCTGAGTCCATCTTTAAGTCTGATTTGGAGTCAGAACAGGTACATCCAGTATTATTTAGCGTCACTTAGTCAAATGTTTTTCTTAGTATATAGTACATATTTTACCTTCCTATGCATATAAAACACTTAAGAAACATACATATTTCAATAATTAAACCACTGCGTTGCTTAGTAATAATTGTAGCTTTCATCGGGGCAAGGCCTTTCACATGCTCCATTAAAATTGTTCCAATCGTTGACTGACTAGCCTAATGCTTTTCCAATAACTGATAGTGTTTCACCTCTTTCCAATCGCTTTATTACCTCCACCTTATTTTCAATTGTGATCGTGATTATTTTTGTGAATAGAAGCACTGCGGATTCAGAGCTGCACCACCAGGTCCTAATGTCCACCGCACTGAGACATGGTAAATAAAGTCTGGGGTTCTGCTGGGTCCTAAAGACCACTGTACTGAGACAGGTTAAATAAGAGACTTCAGCATCCGTGTTTTTTGGTGTCCATGAGAGGTCTTGGAACCTATTCCCCGCGGATAAGGAGGGCCGACTGTAGTTGGTCCATAATCTTCTAATCACTAGTGTTTCAAGTTTTCATCTTGATGAATGTTGGAGAGATAGGAGTGAAATTTCTGATTGTAAGTGGTATCACTGAGCTGCTGACAACTACAAATTGGAGAAGATGGGGTAAGACAATCTGAATCAGTTAGACATCAGTAAAGGTGAGTGTTAAGTGGGTTAGAGGTTGCTAACTAAGTTTGAAATCTTTGTAGTCTGGGGTTACGGTGAGGGTCAAAGTCCAAGAAGCAATTATGGCTGATGATTGAGTGAGTGCAGATGCTGTGTTGAGTGGAGGCATTTAATGTTTTGAGGTGTGAATTTCTAAGCCAGTGGGTGACAGTTGGTGAGGTAAGATGTGTTTACTGAGTTGAAGGTTGGGGTGCAAGCTTTACTTGTTGTGAAAATGCTTGCTGTGATGATTGAGGGCTATCATTCAGTGGGAGTCACCATACTGTGAGCCTGTGATTGGGAAGTAGGCTGTGAGAATAGGTCCAAAGAATGACATATCTATCAGTTGATAGTGGAGCAGTAAATCATACATCTGTTATGACCTTGGGAAGAAAATTAAAGTTGGCTCCATATAGGGAGATATGAAGAAATGAAAGTAAATAAATCAAAAATAACCTGCCTGAATTATATTTCCATTGCCAGACTGGGACCTGCTCAGAGTGGCCCCTTTAAGCTGCACTTCTGCAGCTGTACTATTACAACTGAGGATCTTTGGAACCATTTGCACAATTTTCTCTGGACTTCACTCTAAACGTCACCAACACAAGCACAATTCACAATCCATCAAAGCTACATCACAGAAGACTCATCAAGGTTATTATTGCTCAATGTAAGGGCTCAGTTGATCCCATTTCTATGCCCTCCCCCTATAGGCCTGCACTATTTTCTTTTGCCAATTTACCTAGTACCCTTTTAAACACTGACAATCTGTCTGCACTACAACACTAATAGTGCATTCTACTTTTTTATATGAGGAGGTTTTATTTTCCTATCACCTTTGATTCTTTTGCCATTCATCTTAATTACAATGCCCTCTGCCAGTGGGAACAATTTATGAATATTCTATCTCATTCCTAACAGTCTTAAATATCTCTATCAGATTCCTTCTCCAATTGCATTCCAAGGAGAGTAATACTAGTTTCTACGTTGTATCTACATAACCAAATACCTTAATTCTAATAAGTCAGTTCTACACCCAGTTTTTACATCTTTTCTAAAGTCTGGTACCCAGAAATGGAACACAACACCTCACTTGGTGCCAATCCATTGTCATATTTGATTTTTTTTTATCTCTTTTCTGCCTCTTTTAATGATTATGCATGTATAAACCTATCAATTTTCCATATAGAATTATGCCCTTAAATTTATCCTTGGTACTTTTTAGTGGTAAAATCTATTCACCTGCCATGTATACCCAATCTATCAGCTTATCAAGAGCCAGAAGTGCCTGACCAAATTTTCAGATTTCCACAGTTTGACCTGGAAATCATGATAATCATGCTCTGATCCAGAGAAACATTGATTTTCATATGCATATTACTGATTAAAATCTTCTCCAGGCAGTGGGATTTTCTAGCACACATGTGTGCAATGGATTCCACTTAATTGGGACACATTGGGACCAGAACATTTTGGTCCAGTTAGATGAAATTTTTGAAAATAGATAAAAATGTATTTAAAAACTACCTTTTAATTGAATAACAAATTATGTATTTAAATGAATTACAGAATAAATTAGATCAAGACCAGAACTACTACAGTACAAAACACTGTATTAGTTTTTAATCGTTTTCAATGGAGCAGTTCATTCAGAGTAAGCTGTCATGTTCTTTTGATTGACTGTAAATGAACAAAATCAGTGCAGATAGTGGACTGCCTTCAAACAGTGCTTTCAATGATTGATTCCTCCAAATTTTCATTTTAATTTTAACATTCAAGGTGATTGTCAATACCTTCAAATTATTCGTAGTTCCTAACTTGTTGAAGTAGTGAAATTGTTTCATTTACACTCCTAGTCTTTTCTGGCATCTCTAAGCTTGAATGCTTGAAACTACAGTGAGCAAAACAGTTCTGAATATTCTTACTGCTTATTACTTGCCAACTATTAGTGACAAAAATCACGACATTTTGAACACAAACACATAAATGATGCAATTTTAAAACTATTCACTCTAAGCATGGTGTGGTGTCTATCAGCCATACAAGGTCCATGCGACTGACACGAATTAACGAATGTTCAACAACAGTCATCTACCCTAACTAATCAGGATAGTGTCTCAAATAAACAAAGGTAATTTTGGTTATTTTCTCAATTTGTTTTTGTACGTTAAGAGTTGTCCCAAATAAACAGCTGCCCAGATTAACCAATGGCCCAATTAACTGGAATCCACCGTATCCACAAAGTTTAGTTCTGAAGAGCTTCTTTTAATTTAAGGGAAACAGAACTCATTTCTTTGATAATTGACATAAAGGAAAATATTCTTGAATTTACTAAATTTCAAGGAAGTTCAGTGGACACATGAAAGTACAAGAATTGCACAATACTAAATATTTTCTAAAATGCAAGCAGTGATCTTTGGGACCTTCTGGAACCGAATGCTTAGGTGTTAAGTTACTTCAAGTTGTCTGGTACCTTTATATCCCTATACTGTATATACAATACTTTGCAATCAATACAAATGCTACATAATCTGAATTACTTTATTTGCTGAATCACTTTCAGCTGGAATAAGTGATCCTGAGTTTTATTGACCTACTTTACATGCTGTATCTTTTCAGCTATATTAATTAATAAATATGTGATAGTTATTGAATGAAAGGCTTGAGGGTATCATAACTTTGTAATGTGATGGCTCATTTTACTTAATCTTTTTTTTCCATTGGAGAGGGTAAAATGTACCAGATGAGGTCATTTTCATTTGCCAGCCATGTTCTCCCATTTAAAGAAAAAGACAATCCAGCTTTTCCATGTCTTTTGTGATTTTACAAGCAAGATCCTTGTGAGTCAGGTTGATGCTGGATCACAAGAAAGGGAGTTTAGAGGATGGCTTTTTAAAGCTGCTTATGGTTGAGCCCACTAGGGGAAAGACTATTCTAGATGTTATGTAATGATCCAGATTGGATTTCAGAGCTTAAGATAAAGGAACCCTTAGAAGACAGTAATCATGGTATGATAGAATTCACCCTGGTGTTTAAGAGAGAGAAGATAAAGTCAGATGTATCAGTATTACAGTGGAGGAAAGGGAATTACAGAGGCATGAGAGAAGAGCGGACCAAAGTTGATTGGAAGGGGACACTAGCAGGAATGGTGGCAGAACAGAAGTGGCTGGATTTTCTGAGGAATTCAGAAGGTGTAGAATAGATACATCCCAAAGATGAAGAAGTATTTTAAAGGGAGAATGAGACAACTGTGGTTGACAAAGATAGCATAAAAGCATAAGAGAATGTATTTAATGCAGAAAAAATTAACAGAAACTTGGAGGATTGAGAAGCTTTTAAAAAACAACAGAAGGCAACAAAAATGCCATGAAGAGAGAAAAGGTGAAATATGAAAATAAGCTAACCAATAGTATAAAAGAGGATACCAGAAGTTTTTTCAGATAATTAAAGATTAAAAATGAGGCAAGAGTGGATATCAGGCGCTGAAGAGATAGTAATGGGGGGGGGGCCGTTAGACAAAGAAATGGCAGACAAAATTAATAGGTATTTTGCATCAGTCTCCACTGTGGAAGACACCAGCAGTATGCCAGAAATTTGCGAGCATCAGGAGGCAGAAGTGTGAGTATAGTTGCTATTGCTAAGCAGAAGGTGCTTGGGAAACTGAAAGGTCTGAAGGGAGGTAAGTCACCTGGACTAGACGAACTGAATCCTAGGGTACTGAAAGAGATAGCTGAAGAGATTGTGAAGGCATTAGTAAAGATCTTTCAAATATCACTGGATTCTGGAATGATTCCAAAGGACTACAAAATTACAAATGCCACTCCACTCCTTAAGAAGGGAGGGAAGCAGTAGAAAGGAAATGATAGGTTGTGGTGACCCACTTTCTGCACAGGCGAACCGGCTCACAAATAACCAGTGCGCGGGGGGGAGACTTTGGTAAGGCACCTCTGACGTCATTTCTGCCCGGAGAGGGTGGGCACTAGGGATTAATTGCCAGCGCCGCGAAGTTTGAATAAACTAGTCTCAAAACGACTTACCGACTGTGTGTCATTGTCTCTAGCTCTGTACCTAGTACATCGCTACATTGGTGACCCCAACGGTCCAAATGGGATTTGGACCAAAGATGACCGACTCTTCATCTGTTCACGCGGTTTTGCTAAAACTGCTGACTTTCTGGACGCTGCGACCATGCGTGTGGTTTAGCCAAGCAGAAGCCCAGTTCCAGATTCGGCAGATATCTTCTGATGCCATGTGTTACTACCATGTAGAGAGCACCCTTGACCAGGAGACGCCCAGATTGCGGATTTCAGGAAGAAGGCAAATATGAATCATTCAAAGTGCTGCTCATTGGGACCTTTGGCCTCTCTTGGCATGAGCAGGGTGCCTGCATGCTTCACCTGGACGGTTTGGGAGGCAGACTGCCGTCAGCATTGTTGAGCAAGATGCTGGCCCTGGCTGACGGACACAAGCCCTGCCTCATGTTCGAGCAAGCGTTCCTAGAGCAACTGCCCGAGGACATACATCTGCTGCGGGCTGACGCAGATTTTAGCAACCCCAGGAAGGTGGCAGCCCGAGCAGACATGCTCTGGAAAACCAAGAGGGAGAGCGTGGCGTCCATCGGTCAGATTACCAGGCCACACCAACAGCGGACCAGACCAGGCCCGGCAGGGGGGCGCACACAACACAGAGGCAGGAGGGAGGAGGCCAGTGAACAGTGGTGTTTCTACCACGAGCAGTGAGGCACAGAAGCCCGCCGTTGTCGCCCGCCCTTCAAGGGCCAGGGCCAAGGCCAGCTGCCGCTAATGACTGTGGAGGCTGGCCACCAGGACAGCCTCTTGTACATCTGGGACAAACAGTCGGGATGCCGCTTCTTGGTTGACACCGGAGCGGAAATCAGCCTCTTGCCCCCGACGGGAACAGACGCCCGCAACAGGAAGCCAGGACCTACCCTGAGGGCCGCAAACGGCAGCATGATACAGACCTACGGCACCCGCACAGCGCAGCTGCAGTTCGGCGCCAGCCAGTTCACATGGGACTTCACACTGGCCGCCGTGGCCCAACCACTCCTGGGGGCGGACTTCTTGCGAGCTCACAGCCTGCTGGTTGACTTGCAAGGGAAAAGACTGGTACATGCCGAGACTTTCCAGACGTTCTCCCTGGTTGAAGCCAAGTTGCCGGCCCCACACCTGGACTCCATCATGCTGTCAGACAACAAATTCACCAGAATCCTGGCGGACTTTCCATCAATTCTGGCACCGCAGTTCATGGCAGCCATGCCCAGACATGGGGTTCAGCACCACATCCTGACCAAGGGACCACTCCTCCACGCCCACACACGAAGGCTCCCCCCGGAAAAGCTCCGCCTGACGGTCCAACAGCCCATGGGCCTCCCCCCTGCACATGGTGCCCAAAACAGCTGGGGGTTGGAAGCCATGCGGCGACTACCGCAGACTGAACGAGGCTTCTACTCCAGACCGCTACCCCATGCCGCACATACAGGACTTTGCACAGGGCAAGAATCTTTTCCAAAGCAGACCTCGTCTGGGGGTACCATCAAATCCCGGTGCACCCTGAAGACATCCCCAAAACTGCTCTCATCACCCCATTCAGCCTGTTTGAGTTCCTCCGTATGCCGTTCGGCCTGAAGAATGCCGCACAGACATTCCAGCGGCTAATGGATGTGCTGGGACGCAACCTGGACTTTGCGTTCATCTATTTGGACGACATCTTTTTAGCCAGCAGTAGTTGTCAGGAGCATCTGTCCCACCGCCAGCTCTACTCCTGCCTGCGTGATTTCAGCCTCACGATCAACCCAGCCAAATACCAGTTTGGTCTCAATACCATCGACTTCCTGGGCCACAGGATTACCAAAGACGGGGCAACACCTCTGCCCGCCAAGGTAGACGCGATTCGCCACTTTGCCCAGCCCAACACAATCAAAGGCCTGCAGGAGTTCGTTGGTATGGTGAACTTCTACCACCGTTTCCTCCCCTCAGCAGCCCGTATCATGCGCCCTTTGTACACCCTGATGTCGGGTAAAGGCAAGGTCATTACTTGGGATGAGGAGGCCGCGGCCGTTTTCGTTAAAGCCAAGGAAGCCTTGGCAGATGCCACGATGCTGGTGCACCCCAGAACGGACGTTGCGACCGCCCTCATAGTGGACACAGCAGTCGGTGAGGTGCTGGAGCAACTCATCAAGGGGCACTGGAAACCCCTGGCGTTCTTCAGCAAGCACCTACGACTACCCGAACTCAAGTACAATGCTTTAGACTGGGAGCTGTTGGCACTGTACCTGGCAATCCGGCATTTCAGGTACTTCTTAGAAGGCAGGCTGTTCACCGCGTTCACGGACCACAAACCGTTGACCTTCACGTTCATGAAGGTGTCCGATCCCTGGTTGGCTTGCCAGCAGCGACATCTGTCCTACATCTCCGTGTACATGACGGACTTCCAGCATGTCTCGAGAAAGGACAACGTCGTGGCGGATGCACCCTCCAGACCAGCTGTCCAGGCCCTGTCCCTGGGGGTGGACTATGCAGCATTGGCGGAGGTGCAGCAGGCAGACGACGAGATGCCCAGCTACAGGACCGCAGTCTCGGGTTTGCAGCTGCAGGACTTTCTCGTAGGCCCAGGTGAGAGGACCCTCCTGTGCGACGTGGCTATCAGTCAACCTCGCCCCATCATCCCGGCAGCCTGGAGGCGGCGAGTTTTCGACTCCATAAACGGTTTGCCGCACCCATTTATCAGGACAACTGTCCGAATGGTCTCCAGCAAGTTCGCTAGGCACGGACTTCGCAAGCAGGTCAGTGAATGGGCCAGAACGCGCACGCAGTGCCAAACAGCCAAGATGCAGCGGCACACTAAAGCCCTGCCGCAGCAGTTCGAACCCACCCACCGGAGGTTCGACCACATTCATGTGGATATCGAGGGCCCCTACCAGTGTCCCGAGGAGCACAGTACCTCCTAACTATGGTAGACTGGTTCACGAGGTGGCCAGAGGCGGTCCCGCTCACCGACACATCTGCTGATTCCTGCACCTGAGCACTGATTGCAACCTGGGTAGCACACTTTGGGGTACCGGCCCACATTACCTCCGACAGAGGCGCCCAGTTCACCTCCAGCCTGTGGTCGGCTGTGGCCAGGATGTTGGGAACGCAGCTACACCACACTACTGCCTACCACCCACAGTCGAACGGACTAGTGGAACGTTTCCACCGTCACTTGAAGTCGGCTCTCATGGCCCGCCTGAGAGGACCTAACTGGGTGGACGAGCTTCCCTGGGTCCTGCTTGGAATTCACACAGTGCCCAAAGAGGATCTGCACGCCTCGTTGGCCGAGTTGGTGCATGGCACACCCCTGGCTGTCCCAGGAGAGTTCATACCAGCCCCAAGGGGGCAAGAGAAAGAACCCGCAACAGTCCTGGACAGACTACGCGAAAGGCTCGGCAACCTGGCCCCCGTACCGACTTCACAGTGCAGACGGACCCTGACCCATGTACCCAAAGACCTGCAGAACTGTAAGTTTGTGTTTGTACAAAGGGACAGACACCGGGCACTGCTACAGCGGCCATACGATGGGCCGTTCAAGGTGATCAACAACAATGGGTCCATGTACGTTCTGGACATTGGGGGGAGCCTAACTTTGGCAAGGTGCTGGGGTCCATTATTAATTATGAGATTTCAGGATACTGTAGGCACATGATAAAATAGATCAAAGTCAGCATGGTTTCCTTCAGGGGAAATCTTGCCTGATAAAAATCTGTCAGAATCCTTTGAGGAAATAACAAGCAGAATAGACAAACGAGAATCAGTGAATTTTCAGAAGGCCTTTGATAAGGTGCTGTACATGAGGCTGTTTTAACAAGATTAGAGCCCATGTTATTACAGGAATGGGTACGTCGACTCAGGCCTAGGAAGCTGGCGTTGGGCACGATGACAGACTCTCCACTCCTCCCTCTCCCTCATCAGTATGTTCAGTTCATCTACATTAGCCGCGCCGCTATCTTCTAGGAGCGTGTTGACCATAGTCTTGGGAGGGTGCCCAGGATTCATCCTCCAATGTTTGGGCTCCCATGTGATGACTAGGCTGGCAGGTAGCTCAGGGTGGCATAGACAGTGCCCCGCTAGTTGCAGTCTTCTCTCCTCAATTTTAGTAGTGAGCATCAGTAGGTCGTCATAGAGCTCGATGTTCATCATGTGCTGTTGCCAACTCACGTCAAGAGCCATCCAGAGCATTCGTGTATAGCAATCATCTAGTGACTTTTGCATGTTCTTGGTGAATGTCCATGTCTCACATCTGTATGTGAGAATGAACTCTATGACTGCTATGAAGATCCTCTTTTTGAGTCCTCTGGTCAGGTTCGAACTCCAGATTTCCTTCATGTGTTCATAGCCCTCCATGCTAGCACCTTCTGTATCTTTAAGTCCTTCTCCAAACTCATCATTCTTGACCCGAGATACTTGAAGTCTAAGACTTTCTTAATGGTATCATTCTTTACGGTCTTGAGAGTACCTTTGTCACAGTTGAACGCCATGTACTCTGCCTTTTTAGCGTTTAGGTGAAGTCCAACTTTATTGCACTCAATTTCCACTTTTGTCAGTAGCTGCTGTGCTTCCTCCATCTGGTCAGAGAGCAGGGCTATGTCATCTGTAAAATTGAGATCTGTGAGCGTAACTGGTCTGACCCTTTTGGTTCGTCCTGGTTTTATGGTAAAGCCAAGCTTGTCATGATCTTTGGTAGCTTGACATAGAACGTGATCAAGGACAATTATAAAGATGTAGGGTTCCAGAGTGTCTCCTTGCAGCACACCAGCTAGGAGATCGAACACTGCTGTTTCTCCATCTGGTGATACAACTTTCTCCATGGTCTCAGTATAGCTGGACTCCATTGCTCTCAGTAGATGGTCTGGCACTCCATAAGCTTTCAGGATCTTCAGCTTTTTACCTCGGTGAATGGAGTCAAAAGCTTTGCGAAAATCAGTGAAAGTAAGCATGGCTGGTAGGTTGTTCTTCTTGACTTCCTCAATGATTCTACGGAGAGCAAATATGTGCATTACTGTTGTGTGCTTCTGCTGAAAACCGTTCTGACTGAATCTTTGCTTAGGGTCAATGGCGGTGCAAATCCTGTTCAAGATCATCCGATTGTATAGCTTTGCTAAGATGCAGGTCAAACTGATACCACGGTAGTTATGTCTTCGTGAGTGATTCAGACTTGGGGACAGGGATAATGTTTGAGAGTAACCATTGTTCTGGTTTGTCACCTTTCATCAGTGCTGTATTACACATGTCCAGCAAGATGTCATCCAGGTCGCAGTTCTTCAGGACATCTGGTGGTATCCCATCTGATCCAGCACACCTGCCCTGTTTGTGTGCATATTTGGCCTTCTTCAGTTCCTCAATGGTGAATGGGCCATCATCGATGTCGACTTGTGTTAGTATCGTGGGTATGTCCTCTTCTTCTTCCGTGATCGTTGGAGGGCTTCCCAGCAAGTTCTTGAAGTGGGTAAACCATGTCTGGACACAGTCCTCTGCTGTTTTACCACTTATTTGACCTGATGGGGACTTCTCCGTCCGCTGATCTCGTTGACTAGGCACTGTGCTTCTCCATGCTGCCTGTCTTCATTAGCAGCCTGTACCCTTCTAATCCTCTCAGCTAGTTCCTCTTCCTTCAATCGGTCGTAGCTGGCAAAGAGATTCATTTTTGCTGTCTTAGCTCTTCTGTTTCGCTCCTTCTAAGTTTGGCATGACAAGCATTGACCAGAACTCCTGCTGCTACGACACCAGGATGTTTCGAGATCCAGCTCTTTTTGATTTGCTTCACAGTAGGAAGACTCTTTGTTGCATCTGTGTGTGCATCTATGAGCCATTGATAGTGGTCAGTGGCAGTGTCTTCCTCCTCCCACTCCAGTGGGCCAAAGCGATTTCTCATTTCCATGGTGTACTGGGCTTGTGAGGTTGTGAGGAGAATGCCCTCCAGTCTATTTCTCCTTGGGACCTGTGGCTCTGGGTTGCCGAGGCTCAGTCTCACTTGCATTGACACTACTATGTGGTCAGAACTGACCGAGCTGAAGGTGCTGTAGGCTTCTGTGTTGATCACACAATTACGCCATTTTGTTCTTACAAGGATGTAGTTGAGATGTTTCCTGTTGAGGGAGGCTCTGTTTTCATATGTCCACCGTTTAGCTGCTCACTTCTTGAATTGTGTAAGGCATTATGATGACAGACAACCCAACAAACCCTATGCTTCCAGAGCTGGGAGTGCTCAGGAACTCTTAGGGCGCCCAGACCCTGGCCTAGACAGGCAGTGTGAAGACGCAACCTCAAACTCCACAGGGAAGGTTGAGTCTGCCAAGCGAACTGTGCCTCTTTTGCACTGTAAGGTAAAAATGACCATCTCAACCTTCAACGCAAACACCATCCATCTTCTGCCTGGATGCATAGAGTTGGCATCACGGGCAAACAGATACGAGATCTCCATCCTAAGGATCCAAGAACACCGTCATGTACACCCAGACGAAGAGATAAGATTCACAGAGGTAAAGGAGATGCACCTCATCACCTCATTCGCATGGAGAGAGCCAACGATGATGTTAGCACAAGGCAGAGTAGGGCTGGTGTTGACCCGCAAAGCAAAGAAGGCACTGAGGGGTATAATCTTAGTCAGTGACAGAATACTTACCTTGGAACTCAACGGAAACCTGGCAACTTCTGTCATCATCTGTTAAGGCTGATTTATACTTGTGCGTATGGGATACACCGTAGCCCTGATTTTCACTTCTGCGTAGGCTCTACGCCATAGCGAGTATGCATTGGTGTGCACCAAAATGCTAGTTGGTAGTGGGGTTTCTATGCCACTGTGTTGAGTTTCTTCGTGAGAGACATGGACGAGGAACTGCATTTCAAAATTTTCTCATGTCGACAGGTAGATTTGATGATTTGGTTCATATATTTCGCACCAGTGTACAGACATGGCAGAGTAGGAGAAAATGCGATGCTACCAAGTGGACCAATCAGCCTGTGTCGCCGCAACCTGTGAGTTACTTTTTTGGGGAGGTGCACATCACCCTACAGCGTAGGGTACAGTGTAGCTACAGTGTAGGGTACGCAGTACCTATGGCGTACATGCGATGCAGAAGTATAAATCAGGCTTTATTCCCCACGGATTCAACCAAACTCGGCACTCGTTGTTTGAGCATGTACAGACTATTTTTTATTGTAATTATTTCCTAAACAATACAGTATACCAACTATTTACATAGCATTTACATTGTAATAGATATTATAAGTAATCTGGAGATGATTTAAAAGTACAGGTTGTCCCTGGGTTATGAAGGAGTTCCATTCCCGAGTCCGTCTTTAAAACAGATTTGAAGTCGGAACAGGTACATCAAGTATTATTTAGCGTCAGTTAGTCAAACGTTTGTCTTAGTATATAATATATATTTTACCTTCCTTTGCATATAAAACACTTATGAAGTCTATGTATTTTAATAATCAAATCACTGCATTGATTAGCAATAATTGTAGCTTTCATTGGGGCAGGGCCTTTCACATTATCCATTAAAGTTGTTCCGATCATTGACCGACTGTAACCTAACGCTTTTCCAATGACCGATGGAGTTTCACCTCTTTCCGATCACTTTATTACTTCCATTTTATTTTTAATCATGATTGTGATTACTTTCGTGAACAGAAACACTGCGGATTCAGAGCTGTGCTGGATCCTAAAGACCACTGCACTGAGACAGGTTAAATAAGGTCTAAGGTTCCGCTGGGTCCTAAGGTCTACCACATTCAGACAGGTTAAATAAGGGACTTGAGCATCCATGTTTTTTGGTATCCGCGGAGGGTCCCGGAACCAATCCCTCGCAGATAAGGAGGACCGACTGTATTTCCTAGTTTTCATCCACAGCATGAGAACAGTGCTAATGGAGTTGATACATTCTATGGCTTTGTTGACTGTTACCAAGGAGTATGTGTGGGTAGTTTTCTTAAGCATACTTACTCAATTTCTAATTTAAATTTTATCATTAAAAATGTACACCTTTTAGTGTACATATTTGCATATCTTCTAAAAGTCAAGTTAATTGCACTAATCAACAAGGCAGGAATGCTTTTTAGAAACTTTATATTTCCTACTCACCAAGTTTATTTCCTGCATTAAGTTCTGCCAAAAATTCTGACAAGATTTAGATAAAGAAAATATATTATTTAGGAACATGGCAGGGGAAATATCTGATGGACCAATTAATTTACTAAATGTTTTTAAACAGCATTTTCCTCAAATTAACTTTTATTTTCAATCTAAAATAAGTTTTTTAAATGAAATAAGAACAAATAATTGCTTGGTTTGTATTAACATGACTAAATTTACCCATTAAGCTGTATTATTTTTAATAACCATATTTCAATTAAAAACCCTAATTTGCTACATTACAACAGTTTCCTGCATTGCATCAATAACTGCATTTCAAAATTAATTCGCTGACTTGGAAGGGCCTTGCAGTATCTTAAGATTGCTTAAGTTCTGTATAAATGCAAGTTAGTTCATTTTTGTTATCCCTCAAGGCTGGCTTTGGACTTCATACATTTGTTCAAAGCTCTGTGACTGTCAGTCGAAAACAGATCTTGCTACATGAGTATGCACATTTTGCCAAAATAAATGACAGCATTTATTCTAAATGAATGTTGCTTGGTTGTTTTTGGAATAAACTGGAGACAAGCTGAATTTCAAAATACTTGAACAGATAAATTTTACAGAAAACAAAGTTGAAGAATAGAGTACGATGGAATACTAATACTAATGCTAATCAGTATTGATTGTGCAAATATTGTATTTTGTTCTACAATAAAGCTTTGTACTTCACAAAATTATAAACAGAATAATTTTAGAGTATCCTGAGGCTTAGATTTTTCATTGAGCAGCAAAGTATTTATGTCACCACTGCCTAGCAGAAAACTGATTACAGAGATATAGAGATCTCTTGGTTGTGTTAGGCCAGGACTTGCTGGGAAGTTGGAAGCCATATTTCAAGGGGGCTTGGGTTGGGGAATGCTAATATAAATGCCATAGTGCAAGAGCCAACTTTAAAACAACTTCTAAATGTGACTTACAAGCAGTAATCATTTTTTAAATTACAAGGTACAGCTGTACAAACAAGCACAGCTCTCTGTTGAAGGCTCACAGTGGTAAGTCTCTGGACATAAAAGGCCAAACAAAGATTGGTTGCTTGTAATTTGATGTAATTGTTAAATTTTGGGATGGAACAAAGATTTCATGAGCATGAGGCTTCTGGTATGGATATGCTATATGCATAGTTGCCACTTGGAGACAGCTGAGATGAAAGGACTCTGTTAATTGGATTTCAGGCAGACATCTGAACTTTAAGCCATGACACATTGATGAGATCAGGATAAAAGAGATCAGTGTACTAGGAAAAATGTGAAATTTATCAAACAGCCATTAATATGAGAAAACAATAGAAGAAAAGTCTAGACATGAGAAACTCCTTAGAATGAGACATCTTGAAGTTATGGTACTTAAAACACTGAACATAGGTTGGAGGATGTAGGGACCCTGTGTCTTCAACTTGCCCATGGAAGGCTTCCTCCTGGCTATGCTGCCACCTAGGCACACTGAATATGGACACGGGCATGTCTGAGGACATCCAATACCTAACATGTATTGCCATTTTTCTAAAAAAAAGTATGAAACGGAATAAAGCCCTATTACATCTATCACACTGGACTCCAATTGCCCTTTCAACTAAGGCAGGTTGAAGGGGATCCCTTGTTGTCCATATGTCATTTAGATGGCAAAATAGACAGTAACTGAAAAGAGTTCTCACAACAGCAAACCAGAAAAGTAAATTAACTTTTTTAAAATAACAAATACAATATTTTGTTAAATGACAAATGAGGCAGCATGTATTATAAAGCCCTACTTTTAAAAATCCATAACATGCTTTTTGGACCAGATTTTTAATGCCATGACACGGTACATTTGCTTAGACTTTAATACAGTGCATCATTTTGTGGATTGATTGGTTTGCAAAAAGCTTAGTTTCTTGTTGATATCCATGGAGAAGGCTGTAAAACCACATAGCTTATGAAAGAGGGTTGAATTGCTGAGAATGATTCCCAATTTTCCTGTTCAAAAGCATAAGCCCAGAAATATAGTTGCTGTCAGTTTTGTAGTGCAGTGACAGAGAATGGTAATAGTTTTGCTGTCAATACAACCTTAAAATCTAGGCCATTTATTCTTCCCAGTGGAGAAGTAAACTTTATCTTTGTCCAGTGCAAGTAATATGGTTGAAATTAATCCATTAAAATTAGCAGAAAGCAGATGATAACAAATGAGACAGGCCATCTTACATTATGAATAATTTAGTTACCCATTGAATTTATATCTACTGTGCAAAGGTTGAGATACCTGTAGTTGGGTACATATTAACAATTGAGCCAACATCGAATAGTTATCAAAAAACAAATATAGTAGAGGGAATTTATAGCCATTATTTTACATTTGCTTTCTCAAACAACATTTTTAATGACAAGTTTGTTACTAAGCATATTTCATGCTTCAGCCATCTTCTCTGATGCCACCTTTGGTGAATTTCCCATCAACATCCTGAGGCATATTAATACACAGAAGTTTAGCGAAACATATGCTTTAAGTATATGACTATAGGAGCATGACAAAAAATAGAGTATTTGGTACCTCACCCCTCAAAGCCTTTCTACTACTTACAAGGGGAAAAAAACCCAGAAATATCATGGAATGTTTCCCTGGAAGAATATAATTATAAAATATATTTCAAGTTCAATGGCTTCTAAAACAATAGACATTATGGCCTTTGCCAATCAGCTCAGAATGTTCCACAGCTCCACAGTGGCTTTCACTATTGTATCATGGAAATTAAATAATACAATAACTGCCAACCTTAATCCAACCACAACTCTGAACTTGAAATAAGCAAGATAGAGGAGAAAATTGTTGCATATTACTTCTATTCTTAAGATCTTAGTCCCCATTTATACAAAATTACAGTATGAATATATACTGCAGTGGTTTCATTGTACCTTGATCAAAATTCTCAGAGATCAAGGATTGAATAACAAATGAGGTCTCATGTTCCTCCCCTATATTCTGAGAAATATAATAAGCAAGAAAATAGCCTTAAAGAAGCACAACAGAATCGTGCAGCTGGTAGAGTCATTACCTCACAGCATCAGAGACCCATGTTCAATCCTGACCTTGGATAATATCCGTGTGGAGTTTGCACATTGGCTTTGTGACTGTAATTGTTTCATTTAGGAGTTTTAGTTTATTTTCACTTCGATTGGTGGGTTAATTGGCCACTGTAAATTTCCCTAATAACTGGGTGGGTGGTAAAATTAATGGGGTGGGGGAGGGGGAACATAAGCTGATGAAAATGTTGGAAGAATAAAAACTGGATTAATGTAGTATTTGTATAAATGGGTCACTGATGGCTAGTATAGCTTCAGTAAGTTCTAAGACCTTTTTCAATGCTGGATATTTCTATGACTCATTGGAAAGCATTCTTCTCAGAATGATGATAAGAAATCAAGGATAAGTCTCTAGAAAATAAGAGAGAATAGAAACTTGCAAGGCTGAGTTAGATAATGACAGCACATTAAAGGTTATATAATATGTTATGGCATGAACAAGTTAGATGGAAGGGCCCATTGTCTGTGCTGTACAATCCTGTGACTCAATGAAGGAAAAATATTTCTTCATATGATTGCAAGATGATTTGCCTGAGTATGACCATTATACTGAATGAGGTAAGATTGTAATACTGTGTGAAAAGCAGTAATATTATACTCTGCTTTGGATATCATTGTGGAAATGGATGTTTAGGAGGTCTTGAATTGGAAGAACACTTGCCACTGACCTCAAAAAAAATGTGCCCACAAAATTCCAGTGGGTTCTGTCTTATTGAATTCTCTTTATAAATACCAGTTGCTCCCTGATGTCTACTTAAAGGTTATGTGTTATCCACCAAGAGAAATATCTTCATGCTGTCTGAACAACTAATCTGATTGAAAAATATTACAATAAATAATTTATAATATTTTATCTTTACTGTTTTTAAGCATTTTACTGAGAGCAAAATAACGATGTCCTGATAAGGATTAGGATACTGAAAAAATATAAATTAAAATAAAGAAACATTTATTTTGAAGCTATTGTATTTTGAATTGAGTTAATTATTCTGAATTGATCAGAATAGACTGCTGTTGTGTTCTTTATGCGTACCGTGGGTTACTAAGAACAAGCCATATTCTGGAAGAACATAACTAGAACTTTTATTTAACAGCAAACAGCAACCACATTTTAACATACAAGCTCCTAGATCATTCTGTCAGTTCTGCGCATGCTCCGAACTCTGTCTAATCACGTTCTGACACGTGACACGAGATATCACAACATCTTCCTTTCCTTAAAAAGAAAAACAATTAGCAACATTAACCAAAACAAATGCATAACTTAACATGTCTCTATCAGTCACTCTGGGGGTTTACAAACACGATTAGACCTTCTAAGTGGTTCACACAGTTCTTGTGTTTTATTGTTATTTTCAAGTTTTGTCTGGTCTGCATCAGTTAATGGAAGCTCTGAAGTTGGCTCTTACTTCAGGTCTTTGAGAATAAATCGGAATTCATTCATTAATTGTGTAATCTCTTTTTTATGCTGAGACTTCATCATCTCAATAAAACCTGAATTCCTTCACTTGTGCTTTCACTTCTTCAATTGGATCCTCATTCTAGTCACTCTTTGGCTGCAGATCAGTATTGTACTGTACCGGCAAGCTTGGTTTTGTTGGCAATGCTTTGTCAGATGCTGGTAACAAAGGGATGGGTCTGGAATTTTTCTTTATGACTTCTTTTACCTTTGCCACGTTGGAATCAAATTCTGTTCTCTCTCGCTCTTTTATCAAGTCACTGTATTCTGAATCTGTGTCACTGTCCAGGACTAAGACTCTTTTCACTAAATTCAGTTTCTCACAGGCAGATAGACCCAATATTGACTGTACATTTTTTGGCACGACCACAAATGAAGGCGTGTGCACATGATTTTTGTGTGATACTTTCACCACACATGTTCCTTTAACTGGACTGTCTACACCTGAATACCTAGTCACTTTTATATTTGTCTGATGTAACTTTGGTCTTGGCTTTAATGCACTAAACTCAGATTCTGCAAGAACATTTACTTGTGCTCCAGTATCAAGTTTAAACAGAATATTATTTTTGTTCACTTGCAATGGAATAGTCCAGTCATTCTTACTTTCTTTGTTTTCACAAAGCATATCTATGTAACACTCCTCACATTCATTTTCAAGCACTGCAATTACGTGTTTTATTTCCTTTCTACTTCAGCATCAGTGTGAAAAATGATTACTCTTACTACAGTGGTTGCACATTTTTCCATACACTGGATACTTTACAGGTCGGTGCTCCCGCCCACAGTGATCACAAAGTTTTTTTCTTTCAAATGAAGTCTTGCTCTCTGTAGGTTTCGTAGTCACTTCATTATTTTTTTCTGACATGTTCATGGTTATTCACAGCGTGTATGCTGCACTTCTCAATAAAAACCTCTTTAGCCTTCGACTTTACGGTTTCAAAGCTTTGCAGAGAATTGAAGCTTTTTCCAAATTTATGTCTCGTTCTCTTAAGAGTCTTTCTCTCAGAGCATTATCCAGAATGCCGCAAACAATTCTGTCTTTACCTAGAGAGTCTGCCAGCTCTGGAAACTCACATGTTTTACTGTGATTTCTCAATTCTGTAACAAATTGGTCAATTGTTTGACCAGCTTTCTGCTTGCATGTAAAGAATTTGTACCGTTCATACGTCACATTGCTCTTCAGTATACAAAATGCTTCAAACTTGTCGATTATCACTTTTAGATTCAAATTATCTCCATTCTCAAAAGTAAAATGGTTATATACCTCAATTGCGTCGTCCCCAGTCACGTGGAGTACAACTGCAGCTTTAGTTTTCTCCAATTTCGAAACGCTGTTTAAATCTTTTCCAGTCTTCATCTACATTTCCAGTCAGCTGAAGCACCGATGGGAGTTGCAATACTTCTATTCCTAAAGCTGTGAGCAAACAACGAAAAAATTTGCATTCTTTTTTTTCTGATTATCTTCGTTTCTCCCGTGTTAGCAAAACAAATTATTCTTCCAGACCAACTTCTGACACCATGTTGTATTCTTTATATGTACCATATTCTGGAAGAAATGTTTTTCCAGAATATGGTAAATATAAAGAACATAACTAAAGCTATTACTTAACAGCAAACAGCAACCACATTTTAACATACAAGCTTCTGGATCATTCTGTCCATGCTGCGCATGCTGTGAACTCTGTCTAATCACGTTCTGACATGTGACACAAGACATCATAACTGCAATAAAATTTGTTTTCTGGGCTTCTGAACTTGTTCAGCGTTAACTATGGTTTTGTATGTTGACTTCAAATCTCTGTTCGACATTTTGTAACAATATGCAATATTTTTAAATTTTTATGTTGATAACATCACATCAGGCATTAAGGTTCACAGCATATTACTGGTTTTGTTTTGATTTAATTGCAGAACATTGTTACATGCTTCCAAAAGGGTGCAACATCACCGAAGGTAGTGTCTGGACTTTAATGTTTACTTGTGAATATGTAAATTTTACAAGTTGCTTTGAGTGTCACAGTGTGACAATAGCCAATGCTGACAGCTCCCTCATCCCTGCTGTACAGGGAAAGTAAAGTTAAGAAGTGTGGAGTAGTAGAGAGAGGCTTTATGTGATTCATCAGAACAGCCCAGAAAGTCTCTGTGACTGTTCTACCCGAGCACACTTTACCCCGTTTATATACTTTTAATATACACACAGGATCAAACAAAAAAATATTTTGTCTGTGCAATCATTTCCCCATGTCTTTACACCAGAGGAGTTAATTTAATCAATGTCTCTGCTCTTTCTCCTTGATGATATGAATTGGTCCTGCCCACCTCTCATCCTGCCTTTGGTATTACAACATTATTTGTCTCATCAGATTAATTTTACAATCTTTCATCAAATATTCAACAATAGTTTTCAGAGATTTTTCAGATTTAATTAACAGAAGTTTTTGGAAGCCTCCGTTTCTTTTGCCAGAATAATATGCTACAAGGTGCAGCTATACCCAAGGACAAATAGCAATCACTTCTGTTTCTTCTTTTAACTCTCGAGTCTAACTATTAGTTTTGCTTATTCCTACTTTTCCTCATTCCCTTCTACAATTCCCCCCTCTAAGCCCTTGGCCGACAAGCCAAGGAGGCCCATGAGCTTTAACTGTACAGTAGTTCCCCTGCCAACAGTATTCAGTGATTGTTTATGTTCTCCTTCCTCTGCCACCTCTTCATCCTCCTTCTTAATATATAAATTGTTATGGCCACAATAGTCAATAGTCAAACTGAATTAGGATGACAATATTGTGAAATTATATGATTCCATGGATGGACCAAGCCCCAGTTTCACACCTTGCTGCTTGGATGATGATGGATGATTCCATGAGGTCTTCATTAGCTTTGGTTTATGTTCAGCAATGCCTGTAATATGTTCTGTCCATCTGTAGACAACGTTGCTTGCCTCCTGGACAGCCTTGGTGCAGTTTGCAGTGAAATGTGGATTAGGTGGTAGTGTGGTCAAAATATTGTTGTAGTTCCCCTTGACAGACAGTAAGCTTTACTTTAATCAGATTATTGGATTGTGACTTTGGCAGTTTATGATCGATGATGACCATGCATTAGGGTTAGGATTAACCAAAACCCTAATTCTGATGACTAGCTATCAAGCTATTAAGCTATCACTTAAAGCCCACATTTTCTCCCTCAGATCACATCATATTTGCCCCTTACGATATCCCTAATGTGACAATATATTGAGTGTCTCCCACTAGGGCATATTTTAATAAGATTTTGTTATTTATGATCAAAATAGTTAATGAGGTGCTATTCTATATTGTAAAATCACCTTCTGTTATTCTTCCTGATGAAGGGTCTCGGCCTGAAATGTCGACAGTGCTTCTTCCTATAGATGCTGCCTGGCCTGCTGTGTTCCACCAGCATTTTGTGTGTGTTGCTTGAGTTTCCAGCATCTGCAGATTTCCTCGTGTTTTCTGTTATTCTTCATTGAGTTATTTCTGCAGGACATACCCAGTAGCACTGCGTCAAATTTTGCTAATTCTAGCTTCTTATTCCATTCTTCACTGCATTATAATTTCTATATCATTTCATTTTTAGATAATTTAGATCAGGGGTTCCTAACCTTTTTTTATGCCATGGACCCCAACCATTAACTGAGGGGTCCCCTGATCTAGATCTTTAAATTGAAAGAGAGAGAGATAGTTGATGCACACAATTGGTTTTGAAAATATTGTGAAATAATGCATTTGGCCATGTCACAAAAAGGAAGTACAGCTTATATTGTAAGATTTTATTTAATTCATGCTGCAGAAGGACCTTGTGTGGATATGTGGTTTTTTTGTGAAGCAAATAAATTGAATACAAAAAATGTCAACCTGGAACTTTGTATCTGAGGTGATGTAAGAATGATGTTTCATCATCTAATGAAATGTAAAATCAGGAAACAATAAGGTTGTTTTGTAATGTAACTTGATGCCTCAACAGATTTTAATAGTCAGGCCTCATTTGAATACCTGCAGTCATATGGTAGGATATTTCAGAAAGAAAGCTGCAACTGGTTATTGGGCAACAATTAAAAAGGTGCTGAGTACATTGCCAGCAGTGTGCAGTCCAGGACTTCATGCCCGACAGTGTCAAATTTGGGAGGGCACTGGGTGAGGAGTGGTAATGTGTGACAGATGTGACAGTGTTCCAAGACTCAGAGGGAGGACTCATTTGGCCTTAGTGGGTATATGAGTTAGGAGTGGGTTAAAGTTGCATTTGTTTTCCATGTGTGCAATTTCCATATAATATTTTTAACAAGGCTCCTGTTGAATGCTAGAAGAGACCTCATTTTTTGCTTATCAAAATTATTTTAAATTTGCAGACTAATTGATCAGAGCAGGAAGCCAAACTATTTTAATTGTTCAACAACTTTGCTTCCTCAATACTAGGGAAGAATAACCCCTGATAAATGGAAAAGTCAGTAGGTAACATTGAATTTGTGCTAGAGGTTTATTTAGGCCATAGTTGAAAGGTTGTGCACAGTTTTGGCTTCATTGTTGATGGAGAAATATACAGCAAAAGCATATTGAAGTTGCTAGCGTTGAGGGTTATTGTTATTTGGAAAAAGTTGAACATTCAACACCTTTTTGACTGGAATTCAGAAAATTAAGTAGTACCATGAACAAATTAATCAATATTATGAACATGCTAGCAGGGTTACAGATGCATTATTTCTTCTGCTTTGCAAGGCAATGATAAATTTAAAATAAACATACAAAGAATTAAAGAGAATATTTAGGAAACAGGTATTGCGTAGGTTCTTTGCCTAATATTCATGAGATCTATAATAATTTGTTGAAGAAATTGGATTGTAGTAAAAGAGAAATGTGACAATTATTATGATTCATTGGGAGCATGTATTGAAACTAGATTTTTATTTTGTGAGATCACAGGCATAAATTTGATCAGGCAAATAACATTCTGGTTTGAAGGATTAGAGTGTGATTGGTGCTCTGGATAATCTACAAAAATAAATCAATACAATCGGAGGATGAGGAAAGAAAAATAGCAGAGGAAACAAATTCCTCTGTATTTTACTGATTTTACTGTAGTAGCACTTACTGTAAAGCATATTGAAATAGAGCTATTAAGATTTAACTCTTAGCAGTATTCACAACAGTTGTTTCTCAGAATAAATTTGTAGCAGGAAGCATATTTAGAATAATGTATTCACCACCCCCCCCCCCCGGAAGTTTTCATGCTTTATTGTTTTACGATATTGAATCAGAGTGGATTTAATTTGGCTTTTTTTGACACTTATCAACAGGAAAAGACCTTTTCATGTAAAGGGACTCTACGAAGTGATCAACATTAATCACAAATATAAAACACAAAATAATTGATTGCATGAGTATTCAGCCATTTCAAGTCAGTATTTAGTAGATGCACCTTTGGTAGCAATTAGAGCCTTGACTCTGTGTGGATCAATCTCTAACAGATCTGTACAACCTGAATGAAAATTTTCTCCATTTTCTTTACAAAACTGCTCAAGTTCTGTTAGATTGCAGAGGAATGATGAGTGAACAGCCCTTTTCAAGTCCAGCCACAAATTCTCAATTGGATTGAGGGTTGGACTCTGACTTGGCCACTCCAGGACATAAACTTTGTTGTTTTTAAGCCATTCCTGTGTGGCTTTGGCTTTATGCTTGGGGTCATTGTCTTGCTGGAAAACAAATTTTCTCCCCAAGTTGCAGTTCTCTTGTAGACTGAATCAGGTCTTCCTCCAGGGTTTCCCTGTATTTTGCTGCATTCATGTTACCCTCTACCTTCACAAGCCTTCCAGGGCCTACTGCAGTGAAGTGCCCCACAGCATGATACAACCACCACCATGCTTCACGGTAGGGATGGTGGGTTTTTGATGATGTGCAGTGTTTGGCTAAAGCTAAACATAGTCTTTAGTCTGGTCCAAAAAAGCTCAATTTTGGTTTCATGAGACCATAGAACCTTTCTTCCATCTGACTTCAGAGTCTCCCACATGCCTTCTGACAAACTCTAGCTGAGATTTCATGTGAATTTTTTTAAATGATGGTTTTCTCTTGCCACTCTCTCATAAAGCTGTGACTGGTGAAGCACTCGGACAACAGTTGTTGTATGCACATTCTTTCCCACCTCAGTCACTGAAGTTTGTAACTCTTCCAGAGTTGTCATGGGTCTCTAGGTGGCCTCCGAACTAGTTGACTTCTTGCACGGTCACTGAGTTTTTGAGGACAGCCTGCTCTAGGCAGATTTACAGCTGTCCACAGGACTCCAAATTAAACCAATTGGCTGCACCAGTGATGATTGGGGTGGGGGGGGGGGGTGAATACGTATGCAATCAATTGTTTTGTGTTTTATGTTTGTAATTAATTTAGATCAATTTATAGAGGTCTGTTTTCACTTTCACACAAGTGTTCTTTTTCTGTTGACCAGTGTCAGAGAGCCAAATTAAATCCACTGTGATTCAGTGTTGTAAAACAATAAAACATGAACACTTTCAAGGGGGTGAATACTTTTTATAGGCACTGTATATCTGAGAATGATGACTAGATTATAATCTAATCAAAGAACACAAATGACTTTATTTAAAGATTAGACTGAAGCCTCTAATTCATTCTCATGTGGTGTATTTACATTCCAGATGATTTTTAAGTGTTGGTTTTCAGTCTTTATGCCAGTAGTGGGAAATGCTATAGATGGCTTTTGACAACATCTTTTTGTTTGTATAGAACATCAGTTTTTTAATGGTAATGGTAAGCAAAAGTGATAATGGTAAAATGACAAACTGAGATGAAAATGGCTTTTTCCCAACTGAAATGCACTTTCAGTTTCCCCTTTGAAAAATAACTGAAACCAAGTTACAAAATAGGCAATCATTTGATATGATATAATTTATCATTCTGTCTTGGCACCCAATAAAAAAAATCACCCCAATTTACATGAGGTCTCTCAAATCCTTGCAAGCATGCACAGTTCTTGGAAACTTGCAATGATGTTTAATTGATTCTGCTGGTATAGCTGGATCCATGGATGGAGTCTGCTTCAAATACCGTGTTTAATAAATGACGGCAGTGTTTTAAATTACTGCAAAAGATTATGGAAATTCAATTTGTGCTGAACAAATTTTACATAATTTTAAGATAATTTATGTGAGTTACACCAACTTCCATGCAAATTGCACAGAATAAACCTACTGCAACTGAGCAGAACTTCTGTCTATAGATAGAATTGCCATCATTCAGCTATGTAATATGAACTATTGTTAACCTTTTATTTCTGGCAAGTTATTAAAGATGTTTGTAATTTATAAATTATAGCCATTATTATCTATCTGTAATGCAACGTGGAGTTCTGTGAAAAACTTTATTGGGACGTTCACAAATAGAGATCAGACTTCATTCCTCCTCCAGTGTGAGTGCAATTTACACTTGAATGATTAGAAACAGAATGATTTATTTTATAAATGAAACGTAAAGGGATAGTGTGAGTTGAAATTAGAGTTGACAAAAGGAAACAAAATCTTGGGAAATGTTTAAAAAAGTGGAGACATCTCAATTTATTTGCATACCTTGTTGAGATTGGGGAAGAGTAATTAGAATAAAAAGTGAATGAAATATGAGACCAAAGTAAATGGAAGGAGAAAGCAGAACTGTTGGCAGATAACAAAGATCCCAACCCTCGAATATCTGTTCTGTGGCTGATGAAGTGGTAACCATGCCAGATAAGTTGCTGGGAGCAGGATGACCCTTCCCATCATTCCAGAGAACTTCATGCATAGAAGCATGAATGAAACAATGTAAATCTAAAGTTTCAATAAGCATTGTGGTAACTGAAAATGCTTGTCTCTACTAGGTGGAAATGCATATAGTCTCACAATAGTAGAAATAGCTCTGCAGGTGCTTTCTGATCCCAAATTACCAGGCTTATGCACCAGGATCTGAGAATATTGTTAGCGAAATGTGTTGTGTAAGGTCAATCAAGTTATCCATGATATTGATGACACCATTTTTGAAAGAATGTATTGAAAGAATAACATTAGATGATTTAAGTTGATTTTGATAAAAAGCAAAGCATAAGCATATGGTTAAAAAGTTATTTGCAAATGTTTTGTTCACCTCATTTTCATGAATCCAACAAACATTTAAAATCAAAAGACTCATCTGGAAAACCTGTCATAAAAAACCACATTACCCAGGAACAGTACCAGCACATTCCCATAATATGTGACGCTGCTCCAAGGGTCGGAAGAGTCCATTCCTTGCTGTATCTCATTAACTAAATAAATTTCATTATATGAGTTATTTGTTCAAAAAATAGACTTGCAATTACTGCTGAGACTATAAAACAAATTAAGGCATTTTTTTAGTTATATATTGGTCACTAAATAAAAAATTCTCAATAATATATGATGGCAATAATACGTGAACATTTGTAGAGATGGTTTATAGCTATTTACACAATATTGCTGTATGCAAAATATTTATGAGATGGAAAAATTTGCCCTGAAGAATGGGGAAACACAGTACAGTACAGAATAATCAGAGGCCCTCAATTAGTCAAGGTCAGTAATGGATATTGCATCCTAACTGCCTACGTTGCCAGTATGCAAGCCAGGCCAGTACAATACGGGAGCATGCTGTTACCCATGCAGCAGCCTCCCCCCTCTACAGGCAGTTGATAAGTTCAAAGGAACAGCAGAAACTGTTACAGTTTAGCACTAACGAATTAACAGGAGTTGCCAGTCAGGGTTTAGCTCAACGTAGCTGCCTTAGGGACTCCAGATCCAGACTATAAAGTTTACTCCAGAAGCCTTCGCCATGAATGGGTATAGCCACAAGGCAGTGGAGGTTTGAGATCAGAGTTTTCCTTCTCCTAGGTGAGCTATCAACCATGGCTGAATAGTCACTTCTGCCCAACATGACTGATTTTAAGGCACCAGTAACCTGTTTTTGCCCCTTTTCCTGTCAGTAGAAATGGCTCTGCTGAGCTTAATGGCGAAGCCACATGGTAAAGGCCGGAGCTGGGAATACCTTGGTGACCAGAAGCTATTTGAGACAAGTTCCACTGGAAGCATTTAATAGGTACTAGGAGCTCACCCCCCCCCCCCCCCCCACCAACTGGCTATGGCAACTTCTTTAAGGAATTGAGGAACTGCTAAAGTAGAATTATTATTTACCAATTAACTTACAAGACACTGTCTTTCTCATGTTAAACATGTAGATTCTCTCCAGTTTCCTTCCACATTCCATAATGTGCAGTTTCATTGACCACTACAGTGTTGAAATGAGTTGGAGAAAGGATGCACTCTGCTACGCTGCCCCTTTGCACCACTGTGTTGCCAAAAACACAACATTTTTCTATTCACTGAAACTGCTGCCATTGAGAATAATGATATTTAAAGAAGTTTCTTTTCCCTTTAGTTCCTTACTTAATTGTTCTGATTCATTATCTAAGAAATCCTTAGCTTTGCCTTTCCTTCCAATGCTTCAGGTCTCCCACTTTGGAATGATGGAGTAACCTACATGTACTAAAGATCCTAGGTGATACTGTTGGAAATTGGTCCCTTAGCGTTACCCTTGATGGTATCTTTACAAGCAGTTTTGCCACTCATTTCTTCCAGTGGGAGATACAGATAGGAATGGAAGAAAATACCCATTCATCTTTGAATTTCTTGCCATTGCATCTCTTGGCCTCTTCCACCAAATCTTGCGGTGGCTATATTTACTACTAAGTCTCTTTATAAGAATGTAATGTCCTAAACACACTTGCTAGGTCCTGCAGAAATGGGCAAGTTGAGATCAAGATAAGTGAGGTGGTCACTGAATATCACTCATCATAGATCCACATGCAAGCAGCAACTATAAGATGGTCTTTACTTGACCTTGAACTAGAAAGGATGATGAGTGGAGAAAAAGTATTTTTGACAATTCCACCCATGTTTTGTGTGGCCTCCCTCGGTCATGGTCGACCATGGGTACTGCACCTCTGGTAGTCACTGGGATTGGCTTCTTCAGGGTGCAAACCAGGATAGAGTTGATATGGAGATCTGTCTGTTGCCCATGCAGTGGGACCCCCCTCTCCACGCTGATGCCAGGTCCAAAGGAACGACAAACATTGATACAGTTTGGTGCCAGCAGCATCGCAGGAGTTGCCGTGCCGGTGCTGGATACAGCAGTCAGCCGCCTTTGGGACTCCGACTCCGGATTTTTCTTCAGGGTTTTCTCCCAAAGCCTTTCCCATGAGTGGGTATAGCTGCAAGGCAGTGGAGGTTTGAAATTGGAGTTTTCCCTCTCCTAGATGAGCTACCACCCATGGTTAATGAGCCCCATCTGCCCAGAGCAACTGGTTTTAAGGTGCCAGTGGCCCGCCTTTGCCCCTTCTCCTGTCAGTGAGAACAGCTCCGCCAGGCATAAGAACTATGCCACACGTAAAGGCCAGGAGTTGGACTTGGTTGTCAGAGGCTGTTTAAGATGCACGCCATGAAGATCATTTGTTTAGCACTGGGAGCTCGTCCCCACTACCACCCTTCGTCTATGTCCACCCTTGCAGCCACCACCAATGCTTGAGCAGGCCTTTTTAGGGACAACTCTTGCTCACTTTAATGGAAAGGAACTAGAAAATGAACTAACCTGAGCTACCTTATCACACTTATTTGGTTAGTCATCTCCAGTGAGGTTAAAACCAATTTTTCTTACAACCTGTATTGTGTGTATCTAATAATATCACTCAAAAGGTGAAAGGCCAAACACAAGACAGAAATTGTGGCCAAATATAGTAAAGCCACACAACAGAATGAAAGGTCTCCCTAATATGAAGACAGAACATTGTCTCCATAGGTATTCTAGTGTTCAATTTTACCAATATTATCATAGATAATCACATCTGTAATAGGTCACTTTTTAAGGATGAGGCCAACAGATTTTTGCTTTACCCATTTTTTTCCCCTGAGAGTTGTGATTTAGGACTCAGGAAGCAGACAGTGGCGCTGTTATTATGCCATTCTCAGTATGTGCATTTAAATTTGTCAATCTGTATTCTGGTGCCTTATGTGATTCTTGCAAATAATGCACACTGTTAAGGAAAACTAGAGACCAGTGGTGTAGTAGCATCCACACTAGACTTTGAGGTGAGTGCTCCTGGGTGTCCTTTCCACTGAGGCCAGGGGAGAAAAAAACCAGAGGTCATGGGTTAAGGGTGAAGGGGGAAAAGTTTAAAGGGAACACTGGGGGTGGGGGGGCTTCTACACGCAGAGAATGGTGGGAGTGTAGAATGAGCTGCCAGATGAATTGGTGAATGCGGGCTCACTTTTGACATTTAAGGAAACCTTGGACAGATACATGGATGAGAGGGGTTTGGAGGGATGTGGCCTGGGTGCAGGTCAGTGGGACTAGGCAGAAAAATGGTGTGGCACAGCCAAGAAGAGCCAAAAGGCCTGTTTCTGTGCTGTAATGTACTATGGTTCTGTGATTCTATGGGTTCGAATCCGGCCGGCTTTTTGCATGCTTTCTATCTGTGCTGGGTTGAGCGTTGAGCTAGCAACTCAGCCTCTACAAAACAGACAAATGCTAAAGAAAAGTCAATTTCCACCTGATGTGCTAGAAAGGCACGAAGAGGAACAACAACATTAAGGTAAACTGAACCTTTTGCTGAAGGACACTGTTAGTAATAATAAATTTGTGATTTTATGCACATACTTGACCTGATTCAATGAGACTTTATTGTTAATGCTGAGGACTCCCATGGACACTTCCTCCTCCAGTTTTCTTTCATATTCAAACCTCCAGTAACCTGTCATAATTAGTTTATGAACTGGTAGATTTTAGATTTCTTAATTTTCATGTGAATTTAGTTTCTAGTTTTTAATTAGATACAATCAAGTCTAAAAGCATGTGACCTATCTATTTGATCAGTTACTTGGTCAAATAAATGAGACTTTTTTTTTCTCTATTGAAAATACTTCCGTACAAAAATAGAACGTAAGTGTTGCATTTTCTGTTTGACTTTTAATTATGCCAATTACCTTTTGTTTTAAACATCTACCCTTATTTGGTAGTTTTGACTGCACTGCCATGAGCTTATGGAATGCTGTGCAATTTGTAAAATGTTTTATAGGTTAAGGATTTGATAGAGTGAATTTCAAGTTATTTTTAACATTTTCTATCTAAAGCATCACATTTCCAGCTGCAAATTATGAAACAGTTTTGGCTTCATTTAAAGCAGATTCATACTGGCTACCTCAGTATTCATATCATATTCATATCAAGCATTGGGCAAAAAATAAGTATAATTTTCGGGTGGGTTCCTTTTTGTTCTACCACTGGGTTTTTACAAAAAAGTGGATAGCTTAAATTACTTTGGTACTGGATTTTTGTTTTGAAAGTTGCTCTCCTTTTTGTCGATAAAGTCAGCAAATAATATTTAAGTTTTGATGCTGCTCCAAATATTTTACTGACTCTTGAGTTCAGCGCGTATAAAGACCCTATGGGAGATGGAAAGTGTGAATTAAACTGTCAAGATGACAATATTCAAGATTTACTTGGCGTTGACATCAAGTATTCCATGCAATATAACTGAAATGGATAAAATGTGTTAACAAGGCTATCCCAGAAACACCGAGGACCCCATTACCTCTTTTGCAGGGGATATGTGTTCTGTCCTACATTAATTTCCAAGGTCAATTCTGTCCAGATACAAGATATAAAATGACTGAAAGGACACCCCAGTTCTAAACCTGTTCCGACTATTATTTGCTTTCTTCTGTAAGGAAGGAATGGATGTTGAATATTTGTTACTGAGGGAAAGTGGCAGAACACACCAGAAACTGCTAGAGTTGGCCTAAAAGTACAGATTGATTGGGTGTTGGGATTAATATATGTGACAGGACTCAAAGATACATGCCTTTTTTTTCATGTTTCCTGATATCCTGAAATGCAGTGCTGAAAAAGGAGAACAAGACCACATTCCTAATCAACTTAGTTACAATCTCCTGTAATGTCTTCTTGATGTTACTGGTTGATTCTACCTACCATCAGCAAATAAAATGATGTCTTCACAGGCTCTTTCAGCCCACATTTTGATATCAGGGAATTACAAAACTTAAGAAGCCTTGGTGTGTTCATTCAGCATTTTGCTTTAAAATGTTATGCGGATGCTTCTTGGACCTGTAGTCTGTCATGTTTGGAATTAGCCTTCGAAGTTGGAACCCAAATTGGATTGTGTGCAATGCCCTAAATACCCGTTCAGTCCAGCTGCTGAAGAAACCTGTAAGTTGTACTTTCTTGCAAAAGCATTTTAAACCTACTCTGAACAAAGGCATTGCAAAAAGAAAGAGAAAAAAATTGGTCTGCTGCCTACTTTGATCCTGACAAGATGCTAAGTTAAAATTGTATCTGAAACAGACTTATCACTGTAAGTCATGTTGGACAAAACTGTTTTAATAACTGAAGTTGATCATTAAAAGGCACTGATAAAACAATGAACAACTTTGGTGGGTGTCGGATTGCACAAATGTATGAAATATATCTTTTATATTGGTCATTCCTACTTAATGATTCATATTAGTGAAATAAAGAAAGAACACAAAATTATATTCCATACATGGAAGATAACATGGAGTACAATAACACTGATGCCACAGATATTGAAACATTTAAAGCAAACATTGCAATCTCATAGTTTAAAATATAAATGGGAAATTAAAAATTGCTACATGACTTTCCAAAAAGCAATATTAGGTGATTTGATAAACACAAGTGAAAAAACATGTTCTGAGATCATGGTGTATGGATAGTATGGGGCCACTTGGACACATTACAGTAAAATGATCTAATACAGCTTTCTTGGAGTAATAGTAGGGAAAACAACATGGAAAATAGTCAGAATTCCAGGAAGCCTACAGTATGCGACCTAATGTTCTGCCAATGCGTAGTATAATGTTATATAAATTGGATAAAGGCCAAAGTAAAGTTGGCAATTTATGTAAGTTTATAATTCTAAAGAAAGCTATGTGAGGAGAGCAAAAGCTGGTCATGATATGAAATAGATAAACTTTGTTAGTTAAGGGATTGGATCCAAGGCAATATGTTTTTAAATGAGTTGATATACTGTATTTTTAACCAGGTGCAAAATAAAATTAATTACGTAAGAATGTTGTGGTTAGGAAAGGTTATACTGTGCATTCTAAATAAGTAAAACAGCATTACTTTCTAAAAATGAAGTAAATTTTTGAATGAAATTATTTTTGGTTGCTTAAATTCTGACCAATCTGAACCCGTCCTGAGCTTAAGAGCATATACTTTTGTATACATGTGGACTCAAGCATTGCTCCATTGAGGCCCTGTTAGGTAGCCGTACTCTACAGCGTAAGCTAGTTCCCAATGGCCACTTCTCAGCCTTTTGGCTAAATCAAATATGCTATTGAGGTGGATCTGTAAGGACACCTACATTGAGGACAGAAAAGAAAGTCAACGTGATCAAGGGGCCGATAAGAGGTTAATCTGCAGAAGCAGCAGTGGATCCTCATGCTGATTGGGAATTAACACCCCTTTCCAGCAACTAACACCAAATTTAGAATGGCTACATCTACTCACATGTCGACTGGAGGGCCTGTGATCCAAAATGCCCCGTCAAGATGACAGTAAAGGATTTCAGTGAGGAACAGCACCTCAGCAGGGACTTCTTCAATCAGATGCTGCAAGTTTGAGGTGTAGGACATCTATTGTGTCCAAGTAATAGCTTTTTCTACGTCACATTCAAGAATGCGGTGAGTAGCAGAAGTTCCTGCAGGATTTTAAGGAGAAGGGCACCAGTGTGATCCATCTCCCACTCCTCCAGCTTGGGAATCACCTGAGCTGTCTTCAGGCTCATCCTGGGATCCAAGCTGGGGTGGGTCAGACAGGTCAAAATGCACAAATCCCTGGACAATGGGGCAAAAGCCTAGCCCAGAGTCTGATAACTATTTTTGTGTATGTGGCTGCATCAGGTAGTGTATGGAAACTAAGTACTTGGACACCAAGTACCACTGTATGCCAAGGTTCTATCTGCCCCAGTGTAGCAAAGAATGGATCTAGTCCTGCTGCCACACAACTTCTCATTCAGCTGGACATTGTCGCACTACCTGTCCTTCGTGCAAAAGTTCTTCCGATACTATGCCTTTGACCACAAGTCCATCAGGCAGTAGTCAACACGAAATGCACCGCAGACACTGCAGATGGACACAATAGAGACAATGGGGTGGTTTCCTGAGCAGACTGTCCAGGCCATGTGGCAGAATGCCTGTCAGGCCTCGCCAACAGGCACCAAGGCTGGCTGGCAGCGAGAGGGGCCCTCCTAGTTAGATCTCCTCTGTATAACCAGAGCATCACTCCCACAATACGCTACCCATGGGATACTGTTGTGGGGAAGAGACAGTAGCTCACCTCTTTGCAGACTGTGGGTTTACAAAGAGGGTGTGGAAAAAAAATGACAGGGTCTGTGTCACAGCCATTCTTGAGCAGCTGCATGGCAAAGGATTCTCTGATCTACGGGCTACTCCCAGGGACACACACGGGGACAAACATCAAGTGCTGCTGGCAGATCATCAGTTCAGTGAAAGACACTCATTGGTCTATCTGAAACCTGTTGGTCTGCCAGCACCTCGAGATGTCCATAGGGGAATGCTGCCAACTGCCTCATTCCAGGCTGCAGGGATACATGCTGAGGACAGTGCAGCCACCACAAGGGCTCAGTGGGGAAGGACCACAGTGTAGTGTTCTACTGGAGATGGAGGGACTGGGTTGGGAGGAACCCCCTGTTATTATTGTAGCAGTATACAATCCCAGAGAGGCAGCATTGCTATTGATATGTATGAATGCAGCAGAAGAATGGGAAACATTGACTATGAACATAAAGGATGAAAAGGCATTGAGCAGTTTATTCATGTAAATAATTTTTATTCTGAATAAAGTTTATTTTGTTAAAAAAACTCCACAGTGACAACTGGATGTAGACCTCACTGGGGAACTTACGGTGTTGTTTATCTTTAGCAACTTTACAGGGAATGCAATATATTCATACAAGACAAGTCTTTGTTTTTGTCTTAGCCTGTTTCTAGCAATCAGTGCGATGAGTTGTAGATACAGCTTAGCATCTCATAGGAATGAGCCTCCCCTCTATGGATCTGTCTGTACTTCTCGCTACCCCAGTAAAGCAGAACATAGTTAAAGACCGCAGCTGCTCTGGACATTTTCTTCTTCTCTATCCCATAAGGCAGAAGGTACAAATGCCTGAAAGCACATACCACAAGGCTCAAGAACAACTTCTATTTAACTGCTATCAAACTCTTAAATGGACCTCTTGAATGATAAAATGGACTCTTGGCCTTGTAATCTACCTCGTTATGATCTTGCTCTTTATTGTTTAACCTCACTTTTTTGATAGCTGTTACACTTCATTCTGCATCATTATTGATTTACCTTCTTGCTCAATGATTTGTAATGATTTGATCTGTATAAACATGACCAGCTTTTTACTGCACATGTGATGATAATAATAAACCAATTCCAATACCATTTATTTGTAAAGCAGGCTTGTTCTAACCTAAGCCAGAGAACTTAATTTTTTTTTTGCAACACCACCTCGCAGCACGTAGCTGGTTCTGTAGAGTTCAGGGCATGTTTCCTGATTCCACTTCATTGTTTATCCTTTGCTTTACAATGTTAAATACATGTTAACTGACTAGTTGTTGCAAATTTAACTATCTGTAACCAAACATAATGCCATAAAAAAGTAAAGTAAATTTTAAAATGTAACCATGCACAATGCATATTAGAACACAAAGAAACATAGGAATGCCACCAGCTACAAGCCGCAAGCCATACTGACTTGTTGCTGAGTCAAGATCCTAGCACTCCTACCCTAAAAGCGTTATGGGTATATTTAACCCACAAGGATTGCAGTGGGTCAACATGTCAACTCACCACAATCTTCTAAAGGACAATTACAGCTGGGCTATTACTTGCTGGCTTAGCCTGTGAAGCCCACATCCCTTGAATGAATTTAAAAAGCCTGTAAGTTCGATTACTGTGGAAAACAGATGTACGGGGACAAGAGGTTAGCTTTATCCACCTGTACATGTTGTTTATGCAGTCAGACTCCTCTTTGTTGGAGATCACATGCCATTTTGTGTCACAAATGCTACTTGCTCCCTATTACTGACTGCCATCCAGGTGTAGGTCAATGTAGGCATGGTCGGCTTCATTTAATGAGTTGGGAGTGTGAAGGAGCATTGTATAATTAACAAACATTACTGTTTCTGACCTTATTATGGAAGGAATGAAATTCTTACAGCAGCAGAAGATGTTCGAAGTTATAGTAAATTTCAGAAAAATAAATAAGCATTTTAGTTTGATGTTAATTATATATGCATATATTTTAAGAACTTTAATAAATTATTATTTTATATCCTCAAGTCAGAAAGAAATCAAGATATGAATGTGCCTGACACTTCATAGTGCAGGTATCAAAGCTTTTGAGCTTGTTGGGCAATTAATAGTCAGAATAAAAGACCAATAAATTGTTGGTAGACCAGTTATTAGCCATATGAGCTTAATGATGTCAAATGATATGCAATATGCTAAACTATCACTTGTTCAAAATACACAAAAAACTTACAAGAGCACCAAAGCAAGTCTTGACCACAAGCCTAAGGCATAATTTCTTGTAAGTTGAATGCCAACACCATATCTAGCTCACTTTTAGACAATTGAAAATAGGTGCAGGAGTAGGCCATTTGGCCCTTCGAGCCAGCACTGCCATTCACTGTGATCATGGCTGATCATCCGCAATCAGTACCCTGTTCCTGCCTTCTCCCCATATTCTTTGACTCTGCTATCTTTAAGCGCTCTATCTAACCCTCTCTTGAAAGCATCCAGAGAATTGGCCTGCACTGCCTTCTGAGGCAGAGCATTCCACAGACCACAACACTCTGGGTGAAAAAGTTTTTCCTCAACTCCTTTCTAAATGGTCTACCCCTTATTCTTAAATTGTGTCCCCTGGTTCTGGACTCCCCCAACATCGGGAACATGTTTCCTGCCTCTAGCATGTCCAATCCCTTAATATTCTTGTTACAAACCCCGTAACTGGGTGACTTACCAGCAAAGATAGAGAGGTCCGTTGAAGTCTGATGATACTATTTTTAACAGTATTTATTAGTAAAAATACAGAAAAATAATATCAATGCAAATATACAGATAATATACGTCGTCAATACTAAAATCTAAAAGTGCGGGTATAATAATAATAAGAAATAAGCTCTATCGTTGTCTAGGGGATAATGTATTGTCTGATGGAAATATAAAGTTCACTCAGTTCATGCAGGCTGCAGCCTTTGGGGACCGCTGTGTGGCAATGGTTGGAGAGAGAGAGAGATTTGGAGAAAAACTTGCCAGCTTTTCCGTTTATGATTTCGATCCGTCAGAGTCTCGTTGGTGTGGCCGTTCACTTGGGGCCTCTCCTTTAGCTAAGCCGTTCTTCCGTGGTGAGCTCACCAACCCAGGCAAGGGAGGACGCACACGGGCCCCACCGGCTTTTGCTATAAAACACTGTCACTGGATTTCCAGCATTTCTCCTGGTGCATCTCAAGCGGTTGTTCCCCAGACCCTCTTTTATCCTTACTCACGGGGTCTCAGATGTCAATCAGGTTAGGATGATGCAGTCCCTCAACCAGCCTGCTCTGGTTGTCCCCTGAGGGGTTTCAATGAATAGTACAGTACTCAATACACAATTCCGTCTCCAAGAGACAATGGCCGTCATCAGTGGCTCCGTTTCACTGAGGCCAGGACACATTCCAAACCCTTGTGGATTCTGCGTGTCTCTCTCTCTCATTTCCTGGGTCCCAGACCCGAATTAATAGCGATCTTGTGATTCTCAAAAAGGAGGGGGCTACTTTGTACCCTTAGGCCTCTCAGAGTTGCTGCACATTCATAACACCCCCTTCCTTCTAAGATTTTTACCACAGGTAAAAATTAATGAATACTGAGTTTTACAGGATTTTCAGAATCTAACACAATACAAAAGAGATTTTTTCACTACAGAGTAATACAGTTATACATTCAATTCAGCATCTAAACAGTTAGCGATTAGATTGTCACTTCCTTTAATATCTTAACATCTTGTACCATAATAAATTCTTGTAGCATCAGACTCCAATTTAATAACCATCTATTTTTATTCCTTTTCTTCAGCAAACAAAAACTAAAGAGTTGTGATCTTAGCTTATGTGTATATTACAAAAGTTCATGCAAATACTAATTTTTATTTTACTTTCAAACTTAACAGTCAATCTTCCATAGGGTTGTCTTTATTAGTTACATGCTTTGTCGAAATCCCTTAAAACTGGATCCTGTTATTGAAAATGGCATCCTGTCAACCCTCGCCCCTTTTCCAGTTAACTCCCACATGGTTAGCTTGTGCACCAGTGTGGAATAGGCTTTTGCATGCTCCTTTCATAGGAGTTATTTTATCAACAATGTGTTCCAAACTTAGACCATTTTCCGAATTTCCACACAATTCTTTAATTTGAAGCAAGTTGTTAGTTTTATCTTCAGGACCCTTCATGCTATTAGTTTTCAGTTTAAACTCTGCAAGCGATCCCTCTTTGTCCAAACAGCATTTCAAATTCTGCCTCTTCACAGCACTCTCTTGAATAACAGTAGCGTGTGGGGCATCTTTACATTCCAACTCAACCTGTAATTGATTCACAGGCACCGCATTACCAAGCCATTGTCCCTGTAGCCTGGTGGCTGCTTCAGACATCAATCCAGACTTTAAATTTCCTTCATTCAATTTAGGAACTACACTTTTCCCTTTCCCTTCAATAATAATATTCACCTCACCACCTTTTATCTCCTCACTAACTTTTAACACACCTTCGAGCACAAACAACTGGGAATTCTCACTTCCCACTAGTACCACGGTTAACCCTTTCTTTGCTGAACCAAGTCCATCTGACCCACAAGGACTGCATTCCTTTTCAACTGAATCAAATACCTCAGACTTTTTCTGAGTTCCCTTACTAGGTTCAGTACCACATGCATCCACATCTTGAACACACTCAAATGGGACATCTGCCTCTTCCAGGCTTTCAATACCCGTACCCTTTTCAAGTTCTAAGTTCCCCTGATCCTCCCAGTTACTCTCTGGGCAACTCCCTTCTGGAGTAAACTCAACCCCGCGGGCTAAAACAACCTCATCTGCCAACCCAGCAGACTTCTTCAAAGTAATGGCATCCTTTTCATCTAGGACTGCCCTCATTTCATTATCGGGAACACCTTTAAAATTTTCAACTTCTTCAAACAGTTCTGCCAAACCAGACAGATCCACCATGTCCAACCCTGGACCTTCTAACAGCCTTATCTGTTTCTCATTTTTACTCCGTGCCTCTATAAATTTCCTCCTGGCTAAGGGCAGGTCTACCTCCTCTCCCTTACTCTCTTTCACTTTCCTATTCTCCGTTTTACCACCCTCTAACTCCTCTTGGTACAGGGTCAGTAAAAACGTTACGGCCAAATCGATACTGGCCTGATTTAAACTGGTCTCTTTCTCAGCTGCCTTTTCCGACATGCTGCGAGTGGTCACGCATGCGGGATAGATCTTGGAATCTAGGGGCGGGTCCTCAACACTTACAGGCTTGCTCGTCAGCTCCATGGCTGACCAAACGTCACCACCAGCTAAATTGTTACCCAGAAGGAGGTCTACGTCAGTTCTCAGGAATTCTGATCGCACCCCTATTTCAACTGGTCCAGATACCAGCTCACAATTTATAATGATCCTATGCAAGGGCACTGCTTCTGTCCCTTTTCCTATACCTCTCAAAGCTACCTCTCCAGTCTCGCGACCAAAATCTAGTACCGTACTGCGAATCAATGACAGCTCAGCTCCAGTTTCTCTCCAGATCCGCACTGGAACTGGTGTGTCTCCCTCTTACACAGACACGGTTCCTTCTGAAATACATTTCTCAGGCCCCTCTCGTATTCTGTCTACCTGGGGCTTTCTCGTCGATTTACTGATCACCACAATACATCCTGTAGGGACTGCTGCTCTCCCTTTTCCTACCGCCTTCCTCGGAGCAAGGCACTGAGATGCAATATGACCTACCTTTCCACAATTAAAACAGGTCAAGCCAGGACCTCTCCTGCCGTCTTGCTTTTCCTCCTCCTTAATTTTACCACTAGCTGCTGGCGGGATCTCTGCCTCAGCCGGCGGGCTTTCTCTACTGTTCCCACGGTCTCTCTGGTAACTTTTACTCGAGGAAAACTTTGTCTTGTGGGTTAAGGCATTTTCATCTGCGAACCTAGCAAATTCGGATATGGACTTATTCAGCTTCTCGTTCAAGTACATCTGGATATCATCCAAAACACAACCTTTAAATTCCTCAATCAGAATTAACTCCCTGAGACGCCAAAAATCTTCTTCCACCATTTCTGCTGCACACCAACGATCCAAGAGCACACCCTTCTCATAGGCAAACTCTGCATACGTCTGATTCCACCGTTTCTTTAAATTTCTGAACTTTTGTCTTTACGCTTCAGGTACCAATTCGTAGGTCCGAAGAATGGCCTCCTTTACTTTCTCATAATTCTCAGACTCTTCCTCCTCCGTGGACAACGCTGCATATGCCCGTTGTGCCTTCCCTTTTAACACACTTTGTAACAACGCCACCCACTGATCTTTGGGCCACTTCTGACTCACTGCCACCTTTTCAAAATGCAAGAAATAACTATCAACATCCGTCTCCTCAAACGGAGGTACTAACCTAAACTCCCTACTAACATTAAATCTCTCCTCTCGGTCTGGTCCTTGAGCTCTTCGCTCTTGCCTTAACTTCTCCATGTCCAAGTCATGTTGCCTCTGTTTCTCCTTCTCCTCATACTCCCTCTCCTTCTCGGCTCTTTCCTTCTCTTTTTCGGCCCTTTCCTTCTCCTTTTCAGCTGCTTCCATCTGTTTTAACTGAATTTCATGCTCCCTCTGCTTCTCAGCCCTCTCCTGCTCCCTCTTCACCTCTAATGCCTTTAGCTGGAGCGCATGCTTCCTTTGCTTTTCAGCTCTTTCTTTTTCCTTTTCGGCTGCTTCCAGCTGCTTTAACTTAATTTCATGTTCCAACCTTAATTTCTCCAACTCTAACTGAGCCGTCCCACTAGCAGGTACCTTTTCAGGGACATTTTCCAATACCTCAGCCGAAAACACATTCTTCACAATATAATACTGAGTTATGGCCCTCCGCACCTCCCGCTTTTTCATCGACAGCCTCACCTCTGCGAGATTTAGTCCTTTAGCAATATTTATCAAGTCCGACTTTGTGGCGGCCTCTAGCGCCTCCAGAGTCGGGTTTTCTATGAATTCGTCAACGTCCATCTTTGCTGGTTTCCCGTCTGGTTACCCACGCAACCAGACCCACGTTTGGAATTAAAAGCCCGATTCACTGGCCCTCCAATTTGGTATCAAATCTCGAGACGAGGCCCCACGTTGTTACGAACCCCGTAACTGGGTCACTTACCAGCAAAGATAGAGGTCCGTTGAAGTCTGATGATACTATTTTTAACAGTATTTATTAGTAAAAATGCACAAAAATAATCTCAATGCAAATATACAGATAATATACATCGTCAATACTAAAATCTAAAAGTGCGGGTATAAAAATAATAAGAAATAAGCTCTATCGTTGTCTAGGGGATAATGTATTGTCCGATGGAAATATAAAGTTCACTCAGTTCATGCAGGCTGCAGCCTTTGGGGACCGCTGTGTGGCAATGGTTGGAGAGAGAGAGAGATTTGGAGAAAAACTTGCCAGCTTTTCCGTTTATGATTTTGATCCGTCAGAGTCTCGTTGGTGTGGCCGTTCACTTGTGGCCTCTCCTTTAGCTAAGCCGTTCTTCCGTGGTGAGCTCACCAACCCAGGCAAGGGAGGACGCACACGGGCCCCACCGGCTTTTGCTATAAAACGCTGTCACTGGATTTCCAGCGTTTCTCCTGGTGCGTCTCAAGGGGTTGTTCCCCAGACCCTCTTTTATCCTTACTCACGGGGTCTCAGATGTCAATCAGGTTGGGATGATGCAATCCCTCAACCAGCCCACTCTGGTTGTCCCCTGAGGGGTTTCAATGAATAGTACAGTACTCAATACACAATTCCGTCTCCAAGAGACAATGACTGTCATCGGTGGCTCTGTTTCACTGAGGCCAGGACACATTCCAAACCCTTGTGGATTCTGCGTGTCTCTCTCTCATTTCCTGGGTCCCAGACCCGAATTAATAGCGATCTTGCGATTCTCAAAAAGGAGGGGGCTACTTTTTACCCTTCGGCCCCTCAGAGTTGCTGCACATTCATAACAATCTCATGTTTCAATCAGATCCCCTCTCGTCCTTCTAAATTGCAGTGTATACAAGCCCAGTCGTTCCAACCTTTCAACGTATGACAGTCCCACCATCCCAGAAATTAGCCTCGTGAACCTATGCTGCACTCCCTCAATAGCAAGAATGTCCTTCCTCAAATTTGGAGACCAGAACTGCATACAATGCTCCAGGTGTGGTCTCAGCTAGGCCCTGTACAACTGCAGAAGGACCTCTTTGTTCCTCTACTCAACTCCTGTTGTTATGAAGGCCAACATGCCATTAGCTTTCTTCACTGCCTGCTGTACCTGCATGCTTACTTTCAGTGACTGGTGAACAAGGACACCTAGATTTTAGAGTCTAAGGGACGTTGTTCCTTCTCATTTCATTATAACTTACATCTCCAAGGCTTCCTCTCATACTGCCATTGTCCTAAGTAATCATACCCAGACACCAGCCCAGCATTTCCGGTCATATGCCTGCACAAAAAATACTCCTAATCATCAGCCAGCCGTTTTCCCTTCACACTGGGATGCTCTTTCTGACTACTCCATCTCCCCACAGACAGTTCCTTCCCCAGTTCATTTCTGCTATCAAGTGACAAGGTTTGTCAGGAGGAAAAACTTTCTAACAGTGTACAATGCCTCAGAGTATACTTGCATTGGAATTTCAGAAGCTAATTGAAAAGTTGTCATTGGCAAAAATTTGGGTAACACTGCTTTATGAGGTAACAGATCAAATTTGCCACAAATGAGTGCCCTAGTTATGTTAAATGTAAGCTTAGAGCAATTTGGAAGGGCTCCTTGCGCTATTATTGTAAACAGAATGGAACTACTCAGTTGTTACACTTACCCAGCAGCAACTAATTTAATTATGTTTATGACTTAGCAGCTGTACCACATTAGTTGCAGACATGTAAACACTACATTTGCTTACTGTGAACTAAATGCTATGCAAAACCTCCCACCTCCTGCGTGAATATTTGAAATTTGCTCTGCGCCACAACCTACTCTAAGTTTGTTTGCAAAAGCCCCTCATGTTGTTGAATTAAACTAATATAATCAAAGTATTAAGGTAATTGAGCAATCCAGTTTCTTGCTAAGTGGTTTTGCTGAAGAGGTGTAAAGTTAATTTTATCTTTTATGTTTTACTGTACAATTCAATAGTTTCTAAAAATTGGACTATAATAAAGTTACAGGTCTGTTTTGAGTATTTTTTTCTTATCAAGTCTCAAAAGTGCAGACATATAAAATAGCTTACATTTTGTTGTAACAATAGAAATCAGACAAGTAACAGAATCTGTTAAGTGTATCCAGTAAGTTTCTTCAATTCATATGTGAACGGGTCAATGGAAGGAGGGGTTACACTGGATCTGGTGTTGGGTAATGAGCCTAGCAATGTGACTGACCTTTCATTGGGTGATCAGTTAGAGAACAGTGACCACAACTCCTCAATTTTCAGGATAGCTATTGATAAGGATAGGTATGGTCCTTGTGGGAGAGTTTTAAATTGGAGTAGAGCAAATTATGAGGGCACTGGGCAAAAACTAAGAAGTGTTAATTGGGGAGACCATTTCTCCGGCAAGTCCACATTAGATGTGGAGAATGTTTAAAGATCAGTTGCACAGAGTACAGGAAAGTTATGTCCTGATAGAAGGAAGGATAGGGATGGAAAGTTAAGTAAACATTGGATGTCCAGAGAGGTGATGAATTTAGTCAAGAGGAAAACAGAGAAGTATGTAAAACTTTCAAAGTTAGGATCAAACAAACCACATGAGGAGTGTAAAAAAGCCAGAAAAGAACTAAAGAAGGAAACTAGGAGAGCCCATGAAAAGTCCTTAGCAAGTACAATTATACATACATCGAGAGTAAGAGGATAACTAGGGAGAGGGTGGGAGCACTCAAGGATGAAGGGGGGAAAATTTTCATTGATGCAGAGAATGTGAATGAGGTACATAATGAGTACTTTGTTTCAATATTTACCAAGGAAAATATATGGAGGACCAGGAGACCAGTGCTGAATGTATAAATATGTTAGGGTGTTTATAGGTCAAGGAGGAGGAAGTGTTGGGCCTCCAAATAAGTATTAAGGTGGATAAGTCCCCAGGGCCTGATGCGATTTACCCCAGGTCATTGAAGGAGACAAGTGATGGCATTGCTGGTTCCTTGACCAGTATATCTGTGTACTCTCTAGACACTGGCAAGGTCCTGGAGGACTGGCAAGTTGCTAATGTACCTCTGTTTAAGAAGGGAACAAGGGAAAATCCTGGGAACTATGAACTGGTGAGTCTCACATCAACTGTAGTGAAGTTACTGGAGAAAACTTTTAGGGATAGGATATATGAGCATTTAGATATCCGCAGCCTAGTCAGGGAGAGCCAGCATGACAGATCGGCCTTACTGTGGTAAACCATGTACACCTGTCTGGACACGCCCCTCTGCTGACAGCTCCTGTGGCTCCTCCTACAGACCCCTGGATAAAGGTGATTGTGTCACTGCTCCTCCCACAGTCCAGGGCGGTCATCCAGCATGGACCTGCTCCGTTTTACTGATAATAAAAACCTTTCAGTATTTACTCTACTTCCAGTCTTTTGGAGTTATTGATCGTGCATCAATTTTATTAGCTGTAATTTTAAAGCATGGAGCGCGCTTTGAGACCCAACAAATTGAACATCGACCCGTGAACACCTGAGGCTTGCAACGCTTTCGAACTCTGGCTAGCTTGCTTCGAATCATACCTGGAGGAGATTGAAGTGACCAAGTCCGCCGGGAAGCGCAGTGTTCTCCTCTCCAGGGTCAGTCCACGAGTCTACTCGATGATTCGGGACCAGCTGAGTTACGACGGCACGATGAGCGCCCTCAGTAGACAGTACCTGCGGCCGGTAAATACCGTCTATGCAAGACATTGCTTAGCGACACAGCGGCAGCGGGCAGGAGAGTCGAGTGCTGAGTTTGTCCGGCCCCCACAGACACCTGTGCGGGCCTGCGATTGCCAGGGGCTGATGGCGGAACAGCATGCTGAGCTCCTAGTAAGAGACGCCTTCATCACAGGGATCAGGTCAGCGTACGTGCACCAGCGGCTGCTGGAACACGCTGATCTTCCCTTACGTTCGGCGATTGAGCTGGCTGACACACTGGAGGTCACTCTGCACAACTCTGATGCTCTCCAGGCGTGCGATCTCCCTACAGCCTCGTGGACACCACAGACCCCGCAACCCGCCGGCGAATTAACCACGGCTGCTGCCAGTCGCGAGTCCACGAAGTGTTACTTCTGCGGACTCAAGAAGCACCCCCGAAAATGCTGCCTGGCCTGAGAAGCTACCTGCTCCAGCTGCAGAAAGAAGGGCCACTTTGCCAAGGACTGTAAGTCCAAACCGCGAGCGGGATCGAACAGCGCCGTGTGTGAGGCATGGGGGTCACCACCTTGGCCGTCGCCATCTTGCCTGCCCACCACCGCGTACGAGGCATGAGGGTTGCCATCTTGCCTGCTGCCTACGACGACCCACGGGGTACTTACAGGGCACTCCACCACTCCGGATAAAGACAGTGATTCAACTCTGGCCTCCGTGACCCTCAACCAAAGCGCCCCATACCAGCTTGCAAGGTCAATGATGGACATCCTGGTGGAGGGGCACAGGACAAGCTGCCTGTTTGATACGGGCAGCATGGAAAGTTTTATCCACCCGGACACGGTGCAACGCAGCAGACTCGTGACACAGCCGGTAAGCCAAAGGGTCGCTATGGCTTCTTGGTCGCATACAACGGACATCCGGTGGTGTTGTGTAGCGACACTAGTGGTGCAGGGCACAGAATATCGAGACTTTGCATTACTGGTCATGCCTCAACTGTGTGCCCCTGTGCTATTGGGGCTCGACTTCCAGAACCACCTGAAAAGTGTGACAATGGAGTATGACGGGCCTCTCCCACCAATCACTGTCAGAAATGCCCAGTTCTGTGGGAATTTGTCACACCCCCCGTTACTGACCACACACACACCGACCTGCACATCCCACCCAACAACATGCCAACAGCCGCATTACGGACACCACTTGCGGCCTCTCCACCCTCAAGATCCCTCCCCCACCGCTGTTCGCCAACCTCTGACTGTAAACCTGTGGCAACTAAAAGCAGGAGGTACAGCGCGGGGAACAGGGCCTTCATTCAGTCGGAGGTGCAGCGGCTGCTCAGGGGAAGGGATCATTGAGGCAAGCACAAGTCCTTGGAGGGCCCAGGTGGTCATTGTTCGGACCGGGGAGAAGAATAGGATGGTTGTGGACTATAGCCAGACCATCAATAGGTTCATGCAGCTTGATGCGTACCCCTTAACCCGCATCGTGGATATGGTCAATCAGCTAGCTCAGTACAAGGTGTACTCAACCATTGACCTAAAATCCGCTTACCATCAGCTCCCCATCTGCCCAGAGGACTGGCCTTACTCCGCCTTCGAGGTGGGCGGCAGGCTCTATCACTTCCTGCGCATCCCCTTTAGTGTCACGAATGGTTCATCTGTCTTCCAGAGGGAAATGGACCGGATGGTGGACCAGTGCCAACTGAAGGCCACGTTCCCATATCTGGATAACATCACCATCTGCGGTTACGACTGGCAGGATCACGACAACAACCTCCAAAAATTTTTCCAAGCGGCCAAAGATTTTAACCTTACCTATAACAGGGATAAGTGTGTGTTCGGAACCACCCGTCTTGCTATCCTTGGGTATATCGTGGAGAACGGAGTCATTGGCTCTGACCCTGACCATATGCACCCCCTGTTGGAACTCCCTCTTCCCACTACCCTCAGAGCCCTCAAACGGTGCCTGGGCTGCTTTTTCTATTACGTCCAATAGGTCCCTCACTATGCAGACAAGGCCTGCCCCCTGGACAGGTCCACCGCATTTCCCCTCTCAGCCGAGGCCCGTGTGGCCTTCAGCCACATTAAAGGGGACATTGCCAAAGCAGCAATGCATGCAGTGGACGAGACCATTCCCTTCCAAGTGGAGTGGACGCCTCTGACTTCGCACTGGCTGCTACCCTCAACCAGGCGGGCAGACCGGTGGCGTTCTTTTCCCGTATCCTCACAGCCCTGAAATTCAGCACTCCACGGTGGAGAAAGAAGCCCAGGCCATAGTGGAAGCTATTAGGCACTGGAGGCACTATCTCGCCGGCAAAAAGTTCACCCTGCTGACAGTGGCAACCGACAGCGGGGCAAAATCAAAAATGATAAAATTTTGAGGTGGAGAATGAACCCTCCACCTACAACTATGACATCATGTACAGGCCTGGGAAACTCAATGAGCCCCCGATGCCCTATCCCGGGGAATGTGTGCTAGCGCGCAGATCGACTAGCTATATGCCCTACATGCAGATCTTTGCCACCTGGGGGTCACCCAGCTTTTCCACTTCGTGAAAGCCTGGAACCTGTCTTACTCCCTTGAGGAGATCAGGACGATGACCAGGGATTGCCAAGTCTACGCTGAGTGCAAACCGCACTTCTACTGACCCGAAAAGGCACAACTAATCAAGGCCACCCACCCCTTTGAGCAACTGAGTGTCGATTTTAAGGGCCCCCTTCCCTCCACTGATTGCATCGTGTACTTCCTTAACGTAATCGATAAATACTCAAGGTTCCCCTTTGCCATCCCCTCCCCCGATACCACTGCCACGTCAGTCATAAAGGCCCTGTGCCAGCTCTTCACTCTGTTCAGATACACATGCTATATCCACAGTGACAGAGGGTCCTCATTTATGAGTGACGAGCTGCGCCAATACCTGCTGGCTAGGGGTATTGCTACTAGTAGGACCACGAGCTATAATCCCGGGGGAATGAACAGGTGGAGAGGGAGAATGCCACGGTGTGGAAGGCCACACTCTTAGCCCTTAGGTCAAAGGGACTGCCGGTCTCTCGCTGGCAGGAGGTCCTCCCCGAGGCACTCCACTCCATCTGCTCCTTGTTATGCACATCCACCAATGCTACCCCTCACGAGCGACTCTTTTCTTTTCCCAGGAAGTCGACCACCAGGACCACCCTACTGGCTTGGCTGACGTCCCCGGGGCCAGTGCTGCTCCGGAAACATGCGAGGAGCAATAAATACTCCCCGCTGGTCGAGAGGGTTCACCTACTACATGCGAACCCCCAGTATGCCTACGTGGTCTTACCTGATGGGCCGGAGGACATGGTCTCCATCCGTGACCTGGCACCCACAGGAGCACCAGACCCCTACCCTGAACACTTCATGGTGACTATTAACTCTGTACCCACCGATATATATGCCCACGAGACACTGTGCATTCCAAGTCCTACACAGACACCACACCACACTCCCATACCGGGAACAACGCACACGCAGGAGGGATTACCAATGCCTAACGTGCTGGCACCTCAAGTCAAGCCAGAGCCAGCACAACCACTGTCACTGGTGCAATCACCACCGATGCTACATAGATTGCAACGACGGACTCGACCGCCTGATAGGCTTGACCTGTAAATATACTTGTCTTAAATATTGTCAGTCACTTCACCCCGCGGGACTCTCTTTTTAAAAAGGAGGGGTGAATGTGGTAAACCATGTATATCTGTCTGGACACGCCCCTCTGCTGACTGCTCCTGTGGCTCCTCCCACAGACCCCTGGATAAAGGTGATTGTGTCACTGCTCCTCCCACAGTCCAGGGCAGTCATCCGGCATGGACGTGCTCCATTTCACTGCTAATAAAAGCCTTTCAGTATTTACTCTACTTCCAGTCTTTTGGAGTTATTGATAGTGCATCACTTACCGACTTAATTGAGTTTTTAACAAGGTGAACAGAAAGATTGATGAGGGTAGGGTAGTGGATGTTTTCTACATGGATTTTGGTAAGGCATTTGACAAAGTCCCTCATTGTAGGCTAATCCAAAAGATTAAGATGCATGGGGTCCATGGCGGTTGGTGGTTTGGATTCAGAACTGGTTTGTCCATAGAAGACAGAGGGTAAGTGGTTGAAGGGGCTTATTCAAGTTGGAGGTTCAAAGTTCAATTATCAGATTACATACATATCACCATGTACAACTCTGAGATTCTTCTTCTGTGGGCATACTTGGCAAACCTATAGAACAGTAAGTGTAAACAAGATCTGTAATGTAAATATCAGGAACTGTGAACAAACTACAAATGCAGATAATCAATAAATAGCAATAAATGACAAGCATGAAATAACAAGATAAAAGAGTTCTCAGATGAGTGTAGTTATCCCCTTTTGTTCAAGAGCCTGATGGCTGAGGGGTAGTAACTGTTCATGAACCTGATGGTATGAGTCCTGAGGCACCTGTGCCTTCTACCTGATGGCAGCAGTGAGAAAAGAGCATGGCCTGGGTGGTGAGGGGCTTTGATGATGGATACTGCTTTTCTACAGCAACATTTCCTGTAGATGTGCTCAATGGTTGGGAGGGTTTTACCCAAGACATACTGGACTGAATCCACTATGTTCTGTAGGATTTTCAGCTCAAAGGCATTGATGTTTCATTCGAGTCTATAATGCAGCTAGTCAGCACACTTTCCACCACACATCTATAGACTGCCAAAATTTTTGATGACGTGCCAAATCTCCACAGACTCCTGAGGAAGTAGAGGCACTGTTGTGCTTTCTTCCCAATTATATTTATATGATGGATCCAGGACAGGTCCTCTGAGATAGTGACAACCAGGAATTTAAAGTCACTGACCCTCTCCATTTCAGATTCTCTGATGATTACTGATTCATGGACCTCTGGTTTCCCACTCCTGAAGTCTACAATTAGTTCCTTTGTCTTACTGGCATTTAGTGAGAGATTGCTGTTATTACACCACTCAGCCAAATTTTCAATCTCCTCTGTAATTGGTAGAGTTCTGCAGGGATCTGCACTGGGACCTCTGCTGTTTGTGATGTCTATAAAGGACCTGGATGAAAATGTAGATGGGTGGCTTAGTAAGTTTGCAAATGATACCAAGATTGGTGGAGCTCTGGATAGTGTAGAAGACTGGCAAAGAATACAGCATAATATAGACCAGTTGCAGATATGGGCTGAAAAATGACAGATGGTGTGTAACCCAGATAAATGTGAGGTGTTGCACCTTGGTAGGGAAAATGCAAGGAAACAGTACATTGTTAAGGGCAAGATCCTTAACAGTGTTGCTGAGCAGAGAGATCTTGGGATCCAAGTTCATAGTTCCTTGAAAGAGGCTACACAGTTGATAAAGTGGTTAAGAAGGCTTATGGAATGCCTGTTTTTATTAGTTGAGGCATTGTTCAAAAGTGAAGAAGTTATATTGTAACTTTATAAAACTCTGGCTAGGCCACCTCTGGAGAATTCCATACAGTTCTGGTCGCCTCACTACAGGAAGGATGTTGAAACTTTGGAGAGGGTGCTGAAGAGGGTTACCAGGATGCTGCCTGGTTTAGAGGGCATGTGCAATTATGAGAGGCTGGATAAACTTGGGTTGTTTTCTTGTAGCATCGGAGAATGAGGAGAGATCTGACAGAGGTATCCAAGCTTATAAGAAGTATAGATAGAGTGGACAGAGAGTATCTGTTTCCCAGGGTTGAAATATTGAATACCAGAGGGCATACATTGAAAGTGAGAGGGAGTAGTTCAAGGGGGATGTGAGGGGTAAGTTTTTTTACTCAAAAGGTGGTGGATGCCTAGAATGCACTGCCTGGTATGGTGGTTGAGTCAAATACATTAGAGGCTGTTAAGAGACATATGGATAGACACATGGATATAAGGAAGATAGAGGGATATGGATGTGGTGCAGGTAGGAAGTATTAGTGTTTAGGCATTCTTGATTTGCTTCTTAGCTGGTTTGGCACAATATTGTGTGTCAAATGGCCTGTTCCTTTGCTGTTCTATGTCCTAACTCTGAGGGATCATTGGGTAAATCTTTAAGCAATTACTGATGTCAAAAATGACAGCTAAAATGTGTAAATCCAGAAGTTACTGTTTAAGATAGCCTGCTCCTCCATAGGGTAAGTTGTTGTAGAGTTGGTCCAGAACTCACTGTAATGGCTTGAATGTGAGATATTCACGTGCTAACACTATCCAAAAATGGCAGAAAAGGTGAGGTCTGAATCAAGTTGGAGTAAATAGAATGACATTCAGCTTGATGATACGAAAAGTCCTCTTATAGTTTCAGAATTGTGCATTTCTGACATTTGAATAAAGGGCTTAGCTTTAGATAAGCAAACGAATGAAAGAAAAAATGGAGGGATATGCAAGGAGGAAGAGTTAGTTTGATCTTGGAGGAGGTTAAAAGGTCAGCACAATATTGTGGACTGAAGAGCCTGTACTAGGCTATACTGTTCAGTGTTCTATGTTCTAATTCTTTCTCGGAGAAAATGTGTGCTTCTCTCTTTCTCAGAACAGTTTGCTTCAGAATGATTCAGCTCCTTTTACATCCACAATACATCTTTCCCAATAATGTATAATTTAGCTTTAGATATGGTAGACAACTTTTGAAGTATAAGCAACTGCAAAGGTTTAGCTTCTTCTAATGAATGAAGAGCACAAAATTGCCTCCCCATTTTGTTTATTTTATTTAAGGCCTAATCACATATTAGAATGCCTGTGTCCATTTTCAGACATTAATAGGTTTATGTTTCCATGAGTTTTTAATGCCAGAATAAATTATATTTACTGCTGAATAACCTCTGCGTTGAAAGAAGAAATATCTTAAGATTTTTTTAAAGTTTACTTAGTCTCTTGTTTATCCTTGAAACATTGGAAGAGCAAAAATGTCTTCATCTTCATTACTGGGAAAACCAAAGCCACTATTTTTGGTCTCCACCATAAACTTCATTGCTTAGCTAGATACTTGATAGCTTTTCAGGCAACTGATTGTGAACCAGACGTTTCATGACTGTAATGTGTTATTTGTCCCCATGACGAGTTTCAGAGCACTTGTTCACACCAGTGTTCAATCTATCAATTTTCAGTATTGCCCACCTTTTCTCCCGCTTCTACTGCCAATCTCATCTGTAGCTTTGTTATATCTACACTCAATTGTTCTATACGCTTTCGGCTAGCCTTCTTTATTAAACTCTCCATGGTACAATTTCAAAGAGTAGAAGAATTATTTCTCGCGCTGAATGTTTTTGGAACATAAAATCTGATTATCTTCTAGTTAAATAAGAGACAGAAAATTTAAAAACTGTTGGAAGTTACTTTGTGAAAGACTGGCTGCCATTTTTTTCCATATTACATTGGTAAATGCACTTCAAAATGCACTGAAGAGATTGTAAAGAATTTGGGAATGTCCTAGCTTGTATACTGAGGAAGGTTATTACAAAAGATTTTCCATTAAGATTGAGGTCCATGAAAATTATGTAGTTTGTATTCCCTAAGTTGTATCTTGTCCCATTCACTCATCAACCTTGTAGCTATTTACAAATCTGAAATATTTTACAGCAACAAACAGAGGATATCCATTTCTAGTTGAATACAAAATTAATCCTTCTTAGTTACACATTGTTTGTTTCTTACTAACTGTTAAACAGTTGCATTCAAAGCTGAAGGACACATTGCTGAGATGTTTAGTGTAACTGATTAATCAGAAAAGTCATGTGTTAGACCATTTGTACATAATATTGAAAGATACCCCTGCTATTTTATAAGTTTCTGATATAATTATAAGAAATTCACTTATAAATTAATTACATTTGGCAATAGAGACAAGAATACACTTTAATGGTTGTAGGCTAAGGAATGGGCTTAACCAGGCAGACTATATACATTCAAAATGCTATAAGAACTCAGTAGCTCAGGCAGCGTCTATGAAAAAGAATAAACTGTTGACATTTCAGGCCAAGACCCTTCAGCAGGACTGGAAAGAAAGGAAGACGGAGTCTGACTAAGAGATGGGGGGGGAGAGGAAGAAGAAGTACAAGGTACTTCTTCCTCCCCTCCACCGTCATAGTCCCTTGATCTTAACATACCTGTAGAAGCCCTTAGGATTCTCCTTCACCTTGTCTGCTAGAGGAACACTGAAACTCCCGTTAAGTGTTGCCTCTTATTACACACACAGACTTGAGACTCATCTCTTCTCTCACTCCCAATCTCTGATTGACTGCTGTTCAAACACCTGATTATTCAAACATTTCAAGGTACAGGAGTAAAATTTTAGGTACCAACAAAATATTAGCAGGTTGTTGTCTGCTTGATTAATCCAAAGGAATTTTTGGCTTTGCAGCATATATCAAAGACAATAAGAGGCGCAGATATAATAAACTGATTAATAAATTTGTATTTTTAGTTGAAGTTTCTCTATTATCATCTCTTCCAAATGATTTGCCTGTGTCTCATTATGGGGTGGTTCCCTAATGTTTTTTTGAGAGGTGCCCACAAAGCACTTAAAGCAAAGGTCTTGTCCAGGTTATTTGCATTTGATTTGTCTGTGTTGGAATGTGGTAGGTGCCTTAGGGCTTTTGCTGACCTTAAACATGTGGTGCAGGAAACTGTCTCCTTTTAATTAGGCAATGAGCTACAGATATGTTCATGTCAGGAAGCAGCTCACTGGTGAAGAGTACTTCAGAGTCAGGCCATATGCCGCAGATCTAAAGTAGGTTTCTGGAGGGTGAATGTTGTCAGATTCAGATCAATAACAATGCCTGTAGACTTTGGGTAGCTATTCTACTTCTCTCCTTAGAAAGGTTTCACAACCAACTGTTGTTGTCTGGCACTCCAAAGGCTTGGTCCAAGAGTCCAGCTCAGATTTTGAAGCCTGGGATCTCAGAGCTCTGGAGATGGGTGGCTCACGGGTTGGTGTCACGACAGGAGACCCGTGTGTTGTTGGGGGAGTTGGAATATTGGCAGTTGTGTGCCCAGTTTTCTGGGTACAGAGCTCAAGAAAAACAACATGGTGGACTTTTCACATAGTAAACCAACAAATTGTTTGTTATGTCTCCCCAGTCGCTGAGAAAATGGAGACACCTCTTTCTCCCTTATTAGGGAGAGAGAGAGAACCTGTGGTATGTCGAATACTGAGTGAAATGGGAAATCTTGGGGTAACTGTAAGTCTGTGTCTTTACTGTTGCTTTGCTCACGCCTGGGTGTTCGGTGACAGTGCCAAAGCTTTTTTTTTGCGGGGGGGAGGGGGGAATTGTTGCTCGCTGCCGCTTCTGTGCAGGAGGAGGGAGCTGGGGGGATGGTATTTGGGTTCCTGACATTTAACTGTCATTCATTCTTTGGGGTCAATCCTCTGTTTTTGTGGATGTTTGCAAAGAAAAAGCATTTCAGGATGTACATTGTATACATTTCTCTGACATTAAATGTACCTTTGAACCTTTGAAATAGTAATGCTGATCAACACTTCTGCTCACTAACTCCACCACTTTTTTTGTCATTTTCTGTCAATTATCTTATATACATGCTAGTGTCACTTCATGAACATACAATGAATCTATGTTAATAAGCTATCTTATGGATTTTTTTAAAATTATTGCGTTCTTTAGCTTTTGTGGGGTTTTTTGTGCTGATTGGATCCGGAGTAACAACTATTTCATTCTCCTTTACACTTGTGTGCAGGAAGCGAAATTAAGCAGTTATGAATCTTTTCAATAATTTTCTCTGCGGTACCTTGCATGATTAGCCACTCCAGAATCTGCTGAGGATTTCTATAACATTTTCTTTTCAATTATTTGACGTGGAACTTTGTCAGAAGATTAGTGCAAAGTCTGTTTAGTGCAATCTAAATCCATGTTTTTCATTAAACAATTGCTTTGAAGTTTCTCTTGATACAGTTTATTTGAATAAACACCTTATGTTGCAAGATCTGGACAGCTTTCAGCTGTGGGTTTTTAAGTTGGAAGGAATCTTCACTTCACACGAAGTTCAGGGAGTGATCCTCTCAATCAAGAGAAAGAGTCCAATTACTTCCCCTTGCTGCAATATCATTGCCTGTACACAAACATTAACATCCTGGAGGGAGTACCGTGGATTAGAAGTTCAACTGAACGAGCTGTATAAATATTGTGGTTACAAGAGTAGGTCAGAGGCTGAATATTCTGTTGTGAGTCACTCACTCTTACTCTAATATTTATTTATTTATTTAGTGATACAGCACAGAATAAGCTTTTCTGGCCCTCTGAGCCATGCTGCCCCAGCAACCCCACAGCTTCAATTAGCCCTAACCTAATTACAGGGCAATTTACAATGACCAGTTAACCTATCCAGCACATCTTTGGAGTGTGGGGGTAAAGCAGAGCACTGGGGAAAACCCACGCATTCCATGGGAAGGATGTTCAGAGTCTCCGTACTGAGCAGCGCTGGAATTAAACTCTGAATCCTGGAACGCCCCGAGCTGTAATAGTGTTGCACTAACCGTTACGCTAACAACGATTTCCATCATTTCAAGATGTAAAGAAGATGTGTAATACAATTTTCTTTACTTTGATTATTGTACCTCCAACAACAGTCTAGAGCTTGGACCATTCCAAGATAAAACAGGGACCTAATCCATAGTTTTAAACTTTCACCTTTACAATCAATAGTGTGCAATGATTGCATTTTCAGACATCTAGAAATATCTCCAGCAACTCAACATGGCTTCTTTGGCAATGCTGCCCCAACCAGTGACATTTATCACAAATGATGCGTGCAGAGGAATGGATAATCTGAAATTCCCATTCAAGTCACACCACATATTCCTTGAAGACACAAAGCCTCCCTGTAAATGTGCTTTTTCCATGAGTAATTAAAAAATATATAGCGTTCAATCGAAGAAAGAAATTTATTGCATTTTCAAATGTACTAGGCTACTTCAGGATGAGAACCATTTTGGAACTCAGCAAAGGAGCATCAAGGAAATGATAAAGAAAGGCAGGATTAACTACAAGACTAGACCAGCAATAAATTCAAAAACCTATTGGCAGGAGAAATTTAACTTGGACAAGTGTAAAGTGGTGCATTTTTGGGAAATAAAACCAGGACAGGACAGTAACTGGTAAGCCCCTGGAGAGTTGGTAGAACAGAAAGATAAGGGTACAGGTACATAGTCCTCTAGAAGTGACCTAGACATGATAGTGAGGTATGATTGCTTTCAGGGTTTTGCTTCCAAAGCATGGAAGTCATGCTGCAACTGTACGTCATTGGTGTGACCACACTGGGAGACTTGTGTGGAGATCTAGTCATCCTCTATAGGTAAAATGACATTAAACTGGAAAGTACAATGAAAAGGTTCACAAGGATGTTGCCAGGATTGGAGGGCTTGAGTTATAAGGGAATGTTGGGATATATTCCCCTGGATTATAGGAGACTGAGTGATGACTTTATTAAGATATAAAATATCATTGGAGGCATGAATACTGTGGATGGGCATGATCTTTTTCAGAGTTGGGAGTCTAAAACTTAAGATAAATCAGAATCAGGTTCATTATCACAGGCATGTGACATGAAATGTGTTAACTTAATAGCAGCAGTTCAATGCAAGGAGTTCAATGTTTGTAGATTTTTGGAACAAGCTATCAGAGGAAGGTGTAAAGGCAGATATAATTACATTACAATGTTTCCAAGACAATCAGACAGATATGTGTATAGAAAAGGTTTAGAATAATATGGGCTAAAACACAGGCAAAAAGGACTAGCTTAGACAGACATTTTGACCAAGATGGATGGGCTTGGCTGTAGAGTCTGCTTCCATGTTGTGTAACTCTATGACTATAGGAGCATATAAATGTACACAGAAAAATGACTACAAGGGCAAATGCAGGTTCCTTAGGTTCAAACCTTCCCGGTTTGTACATACTGTATATTGGAGCATAGTAAATGTAATTTTACAATTTAACAAAGGAGAAAAACTAGGGAATTTATGACCTTTTAGACTAATGTTAATGGTAGGGAAATGTTGGAATCTACAGTGAAAGATATAATACATTAGCATGAAAAGAATAAGAGGATTTAACATAATTCGCATGGATTTATGAAATGAAAAATAAACTGGGCTGCTGCAGCTTTAGGATGTGACTAATAGAAATGATAAGGGGAAACCAATGGATATATTTTGATATTCAGAAGGTTCTTGACCAAGCTAGTCAACAAGGTTAAAACAAACTTTAGTATCAGATACCAAAAAAATAATTTTTTTAAGGAACATATTTTACTAAAATGCAACAGACTAACTTGGTGAATTTAAGGCAACTTAATAAAAACATTTTTCAAAAGAGCAATATCAAAGCTGAATTTTTTAGAAACTGTGAAAAGAAAGGATTTTGCAGGAAAAGGGATAGGATTTAGACAATATAGATAGGAATAAAGGGAAAAGTGAACTTTTTTAGCGACACACAAAATGCTGGACAAACTCAGCAAGTTAGACAGCATCTATGGAGGGGAATAAACAGTTGTCCTTACCTGCTAAGACCTTCATCAGAACATCTTTAATGCATGTTGCTTGAGTTGGAGTGTGAATCTTTTAATGAGGTGTTAAAATTAAGTACCTCTAAAGAGGTGCTAAAGATCCCCTGGAATTATTCCAGAGACTTGGACTTTTAGATGGCAGTTCTTCTCAACCAACATCATTAAAAATAGACCAATTAGTCTCAATAATGTAGCTGTTTACCAGAAATCTTGTTATACTCATTACAAAGGTGAGAATGCAAATATGTAGATGAAAGAAATGCAGTGAAAGTTAGTATAGTGAAGTATAGAATGGTGTTAGTGGAGGATAATATAACTTGAAATGGAAATAAAAGTTGTGATGTTGCCAAGAAAAAAGCATCCTAGATCAAGCCCTATTTAATGTTTTGAGGAACACAAAGAATTTTGTGATTGGGTACATTTGATAGGAAAGCAGGTAGGGTCTGCACATAAATGAAGAAACAAGAGAAAGAAAAGTTAAAAAGTGACATGAAAAAAACTTGTAAGGAGGCTCATCTGCAGAGTTAAAAAGGATTAAATAGTCCACTGATCTTCCAAGGCTATGCTTCCAGCTTCTTTGTACTTATCATATACTTTGAACCATTTACCATCTCACCTTCAGCAAGTCGGTATAAACAGCTTTTCATGCTGGCCATGCTATGAAAAATTACATCACAATAGTATAATGCAGTTAAAGCTTGCTACAAACTACAAAACAAACTCACTTGATGGTTGTAAATCAAACTGTATGCTGGTCCTGGTGAAGGAATGGAAATCAACGTATCTGCACTTAACAGGAGGACTAAATTTACAGATTGAGTCTGTAGTAAAGAAGGCAAATGCAATGTTAGCATTTATTTCAAGGGGAATAGAATATAAAAGCGAAGAGATAATGCTGAGCCTTTATAAGACAATAGTCAGGCCACAATTAGAGAATTGTCAACAGTTTTGAGCCCCTTGTCTCAGAAAGGATGTGTTGTTATTGGGGAGAGTTCAGAGGAGGTTCACAAGGTTGATTCTGGGAATGAAGGGACAATGAGGAGCATTTGGCAGCTTTGGGCCTGTATTCACTGGAATTGAGAAGAATGCGGGAGGGGGGGGATCTCATTGAAACCTATTGAATGTTGAAAAGACTGGATAGGGTGGATGTGGAGAGGATGTTTTCCTATAGTGGGAGTACCAAAACACTAGAGGGAACAGCCTTAAAACTGAGGGGTGACCCTTTAGAACAGAAAAGGAGGATTTCTTTTAGCTATAGACTGCAGTGGAGGCCAAGTCCATGTATATACTTAAAGCGGAAGTTGATCATTTCCCGATCGGTTAGGGCATCAAAGGATATGGTGAGAAGACAAGTGTAAAGGGTTGAGTGGGATCCGGGATCAGCCAGGATGGAATGACGGAGCAGACTCGATGGTCTAATTCTGCACCTGTGTCTTATGGACAGGATTTCGCAGATGGCTAAGGCAGGCATCTCTGGTTATTTGAACTTCTACCCCACCTGGAATTTGGAAATATAGAAATAAAAATGGACAGTATTTGTTGTTAATCATAAAATGCAAGGAAATTGTGGTTGTCTGCATAACATAAGACATAGGAGCAGAATTAAACCATTTGGCCCGTAGAGTTTGCCTCACCATTCCGTCATGGTTGGTTTATTATCCCTCTCAACCACATTCTCCAGCCTTCTTCGTGTAACTTTTGAAACCCTGACTAATCAGAAACCTATCAATCACCATGTTAAATATACTCAATGACTTGGGCTCCTCAACTGTCCGTAGCAATAAGTTCCACAGATTCACTACCCTGTGGCTGAAGAATTGTTTTTTCTCATCTCTGTTCTAAATGGACAGCCCTTTATTCTGAAGTTATGCCTTCTGGTCACAGACTCCCTCAGTAAAGGCAACATCATCTCCACATCCACGCTATCTTAGCTTTTCAATATTCGCTAGGTCGTAATGAGATCCCCTGTCATGCTTCTAAACTATAACGAGTACAATCCCTGAGCATCAAATGTTCCTTATATGTTAATGCTTTCATTCCAGGAGTCTTTCTTGTGAATCTTCTTTGGATCCTGTCCAATGCCAGTATGATCTTTTTTAGATAAGAGGCCCAAAACTGATCATAATACTCTTAAGTGTGGTCTGACCAATGGCATATAAAGTCTAGGCATTACATCGTTGCTTTTATATTCTTGTCCTCTCAAAATTAATGCTAACATGTTTGACTTTTATACCATTGACTCAATCTGCAATTAATCTTTAGAGAATCTTGCACTTAGACTCCCAAGTCACTTTGCACCTCTGGTTTCTAAATTTGCTCTCCATTCAGAAAATAATCTACATCTTCATTCCTTCTACCAAAGTGCATGACCATACTCTTCCATACACTGTATTCCACCTGCTGACTCTCTGCTTCTGCAACACTACCTACCTCTCCATTATTATTGTATCGTTCACAAACTTGGCCACAAAGCCACTAATCCCATCATCCAAATCATTGACATAATGTGAAAAGAAACAGTCCCAACAGGAATCCCCATGGGATTCCTTTAGTCTCCATCAGTCAACCAGAAAAACTCCCCTTTATTCTCACTTTTTGCCTCCTACCAGTTGGCCAATCTTCCATCCAATGCTAGTATCTTTCCTGTAATATCATGGGTTCTTAGCTTGTATGACAAGTGCGACATCTTGTCAAAGGCCTTCTGAAAACCCAAGAAAGCAACATCCTCTTCTAAAATCTACAGTCATCTCTCATTTACATCGTGGAGGGTAAGTGGTCAACAGCTGGGTAATGATGGAATAAAAGAGCTTGCAATTCATGGTGTAATTGCAGGTGAAGCATAAGTTTTATAATAGTAATTCTGGGATTTTAGGGAAACATTGCCATGTTTTAGTCTGGAGCAAGTACATCTTGGGGGTCAAGAACAAATATTAGTATTCTTTTTTTGAACAATACATCTCACGATGCTCTAAACACATCATCAGTGATGTAACCTGGGGTCATTGGGTGTTTTGGGTCTTTCAACATCAGACCCAGCCGTGGTTGATCAAGTCACGGCTTGTGTTCAGGTAGCATGTGCTGCAGATCCCCTTGGACTTGCTCTCTTCATCCAGAGCCATCCTGAGGCTTCCTATGCTACTTAAGTGATGCTGCCAATGGCTCTCTGCCTCCTTTTACTAACAATGCCCAATGTGCTGAGGGCTTCAGCGAAGAGACTGTTCAGCAAACCCCTGGCAGCCCATTTCAATGGGCATGTACTTGGCCTTCCATCACTGCATCCGATAGTTTCCGAACAGTACCTCATACCTGGCAAGCTTCCTCTCATGGGTCCCCTCCCACAGCACTGTCAGCTCCAGCAGGGTAATGTGTTTTCCTGCCTCTGAGACCAGGAGGAGATCTGGTCTCAAGGAGGTCTGTGGGAACTTCAGTTGTTTCTCCAGGTCAGTCATGAGCGGTCAGTCGTGAGCGGGTGCCAGATCCCTATGGGTGGCTTTACTTCTGCTTACTCTCTGGCTCTCACAAAGGTGATGATTTGATTGCAGGGTTGGGCTCGTTTGCTGTTACTGATACATAAGAAGAATGCTTCCATGAGGGTCTTAAATATCTGGTCACATCTCCAGCTTTATCGGCCCTCTCCAAGAGCTTTCGGGCAGCAGCCCAGGATGTGCTCCAAGGTTCCTCTCCTGGAACGTAACAGACCACCTGGGGCATCAACCTTCCCGCAGCTATGCAGGTTGGATGGACTGGGCAAGATGTCATACACCACCTGAACAGGGAATTTGATTGGATGTGGCTCTGCTCACCAGAGATCAGTCTGTGTCACTCTCTCCTTCCCATGGCCTGCTCCCACCTGGCCGAAGCTACCTGCTGCTTCATGCCCGCTGCTTTGGCAGATCTCTCTTCATTCAAGGCTTTTGTGCTTTTCTCTCCCCTTAGCAGTGTCATACCTAGGGACTGGGACACTTCACAGGCCAGCACTTCCTTGAGTCACCGTTCCTACCAGGACATTGTGGTAGAGCCAAGACTCTGCCTGCTGCATGACTTCCTTCCTCTGCTCTCCACTTTATCCTGGTCTTCACAAAGACCTCTGCCTGGGCCACCTTTGGGTTGCTGGACTCCCTATACTGCAACAACTCTCTAGTTCTTGTCACCTTAAACTCTTCCTCCAAGGATTTCAAGGGCAGTCTCTTTCCATAGAGGGCAATGCTGCTGAGGGTCTTGGCAATCCCAGCCACCTCTGGAGGAAGCTGCTAACCTTTCTCCCTAGGTTCTTGAGAGTGGAAATTGGAACTTCATATATCAGCAGTGGTCAAGGGATTCTTGGTAGGATGCTGTGCTAGTATATCCACGTCTTGAACATGCTAGGTAGTCCTCACCAGTCAACTGATTTCAACCAGCCCTCCAACACCTAACAGTTTGACTGGATTAAAAGGGTGTCCTTCAGGCCACTGTCAAACACCTTGCCAAGACTGTTGACTGGCTTTTCAGAGATAATTGGAATGAGTGCTCCTGCAACATTGAAACAGAATCTGTTAATTACTCTGCCCTTCCTCAACACTAATGATCTTGATTTTGTGGACTTGAAACTCGTCCTTGCCCGGCTGATGAGCCTCTCCAGTCCTTGAGGAATCCACCTAGTTCCAACCAACGCCTCTGTAGTGACTGTCAGATCATGCATGAATGCTGTAATTGATGGTTGCCGTAAATCAGACTTGGAGCATGGACCGCAGCGCTCTGCAATCATATTTGCTGCAAGGAGAAAGAGGGTCGCAGGGATGGTTCAGTCCATGATGATCCCAATCTTCTGCATGTGTCACTCCAATGTAGCTTGGCTTGATGAGACTCTCATTCTGAAGTAGTTGTAATCATCCAGGATGAGGTCTGCCACTTTGCCTGGAACTTGATGCTTGTCTGCACCAGCTTGTGTGGGATTGATCTATAGGCAATGCCCAGGTCAAGCTAAGAACCATCAGATTTCCTCTGCTCTCCCATGCCTCTTGAATGAGCTTGGTCACCACTCCTGTGTGCTCCAAAATCCCAGACGCTCCTGGAATATCTCCTTTCTGCACAGAATCGTCACTTAAATCCCTTGATGTAAATATAAACTACAAAATAGGGGCATCAAAGTGAACAGTCAAATCAGTCAGCATGACCATTAATCTTTCCAGAATATGGACAAGTGGGTGTGGTCAAATTTTATTCACTTTATTTCCATGTGACAGTAATCCCTTTTCCTTCATCCATGTATTCAATTCTCATCTTGAATGTTGTAATCATTTTTTGCCGCAATGTCCTGGATGTGAATTAAAAATTATAGTTTTCTTTGTGTTAAGAAAATTCTCCTGTTCTCCACTATAAATCACTTAAATTCAGGCATGGATTTTTCTGCAGCAATGTACGTTATATATTTCATGATCCAGTGCATTACTGATACCAAATGTTGTCTTTTTAATGAGGAAATGCTAGAGCAAGCACATCAGCACATCCAAACCACCAGAACCAACAGCCACTCAAGGACTTGGATTGTCAAATGTTTCCTTTGCATACTCAATATGTGATTGTGGAAAAGCCATGTACAGGTCTGGCTTTAAAATAAAACACAAAGAACTTAAATCAAAATGAACAACTCATTTTATCTCTTTTGTTTGTTACTGTCCACATGAAACATAGAGGTTCATGGTTGTTGGATACAAATAGATAAAAATATTGTAAGTATCTTTGAGAGTGAACATTTGATCTGAAGGATTTAGTTTTCTAAATTTGCATTTTCAATCCTAATGATTTACGGCAATGTAAGTATACAGCCAGTTCAGCTGTAACACAACATCATTGGAAACTCTTTCCATTAATTTACTCAGAGAACAACAGCTGAATAAAATCTAAATCCAACACTGAGCACTCATGGGTGATTAATCTACTCTTTTATAATGCAGACACTACAAGTTGTTGCTGTTTCTGAGTTTACCTACATACCAAATTGGTTTTTCTAATTTACAAACTTCTGAATTAGTTCCACAAGAACCCTCTCTCAGTCAATGAATCATAGCTGCCAGGTCATCAGTGGCATTAATTTTCATTTGAAATGATAGCAACATGTAAAATGATGGAAGAGTTATTAAAATATACTCATTGCCTTGATTTTATCAGGGTGGAGCCATGATAATTACCTTCAAACTATTTATGAAGCCAGAAGTTCTTGTAAAAAGAGGTGTTACTTACTCCAGAATTTTTTTTTGGTATTGTTTAAAGATCCCTCTCATATAGACAATGAGAAGACTGCAGAAAATTCTTGGAGTTAAATTTATTGTGAATTCTAAACCACTGCACCACTAAAAGTAATTCACTTTAGTCAATCCTGTTCCATTCTTTAATGTTTTTGTCAAGTTGTCCTTTTCACCTTATGTAAAGATAAACATAAAAGTCCAAATCTTGCTTTACTGTACTATTTCATAGCAGGAAAGATTTTTTATTAACCTATGCTTTAACCCTAGCTAAAACCCAACATCTTTGCAAATAAGGGTGCAGCAGAGGAAAATTGATTATAAAATAATTAATCCTCATCAGATTATATTGAACAAGGGCAGACAAATGATGTTCAACACTTGAAGTAATTATGTATCTGGATTCACAAACAAGAGAAAATCTGCAGATGCTGGAAATCTGAGCAACACACACAAAGGGCTGGAGGAATTCAGCAGGTCAGGCAGCATCAATGGGAAAGAGTACAGACGGTGCTTCCACTGCACTGTTTTCCATCAATGCTGCCTGGTCCACTGAGTTCCTCCAGCATTTTGTGTGTGTTGCTATATATCTGGATTTTAACATATTGGCTGTAAGGTTAGACTAAAAATATTGGGCTTTATCTCCCCCTGTAGAAAATAAGATTGAAGAGAAATTCTGACAGGCATATAACATAGAGTAAATAAAGGGATGTTGCTTCACTAGTAGATGATTCAAGCACTGGAGAAAAGGGTTTAAGACTTTGGATAAAACATGAAAGGGAATGTGAGGAAAAAGTATTTAATCAGTGAATGCTTCTGATTTGGAATTTATTACCTGTAAAAGTGGTAGAAACTGTATCAAAGCTTTCAAACAAAAATTAGGTAGGTGCTTGACAGGTAAGAATTTGCATAGCTATTGAGAAAGTGTGGGGGAATTGGCCTGATAGGGTTGCTGTATTTGGAGATGGCATAATCTCAATTGCCTGAATGTCTTTTTTCAGTTCTGTAATAATTATGTGTGATTTAATAAAGCATCTGACTGTGTTTTATCACTTGGAGAGCTTATTCTTGGTTTTGTGACTTATTAAGCAAAGGCACCTATACTGTTATTATCCAGTATCTCTGTTAAAATCATTTCCAAATGTTTCAAGATAATTACTGTGCTTTATGAGTTGGTTCATCTTTATATTAAGAATAACCATCAAAAACAAATTAAACTCACCATTATACTTAGGAATAATCAAATAGAAATGTCTTTATTGTGCCTCAGTGGGGAAGGGCTTTGAAATATCCTCCTCAAATTTGCTTGGTCACAGAAATTCATCTCCATTTTGTGCTTACTCCACAATGGTTTAATTCCCAACAGGTCTCTGACAGAACCTGTGTCAGTACCTCTAGCTGAACTTTGTCTTTTGTGTGTTTTCTCCTAGCCATCAGTCTGTGGTTTTGTATTGCCACATGCTCCTATCCCCACTCCTGCTCTACTCCGGCCCCTGTATTGTTGAGTACTCTGCCTCTCACCTGTTTCTCATTATTGCCTGTTTTGCTGCCACTTCTGTCTCGTTGTGCTCCACCTATCATTTGCCTCTCTGCTTATTGCTCAGTGTATTTTAGTCCTGTTGGTTGCAGGAGTGTACCAGTGAGTTTTCCTGAGTCTTTCCAGCACTAGTATCTGAACCTTGTCTATCTGAATATTGACTCTGCCTGTTTCCAGATTCTGGTTTTTGGAATTCTTGGTCTCTGCCTGAACTTTGATGCTAACTTTGTTGCCTCATTGGATTTGCTACTCAGTAAATATCATAGTGTGCACAGTACTTGGTCTGCGATTGAGTCCCTGCTTCAGTGTCCTGACAACCAGGCCAAAGAAGACCAGTGTCAAGTGAGGCTGTGTTATCACTTTGACAGTTTTCTGTCTTTTTCACCACAATATTTCACATTGCAGGTGGTAGATGGAGTTCAATCCAGGTAAGTGTGAGGCAGATGGAGTTCAATCAGTTAAGTGAGATGATGCATTTTGGAAGGACAAACCAGAAGGCTGAATATAGGGTTAATGGTCAGTTACTTAAGAGTGTGGATGAACAAAGGGACCTTGGGGTTCAAATCCATACATCCCTCAAGGATTGCTTTGCAGGTTGATAGGGTAGTTAATGAAGCCTAGCATCCCATAGGCCTTAACAGGGGGATTGAGTTCAAGAGTAGAGATGTCATGTTGTAACTCTACAAATCTCTGGTGAGACCGCACTTGGAGTATTGTGTTCAATTCTGGTCACTTCATTATAGGAAGGATGTAGAAGCTATGGAGAGGGTGCAGAGGAGATTTACCAGGATGTTGCCTGTTTTGGACAAGTCATATGAAGCAAGGTTAACAGAGCTGGGACTTTTCTCTTTGAAGCATAGAAGAATGAGAGGGGACTTGATAGAGGTCTACAAGATTGAGGGGCACAGGGTGGATAGCCAGTATCTGTTTCCCAGGGCACCAATAGCAAACACCAGAGGACATGTGTACAAAATTAAGGGAGGGAAGTTTAGGGGAGACATCAGGGGTAATTTTTTTTTATTTACAGGGTTGTGAGTGCTTGGAATGACTTGCCAGGGATGGTGGTGGAGGCTAAAAATTAGGGGTATTTAAGAGCCTCTTGGACAGGCACATGAATGAAAGAAAGACTGGAGGGTTATGGAGTAGTGTGGGTTTAGTAATTGTTTTAAGGACTATATGGGTTGGCACAACATAGAGGGCTGAAGGGCCTGTACTGTGCTGTAATGTTCTATGGATCTCATTGAACCTACCAAATATGGAAAGACATGGTCAGAGTGGCTGTGGAGAGAATGTTTCTTCTAGTGTAGCACCAGAAACGATAGTCTTGGAATTAAAGGATGCCCTTTAGAACAAAGATAAGAAGGAATTTCTTTAGGTGGATGTGATGAATCTGTAGAATTCATTGTCACAAATGCCAATGAAGGCCAAGTCGCTGGGTCTATTTGAGGCAGAGGTTGATAGGTTCTTGATTAATCAGGGTGTCAAAGGTAATGGGGAGAAGGCAGGAGAATGGGGTTAAGAGGGGTAATAAGTCAACCATGATGGAATTGTGAAGCAGACTTGTTGGGCCAGATGGCTTATTCCTGCTCCTATATTTCATGGTGTTATTACCTGTGAACAACTATAGCTAATCTTAAGAACTAAAGGGAAATTGTTCAACATATGGCAACAACACACAAAAAATAAAATCACCCAAAGCTCAGTAGTTGATCTGCAGTATCTAAACAACTTTTGTCTGCAGCACAAGTGAATCTGCAAATGCTGGAAATAAATAAAAACATGGAATGCTGGCAGAACTCAGCAGGCCAGACAGCATCTATGGGAGGAGGTAGTGACGATGTTTCGGGCCGAAACCCTTCAGGAGTGAACTTGGCCTGAAACATCGTCAGTACCTCCTCCCATAGATACTGTCTGGCCTGCTGAGTTCTGCCAGCATTTTGTGTTTTTATCTTTTGTCTGCACATGTTTAAATACACAGCTACAGATATAAACACTGGAGGAAAGACATTGTACTCAAAATCAATAATGCAAAGGTCCTTCAATAACCTGCCCCTGGTGTACTATATTTTCTCCAACAATTCAGGTGCATGGCCAGAAACTCAAAAAGATGGAATGCTTCCCATATCTACCTCACTGAAGGTAGATATTACTGATGGAATTTCCAACATGCCAACAAGAAAGTGTATTTAAAATCTGACACAAATTTGTGATTCACAGAGCAACTGTGATCCCTGCATTTTTGTTTGCTTTTTATCTGGGAAAATAATTGGCTTATATTTTCCAATCAATGGTAAAAGGATACCTCAAGGAAATTTTCCCTGAGAACATTTAAGTGAATCTTTAATGTGGATTTTGTCATTTTTGCTAAGATTTGGATAAAGTAGCCTTGGGGTACCCAGTATCAGTAATTTAATCATAATTAAGCAGTCTGTCTGATTGACAGATTCACACAGTCTATAAAACTAGCCATAGAAGTGCCATTTTTAAAACTTGTTGAACAATCTACAAGAAGTGACATAAAGAATTAAACATACTCTTGAACTTGAGACTATATCTTACCTCGCTCCCTTTTTTGATCTGTCTTCATCTCTGGAAACTATCTACTGCTATCTTTTATAAACCTGATTCACACAGCGGTTTTGACTATACCTCTTCCCACCCCAGCGCTTCCTTCATCTCTGCCAGGATGAAGCTTTCCATTCTAGAACATCTAAGATGTCCTCCTTTTCAAAGAGCAGGATTTTCCTTCCACCACCATTGATGCTGCCCTCACCCACATATCTTACATTTCCTGTGCATTGTTGGAGCAGACAGCGTTTGAGTGGTTATTTGAAACTTTAGCTCTTTGAGATTTAATCAAGGAGAGGCTTGAGTGAGAGAAAGTAAAAAAGCTGTAGGGATATTTTTGTTGCAGTTTATTTATTGTTTCCTTCTTTTAATTGCATAGTTAGAGCATCAGGGATGCCAGGAAGGATAGTTGAATGCTCCTCTTGCGGGATGTGGGAAGGCAGGGAGAATTCCAGTATCACCAATGATTAGAGCAGCAAGAATTGGATCCAGCTGCAGCTTCTAACACTCCGCGTTAAGGAGTTGGAGCTGGAACTGGATGAACTCTGGATCATTCAGGAGGCTGAGTGGGTGATAGATAGGACACGAGGAGAGGTAGTTACACACAAGGTGCAGGACACGGGACTGGGTGATAGTCACGAAGGTGAAAGGGGTTGAATGGCCAGTGCAGAGTATCCCTGTGGCCACCCCCCTCAACTACAGGCATATCATTTTGAAATTGTTGGGGAGGGGGAGAATGACCCAACAGAGGAAAGTCACAAAGATCAGGTCTCTGGCACTGAGTCTGGCTCTGTTGCTCAGAAGGGAAGGGGGAAAAGAGGCCAGCTGCAGTGATAAGTGGTTTGTTAATTAGGGAAACAGAAATGAGGCTATGTCTATGTAAACGAGGTACCCAGGTGATTTGTTGCCTCCCAGGAGCCAGGGTCTGCGACATCTCTGATTGAATCCTTAGCAATCTTAAGTGGGAGTGTGAGCAGCAAGAGGTCGTGGTCCATATAGATACCAATAAAATAGGTAGGAAGAGTGATGAGGTTCTGCAAAGTGAGGTCAGGTAGTTAGGTGCTACATCAAAGGACAGGACATCTGGGGACTGAGGTCTGAGGATTGCTGCTTGTGCCATGTGCTAGTGGGCCCAGAAGTAGGAAGATCATGCAGGTTAACATATGGCTACAGGTTAACATACTGTAGGAGCAAGGGTGTCAGATTTTTGGACCATTGGGCTTTCTTCCAGGGAAGCTGGGATCTGTGCAGAAGAGACAGTTGCACCTGAGCTGGAGGGAGACTAATATCCTAATTCTGCTTCACTGAATCCTCCTGCTACTGTAAAAGGGATAGAATTTCTGTTGTCCTTGTCCATGAACTTCCATATGCAGGACATCATTCTCCATATTTTTCACCATCTACAATGGAGCCCTACCACTAAGCATACGTTTCTCTTTTCCTACCCCATCTCTGTTTTCCATTGGAATAGCTCCCTATGTAACTACCTTGTCCAGTCCTCCACCCTCAGTGATCTCCCTCCTGGCACTTATCCCTGCAAGTTGGTCCTCCCCCTACACATCCTCCCTCAACATCGTTTAGGGCCCAAACAGCGCTTCCAGGTGAGGTAACTCTTCACCTGTGAGTCTGTCGGGGTCATTTACTTCCCATTGTGGCCTCCTCTGCATTGGTGCGACCCAACATAGTTTGGGATATTGTTTTATTGACCACATTCACTACATCCACCACAAAAGGCTAAAATTTCTGATACTACTAATTTGAATTTGACTTTCCATTCCCATTCCCATTCTGACATGTTGGTCTACGGCCTCTTTATTCTCATGATGAGGCCACACTCAGGTTGGAGGAGCAATATCACATATTCCTTCTGGGTAGCCTCCAGCCTGATGATATGAACATCAATTTCTCTAACCTCTGGTAATTTTTGCTCTCTCCCTTTCTCTCTTTTACCATTCCTCATTTTGGTTATCCTTTCACCCCTGCTCCTCAACTGCCCATAACCTCCTTTTGTTACCCACTCCTCCTTCCCTTCCTTTCATGGTGGTCCACTGTCCACTCTTACTAAATTTCTTCTCCTTCACCTGGCAGTCTGTACTCTTCCCTCTCCTCCCTCCTCCTTATTCCCTTCCTTTCCAGCCCTGATGAAGGTTCTCATCGGTTCTTCCCCTATGTGGATGATTTACTGAGGTTCCTCAGCATTTTGTGTCCATTTCTTCAGATTTTCTGCATCTTCAGAATGTGTTGCAACTATATTTTAAGATTATAATGCTAATCTGAGGAAATGCTAGACCACAGCTATAAAATTCACTTCTCATGGTTAAAAAGATTGAACATAGAACATAGAACAGTACAGCACATTACAGGCCCTTCGGCCCACAATGTTGTGCCGACCCTCAAACCCTGCCTCCCTTATAACCCCCCACCTTAAATTCCTCCATATACCTGTCTAGTAGTCTCTTAAACTTCACTAGAGTACCTGCCTCCACCACTGACTCAGGCAGTGCATTCCACGCACCAACAACTCTCTGAGTGAAAAACCTTCCTCTAATATCCCTCTTGAACATCCCTCCCCTTACCTTAAAGCCATGTCCTCTTGTACTAAGCAGTAGTGCCCTGGGGAAGAGGTGCTGGCTGTCCACTCTGTCTATTCCTCTTAATATCTTGTACACATCTATCATGTCTCCTCTCATCCTCCTTCTCTTCAAAGAGTAAAGCCCTAGCTCCCTTAATCTCTGATCATAATCCATACTCTCTAAACCAGGCAGCATCCTGGTAAATCTCCTCTGTACCCTTTCCAATGCTTCCACATCCTTCCTATACTGAAGTGACCAGAACAGGACACTGTACTCCAAGTGTGGCCTCGAGTTTTATAGAGCTGCTTCATTACATCGTGTCTCTTAAACTCTATCCCTCGACTTATGAAAGCTAACACCCCATAAGCTTTCTTAACTATCCTATCTACCTGTGAGGCAACTTTCAGGGATCTGTGGACATGTACCCCCAGATCCCTCTGCTCCTCCACACTACCCAGTATCCTGCCATTTACTTTGTACTCTGCCTTGGAGTTTGTCTTTCCAAAGTGTACCACATCACACTTCTCTGGGTTGAATTCTTCTGCCACTTCTCAGCCCACTTCTGCATCCTATCAATGTCTCTCTGCAATCTTCAACAATCCTCTATACTATCTACAACACCACCAACCTTTGTGTCGTCTGCAAACTTGTCAACCCACCCTTCTACCCCCACATCCAGGTCGTTAATAAAAAGCACGAGAAGTAGAGGTCCCAGAACAGATCCTTGTGGGACACCACTAGTCACAACCCTCCAATCTGAATGTACTCCCTCCACCACGACCCTCTGCCTTCTGCAGGCAAGCCAATTCTGAATCCACCTGGCCAGATTTCCCTGGATCCCATGCCTCCTGACTTTCTGAATAAGCCTACCGTGTGGAATCTTGTCAAATGCCTTACTAAAATCCATGTAGGTCACATCCACTGGACTACCCTCATCTATTGATCAGCAATACTTAAACCTTCTTCTATTTCTTAGATTTAGTAAGAGGTTATGAACTCAATTAATCTCATTAAAATCTTCAGATTTTAAAATAAGAATAGTATACATAAAGTAGAAATTTATTTAAAACTTTGATCCTGTAAAGTCCAAACAGTAGGTTTTGTGAAACAACATGATATTCCTGACAATAACTTCTGAATTTCCATATCTGGATTTAAGCAGTTATTTTGTTGTTCATTTATTTAGTCAAGTCCACTTTTCTTGACCTCACGGACCATAGGATTGTCATGGCAAGATACGGAAGTAGATTGCCAGGCCTCTGTTCTGTGCAGATACCACTGTTGTCCAGGTTGCGACCTGGCTAGGTTTGAACTCAGTTTGAAGTCCAGTGCTGATGCCACTACACCACCAGCTGACAGTGATAAATTGCTGTCAATTATTATGGTGTAATGATGGCAAATGTTGATTATCTTGCTGTAGAACTTCTTCAAATTCCAGGTCATTGTTTCTTTACAAATAGTCTGCCTTAACATGTTCTGAATAACATGTTGGCCAATTCATTAGAACCATGGTATAATATTGTGCCACCATCTGGATTTCTATATAGAATATCTCTTAATTCCTCATATTAACAATATTGACATAAGTTACAAATTAGATCTGAATGGATGACTTGAGAAATGGAATAAGGAATCATTCTTTAAAGAAATGTGTGGTATTGTAAAGATGCAGAATCCTTTAGAATTTATGGTGAACATATGGTTTCATCACAGATGCTCTGGAGGGGTTTTGTCAAATTTAAGTGAAACATTTGCTAGTGATTTATTCTTTAATCTGGGTATTTTGTATTCATACTTCTGTTTTCTTCAACACTTTAGTAGGCCCCTATGTAAGGCGAAGCCCACTAATCATTCAATCAAAATTGATTAAGATTTGAGCATCTTGGCACAGTTGCATTGATCTTAAGTAGTATGCCTGGAATTAATTCAAATAACAATTCATTGCTTTTAGCAGCAGCAGTAATATACTTGTGGTTTTTCCCAGTAATTATATCTTTATCATGGTATTCTCTCCATATAATATAGCCAACCAATTGGATAGTCATCCCAGAACAACAATTTTCAGATTCCATCCTAAGTGGCCTTCTGATATGACTTTGTGTAGAAATAAACACATTTTGGCTATTTTTTTTTTTGCTGGCAAGTTTGGAAAGAGCCAAGTTTTTATTTTGTGTTTGTGCTCAAGGAGGAAATAATTTTAGCAGTTTGACTTTGCCTGGATTAGATTTAAAAAAATCTCTTCTGCTCTAATGTCCTTTGAGTGATTTGGACTGAAACATTACTTAATATTTTAGCCAGCTGAATAAATGTGGATGGAATAGGAAAAATGTGATTCTAATCTATAGGATCACCAAATTATTTATTTCATGTGAGAACAGGGTTTATTGCTGAATTTTAGCTAATCTAAGAGAGAGGGTGGTGTGGCAAAAGTGAGTGTGGTTGCTGCTACTAAGGAGAAGGTGTTTGGGAAGCTGAAAGGCTAGGCAGAGCCAGAGTTCTGAAAAAGTAACTGAGAGATTGTGAAGACATTAATAGCAATCATTCAGAAAGCTCTGGATTCTGGAATAGTTCCAGAGGACTGTGAGATCACAAATGTCACTCCACTCTTTAAGAAGGACAGAGGCAAAAAGAAGGAAATTACAGGCCAGTTAGCCTGACTTCAGTGGTTTGCAAATCCACTATCAAGAGGTTTCAGAATACTAGGGGGCAGACAGTAAAATAGCTCAAATTCAGCACAGTTTCCTTAAAGGGAAATCTTGCCTGACAAAACTATTGGAATTCTTTGAACCAGCAGGATAGACAAAGATGAGTCAGTGAATGTTGGTTTTCAGAAGGCCTTTGACAAGGTGCCACACATGTGGCTACTAAACAAGGTAAGAGCCCAGGATATGACAGAAAGTGACTAGCATGGACAGAAAATTGGCTGAAAGTAAAGAGTTGGAATAAAGAGGACCTTTTCTGGTTTGCTGCCAGTGGCTAGTGTTATTCCATAAGGGTTGATATTGGGTCTTCTTTTCATGTTTTATGTCAATTATCTGGATGATGGAATTAATAGTTTTGCAGCTAAGTTTGTGGATGATACAAAAATAGGTGGAGGAGCAGGTAGCATTGAGGAAGCACTGAGTCCTCAGCAAGCCCTTGGCAGAATAGGAGAATGGACAAAGACGTGGCAGATGGAATACAGTGCAGAGAACTGGGTGGACATGCACTTCGGTAGAAGGAATAATGGCACAGACTATAATTCAGAAATCAGAGGTACAAGGGTACTTAGGAGTCCTAGTGCAGGATTGAGTTGGTAATAAAAAAGGCAAGTGGAATGATAGTATTCATTTCAAGAGGACTAGCATAAAAAAACAAGAATGTAGTGCTGAGGTCCTGAAAGGCATTGGTCAGATCACATTGAGAGCATTTATTTATTTATCTAGTGATACAGAGCAGAGTAGGTCCTTCCAGCTCTTTGAGCCATGTCATGTCTGCAATCCTACAACCCCAATTAACCCTAATCTAATGACGGGATCATTTAGAATGTACAACTAACCTACCTAGTGCGTCTTTGGACAGTGGGAGGAAACTGGAGCACACGTGCAAAACCTATGCATTCCAAGAGGAGGATGTACAGAGACTCCATACAGAACTGCGCTGGAATTAAACTCCAGACTACAAAGCTCCCCAAGCTGCAAAAACATTCATACTAACTGTGATGCTAACCATGGCCGAATGTCTAACAAAGGATGAACTGGCATTGGAGAGGGTCCAGAGGAGTTTGCAAGAATCATCCCAGGAAAGAGTTAGTGTATGAGGAACATTTAATGGCACTGGGCCTGTACTCCCTGGAATTTAGAAAAATGAGGGGGTTATCATTGAAACATATTGAATATTGAAAGGCCCAGATAGAGTGGATATGTAGAACATGTTTGCAATGGTGAGAGAATCTAGAAGCAGAGGCCACAGCCTCAGAATAAAAGGACATCCCTTTAGAACAGAGATGAAGAGGATTTTCTTTAATCAAGGGGTGGTGAATCTGTGGGATTCATTGCCATGGATTGCTGTGGAGGCCAAGTCATTGACTATATATAAAGCAAAGGTTGTTAGGGTCTTGATTCCATATCAGAAAGACTAATGAGCTGATTATTGACTTCAGAAGGAAGAAACCAGAGGTCCATGAGCCAGTCCTCATCAGAGGATCAAAACAGGAGAGGGTCAGCAACTTTAAATTCCTTTGTGTTATTACTTCAGGGGATCTGTCCTGGGCACAGCAGCTAAGTGCAATTATGAAGGAAGTGCAGCTGCGTCTCTACTTCCTTAGGAGTTTGCAAAGGTTCAGTATGACATCTAAAGCTTTGACAGACTTCCATAGATGTGAGGTATAGCATATATTTGACTGGCTACAACACAGCCTGGTATGGAAACACCAATGTATTTGAATGGAAAATCCTAGAAAAAGTAGTGGATAAAGCCCAGTCCATCACAGGTAAAGTCCTCCCCACCAATGAGCACATCTGCACAAAGTATTGTTATCCATCGTCAGGGATACCCTCAAGCCAGGACTTCCTCTCTTCTCGCTGCTGCCAACAGGAAGAAGATATAGGAGCCTCAGGACTTACACCACCAAGTTCAGGAACAGTTATTATCATTCAACCATCAGGGTCTCGAACTAAATTTTTCCTGATTATGTAGAATGTGTTCTGTGACTATGAAGGTTGTGGAAGATCTGCACTCCTGGGTTTGAATCTGCTTGCAGTTTCCACTGCTGTGACACTGATATAAAGTAGTGGTGGTGGTGGGGGGGTGACAGTGTGAGTTTTCCTGAAGTCAATAAGCATCTCTTTTGTCTTGTTGACATTCAAGGAAGAGGTTATTTTCCTGGCACCAACCAAGCCTTGAGTTCTTCAACCTCCTCTCTGTAGGCCATCTCATTATTGTTGGTGATGAGCCCCACCACAATCATGTTATCGGCAAACTTGACAATGTGAATACTGAGATGTTTGACCTTGCGGTCATGTGTGAGCAGAGTGTACAGCAATGGACTCAAAAACACAGAACTGGGAGCTATCTGTGTTGAGAATGATGGGGAGGGAAATGCATCCTGACTATCTGTGGTCCATTGGTTAGGAAGTCCAACTCTCAGTTGCACAATGGTGTATTTAGACAAAGGATTTAAAGTCTGTTCACCAAGGTCTTTAGGAAAATAGATGAATGCCAAACTAAAATCCAGAAGCAGCATAATGCCATAAATGTCCTTGTTTTCTAGGTGCTTCAGGGCCAGAAGCATGACAAATATTTTGGCATCTGTCATAGAGTGCTTCTTTTGGTAAGCATATTTATGAATGTCCATTGTGGAAGGAATAGAACTTTTGATGTGCTCCTTTACCAGGTGTTCAAAGCACTTCATGATGATTGGTGTCAGGGCCACCATGTGGTAGTCATTTTGTTCTGAAGGTGTAGATTCTTTGATACAAGGTCCTGATTTGATGCAGGTGGGGACAGCAGTCTGGATGAGTGAATTGTTGGGGATGTCCATGAAAATGTCAGTGAGTTGCTTTGCATACTCCCTTAGTATTCTGCCTGGGATGCTGCTTGGCCCAGCCACTTTACAGAGGTTGACTCTACAGTGCTTCTCATGTCTGCTGCTGTTACAGACAGTGGCTACATCTGGGAGTGGTCTAGCATTCGTAGTCGGCATTTTGTTGAGTGCCTCAGAGCATGCATAAAAGTAGAACATCAGGGAGGGAGACATCACTGGTACAATCAAAACTGTTTTTAAATCAGGACACTGTCCTCATTTCAATTAATACCTCCTCTCCATAATTTCTTAACTCCAGGATAATCCTTAACCACAATGACACACTGATATTTCTATGACCACCTGGAAAATTCTCCAGGTTTGTAGAAATTGCAAACAAAGGCCAGATTTTCCCCTTATTCACTGTACTATTCTTCCGAAGCAATATATCAGGGTAGCATCCAATCTACTTCTGTGGGTTCTGAGGTGATTAATTGGGAACCACAGAATCTTCTGTAAATGAGGCAGGTGGGTGGGCAATTTATGAAAATGCTTCTCTTTCCTCCTATACCTGGCTTCAATGTGCTATCAATGATCTTGAGGTTCTCAAGATAATTCCAAACGCCTCTCCACTTTGTGTAGTCAAATGTTATAAGTTACCAGTAGTCGGTGTGAATGTTGTATTTCTACAAGGACGCTCTGAGCACATTCGTGTGTCTTCCTCTGTCCCCCTAGTAATCTTTTCCTATGGCAGTGGCTGGAATAAAGTGTCTGTTAAAGGTGTTTGATGTTGGGCCTGTGAAGATATGGCCTGGCCAGTCAAAACGACCGAGTGTACCTAGGGTCTCAGTATTGAGGATGTTGGCCTTTAACAAGAGATTACATTGCTTTACTTAATTTTCTAATGAATTTTAATTAGAATATTTTGCTGTGTCATCCTTGGTGATATATGTACAGTGCTTGGTGCCTGTTGTACATAGTGCTAGTCTCACAAGCTAACAGGAGAACAGGAATTACTATTGCACAGCAGATGAAAATTTAGTGCTAATATTTAGGTCTTAATTGTTAAATGCCCTCCACCACAAAACCAGCACTGGTGCATGAGGGATCTCTTCTGAAATTTTGAAAGTGCTCTACATTTTACAGAGTTTCACTGGGAACTTTTCCAGTCAAGTTCAGTGTGGCACAGTAGGGAATGGCATGGAGTCTTTTATCTTAACTATTCAGTTAGTAAGCATTAGAGCTGGAAGGAGTCATTTACAATGATATCAAACAGTAGTTACTTTTAAAAAAAAAACAAAGCTCAAGATTGTATTGAGGAGACTCTGCTGGATTAACTCAATACCAGACTCTGGTATAGCTTTTATCCCAATTTTGTATGTCCTCAGTTCTAAAAATAAAGCTTTGGGACATTGTTTGTTATCAAGATAGCTTTTGAATGGCCGTGGTCTCAAAGAGTCCAGTTTCCAGTTAAGGGGAGTAGTGGAAATTAACTCCATGGCTGGAGTCATATTCACCTTCCCAGAACATGAGAGGGCAGACTGTTAGGCCCAGCTCTGATAAGACATTGATAACTTTGCCCAATGATAAAGTTAAATGTATATAGTTTGGTTGATAATTGATCATCCGTCCCCTCTAGTGGGTGAACAGACAGAAGTCTTGGTGCACATTGGTACCAACGACATAGGTAGAAAAAGGGAGGAGGTCCTGAAGAGAGATTTCAGGGAGTTGGGTAGGAAGCTGAAAGGCAGGACTTCTGGGTTAGTAATCTCAGGATTGCTGCTTGTGCCACGCGCTAATGAGTGCAAGAATAATGCGGGTTCCAACGACCATGGATTGGCCCCGGCCATCGATCTCGTTTGCCCCAGCAACCCAGGGCATATTCAAAACCCGGACTCCAGCACCATCAACACGGGTTCCAACGACCACAGACAGTTTCAAAGTGATTGCGCAACCACTGACTGCGACTCCAGCCTTGAACTCCAGGCCGGGTCTTCACATGCTGCGATTGTGTCTCCCGTCTCCCCTTCCCCCACCACCACTCTGCAATCCCCTCTCCCTCAGATCCCATCGTCAGCTCCTGGGCCCTCAGAGGCTCCATCTTCCTCTCACCCCAACCCTCCCCTCTCCACCGACACCACCAGCCTCCTTCTCCCCTCTGATCCCATCTCTCATCCGTGCCAGATCTTTACCATTCCCTCTGACCTTCAACTCTCTGAGGCAGAGCGCTCTGTCCTCAGTAAGGGCCTCACCTTTGTCCCCCTTGGCCCATACCTCACCGAGTTCCGCCTACGCCATAACGCTGAACTCTTCTTCCGCCGTCTCCGTCTCCGAGCTTACTCCTTTGACAAGGACTCTCCTACCCCCACCGATGACCCCTTCTTCCATCTGCAACCCTCCTCCTCTTCATGGACACCCCGCTCTGGTCTTCTACCTGCTCTGGATCTCTTTATTGCTAATTGCCGACGGGACATCAACTGTCTCGACTTCACCACACCCTGTTCCAATTCCAACCTCACTCCTTCCGAACGCTCTGCTCTCCACTCCCTCCACACCAATCCCAACCTCGCTATAAAACCTGCTGGTAAGGGGGAGCTGTTGTTGTCTGGCGTACTGACATCTACCTGGCCGAGGTACAGCAACAACTCTCTGATACCTCCTCTTATTTACCCCTTGATCATGACCCCACTAAGGAGCACCAGGCCATTGTCTCTTATACCATCACCAACCTTATCAGCTGTGGGGACCTCCCATCCACTGCCACCAACCTCATAGTTCCCACACCCCGCACTTCCCGTTTCTACCTCCTACCTGAGATCCACAAATCTGCCTGTCCAGGTAGACCCATTGTCCCAGCTTGCTCCTGCCTCACCGAACTCATTTCTGCATCCCCTGACACTGTTTTATCCCCCCCCCCCCTTGTTCAATCCCTTCCCACCTATGTTCATGGCACTTCTCGCGCTTTGAATTTTTTCAATGATTTTAAGTTCCCTGGGCCCCACTGCCTTATTTTCACATGGATGTCCAGTCCCTATATACCTCCATCCCCCACCAGGAAGGTCTCAAAGCTCTCCACTTCTTTTTGGATTCTAGACCTAATCAATTCCCCTCTACCACCACCCTCCTCCGTCTAGCGGAATTAGTCCTTACTCTCAATAATTTCTCCTTTGGCTCCTCCCACTTCCTCCAAACCAAAGGAGTAGCCATGGGCACCTGCATGGATCCCAGTTTTTTTGCCTTTTTGCCTTTCTGCCTTTTTGTTACCAGCAGATGAGGCTTAATCAAAGCCAGTAGCATGAGTTACAGGGCAATAGAGGCGTGGTACAGTTAAAACAGAAAGCAACACATGCTGGACTGAGAGTGTTGTATTTGAATGCACAAGGAGTAAGGGAAAAAAATGGACAATAATGAAATTCATCTACATATTGGCAAATATGATGATGTGGCCACCTCTGAAACTTGGCAAAAGGATGGCTGCCATTGGGAGCTGAACGTCAAAGGGTATATGGTATGTCAGACAGATAGGTTAGTAGGCAGAGGCGGGGTGTGGCTCTGCGTATAAGGAATAATATTAACTCATTGGAAGGTGTGAGACAATTCAGAAATATTCTGCTCACTGTGGTTTCAAGCATTTAAGCTTGGATGTGCCAGAAATGACCGGGAGGGAAAATGAAACAAATCATTAGAAAGGGGTGACATAGGATCGGAAGGTGTAGTGTCTGTATGGGTTGAGTTAAGAAATGGAAAGGGTAAAAGGACCCTAGTGGCAGTTGTTTACAGGCCTCCAAACAGCAGCTGGGATGTGGATTACAAACTACAGCAGGAGATAGAAAAGGCGTGTCAGAAAAGCAATGTCATGATAATCGTTGGGGATTTTAACATGAAAGTGAATTGGGCAAACCAGGTCAGTACTGGAGCTCAAGAGAGAGAATTTGTAGAATGTCTAAGGGAAGGCTTTTTAGAACAGCTTTTTGTTGAGCCCACCTCGGGATAGACAGTGCTGGATCGGGTGTTGTGCAATGATCCAGAGGTGATAAGAGATTTTAAGGTTAAGGAACAGTGATCACAATATGATTGAGTTCACATTGAAATTTAAGAGGGAAAAAATAAAATCCAATGTGTTGGTACTTCAGTGGAATAAAGGAAATTACAATGGCATGAGAGGGGGAACTGGCTGAAGTTGAAAGGGACATTTGCAGGAAAGACAGCAGAGCAGCAATGGCTGGAGTTTCTGCAAAAAAATGAGGGAAGTGCAAGGTAGGTATATTCCAAATAAGAAGAAATTTTCAAGGGTAAGAAGGATACTAACGTGGCTGACAAGTGAAGTCAGAGCCAAAGTAAAAGCAAAAGAGAGGGCATACAAGGAAGCCAGAGTTAGTGGGAAGATAGAGGATTGGGGAGCTTTTAAAAACTTGCAGAAGGAAACTAAGAAGGTCATTCGGAAGGAAAAGATGAATTATGAGAGGACGCTGGTGACTAATATCAAAGAAGATACTAACAGTTTTTTTTTAAGTATATAAAGGGTAAAAAGAGAGTTGAGGGTAGTTACAGGACCAACAGAAAATGACGCTGGAAATATTGTAATGAAAGATGCAGAGATGGCAGAGGAACTGAATGCGTATTTTGCATCAGTGTTCACAGCAGAAGACCTGCAGTATGCCGGACATTCAAGTGTCAGGGAGTTTGTGCAGTGAAAATTATGACTGAGAAGGTGCTCAGGCAAATTAATGGTCTGAGGGTGGATACATCTCCTGGACCTGATGGAATGTGCCCTTGGGTTCTGAAGGAAGTACCTGGAGAGATTGCAGAGGCATTAATGATGATCTTTCAAGAAACAATAGATTCTGGTATTGTACCGGATGACTGGAAATTTGCAAATGTTACTCCGCTATTTAAGAAGGGTGGGAGGCGGCAGAAAATAAACTATTGACCTGTTAGCCTGACATCAGTAATTGGGAGATTGTTGGAATCAATTGTTAGGGATGAGATTACAGAGTACCTGGAGGCACACGACAAGATAGGCCAAAGCCAGCATGGTTTCCTGAAAGGAAAATCCTGCCTGACAAACCTACTGCAATTCTTTGAGGAAATTACAAGCAGGATAGACAAAGGAGATGCAGTAGACGTGGTGTATTTGGATTTCTAGAAGGCCTTTGACAACATGCCACTCATGAGGCTGCTTAGCAAGATAAGAGCCCATGGAATTACAGGAAAGTTATTAGCATAGGTGGAGTATTGGCTGGTCAGCAGAAAACAGAGAGTGGGAATAAAGGGATCATATTCTGGCTGGCTGCTGGTTACCAGTGGAGTTCCACAGGGGTCATTGTTGGGACTACTGCTCTTTACAATGCATGTCAGTGGTTTGGACTATGGGTTTAATGGATTTGTGGCTAAATTTGCTGATGATACAAAGATAGATGGAGGAACAGTTAGTGTTGAGGAAACAGAGAGCCTGAAGAGAGACTTAGATAGTTTAGGGCAGGGGTCAGCAACCTTTACCACTGAAAGAGCCACTTGGACCTGTTTCCCACAGAAAAGAAAACACTGGGAGCCGCAAAACCCGTTTGACATTTAAAATGAAATAACACTGCATACAACGTTTTGTTTTGCCTTTATGCTATGTATAAACAAACTATAATGTGTTGCATTTATGAAATTGATGAACTCCTGCAGAGAAAACGAAATTACATTTCTGCAGGCAACAAAAACATTTTGAACTCCGAAAAAAAAGACATTGGGTTGAAGGTTACTTTTAAGTAAAATACTCAACGTCTATTTGAGTCCTTCTTGTATTTATGAAAAATGCCAAACTTAAATTTGCCGCCAGCAGCAAACCAAAAATAACGTCAGCCAGCTGTCAACCTGAAAAATAAAAGGAGTATTTCACTGAACAATGAAAACATATGAATATACGTAAAATAATAGGCAATTAAAATATTTATCATACTTGGTCAGGTTGACTCACACCTGACAATGCAGTCGTATTCAGTAGGGATGGATCGATGCTTAGGGGAGTGACCGGGAAGGATAATGTGTTTTTTTCCTCACTGAACTCACAGAAGCGTTTCCCAAACGATGTTTGCATTGTGATGATTGCAGAATGTAAATACTCTGAATTTATCATGTCGTGACCTTGTTTGAACTCTCTCAAATTGGGGAAGTGAGACAATGTGCCTTTCTGTAAATCTGTGGCAAGCACTGTCAACTTGCGCTCGAATGCCAAAACATCCTCCAACATGTGCAGGGCTGTACGTCCTTATCCCTGAAGAGCTGTGTTCAGCGTGATCAGGTGCGCTGTCATGACTACCATGAAGTGTAGCTTTTCCAGCCACTCTGGCTGTTCCAGCTCAGGAAAGGTGAGCCCTTTGCTGCCCAGGAAAGTTTTCACTTCTTCCAGTCACGCGACAAAGCGTTTCAGCACCTCCGCTCTGGACAGCCAGCGATAAAAACACGTTGTAGCGGTGTGCTACACGCAGTCAGTAAACTGCAGTCAAAGATAGCTTTATTCGAACTAAACAGCCTTGCTTTTAAGCCTCCCTCAACCCGCCCCCCCCATGGGCGCGGATGCTGCAAAAGACACGTACTCACAAACCCCCGTAGGCTATCTCCCTTAGCCTGAACGCTGGCTAATTGTGAGCCGGTTCGAATGTGTCAGGAAATGGGTCACCACAACGTCTTATTTAGATTGTACAAGATCACCATAACCTTCAAATTTAGAATTACATTTCACAAACTAACAAACTAACATAAAATACATTTTAATTAAATACTGACCAATTATTTCCCAAAGCAACAGGGAGCCGCAGCACAGACGTAAAAGAGCCACATGTGGCTCCGGAGCCGCGGGTTGCCGACCCCCGGTTTAGGGGAATGGACAAAGAAGTGGGAAATGAAATACAATGTTAGAAAGCGTATGGTCATGCACTTTGGTGGAAGAAATAAATGGGCAGACTATTATTTAGATGGGGAGAGAATTCAAAATGCAGAGATGCAAAGAGACTTGGGAGTCCTTGTGCAAGATATATAGGCATTCGTTAGTCTCGAGAGACCATGGATTTGTGACTTGGAAACGTACAGGCCTGGGCAGGGTTGTATGGGAGACCGGCAGTTGCCCGTGCTGCAAGTCTCCCGTCTCCACGCCACTGATGTTGTCCAAGGGAGGGCAAGGGCCAATGCGGCTTGGCACCAGTGTCATCGCAGACCAACGTGTGGTTAAGTGCCTTGCTCAAGGATACAACATTAGCTGAGGCTCGAACTAGCGACCTTCAGATCACTAGACCAATGCCTTAACCACATGGCCACTTGATTTGGATACCCTAAAGGTTAACCTCCAGGTTGAGTCAGTTGTGAAGAAGGGGAATGCAATGTTGGCATTCATTTCTTATACCAGAGACATTGCTGAAGCAGGAAACATGAATTATCAAAGATCTTTACCATTCAGGCTATGCCACCTTTTCACAGCTGCCATTGGGCAGGAGATATAGAAGCCTGAAGTTTCACATCACCAGGTTCAACATTAGGTACTTTCTTTCAACCATTTGAATCTCGAACCAATCAGCAAAACCTTTATCACTCAGTTTTGTAACATTATGATCACTTTGCTCACATTGCACTGAAATGACCTTTGTTTATTTGTGGTCTTTCTTGTAAAAATTGTGTATAATTTATATTCACTAAGTTTTATTGTGACAACTTTACAAAGCAGGCATCAGATTAGAGGGAGTTAGAGAATATGGGCTTTGGCTCAACAGGCTTCGGCGATAATGGGTTGTGGTGAGGTAATTTACTTGCGAAGAATAGGAATAAGAAGAATGTCTTCGAGGCCGGTGTTCTGTACTGGGTGTCAGATGTGGGATTTCTGGGAAACTTCCAGCCTCCCAGATGGCCACATCTATGCCAGATGTGTCGACCTGCAGCTCTTTAGGGACCGCATTAGGGAACTGGAGATGCAGCTTGATGACCTTCATCTGGTCAGGGAAAGTGAGGAGGTGATAGAGAGGAACTATAGGCAAGTAGTCACACGGGGGCTCAGGAGACAGATAAATGGTATGGTAAAGGAGATAGAATTGTGATCACCATCTCCAAAATGCTTTCTCACTGAGAGACCTGACACCTGACCAGGTTCATTTCCCAGTACCAGATCAAGTACAGCCTCTCCTCTGGTAAAGAGTGGTTGGAGACGGGTCATACTCTGCATGGAGGTCTGTGACCAGTAGTGTGCCTCAGGGATCTGTTCTGGGACCCTTTCTCTTTGTGATTTTTATGTGACCTGGAGTGGAGTGAAGAAGTGGAGGGATATGTTAGTAAATTTGCTGATGACACGAAGGTTGTAGGTGCTGTGGATAGTGTGGAGGGCTGTCAGAGGTTATAGCAGGACATCGATAGGATGCAAAATTGGTCTGAGAAGTGGCAGATGGCATTCAACCCAGATAAGTGTGAGGTGGTTCATTTTGGTAGGTCAAATATGATGGCAGAACACAGGATTAATGGTAAGACTCTTGGCAGTGTGGAGGATCAGAGGGTCCTGCAGTTGCCCCTCCCATCACCCGTGAACTAGTTAGGACCCTCCTGGCTCAAGGAGGCACACCTGTGACTCATTGAGCTGCAGGTGTATATAAGGGGCCTTGGGACTGGGACCAGGCGGGTGGTCGTTTTGTTCTGTTTCCTGTTTCTCCACTGGCTCTGAACTCTTTTCTGCATTCTGTTATCCTGCCCGGGCTCAGATCTACTCCTCATCATGCTTCTCTGCCCCGTACCAGTACTGCCAGGTTGGTCCGCTTCCCCTCCTTTCTTCCCATGCGCTAGTCCCGCTTCTCCGCTCGTTTGTTTTGTTCGCGCAGTCATGCTGTCTGCCAGCCTTTCCCGATTTTCCTGTTATCATGGCTGTTGAGTTGGTCACCCTGGACCTATGCCTGTTCCTATCCCTTGCCTCCGTCGGGCGGGTCCGGCCGGTCTGCCGCTGCCCGGCGGGGGTTCTGCCCCATCCTCCTTTTCCGCCCGAACCCTGGGATTGTGCCCCGCAACCGCCTAGGGGCCCGCATTGTGCCCAGGCCTCCAGTGTTTCTGCCCGGGAGGCGGCCCTACCCGGAACATATGCGGCCTGCCCAGGGAGGGCTCTCCTCTGCCCCATCCTCCTCTTCTGCCCGAACTCTGGGATTGTGCCCTGCACCAGTCCGGGGGTCACATCGTGCCCAGGCCTCCGGTGTTTCCGCCTGGGAGGCAGCCCTACCCGGAACATATGCGGCCCACCCAGGGAGGGCTCTCCGCCAGCCTATCTAGCCACCTAGTCCTGTCTGCCTGCCTGTCTGAACCCCGGGGACCTGCCTGCCTGAACCCCGGGAGCCTGTCTGCCTGAGCTCCGGGAACCCGCTCTGCTCTGTCTGTCTGAGCTCTGGGAGCCAGCTCCGCTCTGCCTGTCTGACACTCTATCTACATGAACCCCAGCTCTACCCTTAAATGCCATGGCATCCCCATCCTGTCCTCCCCCTAGTACTTCAGTGTGTGCGTCCTGCGTTTGGGTCAATCTGGCCGCGTTCCTGACACAGGCAGCATCTATAGGGAGAAGCGCTGCTGACGTTTCGGGCCAAGGCCCTCTTGGCCTGAAACATCGACAGCGCTTCTCCCTATAGATGCTGCCTGGCCTGCTGCGTTCCACCAGCATTTTGTGTGTGTTGCTTATTTTCACCCATTATTTTGCTAATTTACTTTGTAAGGAGTATTAAGCAAAAGTCAGAAGCAAACAATTTTTTAAAAATTAAGTAATACTGTATTCTCCTTTTTCTTTCTAATCTTCACCCTATGCCAGGATCTCTTCGAGAAAATAGATGTAACAATAAAAGGACTCGTAACAATAATCCTTGCATAATGATAAACATGTGTAGCCAATGAATTAAGAGGTCTCTGAGATAATGTAAAGAGATAAAGGAAATTCTCACTCGTTAGTGGAAATGCTCATCATGTTTTCACTTGTGTACTGTAATATTGTTGATCACTAAATACTAAGTCAAAGTTGCTGGAATGTTTTATATGTTTACATGAATAATGTTTTATTTTTAAAAGCCTTCAGTAAAGTAATGGTTCCGGACGACTCTGGGAGTGATGTCATCTTGCTTAGTCAAGAAGTGTTTATACCGTCAATTGTTTGAGCCCACCAAAATCAAATTTAACCAAAGATCATGGTTTTTTATTAAGTTGGGCACATTTCTTATCCAGCTGTTGGACATGGAAATTCTGTTTCTGATTTTCCATTTTTCAGTTTTCCTGGACTAACATGTTTGAGCACCCTCTGTTGACATTATACTCAATACTGTGTTTAACAGTGAGATATATTTTTAGAAAGCATCTCTCTTTACACACATACACACACCACACACACACACACACACACACACACACCACACACACACACACACACACACACACACACACACACACACACACACACACACACACACACACACACACACACACACACACACACTTTCACAGTTTTTAAAGGCTCCAGAATGTGGTTATCTTGCCATGGGGATGTAGTGAAATACTTGTTCTTCAGCCTTGCATAACTGCTAAAGTAACACCTACTGCACAATTGAATGTTGTTAGCATATGTAAAGCATGTCCACAGGGTACACGATTTACATATGTTAATTCCTACTGATGGTCAAGTGAACGCAAAAATGATAGACTGAAAACTGTATCTTTTCTTTGCCCCCCCCCCCCACAGATCAGCATTTCCAAGAGCATTACCTTGGAATTTGATTGAAGGTAGATCTCTACTTGGCAGAGGCTGCAGTGGTCTAGACTTTATTATTCTTAATTATAATTGTGGGCAGTTTCTGAAGAAAAATCCATGTGCTGCAAAACGTTAAAGGTAAGGATTCTGATCATTCTTTTGATGGAAGAGACTTATGACATAACTTCTTTAACATGGAAAATATTTTCTGCTACATTATGAGCTAAAATTGATGCCAAATTGACAGAATATTTCTGAATTAACATATGGTATTATAATTACTTAGCCCACAATGTGTTACATTAATGTGCGGGCTGGGTGTGCCAGCATCAAACTGTGCATAATTTAGGCAATGCCCACCTTACTGTGTTCAACTGATAGATTTAAATAACGAACATACATTGCCTTCTCTCATCAGATTTCATTTATGCTTTGCTTGCCCTTTTCAGGATCTTGTACTTCGGATCCTTTATGGTGTTTATGACTATAATAAATTTAAAAGAATTCAGATAGCTTGGAGAAACACACCACTTGGCATTATCCAAGCTAATTGATGGTATCTTGTTCTTTTGCCAAGAAATTCTTTAAATAGGTCAGAGTCCATAAGAACATTTTCTACCGATGAAATCAAATAAATTTGTTTGATCTCAAAGGAAGGATTAAGAATTAATGCTGAAGTTAACTCATTCCACCTTGTGGGAGAGGGGCCACATGTGGAAAAATTTGTAATGTCTTCCTTGATCCTGTCTGATGTTCATAAATATCATTGGGGCAGCCCAGCATGTGTCTGTAGCAGGTGGAGCCTCAGTGAAGGATTTAAATTAAAATCCTGAGATGTCAATTTGCAGCAAAAAAACAGTGCATAAATAACAATGTCGAACAAACCTGGAACAATTATGTGGTATGTGTGAAATCACAGTTGGAAGTGCTGAAATTATTAATACCAGTGCTTCACATGTTGGGGGAGGCTGGGACAGGATTGGGATTGTGTGCAGGTGTAATTTAGAGATAGTAACATCTCCTTCTCACTCCTGCTGTCTTTGTCACATTGTTTAAGTACCTGTGAAACCTACACCATGCTCTGGGTGGGCTGTGGACATAAATGTCATCTACTATCAAACCTAACATAACGTTTCCTCGGGTAATTCCCTGATTTGCAAAGGAAACGGTGCATCTCTTCCTGCCGTTAACTGGTTCACAAGTGTCTCCTCTGCAGGAGCTCAGAAATAACTTTGGTCCTGAAATTGACATTAGGAAATCAAGTTCCTTTTTACTGTTCTGCATTTTTGTTAAAGGTAAGTTTTGCCTGGTTCACACTATAAGTCATGTGTGCAGCGAATGCCTCACCAAATAGGAATCCGACTGTAGCATTGGCCAAGTAACTTGATCACCTGGAGAATGCCGGCAAAGAAATGTTTCCAAACTACAAAACACATGCAAATAAGTCCTGAGCCCGTCATTCTGAAATATTTTGAGAAGAATATGCAATATAAAACTTTCAGACTAGTTCCGTCTCAACTATACAGGAAATGTTATCAATTCCAGACAGATCTGTAATGCAATATGCTGGTTTTATTGAACTGACATAGTGATGTGGAATGAATCAAATCTATCTTGCATTTACATTTTGTGAAGTCATTTATTAAAATCTTGCTCAGAAATATTCTGACATCAGGTATAAAGACAGTGAAGAAGTCTAATGACTAAAATCCATACCAAGAAAGTTGATTACTGATATAGTAATATTTTCCATGATGTAATTCCTTGACTATTCCATAATAAATCTGAATGACTTTAAATGCTTCTTAATTAATTATTTGACTACATCAACTAAGAAAAGTAATCTCATTCTAGAAATTATACGTGGACACTTAATGAAAAATAATTTGCACTGTTTTCAGTTGTTTCACCTTATTTCCACCTTCAGGTTAGAACCGAGAAAGTTTGCTGATAATTGCACAAAGTTGGATTCCATCTGCAACAACTAAAAGAGCCAATGCAGTAAGACCTAGACAATAACCAGGTAATAGCTGATAAGTGGCAGGTAACATTTGCCCCACAGAAGCGCCATGCAACAACATCACCACCAGGAAAGAGTCTCACAACAGGGCTGAATATTCAATGGCATTACCATTGCTGGGCCCCATTATTCAATGCCATTGAGCAGAAATACAACTGGACCAGCTGTAGAAATACAATGACCATAAAAGCAGGTCACAGGTTGGGATCTCTGCTGCAAATGACAAACTTCTGACAACTCTAACACTTTCCAAAGTGCAAGAGTATGATGGAATGATTTCCATTTGCTTGCAGGAGTACAGCTCAAACTAGTCTCAAAACATTTGATGCCATCCAGTAAAAAGCAGCCGATTTGATTACCACATTGGCTGCAGTATGTACCGTGTACCAAGTACACTGCAGTTATTGACCTAAGCTGTTTTGACAACAACTCCTAAATCTGCAATCTCTGTCAACAAGGACGAGGGCTGCAAAGGCATAGGAAAAATACAACCTGCAGTTTCCTCTCCAAGTCAAGCTCCACCCTGTCTTGTAAATAGATGACTATGCTTTCAGTGTCAATAAACCAAACTCCTGCAAAACCTTCCTAAGTTTTGTGAGAATACTGTTTTATTATTGCCTTCTCAAGGACATATATGGATTGTAATAAATATCGCTACTGACAGTGAAGCCTGCATCCCAAGAAAGGAAGGTAAAAATTAATGTTGTTTCTAGTAATTTAAAATTCTTATATTTTGTACTATTCAAGCAAAGGAATTGTAATCCATAATCATTAAATGCCAGATGGTTTGTGAAACAGTAATTATACCTTATTGCACCAATATGCTCTTTTGCCTATGTATCAAAGTACAAAATTTTCTGAGCATTTTGTTCCTGCATGGCTTCAATTCATAATAGTTGCAGTGATTTCTCTTGATTGTATCATGGAGGCAATAAACTACACAGCTAATAGAGGCACATCAAATACCTGGCAGCAAGTTAGGGTTTCTGCATTAAACAGTGTATGCATTGTAATCTGTAGTTGCTGTCAGTTTAATCCACCTGGAGGTAGCTGAATTAAAACCAAAATTTTGAGGAACAAGTGAATTATGACCATTGCTAGCTCATTTGTTATGATCCTTTATTATGCTGTCACATATCATTTATACATTTAGACAAATTAATCCATTTGTGATGAAAAATTAGGAGATTATTGATTGAGGTTCTCAAATCAATATGATTGGCAACTATTACACCTTAGATCTTAGACAACCTATAAAGCTGATAAAACTGATAGCCCTATCTTGCTACAGTGCAATAGTTAATCATTCGGTTTATTCTAGATCTAACCATTGCCTACATTCAGTATACATCTGGCTGGACTGATCTTTTCTGGATTTGGAGAGCCAGATTGCCTCAGGTAATGAAACCTGTAGCTTCTTGCAATCCACTCCCTGGAGACAATTAAGAACTATAAACATGAGAGAGTCTGCAAATGCTGGAAATCCAAAGCAGCTCACATAAAATGCTGGAAGAACTCAGCAGGTCAGGTAGCATCTGTGGAAATGAATAAACAGTTGACATTTTGGACTGAGGTCCTTCTTCAAGACTGGAAACGAGTGGGGACGATGCTGGAATAAAAAGGTGGGGGGAGGGGAAGGAGGCTAGCTGGAAGGTGATAGGTGAAAATAGGTGGGTGGGAAAGGTAAAGGGTTGGAGAGGAAGGAATCTGATAGAAAAGGAGAGAGGATCATAGGAGGAGGGGATCCGGGGGGGGGGGGGGGTGTTGTGATAGGCAGGTGAGAAGAGGTAAAAAGCCAGAGTGGAGAAAACTATTCTAATAGATGTGTATAATTAAAAAGAGAAAAAAAGCACATATACAGTAGCTCATAATTATTTTAAAACATTAAAATAAAATTAAAATGAATGGTGTTGCCATTTTCTTTTCAGTCTTCCCTCACCTATAGCTGTGGGTCCAGATGTGAAGTGCATCTAGTCCCACTGGTCTATACAGCAATGCTCCGATGCTGGGTTTGTAAGTGCACCCCACCTGTAGCTCATCTTGAACATGCACATTTCGCCGAGCATGCATGCAAGTCAATGATGTGCTTATGGTTGAACAGCTGACAACTTGTAGTTCGTCACAGAACAGCTGGCTATCAGCAAAGCTCAATTTGGCCCAAAAATTCTCCAACATTTTTCCAAAGCTTGTCATTCACCTGATGAATGCATGAAGTCTGGCTATTATTAGAGTTTCTGCCTGGAATGAATCAGTGCCATAAAAGCTTAGTATAATCATCCCTTTCATAGCCAAAGAGGGAGTTGTACAGCCAGATGACCTTGGCTGCAGTTCTTTGTGCATTATTGTCGTAGATGAAGCAGATTCAGCTTGCACATGTAACGTCCCTAAGATTCTCATGTGAATTGTATTATTTGCATGTTCTAAAGGGACGCAGTGAAGCAATGATGTTAAATCCGTTGGAATCACTTGCTCCTTTCCATGATGCTTATTCCCCTGCTCATGAAGAAGTGCATGCCAATGGACAACACAGTACACTCCCCTATGTAGTCTCAGGCTCATTGCCATATGCAGACAGGAACAAGTTCAGATCTGTTCAGGCAGAGTACTCCCCACCCCCCCACCATCTAAACAAAACAGACAACAAAAAGTTGTTTCCAGTTGTGTTGACCTCGGCAAAACTTTCATACTCTTTGGTTTCACAAACTTCTCTCTCAATCTTTGTCAGTTGATTCTGGTAGAACATAAAACATTAAAAAAGTACATCACATTACAGGCTCTTCACTCCATGATGTAATGCTGAACTAAATAAAATCTACTCAATGGTCAATCCGAACTTTCCTTCCTTCACAGCTCATATTCCTCCATTTTTCTTACATTCATGTGCCTATCTAAAAGTCTCTCAATTACCCCTGCTGCATCTGCCTCTACCAGGCATTCCGGGCACCTACCATGCTCTGTGTTAAAAACCTGTCTCTGGCATTCCCTCTATATTTTTCTCCAGTCACGTTAAAGTTATACCCACTTGTATTAGCCATTTCCACCCTGGGGAAACAGTTGGCTGTCCACTCTATCTATGCCTCTCATAATAGTATATGCTTCTATTAAGTCACCTCTCATCGTCTGTTGCTCCAAAGAGAATAACCCTAGCCCACTCTTTATTTTTCTGGATTGAACTCCATCTGCCAATACTCCACCTAACTCTGCATCTTGTCTAAATCCCATTGTAACCTATGTCATCCTTCACCATCCACAACACCTCCAGCCTTTGTGCCATCAGTAAACCTACTAACCTCTTCCTTTGTTTTCTCATCCAAGGTATATATAAAAAGGACAATAAGCAGGAGACCAAGGGTCCCAGAACTGATCCCTGTGGAACATTATTGGTCACCAACTCCAGGCAGAATACAGTCCATCTTCCACCATCTGTCTTTTGTGGGCAAGCTAATTCTAAATCCACCCAACAAAGTTTCCATGATCCCATGCCTCATGAATTTCTAGATGAGCCCACCATGAGAAAACTTGTCAAATGCCTTGCTACAACCTACATTAACCATAACTATCACTCTACCTTTATAAATTTGCTTTGTTACCTAATTGAGAAACTAAATTAGCTCATGAAGTACCACCTGCCCCTAGTCAGACTATGCTTCTCCAATTGCTCATAAATTCTGTCCTTAAGAATCCTAGTTCACCAACCACTGATGTAAGGCTCACTCATCTGTAATTTCCAGGATTATCCCTATTACCTTTCTTAAGAACAGAACATTTGCCATGCTCCAGTTATCCGGTACCACTCCTGTGGCCAAGGTGTCATCAACGTTAATTAACAAAAGGAAGCAACAAATATTAACACTATTGACAACTTGTCAACTCCCTACCGTAAGAAATGCAGACAGTCCGCTGTATGGGTTGCCCTTGAATTCTGATTGAAATCCTGAAATTTAAGTGCAAGGTATTCTTTGATTAGGAGATCTAACCCTATTCAAAGAAAGCAAAAGGTCAAGTTACTGAAGGCAGAAATGTACTACAATGCTCAGGATCTAAATAATTTACAGAGGATAAAAGAGAATGCAAGAGACTCAAAGCTTGGAAATAGTGATGCAACAGACTTTTAACACCATAAATCAGTGAGTTGTTTTGTTATGTCTTCCCTCTTGCTGTGAAATGGAAACACCTCTTTTTCCCTTATTAGGTAAATCGAATTACTGGATGAATGAGTAGTCTTTTGGGTACTACAAGTCTGTGCCTTTATTGATGCTTTGCTGCATGCTTGAGCGCTTGGTGGAGGGTGTAGATGCTTTTTTCATTGATGGGAGGGGTAGTCATTGCTTTGCTGCTACTTAAGCATGGGAGGGGGCAGCTGGAGGGGCTTTGGGGTCATTCAACTGTCAATTCAACATTTAACTGTCATTCAGCTTTGGGGCACTCCTCTGTTTTGTGGATGTTTGCGAAGAAAAAAGATTTCAGGATGTATATTATATACATTTCTCTGACATTAAATGTACCTATTGGAACCTATTGAAATTCATGACGTGAGGGTCCTTCTGACTAGCTGAATGCTAGCCCCGTACCCAAAGCCTCACCTGGTGAGAATCAGAAATGGGAATGAATTCATCAGTGGTCAACAATCATCCCTCTCGAACACTTCAAAGACCAGGGTCTGTTCTTGATGCTTTCAAAATCTGGATTGCCTAAAACAGGCACCTCAGGGCAATGGAAAATATGCCACTCATGTTATCACCACAAAACCCTCCTCATCCACTGTGAACGATTGTCAGAAGCCTCTCCCAGGCCAACATTTCAAACACTGACACCCTATTTACTCTCAGTCAGATACGTTAGGCAGGCAACATCGTTCACATGCCTGACATCAGACTTCCAAAATAAAATCTCTGTTCTGAGCCCTAGTATTGGGGAGATTTCTAGGCAGACATATACAATTATTTAAGGACATTCTCAAAGCTTCTTTGAAGAAGTGTAACATTCCCACTGACTTCTTGGAACCTTTGGCCATTAGTGTGCAAAATGGATAGAAAAGATTTGGGATAGCATTCAGAACAGAGTCAATGTAGTGGGACCATAGAGAAACCATGGTCATCATTTTACAAACCCACATTGCCAGCCTCACCAGTGTGAAATTTGTAAGTTACAGACTGGTCTCATCAACCACCTCAGAATCGACAAAACCAAAGTAGAAACAAGTCATTCTCAATCCTGAGGGAATGCATGAGAAGTTTCCATTATAGTATAAAAGAACTGTTTCCTCTCTTTGCTGGACATGTCACAATACTGGTATATCCTTGAAGTTATTAATTTATCAAAAGCATGTATGGCTAACAGGCTTTGGAGTCAAGGTGAGATTCCCTAGACTATGTTAAGGTCTTCCATTGGAAATTAACAGGCAAACAGTGAAAGCAATTCAAGGATTTGCTGAAAGCCTCTGTGACAAAGTGGAAATGACTCGCCTATGACTGCTCAACATGAAGATGAAATGTTTGAAAAGCATAAGAGATTTGGAAGATGTTGGATACTTCCAGTCAATATGGTGTCTGCATACAATACTCCTTCAGTCAACATCTTTTAGATAGATCATGAAACCATATATTTAACTTATTTTTTCTTTTACGCTTGTTTTTCATCTTGAATGTGATTGTGGAACTGTTGGAGGCTGTGATTTGCAGTTTGGAGATCGCTTGGGTCTTTCAGTGCTCTGCAGACTCCGGGAGGCAGCATGCACGAAACTTGTGACGAGCAGCCAGCGGGATGGGGCACAAGCCAATGTTTGATTCTATTTCCCCAAGTGAAGCTTCCGTTGTTCACTGATTAAAGCAGCAAGGGAGACTGAATCATCGAGGAGAATGCGGAAGGTGAATGACGGCTATCTACTTTTTGATCACTGGGGGATCACTCTGCTCTCGGAGGGGGAGATTGCCTATTGATCACTGGGGATCACTCTGCTCTCGGAGGGGGAGATTGCCTATTGATCACTGGGGTTCACTCTGCTCTCGGAGGGGGAGATTGCCTATTGATCACTGGGGTTCGCTCTGCTCTCGGAGGGGGAGATTGCCTATTGATCACTGGGGATCACTCTGCTCAGAGGGGGAGATTGCCTATTGATCACTGGGAATCATTCTGCTCAGAGGGGGAGATTGCCTATTGATCACTGGGGTTCGCTCTGCTCTCGGAGGGGGAGATTGCCTATTGATCACTGGGGATCACTCTGCTCAGAGGGGGAGATTGCCTATTGATCACTGGGGTTCGCTCTGCTCAGAGGGGGAGATTGCCTATTGATCACTGGGGTTCACTCTGCTCTTGGAGAGGGGAGATTGCCTATTGATCACTGGGGATCACTCTGCTCTTGGAGAGGGGAGATTGCCTATTGATCACTGGGGATCACTCTGCTCTCAGAGGGGGAGATTGCCTATTGATCACTGGGGATCATTCTGCTCAGAGGGGGAGATTGCCTATTGATCACTGGGGTTCGCTCTGCTCTCGGAGGGGGAGATTGCCTATTGATCACTGGGGATCACTCTGCTCAGAGGGGGAGATTGCCTATTGATCACTGGGGATCACTCTGCTCAAAGGGGGAGATTGCCTATTGATCACTGGGGATCACTCTGCTCTCGGAGGGGGAGATTGCCTATTGATCACTGGGGTTCGCTCTGCTCTCGGAGGGGGAGATTGGCTATTGATCACTGAGGATCACTCTGCTCAGAGGGGGAGATTGCCTATTGATCACTGGGGATCACTCTGCTCTCGGAGGGGGAGATTGCCTATTGATCACTGGGGATCACTCTGCTCAGAGGGAGAGATTGCCTATTGATCACTGGGGATCACTCTGCTCAGAGGGGGAGATTGCCTATTGATCACTGGGGATCACTCTGCTCTCGGAGGGGGAGATTGCCTATTGATCACTGGGGTTCGCTCTGCTCTCAGAGGGGGAGATTGCCTATTGATCACTGGGGGTTCACTCTGCTCTCGGAGGGGGAGATTGCCTATTGATCTCTGGGGATCACTCTGCTCTTGGAGAGGGGAGATTGCCTATTGATCACTGGGGTTCGCTCTGCTCTCGGAGGGGGAGATTGCCTATTGATCACTGGGGATCACTCTGCTCAGAGGGGGAGATTGCCTATTGATCACTGGGGTTCGCTCTGCTCTCGGAGGGGGAGATTGCCTATTGATCACTGGGGATCACTCTGCTCAGAGGGGGAGATTGCCTATTGATCACTGGGGATCACTCTGCTCTTGGAGAGGGGAGATTGCATATTGATCACTGGGGGTTCACTCTGCTCTCGGAGGGGGAGATTGCCTATTGATCTCTGGGGATCACTCTGCTCTTGGAGAGGGGAGATTGCCTATTGATCACTGGGGTTCACTCTGCTCTCGGAGGGGGAGATTGCCTATTGATCACTGGGGATCACTCTGCTCTCAGAGGGGGAGATTGCCTATTGATCACTGGGGATCACTCTGCTCTCGGAGGGGGAGATTGCCTATTGATCTCTGGGGATCACTCTGCTCAGAGGGTGAGATTGCATATTGATCACTGGGGGTTCACTCTGCTCTCGGAGGGGGAGATTGCCTATTGATCACTGGGGATCACTCTGCTCTTGGAGAGGGGAGATTGCATATTGATCACTGGGGGTTCACTCTGCTCTCGGAGGGGGAGATTGCCTATTGATCTCTGGGGATCACTCTGCTCTTGGAGAGGGGAGATTGCCTATTGATCACTGGGGTTCACTCTGCTCTTGGAGGGGGAGATTGCCTATTGATCACTGGGGATCACTCTGCTCTCAGAGGGGGAGATTGCCTATTGATCACTGGGGATCACTCTGCTCTCGGAGGGGGAGATTGCCTATTGATCACTGGGGGATCACTCTGCTCTCAGAGGGGGAGATTGCCTTTTAATCACTGGGGGGATCACTCTGCTGTCAGAGAAGGAAGAGGCTGCTGCTGTGCCTGGAGAATGTTATTTAGGTTTTCTTTGTCTTGGAAATGGACTTGGACTATGGACATTTTTTTCAGTCTTATAGTTTTTAATATTCTGTTTTTTACCTGATCACTCTCATTTATTTCTGTGTGCAAGGGAGGGGGATTTGGGGGTCGATGTTCCTGTTCCATTTTTTGTTTTTTGTGTGGGTGGAGGGATATGGGGGTTGATGAACATGCTGCCATTCTTTTCCTTCTTGCTATCTTGAGATGAAGAATTTCAGAGTTGTGTACTTTGATAAGAGATGAAGCTTTGTACCTTTGAAATCCAGAGCAACTCATAGAACCTGCTGAGGAACTCTGCAAGTCAAACAGCATCTATGGGGTGTAATAAATAGCTGATATTTTGGGCCAAGCCCCTTCATCAGGACTGGAAAGGAAGGGGAAAGAAGCCAGAATAAGAAGGTGAGAGGGAGGGGAAGTGGGGCTGGAGATAGGTGAAATGAGATGAGGGAAAATGTGGCTGGGAGGGGGAGGATGGATGAAGAGAGAAGTGAGAAGAAACATTTCAAGATGCCATTGAGAATTGCAAACAATGCATTGGAACTGGGAATATACAGCGATGCTGATGAGGGTGCATCCCATTCCATTGTCCTGTCCTTCCTAACTGTGAAAGAAACTGTAACTCCCACATTGGCCTCATTATCCATCTGAGTGGCATCGAAACTGGAGACAATCAGTCCTTGGCAAACAACAAAGAAAAAGATCCCTTTTCAGGAAGGATTGATTGGTGGTCAAATTCTGAACATTATACTCTTACAATGGGACAATATTTTCATTTTTAATTACCACTATTTCATATCTCTGAAATATGAAAGAAAATCAGAGTGGAAACAATTATTGATAACGTTGGAAATGTGATGTTAGTCACTAAATATATTTTTGTGGAATATTGGTATTACAGCAAGATGGCTCTCAAATAGCTGAGCAATCTATAAAATTCACTTCTTCAGCTCATCACAATAAGATTCCCCTCTGTCCCGAAATAAATTACTTTTATTGCATCACTTTTTTTTTAGAGATCTTTCCTGTGGAGTTGCTCTGAAAAAATCCTTGTCATACTTTTAATATGACAAAACTGTTAACTACTCTTCCCCAGCCTGAAACATATTGGCTTGAAACTAAAAAAAAACACAGGTTCAGTTTCTGAGTCTTCCTCAAAGTTCAAGGTAAATTTATTATTAAAGTACAGTACTGTGAAAAATCTTAGGCATGCATATTTAACTAGGATGCCTAAAATCAGTAATGTACTTGTCAACATGAAGTGGAGAATGAGTTTGTAAACCTGGTGGGAGCAAACGATGTTGGGAATGATGAGGGTGGAGGTGGAGGGCTGTGGGGGAGTGGTGTGGGGTTGGGGGTGGTGGGATAGATGGCAGAGAAGTTCTGTGGGTGGGGGTGGTGCAGGTGTAGACACATCCAGCCATGAGATACCAGGCAAGGTCATTTGATTCCAGAAAATTGGTTTATTGATTATTACAGAATCTCTCTTTGGTGCCTCTGGCTCCCTCTCTTCTCTCTTCCCCTTCCTACTCTCAATCCACAATAGAGACCCACATCAGAATCGGGTTTATTACCAAAGGCTTTTGCACAGGACTGTATGTATAACATATACAACATTGGGATTCATTTTCTTGCAGGCACCCTAAGGAAAATAAAGAAATACAAAAGAATCCTTGAAAAATTGCACACAACAAAAGACTGACAAATATCCAATGTACTGATGAGGACAAATTGTAAAAATGTAAACAAATAATACATAGAACGTGAGCTGCAGAGTTCCCTAAAGTGAGATGATAGGATCTGGAGACTGTTCAGTGCTGAAGTGAGTGAATCTATCCACATCCTGATGGTTGTAGGCAACAACTGTTCCTGAGCCTGGTGGTTTGGGACCCAAGACCGCTGTACCTCCTGCCCGATGGTAGTTGTGAAACCATAGGAATTCGGGTCAAACGCAGGCAGACTGGATGGGCTCAGGAGGGGATCTTCGCTGGCACAGTGTAGTAGGGCTGAACTCTGGTTCATTTTCCGCTCTTCGGTCACGACACTTTAATCTGCTTGAACTCCGCCCTGTGCTCTCTATTCTGGTCATAGCTGACCTTCGCCTGCTTCAAGGTGCTGTACCTGCATTCCAGAGAGTCAAGTTTCCTGAATCTTTCTCAAAACCGTAAAATCTCCTTTACTATAACCCATTGCTAAGTTAAATTTTATTTAAATTGTTCCTCTGATGTTGCACTTTTTCTTTAAATATCCTTTCTTTTATTCCAGTAACATTCTCTTCATTCTTGTAGCTCAGTGCAATTCTGTTGCACTGGCAAGCTTTATAAAATGTGCTTTTTAAAATCATTATACTGCCCTTTTCCAGAAAGCACCAGTTGACTTACTTTTTAGTAGCTCCATTTTGTTGATTTTTAGTCCCAGACATTCACAGCTTGAATGCTGCTCCATTTTTGTTTTGGTAAGTAAATCCAGTGACCTTCCTTCCTTTAGAAAGAACTCACTTCTGCCCTTTTCTTCCACAGCCTTAACTGAATACCATAAAATTTGAGTACTACATCTTTTCAAAAATGAAACAAGTTAACAACACTGCACCAAATTGTCGAACTTTGCATTTACAAGTAATTGGTCCAATTTATTGATGAAATTCTCACATGAAAACTTAGAAGAGGTAACCTATTGGGCTCAAAATAATTAACCAATTAAAAACAAGTGATCTTATTCCTGAAACTGTCCATATTCATGGCATATCATTGCATGTATATTTAAAAACAGATTCAAGAAAGCACCCGCTACTGAGAAGATTACCACAGAACTTACTTATTTTGATTATCTTTAAAATCCATAGAAAGAATTTGCCTATCAGTTACCATTTATTTATATAGTTCCTTTTATAATTTCTACAACACAATTCCCATGAATGAATATCAAGCTGAATTTGTTATCCAATCAAAATTAGGAAAGATGATCAAAGTTTGGTCAAAGATGTACTTTTGCTTAAGATAAACTTTTGCATATATCTTTATCATGAAAAACCAGTCCAAAACATTTACATTCATACTCACTATGTTCAGTAGCAAAAATCTTTTAAAAGAAACCATGCCACTTGTATGGCCCTCTCTATTTTTTCCTTTTCCAAAGGTAGTTTATTTATTGATTACAAGATCATATTATTGCCACATTACAGTACTTCATGAAATATACAATCTACAGTTTCAAGTTATAAAATGATCATTGCTATTCAGAATGCACAAGAGCTCATGTGGTGCTGTCCAGTTCTGGAAATCCTCAAATGTACCCATGAATATTGCAGGGACATGTGGGCACAAATGTAACCCTAGAAGATGGACAGGCAATCAGCTTAGGCGGAACCCTCAACTGCTGCTGCTTAGACATGTGAAAAGTCACTTTTGCTATACCTAGGAACATCGTTGTGCATCTGGCGATGAGGTACTGGAAACCAGCCTGCTTTATCCAATGAGTGAGTTTCAGTAAAGGGCTTCATAATTTTCCACCTGTGCAATCCCTCTTCAGTTTCTCAAAGTTTTGTGTCGTCAGCACACTGATGTTCAGCTTCTATGCCTCTCCCCCTGCCTCCTTTCTGGTTCTCCTGTCAGAAACAGGAGGCAGTGGTCAGAAGAAAACACTGGCATGATGATGGTGGATCTGACCATGATTCCCTTCAACATAAAGAGGAAACCTATCCAGGTCTGTACTGAATGTGTTGCAGCTGTGCTCCACCTGCAGAGGTGCTGAAAGTGTTTCTCAACTTTGCATCATGAACCATTTCCATCAGTGTCTGGAGATGTTATCCAGTCTTGTGCCAGCACCTCTGCATTGTCCAGCCACATCAATGATGCAGTTGTAAGACACCAGCGCAAATGACTCGTAGGGACATCACTAGTAACATTGGGAGCTGATTGGCATATACAGCACAGCACAGCACATTATGGACTCTACTATCCATGATAATGTGCCAACCTTTTAAGGTACTGCACAATATTGAAAGAGAGCAAGGGGATCTATTACTTTTGTCACCACAGTATTATAGTTGATAAAGATATCCAGTTGTATAACTTCAATATATTTGCCATTAAAAAACAATTTGGACCTCTAGTTCCTCGTTGCGGAAGGGATCAATATTATCTGAATGGCTGTGTCCGTAAAGATGCTTCTGCTTTTACTGGATGGCACCTTAGGCCAGTATTGACACAGGGAGTCAGTGAACTGGGTAAAGTGGCTTTTGCTTTATTTCAGCAGTTTTCTCCTTTCACGGTTGCAATGCCTGAAAAGATCTTTGGATTCTTTTGCAGACGTGATGCTCTGAGGAGAATGAATGGAAAATATCCTCAAAGGAAACTGGTCAATTTCCTCTGTTGCCTTCGAACTGTACCCTAGATTTGGGTTTCTAAAGATCAATCAGATGACTAACTTATTGGTAACTATCAGATTTTGAAAGATGCGATAGACACCAACATGATATGGAGTCTGGAATACAAATGAAATGGTATTAGTTGCTAATTCTTAGTGCTGATTATTTGAAGCTGCTATGTACTGAACAAAAAAATCAATTCCACAATTAGAGCTTATTGATCCAAGGAACATTTTTACAACTGGCACATATTCTCAGATAATGATATTAGTATAAGCATTTATTTGTCCAGCTGATTACTCAGGTGTTCTCTGTTCGATGAGTTCAGTTCACAGGTCAAAGCTATTCAAACAGTGCTGTGAAGGCTGTTTATACTTATCCAGTCTCCATTCTTCTAGCTTGCTGATGGTCTGTGAATTATCTGGTTCTGCATCCTTGTTAAGGTTGATCAATCCTGATGAACTGCATCTGAGCTGGTGTGTGGGAATAGGTTTAAGGCACTTGAAGCAAAGCAACCCATGGATTATGATGCCTCTGCCTGAATTCAGTGGAGTCCACATTCCTCTTACTCTTCATTAATCCATCCCTATATTTCACTGTTGCCTCAATGTTTTCAGAGAAGTTTTTGTTTATCTTTAGCACCTTTACCTTCCACCACATGTCCATCACACTGTGATACATTTGCAGGAAAGCACAGCACAAATGAGGAATGCCTGAACATTAATCAGTGACAAATGAGAGAGCAGAAGTTAGTGGCTGCTGACATCTGTGCTATTGTTTCTAGGAAGGCCATAGCGATTCGGTCACTAAGTTGACAATAGTACTTTGCCACTAACTTCATCATTCCCCACAAAGGCAACTTGTATTTCCCATGTTATTCCACAATGTGCAAGGTGTTTCAGACTATTGACATCTTGTCATTTTGGTCTATCACTTCTATCAACATAGTTCCAATGAGGTGATGGCAGCACTTTAGCAAAAAGTAATGCAGACCAAATATTTTCTGATGAATTAAAGTAATAAAATCATATGAAATATTGCCAAAATCTAGAATATAATATTTACCAATTCCATTTGCAAATCTCTGGAACAAAGCTTCTGTATCACTAAATTTGGAGCTCAGAAGTTGTGCACGTACTCAGAGGGACATAATAGTCAAAAGACCCCAACTCATTGCATTAAAGCATGCAGTCAAGGTCAAGAAATTCAGTTACTGTTCAGATCAAACATCAGAGTGGGGAAGAAATGTTATCTAAGTGATTTTGTCTGTGCAATGACTGTTGGTGCCAGATAGGGTAGTTTGAGTATCTCAGAAACCATTGGTCCAGGATTTTTTACGCACAACAGTCTCTAAAGTTAACAGAGAATGGTGCAATAAACAAAAAGAACATCCAGTGAGTGGCAGTTCTATGGGTGAAAATGCCTTGTTAATGAGAGAGGGCAGAGAAGAAGGGACAGACTGGTTTAAGCTGGCAGGAAGATGATAGTACCTCAAAAAACATGCATTACAACAGTGGCATGAAGATATGTATTTTTGAATGTACAATATATTGAACCTTGATGAGGATGGGTTACAGCAGCAGAAGACCATGAACATACACTCAGTGGCCACTGTATTAGGTATAAAAGGTACCTTATAAAGTGACCACGGAGAGTATGTGTTTTATTCATGTAATGTGGGATGTTTAAAACTTTATAATAAAGCCATCTTTGAAAATCAATGTTCAATGGTTAATGCATTGGCTTAGAAATTAAGGCACAGTCACTTTTGAGAATAAGCAGGCTTGGCAAGAGCCCACTATGGACTCCAGTGAAACAGTTCACTTGCAAAAGATGGTGGAAGTTTGGGAATTGCTAGCTTTACAATTAAATTAATTTAAAGGGAGAGGCTGGAAAAGAGGACATTGGGACAGGAAATTGCAGAGGTCTTGTAGTGTAGTTGATCAGCTGGGGCTGTGAAGGGGAAGAGGTGAAAAATTGTGTCTGTCAGGGAGAGAGTGAGAGTTGTTATCATGCAGTGAGAGTATGGCGGAGAGTTGAAAATCAGTGTTTGGCAATAAACTGTGGCCTTTAAAGATGGGATTGCATTCAAGAGTTTATGAGAAACATTATCCAATTTCCATTTCTCAGGTGAGAGTATTTACAAAACTAATGATCTATTGGCATCAAAAAGATGTTTGATGCATTAATTGCATGTTCTTTTTTTGGCATTTACAATGCAGTAGGCCAGGCATCTCTGACTTTAAAAGAATCTATATTACATCACTACCATCTTGTAAGTCCAGAAAGCTCTTTTTTGACAGGAAAAAAATGAGTGTTGTATAGCTATATTTCTAGGCTATAAGCAAGATCTATTGCAGTAATGGGAAAAAAAGGCAAAGTAAACTTTATCTGTGAGCCTCTGCAATCATAGGATATAAGCAAAATCAAAGCTAAAATTAACTTTGCTTTTGGTGTTATCAAATAACACTACTTATCTTTAGAAGGCAACCATCACAAAAATTTAAATGAATCACATGGTTTAAATAGCTGTCCATTTTAGTATTCTCAATTACTTCACTTCCAAAGCGTGGTTACCCTGATGATCGACTATGGCAATAGGATCTGAGTCAGCTGGGAGTAGACTGAATAAAGTTAAGCTGGTGTAGATTTCTGAAATCTGAAAGTCTAGTCAAGTCAAGTTTATTGTCATTTAACACTATACATGTATGTAATGAAAATACCCGTGTAATGTATAAAAAAAATGAGACAATGTTTCTTCAAACCAGGGTGTAAAGCTCGGTAGTACGCATAACACACGATAACTTATGAAGGTAAGGATGAAATATACAGATGAATCACACATAAATAACAAACTAAAGTGCATTAATATTAAATGTTGTAAGGTATGGAACGTTTTAACCAGTGCGACTTTGAATACAATGTGACAGGGAGTTCAGAAGCCTATTTTAAAAGGAAACATGACCAAACGTGGCCAACAAGAGGAGTCCAAGTCAATATAAAAGCCAAAGAGATGGCATATAATAGACCATAAATTAGTGGAAAGTTAGATGATTGGGAAACTTTTAAAAACCAACAGAAGACAATTAAAAAGTCATTAAGAAGGTAAACATGGAATATGAAAGTAAACTAGCTAAAAGTAAGAGACCAAAACTTTCCACAGATAAATAAAATGTAAAAGAGAAGCGAGTATGGATATTGGACCACTGGAAAATTATCCTGGAGAAGTATTAATTTATTTGTGATGGCTAGCTTGTGTTTGGAGTGAAGATTGAGCAAAGGTTGTGTTTATTCCAAAGACCAGCTGACTGAGCTATGCAAACTGATGTTACTGCCAGAGTGTGGTCTGAGATCCCATGGGAGCCTGGAAGGTGATGCCAAGGCTGCAGCGTCAGAGTGAAGGATAAGGCTAAGTGGAGGACATATAAACCTTCTATCCCCATGATCAACATGGGAAATGTGAGGTCCTCAGGAAATAAGATGGACGAGATTGGTGCACTGATTCAGACCCAGAGGGAATACTGGGAGTGCAGTGTTTTTGTGCTTAAGTGATACGGGGCTACATGTGCATTTCTGGGGTCATAGTGCTACCATACCCGGTTTCAAGACCATCTGAAGGGACAGAGATAAATATTATTCTTCTGTACTTTATTATTAATTAAGTCTGCACACTGCTAAGTATGTTTTTAAACGTTGCTGCTGTAATGAAAGAATTACCCATTGGAATTAATATTATTATTAAGTACGAGGGACAACAAAATAGTCGATGAACTGAATAAGTATTTTGCATCAATCTTCACTGTGGAAGACACTCGCAGTATGGTGGAAGTTCCAGGTGTCAGGGGGCATAAAGTTACCATAACCAGGGAGAAGGTTCTTGGGAACTGAAAGGTCTGAAGGTAGATGAGACACCCGAACCAGATGCTGTGCACCACTGAGTTCTGAATGAGGTTCCTGAAGAGATCATGGAGGCATTAGTAATGATCTTTCAAGAATCGCTAGATTCTGGAGTGGTTCCGAAAGACGGAGATAATTGCAAATGTCACTCCATGCTTCAAAAGGTAGAGAGGCAGAAGAAAGGAAACTATATTGTGCTGTAGGTTTTCTATGTTTCTATAGGCCAGCTAGTTTGACCTCAATGATTGGGAAGATGTTAAAGCCGATTATTAAGGATGTGGTTTCAATATACTTGAAGACACATGATAAAATCAGCCGTAGTCAGCATAGTTTTCTCAAGGGAAAATCTTGTCTGACAATTCTGTTGGAATTCTTTGAAAAAATAGCAAGTGGGGCAGACAAAGGAGAATCGCTTGATGTTGTGTCCTTGGAATTTCAGAAGGCCTTTGACAAGGTGCCACAGTTGAAGGTGCTTAGCAAGCTACAAGCCAATGGTATTCTAGCATGGATAAAGCAATTGCTGATTGGCAAGGAGGGGGAATAAAGGGAGCCTTTTCTGGTTGGCTGCCAGTGACTAGTGATGTTCCCATGGGAACATCAATGGGAATTCCAATGGGAAATTCACAGGGGTCTGTGTTGAGACCATTTCCTTTTATGTTATATGCCAATCATTTAGATGGCTTTATTGCAAAGTTTGCAGATAATATGGTGGAGGAGCAGGTAGTTTTGAGGAATTAGAGAGGCTACAGAATGATTTGGACAGATTAGGAGAGTGGGCAAAGAAGTGGCAGATGGAATACAGTGTTGGGAAGTGTATGGTCATGTGCTTTAGTAGAAGAAATGAAACAGTTGACTATTTTCTAAATGGAGAAAAAAAATAGAAAAAAAATGAGGTGCAAAGGGTCTTGAGAGTCCTTGGGCATGATTCCCTAAAGGTTAATTTATAGGTTGCGTTTGTGCTGAGGAAGGCAAATTCAATATTCACATTCATTTCAAGAAGACTAGAATATAAAAGCAAGGATGTAATGTTGAGACTTTATTAAGTACTGGTGAGGCCTCACTTGGAGTATTGTGAGCAGGTTTATCCCCTTTATCTTACAAAGGACATACTAGAACTGGAGAGGGTTCAAAGGAGTTTCACAAAAATGATTCCAGGATTGAATGGCATGTCATATGAACAGTGTTTGATGGCTCTGAGCCTGTGCTCGCTGGAATTCAGAAGAATGAGGGGTGACCTCAATTGAAACCTATCGACTGGTGAAAGCCTTGATAGAGTGGATGTGGAGAGCATGTTTCCCATGGCTGAAGTCTCTAAGACCAGAGGACACAACCTCAGTATAGAGAGGTGTCCTTTTAGAACAGAAATGTGGAGGCATTTATTTAACCAGAGAGTGGTAAGTCTGTGGAATTCTGTGAAGGCAGCTGTGAAGACCAAGTCATTTGTATATTTAAGGCAGAAGCTGATAGATTCTTGATTGGTCAGGGCATGAAGGGATATGTTAAGAGCACAGGAAACTGGGGCTGAGAGGAAAATTTGATCAGCCATGATGAATTGGCAGAGCAGACGTGATGGACCAAATGGCCTTATTCTGCTCCTTGGTCATATGGTCTTATGGGTGGGGGGAGGGGGGGAGAAACTATTTCTCATCCTGAACTTTCTTGTTTTTATGCATCTTGGCCCTGAAGTTCCTTCAGTTGCAGATATATTTTTGTTGATAAGCCCTAAATTGTGCCTGTCAAACTAACAGAGACTGGAATCCTCAAGAATATTGTGTATCAGGTCACTTACATTTTCACTGAAGAAATCATTGGACAAATCCTGTGTTAGCATGAAGAATGTGCTGAATAGGTTCAACATTGGAGTGCAGGCTTAAAACACTATCTGAAGACTGCAGTAACAATCTGAGTGAACACCAGGTAACAAGTAAAGTGTTTGGATCATTATGTTCTCAGTCAGGTTATTGCACTGGATTCTTTATGTAGGCTTTTATAGCACTTGGTAAATAAAAAGCCTGCTGAGACAGTGTCTGGTAATTACAAACATAGTAGCAAAGCCACTGCAAAGAGGAACATAACAATAAGCACATATTTTACACATCCTGAATGTAATTAAAGAGAGATTACTAGTCCTGCAACAAAGGTAGACAAAAGAAATCAGTATGTTGTGGCCTACGCCTGTTCACCAATTTCACGTTCCTGGGTGTCAACATCTCTGAAGATCTATCCTACATCCAACGTATAGATACAATTACAAAGAAGACACAACTGCACCAAAGGCTCTACCAGATTTCTACAGATGTACTGTGGCGAACATTCTAACTGGTTGCATCACCATCTGGTATGGAGGGGCCATTGCACAGGATTGGAAAAACCTACAGAAGGCTGCAAATTCAGCCAGCTTCATCATTGGCACTAGCCTTCCCAGCATTGAGAACATCTTCTATAGGTGATATCTCAAAAAGACGGCATCCATCAGTATGGACACAAATTACCCAGGACATGCCCTCTTCTCATTACTACATCAGAGAAGTACAGGAGCCTAAAGGCACACATTCAGTGTTTAAGGAATTGCAGCTTCTTCTCCATTGTCAGATTTCTGAACAATGAAAACTACCTCAATACTTTTGCTCTCTTTTTGCACTACTGATTTAATTTAATATATATATATTTCTTATTGTAATTTATAGATTTTGTTTAAGGTATTGCAGTGTGCAGCTGCCACAAAACAGCAAATTTCATGACATACGCCAGTGATATTGAACCTGATTCTAATCTATCTATATTCTATACTCTTAGCACTTACTTCCTTTCTTCCTGTCAAACTATTACAGGAAAAAGAGAGCCAGACAGGAGGAAAATAATGAGAAGTATTAAGTATTACTGCCTACTGTGATGGTATTGGGTTTGCTGACAGGGAAATTTTAAACTAAAATGAAGACCATAAGCTCTATCTGATAGGTACCCACCCTAAAGGGACATTATACTGCAACTACCCAACCTTCAAAGACTTGTTTACTTCCCTGTTTATTCTCCATGGCTAGTTTAGCTGCCAGACCCAGTATTTGAGCTGTGGGTCCTTCTCCCTACCAAGGAGAAGATACTTCCAGCAAACAAAGTAGTTTAAAACACAGTTCATTTATTTTCAGTGATACATGTATAAATCCAAACAACGTTCTTAAAACATATTAAAACTCTCAGAGGATTTCTATCGTAAATATTTCCAAATTACAAACTATTTCTAAAACAGAAAGGACAAAGAATTTCCAAAACATAGATACAATTTCTATGACACAGCCATGAGCTGCAGATGAACCAGTCATTCATCACAGAAATTGAAGGCAAAGGAATAGATACTAAGATTCAAAAATTCAGAACCTGGCTCCCGTCTATGAAAAGCAGCTCAAGAGAATACAGATTTGAAGTTCAACCTATTCAAAGTCAACACTTTGATCTTTATAAAACCCCCTTTTACTGGACGTCTCCGGAAATGTGGCTTTTAGCACCTTGCCAACAGTTACTGGATTCTGTGGCAAGAAACACAGCATTTTCAGGCTACAAACATCTAGGGTGTACATGACTTTGATCCCACCGAATTGGTGAGGTTGGGATGTCTTGCCCACCCAAACCCTAGTTTGCGTGAATGCTGTGTGATTTACAGCCCATCAGCGAGAAATAACAGATTGTATGCTGCGTACAATTAATAAGTATATATAAGAATGTTAACTTAAGCAAACAGTTACCAAAGGAAAGAAAGAAAAATAATAAAAAAGGCCTATTATACTTAAACAGTCACATATGTACGGTGGACCTCAAATCTTGAATTTGTCTGTAACTCACACGCTGGCCTGCGGTCTGCATGAAGGTACTCACCACCTTTTAAATGTTGCATGAAATCCATCTTGAACAAACGGGCTCTCCCGTGGAAGTATGGGTCCTTCCTCCTTGAAGCCATTCATCTGCACAAGTCTCTACTTGGGAGTCTGTCTTTCCTCTGGTTCCATCATTGCCAAAGTAAACCTACTGCTACTGCATTTAGAAAGGTGAGCTGGACAAAAAAAATAAGGCCTCTCGATAGTGAATTTGTATCACTCTCCAAATTAATCCTGTAACTAACTGGCTCTTGTATATAGCGCATTCAATATTATTGACCAGCGATAAATTTCTAAGCACATTTTTTTCCAAAATCTCCATTGCTCCTAATTAGGCATGCTGCTTCTTGGATGCCCACTGATGTTCCAGAAGAACTTCCCTCCAATGATCAGAATGTTTTTCATATTTATATCTTTTGCTCCCTCCTAAAATCTTTAAATTCTCATTGTCATGCATTTCATCTCTCTCCCTGCAAAACAAATAAAGGTCCAGATGCTGGAATCTGAAACAACAGAAAGGCTATAAGAAATCAACCACCTAAGCAGCAACTAGATATTGAGGAAAGGTCACTGATCCAAAATAATAAGTGTTTGCTCCTTCCACAGGTGCTGCTTGAATGGCTGAATTCTTCCAGTATTTTGTTTGTGTTGCACTTTCATCTTATGTTTCTATGGTTGAACCAGACTGAATTCGTTGCAACCTATCTGGACATTGATATGTATGTCTGACTCCTATCTCTGCTAATGCAAATCTGGTGATGTTCACCTTTATCTTTATACCCAGAGAGTGGTTGGTGTGTGGAATGCACTGCCTGAGTCAGTGGTGGAGGCAGATACACTAGTGAAATTTACTAGACAGTTATATGGAGGAATTTAAGGTTGGGGGGTTATATGGGAGGCAGTGTTTAAGGGTCGGCACAACATTGTGGGCCGAAGGGCCTGTACTGTGCTGTACTATTCTACGTTCTATGTTTTATATTGTTAGCCACCTCCACCACTTACAGCTCATCTTTTTGTTTACCTTTTTATTTAGAGAGACAGCACAGATTCAGCTCTTCTGGCCCTTGGGCCACACCACCCCAGCAACAACCTTCAAGCCCGATTAACCTTAACTTAATCACAGGACAACTTACAACGACCAATTAGCCTAGCCGGAATGTCTGTGGGATGTGGGAGGAAAGCAGATGAGCTGGAGAAAAATTCCATGGGGAGGTGACTCCTTGCAGAATGACACCGGGATTGATCTCCAAGCTCTGGAGCTCTGGAAACCTGAACTACAATAGTGTTGTACTAACCATTATGCTACCACAGTGCCCAAGTTTATCGTTCACCAAGTCTCTTGGTGAATCTTCATTTATGTCTTTCTAATTTGTATACTTGATTTCTCCTCTTTTGGCCTATGATCTCAGTATGCAAGCTCACCCAAACAAGCTAATTAGTCTGAATCCATTCTCTCGTTCTTCCCAGTCTTGCTGACCTTCAACTTCAGCAATAAACCCATTTTAAATTCCCATCCTTACTTTCAAATATATTCATAGCACAGCCCTCCCATCTTCCTTCCACTCTGTAATCATTATATTCTTCCATTTCCAGCCCTGTGATCATTCTGGACTTTTTCTTGCCATCACTGATCGAGGTACCTGCAACTCTTGAGTAGCTTCCCTCAACAGCTTCGCAGAAAAATGCTAGAGCCAGGCAGCATTTATGGAGGGAGATGAACAGTTGACATCTTAGGCAGGGACCCATCATCAGGATTGAAACTAACACCCATGTTCTTCTTCTTCTGAAAGATAGAGGGTGTAGAATAATCAGAGACAGAGATTGGAAGAGGGACACAGTGTTGTGGCTGTGGTTGAAGTCACTGGAGAGACATTAGAGCTGGTGATATAGAAGTTTTTATTCATCACAACAAGCAGGCATCATTCTGGAGACAGTCTTGGTAGGGGCTTGAAAATTCAAGATGCAAGGGGTGATTGATAAGTTTGCGGCCTAAGATAGTAGCAGTCAATTTTAAAAGCCTAGCACATTTATTTTTCAACATAGTCCCATCCTACATTTACACACTTAGTCCAGCGTTCGTGGAGCATATGGATCTTGGACCTCCAGAAAGTGTCCACAGCATGGGTGTTTGATAAGTTTGTGTCCTAAGGTCGAAGGCGATGAGTTATACAGCTCTCATTACATGCACATGCAGTTCAACTCTTTGAGTGATTATGCAGAAAGTTAATAACTCATCAGTTAATAACTCAATGGGGTGATTGATAAGTTTGTGGTCTAAAGTAGAAGGAGATGAGTTATTAATCATCTGAGTAAGTATGAGTAGGTGATTCAATACAGTTTCAGTTAAAATGACATTGCTTACCTGATAATGCTGCTCTGAACTCCATATCTACGGTGGGAAACACCTCTGAATGTTGAAATACCTTGGCTGGGACACATGGTTGAAGCTACTTACATTTATAATGGTGCAAATTTTAAACCAATGCAGGACAATTAACACAACCCTATTGTCTTAATGTTTGTCTCTTACATATGCAAAGTCTCAAGGTCACCATTTTGCAAACCATAGTCCAGGCTAAGTGGATTTTAACTTAAGTTTACTGCTTGCAATTTACAATTCAGGAAGCATACAATTAGTCTTCTCTAAATGCAAGCTTCCTGAATTTATTTACATTTGCAGTAAGAACTGAAGATTGGTTCTTGTTTGAATTAATTTCTGTTATATCCACCTAACTCCAGAATACTCCCCAACATATCCCCCTCTTGGTCCCTGGACAGATTTCTGTTTCAGGAAGGCCAACCATTAAGGAGGATTCACTTAAGTGGGGCAACAAAAAATCCTTGACTTCAGAATTTCAGATGCCTTTCCAATTATAACCATATAAACATATAACAATTACAGCACGGAAACAGGCCATCTCGGCCCTTCAAGTCTGTGCCAAATGCTTACTCTCACCTAGTCCCACTGACCCGCACTCAGCCCATAACCCTCCATTCCTTTCCTGTCCATATACCTATCCAATTATACTTTAAATGACAATACCGATCCTGCCTCTACCACTTCTACTGGAAGCTCGTTCCACACAGCTACCACTCTCTGGGTAAAAAAATTCCCCCTCATGTTACCCTTAAACTTTTGCCCCCTAAATCTTAACTCATGTCCTCTTTTTGAATCTCCCCTACTCTCAATGGAAAAAGCCTATCCATGTCAACTCTATCTTTTCCCCTCATAATTTTAAATATCTCTATCAAGTCCCCCCTCAACCTTCTATGCTCCAAAGAATAAAACCGAATTTGTTCAATCTTTCCCTGTAACAAGTGCTGAAACCCAGGTAAGCTATCTTGTCCTTCTGTGTACCTACATCTACACTAACTAACATCTCTATCTGGCTTTCTACAAGACTGCTCAGAGATGGCAATAAAACGTTCCAGAAATTTGATCACATCCTCTTTTCCTCTTCGATCTCTGCTAGCTAAAACTCTCAGTAGTGGCTGTCAGTAGTTACTCTGTTGACAGGAGCACAGTATGGTGTTTCAGTTTCACAGGCAACACTTCACATTCCATTCCATGACAGTGGATTGTTAGAATAATCTGACAAGTCTCTCAGTTCCTTTGATGGATCCACAGCACATTTTGGGGTTGTCTCTATTCAAATACCTGCAAGAACTTCAATGGCTCCCCCCTCCCAGACTATCTTTTTGACTGCTGGCCTAGTGGGTGGACTTGATCTCTTGTTCTGTCTGTGAGGGCAACAAGAAGGCGAGTCATACGGTTTAACCTGAATCTAGTGTTTCCACTGGCTGCCTCACCGCGTTTGTACACAAACATAAGTGTCATTTGTCAGGAGCAACACCTGCGCTCCTATCCACCTGGGAGTGAACACTGCCTTTTCAGGCAGCTCTCTTACCATCACTTGGTCTCCTGGCTGAGGAAGGAATGATCTTCTCTCCCTGTGGCTCTCTCTGATCAGTAATATGTTCTTGTTGTTTTGCTTGCTCTTCAGTACTTTAAGGTGGTTACAGAGGTCATTTACACATCGGGTCATTTTATCGCTATAAGTTCCGGGTTTACCGCAACCCTGTAATCACCCTATAAAGGAGTTGCTTTGCTTGTCCCGTCAGTAATTCGTAGGGGCTCAGACCTCTCATGCAATTTGGGATCACTCGCAATCTCATCAGGGTTCCTGGCAATACATCAAACCATGGCCTTCTCATCTCTGTTACAGCTTTAGCTGAGGCAGTTTTGCTTGTTTGGTTCATCCTGAGCTTTGAGGGTGGGAGGGTACATGGAATTCTTGTCAAACCCCTAACAGCTTCCACATTTCCTTCACCACTTTCCTGGTGAAATGTGCTTCCTGATCCAAGTCTACTTGGGCTGAGGTTCTCCACGTGGGGAGGTTTTCTTGAGTTAAGAGCCGTACTGCTGTGCTGGTGGTACAATCTCTCGTTGGGAAAGCCTCTACCCATAATTACCAGAGAGTAGCTTTACCCCCTGCTTTTTCGCAGGGGCCCCGTGAAGTCCATCTGGATATTTTCCCAGGGCTCTCTTGGCTGTAGCTGGTTTGCTACTGTGAGAGAAATTTAAGAGGAAAATTAAATTTTGAATTAAATGTTGTTGTCAAGCTTGACGAGCTAAGTATTGCGCAAGACAGGTCATGAGGTGACAGGATAAGATGCAGACGCTGCTTTGCTTCTGCGAGCTAACAATAGCTAGCAATAGATCATAGCAGTGATGAGGTATTGTTAACCTTTGTCCGAGATTGTCTAGCTAGTAGAGAAACTGACTGTAGATGTGCAAGTCAAATTTTGTGTATCGTGCGGAAAGATTGGTAGACTTGCTGATACCTAACAAATGCTTCTTGAAATTGCTGTCCAAGTATGTTTAGTTGTTGGCTGTTGCCCCAAATTTACTGTATAAATTTAAGATGTAACCTGTCATCGACAGAGTCATAAGACGATGGCTGCCCATGATCATATATTAAAGACTTAACCTTATACTGAGGTCTATGTTATTATTTCTGTTCCCTAACAGAGTAAAGTCTCTCACAATAAATTAGCAACAAAATTCTTTTACAGTGAAATACAATAAATCAGCGTAAATTCTTTAACAGCTAGCCATACCTTTATTTTTCCACTGGGGTTATATTGGCTGCAAATGACATATGTCAGACAAAATTTCTCAAGGTCTCTGCCCATCCCTGACCACCAGCAACACCGCTGGAGGGTTGTGACCATATTGTGCCTACCCTGATGCATCACCCCATGATATAACTTTAATAATATTTGCCTAATACATGTTGGGGATGCAGTTACTCCTTCCCCATACATCCTCCTTCGCTCCTCCTTTCCTCTACATCCCCATAGTTTTACTGGATTGACTCTCAATTTCTGTTGGCCCCTCTTCTGCTCTTTTTGCACTGAGGTCTGCCCACTCAGTCCCTTTCTGCTCCTTACTTTCCACTCTCTGGTGAGCCTTTAATTTGCTCACTGCTGCCTCTGCAGTTCTTGTATTAGGTGCCTGTGCTGAATACCTGCACCTGTTAAGGATATGAACCCCCTCTGTGCCAATGCCAACACATGCGCCACTCCAAAAGCCCACCTACTGTCTGTGTATATGTTCATTCTCCTCCCCCTGCAGTAGCAAGGTGCTTCTATAAAAGCCACTAGTTCTGCCAGCTGAGCCGAGCGTCCTTCTCACAGTGTTCCTGCAGCTAATTCCTCTCCCGTCACCGACACCACGGCACATCCGGTCCATGGCTTCCCATCTATGTATCTCTGAGTCCCGTCTATAAAAATCTCTTTTACTTGCCCTCCCAGCAGTGCTTTCTTTACAGAGGTATCTTCCTCCTGCTCTACTTCCAGTTGATACCCATGTGTCTCACCCTCTGTTAGGATGGCGCTCAACTGCTTCTCACTATTGTTACTGATTTTCCTCTGAGGACGAGAACGGCCTCCCAAGCTGCCCTCTGGCTGTTTGTGACTGCTGCCAACCTCCCTGGATTCAGGAGCTCTACAATGGTGTGTGGAGTATGTAATATTAGCTGCCCCACCATTACAACAGGCTCACAAAGCCACACAGCCCAAACTGCACAGGGGTGTGACACACTGGAGAACTCCAGCTACAACAGGAGTCTGTTTTGCTGAATAGTATGCCACCGGTCTTTTTATGTCTCCTTGATCCTGTGTTCCTACTCCATGGTAGTACCCTCCCTCATTCCTATAGTAAGGGGCAAGTCACATCTGGTAATCCTAAAGCAAGTGTAGAAACTAGAAACAAGGTAATATCTGCAGATGCTGGAAATCTGAATGACACACATTTCAGGCTCAAAACATTGACTGTATTTTTTTTCCATAGATGCTGCCTGTTCCTCCAGCATTTTGTGTGTGGTATAGAAACTAGAGCTTCTTTAATATCCATGAAGGCCTTTTCTTCTACTGATCCCCACTTTACTTCCTCCAGAGGGGGCTTCCCTCCTTTGACTAAGCCTGTATGGGGTCCAGCAGTGCTACAGTGCCTGTTTGGGGTCAGTACGTCCTGTGGTTTCAATTCCTTTCCTATACTCCAAACAACTACCAATGTGTCAGCCTTTATGGAGTATTGTTTGTGGGGTTTGTGCAATTCCCATTCTATTTTAATTGGGCCTATTCTCCCCCTGTCCACAGTCTTGTATGCATCTGGCCTATATCCCTAGCAATCACTGACACAGTATCCCATACATACCTTCCTTGCTACAATCCCTGTTTGTCAGGGCTGCTGTGGCTACATGGTTTACATTGCAAACTCTAGTGATTGTATGCATTTGCTTTCCCAGGAATATCCATGTAACTTCTCCCTTTCCTGATTCTCTGATGGTCTCTTAATACCTAGGGCAGTACCCGCATTGTTTGGACAGACCCAAAAATGAACTGAGAGATGCGCTTCCCCAATTTCAAGCACCCGAGGCTCACTCTTTTCTGTTCTCATTGTTTCCCCTCCTACACTGGCAATATAAACAGATTTTCCAGTTATTGGTAAGGGTAGATCAGTTACTGTATCAATATTGATGCTTCTGCATCCACTAACAAATTGCATTGCCAGCTCCCCCCCCCCACCCCCACCCCACCACAATGCTGTTGTGTACATCCACCGTTGCCCGGTCTCTATTGGCACCATTCCGATAGGCAGTACTGCTTATAACCTCTTCTGCTTATGAGTACTTTCCCATTTGCCAACTCCCTGGTCCAGTGATTCCCGACTTACTTCATCACCTTTGGTATTTACTCCATGGGAATGGTTGCTGAGCCTTATCCAATTTAACTGTCAGTCTTCCCAGATCCCTGACTAATTCATTCTTGTATTGTACTAATTGTTCTGCCCATCTCTCTATAAGTTTTCTAGCTGATCCTTCAATCTGACCAGCTCTGCTTGTACACTGTCTTGCTGTTCTCTGTATCACTTTCGTTCTTTTCTGATTATGTGTTTCCAGCCACTTCATTTTTTCTTGCAAATAACAAGATATGCAGATTTATCTCCCCTTCCTCTTTGACTTTTACACCACTGCCAATACTTCTGTGGACTCCAGGTCTTCACCCACCCAGCTTTGTCCATTTCCCGTTCAACGTTCTTAACATATATGCAGTGAGTTCGCTCCTTTTCACAATTAAGCCCATAATGTTGCTGTATCCCTTTTACATAAAAAGTTAAATATTTCTGCACTATCACCTGTCTCAGGCTTTGAATCTTGGGTTTTCCCACACATAGTCAGACACACTCAAATAATTTCTCGAATGAGTATATATGCACCCTCTGTATCCTGAGTGGAATCTCCCACACTACACAAGTGTTCTATTTGGCCACACTACACTCAATCTGTTGCCCACCAAATGAGTATACAAACATCCTCTTACATCCAGAATGGCCAGTAATCACCTTTTGTGGCCCTGTTTCTGTCTCGACAACTATCCAGTGCTGTCTGATAGCTGGTCCTTTACATACATACACACACACACACACACACACACACACACACCACTTTTTATGTCTACCAGTTCAGCTCTCGGCCATCTCCTTTGATATTCAGTGATCCCATATATATGATGTCAACAGATCCATGTAAGGGTCCTACTCTTAAAGATAGACCTTCCCTTAGACATCGGAAGTCATTGGCCATACAGTAGGTACAAATGTATCCCAGATGAGCCCCCAAATGTTGTAACTGGAGACAAACTGAATAATGCACAATATCTTCATGCTTTACAATACCTTGCTAATGTCAAAGTGAATGCAACTCTACAGGAGTGTGGGCTGCAATACCTCTACACCTGTTGGAAGTGGTTCTAATAGTGGTCCCATTATTGTCTATTAGTCATTAGTTCTATTCTCTCCTTCATTGTTTCCCTGTATCAATGCCAGTTATTTTCTCTCACATGCTTACCAACTCTGTTGTGATTCTTTTTCCCATTTTAAATTTTGCAGTGACAATTTAACTTACAAGAACATCTTGGTCTTGTGGGAGGAAACTGAAGCTTAAGAGAGAACATGCACATTCACCGAGAGAATGTGCAAATCCTGTTCTGCAAGCTAGCCAAGTACAAAGCAGAGCCCCTGGATCTATGAGATAACTGTACAAACTGCTGCCCCACTTTGCTTCTGAAGCCATCAGATAGTTGCACCACAAAGTACAAACACTCAGCTTCTCACATTGATGAAGGAAGAACAGTAGATGTAGCGTATATGGATTTCAGCAAGGCATTTGATAAGGTACCGCACGCAAGGCTTATTGAGAAAGTAAGAAGGCATGGGATCCAAGGGGACATTGCTTTGTGGATCCAGAACTGGCTTGCCCACAGAAGGCAGAGTGATTGTAGACGGCTCATATTCTGCATAGAGGTTGGTGACTAGTTGTGTGCCTCAGGGAACTGTTCTGGGACCCTTACTCTTTGTAATTTTTATAACTGACCTGGATGAGGAAGTGAACGGATGGGTTAGTAAGTTTGCTGATGACACAAAGGTTGGAGGTGTTTTGGATAGTGTGGAAGGCTGTCAGAGTTTACTGCAGGACATTGATAGGTTGCAAAACTAGGCTGAGAAGTAGTGGATGGAGTTCAAACCAGATTAAGTGTGAAGTGGTTCATTCTGGTAGGTCAGATATGATGGCAGAATATAGTAATAATGGTAAGACTTCTTGGCAGTATGGAGTATCAGAGGGTTCTTGGGGTTGGACTTCATAGGACACTCAAAGCAGCTGCACAGGTTGTCTCTGTGGTTAAGAAGGCATACGGAATATTGGCCTTCATCAATCGTGGAATTGAATTTAGGAGCTGAGAGGTAATGTTGCAGCTATTTAGGACCCTGGTCAGACCCCACTAGGAGCACTGTGCTCAGTTCTGGTCGCCTCACTACAGGAAGGATGTGGAAGCCATAGAAAGGGTGCAGAGGAGATTTACAAGGATGTTGCCTGGATTGGGGAGCATGCCTTATGAGAATAGGCTGAGTGAACTTGGCTTTTTCTCCTTGGAGTGACGGAGGATGAGAGGTGACCCGATAGAGGTGTATAAGATTATGAGAAGCATTGATCGTGCGGATAGTCAGAGGCTTTTTCCCAGGGCTGAAATGGTTGCCCCAAGAGGACACAGGTTTAAGGTGCTGGGGAGTGGGTACAGAGGAGATGTCAGTGTTAAGTTTTTATGCAAAGAGTGGTGAGTGCGTGGAAAGGACCGCCTGCAATGGTGGTGGAGGTGGATACGATAGGGTCTTTTAAGAGGCTTTTAGATAGGTACATGGAGCTTATTAAAATAGAGGGCTATAGGTAAGCCTAGTAATTTCTGAGGTAGGCACAGGTTTAGCACAACTTTGTGGGCTGAAAGGCCTATATTGTACTGTAGGTTTTCTATGTTTCTATGTTTCATGAGACTGCTTGATGTCCAGTAGGCCTATGGCTGATTGTAACCCTAACCTATCCCAAGCATATCTTCACCCCACTGTTGATCAAGATTATACACTTTGTGGCCAATTTCCTAGGTACCTCCTGTTAGTAAGAGGGCCACTGTGTGTGTTTCTGTATGCATGAGGTCTTCTGTTACTCTAGCCCGGGGGTCGGCAACCCGCGGCTCCGGAGCCGCATGTGGCTCTTTTACATCTGTGCTGCGGCTCCCTGTTGCTTTGGGAAATAATTGGGCAGTATTTAATTAAAATGTATTTTATGTTAGTTTGTTAGTTTTTGAAATGTAATTCTAAATTTGAAGATTATGGTGATCTTGTACAATCCAAATAAGACGTTGTGGCGACCCATTTCCTGACACATCCGAACCGGCTCACAATTAGCCAGCGTTCAGGCTAAGGGAGATAGCCTACGGGGGTTTGTGAGTACGTGTCTTTTGCAGCATCCGCGCCCATGGGGGGCGGGTTGAGGGAGGCTTAAAAGCAAGGCTGTTTAGTTCGAATAAAGTTATCTTTGACTGCAGTTTACTGACTGCGTGTAGCACACCGCTACAAAGTGTTTTTATCGCTGGCTGTCCAGAGGGGAGGTGCTGAAACGCTTTGTCGCGTGTCTGGAAGAAGTGAAAACTTTCCTGGGCAGCAAAGGGCTCACTTTTCCTGAGCTGGAACAGCCAGAGTGGCTGGAAAAGCTACACTTCATGGTAGACATGACAGCGCACCTGAACATGCTGAACACAGCTCTTCAGGGGCAAGGACGTACAGCCCTGCACATGTTGGAGGATGTTTTGGCATTCGAGCGCAAGTTGACAGTGCTTGCCAGAGATTTACAGAAAGGCACATTGTCTCACTTCCCCAATTTGAGAGAGTTCAAACAAGGTCACGACATGATAAATTCGGAGTATTTACATTCTGCAATCATTGCAATGCAAACATCGTTTGGGAAACGCTTCTGTGAGTTCAGAGAGGAAAAAAACACATTATCCTTCCCGGTCACTCCCCTAAGCATCGATCCATCCCTACTGAATACGACTGCATTGTCAGGTGTGAGTCAACCTGACCAAGTATGATAAATATTTTAATTGCCTATTATTTTACGGTATATTCATATGTTTTCATTTTTCAGTGAAATAGTTCTTTTATTTTTCAGGTTGCCAGCTGGCTGACGTTATTTTTGGTTTGCTGCTGGCGGCAAATTTAAGTTTGGCATTTTTCATAAATACAAGAAGGACTCAAATAGACGTTGAGTATTTTACTTAAAAGTAACCTTCAACCAAACGTCTTTTTTTCGGAGTTCAAAATGTTTTTGTTGCATGCAGAAATGTAATTTCGTTTTCTCTGCAGGAGTTCATCAATTTCATAAATGCAACACATTATAGTTTGTTTATACATAGCATAAAGGCAAAACAAAACGTTGTATGCAGTGTTATTTCATTTTAAATGTCAAACGGGTTTTGCGGCTCCCAGTGTTTTCTTTTCTGTGGGAAACGGGTCCAAGTGGCTCTTTCAGTGGTAAAGGTTGCTGACCCCTGCTCTAGCCCATCCACTTCAAGGTTTGACATGTTGGACATCTAGAGATGCTGTTGTAACATCAGGTCACGTGAATTGCTGTTGCCTCCTGTCATCTTGAATCAGTCTGGCCATTCACCTCTGACCTCTCTCATTAAGAAGGTGTTTTTGCCCGCAGAACTGCTGTTATTTTTTTAAAATTATTTTTGCACCATGCACTGTAAACTCTGGAAACTTGTGTGTGAAAATCCCAAGAGATCAGCAGTTTCTCAGATAGTTGAACCATCCCCTCTGGCACCAACAGTAATTCTATGGTCAGTCCCTTAGTTCACATTTCTTCCCCATTCAAATATTTGGTCTGAACAACAACTGAACCTCTCGACCATGTCCGCATTCTTTTATGCAATGAGGTGCTGCCACATGATTGGTTGATTCAATATATGCATTATTGTACAGGTGTACCTAATAAAGTGACCACTGAGTAAATTTGCCTCTACAGTATCTTAAAAATATTTAAAGTTGCTACTTCTGCAGTCCTTTGAGGAAAATCCTCCCCATGATCCATGTCCCTTAGAGAAAATTACTTTGCCTTATCTGTCTTAAATGGGCTTTCCTTACTTTTAAAAAGTAAGCCAAAGATTTGACAATCTCCCACATCTAGCTGTCGTATACATTGCAATCAAGTCACTTCTCTGTTTTTCCTAAATTACAATAGCTATAACTTTAACTTGTCCAATCTTTTTCCATAAGGCAAAGAAACAGTTACAGGAATCGGGCTGGTAAACCTTCCCTGAACTGCATCCAGTGCATTTACTTATTTCCTAAATGAGGAAACCAATGTACTCTGGATGTAGTCTCATCAATGCCCTATTTAGCTCCAGTAATTCCCTATTTTTGTATTTGGTTGCTTTAGCAATAAAGAGTAGCATTATTTTCGTTTGCCTAATCACATGCTATACCTGCATTCTAATGTGTACCAGGTCCTAAGACACCCACTGCCTTCTGCATTTCAGTTCTGTGCAAAACCGATAATTTCACATTACCTCCACTATATTTATTTGCCAGATCTTTGCTCATTCAGTCTGTCTAAATCTCCTAATATACAGTGTTCTTCACAATTTACTTTTCTGCCAGTCATGTTTTCAGCAACGATACAATAGGTGCCCCCATTCAAGTCATTTACATAAACTGTAAAATGTGTTTCTTTTCTCTTTTTCATGTTAGCACAGCGATCTCCTGTTTGCACCAATACATTAGCTGCAATATTTTTGATGAGGCACTTTATCAAATGCTTTTTGGAAATCAAAATGTAGTACAGAAGGTTCCAATTTATCCACAAATATGTTTTACTGTTCAAAGATCTATAAAAATGTAAATTTTGATTTCCCTTTCATAAACCATATTGAATTATAACCTCAATATTTGTAAAATCCTTGATATAACCGTCTTAATAATAACTTTGAATACTACCCCGTGACAGAGGTTGAGCTAAATGACCTATCATTTCCTGTGTTTAATGTCTATCTTCCTAATTTTCAAATTAATGGAACCTTCCACATATCTGGGGAATTTTGGAAAACTAATGAACTATTGCAGAAGTTTTTGATAGAGGCATGGATATGTGAAAGGTTGGTGTTGTGGTTTTGCACCTCCACTTTCTGCATGTAATCTATTTCAGAAAAAAAGAAATGAAAATTCTGTTTATCATGCTTATAATACCCACCAATGTCAAGAAGTTATAGATTTGTGTAGGCAAATACACAAAAGTGATAAGTCCTCAAAAATTTTACTGATAAAGTGCCCAATGAAAGCATTCAGAACTAAATGACTACTGCCCAGTGGCATTGATGCCAATTATTATGAAGTGCTTTGAACTGCTGGTAATGGCACATATCACAAACTCCATTCCTGCCACACTGGACACTCACCAATATGCTTACTGACAGAAATGCTGTACAACAGATGCCATAGCATCTGTCATGCACCTGGCCCTGACAAACCTAGAAAACAAGGACACTTATGTCAGAATGTTGTTTCTGGATTTCATTTTGGCATTCGACACTATTGTCCCACAGACCTTGGTGAATGAACTCCTACTCCTCGGTCTAAATACATGATTGTGCGTCTGGGTGTTGGTCTGGGTGAGGAGCATAAGCGCTCCTCCCCATCATTCTCAACACGGGTGCCCCCCAGTGCGCTGAGCCCATTGCTGTACACTGCTTGGCCGAGCTCCCAAATAATCACATTGTCAAGTTTGCCAAACAATTCGACAGTGGTGGGGCTCATCACCAACAACGATGTCACAGCCTACAGAAAGGAGGTGAAGAGTTTGAAGCCTGCTACCAAGCATATAACCTCTTCCTCAATGTCAACAAGGCAAAGGAGATGCTTATCGACTTCAGGAGAACTCGAACCACCCACACCACTCTTTACATCGGCAGCACAGCAGTGGAAACTGTTCACAGTTTCAAACCCCTAGGGGTATACATCTCACATAACTTCTCATGATCCCAGAACATACTCTACACAATCAGGAAAGCTCATAATACCTCTACTTTCTGAGGAGGCTGAATAGAGCTGGACTATACTCATGTCTTTCTACAGACGTGCAGTAGGGAATATCCTGACATGCTGCATCGCTGCTCTAAGGCTGTGCAACAGGTAGTCAAAACTGCCCCATGCATCAGTGACACTTTCCTACCTGCCATCAAGGATGTATATACAGAAATAATCATCATTGTTATGTTTTGTGTCGTATGACATAGACGATCATGCTTTCATGGCCATGACTGTTCTTGGTGAATTTTTCTACAGAAGTGGTTTTCCATTGCTTTCTTCTGGGCAGTGTCTTTACAAGACGGGGGACCCCAGCCATTTTTAATTCTTTTCAGAGATTGTCTGCCTGGCATCAGTGGTTGGATATCCAGGACTTGTGATATGCAACAGCAACTCATAAGGGCATGCACCGCCAGCTCCCATGGCCTCACGTGATCCTGACTGGGGAGCTAAGCAGGTGCTCCATCTTGCCCAAGGATGACCAGCAGGCTAGTAGAGAGAAGGAGCACCTTACATTCCTTTGGTAGAGAACTATCTCCACACCGCCACCCAATGTACAGAAAGATTCTGAAAAATGGCCAGTAACATCATGAGGAATCCTACCCATCCTGCTCCCACTCCCATCAGGGTGGAGGCTATGTAGCATCCATGCCAGGACCTCCAGACACAAAAACATTTCCCAAGCTGTAAGGCTGATCAATACCTTCACCCACTAACCCACCCCTCCACAGCCCCAGCCACCACTACTTTATCATTTCCTGTCAGACACCTTATGTACAAACACTCCTGTGCCCAGTGTCACTTTATGGATCTACAAGCAATCGATGTATACAAGCTATCTTATGCATTAATATTTATTGTGTTTCTTTTTTGTTGGATCAGATCTAGCGTAACAATGATTTCATTCTTCTTTACACTTGTGTACTTGAAATGACATTCAACAACCTTGAAAGTCTTGACGCTAAATTAACAATCTATAACAGTGCATAGTAAATTAGATCCCTTTTACCCCTTCTCTTCTCTGTACTTGCCCATCACCTCTCTTTTCTCCATTCTCTCATGGTCCACTCTCTTCTTCTTCAGCCCATTACCTTTTCTACCTATTACCTCTCTTCATGCTCCTCCTACCCACCTACCTACCCCCTCTCCTGATTTCACCTCTCACTTGCTAGTATGTACTCCTTCCCCTCCCCCAACCTTCTAATACTGACTTCTCCTCCTTGCTTTTCAGTCCCGATGAAGGGGTCCTAAACATCAATTGTTTATTCCTTTCCTATGCTGCCTGACCTGTTAATTTCTTCCAGCCTATTGTGTTTGTTGCCCTAGTAAATTAGATGATTCCTATCACACTCCTGAATGAGGATATCTACATTTGTATATGGGTAAGCCTTTTGCAGGAATGAGTTATTAATAAAGTATGCAGAAAGTTGTTGATAACTGACTTACATAAACTTGGCAAGGGAGCATCAATTGCAGGGCGTCAGATGTCTCGAACCCACTATTACAAATATATCTAATAGGTTACTGTACGAAGTTATCTTAGATGCCAAGATTAGGCCCGCTTAAACTAAGGCATATTAAACAGTTCAATTTACAGAAACCAAACCTCGTTTTTCAGACATGCTATACACCCCTGAGCAGTTGAGTTAGCTTTTTCTACTTGAGAGTTCAAAGAAGAAACAGAATAGACATACATGAGCTAGTGTCTCCTTTTAATGATATATTTCTGTTAACGTAGTTAACATTCTGATAGTACTAAGTAACCAGTCTGCATCTGCATACTAATAGACTGAAGTCCCTGTCAAATGCAAAACATTTTATCAGGGTTTAGACTTTTGTTATGAATACTCTGGTGGAAAGCCAGGGCAAGTTACCAAATATTCATATTAAATACTGCTTTGTGTCCTAATGAATACAGCGCCTAACTGATCCAGTGAGGTCTCACAGACGGCTTGCACAGCTGCTACTAAAGTGCCAGGAGTTTTGCTGGGAAGCTTGGATAGTTTATTTTCAAACAGTATTTTAATGTTGTTGAAATTCATATTTTAAATTAAACAGAACTAAACATTAAAAGGTAGGCAGAATGTACCTTCACGCCTCAAATTTCTTCTCCAAAGCTTTGATTCTACCACTTTTAATAAGTCTTTCAGGCTGATCTTGAAACTCCCAAGTGACATTGAAACTAGGGTATAATTTACACAAATTGAATGCAAACTGAGCAGAATTGGGGGATAGCTCGCCATCTACTGGTTAAAGCGCTTGAAGAGCTGCAGTGCTTCTCTTTCCAGAAGACAGCCTTTGATTAAATCTCAGTTCCAATCAATTATTTATTTTTTTCATCAGATTTGTGCTTACAATTGTTTCTCACAAGCTTCTGTCTTAGATGGCAATGAATTTGGTCATCTTCAATTTCTATAATAGATTTAGTTCCTTTGCCAAGAAATCTATAACTGTATTCATTTCTCAGACAAATTATAATTATTCTGTCAGCCGTTTTCATAACTATATATAACTATATACTTTGGCACTCATGAGTACTCATAGATTCAGAGTTTTATCAATTTTGTCTCTCAACACCAGTTGAATAATTTTCATGTTGTTTCCAAGCAAAATAATTGCCCAGTTTTTGAGGCTTTCTATTTTTGAGCAGATTTCTTCATAAACTCCCACTTTGAGTTTCTCTCCATACAATCTCTCAGCTCATCTCACTTGAAAATAGACTGGCAGTTTTGGAGGAGGGAGGAGGACTAGCATAGTTCTAGAATTTGCAATTGGGTCCAGCCTTGAATGTTTATACTATCTGGAAGAATATTTGTAAATGATCTAGCCTTAGATGGTTTCATAATCTCTAGGCAACTTCAGAGTAGCCAGGGTTTATGATCTGCTGAGAAATCACTTTGTTCAAATCCCAGGTGAAATGAAACTCAAAAGTTAAGCAAAAAGAAAACAATCCATTTATATTTTTTTCTTGACAGCGTTTGCATAATTTTAGTTGATTCCATCACTGGTAACTCCTACCAGTCAATTGCTTTCATCCGTTATCTATGATCTGCACTAATTATATCTATTTTTAGATTAAATTTCCTGCATAACTATAATTTCCATTCTCTTATCTCCCTATTCTTCAGATCCTTATGTTTATCACAATCCAACAATGAAATCCTTCGTGATCATGGATTGTAATTTGTACTCCATGTTCATCTCACTCAGCATTATTGTTATTCCCTTTCCCACATTTTGGTTTTTTTAAAATTTCCCTTTGCTCTTTAGAGGCATTTTCCAAAGTTATATTGTCGAAAAAATGTTTTGTTGAAAACCTCTTTTATCTCATTTTTCCTCTTTTATTTCTTGCCAATAACCTTGTCTTTTCACTCTTAAATGTGATGTTATACAAATATCAGTGTTGTGTTCTTATTGACCCATTTCCTGGCACATCCGAACCGACTCACAATTAGATAGCCTACGGGGGTTTGCGAGCACAGAGCTTTGGAGTCTCTGCACCATGGGGGGCAGGTTGAGGGAGGCTTAATAGTGAGGCTGAAGATTTCGAATAAAGTTTTTCCTTCGACTGCAGTTACCGACTCCGTGTCGTAATTTAGCACACCGCTACAATTGGTGACCCCGACGATCCAAACAATTTTTGGACCAGAAATGACCGACTCCGCCTCTGTTCATGCGGTTTCGTTGAAACTGCCGGGTTTCTGGACACAGCGCCCGAACCTATGGTTCCAGCAAGCCGAAGCCCAATTCCACGTTCGCCAGATCACCTCAGAAGACACCCGCTACTACTACGTGGTGAGCTCCCTCGACCAGGACACAGCGGCCCAGGTCGCGGAGTTCGTACAGTCGCCCCCGGCAGACGGCAAGTACACGGAATTCAAAGCCCTGCTCCTCAGGACTTTCGGACTCTCACGGCGCGAGCGGGCTGCCCGTTTACTGCACCTGGACGGCTTGGGAGACAGACCTCCATCGGCTTTAATGAATGAGATGTTGTCTCTCGCCGACGGACACACACCCTGCCTCATGTTTGAGCAGGCATTCCTGGAGCAGCTGCCCGAGGACATACGCCTGCTGCTGTCCAACGCGGATTTCAGTGACCCCCGGAAGGTGGCAGCCCGGGCGGACTTGCTGTGGAACGCCAAAAAGGTGAGCGGGGCGTCCATCGCACAGATCTCCCAGCCACGCTCCCGGCAGCAAACCAGTCCAGGCCCGGCCGCAGAGCCCGCCAACCCCCGGCCCAATAAACACTGGTGCTTCTACCACCAGCGGTGGGGCGCAGAAGCCCGCCGTTGTCGCCCGCCCTGCAAGTTCCCGGGAAACGCCAGGGCCAGCCGCCGCTGATGGCTATGGCAGCTGGCCATCGGGATAGCCTCCTGTATGTGTGGGATAGAAGGTCGGGACGCCGGTTTTTGGTCGATACTGGGGCTGAGATCAGCGTTTTACCTCCGACGAGTTACGACACCCGCAGCAGGGCACCGGGTCCCCCCCGAGGGCCGTGAATGGCAGCACAGTAAGGACCTATGGCACCTGTCAGGTGCAGCTACAGTTCGGCTCCAGCCAGTTCACGTGGGACTTCACACTGGCCGCCGTAGCCCAACCGCTTCTGGGTGCGGATTTTTTGCGGGCTCTCAGCCTACTGGTCGACCTGCCCAGGAAGAGACTGGTCCACGCCGAGACCTTTCAGACGTTCTCCCTGAGTGCAGCCCAGTTGCCAACCCCTCACCTCGGCTCCATCACGCTGTCCGACAACGACTTCACCAGGGTCCTGGCGGATTTCCCATCGGTTCTGGCACCGCAGTTCACAGCGGCCATGCCCAGGCACGGTGTACAGCACCACATCCCGACCCAGGGACCACCCCTCCACGCCCGCGCTCGGCGGCTTCCCCCGTACAAGCTCCGACTGGCGAAGGAGGAGTTCCAGAGGATGGAGGAATTGGGGATCATCCGGCGGTCCGACAGCCCATGGGCTTCCCCCCTGCACTTGGTGCCCAAAGCGACGGGGGGCTGGAGACCGTGCGGCGACTACCGCAGGCTGAAGGAGGCTACCACACCGGACCGCTACCCTGTGCCGCACATTCAGGACTTTGCAGCAAACCTCCACGGCGCACGGATCTTCTCCAAGGTAGACCTCGTCCGAGGGTACCATCAAATCCCGATGCATCCTGACGACGTCCCCAAAACGGCTCTCATCACCCCGTTTGGCCTTTTCGAGTTCCTCCGCATGCCGTTTGGCCTGAAGAATGCCGCACAGACGTTCCAGCGGTTAATGGACGCGGTGGAACGGGACCTGGACTTCGCGTTCATCTATTTGGATGACATCCTCATAGCCAGCAGCAGTCATCAGGAGCATCTGTCCCACCTCCGTCAACTCTGCGCCCGACTGAGTGAGTACGGTCTTACAATCAACCCCGCCAAATGCCAGTTCGGACTCGATACCATTGACTTCCTGGGCCACAGGATTACTAAAGACGGGGCAACCCCTCTGCCTGCTAAGGTAGATGCGGTCCGCCTCTTTCCCCGACCCACCACGATCAAAGGCCTTCAGGAATTCATAGGTATGGTCAATTTCTACCGCCGCTTCCTCCCTTCAGCTGCCCGGATCATGCGCCCCCTGTTCGCCCTGATGTCGGGACCGAGCAAGGACATTACCTGGGACGAGGAGTCCGCCGCCGCTTTCGTTCAAACGAAGGAAGCTTTGGCGAATGCCGCAATGCTAGTACATCCCGGAATGGACGCCCCTACCGCCCTCACAGTGGACGCATCAAACACGGCAGTCGGTGGGGTGCTGGAGCAACTCATCACAGGTCGCTGGCAACCCCTGGCGTTTTTCAGCAAACACCTGCGACCACCCGAGCTCAAATACAGTGCTTTCGACCGGGAACTGTTGGCTCTCTACCTGGCAATCCGGTATTTCAGGTACTTCCTAGAAGGTCGGCCCTTCACCGCGTTCACGGACCACAAACCGCTTACCTTTGCGTTTACGAAAGCGTCCGACCCCTGGTCGTCCCGCCAGCAACGCCACCTGTCCCTCATCTCTGAATACACGACTGATGTCCGGCACGTCTCGGGTAAGGACAATGTCGTGGTGGATGCGCTCTCTCGCCCTACCGTTCATGCCCTTTCCCAAGGGGTAGACTGAGGCACTGGCAGAGGCGCAGCAGGCGGATGAGGAGATTCCGAGTTACAGAACCGCAGTCTCCAGTTTGCAGCTCCAGGACCTCCCCGTGGGCCCGGGTGAGAGGACCCTACTCTGTGACGTCGCCACCGGCCAGCCCCGTCCAGTCGTCCCGACAACCTGGCGGCGCCGCGTTTTCGACTCCATTCATAACTTGGCGCTTCCCTCCATCCAGACAACTGTCCGGATGGTTTCCAGCAGGTTCGTTTGGCACGGACTCCGCAAACAGGTCAGTGAATGGGCCAAAACGTGCATGCACTGCCAGACGGCCAAGGTGCAGCGGCACACCAAAGCCCCAGCAGTTCCATCCCGCCCACCGGCGTTTCGACCACATTCATGTGGATATTGTGGGCCCCCTGCCAGTGTTGCGCGGAGCGCGGCACCTCCTGACTATTGTGGACCGGTTCACAAGATGGCCAGAGGCGGTCCCGCTCACCGACACCACCTCCGAATCTTGCGCCCGAGCCCTGATCGCCACCTGGATATCTCGCTTTGGTGTACCAGCCCACATTACCTCCGACAGAGGCGCCCAGTTCACCTCCAGCCTGTGGTCAGCTATGGCCAGCCTTTTGGGGACTCAGCTGCACCACACAACTGCCTACCACCCACAGTCGAATGGGCTAGTGGAGCGTTTCCACCGTCACCTGAAGTCGGCCCTCATGGCCCGCCTGCGAGGAGCCAACTGGGCGGATGAGCTTCCCTGGGTCCTACTCGGCATCCGCACAGCGCCCAAGGACGACCTGCACGCCTCGTCGGCCGAGTTGGTATACGGCGCGCCCCTGGTCATCCCCGGGGAGTTCCTACCAGCCCCAAGGGGGCAAGAGGAAGATCCCGCAGCAGTCCTGGGCAGACTACGCGAGAAGCTCGGTAACCTGGCCCCCATACCCACTTCACAGCAAGGGCGGCAGCCGACCTGCGTACCCAAAGATCTACAGAACTGTAAGTTTGTGTTTGTACGAAGGGGCGGGCATCGGCCACCGCAGCAGCGGCCATACGAGGGGCCATTTATGGTGCTCCGGAACAACGGGTCCACGTTCGTGCTGGACGTTGGGGGGAAAGAGGAGGTTTTCACGGTGGACTGCCTCAAACTGGCCCATGTGGACCTGGCGCAACCGGCCGAGTTTCCGGCACCTCGGCGCAGAGGCCGACCTCCCAAGCAGGTTCTGGCCCAGACTGTGGACATTGGGGGGTGTATCGCCGGTTCTGGGGGGGGGTTATGTGGCGACCCATTTCCTGGCACATCCGAACCGACTCACAATTAGATAGCCTACGGGGGTTTGCGAGCACAGAGCTTTGGAGCCTCTGCGCCACGGGGGGCAGGTTGAGGGAGGCTTAAAAGTGAGGCTGAAGATTTCGAATAAAGTTTTTCCTTTGACTGCAGTTACCGACTCCGTGTCGTAATTTTAGCGCTGCGTGTAGCACACCGCTACAATGTTATACAAATATCAGTGTTGTGTTCTTATTGCACATCTTTCATATGGCACAATATTTACCACCAATCATGTATGGTGGTGTGAATGGAAAGAAAATTAACAAAGAGGTCATTGAAAAGTAAATGCTTCAGGACTTAGAACTAGATATGTATATTTTGGACCAAGATTTATATAGTTTTGGAGTCATTCAGCAGGGAAACAAACTGTATGGCCCAACATGTTCATGCTGACAGTCTTCCCAGCGAGCTATTTCATTCTGCCTCTGTTTACCAGTAGTCCTCAAAGCCTTTGCTATCCATGAACTTACCTCGATGGTTTTTAACTGTTGTGAAAGTGCCTTTCTCACCCACTAGTTCTGGCAGTGCAGCTCAAGGAGGCACTACCTTTAGCATGAAGATGCTGCCCCCTGACATCCCTTTTAATTCTCTTCCCTCTGATCTTAACCCTTTGCACTCTTTTTTTTAAGCACATTCTCTTGGAGGAAAAAAGATAATGGGCTTTCACCATTTTGAGACCTCTCATGACCTTAAATACCTCTATCAGTTTAACCTCCAATTTGTTACATTCCAGAGAAGAAAATGTCCTAATGTATGCAGCCTCTCCTTGTAATTCAGGGCCCCAAGTCCAGGCAACATTCTGATAATTCCTTTCTACAATCTTTCTGTTTGAATAACATCTTTCCTGTAATAGGCTGATGAAAATTATACACAATATGCCAAGTGTTGCATGTACAATTACATATCAAATAAATAAAGGCATGTACTCAGAGATTAAGTTAATGTGTATATTTGCTTTGTAGGGACAGCAACAAATCAATGTGCATGGGTAAGTTATCAGTCAATAATTAGGGCTAAGGGGAGTCATTGAGTTAAAAGAAATAGATCTGTACACTACACTTCCTCCCCCTTTAGATTAATGTAACATAAAACTGTATATGTAACAAAGCATTCTATTTCACTTTAAGAGACCATATTCAAATAAACAGTCTTTCACAATAACAGTTCATAATTAAATTCACTATATTAAAGAATCAGTCCTTTTGGTAGTGCTCTGTTTCTTTCAGCCTAACGCTTTTAGACCTGTGGAGTGGCATCAGGTTTGGCCGGTGTCTTGTCAAAGACAACTTTCTCTGTTGCAGGTGTCACGTTGCTGTGGGTGACATGATCATCACTGAGAGATAAGTCCGGTGACTGTAATGAGACTGTCTTGTCAGATGCATTTGACTCAAGTGTGTTCTTTGGGTAAGTATCCAGTATTTGCTCCACATGATGTTTCCAAGCGAGATCTCCGACATCCACTGTGTACATCAGTGGTCCAGTTCTTGTAGCTGTCCTACCGGGTGTCCACTTGTCTTCTCGATAATCACTTGCTAGGATGTCCTGTCCAACCTTGAAGTTTCTTGCTGAATTACTTATTCCAAAAACTTCCCTTCATAGATCAGAGTTCAGGAAGTCCATCCAAGAACTCAGATTCCTGCTCATGAACAGCATTACAGATGTTTGATTTGTCATGGCATGGACAGAGTTCCAATACACTTAACAGGAAATTGACCACCTTGTGTCTTAGAGAAATGTCCTCCTTGTCTATAGCTTTAATGGACGTTGAAGGTTTGGATAAAACTTTCACCTAATCCATTCATTGCTGGGTGGTGAAGAGATGACTTGGAATGTTTCTCTTCATGAATAGTCTCAAATCTTCTGACACGTATTGTCATCCATTGTCACTCACAATTTAATTTGTTAAGCTATTTCTAGAGAAGGTAGTCCTCAAAGCAGAAACAGACTTTTCTGATGTCTTTGACTTCATTGGTATGACCTCAGGCCACTTAGAATGAGCATCCACAGCAATCAGAAACATGGAGTCCATGAATGGCCCATCAAAGTCAACATGCACTCTTTGCTATGGTATAGACAGCTACTTCCACAGGTGTAATGGTACCTGTAGGGGTGCATTTTGAACTTTGTGGCAGCTTGAACAGCATCTGTTCAAGTCTTCAATCTTTCTATTTATTCCCGGCCACTACACTTAGTTCCAGGTGAGACTCGTCATCTTGACTGTACCCAGGTATCCTTCATGCAGATACGCTAACACTCTGGTGCGGAGTTTAGAGGGAACCACAACGTGAGATCCACACATCAGTTTTCCATGACATACAGAAAGTTGGTCTCAACTCATTGAGAACTCTAGAAACATAGGGTTACCATGAGCTGGTCATCCTTATATGGTGATGTCATAGACTTTTGACAACATTGGGTCATTCCTTGTTTCTCTTTGTATTTCAGAATTTGTTCCCGGCAACTGGTCCACCAATGCTGTGTGGAACTCCTCTGCTGGGTCACAGAATCAAGACTTTTCTTCTTCAGTTGTCTAAGTGGAAGACATGACAAGCCATCAAGATCACTGTGTTGTTTGGTACCCTTGGACTCGATGTCATTAGAGCAGGCTCCTAGGAAAAATGCCCAATGTTGCAACTAGGTAGCAGTCATCACTGGAATTCCCTTCCTGGGATTGAAGATGGACACAAGGAGCTGGTGGCCTGTCACTAGAGTAAACTTTTGTCTGTAGAGGCGGTGGTGGAACTTCTTTATTCCCCATACTAGACTAAGGGTATCTCGGTCGATCTCTGCATACATGTGTTTAGTGCTCATCAGTGATCTTGAAGCATTCAGATCCATCTTTCATTGTGTGTGAAAAAATGGCACCCATGCCATAAGGGGACGCATTACACACCAGTCTGATGGGCAGAGATGGGTCATAATAAGTAAGCAGTTCATCTGATGTCATTTATCTCTTTGTTTCCTTGAACGTTCTTTCAAATCTTTCTGACCACTCCCACTTTGCTCCTGTCTGTAACTGTGTGTCAAGGGGTGTAGCAAGATTTGGAAGAAACCTGTGGTAGTAATTTTCAAGGCCCAAGTACAACCTAACTTGTGACAAATTTTCCAGTCTGGGTGCCTGCAGGATTGCTTCAGTCTTCTCTTGTGACTTATTTAAGCCATGCTGGTCAATGAATGTTATGTCCACAGTATGAGATCTCATTTTTGAAGAACTCACATTTCTCTCACTCAGCCTGGTAAGCACTTTACCATGGTTCTGGAGGTGCTCTTCATCATTCTTGCCAGTCATAAGGTAACATTGTGTTCTTGGGATATCTTCGAGCACTTGGCCCATTGATCTTTGCCAAATTGCTGGAGCTGATGCAATGCCAAAGATGAGACAATTATACTGGAACAGTCTCTTGTGAGTGTTGATGGTGAGAAACTTCTTGCTTGACTGCTCAACCTCCATTTGCAGATAAGGTTGTGACACGTCAATCTTTGAAAACCTCCCTGCCTGCCAAAGAATCAAAAATGTCTTTTATTCAGGGCAGGGGATACTGCACAGTACACAGCACAGGGTTGATGCTCACTTTTGAAGTCCCTGCATATGCGACTGCTCTGGCTTTCCCTTTCTTGATCACCAAGAAAATGTGCATAGTCCAATTGCTCCACTTCACCTTGGAGAGAATGTCAGATGCCTCCAAGCTCTGAAGTTCAGCATCCATTTTAGGATGTAGCGCATAAGACACTGGATGCACTTTATGGAATTTGTGATGTTGCTATTTCATTCAGTTAAATTTTACCCTTCATACTTTTGAGTTTACTGATACCCTTGTCAAACACCTACTCATTAGCATTAAGCAGCTGTGATAGTCTCTGGTTAGTGCGACCATTTAGCCTGCTGTTGCCTGTTGGTGTCACACTGAGAGCTTTGATTGAGTGCCAGTCTAGTTGGATTTTTCTCAAACGTTCACATTTGAAAATGTGCGTCCTCCACATTTTAATACATAAAGCTTTAACTGCTGTATTTGGCCTCCATACATCACATTGACTTTCAGTTTGCCTTTGAGAGACACTTTTTCACCTGTATGAATGTTTAGCATCACCAAGATCTTTTCTAACGGTAGCTTAGAAAACAGTCTATTGTAGTCATCCTCTGGAATTATAGATGAAGCCAACCCTGTATCCAGCTCCAATTTCAGTTTTACACCAGACACATCTGTTAAGGTGCATGTGATGTTGCAATCTGCTTCAGTAATGCTACACAGTTCTAGGCATGACAGTTTACCTTTGTCAGAATTTGTGTTACCTGATTCAGTTTCACATTCTGTCACTTTATGCACTTGTTTAGTTTTGTTTTTGAAACCTTTCACTCTGTGTGGTTGTTCTCTTTGGTTGTGCTTTTTGTTGGACTTGCACGCTCTCTCTATGTGACCCTGTCTGTGATATTTTCTGCAGACTTCTTCTTTGAACCAACAGACATTTGCATCATGGGAGGATTTGCCACACTGATAGCGTTTTTGGCTTTTTGTACAATTCAGGGACAATTTGTCTATTTCACATTCTAAACTTTTTTTCTGTTATTCCACCGCACTCTTTGCTGCAGCCTCTGATGATATTGCAATGGTCAATGCCTGCTCTAAGGTTAGGTCTCTTTATGACAGTAGCCTCTTTTGAATGGTTCAATGATGCATGCCCCATAATGTCTGTCCCTTAATGCAGCAGAAAGTCCCTCTCTAAAGTGACAGTACAGTCAGCCCTTCTTATCCGTGAGTTGCACATCCATGAATTCAACCAACCGCGAATCAAGAAAACCTGGAAGTGCTCTTCCAGCACTTGTTGTTTGAGCATGTACAAACTCAAAACCCCAAAACCCAATAATTAAATAGTAATAATTGTGGCTTTCATTGGGGTAGGGCCTTTATCACTTTATCCTTTAAAATTGTTCTGATCGTTGACCGATGTAGACTAACACTTTTACAATTACTGATGGCGTTTCACCTTTTTCCAATCACTTTATTATTTCCACTTCATTTTCAATCGTGATCAGGATTATTTTCATGAACAGAAACACTGTGGATTCAGAGCTCTGCCACCAGGTTCTAATGTCCACTGCACTGAGGCAGGTTAAATAAGGTCTGGGGATCTGCTGGGTCCTAAGATACACCACATTGAGACAGGGTGAATAAGGGACTTGAGCATCCACGTTTTTTGGTATCCACGAGGGGTCCCAGAACCAATCCCTTACGGATAAGGAGGGCCAACTGTACTGGGAAAGTTTGCACAATTCTGCAATTTATTCAGGAATGCTTTCAACCTTTAACTAGTTCATTTTGTGAAATCTAAATTTCTCAGCTATTATTAGCGGTTTTGGCCTCAAGTGATTTTGCAAAATTGCAACAATTTTGTTGAATGTCTTGCTTGCTGGTTTTTCAGGAGATACTAAGTTGTGTAAGAGACTGTGTGTTCTTGAGACCATTAAGCTTTACCTCATCCATATTGTTAGCATTACATTACAGTTCAATCTTCTCGATATATATTCCCAATCCTTATTAGCACTATCGAATTCATCAACTTTCCTGACCAGTGCTATTGTCACATTATTTTTACTTTAGTTTTGATGGCTGTGTGTTCTCACTGCGTTCTATGCACTATTACTCTCGTGTCCTTTTCTAGCATCCCTTCATTTCTCCCTTTCCTCTCGCTGTCTCTCTCCCTTCCTCCAAATTCTGTTGACTTGTAACTGTTGGTGCAGTTGGTGATATTTACTGACATTCTGGTTCATACTAAAATTAATAAAGGCATGCAGTCTGAGAAGTGTATATTCACTTTGCTAAGAGAGCAACTAATTAATGTGTATGCCTAAGTTATCAATCAACAATTAGTGCTAAGGGGAGTCATTGTGCTAAAAGAAATAGATCTGTACATTACACCAAGTGTAGCCTCACCAACATGTTATATACTATAACTTCCCTATCCTATACTCAATGCCCTGTTTTTACACATTGAAAGTTTGGTCTCTCTGAAAAACATACTTACTGAACATGTAACAGAACTGTGACATTTCAAGACTCATGCTACTGCATTCCAAATATCACCAGACTGGTCCAGATCCAGATTCTTAATTGAAAATCATTATATCTGGCTCAAGAGACAAGCATTGGCTATTGAGATCTATTGAGACATAGAACAATGTAACATGGAAACAGGCTCTTTTGGCCCAACTCATCCCTGTTGATCAAGTTGCATTAAAGCTAGTCTCATTTGCCAGCACTTGACCCATATCCCTCTAAATCGTTCTTACCCATGGATGTGTCTAAGTGTATTTTAAATTTTCTTCTCATTGCCAACCTAAGTCAAAGCTGGGAATGGAATAATTTGAGCGAGTATCAATAATGGCAATGTTATGCCTATTTCCAAGGGTTCTGATATAGCTCAGCATTATTCAATGCCTATGACCACACTTACATGAAAAATTCAGAGTTCTTTATATAAGTGAATTAGCTAGTTTATTGAGAGAGATTATTGAGTAACCTATGTGCCATCAATGAAACTTTCAACTTAGAAATATCAAACAATGCATATAAATTTGTGAGTTCTGTTCTCTACATCAGTGGCTTATGAGCATGAGTAAATGTTGTGTTCCCTTCTTCAAGAGGGTCATCAATCACCCCTGTAATTTCAGATTAATTAAGGTTATTGATTTCATTGGTGGTGACTTGGTACAAAATTTTGGCATTGAAGTAATCATTAGCCATTGTATGTAATGTGGCCATTCGCTCAAAATCCTGCAACCGCAGATGAATGCAGTAACTAGAAGAGGATTCCCTCATGAAACTCAACTCATCAGGGAAGCACATTAACCACTTTTACAAAATCTTAATGCCTTTTGTCATTATTTACTTTGCCCTTTTTGATTTCCAACAGGTTTTTGTCACCATGTTTGATGCTACTGGTGCTAACAATGAGTCAGCCTCAATGGTAATCCCAGCATTCTTCCCATCTTTTTTGTGCTCCCACAGTCAAACAGTACAGCAGAAATCAATTGTCCACCTGCTTTGCTTTCTGCAAAAAAAAAAGTGCTTATATCTCGTCAACACACACAAAATGCTGGTGGAACGCAGTAGGCCAGGCAGCATCTATAGGGAGAAGCGCTGTCGACGTTTCGGGCTGAGACCCTTCGTCAGGACTAACTGAAAGGAAAGATAGTGAGAGATTTGAAAGTAGGAGGGGGAGGGGAAAATGCGAAATGACAGGAGAAGACCGGAGGGGGTGTGGTGAAGCTGAGAGCTGGAAAGGTGATTGGCAAAAGGGATACAGAGCTAGAGAAGGGAAAGGATCATGGGACAGGAGGCCTAGAGAGAAAGAAAGGGGGAGGGGAGCACCAGAGAGAGATGGAGAATAGGTAGAGTGATGGGCAGAGAGAGAAAGAAAGAAAAGGGAGGGGGGAGAAAAAACAAAAAAAAAGTTCCATTGCCTCGTGCTTCCTGTAGATTTCTGAGAGATCTGTGGTGTTTGATGAGACCAGTGAGAAACATATGGACTTCACTACAAGAGGTACACGAGGGGGAAACAGAGAGCTGTGATTCCGACTCGGTCATCCAGATCAGTTCTGGGTATGAATATTGAAGTGACAAGAATGTGGACTGAGGGCTGGATGACATTTCCACCACTGACTCCGATTAGTTGCTTAGTGTACCCCTCACAAACTCACTCCAAAATCAAGCAAGACAAATCCCAAGGTAGCAATCAACTTCACATGAGAGACCATTCTTGGACACCACCACCACCACATCAGTCAAATTAAATGTTCGCAATGGCCTACATGAACCTAAAACTGGCTGAAGTCAGATTTTCAAGGGCAAGAGCTTCTGTGGCTGCTCCATAAAGGGCATTGGTAGAGTTCAAAGGAAATGGCAGTAACCTTCCAGCACTAAGATCGCAACCACACAGGGATTATGGATTGTGACTATAGATTTTCAAATGAGAACCGTGCCAAGATATGCAATTTTATAGACAAAAGACTTAACTTTCTGTTCATTGATCGTTTGATTTCACATAACCAGTCATCAGAAGAAATTCAAGTGCTTTGCCATTTTGGATACATAACATTCTTCAGTGTCACCATGGCATTGAAATCACTGGCACAATTGTATGCCCTGTGATGGCTTGTGGGAAAGAGAACCAATATCACACTTTTCATACGAAGGAAACCTTGGTTGCCACTGGAGAGCATCAAACTTTTCTCTTAAAAAGCAAACAAAGTATGGTTTTATTGCAGTGAACACATTGTTAAGCAATTTTACTGTTGCCATGGCTGTTATTTATTCCAGCTATGGCTGCGTATAATCTCTCACATGAAGCTGATTCCTAACTTGGGATCGTGCAGGGAAACATTGTATTCACTGTTATTAAACTCTCTTATGATTCATAACCACTGTACGTTAATGGAGTGGAAATACTTCCTGTTGATGAAAAGATCCACAATATTTCCCCAATGGAAAACGAGAAATGTTAGGGACACGTAGTGCTTTTGATGCCACTCTCTTTTCACCAAAACCAAAAATAAAAATCGCTATTTCAGGAGTAGAACACCTTGGTGATTTTTACATTGCTGCAATGAACATAAATTGAGAAATACGACATAGATTTGCTGCCATGTGGAATCAGAGTCAGGATCAGATTTAATATCACTGACATATGTCGTGAAATTTGTTAACTTTGTGGCAGCAGTACAATGATAATATAGGGGAAAACTCTGAATTACAGGATATATATATATATATATATATATATATATATATGTCAAATAGTTATATTAAATAAGTACTGTAAAAACATAAATTTTTAAAAAGTCGTGAATATCGTGCCTTCAGGATGTCTTGGTTACTATGGAGGCTGGTATCCATGATGGAGGTGACTAATTTTAACTCTCTCTGCACCCTACTTCGATCCTGCGCAGTAGCCCTCCCACCCCACCCCACCCCAGTACCAGATGGTGATGTAGCCAGTCAGACAGCTCTCCATGGTACATCTGTAGATATTTTCGAGTGTCTTAGGTGACATTCCAAGTCTCCTCAAACTCCTAATGAAATATAGCCATTGCTTTGCCTCCTTTGTAGCTGCATCGATATCCTGGGACCGGGTTAGATCCTCAGAAATATTAACATCCAGGAATTTGAAATTGATTACTCTCTGATTTCCATTTCAGAATCAGAATCAAGTTTAATATCACTGTTATGTGCCATGAAACTTGTTAACTCAGCAGCAGCAGTTCAATGCAATACATAATATAGAAGAAAAAACAAAATAAAATAATAATAATAGTAAATAAATAAATAAATTATAGTATACATATATTGAATAGATTAAAATCATGCAAAAACAGAAATAATATATATATTAAAAAGTGAGGTAGTGTCCAAGGGTTCAATGTCCATTTAGATATCGGAGGCAGAGGGGAAGAAGCTGTTCCTGAATCACTGAGAGTGTGTCTTCAGGTTTCTGTGCCTCCTACCTGATGGTTACAGTGAGAGAAGGGCATGCTCTGGGTACTTGCTTTAGGTTGCATCTGGAAATTCCAGTTGGTGGATGATTTCCCTGCACGCTGCTCTGACATATTGGGAAATCATGTACTCAGCAGGTTACAGCAGTGGTTTGCCTTTGTCTTCGGCCAGGTGAGTTTAAAGAGGTCATTCCCCCCCCCCCCCCTTGCAGTGGATGACCAGTACATCTACGTGTCTTGTCATGCTCTTAGTGCTCCATCAACGCCTGCTGGCCTGCCTTCTTGACTGTTGGACCATTAATCGGTTTCCTCCACTTAATCTGCCAGGGCCAGACTTCACACGCTGGGATAGGCAAATCCCCTACCTCACCGAGGGTCGAACACTTGTTGGCTACCCTCACCTGGTTTGGCCCGTCTGCCGAGATGGTTTACCGGGGTGTGGCTACTGCGCTTGCTACAGCTACTTGGAGCCACAGGTGAGAACTGAGCACCAGGTGGTGTATGGGGTGTCTAGGGAGGGGTAGCATCTCTGGTAGGGGGCTTGCCTGGGTGCTGGAGGTCCTTAATAATGGACGCTGCCTTTCTGAAACAGTGCTCTCTGCAGATGTCCTGTGTACTTATAGGCTAGTATCCAAGATGGAGCTGAATAGATTTACCCCCTCTGCTGCTTCTTTTGGTCCTGTGCAGTAGCCACCCCCCTCACCCCCATACCAGATAGTGATGCAGCCTGTCAGAATACTCTCCACAGTACATCTATAGAGGTTTTTGAGTGTATTTGTTGACATGCCAAATCTCTTCAAACTCCTCATGAAGAACAGTTGCTGTCTTGCCTTCTTTATAACTGCATCGATATGTTATGACTGGGTTAGATCCTCAGAGATCTTGACACCCAGGAACTTGAAACTGTTCAATCTTTCCACTTCTGATCCCTCTATGAGGATTGATATATGCTCCTTTGTCTTATCCTTCCTGAAGTCCACAATCAGCTCTTTCATCTTACTGATGTTGAATGCCAGTTTGTTGCTGCAGCACCACTCCACTAGTTGGCATATCTCATTCCTGTTATGCCTTCTCGTCACCACCTGAGATTCTACTAACAATGGTTGAATCGTCAGGAAATTTATAGATGGTATTTGAGCTATGCCTAGCCATACAGTCATGGGTATATAGAGAGTAGAGCAGTGGGCCAAGCACACACCCCTGAGGTTGATCATCAGTGAGGAGGATATGTTATCAACAATTTACACAGATTGTGTTCTTCCAGTTAGGAAGTCAAGGATCCAATTGTAGTGGGAGGTACAGAAGTTCAGGTCCTGCAACTTCTTAATCAGGATTGTGGGTATGTCGGTAGTAAATGCTGAGCTATAGTCGATAAACAACATCCTGACATAGGTGTTTGTGTTGTCCAGGTGGTCTATGTGGAGAGCCATTGAGATTGTGTCTGCCGTTGACCTGTTGTGGCAATAGGCAAATTGCAATAGGTCCAGGTTCTTGCTGAAGTAGGAGTTTAGTCTAGTCATGACCAACTTCTCAAAGCATTTCATCATTGTAAATGTGAGTGTTACTGGGCAATAGTCATTAAGGCAGCTCACATTATTCTTCTTAGGCACTGGTATAACTGTTGCCTTTTTGAAGCAAGTGGGCACTCCTGCCTGTAGCAGTGAGAGTTTGAAAATGTCCTTGAATACTCCCGCCAGTTGGTTGGCACAGGTTTTCAGAGCCTTACCAGGTACTCCATTGGGACCTTCTGCCTTGCAAGGGTTCACTCTCTTTAAAGACAGCCTAACATCAGCCTCTGAGACAGAGATCACAGGGTCATCAGGTGCAGTAGGGATCTTCACAGCTGTAGTTATATTCTCCCTTTCAAAGCAAACAGAAAAGGCATTGAGTTCATCTGGTAGTGAAGCATCGCTGCCATTCATGCTATTTTGTGTCGCTTTGTAGGAAGTAATATCATGCAAACCCAATCAAAGTTCCGTACATCCAATGTCGCCTTCAACCTTGTTCGAAATTGTGTCTTCGCTCTTGAAATTGCCCACCACAAATCATACCTGGTTTTTCAGTACAGCCTTGAATGCTACAGATCTAGCCTTCAGTAGACGATGTACCTCCTGGACCATCCATAGCTTTTGGTTTGGGAATGTACAATAAGTCTTTGTGGGCACACACTCATCCACACAGGTTTTAATGAAGTCAGTAACAACTGCAGTATACTCATTCAGATTCAAAGATGAATCCCTGAATCTTTGCTCCCTCTGTAAGGATTGCTGTGTGTTCCCTTTGTCTTACTCACACTTTTTGGACTTACTGACATTGAGTGCAAGGTTGCTGCTGCAACACCACTCATCTAGCTGGTATATCTCATGCCTATACGACCTATCATCACCATTTGAGATTCTGACAACAATGGGTGTATCATCAGCAAATTTATTGATGACCAGTGACCATCAAATGACCAGGAAACATGAGTCATTGTCATCCATGGAATGAGTAGTCAACACATGTGAATATGGCTGAAGATCATGGAATTTCACTGATCTATGTGGTGACAGCCTGTAGATGAATACATTGCTCTTCATATAATACAGGTGCCTTTGATGCCACTGGGCCTACATTCTTGGCTCCTGCTTTGAGGACCATTACCCTGTTTGAATGGTCTGCTACACCTTTTCAGAGGCCATCTCATCACTGAGGCACCCATCAAGTAATTATTTCCCCGACTAAATTCTGGTAAAAATGATTCTTATTGGCAATAGAATTTTCTTTGGGCTTTCGAAAGAAGTTTAGCAAACAGCAATCAGTTTTATGGGAAATCCTGATGATAGCAGAGTCCCCATTTAAATAGCAAAAAAACATAAGAACATAATCTAATGAACTCTAAGTTCTTTAGAGACTTTACTGCTATGTGGAGCTCCAAGTTATATTGGTGTGTGCAGAAACCAGTACTATGTGGCCATTGACATTATTAGGCAAGGGGAAGCAACTCGGACATATTAACATGGATGATGATCAGAAAGGCCCTACTTCATGATTTGCTCAATTTCACACAATTTTCACCAAGTGATCTAATCCAAGTAAAATTGATTGTGGATGCAATGCACAAAAAATCAACAGGATCCAATTTTCAAGTTAAATTGATATATATAATCATAAAATACCATAAAATTATATTTTTAATTAAATTTTATTAACTTATTTAAGGTAATATTTTGGTTTATGTGCTGTGTATGATATATGCATGTTTTCTTGGTGCGCCCTAGTTCGGAGGAACATTTTTTCATTTGGTTGTGTGTATATATATACTTGGCATAGTAATCCATGTTTTCAAGAATTCTCACTTAATTTAAATGTTTTCCTTGAGACAGTTTTATTTTCATTTAAGTAAAAGGGAAGGCTAGCTAATGGATTAATGGATTTCTACATGGCTATTCTCTTGTTTATATTGGAAGAGGATGCCAAGGAAGAAACAGCAGGCAACCATGGCAACCATGGAACATATAATTGCATATTTGGAGATCAAGACCTCTGCACATATCCAGCCAATAGAACTTATAAATCAAGAAGATAATTCTTCATTATATCCATAGTAGTACTATTCCTTTGTCTTTAGTAGTACTTATGTGAATGTTTTTGGACCTACAAGATATTCCAATAAACTGTGCATTATGTGAAGCATATTATGAGAACAAAAATGGCATTAAATTAAGTAATTTTTTGCAAATAATTAATTTTTTTTGCATTCATACAATCATGGCGTCACAGATATTTAAGGCAGTTCCTTTAACCTTTTGTTCAGTCAGATCTGCTTCCCAGGTTTTGACTCTTACTTCAGGTTAGGGTTGATCAACTCTCTTCTTTTGTGGTAAGCCTGGCTTTGGTGCTGTCAGATGACTTCCAACCTCTCTCCCACCAAGCTTCTTTGTTCTAGATGGCATTTTTTTTCTGCTGTCACTTGACTTCCAGCCTTCTCTCCCACCAAGCATCTTTGTTCCAGGCAATACGTTTCTTCCCCAAACCTTGAAGACCTATTCCTGCAAACTTCAGAGCATAACTTCTTGGCAATATTCTCCACAATGTCTTCCTTCAATATCTCCGACTGATCTGGCACCATTTGAACTTCAGTCGTTCTTGATCACATTTTCAGAAAAGCTCTACATGCCTGCACAATACCAATATATTACTAACTCCCATCTTTTCATAAAAGAATTCCTGAAGTCTTAATGGAAATAGCATCAGTTTCTTTGCATTGCTTAAGAATGGCCCTAGCCACTTCTCCTACCTCTCCTTTATGTTTTCCTCATGAGATAATGAGGAATCATGTCATTCAAATTATTTGTATCAGTTTAGTAACTATCTAAAACAATCCTGCTCACTGAGGGATTTATCAATCATGCATAACAACTGTTTAACAATCATGCATTACTGTTACGTACTTGTGACACATGACAGTGGTACACTTGTCACGTGACTGGGGTTGAAGCTATACTGGACTTGAGGTAATGGTCTTGTGATGGTGGAGTGATGTCATTTTCCCACCAGTAGAGATCATGTGACAGGTTTTTTTGCAGGGTATAAAAGGAGGACCCCTCCCTGTGAGGAGGGGCAGTTCATGGCTGGATTTGCCATGTTGACTTCATGCCACTGCGTGATTTAATGTGATGACGCAGTTTAGTTGAAAGATGAAGTTTTACCTAATGCCTAAAGTTTAAAAGGTCATTGCCAGCAGTTTCTTTACAATACTGCTAGTTGAGAATCAGTGGAGAGTGAAGATCGGAGTTCGGGAGTTAAAGATCGAGGAGAATCGATTTTCGACGGTGAAACGGGTTCGACCTTGCTTGATCCTTATTCGGAAGGAATTCGTTGACTGTCCTCATGTTAATCTCTGCGGGATAGCAGAAAAGATTGAGGACAGTGTGATAAAGGAAAGGTCAATGCCTTTAAGCCGTTACATTTCATTAATTCTTCGTGAGAAAGAGTTCGGCTTCGGGGACTGAAGCAAAGCGATGTGAAAGAGAATTTAAATCGTCTTAAAAATTCTCTCCCTTAAATGGACTGTGAGCATTTCGAACTTTTGGCAATACTACTTTAAAGAACTGTTTTTGCAACATCGCTTTAAAAACTGTTTGAACAGCATCGCTTTAAGAACTGTTTAAGCTGCCGCACAGCAGCTGATTTCCGGTTATGTTAGTGTTTGTTTACTTTTGGGGGGTTTGTTTTCAGTTTTTAATAAATGTGTTATTTGTTATATAAACCCTTGCCTAACTCATATATTTATTGTTGCCTGAATCCGTAACATGACTATGGGGGCTGCGTCCGGATTGGATCGTTTGAGTTTAAATGCTTGCTAACTTTTGGATCGGTGTTTTGGAAATGGGGATAACTCGATTCTTTTGTTTGATTGGCTTGTGAGTGGTATTCGGCAACAATGAATATTGATGAGTTTCTGGCTTCGCCAGACGCAGAGTTGTTAGCGAAGGCGAAAAAAACTGAGGTGTCTGAGATAGCTAGTAAATTGCAACTTACAGGTATTTTGCAGACTACATCTAAGGCTGTTATACAGAGAAAAATCGCGTCACACTATGTGGATTCGGGTGTTTTTGATGAATCGATTTTAGAGTCGTTTCCTATAAGTAATCCTGAGATGCAGTTGCAAATCGAACGAATGAAGTTGGAGCATTGTAAGTTAGAGGCTGATCAAAAACAGAGAATTTGAATATGCAATGGAGGAATTAAGGTCTGGGAATCAGTCTTCTAGTTCTAGAAAGCCATTTGTTGCTAGTCAAGAAATGAAATTGGTCCCTCCATTTAGTGAAACATAAGTGGAAAGATATTTTCAACATTTTGAAACTATTGCTCGGATGTCAGAGTGGCCGAGAGATAAATGGTCAGTGTTGTTACAGAGTGTAATTAAAGGCAAAACACAACAAGTTTACACAGCTTTAACTGCTGCGCAAACACTTGATTATGATATTGTGAAAAAGCATATGAATTAGTCCCAGAAGCATATAGAGAAAGATTCAGAAGTTTGAAGAAGTCTGTGGAAAGAACTTATGTGGAATTTGCCTATGATAAAGCTGTGTGCTTTGAGAGATGGGTTTCTTCTAAAAGTGTAAATGGGGACTGTGATACATTGAGAGAGTTGAATTTAATGGAGGAATTTAAAAGAAACATTCCTGTTGAAGTAAGGACCTACTTAAATGAGAGGGATAGTGATAAATTGCAGGACTGTGCTAGATTAGCTGATGAGTATGTTTTAATTCATAGAATAAATTTCCTCAGGGTAGAATTTTTAAGAGGAAAAATAACATGGAGACTCAAGGTAAATCAGAAATTAAATCAGATGTTAATGAGAAAGGTAAGGAGGAAGGAAAACCTGTGAAGGAAAGACAGTTTAGTCTTATTTGTAACTATTGTAAGAAGCCTGGCCATGTAATAGCTAACTGTTTCAGATTGAAAAAGAAAGAGAAGGAAGCAGTTCCAGATGCTTGTGTGCAACATACGGAAGCACCTGTAAAGTTACAGGGCTTGATAAACACAAATGAGGCTTTGTTAGAGTCTGATCAAGTCAGAAAGGGATATGATCATTTTATAACTGAAGGGTTTGTATCCTTGAAAGAAGGATCTACTCTGGTGCCAATAAAAATCCTTAGGGATACTGGAGCTTCTCAATCACTGATGTTAGACAGTGTGTTGAAATTTAATGGAGAGTCTGATACTGGTGAGGTAAATTACATAAGAGGTGTTGGGAGTGATTTTATGCCTGTACATTTACATAAAGTAAATTTAAAGTCAGGGTTAGTTACAGGATTTGTTAAAGTAGGACTACAGCATAGCTTACCTGTGAAGGGTATTTCTTTATTGTTAGGTAATGACTTGGCAGGTGGACAAGTTTTTCCTGAAGTGCATTTGACAATGGAGTCAGAGGAACCAGAGTTGAATTCTAACACAGATTCTTCCTGTGTTGTGACTAGAGCTATGGCTAAAAAGATTGATGCGCAGGATGAGGTTGTTACTCAGGACTGTTCAACTCAGGATTCGAGTTTTGAGGATGTGTCAGAGACTTTCTTACCTTTGTTGTTTGAACAAGATTCTTGGAGTAAGTCTGACTATGAAGATTTATCTCTGTCTCGGAAGGAGATGATAGCAGAGCAGAATAGAGACTCTGAGATTATAAAATTAAGAGAACAAGCTTTACTAGGTAGTGAAATTGAGAAGGTGCCAGTAGGATATTACTTGGAAAAAGGAGTGTTGATGAGGAAGTGGAGATTGCTAACAATACCTGCAAGTGAGGATTGGAATGTTGTTTACCAGGTAGTTGTCCCAAAAGTTTATCGAAATGAGATTTTGACTTTAGCTCATAGTATGCCTTTAGGTGGACATCAAGGGGTAAGAAAACTGTGGACAAGATTTTAAAACGTTTTTACTGGCTTGGTCTAAGAAAAGATGTGGCGATGTTTTGTAAAACGTGCCATGCTTGTCAAATTGTGAGTAAACCAAATCAAGTTACACCAGTAGCTCCATTACAACATATTCCAGCATTTGGTGAACCATTTTCTAAAGTTATTGTAGATTGTGTTGGTCCATTACCAAAGACAAAAACTGGTTATCAGTATTTGTTGACTATCATGTGTACTTCGTCTAGGTTTCCAGAGGCAGTACCACTTAGGAATATAAAAGCTAAAACTGTGACAAAGGCTCTTATAAATTTTTTTACTTATTTTGGATTACCTAAGGAAATACAAACTGATCAAGGCAGTAATTTTATGTCTGGATTGTTTCAACAGATAGTTTATAAATTGGGAGCTAAGCAAGTCACTTCGTCTGCATACCATCCAGAATTGCAAGGTGCCTTGGAGAGGTTCAATTCTACCCTCAAGAATATGATTAGGACATATTGTGTGGAAAATGAAAGTGACTGGGATGAGGGTATAAACTTACTTTTATTTGCAGTAAGGAAATCGGTACAGGATTCTTTAGGTTTCAGTCCATTTGAACTTGTGTTTGGGCATAGAGTTAGAGGACGTTTAGCTTTATTAAAAGAACAGTGGATTAGTAAGGAAGTACACACTAATTTGTTGGACTATGTTTTGAAATTTAAGGACAGGTTACATAAAGCTTGTAGCTTAGCCAAGGAAAATTTAAAATTGGCTCAGGAGAAAATGAAAACTTGGTATGACAAAGAAGCTAGGATGAGGATGTTTAAGCCGGGAGATAAGGTGTCGGTTCTTTTCCCAGTGCAGACAAATCCTTTACAAGCTAGATTTCATGGTCCTTATGAAATTGTGTCTAAAATCAATGATGTGGATTATGTGGTAAAGACTCCAGATCGTAGAAGGTTAACACAACCTTGCCATATAAATACGATAAAACCATATTTTGAGAAACAATCTGATACTGTGACTGTTGTGGTTAGTGAGAATGAGTTTGATTTAACTAGGAACATGATAGATGATTCATCTGACTTTCATTCTAAATCCAACATTGTTTCTGTCAGGTTACCAAATTTAACCATTCTGGAAAATATTGATGAGAAATTAGCACATTTACAGCTAGAGCAGAAACAACAGATGAAGGAATTAATTTTCAAATATAAGGATTTGTTTCCAGATGTTCCAAGAAGGACTACTATAGCTGCACATGATGTAGATGTTGGAGATGCCAAACCTATCAAACTACATCCATATAGGATGAACATAGAAAAATGGGAACTTGCTGAGAAAGAAATTGAATATATGTTAGAGAATAATATTATTAGACATTCTAACTCAAATTGGAGTTCACCATGTGTTATGGTTCCAAAACCAGATGGTAGTATTAGGTTTTGTATGGTCTATAGGAAGGTGAATGCTGTAACGAAAACAGATGCATATCCAATTCCTAGAGTAAATGTTTGTGTAGATAAAGTTGGAAAAGCAAAGTTCCTTACAAAGATTGATTTATTGAAAGGGTATTGGTGTGTTCCATTAATGGACAGAGGTAGAGAGATTTCTGCATTTGTAACTCCATCTGGGTTATATGAGTATAATGTTCTTCCATTTGGGATGAAGAATGCCCCTGGTACTTTCCAGAGGATGATTAACTTTGTGATTCAGGGATTGAACGATACTGATGCTTATATTGATGATTTAGTGACAGGAAATGATACTTGGGAAGCACACATTATTGCGGTGGAAAAATTATTTGAAAGGCTTTCAAAAGCTAACTTAACTATTAATTTAGCTAAGAGTGAATTTGGATATGCCACTGTGACTTACCTTGGTTATGTTGTGGGTCAAGGTAAGTTAGCTCCTGTTCGGGCAAAAGTTCGGGCAATTTTAGAGATTCCCACTCCAACGGGGAAGAAAACTCTCAGAAGATTCTTGGGAATGGTAGGATATTATCGAAAATTTTGTAAGAATTTTGCTAATGTTGCCCTTCCATTAACTAACCTTCTGCAGAAGAATGTGAAGTTTGTGTGGACAGTGCATTGTCAAGAAGCATTTGAAAAATTGAAAACAATGATATGTCAACAACCTGTGCTTAAGGAACCTGACTTTGAAAAACCTTTTTCGTTAGCTGTAGATGCTAGTGATGATGCTGCAGGAGCAGTATTAATGCTAAGGAATGAGGGTGATGAGGTTGATCATCCAGTAGCTTACTTTTCTAAGAAATTTAATAAGCATCAAAGAAACTATTCGACAATAGAGAAAGAATTGTTATCTCTTGTTTTAGCTTTGGAATATTTTGAGGTATATGTTGGTACAATTCAAAAACCTCTTATTGTTTACACTGATCATAATACGTTAGTTTTTCTGAGTAAGATGAAAAACAAAAACAGAAGATTATTAAATTGGAGTTTAATGTTACTAGAGTACAATATTGCAATAACTCATATTAAAGGTAAAGATAACGTGGTTGCTGATTGTCTATCTCGATGTTGAATGTACAATGCAATTTTTTTATGGAGTGGTTATTTTTCAATTGTAACACTCCTACTGTATTGTGAGTTGTAAGATGTTATATGATGGTATTGTATATTGTGTATGTTATAAAATTTATACATTTGTTTTTTTTGTAAGTAATTGTTAAAAATTTTTGTTCTCGACAGACCAAAAATATTTTTTTTTTGGAGGGAGGTGTTACGTACTCGTGACACATGACAGTGGTACCCTTGTCACGTGACTGGGGTTGAAGCTATACTGGACTTGAGGTAATGGTCTTGTGATGGTGGAGTGATGTCATTTTCCTGCCAGTAGAGATCATGTGACAGGTTTTTTTTTACAGGGTATAAAAGGAGGACCCCTCCCTGTGAGGAGGGCAGTTCGTGGCTGGATTTGCCATGTTGACTTCATGCCACTGCGTGATTTAATGTGATGACGCAGTTTAGTTGAAAGATGAAGTTTTACCTAATGCCTAAAGTTTAAAAGGTCATTTCCAGCAGTTTCTTTACAATACTGCTAGTTGAGAATCAGTGGAGAGTGAAGATCGGAGTTCGGGAGTTAAAGATCAAGGAGAATCGATTTTCGACGGTGAAACGGGTTCGACCTTGTTTGATCCTTATTCGGAAGGAATTTGTCGACTGTTCTCATGTTCATCTCTGCGGGATAGCAGAAAAGATTGTGGACAGTGATAAAGGAAAGGTCAGTGCCTTTAAGCCGTTACATTTTGTAAATTCTTTGTGGGAAAGAGTTCGACTTTGGGGACTGAAGCAAAGCAACGTGAAAGAGAATTTAAATCATCTTAAAAAGTCTCTCCCTTAAATGGACTGTGAGCATTTCGAACTTTTGGCAATACTACTTTAAAGAACTGTTTTTGCAACATCGCTTTAAGAACTGTTTGAGCTGCATCGCTTTAAGAGCTGTTTAAGCTGCCGCACAGCAGCTGATTTCCGGTTACGTTAGTGTTTGTTTACTTTTGGGGGGTTTGTTTTCAGTTTTTAATAAATGTGTTATTTGTTATTTAAACCCTTGCCCAACTCATATATTTATTGTTGCCTGAATCCGTAACATTACAAATGTGGTTTAAATGCTAACTCACCACTGGCATAACAGAAAACAAAGACAATGAAATTTCAATGGGCCAGAAATAATTATATTTGCAAATATTTAAGTAATTTTTGTAGAATAAAAAAATACCAAATTAACTTTTCACTTGGTGAAAGAAACTACAGGGTTAATTGTGCCACTCAAGTTAAAAAGGAATAGAAGATCAGATGTGACATTGGGCCTGTTGAGCTCTTAATACAGAGAACTAAACATAGTGTTAGCTTTCATAAGGTGCATCATCTCTCTTTTCTTGAACTAGGAATAAATTAGGTTACTGATTGAAAATTTGAAATGAACAAGATAATGAAGTTACCTTAAACTCTTCTAGAAATAATGATCTTGAAGTCTATAAAGGAGAATATATTGCATAGTACATTTTCCAATATAGCATCTTACGCTTGTACTTCCCTCATTAGAAGAAATCCTTATTAAGCGTGAGTGTAAACCCAGGTCATACTAGGCTGCCAACTTGTTTTATACATCTGCTAGTTGAAGTTGAGGTTTCTGTAAGAAAAAAATAGTTATGTCTCATCTGTTGCCCTAATTTATGGGTTTGTTCATCTGCAGTTACTACTGTGGCTTCTTCTTCCAGACATTCTTCCTTTGTTTTCAGGAAAAGGTCTCTTAGCTACAAGTGGGGAAGTAATTTCATCCTTCATCTAATCAGGGGAGATTTGAAGAACTCCTCCACAACATTTTCTTTTCATTTTTCACTTTTTTTTTAAGTGCATGACTCTTAAACTGAAGGCCATTAAGAAGTGTTGTCATGCCATGTACCCTGACTATAAAGGGAGAATGAGCTGATCTCATGCTCACCTGAAGTTACCTTTCTGTGCATAATATACACAATACAATTTGAATCTGCTGGATCAAGGACTGAATAAACAGAAACAGATAATCTTACTTTGGAAATAATTAATGCAGAATCAAACAATGGCAGAAATAAACAAGATGCGGCCAAGAAAATTAACTTTGCTTTTAAATAATAATAGGATGTTCTTGTATGTAAAGACAAAATCTTCCTGTATTTTTTTTGTGTGTTTGTTAAAAATTGATGAAGACTCAATTAGAAAAATGTAAATTACTTCTAATGTGCTCTAGAGGGCAGTATGGCCCATGACTACAGATAATATTACTAATTGCTGGTACTAATGCATAAAACAAAATGCCAGTTCTTTGGAATTAAATTTATAAATACGGTAGCTCATAATTTATGCAATAAGTTAAAAATGTTTAATGCCACATTGAAATGTGTACTGTAAATTTACTGTAGATCAATATGAATCAATGACTGAATGTGTTTATCTATTGAAAATTATGAATTTTTCTTGAAATCCATTGAGCTCAGCAAATGCCCATTTCCCATATGAAAGATCTTTACAGATTGTATTCCCACCCCAGTATTCCAGGGCAATTTGGAGATATGTCTGCTTTGTTTAGTACCAACATTATTGTTGATATATACCAAATATATTGGAATCATGAACTTATATTTCTGATATTGTTGTCTTTTGTCCTTTTCCTTTTAGAAAGCCAAGAAATGTAAGCTGACCATGTAGTGGCAGAAGAGAATGAAGTGGTGGTGATCAGGACAGAGATCACCTGATTTAGTACTTCCAACTATGATTCAGACCCTGCACTGCATGTAGGAATGTGATCTTCACCTGCTGAGTTGTGAGTGGCCAGCAGTAATGGCAGAAGGTAGGACAGCTTGTACATGCATTATCTCAAGTTAATATGAAAATTCAGCAAGCAATTAGGAAGCTAATCAATACGCTGATCTTTGTTGCAAGTTGCATTTGAGTACCAAGTAGAGGTACCTTGCTCCAATTAAATAGAACCCTGTATCTGGAATAATATCTATGAATCTGGTGTCCCTTCTTAAAAAAAGAGATTTGGTGAAATTAGTGTGTGTCCATTATGGATTGAGCTGAGGGAAATTAAATTGGAGAACAAGGAATTGGCATAGAAATTTAAACAATACTTTGTTTTCATCTTCATAGTAGACAGAAAACCTCTTGGAAATAGTCCTGAATAAATAAAGAATTCAAAGTAATTATTGTTAATAAAAATACTATAATGGAGAAATTAATGGAAGTAATAGCTGGTAAACTTTCAGGATCTGATGACCTGCATTCTAGGGGTAAGAATGAGGTAATGATGAAGATAATGAGTACAATGTGTTCATCTTTCACAAGGTAGCAATGTAACTCTACTAATTAGGACAGAAGTAAGAGCGAAAACAATTGACTACTTAGCAGTTAGCCTGGAATCCTTTATTAAGGAAGGGGTAATGATGCACTTAGAAAATCATAACAGGACTGGTTTTATGAAATGGACATTGCATTGAATAAATCTAATGGGAATTATTGAAATTGTAAAACAGTAAGGTCAAACCAGTTAATCTGGACATTCAAAAGGCCTCCAATAAGTGGCTATACAAACAGTCATTAATTAAAATTAGAATGTAAATTATTACTGGTGTGAATTGATGATTGTTTAGCAGACAGAAAACATTTGGAAGAAAGAGGTAATTTTACAGGATGGAAGATTATAACGGGCGTAGCACTGGGTTTGCTTACAGGGCTTCAGTTTTTCATGATCTATATCAGGGGTGGGCAAACTTTCTGACTTGTGGGCCACAAAGGGTTCTAAAATTTGACAGGGGGGCCGGACCAGGAGCAGATGGACGGAGTGTTTTGGTAATACACCTCATAAGAGAAAATAAAATATCATGGGATATGTAGAAAACATGTGCTTTAATTTCAATTGAAAATGAACAAATGCATTACAACAAAATATCTGTCTTTGAAGTCCCATGGTATTTAGCTATTTATTGAAATGACTTTTAAAACACTGAAAATTAAATGAATAAAATACAGCTTTTTTAAATAGTAACAGTTATTATTTTAAAGCACTGAAAATTCTGTTATCTTTCAAGATACTATCATCATCACTCTCTTCCTGACTGTCTTTATTTCAAAAACGGTAGGAGATGCAGGTCTACTTGTCCTGCTCCTTCTTATTCAATTGTCCCCTGTGCCAAAACTCAACAACGACCCGCACAATGACAGAACAGTGAGAGCGCGCCAGTATGCGGAGCGCATTATTTGATCTGGAGCGCATTTTTTATTTTGAGAACGTACGTGCACCTGCGCACTACTCATGTCCATCACTTAACAGAAATGACATGTAACATGTAAGGCTTATTGAAAAAAATATTTTCAAATGCATTTTTTACATAACACAATGAAGAAACTTATTTTTAATTTCAGTGGGAACAGTGTTGTTGGTCTCCCTTTTTAGCCAGCGCATCAAAGTCCAGATTTAGTTCTGTTGTGGCGATTCTCAGGATGGATCTGAGGTGTTGGTCAGTTAACTTGGATCTGTGGCTGGCTTTGTTGATGTTCATGACGCTGAACGCCTGTTCACACAAATAGGTCGAGCCGAACAACGCCAGCATTTTCTGTGCCGTCCTCCGGAGGTTTGGAAACACCTCTTTACCAAGTGAAGCATAAAGGTCATTCGGTTTAAGAGAGTTGAACTTCTCTTTTAAGACGGGGTCAGACTGAAGGTCGATCAGTTCCAGCTGTAGCTCCTCTGGTGCTGTTTCAGGATCTTGTGACAGGGGACAGGCCACCAACTGAAGTGACTTGTCAATTTTTTCAAAATCAGAAAAGCGACGGCAGAATTCTCTGTGCAGCGCATCCAGTGACTCGCTGTATTTTTTCACATTTCCTCTTCCAGCATGGCTAGTGTGGGAAAATGAGTGAATAACTTATTCAAAATTTGCCTGGAGAAAAAAGCCAGCTTGGATTTAAAGGCTTTCACGTTTGTGTACATGTCATGCACAAACTGATCCTTCCCCTGTAGCTTCACGTTCAGTTCATTCATGTGTGAAAATATATCCACAGCAAACGCAAAGTCACAAAGCCAGCTCTTGTTGCTCAGCTCAGGAAATTCGCCGGCCTTCCTCAGTAACTCCAAAAATGCACCGATCTCCTCTTTGAGCTCCCATACTCGTTGAAACACTTTGCCCAAACTTAACCAGCGGACACGGGAGTGATAAAGTAGGTCCTGGTGATCCGCATCAGTTTCCTCCAGGAACGTGATGAACTGACGGTGCTGAAGTCCCCTTGCACGTATAAAGTTGACAAGTTTTACGACAGGATTCACAACATGAATCAGCTGTAATACCGATTTACATAGAGATTCCTGGTGGATGATGCAGTGAAGGAAAATAACATCCTGGTCAGGATTTTCATCTTTCACTTTATTCTGTATTCTCCTCAGCAGGCCGACATTTTTCCCCGTCAAATTAGGAGATCCATCTGTGGTGACGTTGATAAGTTTACTCCAAGGGAGCTTCATATTTTCGATGACAGCAGACACCCGGTCATACAAGTCCTCTCCCCGTGTTTTTCCTTTCAGAGACTCCATTGTCAAAAACTCCTCCGTTATTTCAAAAGTATTGTTAATTCCTCGGATAAAAATGAGGAGCTGAGCAGTGTCTTTTACATCGTTGCTTTCATCTAGTGCTAATGAATATAACGTGAACGACTCTGCCTTTATATTTAAGTCGCTGGTTTATCTTCATCTATCAGTTCCACACGGCGAGTCACTGTCCTGCGTGATAAACTGATTTTTTCAAATTTGTCTTTGCTCTCTGGACACAATACACCTGCTGTCTCCACCATACATTCTTTTAAAAACTCGCCTTCAGACAGAGGCTTGCTGGCCTTTGCTAATTTGAATGACAGCATAAAACTCGCCTTGGTACTTGAGTCATGAATGGCAGTTTGACAGTGAAAAAAATTTTGTTGAGCCTGTAAATTAGCTGCCAACCTCTGAGCATTAGCTTCCTGTTCTTTCGTTGACTGGTCGCTAGCATAGTTGGGATGTTTTGTGGCAAAGTGACAGCTGATATTATATTCGTTAAAAACCGCCACAGTCTCTTGGCATATCAGGCATACAGCAGTTGATCTGTGTTCGGTAAAAAGATATTTAGTTGTCCACTCCTTATTAAACACCCGACATTCTCTATCCACTTTTCTTTTCTTAGCTCCACTCATCTTTATAGAAGGGGTGAGAGGTTGTAATGGTGTGCTACACGCAGCGCTAAAATTACGACACGGAGTCGGTAACTGCAGTCAAAGGAAAAAACTTTATTCGAAATCCCCAGCCTCACTTTTAAGCATCCCTCAACCTGCCCCCCGTGGCGCAGAGGCTCCAAAGCTCTGTGCTCGCAAATCCCCGCAGGCTATTTCCCTTAGCCGGAACGCTGGCTAATTGTGAGCCGGTTCGGATGTGCCAGGAAATGGGTCGCCACAAGGTCACAAAGTAAAGTGCAAATGTGGAGTAATACGCTGCACCTCAACAAAGGTCAATGTATATAGAGTGCGTCATCTATTGGGAAAACGCCAGAATTGCGGGGAAAAAACGTTAACAAGGTTTATTAATATAATTTCATCAAGTTCTGCGGGCCGGATTAAAAAGCTTAACGGGCCGTATATGGCCCGCGGGCCGTAGTTTGCCCATGCCTGATCTATATCGATGAGTTGGAAATAATACACTTAATTTCCCTGTGTAACTCTGCTGATGATGTATGGATAAGGTAGACGGAATATACAGAAAACTCCTGCAATGCAGCACTCCTGAGGTTTTGGAGATGCTGCCTTCGCAGATTTTCTGGACTATTGGATGTTATTTCAATATGGTAACATGCCTTATTTTCTTTTTTAAAATAAAAAATTTTACACAGTCATGCAATAAATTTTCCAGTGAACCTAAAGAAATTAAAGCAGTACAGGAAATTGGCTCTCAGGAAGTTCAAAGACAGCAAGGAATGCAGGGCCTCGTTCAGCTAAAGGAGACTAGGTGTCAAACTATCGTTTTTCCAAACAATTGGAAAGCAGATAATCTAAATTTTACTGTAATGTGGAAAATGTGTGGTCATTCATTTTTAGCTAATAAAGGTGTGTTTTTTTTTAAGCTGAGAGTGTTTTAAAGTTACTGGTGTTTAGAGAAACCTGGGTATGCTTGCACATGATTCATTGAAAACTAACCTGCAGGCTCAGCAAGCAATTGTGGGGCCAAACATGATAGTTTTTTTTTTGTCAGCATTGCAGTAAAAAGTAAAGATATCTTGCTCCAGTTAGTGGGACCATATCTGGCATGCTGATTCAGGACATGTCCCGCTGCTTAAGGATATATGACCTTACTGAAAGCAGACATAGCACAAGGGACTGAAAGTCCTATTCCTGTTACTGTTTCTTATATACATTTAAGCGTCTCAGGTGTTTAAAATGAAAGGCCAGTTTCAGCGGTCTTGAGTGATGATTTCACTGCAGTATGCTACAGGAAAAGTCTAATAAGCACACTAAAAAGTTTAGAGTGTCGGCAGTCAGTTACTGTAGGTTTTTCTTACAGTGTCACAAATGATGAGGGAGTGCAGCATCAGCCCTGCACAAGGGTTTGAGCAGAACTTTCCCTGCATACAGTTCACTAAGGAAGTGGTGGTGGCAATGTCCTTAGCAAACTTACAGGCTCTATCATCAAGCATAATGTGTTGACTAATGCCTCGGTTTCCACTGCTGCACAAGTGGAAACCACTTAACAACCCTGTGCTGCAGGGGAAGCTCAGAATGGAATTAAAAATCTCCAAGGCCTCAAACAGCAAATGGTCTGCTGTCCACTTGACTCTCACCCACACAATTTACTCAAATCAGGGCATTTATGTTAACTATTGGTCTCCAAACATATGGGAACAGAAATCTTATTCTACTTAAGTGGTTTTTATACTTATAAGAATTTCAGTTTGGTTATTATTTGGAGTCTTGCAGTTATTACTAACAAAAGTTGGGTTGGGAAGAAAGGGTGCATTAAAGAAACTTGCACTCAGTGCATTATCACTTTCACAAGCATTCACTGCACAGTCCTAACCATTACAATAAATATTATAATTGCAAGCTCCCTTCAATTATGCTGATTGAATTTATGCTATCAATGAATATGAAGGACACTGTGAAGTGATAAGTAGTTATCAAAATAGTTACAGTGACTGACTCTAAACCTTTCAACATCAGCATGGCCAATAATTTTTTGAGGCTTGGTTGAGTTTAGTTAGTATGATTAGGCAGCCAGATTTTAGCAATGAAATTGATGACACTGCAATGTTTTTCAAGTACCTTGGTGTATGATACCAGCAATATATTATGCAACATCAGAATCAGAGCTAAAACATTAACTGAGAATAAGCAAAAAATCAAGGCTCATTTGAAATGGGCAAAGAACTTTGTCATGTTAGATATATGAGTTCTGGTCAGTACTTCAGATCTTGTAGCCCCTTAAAAAGTATATATGAAGCATTTTTTTTGCCTAGAAGTCACTGTAGGATCCCTGGGCATTGACAAGGGAATATCATTGTGTTGAATTAAAGTGAATGGAACTGAATTTCAATTGAAAATTTCATTGTGTTTTGGATATGTTATGATCCCAGCCCCCTCCTTTGTGAGAATCGCAAGAGCACCCGTTGAGGGGGGGTCAGTAGACCCAGGAAGTGGGAGAGAGAGAGAGAGACGTGCTGAATAGACACAGGAAGTGGGAGAGAGAGAAACGTGCCGAATAGCACGTATCACCGGGATGCAAAATAAGGCGACAGTGACTATTGTCTCATGGAGACCACGTGTAAAGCCCTCGGGCAAAGTGGGCTGGTTGAGAGAGAGAGATTGCATCATCCCAACCTGATTGACACCTGTGACCCCGTGAGGAAATATAAAGGAGGGTCTAAAGGGGACAGCCCCCTCAGACGCACCAAGAAGGCATGAGAGTGATCCCGCCGAAGTGGGAAGCCATTCTGAAGGAAGCCACATGCGTTAGATTCCGGGATTGGAATTTGTGGCTGGAATCACGGAAAACCGCTTTTAACTAACATCGGGGAGGGGGAACCCACGCTCCCCCGATTCAACGGAAGCTTCATAAAGACCCGGCAAGTCTTTCCTCTTCTCCCCAATCTCTCTCTCTCTCTGTCGCCCCACGTGAAACCCAGCGATTCCCAAAAGGCTGAAGCCTGCAGACTTCTGAGTGACTTTTATATTTCCAACGGACAATATATTATCCCCTAGACAACAGTAGAGCTCATTTCTTAATGATGATTATTACTATACCCGCGCCTTAGATTGAGTATTGACGACGTGCATTATCTGAATGTTTGTATTAACCTTACTTTTGTGCCCCTTTTCAAATAAAAACGTTTGAAAATAGTGACATCAGACTTCAACGGACCTCTCTATCTTTGCTGATAAGTTATCCAGTTACGGGATACGTAACAGATATTATTGCTGTCTCTGACTGGGATAAATTCCTACTCAGTAAGCATAAATTTATTGTACACTAAAATATCCTCTCCTTCTAACAGCAACTTCTCTATGAGTTGGCACAGGAGAGGACACTGAGGGCACATCACTGAAATTACAGGTCATATTTTCCAAAGCCTGGAGGCAAAACATATTCAGAAGGAATCTATCCTGTCTCCCAGGCCATATACAGAACCTCCATTGCCCAAGCTGATGCTACAGGAATTTTGAGTAGCAAAATACAAAATACAGGAGGAACTCAGCAGGTTGGGCAGCATCCATGGAAAGGAATAAACAGTTGACGTCTATTCTTTTCCATGGATGTTGCCTGACCGGCTGAGTTCTTCCAGCATTTTGTATGGAACTCTGGATTTCCAGCATCTTCAGAATCTCTTGAATTTATGATTTTCTACAGATATTCTTACTTCTGCTCCTGTACGAGCATTATTGGTACTGGAAGCCAATCAGGTTGCAGTCATCTCAAAGGTTTTCCTAAAATAATGTGAACCCATGTGTACCTAGGTTGCCAAACATACCATTCTACCCGCTGTTCCTGAATACAAGGACAAAAACATACAAAATACAAAGGAGAAAGTGTCACCCACTTTCTGAATCCAAAGCACCCATTTGGTGACACGGCAGAGTAGTTTCATGTTGGAGTTCCACTCAGTAATGGAGATAGAAAATATTTGAAGTTAGAAATTGGATCACTTGGAGGTGTAATTATGAAATCTGTGCTGGGTTTTGCATTTTATGTGTAGATATCAAAAATGCATTCATTCATGTGAGAATTATGCACCCAGAACGTTTGACCCAAATTTGACCCAGAACTTTTCAACAGCTGGTAGGCAAAAGTGGCCCTCATTTTTCAGTTTTAGAAAATTCTTTGCCATTTACAGAGAACAATATTTTCTTTGCACAATATTCATGGTAGCTGTTTTGTTGGAAAATCTCTTTAGTGGCACAAAAATGATCATGAAGGAACTTTAAGATTCTGAACCAGATACAGTATGCCTGATTACTTATTCTATCATTTTCGAGATCTGACTTTCAAGGAAGTCTTCCTAGTGATTAAGGACTACTACAAGGTCTTGAAATACTTGTTGCCTCTAAGTGAGATGGAGCAATCAATGTGTGAAAGAATAAAGCCTAGAAATAAAATATATTAATCTGGAGAACAAAATCAATTTATCAAATTTCATTGGTAGAGTTATTTTCACACATACCTTCCAAACAACTCATTGTTCTCCTGCTTTCGCTCCATCTATCTGCTTAATAGTACTCTGGTAGTTTGTATAGGCTTGTGTGATTGTCAGGAATAGAGATTTAATTTATCAGATGGCAGCTGGTGTCCTGAAGGAAAGGTTATGCTGACAATCCTGCTTTAGCTAAAAGAGGACCTTAAAAACAAATCACCAGAGTACCAAAATAGTTCAGTAATGTGTTAAAGATCTTGCTATTAAGTAACACACACAAAGTGCTTTAGGAACTCAGCAGGTCAGTTTAGGTTATGTACTATTAGGTTGCTGGATTTGTGGAAACTGCATTTCAACAATATTGACCCAATGTAATTAATCTACAAGCAAGGAAGATGAAGTTGCCAAAGCCTTGAATTTCATTGGTGTTGATTATAGAGAGAAGCTGGGACCCCAGGAAACATCAGAGCAGAAACAGTGCTTCTTCCATACGCATGGCAATATTACATAGAGCAACAGAGATGATCAAGGAAAGATCAATCCTTCTAGCTTGGACAAAGAATATCACATAGGCTGCATATGCCTACACAGAAGCCAGTGCTAATTTTTCTGTGGGTCCAGGCAAAGAATGTCTATCTCTCCTCATCCAACAAAGAAAGCAAAATTATTCCTCTTCTGACCTTCTATCCTAAATTTGCATGCTGAGTTCATTGGTTTATGATGTAATGTCAGTGCCACAATGTCATTGAAATACAATCTGCTAATTTGAAGAAGGCACTTATCAGTTTCAGGTGGATGTGCTTGCTGTCTGCCCAGGAATGAAGGTCAAAATTCCTGAAGATTGATTGGCCACCAAATGATTATATAAAATAAAAACTGGTTTCTGTTGAATGAGTCCATCTAATGTCATCCATTATTTATCATCTGTTGAACTCAAATTTTCAATGGCATTTCTGCAAGTATAGGAGCTTCCTCCTTACTGAAAACCTCTGTCACAACTACTAATCTTCACATGCATCATTATAAAATGGCAGTCCAAGCTTTCATCATTGGATAAATGATGACATATCAGAAAAATTCTCTATGCCGCCCATGTACTCTTGATGTGTCTTCTTTGTTTCCAAAGGAGGCTGAAAGTAATGCTACCAAAAATGCGAACAGATGTGGTGCAACATATGAAAATCCTGATCTTGCATAATTATTTTTCTGCAGGAAATTGATAGCAGACTGAAAAACTTGGGAGATCAGTATTACGCTTGGAGGTTGCTTAGCAACTGAAGCTTGGTTGGAGCTCAAAAGCTGCTATCATAGAATTGGAATCAGAATCAGGTTTATTATCACTGTCTTATTTGATATGAAATATGTTGTTTTATGGCAAAGAAATAAAATTACTATAAATTACAAACTAAGTAGTGCAAAAAAAAGAAACGATTAGATATTGTTCATGGGTTTAATGGGTCGTTCAGAAATCTAATGATGGAGTGGAAACAGCTGCTCCTGATCAATGAATATGTGTCTTCAGGCTCCTGTCTCTCCTTTCTGATGATAGTATTGAGAAGAAGGCATGTCCTGATGGTGAAAGTCATTAATGACAGATGGTACCATCTTGAGGCACTGCTTCTTGAAGAGGATCTTAATGGTAGGGAGGTATGCGTCCATGATATAGTGGCAGAGTCTATATCCTTGTGTAGCCTCTTGTGATCTTGTCCATTAGAGCCTCCTTGCCAGACTGTGATGCACAAAGTTGGAACGTCCTCCACTGCACATCTATAGAAAATTTGCAAGACTCTTTGGTGGCATATCAAATCTCTTCAAACTAGAACCCCTTGCATGACTTCTTCTTGATTAGACCAATGAATTGGAGATGTTGATGCCAAGGAACTTGAAGCTGCTCATTCTGTCTACCGCTGGGTGTTTTCCCTACCTTTTCTTCCCTGAAGTCCTGAGTTAATTCCTTGATCTTGCTGATGTAAAATGTGAGATTATTGTTAACAAATTACTCAATTAGCTGTTTTTCTAACTCCTACATGCCTCCTTATTGCCACCAAAGATTTTACCAACAACATCTGTGAATGTATAATTGTGCTTAATCTGTACTTATCCATTAAGGCACAAGTATAAGGAGAGTAGAGCTGTGGGCTATGCATGGAACTTACATGTGTACCTGTGTTGATAGTCAGTGAGGACATGTTATCATTGATCTATACTGACTCTTGTCTTCTGATCAGGAAGTTGAGGATCCAGTTGCAGAGAGAGCTACAGAGGACTGGGTATAGGAGCTTCATGAATAATTCTGAGAATTTGATGGTATTGAACATGGAATTGTAAAGAATAAACAACTGCTTGTTGTTTGTTTTGCTGTTCTCTAAGTGCTCCAAGGTCAAACTGAGAGCCAATGAGACTACATCTGAATTAGATCTGTTACTGCAGTATGCAAATTACTGTGGTCCAGGTCCTGACTCAGACAGGAGTTAATTCTAGCTATGACCAACCTCTTACGGTACTTCATTACAATAGATGTGAGTGCAACAGGTTGATGGTTGCCGAGGCAGCTCATCTTGTTTTTCTTGTGCACCAGTGTGATTGCTGGCTTTTTGAAGCAGGTGGGAAACTCAGACTGCAGCTGCCAGAGGCTGAAGATGTCGTTGAACACTTCAGCCCATTGGTTGTATAGGTTTTCAAAGTGCATTGGCTCGTTAGCACTTTTCGATGTGTTCTGTAAAATCAAATTCTATATTTATATAATCACAGTGAATGTCCCAAGATGCTTCATAAATGAAATAGTCAGTCAAATCTGATTATGACCCACTAAAGGAAAGGTAAGTAAAAGCTGGACTAGCTAGTAATGAATTGCAAATCACTGCAGATGCTAGAATTCGAAACAAACACAACTGCTGAAGAATAAGCTGTAGAAACTCAGCACGTGGAACAATATCTATGGGAGGAAATTAATTGTCATTACTTTAGATTGACACCTGGCCATTCAACCAGTAATGTCAAAGGTTCCTTTCCTCCCACCGATGCTGCTCACCCCATTGAGTTCCTGCAGCAGATTGTTTATTGCTCTGGATTCCAGTATCTAAAGTCTCTTGAGTCTGCTTGAAGAACTGAAGAATTCAAGCAACATCTGTGGAAAGGGAAAGTAGTTTTAATTTTGGGTTGAAGCTCTTCATCATAGCACAATGATCACAAGTTTTATTTTTCACCAATGCTGATTGACCAGTTGAGATTTTCCAGATTTTCTGTTTTTGCTTGATTAAGCAGGTAGGTTTTAAGGAGTTTCCAAGCAGTAAAGTCTGGCAGGGAGGTTTATGGATGCATTTCACAGTTGAAGGTACAGCTTTGTAGTGATGAAAATCAGGATGCAGAAGGAACCAGAATAGGGAGAAGTTCAGAAGTCATGGAGAGATGAAGGATTGTGATAAGTCCTTGGAGGAATTCAGAAATATGGATAACAGTTTTAAAGCATTTTATACCCCATCATCAAACATATTTGGATGTTTGTTTTACTTCCTTGATGAATAGTGAGCAAACTGTCTTTTTAGAGTTAAAGACAAAAGTCATTAAAATCAAGGTTTGTACCATCTGGTACCAGCAAATGTGTGCAGAGTTCTGTATTCATTTCTTTCTCTAATGGTATGATAATAGCAAGGAATTGTAAACTCTTCTCAAAGAACTTGGCAACAGTCTTTCACAGGAAGGAATTTTGAGTTTGTGTGGGGAGGACTGGCAGGCATGAAATGTATATTTATAGTGAAAGCAAGCTTATTTACTGTGTATTAGCCATGTTCTCCTTTCTATGGCTGCTTGCTATGCTTATACATATCCTTAGCTTCTACTTGTTTTACTCTTGAAAGAGGGAGATTGTTGACTTACTCCTCTTCATCATCTTGCAAAGCTTCTGGAAATAGTATACCATCCTTCATTACTTCATTATAACTGTATGAAGCTACAATAATCCTTGGCACTGTTACTGGTCTGCATCAAGGGACCACCTCAAATTTATACGAGCAGGTAAATCAAGGCATGGGAATTTCTGTGGCTTACATCAGTAGCAAAGGCATCACTGTATCTGCTGTTCCTCTCTGAATATTTTACTGGTTATCATGCAGGCATAGCTATAACTGTTAATTAAATATTGGAATATGTCATTCTAAATTAGGTGGGTTAAAATGATAAATTGTTGTATGATAAAATTTTCATAGCAGCTTCCTGGATATCTAGCTTTGATGTGCAGGGTAAGTAGAACAACGTTGCCTGCTAGCTGAATATTAAAATAATTAAAACCTTTCCTACTTAAGAGAATATGAGCTGAATCAATTATTCATTAAATCAGTGAAAATCTGCAAAGCTTAGAGTGTGAATACAGACACAGAAGAATGTTTTATATACACACACACACACACACACACACCATATATCCCGTACATATACGCACACACATATACATATATACACTGTGGATTCCGGTTAATCAGGCCATTAGTTAATTGGAACAGCCATTTATTTGGGACAACTCATAAAGAACAAAAAAAAAATTGAGAAAGTAACCGGGACTCCCTTCGGTTATTGCGCTGCTGTGCTGTTTAATTGGGGTAGGAGACTGTTGCTGACGAGTTTCTAACTTGCATCAGTTGCATGTACTTGTGTGGTTGTTAGATGCTACACAATGCATGGAGTGATCAGTTTTTAATTAACATTAGTAGTCCATGTTCCTGTTCAAAAGGCAATGATTTTTTTGCCAGTAACAGTTAGTGAAAAATAAGCAGTGAGACAGTTCAGAAATGTTCTGCTCACTGTGGTTTCAAACATTCAAGCTTGGATATGCCAGAAATGACCAGGAGGGAGAATGAAACGAATCATTAGAAAGGGGTGACATAGGATCGGAAGGTGTAGTGTCTCTGAGCTGAGTTAAGAAATGGAAAGGGTAAAAGGACCCTAATGGCAGTTGTTTACAGGCCTCTAAACAGCAGCCAGGATGTGCATTACAAAATATAAGGATATATCAGCTCCTACTTTGTCACAATGGTTCTCTCAAGTGATGCTGTGTCTTAGCTTGGAGAAAATTAGAAGCCGAACCTTTGATTTGATTTTGAGAAGAGATTGGGCTCATTTGCTCGTTATTATCATTTCAGTTAATTGATAGATTTTCTCCACGATCTAAACGTAATTTTTTTAATATATCTTTTTCTCTTGTTGGTGGTTTGATGTTTATTTTTAGAAGCTTTTTGTATGACGCATGGCTCCGGGGTTGTACCTCCAATGGGTTTCTTTCTTTTTCCTCACTTTTCTTGCTTAGTAGGGTTTTTTTTATTCACAAAAATTTTCAATCCTTAAGATAATTTCTTCTTTTTTGAGGCATTGTAAGTGTTGTTACTTCGTTGTACTTGTGCTATTTTTGAATAATAATAATAATAATAAAAAGATTTGAAAAGAAAGACAAAATACAGCAGGAGATAAAAAAAAAGGCGTGTCAGAAGGGCAACAACATGATAATCGTTGGGGATTTTAACATGAGAGTGGATTGCAAATCCAGGCTATACTGGACCTCAAGAGAGGGAACTTGTAAAAGGCATAAGGGAAGGCTTTTTAGAACAGCTTGTTGTTGAGCCCACTAGGGGATCGGCTGTGCTGGATTGGGTGTTCTGCAATGATCCAGAGGTGATAAGAGCACTTGAGGTTAAGGAACTGTTAGGAAACAGTGATCACAATCTGATTGAGTTCACTTTGAAATTTGAGAAGGGAGAAACTAAATTCCAATGTGTAGGTATTTCAGTTGAATAAAGGAAATTGCAATGGTATGAGAGGGGAACTGGCTAAAGTTGACTGGAAAGACACACTAGCAGGAAGGACAGCAGAGAAGCAATGGCTGGAGTTCCTGTGAAAAATGAGGGAAGTGCAAGACTGATATATTCTAAATATGAAGAAATTTTTGAATGGAAGAGGGACAGTACCGTGGCTGACAAGTGAAGTCAGAGCCAAAGTAAAAGTAAAAGGGAGGGCTTACAATGAAGCCAAAGCTAGTGGAAAGTTAGAGAATTGGGAAGATTTTTAAAATTTACAGAAGGAAACTAAGAAGGTCATTCGGAAGGAAAAGATGAACTATGAGAGGAAGCTGGTGACTAATATCAAAGAGGATACTAACAGGTTTTTTAAGTATATAAAGGGTAAAAGAGAGTTGAGGGTAGATATAGGACCAATAGAAAATGACAGTGGGGATATTGTAATGAGAGATGCAGAGATGTCAGAGGAACTGAATGTGTATTTTGCATCAGTCTTCACAATGGAAGACATCTGCAGTATACCGGACATTCAAGAGTGTCAGGAATGTGAAGTATGTGCAGTGAAAATTACGATGGAGAAGGTACTCAGGAAGCTTAATGGTCTGAGGGTGAATAAATCTGGACCTGATGGAATGCACCCTTGGGTTCTGAAGGAAGTGGCTGGAGAGACTGAGGAGGCATTAACAATGATCTTTCCAGAATCGATAAATTCTGGCATTGTACTGGATGACTGGAAAATTACAAATGTTACTCCGCTATTTAAGAAGGGTGTGAGGCAGCAGAAAGGAAGCTATAGACCTGTCAGCCAGACATCAATAATAGGGAAGTCTTTGGGATCGATTGTTGGGGATGAGATTACGGAATACCTGGAGGCTCATGGTAAGATAGGCCGAAGCCAGCATGGTTTCCTGAAAGGAAAATCCTTCCTGACAAACCTACTGCAATTTTTTGAGGAAATTACAAGCAGGGTAGACAAAGGAGATGCAGTGAATGTGGTGTACTTGGATTTTCAGAAGGCCTTTGACAAGGTGCCGTACTTGAGGCTGCTTAGCAAGATAAGAGCCCATAGAATTACAAAGGAGTAACTAGCATGGGTGGAGCATTGGCTGATCAGCAGAAAACAGAGAATGGGAATAAAGGGATCCTATTCTGGCCTGCTGTCAGTTACCAGTGGAGTTCCACAGGGGTCTATGTTGTGAATGCCGCTTTTTACGATGTATGTCAATGATTTGGACTATGGGATTAATGGATTTGTGGCTAAATCTGCTGATGATACAAAGATAGGTGGAGGAGCGATTAGTGTTGAGGAAACAGAGAGCCTGCAGAGAGACTTAGATAGTTCAGGGGAATGGGCAAAGAAGTGGCAAATGAAGTACAATGTTGGAAAGTGTACGGTCACTTTGGTGGAAGAAATAAACGGGCAGACTATTATTTAGCTGGGCAGAGAATTCAAAATGCAGAGATGCAAAGGGACTTGGGAGTCCTTGTGCAGGATACCCTAAAGGTTAACCTCCAGTTTGAGTTGGTGGTGAAGAAGGTGAATGCAATGTTGGCATTCATTTCTAGAGGTATAGAGTATAAGAGCAGGGATGTGATGTTGAGGCTCGATAAGGCACTTGTGAGACCACACTTGGAGTATTGTGTGCAGTTTTGGGCTCCTTATTTTAGAAAGGGTACACAGACATTGGAGAGGGTTCAGAGAAGGTTCACGAGAATGATTCTAGGAATGAAAGGATTACCATATGAGGAATGTCTGGCAGCTCTTGGGCTGTATTCCCTGGAATTCAGGAGAATGAAGGGGGATCTCATAGAAACATTCCAAATGTTAAAAGGCCTGAACAGATTAGATTTGGCAAAGTTATTTCCCATGGTAGGGGAGTCTAGGACAAGAGGGCACGACTTCAGGATTGAAGGATGTTCATTTAGAACAGAGATGCGGAGCAATTACTTTAGTCAGAGGGTGGTAAATCTGTCGAATTTGTTGTCATGAGTGGCTGTGGAGGCCACGTCTTTGGGTGCATTTAAAGCAGAATTAGATGGGTTATTGATTAGCCAGGGCATCAAAGGGTATGGGGAGAAGGCAGGGGAGTGAGGATGACTGGAAGAATTGGATCAGCCTATGGTTGAATGGTGGAGCAGACTCAATGGGCCAAATGGCCCACTTCTGCTCTTATATTTTATGGTCTTATGGTCACTACTTTAACAAGTTAGGAGCTATGAAGAATTTGAAGGTATTGACAATCATTTTCAATGTTACAATTAAAATGAAGATTTGGAGAATGCAATCATCTAAAGCATTGTATGGAGGCAGCCTTTTACTTGCACTTGGTGCCTCAAATGATTTTGTTCATTTACAGTTAATCATAAGAACCCGGCAGATGAATTCCTCTGTTGCTAACTAATAGGAACTAATAGACAGTTTTACAGCACTGTAGAGGTTTTGGTAGGGTTTTAATTTGTTCCGTAATTCATTTAAATACAGTACATAAATTATTACCCATTTAAATGGTAGTTTGTCTTTTTATACCTAACTATTTCTAAGAAACTTCGGCTAATTGAGGCAGCTGCTTAATTGGGCCAAAATGTACTGGTCCCAATGTGTCCCAATTAACTGGAATGCCTGATACTGTATACTGTATATATTTATGCAAATCAAGCAATGGATCTACACCAATTTACTTGCCCCTATACATTGGTTAGAAATAGAATTGCAGAGCTCCCCTGATACAATCAAATGTGGCTTTCATGAAGAAATAATGCTCAGTTGTTTTAGTCACTTGATTCTAGGTGGAAATATTTTTGTATAAAGAAATACTCAAATATGTTACTTGACTGATGAAGATCAAGTGTCTTCCTGTCATAGAGCTATGGTAAGGGGAAACAGGACCTTAAGCCCAAAGTGCCTACCTGAGCTAGTCCCATTTGACTGTGTTACCCTATTTTCCTAAACCTTTCTTTTCTATGTACCTGTCTAAAGATGTAAAAAAAAATTGAAATTGTCTGTGCCTCTGTAACTTTTTCTAACAGCTTGTTCCATATGCCGACCATTCACCATGTGAAAGACTTGTCTCTTGTTTCCCGTTCAATATTTCACCTCTCACCTGTAAATTTGGATAGGCTTATCCTGGGGTAAAAAGCTGTGACAATATATGCTATAAATGGCCCTCATAACTTTATGTCTTTGTAAAGTCACCACTCAACCTCAACACTGCAAGCAATACAGTCCCAGACTTTTGTATTTTTCCTTATAACTCAAGAATCTAATCCTTGTGAATCTTAGCTGCACCCTCTCTAACTTAATTACACCCTTCCAATACCAAAGCTTCCCAAACTGCACACTGTCTCACCAATGTTTTTGTTACGAATCCCATAACTGGGTATCTTACCAGCAAAGATAGGAGTATCCTTTGAAGTCTGATGATACTATTTTTAACAGTATTTATTAGTAAAAATACACAAGAATAATATCAATGCAAATATACGGATAATATATGTCATCAATACCAAACCTAAAAATGTGGGTATAATAATAATCAATAAGAAATAAGCTCTATCGTTGTCTAGGAGATAATGAATTGTCCGATGGAAATATAAAGTTCAGTTCAGTTCATGCAGGCTGTGGTAGTTGTTGATCACTGTGTTGCAATTGTTGGAGAGAGAGAGGGAGAGAGAGAGAGAGAGAGAGAGTAACTTGCCGACTTTCCTTTTACGATCTTGATCCGTCGATGCGTTGTTATTGTGGCCATGCACGTATGACCCCTCCGTCCTTTAGCTAGACTGTTCCGTGGAGGACTCGTCACCCAGGCAAGGGTGGACACACACACAAGCCCCCACCGATCTCGTAGTGTCTCTCCTGGTGTGTCTGAGGGGTGTTCCCCAGACCCTACTTTTATCCCCACTCATGGGGTCTCAGGTGTCAATCAGGTTGGGATGATGCAACACATCAACCAGACCACTCTGGTTGCCCTCTGAGGGGTTTCAATGAATAGAACAGTACTCAATACACAATTCCTTCTTCAAGAGACAATAGCAATAATCTCTCTCTTTGTCAATAGGAGACATTCCAACCTTTGTGTATCCCTGTGTTGTCTCTCTCTCATTACTGACATGAGCTGTTTATCTCTCTCATTTCCTTGGTATCAGACCTGAAATAATAGCGATTTTGTGATTCTCAAAAGGGGGGGGGGAGCATTGGCGATCCTGTACCCTTCTGCCCATCTGAGTTGCTCATCACCACCACTTTCTTCACCACCCCGCCAACTGTGTCATCAGGGAACTGAGCTTTCTGTTCTTGTCTCTGGTCATCTGTACATCTTTCTGCAAAACCTTCTCGAGCACTCATGCTGAAAAACTTTTGCATTTGGTCTATGGATCCTGGTTAATTGGTGAAGTTTGGTAAGATTTGCTTTTAGTGATATGTCAGTGAATATTCCATATTCATTTTCTTGCCCTAAAGTGAGAAGCACAGCTATTAGGAAATTCCGTTCCCAGTGTATACCATTTGTACATACAGAGTGATTGAGTATAACCAAGGCCAAAATTCTTAACTAAATCTTCAAAGCACTGAGCAATGATAGCTATAAACAAAGTAAAGCATAATTTTCCATAACAATACACAGGAATGCTTTTTGAAATTATTTTAAATCACAAGAATCTATTGTTTAGGTTTGGAACAGAAAGAGAAGTGTATTAAAAGTGTTTTAAACATTGTCTTGCCTTGTGCTTAATGGTCTTTTTAGGAGATGTTAATAAAAATGGTGTTTTTTTAATTCCATATGGTAGATGCCTCTAAAATAATATTTCACTTGCTGGGAACATGAAATGGAGGCCACAAATGTAGGCTGTATATCAAGAAGGGCATATTGTTACAGGTACTCACATTTTAAACTAGTGTATCTGTGTTGATATAGCAGTAATTTATTTTAAAGGGCAATGAAATGGTTTTCCATTTTAGGCAATAATCTATGATTAATTATTGAGATAATGAGTCCATAAAGTTCAGAGACTTTGAATAATGGGTTACCTCATAACCCTGAGGGAAAATTTTAGCTTTCTTTTGTATTTATATATTTCTCAAAGAACTTGAAACAATGAGACATTAATCATTCCCCTGGCCATTGCAACCAGAGGAATTTCTCCATTTTCAGCCAATGTATCTTGGAGTTAGTTTTAGGGCAGAACAGTAGCATAGTGGTTAGTGTAATACTCTACAACACCAGATGTAAGATTGGGGTGCAATTCCAGCCCTACTGTGTGTAAGTAGTTTGTATGTTCTCCCCATTACTGTGTGGGTTTTCTTTGTGGGCTTTGTTTTCCTCCCACAATACAAAGACATACAAGTTAGGGTTAGTAAGTGTTGGCACTGGAAGCAGAGCAACACTTCTGGACATTGTCGGTCATTGATGCAAAAAGATGCATTTCACTCTATGTTTTGATGTTCCAATGTATAAGTGACAAAATAAAAAAATAATCTTTAATTCTTAGGAGTGACAATACCACAATTTTCTGATGTAGGATAAACTTACACAAAATAAATGAAATAATTGTTAAATGTCTAAACCCCAAATGTTTCATATCCTCTGTGTTGTACAGATTTTCTGTTAACTCAATTAACTACTCAATGATATTTATAGTTAAATTCTGAGAGATTTCAATTTGATAGACATGTTATGTTTTATTAAATAAGCCACCTTTATGTCATGTGCAAGTACAGGTATTATGTTATGCAGTAATATTAAACTGTCAAATAAATAAAAAATCATTACCATCTTTGGAACATGTAGTTATTGACATCTAAATGTGTCAGAGAGAGAGACATTGCTAAATTATGTTTCCCGAACTGTGGAATTGTATTATGTTCAAAATGTACATCTAACAAAAGTGCAAGGATGTAAGCTACACATTTCCATTAAAGGGCTCTATATTATTACAGGTCCAAAAACTATTAGTGTTATGAGTCACACTGCAAATGGCAAACAGCTTTCATTTAGTATTTCTATTTCTTGAACAGATGCATTGGTGGTAACATTAGAGCAGTTTTGGTTTAAGCATGAGCAGATGGTTTTCAAAGCTTTAATAGCACAATATTCATTGTATAACTTTCCTTTTTGAAAGACTTTTACATTTACTCCACATCCCTCAATCATCATCAAAAATAGTTTATTTTTGGTGGACTTCAACAAATGTCTTTCTTCAGCAGACATAGGGAACGATTGTGCAATATATCTGGTCTGCAAGGGACATTGAGAAGTCTTTTTGGAAAAAAATAATAATGCCACACAAGGTCAGTGTTGTATGGAAATATTTTTCATAACACCTGTGGTGAACTACATATACCTGTCTGGACACGCCCTTCCCCCCCCCCCCCCCCCCCCCCGCTGACTACTCCTGTGGCTCCTCCCACTGACCCCTCTATAAGTAGAGGCACTGCTCCTTCCTCAGTCTCCAGGATGTTGTGTGATGGTCTCTTGCTGCTAACAGTGCTTTCTTCCAGCTAATAAAAGCCTACCTTGACTCACGTCTCCAAGAGTTATTGATGGTGCATCAATTTTATTAGCTGGAAGTTTTAAAACATGGAGAATATTTTATGTCCAGAAAAATTGGACATTGATCCTCAAGCCCCAGAAGCAGCTATTGCCTTTGAACTCTGGCTTGCATGCTTCCAATCATACCTGGAATAGATTCCCGTCAGTGAGCCTGCTATCATGCACAAAATCCTCCTCTCCAGAGTCAGTCCGAAGGTATACCCCCTTATCAGGGACTTGCCGACCTACCAAGGGGCACTTGACGCCCTCAAAAGACAGTACCTGCGGCCGGTGAACACCATCTACGCAAGACATCGCTTAGCGACGCGGCGGCAGTGGGCCGGAGAGTCGAGAGCTGAGTTTGTCCGAGCCCTACAGACACTTGTGCGGGCCTGTGACTGCAGGGGACTGACAGTGGAACAGCATGTGGAGCTCCTGGTACGAGACGCCTTTGTTACGGGGATCAGGTCAGTGTCCGTACGCCAGCGGCTGCTGGAAAATGCCGATCTTACCTTACGCTCGGCGATCGAGCTGGCCTACACGCTGGAGGCTGCTCTTCACAACGCTGACGCTGTCCAGCCCCGTGGACACCGCAGACCCTGCCACCCGGCCAATCGACCACAGCTGCTGCCAGTCACAAGTCCGCGCAGTGTTACTTCTGCAGACTCTAAAAGCACCCCCGAAAATGCTGCCCGGCCCGAGAAGCAACCTGCTCCAGCTGCAGAAAGAAGGGCCATTTTGCCAATGTCTGTAAGTCTAAATCACGAGCGGGGTCGAGCAGTGCCGCGTGCGAGGCATGGGGGCGGCCATCTTGGTCGCTGCCATCTTGCCTGCCCACCTCGTGCGAGGCATGGGGGCGGCCATCTTGGTCGCTGCCATCTTGCCTGCCCACCTCGTGCGAGGCATGGGGGCGGCCATCTTTGTCAACGCCACCTCGCCCCGCCTCCAACCCACGGGTGCTTACCGGGCACCAAAACGGTGATTCAACTCTGGCCTCCGTAACCCTTGATCAAAGTGCCCCACACCAGCTTGCAAGGTCAATGATGGACATCCTGGTAGAGGGGCACAGGACTAGCTGCCTGTTTGACACGGGCAGCACTGAGAGTTTTATTCACCCGGATACGGTGCAACGCTGCGGACTCGTAACACAGCCGGTAAGCCAGCGGTTCACCATGGCTTCAGGGTCACATTCCACAGACATCCGGGGTGTTGTGTAGCGACATTGGTGGTGCAGGGCACAGAATATTGGGACTTTGCGCTACTGGTCATGCTTCAACTGTGTGCGCCTGTGCTATCAGGGCTGGACTTCCAGAGCCACCTAAAAAGTGTGACTTTGGCATATGATGGGCCCCTCCCACCACACACTCTCAGGAATCCTCAGTTTTGTGGGACTTCATCATATACCCCGCTACTGACCACAAAAACACACCGACCCACACATCCCACCCAGCACCATGCCGACAGCTGCGCTACTGACACCACTTGCAGCCTCTCCACCCTCAAGATCCCTCCCCCACCGCTGTTCACCAACCTGACCCCCAACTGTAAATCTGTGGCAACTAAAAGCAGGAGGTACAGCATGGGGGACAGGGCCTTCATTCAGTTGGAGGTGCAGCGGCTGCTCAGGGAGGGGATCACTGAGCCAAGCACTAGTCCTTGGAGGTCCCAGGTGGTTGTTGTTTGGACCGGGCAGAAAAATAGGATGGTCGTGGACTATAGCCAGACCATCAATAGGTTCACGCAGCTTGACGTGTACCCCTACACCGCATCGCGGATTTGGTCAACCAGATAGCTCAGTGCAAGGTGTAATCGACCATAGATCTGAAATCCGCTTACCACCAGCTCCCCATCTGCCCGGAGGACCGCCCCTACACCGCCTTCGAGGCTTTGAGGCGGGCAGCAGGCTCTATCACTTCCTGCGCGTCCCCTTCGGTGTCACGAATGGTGTCTCTGTCTTCCAGAGGGAAATGGACCGGATGGTGGACCAGTGCCAACTGAAGGCCACATTTCCATATCTGGATAACATCACCATCTGCAGTCACAATTGGCTGGATCAACACCAACTTCTAACGATTTTTCCAAGTGGCCAAAGTTCTGAACCTTACTTATAATAGGGACAAGTGTGTGTTCAGAACCACTCGACTCGCTATCCGTGGGTATGTCGTGGAGAACGGGGTCATTGGCCCTGATCCCGACAATATGCACCCCCTGTTAGAACTCCCTCTTCCCACCACCCTCAGGGTCCTAAGACAGTGCCTGGACTTCTTTTCCTATTACGCCCAATGGGTCCCTCATTACGCAGACAAGGCCCGCCCTCTGGTCGTCCACCACATTTCCCCTCTCTGCCGAGGCCCATGCGGCCTTCAGCCGCATTAAAGGGGACATTGCCAAAGCAACGATGCATGCGGTGGATGAGACCATTCCCTTCCAAGTAGAGAGTGACACCTCCGACTTTGCGCTGGCTGCTACCTTCAATCAGGCAGGCAGGCCAGTAGCATTCTTTTCTCGTGCCCTTCAAGGCCCTGAAATTCGGAACTCCGTGGTGGAGAAAGAGGCCCAGGCCATAGTGGAAGCTATTAGGCACTGCAGGCACTATCACGCCGGCAAAAGGTTCACCCTGCTGACCGACCAGTGCTCAGTTGTGTTCATGTTCAGTAACCATCAGCGGGGCAAAATCAAAAATGATAAAATTTTGCGGTGGAGAATAGAACTCTCCACCTACAACTATGATATACCGGCCTGGAAGGCTCAATGAGCCCCCTGATGCCCTATCCCAGGGAGCGTGTGCCAGCGTGCAGTTCAACCAGCTATACGCCCTCCATGCAGATCTTTGCCACCCGGGGGTCACCCGATTTTACCATTTTGTGAAAGCCTGGAACCTGCCTTACTCCCTTGAGGACATCAGGACGATGACCAGGGACTGCCAAATCTGCGCTGAGTGCAAACCGCACTTCTACCCTCCTGAAAAGGCACAACTTATCAAGGCCACCTGCCCCTTTGAGCAACTGAGTGTTGACTTTAAGGGCCCCCTTCCCTCCACTGACTGCAATGTTTACTTTCTCAACATTATCGACGAGTACTTGCGGTTCCCCTTTGCCATTCCCTGCCCCAACACCACTGCCACGTCCATCATAACAGCCCTGCGCCAGCTCTTCTCTCTGTTCGGATATCCCTGCTATATTCACAGTGATAGAGGGTCCTCCTATATGAGTGATGAGCTGCGCCAATATCTGCTGGCTAGGGGTATTGCTACTAGTAGGACCATGAGCTATAATCCCCGGGGAAATGGACAGGTGGAGAGGGAGAATGCCACAGTATGGAAGCCCACACTTTTAGCCCTTAAGTCAAAGGGGTTGCCGGTCTCTCGAAGGCAGGATGTCCTCCCCAAGGCACTCCACTCCATCTGCTCTCTGTTATGTACATCCACCAATGCCACCCCTCATGAGTGCCTCTTTGCTTTTCCCAGGAAGTCTGCCACTGGGACCACCCTACCGGCTTGGCTGACGTCCCCAGGGCCAGTGCTGCTCCAGAAACATGCGAGGAGCAATAAATACTCCCCGCTGGTCAAGAGGGTTCACCTACTACATGCGAACCCCCAGTATGCCTACGTGGTCTTACCTGATGGGCGGGAGGACATGGTCTCCGTACGCGACCTGGCACCCACAGGAGCAGCAGAGCACTACCCTGAACACTCCACGGTAACTATGAACCCTGTACCCACCGAGGTGTATACCCACCTGACACCGCGCACACCAAGCCCTACACAGACTCCTCACGACACTCCCATACTGGGCGCCTCGCACACGCATGAGGGATCACTGACGCCTAATGGGCTGACACCTCAAGTCAGGCCGGAACCAGCACAACCACTGTCTCCGGTGCAATCACCACTGGTGCTACATAGATCGCAGTGACAGATTCGACCACCTGATAGACTTAACCTGTAAATATACTTGTAAGAAACTTCGCTCCATGGGGACTCTCTTTTAAAACAAAGGGGGTTGAATGTGGTGAACTACATATAGCTGTCTGGATATGTCCCCTCCTGCTGACTGCTCCTGTGTAAAGGTGATTGGAGGCACTGCTCTTCCCTCAGTCTCCAGGATGTTGTGTGATGGTCTCTTGCTGCTAACAGTGCTTTCTTCCAGCTAATAAAAGCCTACCTTGACACACGTCTCCAAGAGTTATTGATGGTGCATCAACACCCTCAATGGTAAGGATGAACAAACAGCTACTGTATCTACCCACAGTCTGTGGTTTCCAGGCTGCAAACGTATGACAATGGAATGGCATTATGGATAACTTAAGTTGTAGGGAAAGCAGAACAGGAGTTGTCATGAATGCTATTGTGCCTTGGTACAGTACAGTACTAAGGGGTGATAGAGTTTTTGCTTGAATTGCATAGTAAACTAATGAATGCAAAAGATGCCATGCAATTATTCAAAGGAGAGCAGGAGAATATTTTGGTATTAAGGCCAGCACGTATTGGTACTAATTAAATACCTCTTAACCAGTACCATTAAAACTAATTAAGTAGGTATTTGTTGTGATGGAGCTTTTCTTTGCATGTTGAGGGCAATATGGAGGAGAGATGTGCTGATTCTTCTCTTTGTCCATGCATCATGGAGGTACAAAGTCATACAACACAGAAATGAGCCCCTTGAACCCCAGGGTCAATTCTGACTATCAAACATCTGATTTTACACTAATCTGTTTTATTCTTCTCATATTCCCCCAAAATCCCCCAGGATCCACCAGTCAGGATGCCAGGGACTACAGTGATCAATTTTTGAGGTGTGGAAAGAAACTAATGCACCCAAGAGAAAGTGACCTGGTCACATGGAGAAGTTACAAACTCCACACTGAATCTGGGTTGCTAGAGTATCTCTGTTAGCCGAATCAGTGGATCACTATCACTATCCATGGCATTTCAGTTCCCTCAAACAATGTTTGCATTTCTGATATCAAAATGCTGTTACAATGTGGAATACATCAGTTTTCCAGTCCATGACAAAATGCTGCAGATCATAAGGAGCTTTGGAAGTTGTGGGCCAGGGTTTGTATCCCATTTACCTTGGCGATAGAAATGTGGATGATATCCAGATCAGTTGCTATAATTTTAGACTTACATAAAATAAAACACTTGCCCATATTGTTTCTTGTTTTGTATTTTTGATCAGCATTAAATGGTAAATTATGAATTATCTTTAAAAGATGAAGATAATGATGCAAAGTACTCTTTTAATATGAAGGGTATTGACCCAAAACATGTTCGTTATTAATCACCTGAATGTTTGCAATTGTAAATCAAAGCTTTCAAACCTGAATTGAAAGTATATATAAAAAGACAATAATATTACAAGATGTTACAAATCAGAATTGAGTATATTTCATTGTTATATTCAGAGAACTTATATTATATTCTATTGTATTGGAAGTGCCAGAACAGACCTCAATTTATTAGTAAATTTGAACCGGCCGAAGAAATCCTTATTATGTTAATAGAAATGAATTCCATTTATTTGGAAAATTTAATATACTATATAAACGAGGTAGTGGCCTTAAGTATTTATAACTTGAAGGAAGGAATTGAATATACTCTAAGCACATTTTTTGACAATACAATAATATATAGAAACGAAAGTTGTGATAAGATAGAAAGAACCTGTAAAATTTTATAGTAAAGTTAAATGAACAGGTTGTAAATTAGCAGATGGATTATAAAATGGGAAACGTGAAATTATCCACTTTGGAAAAATGAATGCAATCACTATTATTTAACCATAAAACACTACAGCACAGTACAGGCCCTTCAGCCCTCCATGTTGTGCTGACCCATATAATCCTTAAAAAAAAGTACTAAACCCACACTACCACATAACCCTCCATTTTACTTTCATCCATGTGCCTGTCCAAGAGGCTCTTAAATACCCTTAATGTGTTAGCCTCCGCCACCATTCCTGGCAAGTCATTTCAGGCACTCACAACCCTCTGTGTAAAAAAACTTACCCCTGATGTCTCCCCTAAACTTTCCTCCCTTAATTTTGTACATATGCCCTCTGGTGTTTGCTATTGGTGCCCTGGGAAACAGGTACTGACTATCCACCCTATCTATGCCTCTCATAATCCTGTAGACCTCTATCAAGTCCTCTCTCATTCTCCTACGCTCCAAAGAGAAAAGTCCCAGCTCTGCTAACCTTGCTTCCTATGACTTGTTCTCCAATCCAAGTGGTGTGACGTGAATATTGTTGATGCCCCTAAGCATAATAGTACAGTATATGAAACACAAAAAGTTAGCAGGTATGAACAAGTAATTTGGAAGATGAATGGATTTTTGACCTCTATTGCAAGGGATATGGAGTGGAACAATACGGGAATGGGGAATTTTAAATCGAATGAGTGAGACTATATATGGAGCATAGCATGGAATTCTCTTCTCCGTATTTGAAAAAAATTATATACAGAGGGTTGAGTAGTTTGATTGTTGGGATGCATGGGGCTGGGGTTAGGGGTTGAAGAGAAGATATTGACTATTGAAGCAATACTGAATAGATTAGGCTGAAACCTACTGGAGTTTAGAAGTAAAAAAGGAGATCATGTTGAAACATAAAATGCTGAGAGAGATTGTCAGAGTTGGTCATTAGAAGATAGCAGATTTGTGGGGCTATTTGGAAGTATGGAGCATAGTTTCTGAATTAAAGATGAAAAAGAAGAGGAATTTCCTTTCTCAGAAGGTCATGAAACTTTGGCATTTTCACCCTAGGAAGCTGCAGAGGTAAACTGATTAAATTTATTCAAATCAGACAGACAGGCATATGAATTTGTTGCCACATACAGCTGTGGAGGCCTGATCATTGAGGGTGTTTAAGGAGGAGATTGGTAAGTATCTAATTAGTCAGGGTATCAAGGGATATGGGGAAAAAGCCAGAAATTGGAAATAGATGGGAGAATAGTTTAGCTCACCGTGGATTGGCGGAGGAGACTCGATGGGCCAAATAGTCTACTTCTGCTGCTTTGTCTTGTGATCTTGTGATATGCACAGAAAGGGAGAGGAGGGGTAAGAGAGAGACTAGGAAAGTGGTGTTGAGGCCAAGATTAGAAAAGTAATGAATTTTCAAAATGGCAGTGCAAGTTGGAGGGTTGATTGGCTTACTCCTGCACTTGTTTTTATGTTGTTTTGCTATTTATGAAACAGCACTGCTTTTACTATTCAATAAACTTCACTGCACCACACACTATTTGTTCACTCTTTATTATCATTAAATACCCTTCCCTACTGTTAAATATCAACCCCACGTCTCCCTTGGCATTAATGAATCTTCTTATCCACCATGAAAATATCCCTCAACTTTGACCATTCCACCAATGCAATCAGAACCTCTGCCTGGGACCATCAAATCTACCTTACCTCAACAAGTTGAGTTATTTGTGTCAGTTCAAATGCTGGTGTTCTCAGGCATTTTTTCTTATTTGCCATGTTTAACCAGGTCATTTTCATTACTATGACCTTTATGCTTTGTTGTTTCATTAAGGTCAGATCAAAACATTGTTTTGCATTATATTTTACTTATCCAATGCTTTATGAACATTTATGAAAGGTAATAATCATGAGAGGAGGGTGAATGGGTTTGCTGGGATGAAAAGTAGGACTGACAACCATAGTGCTTGATTTGCATTAAGTAATCATTTCCATTATCCTCACAGAAATAATTAAATTAGTGAATATCCAAGTAAAGAAAAATATAAAACATTTGCAAAGTTAAATGGCTGCCTATCCTTTAAAATACACACAATTTTGTTAGGGCTCCTGTCACTTCTATAAATGATACATTGTCAATTTCTACACATCCAAATGACAGCCTTGTTAGTTCTTTTAATCTAAGCTCTTTCACTTTAATCCCTCAAATAACAGTTAATATTGCACACCAAAAAATATTTGTTTAACTAGTGTCCTAATACTTTTGTGTAGCTACATCTTTATTTTGTGTTATTGTTTCCTTTTCCTGGGGGTCTTTATAGTTTTAACCTTTAGATCTTTAGTTCAGGTTGCCAGCATCATTTTAAGTTTCCATGTAAAATGTTGACCTTAGTAGAACAGGTACTTGGAATTTCTGTAATATTATAAAGAAAGCCTGAGTGAAGCAAAAATATCAAAACATGAATTTTATTTTAGGTATTATTTGAAAACTATATCACAAGAATTAAAATTAATGTTTTATTGGGAAAATCATAAATAGTTTGGATTAATTCATGGAATGCATTTCAAACTACACCCCCTGCCCATCCGGTATGACATCATTGAACCTCAGATCAACACACACAACCTCAGATAGTCAAGATGCACAACCACTCTCCACCCCCCCCCCCCCCAGGGCTGGATGCTGATCCCACTGCTTACACATGACTGTACAGCCAAACACCTGAGTAATCACATCATCAAGTTCGCCAATGACACGACGATGGTAGGGCTCATCACCAACAACAATGAGATGGCTTACGGAGAGGTGAAAGAGTTCTAGGCTTGGTGGTAAGCAAATAACATCTTCCTCAATGTCAACAAGTCAACGAAAATGGTTATCAACTTCAGGAGAGCCCACAACACACACACTCCATTTTACATCAGTGGCACAGCAGTGGAAACAGCATGCAGTTTCAAACTTCTGGAAGTGCACATCTCACTCACCTCTCATGGTCCCTGAAGACATTCTACACAACCAGGAAAGCTCACAACACTTCTACTTTTTCAGGAGGTTGCAGAAGCTGAACTATGCACATCCATACTCACGTCCTTCTGCAAATGCTCAGTAGAGAGCACCTTAACATGCTGAATCACAGCATGGTACAAGAAACTTCACTGTGGTGCACAGCAAGGCTCTCCATAGGTAGTCAGAACTGCCCTATGCATCTCTGAGAGAAGCCTACCCACCAGTAAAGGCATGCAGTGCCTATTTCCCCCTCCTCCCTTGGAAGTTTTCATGTTTTATTGTTTGTCAATGTTGAATCACAGTGGATTTAATTTGACTTTTTTTTTGATACTGATCAACAGAAAAAGTCCTTTATTTTTCAAGGTAAAAACAGATCTCTACAAAGTGATCCAAATTAATCACTAAACACAAAATAATTGATTGCATAAGTATTCACCAACTTCAAGTCAGTATTTAGTAGATGCACCTATGGCACCAATTACAGCCTAGAGTTTGTGTGGATAGGTCTCTATCAGCTTTGCACATCTGGAAGCTGCAATTTTTTCCCGTTCTTCTTCACAGAACTGCTCAAGATCTGTCAGATTGCATGGAGACTGTGAGTGAACAGCCTTCTTCAAATCCAGCCACAAATTTTTAATTGGATTGAGCTCTGGACTCTAACTTGGTCACTCCAGAACATAAACCTTGTTTTTAAGCCATTGTTGTGTGGCTTTGGCTTTATGCTGGGGGGTGATAGTCTTGCTGGTAAACAAGTCTTCTCCCAAGTCACAGTTCTCTTGCTGACTGCAGGAGGTTATCCTCCAGGATTCCCCTGTATTTTGCTGCATTCATTTTACCCTCTACCTTCACAAGTCTTTCAGGCCTGCTGCAGTGGAACATCCCCACAACATGTTGCATCCACCACCATGCCTCACGGTAGGATGGCATGTATTTGTTGATGTGTGGTGCTTGGCTAGTATTTATTCTGATGGCCAGAAAGCTCAATTTGGTTTCATCAGACCATAGAACCTTCTTCCAGCTGACTTCAGAGTCTCCCACAGACCTTCTGGCAAACTCTAGCCAGGATTTCCATGAGTTTTTTGTTTAAAACAGTGGCTTTCTCTTTCCAATCTCCAATAAAGCTGTGGTTGGTGAAGCACCCAGGCAATAGTTGTACTTGCAGTGTCTCCCATCTCAGCCGGTGAAGCTCGTAGCTCCTCCAAAGCTGTCATAGGTCTCTTGACAGTCTCTTTCACTAGTCGCCTTCTGCACGGTCACTCAGTTTTTGAGGACGGCCTGCTCTAGGCAGATATACATTTTCTGTGCCATTTTCTTTCCATTCCTTGATGATAGACTTAACTGTACTCCGAGGGATATTCAGTGACTTGGAAATTTTCTTGGATCCATCTCCTGACTTGTGCTTTTCAATAACCTTTATGTGGAGTTGCTTGGAGTGTTCTTTTAACCTTCGTGGTGTAGTTTTTGCCAGGATACTGACTCACCAGTAGTTGGACCTTTTAGATACAGGTGTATTTTTACTACAATGAATTCAAACACCTTGACTGCTCATGGTGATCTTTGTTTAACAAATTATGTGACTTCTAAAACCAATTGGCTTCACCAGTGATGATTTGATGTTACTTATTAAAGGGGGGGGGGTGAATACTTGTGCAATCAATTACCTTGTTTTTTATATTTGTAATTAATGTAGATTACTTTGAGGAGATCTGTTTTCACTTTGATACGGAAGAGTCTTTTCTCTGTTGATCAGTGTCAACAAGCCAAATTAAATCCACTGTGATACAATGTTGTTAAACAATAAAACATAAAAAGTTTTTATGGGGGGGGGGTGAATACTTTTTATAGGCATTTATATACTGAAAGGTGCTGGAAAAAGGCCAGTAAACATCATGAAGGATACTATAGGCTCTGCTCATGGACTGTTTGTCTCACTCCATCAGGGAGGTGGCTACGTAGCATCCATACTAGGATCCCCAGACTCAAAATCCCCAGACCTTAATCATTAATTCTAATCAACACCTCCACCCACTAACCACTCTTCCACACACTCCACCACCAATTTTTTATCATTTCCTGTTAGAGTCACCCTTATTACAGACACTCCTCTGCCTAGTGTCATTTTATCAATGTATACAAATTATCTGATGTATTCATATTTATTGTATTTTTTAAAATTTTGTTTTCTTTACCTTACTCTATTTTTGGTGCTGCATTAGGTCTGGTGTAACAATTATTTTATTCTCCATTATACTTGTGTACTGGAAATGACATTAAACAATCTTGAACTAAAAGGGTAATTGTCTACTTTAGATTTGGTTCTTGTATGATGAGGTGAGTTAATTAGAATTTTTGGAGCAAGGGAAGGTCTACGGAGAATTGATCACTGTGATAGAATTTTGTCATCAAGCTTGAACTTAAAGTAAAGCAAATTAGTCATGAATTTAAATATCACCTATTACAGGGATGCAAAAGAGATGTTAGATAAGAAAGTTTGGGAAATTCAGTTGAACAGTACTGAAAATGGAAAACAATTTAAAATATTTTCAACTACTATAAATTCCATTGAGAAATTATCTCTTTTTGGAAGAGCATTCCAGTAATAATTATATAATGAAATTAAAATTAGTATTATATAAAAAGTAGAGGCTTATAATGTTGCTGAAAAGATTTCACAAGTCAATGCTTAATTTTCCAAATACATAAAACACTCCATTGATGAAGAGCTAGAAGACAGAAAATGAGAAGAAGCTAATAATAAATATATTGAAAAGTCAAAAGAGCATCTACCATTATGTAAGAAAAAGAGAGAACAAAAGTAATGGAGAGTCACTTACAGATAGAGGGTGGAAAGACTCAATTGCTGCATAATAATAGTTTAAATTATAAATTAGTATCTCAATTCTGCCTTCTGAGTAAATAATGTAATAAATGTATTAACAAAGGGCTAAAGCTCTGATGAGAATGAGGAACTTAGTACGATTAATGAAGATAAAAGCCTCAAGATACTACTGAGTTTGTGACATTTCTTGATGACATGACCAGAGAGACTGTGCATCAATCACATTTGAATATTTTGCAGATTTTAAAATGATCCCATGAATTAGAAGGCCTCATGTAGATTACAGTACTATGATTCAGGAAAAGGAGAAAGAGGGAGAGAGAAAAAAGGAAGAATTTATAGGCCAGTTATAGCCATGAAAGTAATAAAACCATTCAAAACCAAATGGTAACAGGTCAGAGCAAAGTAGTGATATGATTGGACAACGTGATTTTGAGGGACATGTGTCTGACACATTAATCTGGAGGATTTATAGAGGGACATGGCTGAAAAGTGAGATAAAGCGGAACAAGCAGATGCAGTTATTTTGAATGTTCACTGAGCATTTGATAGGGTCCAGAGAAGAATGACTGTTGTACAAAATAAATATCACAGCTTTGTGAGTAATAACTTAACATAGACAGAGGCTTGGATCAAGGACAGAATATGTGTCTACCTGAAGTTTACATGAGAATACTGAATTTGGTAACACTTGTGGAACTGCTGAAATTTCTCATTTGGTTCCAGCACAAAATGTGCAATTATAAATGCATTTTCTTGAAGATATGAATGCAGGCTATTATTCCTGCAAAATATCTCCCTAATTCATCTCTTCTTCTCCAAAATAATAAAATGAATTGTTGCTTTTCAGAGAAATGTCTAACTCTATTCTAACTCTCTTCTTTTGAAGACCCTGACCTGGAGTTACACACTGACTATGGTTCTTTGTGGGAATGGGAACAACTCTTGGGGTTTCACAACTGGCCATTATTTGGCACACCAAGGTCTCATTCTAAGAGCTTAGCTCTTTGGAGGACTGAGATCTCATGGCTCTGGAGACAGGCAGATGGAAGGTCGGTGTCTGGACAGGAGATCAGTGTATCATGGGAGATGGAAGATTAAGGCCGTGTGCCCAGAGACCTGAGATCTTTGGGCACAGAGGTTGGAAAAAGTGATGCAATGGACTTTCAACATCATAAATCACCGAGTTGTTTGTTATGTCTCCGCTCTTGCTGTGAAACAGAGATACGTCTTTCTCCCTTATTAGGGAGAGAGAGAGAGAGAGAGCTTGTAGTATGTTGGATATCAGGTGAACAAGTAGTCTTCGGAGTACAGTAGTGCAAGTCTGTGTTTGCTGTTGCTTTGCTCACACTTGGGTGCTCAGTGGCAGGTGCTGATACTTTTTTCTGCCGCTGGGGGGAGGAGGGGATTGTTGCTTGCTGCCGCTTATGCGTGGGAGGGAAGGGAACTGGGGGGTGGTGTCTTTGGGGTTCTAACATTTAACTGTCATTCATTCTTGGGGTCACTCCTCTGTTTTTGTGAATGGTTGTGAAGAAAGAACCATTTCCAGATGTATATTGTATACATTTCTCTGACATTAAATATACCTTTGAAACCATTGAAACAAAATTGCACATATTTGCAATTGTGCAATGGATACAAAATTCCATTCTGTGTTGTGATCATTTCTGCTGAAAAGGATTAGAAAGACTATAGCCTACAGCATCTTGTGTGCTCATAGTCCAACTGTACATCAGCATCATGGATTTTGGGCAATGGGTTTAGCAGTTCCTGATGGGGTTATGTATGGTGGGCAAAATGACTCAACGTTGTCTTGGTATTCATTCAGGAATCCAAATAATGGAAATCTACTTGAGCATTGGTGAATGCCTATGAAATGCAGAACAGGAAAAAGTGAATACTTAACACTTTCAGGAATGAAGGCAAACAAGGATTGCAGCAAAGTGCAGTTTCTGGTCAGCCTGAACTTATTTGGCATTTAGCCAAGAGCTTGCACTGGCAGCTTTCTATGACTGTTGGTGTATAACAGCTTCCCTGCACCTTCAACTGCCTGGCATACAAAAAAAGTTGTTTGGCTACCAGCTATTAAAGACATAGGCAGGATTGTGATGGCTGAAAGCTCTCAGCTATGAAGTGGCTTGAAGATGACAAGCACAAGAAATCCATCTTATATTTGACCACTGGTAGATTTTGATCTAGAAGCTGTATCTGCAAGTAAGCAACTTTCTTTAATATCCACACTGTTTCCTCATTAGGGTGCTATGCCAGAAAAATATAAAATAACCTATCTTTTTGGGTTTATATCTTCCCCAAATGATGATTTGTTGCAAACAAAAGATCACCTCTAATGTGAACATTTCCATCATTTATACATTATAAACATTTCCAACATTTATACATTATAAACAGAGGTCACCACAATGATTCCTGCTGAATAGCACTGATCACAAAGCTTCAGCTAAAATAACACCTCTCCACCACTACCCTCTGGGCAGACCAATTTTGAATCCACACTACCAAGTCATCATGGCCTCCCTCAGCTTTCTCTGCAAACATCCTTGCTCCACCTCATGACCTGTCATTGTTAGTTGCAGCTTGAGTTACTGATGTGGTGAACTACATATACCTGTCTGGATACGCCCCCTGCTGACTGCTCCTGTGGCTCCTCCCACAGACCCCAGTATAAAGGCGATTGAGGTCTGAGCCCGGCCTCTCTGTCTCCAGGATGTAGTATGGTGGTCAACCACTGTTTGTTCCTTCTTCTAGTCAATAAAAGCTGATATCTCGCCTTTACGTCTCAGAGAGAGTTATTGATGGTGCATCAACTTATAAGACCGTAAGGTGCAGGAGCAGAATTAGCCTATTTGGCCTATTGAGTTTGCTCCCCCATTTCATCATGGCTGATCTAATTTTCCTCTCAGCTCCAATCTCCTGCCTTCTCTCCATATCCCTTCATGCCCTGACCAATCACAAATCTATCAATCTCTGTCTTAAACATACACAAAGACTTGGTCTCCATAGCTGGCAAAGAAATCCACAGCTTCACCACTCACTGCTTAAAGAAATTCCTCCTCATCTCCATTCTTAAAGGGCAATCTCTAATCTGAGGCTGTGTCCTCTGGTCTTAGAATCTCCCATCATAGGAAACATCCTCTCCACAACCACTCTGTCAAAGTCTTTCACCATTCATTAGGTTTCAATGAGGTCACCCCTCATTCTTCGGAATTCCAGTCAGTACAGGCCCGGAGCCATCAAATGCTTTTCATCAATCCTGGAATAATTTTCATGAACCTCCTTTGAACCCACTCCAGTTTCAGCACTACCTTTCTAAGATAAGGGGCCCAAAACTACTCATAATACTCCAAATGAGCCCTCACCAGTGCGTTATAAAATCTCAATATTATATCCTTGGTTTTATGTTCAAGTTCTCTTGAAATGAATGCTAATATTGCATTTGCCTTCCTCACCAGAGACTAATCCTGCAAAGTAACATTTAATGAATCCTGCACAAAGACTACCAAATCCCTTTGCACCTCAGTTTTTGTTTGTATTTTCTCCCCATTTAGAAAATAATCAACCCTTTCATTTCTTCTACCAAAGTGCGTGACTATATAGTTCCCAACATTGTATTCCACACATTTTTTGAGCAATTTCCTAATCTGTCAGTCATTCTGTAGCCTCTTTACTTCCTCAAAACTATTTGCCTCTCCACCTATTTTCATATCATCTGCAAACTTCGCAACAAAAAAGCCATCAATTCTATCATCCAAATTATTGACATATAATGTAAAATGAAATGGTTCCAACACAGACCCCTGTGGAACATCACTATTCACCAGCAGCCAACCAGAAAAGGCTCCCTTTATTCTCACTCTTTGCCTCCTGCCAATCAGCCATTGCTTTATCTATACTAGAATCTTTCCTGTAATACAATGGATTTGTAGCTTGTAAAGCAACATTATGTGTGGCACTTTGTCAAATGCCTTCTGAAAATCCTTTGAATATCCTGCTTGTTATTTCTTCAAAGAATTCCAACAGATTTGTCAGGTAAGATTTCCCTTAAAATAGGACTACAGCCTATTTTATCACGTGCTTCCAAGTATCCTGACACCTTATCCTTAATAAACAACCCAACATTTTCCCAACGGCCAAGGTCAGACTAACTGCCTATAATTTCCTTTCTTCTGCCTCTCTCCCTTCTTGAAGGGTGGAGTGACATTTGCAATTTTTCAGACTTCCGGAACCATTCCAGAATCTAGTGATGCTTGAAAGATTACTAATACCTCCACGATCCCTTCAGCCACCTCCTTCTGAACCCTGGGGTGTACAGCATCTGGTCCTGGAGACTTGTCTACCATCAGACTTTTCAGTTTCCCAAGAACATTCTCTCTAGTAATGGTGACTTCTCACACTTAATGACCCCTGACACCAGGAACTTCCACCATACTGCTACAGTCTTCCACAGAAAAGACTGATGCAAAATACTTATTCAGTTCATCCACCATTTCCTTGTCCCCCACTACTACCTCTCCAGCATCATTTACCAGTGGTTTGATATCTACTCTCACCTCCCTTTTGCATCTGAAGAAACTCTTGGTATTCTTTAACATTACTGGCTAGCTGGCTTTTGTTTCATCTTACCTTCTTAATGACTTTAGTTGTCTTCTGTTGATGTTTAAAAGCTTCCCAATCCTCTAACTTCCCACTAACTTTTGCTCTATTATATGCCCCTTCCGTCTTTTATGTTGGCTTTGACTTCTCTTGTCAGCCACAGTTGTGTCATCTTTCCTTTAGAATACTTCTTCCTCTTTGGGATGTATCTATCCTTTATATACATGAATTTATTCTCCTATTTATTGTACCTAATCCTTTATATTTATCCTTAAAATGCATTTCTTTTACCAAGTTTTTGGTAATCTCCTCAAAATCCCCATTCTTGCCTCACTGTTTTTCTCTTCAATATTTTTGGCTCTTTTCTGAATCAAAAGCTCTGTAAAATTGATATAAAAATAGTTTTGAATTTACAGGTGCTGGCTGATGTTGACATTCATAGCTTCATTAAAATTTACCTTTCATAACCCATTAACTTCATACCAATGTAAAGTTCAGTTGCTGATATTAAATGGCATACATTGAAAACACTTCTCAAGTGCATTTCTTTTTTGATTTCCCAGTGACAATAAGTGATACAGTAATTATGAATGAACATCAAATGGGAATTTGCATTAATTCATGGTAATGAATAACATTATTGATGGCTAGTAGCTTTGAAGGCAATTGATTTTAGCCCATACTGGAGGGCAATGATAAGTTTTTAATTGCTCCACATATGATGCTAGAAGTATGTCATGTCGCAAAACAAATTTTTTTTAAAAAGGAAAATTTATACAAATTTCTTGTCCTTAATGAATGAGTATGTTTTATGAGGATCCTTTGGCTTACATTCTATCCATATTCTATGTAATGTAGACCACAGTTGAGTGAATGGGGCAGGTAATGGATATTAGAAACAATTGCAATAGGAACTCAATTTAGCTGACAACATCAAGTACCATTTGTTTTAGTGGTGGGAATCCGGTGCAAAAGCTGTAACAATGATTAGTTCATGCATGATCTGGGCCAGCTGCATGTGCTCACCACCTATGCTGTTTCCTGTGGTCACACCAACCGTTTTCCCCAAACATCTTAAAGACTTGGTTCTGGGGCTGTTGAGGAAATGGAGCAGGCCACAAGCACCCAAAGCCCTCCAGAAGTCAAAACTCTGTGCCCAGCACTGCCATGATGGTCGTGGAATATTATGCTACATTCAGACCACTGAAGTTGATATAAATAATTAAAATAAAAGTATCCCTAAAATAATAAAATATAAATATTTTAAAATTATGAAAAACACAAAAGCTATACCCAGAATAAAGTTGAGGATCAGCTGGGTCTGGCTGTAAAGTTTTCTGGAGGCCCCTGGATTCAATGGCAAGTCTGAGTATGAACAACAAGTCAGATCTGTCTATGAGTTCTGAACTCCAGCAGGTTTTGTACTGCACAGTGGTACATAGGTTAGTGCGGCTAGGGAATGCTTCAGATATGTGTTGCAGCTGGCCAGTGGCTCTCGAAGGAACTGGCAGCAAACTGAATATGCCCAGTGTCTCCTTCACATTTTCTTAAGTGCATTGTGAGAACCATTTTTAGTTATAGTTGCTTTACTGTTACAGATTACAGTTTATAAAACTTCTTGTTGCTTTTCTCTTCCTTACCTCTTTTTTCTCTTACAAGCATGCAAGATTTTAGATTGCTTGATAACCCAAATTAAATCTCTCTATTGTTGGTAAAACTCTATTTGAGTAATAAGGCCCTAAATTCCACAATTATTTCTAACTCCCACTAACATTTATTCTTCTTTTTAAAGATGCTCCCAACAGTATGCAGGTCACCTGCCCAAATTTATCCCTATGCAGCTTGTAGTACCTGTGAACGTCCTGAAAATGTCTTGCTGCAGTTCGAGTACAATATAAATAGAAGTTATGTTGTTGATTTTGAAATCCTATTACTGAGTATTTTGTATTCGGTTCCCCACTGTTTGCACCTGCTTTACCATCTGCCTTAAAGTTCTCCTCTGCACTGCTGCCATTTAATTCTTCACCGCCAGCTTCACCTCCAGTAAAGGCACAGTGGGTTTTCTGTTACATTTAACCCTTGAAAGAAGTTTGGAACAATAGAATAGAGAATTCACACTGATGAGGCATCACTGAAGGCTCATTTATACACACCAGATTCGATGCACGAGTTTCCCTCCTAATGGCAGGACTGAGTTCCTGAAATATCTTTGCTTTGTAACGGAACTTGCCAAAGAATTTTACCACAAGCTGCAAGCAGACCTTGTGCCCACTTCCAAAAGATGCTTTCTCTACTAGTTAAGATCACAACCTCTTAATGTTCTGACTGGATCATTGCAAATCTTCTACTAAGGACATCTGTAACTTAAGTCAAACAGCTGTGTGCATGTATATCAGTCAAGTCACAGATGCACTATTCTCTTGAACTTCCTTATGGACAGATGGCGCCAAGTTGACAGCGTGCAGGCATTTTATCAAATGGCATCAAGCCCCAAGTTAAAGCAGTCATGGACTTTGCCGATGAAAACATATGTGCTCTCTTTGATAATTACCATATGCACAATAACAGGAAAATGACATTCCTCTCAACGTAAAATCCATCTGTCACTACTCTTATTCTTTTACTTCAATGCCTGCTTTCTCTCCAGCTGTTAGCATGATGATTTCGTCAACTCTATCAGGTCACCAAAATGGAAATCCAAGGCAGAGGATATCCTCTGCACGATTTTGTAATGACTCAAGAGGACACTCCCTGGATCTTAGCTGAGTCACTCTACTCAGCTCCCTTCAACCATGAAAATCATCATTGCCCAGATATAAAAATTCAGTTCTGTATCCAATTTTATTTACTATTGACTTCAATTGAAGTGGAAAATTAATACAGAATATGAATGGGATCTTTTAGAGTGCATGATATATATTCAAACTCTGATTGTGCGCTTCTGCATAATGAATAGAGGATACAGAAAAGTGGTATTGATCACTGAATGATTAAACAAAAGGCTCACTTATGTTTTACTTAACAGGCATACATCACTGCAACTTTTACAGAGAGTCCATTATAACAGATGTCAATGGATCATACTTGATATTAAGAGATGTTCCCATTTTATTTTGATTGGTGAGGCCCAACTCCACCACCATGACTTGTAGTGCAGGAGATCAGCATTTTCTGAGATACTCAAAGCACCCTGTCTGGCACCAAGAATTATCCCATGGTCAGAGTCACTTAGATCACTTTTCTTCCCCATTCTGATGTTTGGTGTGAACAATAATTAAGCAGTGACTCTTTGCCTGCAGCTCCAATGGGAATCATCAAATATTCCCATTTAGTACCACTACAGCTGAACTCCACAGTCATAGCTATGGGCACCTCAGTAAGCAGCATTGTTTTATGACTTTAAGACTTTTCAGTAATCTATTGATAATCAATAAATAAAACTCAGATAGCAGACTCAGGTCGTGAGTGTGGTTCCATTTTCAAAAAAAATGGAAGCAGGGACATGCTACAGTTAAGATAGAAATGCAAAGGCCTTAGACTTCCATTCCCAACTATCCTGCTGGCCAACGTATAGCGAGGATCAAGCAGGTATGGTCAGAGCAGGTGGAGAAATGCCTATAGGACTGCTTTGAATCAGTGGACTGGACAATATTCAGAGATTCATCTTCGGGTCTGAAGAATGCACCACTGTTGCCATCGACTTCAACAAGACCTGTGAACTTCAATGTCCTGGAAATAACCAAACCAAAAGCCATGGATGAACAAAGGCATTCTTAGACAGCTGAGGGCTAGATCTCAGGCATTCAAAAACAGTGATCCAGAACTATAGGAGTAGTCTAGGTATAACCAACAGAAAGTTATTTTAAGGGCATGAATAAATTCTGATTGAGGTTAGAGAGAGAATGGGGTGCTCATCAGTTCTGACAGGCCATTAGTTCCTACAAAGCAAAACCTAACATCAAGAATGGTTGTGTTGCTTCATGCACAGATGAGCCCTCTGCCTTTTATGCGTGCTTAGAAAGGGAGTATAGAACTACACCTATGCAAATCTCTGCAGTATCTGGTGATCCTGTGATTCCTGCCTTGGAGGCTGACGTCAGTATACCTTTCATAAGGGCGAACCTTCTCAAGGCATCATGCTCAGATGGTGGGATCCCGGTAGGGCTCTGAAAAGCTGTGTCAATCAATGACAAGAGTGTTCAAAGACATCCCCCATCTTTCACTGCTGCAGCTGGAGCCTCCCAACTGGTTCAAAAGGGCAACATTATATCAATGCCCAAAAAGAGCAGGGCGAGTTGCCTCAATGGCTATTGTCCAGTAACACTCACATCTACTGTGACGCAGTGCTTTGAGAAGCTGGGCATGACTAGAATCAACTCCAATTGAAGCAAGGAGCCAGACCCACTGCAATTTGCTTATTTCCACAATAGGTCTACAGTAGATGCAGTCTCAGTGGCTCTTCATTTGGCTTGGATCACCTGGACACATGCCAGGCTGCTGGTTATTGGCATTCAACAAAATCATAATCTCAGTTCTAATCAACAAGCTTTGAAAACTGGGCCTCTGTAGCTCCCTCTGCAACCATATCCTTGAGTTTCTCACTGGGAGACCATAGCCTACATGGATTGCAAATAGCATCTCCTCCTCACTGATTATCAATACTGGTGCATCTCAAGGATGCATGCTTAGCCAACTGTTCTACTATCTACACCCATGATTGTGTGGCTAGGCAACACCTCAAACGCTATCCATGCATTTGCCAATGCACAACTATTGTTTGCAGTATTTCAGATGTTGATGAGGAGGCATGCACAAGCAATACAAGACTAAGACATAGGAGCAGAATTAGGCCATTTGGCCTGTTGCATCTGCTCCACCATTCAGTCATGGCCGATCCTTTCTCCACCCCCTCCCTTCAGCCTTCTCCCCATAACCTTCAATCACAATACTCAAGGTGAGGCCTCAGCAGTGCCTTAAAGTCTCCGCATCACATCCATGATGTTGTATTCTAGATGTCCTGAAATGAATGCTAACATTGCATTTGCCTTTCTCACAACCAATTCTACCTGCAAGTTAACCTTGAAGGAGTTCTGCACAAGGACTCCCAAGTCTCTTTGCATCTCAGATTTTTGGATTTTCTCCCCATTTAGAAAATAGTCTGCACATTTATTTCTACAAGTGCATGACCATGCATTTTCCAACATTGCACTTCATTTGCCACTCTTACTCATTCTCCTAATCTGTCCAAGTCCTCCTGCAGTTTCCTCAACACTTCCTGCCCCTCCACTAATCTTCGAATCATATGCAAACTTAGCAACAATGCCACTTATTCCATCATCTAAAATCATTGATATACAGCATAAAAGCAGTCCCAATGTCAACCCCTGTGGAACACCACTAGTTCCTGGCAGCCAACCAGAAAAGGATCCTTTTATTTCCACATGCTGTCTCCTACCAATCAACCAAAGCTTTAACAATGCCAGTAACCTTCCTGGAATGCCATAGGTCTTCACTTGGTAAACTGCCTCATGTGTGGCATCTTGTCAAAGGCATTCTGAAAATTCAAATATACAGCATCTACTGCATCCCTTTTATTTATCCTATGTGTAATCTCCTCAAAGAATTCCTACAGGGTTGTCAGGAAAAAAATTCCCTTAAGGAAACCACGCTGACTTTGTCCTTTCTTGTCTTGTGTCTGTAGGTACTTCATTATCTCATCCTTAATAATTGATCCCAACATCTTCACAATTCACTGAGGTCAGTCTAACTGGTCTATAATTTTCTTTCTACTGCTTTCCTCCTGTCTTAAAGAGTGGAATGATATTTGCAATTTTCCAATCCTCTGGCACCATGCTAGAGTACAATGATTTTTGAAAGATCATTACTAGTGCCCCCACAATCTCTACCATTATCTCTTTCAGGATCCTAGGGTGCAGTTCATCTGGTCTGGGTGACTTGTATGCCATTAAGTCTTTCAGCTTTTTGAGCTTCTTCTCCATTGTAATACTAACTACACTCATTTTTCTTCCATCACACCTTTCAACATCTGGCACACTGCTAGTGACTTCCACAGTGAAGAATGATGCAAAATACTCAGATCTGCTATCTCCTTAACCCCTGTTATTATTTTGCCAGCCTCATTTTCTAGTCCACTCTCATCCACTCTCACCTCTTATTTACAGTACTTGAAAAAGCTTTGATATTGTTTACTAGCTTGCTTTCATATTTCATCTTTTCCCTCCTAATGATTCTTATAGCTGCTCTGTCAGGTTTTAAAATCTTCCCAATCACATCTTCCCACTAATTTTTGTGAAGTTGTATGACCTCTTCTGCTTTTACATTAGCTTTAACTTCCCTTTTCAGCCACAGTTGTACTATATTGCTATTTGAATATTTATTTGTTTTTGGAATATATTTATCTTGTGCCTTCTTCATTTTCCCCAGAAACTCATGCCATTGCTACTCTGCTGTCATCCCTCCCAGCACCTCCTTCCAGTTTACTTTGGCCAGCTCCTGTCTCATACCACTGTAAAACTGCGATGTCGACTTCACTCTCTCCCCCCCCCACCCCCACCCCCCCCATCAGCTAGTTGAGTGGTTTCACAGCAACAGCATTGCACTTAACATTAGGGAGTCCAAGGAATTGATTGTGGGGATCAGGAAGCAGAAATAAAGGGAACACACATCAGTCCTCATCAAGGATCAGGAGTGAAGGGTGACCAATTTCCACTTCCTTGGTATCAACATCTGAGAATCTATCCTGGGCCTTGCATATTGATGCAATTACAAAGAAGGCATGACAGCAACTATGTTTCATCGGGAGTTTGAGGAGAATTTGTATGACACTTGCAAATCTCTGCAGATATATCATGGCAAGCATTCTAACTGATGGTATCATTGTGTGGTATGGAGGGCCTCTGCACAGGATTGGAAAGAGCTGCAGAAAGTTGTAAACTCAGCCAGTTCCATTATGACTACTGGCCTGTCAGCATCCAGGACACCATCAAAATGTGATGCCTCAAAAAGGCAGCATCCATCATTAAGAACCCCCATCACCCAGGACACAAGACCATAAGACATAAGAGCAGAATTAGGCCATTTAGCCCATTGAGACTGCTCCATCATGGCTGATATATTATCTCTCTCAACCCTATTCTCCTGCCTTCTCCCATAAAGTGTGATGCCCTGACCAATCAAGAACCTATCCTCAGCTGCTTTAAATTTGGACCCCAAGACATAGGAGCAGGATTAGGCTGCTTTGCTACATTGATTCTGCTTTGCCATTCCATCATGGCTGATTTATTATCTCTATCAATCCTGTAATTTTTGATGCCCAGATTAACTAAGCTATCAACCTCTGTTTTAAATATACTCAATAAATTGGCTTCCACATCTGTCCATGGCAATGAATTCCACAGATTCATCACCCTCTGGTGAAAGAATTTCCATCTCACCCCTATCTAAATGGATGCCCCTCTAGTCTGAGGCTGTGCCTTCTGGTCCTAGACTCAACCACTGGAGGGAACATCCCCTCCTCTTGCACACTGTCTAGACCTTTCAATATTCAAGATCCCCTTGCATACTTCTAAACTCTAGTGAGTGCCAACCCAGCGCTATTAAACACTTCTCATAGATTAACATTTTCATTCTTGGAATAATTATCGTAAACCTCTGGACCCTCTCCAATTTCAGCACATCTTTTCTTAGATCAGGATCCAACACAGCACTGCTCTCAATACTCTGCAGTCAGACCAATTCCTTTTTAATCCTCACATCCTTGCTCTTGTACTCTTGTCCTGTTGAAATGAATGCCAACATTACATTTGTCTTTCTTACCACAAACTCAACCTGCAAGATAACCTTTTGCATGAGGACTCCCAAGTCCCTTTGCACCTCTGCCTTTTGTGTTATCTCCCCATTTAAAAAAATAGTCTACTTTATTCCTCCTACCAAAATGCATGTCTGTACTCTTCCCTACTCTACAGTATGGTCCGTCTGCCACTTCCTTGCACATTCTCCTAATTTGTCCAAGTCCTTCTGCAGACTCGCTGCTTCCTAAACACTACCCATCTTGGTATTGTTTGCAAACTTGGAAACAAAGCCATCAATTCCATCATCAAAATCATTGACATACAACATTGACAAGAAGCAGTCCCAATATTGGCCCCCATGGAGTACTATTTGCCACCAGCAGCCAACCAGAATAGGCCTCCCTGATTCCAACTCTTTGCCAACTGGCAGTCAGCAAATTTTCTATCCATGTTTATATCTTTTCTATAATACCATGGGCTCTTAACTTATGAAGTAGCTTCATGTGTAACACTGTCAAAAGCCTTTTGAAAATCTAAGTAAACACCATCTACCGACTCTCCTTTAGTTTTTTTTTGTGCCATACTCTGCCAGAGACTCGACGACTACATTTTTTTCCCCCAAGTGGTTGTCTTGGAGGAAAGATTGTGAGTGGTCCCCCCACATACTTCTCACAGCGCAGTTGTTTTTTTTAAAAAAAATGAGGCCTAGTTGCAAGCTCGACACTCACCCCGGCACGGATGGAAAGTGTGCCCAGGAGCAGCCCGACTGGGTTCGTACTCTGGAACCTTCGCTCTGGAGTCCGGCACTGATGTCTCCTTTATTTACCTTCCCTACAATTTCCTCAAAGAATTCCATCCGGTTTGTCAGACAAGATTTCCTTTAAGAAAACCATATTGTCTTGGCCTACTTCATCAGGTGTCTCCAAGTACACTGAAACTTCATCCTCAATAATGGATTTCAACATCTTCCCAACCACTGAAGTCAGCCTAACTAGCCTTTGATTTATTTTCTTCTGCCTCCCTCCCCTAAAGAGTGGAGTGATAGTCAATTCTCTGGCACTCCAGAAACATTCTAGAATCCAGTGGTTCTTGAAAGATCATTACTAATGCCTCCACAATCTTTTCAGCTGCCTGTTTCAGAACCCTGTGATGTAGTCTATCTGGTCTAGGAGATCTTTCAACTTCCCAAGCACCTTCTTAGTAATAACAACTGCACTCATTTCTGTCCCCCGACAAAACTCTCAAATTTCTGGAATACTGCTAGCATCTTCCACAGTGAATATTCATGCTCAAGTTCATGCACCATCTCTTTTTTCCCCATTACAACCTTTTCAGCAGTCCATTATCTACTCTTGTCTCTTATTCTTTATATGTCTGAAAACACATTTGGTATGCTCTTTGATCTATTTGGCTAGCTTACATTTGTATTTCATATTTTATCTCCTAATTTTTTTTAAGTTACCTTCTGTTGGCTTTTAAAAGCTTCCCAATCCTCTAAGTTCCCACTATTATGTGCCCTCTCTTGTTTTTATTCCCCTTGTCAGCCACAATTACATTACTCTCCCTGTAGAATACTCAGTTATCTTTGGGATACATCTATCCTGTGCCTTCCAAATTGCTCCCAGAAACTCTAGCTATTGTTGTTCTGCCATTCTCCCTGCTAGTGACTACTTTCAATGATTTTTGGCAGCTCCTCTTTCATGCCTCTGTAATTCCAATTACTCCACTGTAATACTAACACATCTGACTATCTTCTCCCTTTCAAATCACAGGGTGAATCTTTCACATCATGATCACTGCCTTCCAAGGGTTCCTTTACCTCAAGCTCCCTAATAAAGTCAGGTTCATTACACAATACCAAACTAGACTTGCCTTTCCCCTAGCGGGAAGCTGCTCTGCAAACCATCTCAGAAGAAAATCTGCAGATGTTGGAAATCCATGCAACACACACAAACTGCTGGAGGAACTCTGTAGGCTAGGCAGCATCATCAGGACTGATACAAGCCATATCGGTCACGAGTGTAGCTCCTCTTTAAAAAAAAAATGGAAGCAGGGAGTTTGACCATACATTTTCAAATCAAGTGCAGGTCTACTAATCACCTTTGTAAAACAACTTGTTTTAGCTACTGAAATCTTAAAACCATATCCATTTTCCCATTGTTTGACCTTATTAATTGCCAATTGCATTCTATATGTAGTTAAATTGAAATTTCTACCTGATCTATAAAGCTTCATCTGCAAAATGGGATTTACCCAGCCCAGTACCCATCTCAGAAAATATCAGTAATCATAATATTAAACAATAAAGGGCTACAAATACCATGTTGTGGGGTCTTACCTACACTTACCTGCATAGACCATCCAAATAAAAACCTCAAAATTTATATAGCCTTCTTCTCACTCTTAATTTCCATAATTTAATCAAAAGACCTTCCCTCCATATCATGCTTTTTCAATGCCAAGAATACTGCTCTTACAACTTCTTTATTTACCTGTGCTTTCCTAATATCATCTTCCAAACAAAACTTAATCCATGTCATTCTACCTTTCTGAAATCCACTGATAAAACACTATCATCTCTCTTCCCCCCAGAATATAATTCAACTGCTCTATTACCATATGTTCCATAAATTTACACAACTGGGGTTTTAAAGATATTGGTCTATAACTAGAAGAAACTGATGGGGGTTACCCTGGTTTTAGAATAAGCACTACCACCATTTTCCATGAGGGGGAAAGATGGCCTAAATCACAAATATAATTCAAAAATGTTAATGTTATCTCAAGAGAATTGGCAGCCATATGCTTAAATATACAATAACATACAATCCTTTCCTGGAGCCGACTGACTTGTCCTATTAATAGCTTTAAGTTCACACAAAGAAAACTCCACATCACTAATATTAACATTGATACAGCTGCCTTCTAGCACGTCAGGGTATTCATTTCGAACCTTATTTCTACGTTGTTTAGTCTCTTCACTTAAATTATCTTGATTATAAATTGCAGTAAATATCTGAGCCAGTATCTTATCCTTCTTTATTGCAGTAACAATCATTTTACCTTCTTCAACCAATACTGGAATGTTATTAGCCCAATGAGTACACCTCTCCCCATTTTTTTTATTAAATGATTCCCCAAACATTTCCAAGTTTAATATTTATTCCAATACTGTCATAATATGATCTCCAGTAAACCTTTTTCACAGCTTTCACTACTTTCCTCACCATAGCCGGTGCCCTTTTATACTTAAGGTCACTCAGAGTGATACTTCGCAACTTTCCAAAACAACTTATTTCTCTAATTTCCTCTGCACACTCCCCAGTCCACTATGCTACAGCCTTTATCCTATTAATACCCTTTTTAATAGCAATCACTTCCACCACAGTTTGATGACTAATGTGACATAACTTTCATTGCAGAAATCCACAACATCCATAATGTTCAGCCCTGACAGATATTCATCACATTAAACCTTAAACTTCTCCCAATTTTCTTTACCAAAATTCCACCTCCCAAAGGTGTTCCATATACAAATCCGAACTTATAAATAGGAAAATGATTACTCCCCGATGTTTCATCTCCCATGACAGCGCATTCGCTCAACCAAGCCAGAATGTTTGAAACTAAAGTTAAATCTATAGCAGTTTCCGAACTATTATGAACATTAAAGCTCATACGCAACCCCCCCAAGTTAGTATGACACACAAGGTGGGAAATATTTAAAAACTCTTCTACAATCAGACCATTATCATCATTCAGCAAACAGCCCCACAGTGAACTATGCGTGTTAAAATCCCCACACCATACAACCCTTACTGAGCTAGAGCTACATAACCTTTCCAAAAAAAAAAATCAACGGCTTTCAAAGGTTGTAAAAATTTACCTCTTTAATACCCCTACCTGTTGAATCAAATACTTCTACAAGTGACTCAAACACATCATTCACATCCACAACTCTATATTCTGTTCCTTATAAAACTTGCACCACCTCCCTCTACAACTTACTCCTATCACAGTAATTAGACTATAATGCTGCAAAGAAAAAGCTTAGGGAACCAGGTTGTTACCACATCTGAATACATATAACATTGGTTGGATCTGATAAATCAGAAATAAACTTCTTAAAGTCTTGACCATTAGAAATCATGCTTCCTCCATTCCACTGCAATGTTCTTAATCCGATTATGTACCTTCACAAGGAGATAAATACAGATACCCCATCCATCAGTGCTTTATTTACAGCTTCCCACATAACACCAGTTATATCAAAATACTTTTCAGCAGCTTTCAAAATAATTTTAATTTTCTCAGTATGACTAGATATCTGATCATTACAATTCACCACATCCATTATAAACATCACAAACTTCATCAACTAGCAAATCATCTTCAGTAAGAACTATGATGCCAGCACATAGCCTCTGATGACACATTCTGTTCTCTGACTGGAAATACTTTATCAACGACAGTTGAATTTTTTGCAAAGCCTCTGCACGTCACACCCAACTGTACTTTGACCTGATGAACTTTAGCTGCCTTCTTAAACATCACATCCTCTATAAGCTGCACTATGTTCTCCTCTGCAATTGCGACTAAACTTGACACTTTTGCAATCTTCTTACTTATGTTCCCCACTACATTTACTACATCTTAGTTTCCTAATGACATATTGCTGCAATGTGCCCAAACCTCTGACATTTGTAACATTCAAGCAGAGATGGACTACAAACTTGTAGATTATAACTAACATCTCAAGCTAACTTTATCAGGGAGGTCCACCTCATCAAAGTATATCAATATAGAAAATATCCATCCTTTCCCCATTTCTGACTACAACTTCTCCTGAATTTTAATGGCAGTTGGCAGTATAACTTAAAGGTTCATTACTTCCACCAACTGGACTGGAGCATAGTGTAGAGAGTTGGGAAATAAAACCCCTACAAGTTCTTCATCAAGTGAAAACTAAACTACCACAAAAAGCCCTATAGATTTTAAATAATGAAAGACAATATTGTGAATTAAGTTAAAGTCACCTCTATAACTCAATTACTTTTTAAAATGAAAACTGTCAACCCCTAAAGCTAGTAGTGCAGCCTGTGTTTCCTTTCTTTCAACCTTATATCCGTCACATTGTAAAAGATGACAAAATCTACACACCCCAGTGATGTTTTCCAACAAGATTCAAGGGGTAATTAAGTATATTATGTCTAATTCAATATAATCCCTTCCTTTCTTGTCTTACATCCATCTCCCATCAACTCAACCATTGTGTATTCTGTAGAGATGTCTCCATTTATGCTCATTAACCCACAAGTCTTGCCATAATCCCCCAATTCTTAACCCCACAAATCCTTTAGCTTCTGATTTGCTAAGTGGAAGGTATACATCCACAGAAGAAACTTTAACTGTTTTTTGGCCAAACAATCAACCGACTCATTCTTTTCAGTACCTCTAGGTGCAGGGGCCCACAAGACATGTAGACCAATACTTTGAACATAAGATAAAATTTGAAGATCTTCCAGCAGTAAATCTGACCTAATGCTAGAATGACCCATTTTAAGACTAGTCAAAACTGAAAAAGAATTTGAACAAATTATCACTTTGCAAGGACAGATTTCCTCCATCCTCTGTAAGCCCAAAATGATGGTAAGCAATTCTGCAGTAAGACATTTCTTTATTGTTACCTGTAATTCAAGTACAAAAACAGCCAAACCAACATTCCCAGTTAAATTAACTTTCGATTCATCAGTAAAAATGTTAACATTTTCATAACTTTCCTTTACATACTGATGAACCAACAGACTCTCAGGCTAAAGCCATTGGAGAAAAAAAACATGCTGAGGTTACTAAAAAAGCTACAGTGGGACAAATTACATAATCCAACAAACCCATATTCCTAATGAATAAGAACTCAAAACTAAAACTAATCTTCTTGTGATGTTTCCAACAGTCTGCCAACACACTTAACAGGGTGATTATTCCTCTGCCCCCTCCAGTTAACCCAGTATGTTAACAATAACTTCAGCCTCTGCAGTTGGAAGGGTAATTGTTCCATTTCAACCAGTAAAGCTGAAACAGGAGATGACCTTACTGCACCACAACAGTCTTAAAGCACATGCTTGTTTCACATACAAACATTTTAATTTGAACATAGGAAATAGGAGCAGGGGTAGGCCATCCGGCCCATTGAGCCTGCCCTGCTATTCAGAAAAATCAGGACTGATCTGTCTGTAAACTCAGCTCCATCTACTTGCCCTTCCCCCCACATAATCCTCGATTCCCCTACTATGTGAAAATCTATCTAACTGTATCTTAAGTATATTTAGTGAAGAAGCCTCAACTGGGCAGAGGTGATGACACTGATCCATAAGCCACACTGCCGTAATCAAGTACTGATCTAATTAAACAAATATATATGATTAGAGATGTTTGTGTAGCACACCGAGAATACCCATATAGACACCCAAGTACATGTAATGCCTCTTTACATTTGTCAATTACCTTACTGATATGGGACGGACATGTCAGCTTGTATCCAGGCACATGCCAAGAAATCTTACCACTGACAATTCAAGAGTTTGACCATATCATTTCAAATTAAGTGCATATCTATTGATCCTCTTTGTAAAACATGCAACTTGTGTTTTAGCTACTGAAAGCTTATAACCCCATTTATTTACCCACTGTTTGACCTTATTAATTGCTAATTGCATCCTATATACAGTTAAATTGATTTTTTCCTCTGATCCATAAAGCTCCATCATCTGCAAAAAGCAATTTACCCATCCCAGTACCTACCTCAGAAAATATCTTAATCATAATGTTAAATAATAAAGGTCTGCAAATACTGCTTTATGGTGTCTCATTTTGTATATTTTAGAAGCCTGAATATACCTTTCCTACACTTACCTGCACAGATCACCCAAATAAAAACTCAAATTATATAGCCTTCCTCTTACTCCTAATTTACATAATTTAATCAAAAGACCTTCCCTCCACAACATATGCTTTTTACCAAATCAAAGAATACTGCTATTACAACTTATTTACTAATATCATCTTCCAAACAAAACCGAGTCCAATGTCATTCTACCTTTCTGAAAACCACTGATAAAACACTTAATCACCTCTTTCCCCCCCCATATAATTCAACCACTACTATTACCATATGCTCCATAAGTTCACACAAATGGGACATTTATGAAATTGGTTTATAACTAGAAGGATCCAACAGGGATTTTCCAGGTTTTAGAATAGGCACGACCATTTTCCATGAGGGAAGATGGCCTAAATTCCAAATTTAATGAAAATTTTTATTATCTAGAGAGCTTTAAGATGCCAGAAAAGATTTATAGCTTGGGTTGAGGATGTTGTTGTTGAGTAGCTTATTGAGCTGGCTTGTAAACGTTTTGTTATCCAGCTAGGCAACATCATCAGTGTAACTGTGAATGAAATGCTGGTGATCTACATTGTTTGTCTTTATGTGTCCTGTTAAAAATGAACCCAGTCTACATACTTCAGCATCAAGTCATCAGTCTAGAGCCAAGAACCAACCCACACCTGATTACATGCATCCATCAATGATGACGATGTTAATCCTACACAACGGTCAAATAACACAGCCCAGACAACAATAATCACCTAGTCAGATTTTAACAATTGCAGATTACATAATCAGTAACTAATGGCACACATACACACACACATATATATACACACACACAAATACAAATAGACTAATCACAGGACACATAAAGACAAACAAACAATGTAGATCACCAACATGTTATTCAAATTTGCACTGATGATGGTGCCCAGCTGGGTAATGAAACATCTGCAAGCTAACAAGCCAACTTGTTAAGCTACCCAACAACAATATCTAGAGAGCTGTTGGCCATATATTTAAACATACAATAAAATATGCATCATCTTTCCCTGGAGCCATCTGACCTGTACTATTAATAGCTTTCTTAAATTCATTCAAAGAAAACTCTACATTACCAATACCATCATTGCTACAGCTGGTTTTCAACACATCAGAATATTCACTTCAACCTTATCCCTATTGTTCAGACTCTTCATTTAAACTATCTTGATTATGAGTTGCAGCAAATGACCGAGCCAATAACTCAGACTTCTCTTTTTCAGTAACAATCATGTTACCTTTTTTAATCAATATTGGAAAGTTATTAGCCTTATGAATACACCCCCCATTTTTAATCATTCCCAAACATCCCCCAATTTAATATCTCTTCCAATACTATCACAATATGACCTCAAGTGAATCTTTTTCACAACCTTGGCTACTTTCCTCACCATGGCTTGTGCCCTTTTATACATAATAAGGTCACTCAGAGAATGATACTTCTAAACTTTCCAAAATACCTTATTTCTCTCTCTACCATGCTACAGCCTTTCTCCTATTAATACCCTTTTTAATAGGAATCTCTTTCACCAGTTTGATGAGTAATATGACATAACATTCCATTGCAGTAATCTACATCATCCTCAATATTCAGCCCTGACAGATATTCATCACGCATAACCTTAAACTTCTCCCAATTTGCTTTACCAAAATTCCACCTCTTAAAACTGGCCTTCTATGCCCTATATAAATCCACTCCCAATCTTATAATTTCTGACAACTTGTTATCTGTTTACTTCTTAACCTTGCCATCAATTGAACCACCTTGACTGCTCACAGGTGATCTCCACTTAACTAATTATGTGAATTCTAAAACCAGTTGGCTGCACCAGTGATGATTTGGTGAGTCATATTAAAGGGGATAAATACTTATACAATCAATTATTTTGTCCTATATTTGTCAATAATTTAGATCATTTTGTAGAGATCTGATTTCACTTTGACACAAAAGAATCTTTTTCTGTTGATCAGTGTCAAAAAAAGCTAAATTAGATCCACTGTGATTCAATGTTATAAAACAATAAAACATGAAAACTTCCAAGGGAGGGTGTATACTTTTTATAGGTACTATATATATATTTATTGCTGTAATTTATAGTTTTTAATATGATAAATTGTACTGTACTGCTGCTGCCAAATGACAGTTTTCATGGCATATACCAGTGACATTGAACCTGATTCTGATTCAACTAAACTTCCTGACTATGTCTACATGCTTTTATGATTGCTGTATTTCAGAACTTCTGATCTCCTGGGATTTTCACTCATAAAAGCCTCCAGAGTTTAAGAAAGTTTAAGAGAGTTTAAGAGTTTAAGAAAATCTAGGGAGCAGCAGTTCTGTGGATGAAAATGTCTTGTTAACAAGAGAGATCAGAGGAGAAAGGCCAGACTGGTCAAATATATATATAGTAGATATAGAGATATTTCTTAAAGTAAATTACAGTGTATGTTCTATATTGTACTGTACTGCTGCTGCAAAGCATCAAATTTCCTGACATATATTAGTGATAATGATCCTGAGACAGAAGAACCCATGCATTAGTGCTCAGATCATCGTGCCAGTATTATTATTTGCTATCATTAGGATCATGTGAAGGGATTTTGTCCAGAATTACAAAACCTCGTAAATTTTGGATATTTAGCCAATGCAGCATTAGGTATTTTGGTGCAAATACTATAAACCTAAGCAAGGAAATAGTTTATGGAAGACATTTATGAAAAATCTTACTAGGTTAATTTGAAATACAAAGTCAGGTTTTTGCCTGGAATTTGTTCTTAAGATCTCTGATATACATATAAGTGTACTGAACTGCACATTAGTCAACATACTATTTTAATCTAAATTCCTGAGAAGTTAATATATTTTTGGCATAAAGATTATTTACATAGTAATAACAAACTTTCATATCTTCATTGATATCTTATCAGTTCTGTTATTTAATTGAGCAGGATTCAAAATAAACAGCTGCAAATTATTCAGCACTCAAAGCATAAAGCACATTTTTATCCCATCTGTGATTTTATTTATTAGCATGAATCATAAAAATAATTGCAGACTGGAAAATATATTTATGTAAAGATCAGAAAATTGATCAGTCAAATGATACAGTATGATTCTTCTTTGCCCTCTGTATTATAAATATGTGCTTTAGAGACAGTTTATGCAGTTGTATACATAAGAGAGATTTATAGGATAACTGATAATATAACTTGTTCTGGTGCCAGCAACAAAGGCACTACTCAGTTTCCCATGTAGCAGAACCTCACTTCCAGCTGTCTTGGATCCCAACATCTTTGGATCAAGGCCTTACACCATGAACCTCATGAAATAGCCGGTGCCACAACTACTTCACATTAAAAGAAACCAACTTCCACTTGGGAGTGCAATTATTCTTCAGAACCAAAATGTTCAACCTACACTGACTGTACAACTGAATTATGGTTATGTGAACCTCAGTGTCTGAGCTGCAGTGTGCAGACATCGCTTGTGTTTGAGCATGTCCAAAGGCTAAGCTCCAAGTCATTGTTGACTTGTTCACTGAAGATACAAGAAAATGGAACTTAAACCGAGTATTAACAACTGCACAGGCCTGGCCCTGCCACACCACATTGTGGTCCAACAATAAAAAATTATAATGAGAGCCAAATAAACATAGACCATTCCCAGATCTCAGAAGCTAACTGGTGGTGAAATCCACCACCTCCTTTATTACATTAAAACAATCTTTGGTTGATTAAGCTGAGAGTATTTGAAGATCAAGCACTTAGACCTGTTGCAACTCTGATAATCCTTCCTCTTCTCTATCATTCCATGATCTAGACTACTTACAGCATGCATCTCAATGAACAGGAATAGCACTAATTCTTTCTCCACAAAAACCTCCAACTTCACTGGCAGGAGAAGCAACACACTGCCAGATCCTTCCAAAGGCCATTGTTCCCATTGTTGCAGCCCTAGCTTCTCAATCTCTGTTCTGGGGATTCCCTGTTTTCTGATATGCTATCAACTGTTTGAGGTGGATTGACAAGGGTTGGAACGTGGACATTGTCTACATGGACTCCAGAAAGGCCATTGACAGGGTTCTGCATGATATACTAGTCCAGTGGATGAGATCATATCCAGGGTGGGCCAGCTAATTGGATAAAAAACAGGCTTGGTGGTAGGATGCAGAAGGTGAAAGTGGAGATTGGAGTCCTGTGTTCTGAGATGTGCTGCAGGGAGTGCTGCTGGGTCCACTGTTATTTGTCATATGTAGATAGCATGATTAGTAAGTTTGCAAAATGAAATCAAAATAGGTCGTGGGGTAGTCAATGAAGAAAGTTTACAACAGGGTCTAGATCAAATGGAAAATGGCAGAATGTAACACTGGGAAGAGTTCAAAGAAGATTTAAGAGAATGTTGCTAGGACTAAAGGGCCTGAGTTGTAAGGAGAGGATGGGTAAGTTGAATACTGAAGCGTATAAAATTGTGAAAGACATAGATGCGGTGAATGCCCCACACAGTCTTTCTTCCCAGGGAAAGAAAATCATAAACTAGATGGTATTGGCTTTAGGTGAACAAGGAAAGATTAAAGGGAACAGAGAGGCAACTTCATCACAAAGAGACTGGTGTGAATATAGAACGAGCTGGCAGTGGAAGTGTTTCAAGCTGGTATAATAGCAACACAATTAACACTTGGGCAAGAAAATTTAGAAGGATGTGGGCAATTTTGACTTACTTATGAAGGCGTGGATGAGTTGTGTCACAGGGCATGATTCCATGCATATAACTCTGCAACTCTGTCACACACAACCAAAACAGAAATTCTATTTTTAAGCTCTGTATTCAAGTCAAGTTGCTTTTATTGTCAATTCAGCCATAACTGCTGGTACAGTACGCAGTAAAAATAAAACAATATTCCTTCAGGACCCTGGTGCTACATGACACAACACAAAACTACACTAGACTATGTGAAACAACACAAAACTACATTAGACCTTAGACCTACACAGGACTACAGTAAGTGCACAAAACAGTGCAAGACATTACAATAATTAATAAACAAGACAATAGGCACAGTAAAGGGCAAATTACAATATAATAATAAATAATGTAAATGTAAATGCAAACAATGTAAACAATGCTTGGGGGAAGAAACTGTTCCACAGTCTGGTCGTGAGAGCCTGAATGCTTCGGTACCTTTTGCCAGATGGCAGGAGGGAGAAGAGTTTGTGTGAGGGGTGCATGGGGTCCTTCCCAATGCTGTTAGCTTTGCAGATGCAGTGATGATGCAGGATGGGAAGAGATAGATAGTGTGAAACAAAAAAGATTAAGGTGAGATTTATTCAATGCTTCCCTGAAGAAGGGTAGTAACGACACTAGTTCCTGAAAACCACTGGCCGATGACGTCACAAAGTTGAGTTGCAGCATTCAGGATGGCATTGTGAACATCAAGGCCATGTCTTTGGAGCACGCAGAAGCACTGGATAAATAGAAGATGGAGTAACCTATCTCACAAATGAGATGTTTAATCCGTCAGACACCTCCAGCCCTCTGGAAGAATCTGTGGGTCCTACACTTCTTAGTTACCTCTGAAACCACAAAGCTGAAGTGGAAGCACGTCATTCTCGATTCTGAGTGCCAATGAAGTTTTTATCAGAGTGTACGACTAATGTTCCTCTTTCCTCTTAATACTAGTATTTGTTTGAAATAATCAAATGATCAAGTGTGTGAATAGATGAAATGCTTTGGACTCATACAAAATTCTGATGACTGTTGTGTAGCTTTACATGGGTAAAGTACCAATGATAATCCAATCTTCTCTAATGTAAGCCATCAGGCATGAGAGTGAGTTTATGATGGTTAAGTCTTGATGAAGTTCAAGAAATGAAACACTTTATAATTCAACCTATTATGTGTGGAAGAAGAAAGGGAGAAGAAACGTTTGTTACTAATGTTAGTAACAATAGTCAATAAATTGTGGATAAGAGTCTAATGAAATAGAAGGGCCTTAGCAGATTTGTCAAAAATAACCTTGCCTACAACAGCGCACAAAGGATATTGTAAACAATTTATACTTTTAAACAGGGACAAATGCTAAAAGCAGAATGGTAATGCTATTCACTGGGGAGAATAATACAATGTACAGAACACACTTGTAAAACTCAGTCTCAGGAGCTCATTCAGATTTTATTGTTACTTTTCTTATATAATAGACTTTCAACAAAGTATGAACACCAAAGATCTTTGAGAGAATCTGCTGAAAGTAAAATGACAAAAATGGTGAGCTTGAGGCAAAAAGGACTACTCATTTTCCTCAGAATCAGAATCAGGTTTATCATCCCTGTCTTACATGACATAAAATTTGTTGTTTTTGGTAGCAGTACAGCGCAAAGACATAAAATTACTGTAAATTACAAAATAAATAAATAGTGCAAAAAAGGAATAATGATGTAGTGTTAGTGGGCTCATAGACCATTCAGAAGTCTATTGACAGAGGGGAGAATGCTATTCTTGAATCATTGAATATAGGTCTTTAAGCCCCTGTATCTCCTTCCAATGATAGTAGTGAAAAAAGACTATGCACCGGATGGTTAGTGTCTTTAATATGGATGCTGCCTTTTTGAGGCACAACCTCTTGAAGATACAGTATCCTTGATGATTGGCAAAGTTGTGCCTGTGATGGAGCTGGCTGAATCTTTAGTGAGGCACCAAATCTCCTCAAACTCCTAATGAAGTAGAGTCACTGGTGTGCCTTCTTCATAATTGCATCACTGTGTTGGGTCCAAGACAGATTCTTGAAGATATTGATACTGAGGAAGTTAAAGCTGTTCAACCTTTCTACTGCTGATTCCTCAATGAATCCTCCCGACTTCCCCTTCCTGAAGTTCACAATCAATTCCTTGGTCTGTTGACACTGTGTGTGAGCTTGCTGTTGCAGACCACTCGAGCTGATCTATCTCACTCATGTACACTTCCTCATCAGCATCTGAAATTTTACAAACAACAGTGGTGTCATCTGCAAATTTATAAATGGTGTTTGAGCTTCAATAATGAGTGTAGAGAGTAGTGCAGTGGTATTGAAGGCCGAGCTGTAGGTGATAAACAGAAGAATGATGTATGTTTTGCTGTTCTTTAGGTGCTCCAAAGCAAAGTGGAGAGCCAATGAGATTGCACCTTCTATAGACTTATAGCAGTAGGCAAATTGTAGTGAGTCCAGATCCTTGCTCAGGCAGGGGTTAATTCTAGCCATACCCAATTGCTCAAAACACTTCATTAAGGTTGACGTAAGAGCGACTGGTCAATAGTTATTGAGGCAGCTCACCCTCTCTTCTTGGGCAGCGATATGATTGCTGCCTTTCTGAAGCAGATGGGAGCCTCACAACCAGAGCAACAAGTGCCTGAAAATGATCTTGAATACTCCAGCCAGTCAGTTAGCACAGCTTTTCAGTACCTAGCCGAGTATATTGTCAGGGCTTAACTCCTGGTTCCTTAAAGAATTATATTTGAATTATCCGCATTATTTTTTCAGACATCTTACTAGCAACTGCTCTGCTTCAGATGAGCAGGAAAAGCTCACCATCTTCCTTTCTCAAGTTTGATTAGAAAGTCATCTGAAGCTCACTGATAAAATAGATTTCCAGTTTACATAACTTCAGGAAGCTTCTGTTTACATTAGACAGTGACTTGTCTATTTGTACTGTTCTGTAGGTTAACATTGGTTAACATTTGGCAACCAATACAACCCCATCAATGATCAAATGTAGAGTATTATAACTAACTGGCTGCAATCTTTTTAATTCATCAGGCCTAAATGTTTTATGTATTCCCAGAGATTTTTCAGCCCTTTTCTTCTTTTTTTTTTGTGCAATAGAAGAGTTTCTTTCCTCTAACCCTTATCCACTTCCATTTAATTGCTTGGAAGATTCAAAATATTTCTTCCCTTTAAAACAGAATTCTTAAAAATGGCAGAGGAATGATCAAACAGGATGTAATCATTTGTAGTTCGTTAATCTTGATGAAGGGCCTAAAACGTCCAATATTTATTCCTCTCCATTGTTGCTGCCTGACCTGCTGAGTTCCTCCAACATTTTGTATGTGTTGCAAGCATTTGTGTCAGGATCTGTTTATGAAACAGGATTATGAAAATCAAGGGATTGTAGGGACATGAAAAGTAATTTAACTCTAATACAAATGAGTTTGTGTCTGGTAAAAAATTAGCATTAAAACAAAAGATCAATCCCAACTCTAGCTGAGATCAGTTCTCCTCAGTACCAGTTTTAAATGAGGAGAGGAAGAGATAAAACAGTCAATACATTCTCAAGAAGCACATCACTCAGTAACAATGATGTATCTCCATTTCAGCAGGATTTTATTTTATTTTAACTATTATCATCTCAGTTGCCAGGCAAGTCAATGAAGTTGAGAAGCATTAGATCCATGATTAAAGTGCTTTCACTGCTTGAGAATTCAGGAAAAGTAAGTGAACGTGTGTGAGTGAAATCCTGTCCCAAATTAGTAACTCTCAGACCTGTTTGTTGAAAGTGTTTACATCTTGGTTATGTAAAAAATAGAGCAATGCAAGAAATATCAACACATGTTCTACTGCTATTGCAAAATCTGCCAGTCACCCCCTGTCAAAAAGCACAATATTTGTGAAACCTACATTTCTGGCTTTCTGCCCATAACCTTTGCATGCCACTCAGTTCATGCATACTCTGAAATATCAGGACCTTAATATCAGTACCAAATTTGCCAATGTTTAACTAATCAGAGCACCACCAAGTTTTAAAATCTGGTCAAAAATTAAATGATTGTCTTGGGCTAGCTGCTAGTTGGCCTCTGTATCAGTAATTAATGTGATGTGTGATTTTTCTTCTCCTGATCTTCTAATCAAAACTAGTCAAATACTTTGACTTGCCTCACATTGCTGGATGTGCAGCTCCATGACTTCCTGTTCTGCTGGAACCAGTTAATCACAAATTATTTATTCTTGTTAGGGCATTGATCATACCTCAAATATTGAGAAACAAGCACTCACTTAGCAGTGTAATTGGAAAAGGTAATGTACACCATATCCATAGTAAATGGTTTATAAACAATAACATACTGTAATGTTTCATTAAAATATAATGCTGTACAAAATGGTAAATTATAAACAAGATCATCATTTATTATAAACATAGGAATTTCTGCAAATGCTGGAAATCCAAAGCAATGTGCACAAAATGCTGGAGAAACTCAGCAGGCCAGGCAGCATCTCTGGAAATAAATAAGCAGTTGATGTTTTGGGCCAAGAGCCCTTCTTTTACCATAAAGATTGTAATGTAATGCAGCATTTTAAGTTATGCAAGGGAATTTGTATTTACATTTTTGGAAGTTGTCTCTGTTGAGATATAGAAAAATACAGCAACCAATTGCCACAAGGAGAAATAAAATAGGCAACCATTTTTGCTGGGTCAGAAGACAATATCTGAGAGGACTACCAAGTCTTCAGTTTAACATAGAGTACCATCTGAAATACAGCTCTTCTCTGAGTGCTGTACCAAAATGTCAGGTTAGCTAATGATGAACCAAGAGATGGTTTATGAAATAACTCAAAGTCCACTTTTGGCCTCCTTCCATGCTGTAAATTCCTATACTAAACTCCTTAGAGATGAGTAGCTGAAGGGTACGTTAAACAGAGATATTCAAGATTTTTTAAGAATCTGAGTAGATAAGGAGCAAGAGTTTTCATCCTTAGGTAAGCTCTTAACTAAACGATAAATAACTAACGAACCAGAGTGCAGGTGAGAAATTATTTGATACAGTGGGAGTTATGATCTGGAACACCTTGCTTAGGAGAGAGATAAATGTAGAAATATTAGTAATTTTAAATGAAAATTGCCTATATATTTAACTTCAAAAATAACATTTACATGGCTGTGACCAAAGGAAATGGGGGCAGCATTTATTCACAGCTAAATATTAAGGGTGGCATAACTTCCTGAGCTGTGTGCTTCTATGATTATTTGTTTAAGACTTTTGATTGGAATTACAGCTCAGAGGCAAGTAGCACTTCATTAGCATATGACAACACTGACACAGCTCCATATTTACTGGATTATGCTTTAGCAGATATCATACTGATATTTAAACAGGTTTCTATGCCACAGGAACTATTTGAGATTTCTTGCATCATTCATTTTCATTTGCCAGAATGGAAGAACTTTCAAGAACAAACACAAATACCAAGATCAATCAGTATCTAATGTAAATTCTTTATTTGGGAAATTATGACTTTTAGCAAACATGTGTATGCTTTTCAGAGCACCATTGATTCATTTTAAGAGGTCTTTTATTAACTGTCTAAAGATTTTTAATGAGTGGAAGGAAATAGAAATCTCAGTTAAAAATTGTGGTTTCATCCAGGGGTGTATCTATGGAAAACAGCGCCTATGGCAAGCACTGAAATTGCGCCCCTGTCCAAACATCTGACACCCACCTTTTAGATAACTTTACCATAATATCAGCTCAAAAATACAAGTCAAGTTAGTTAATCTTTTAATTAATAAATTATGGCAGTACATGAAAATTATAACTGCACCTTCCTTGCTTTCACTGATGCAAATTGGTCTACGATGTGATCAAAGTCAGTTTTTTTCAGTTTCTTCTCTTTCTACACTCAGCAAAGCAAGATCACAGAGTCTGCCTTGACGCATGGAGGCTCTCAAATACTGAAGTATTAGTTTTCACTTGCTGAATGATCTCTCACAGCTGGCGATGGAAACTGCGATGGTTAGCATATCTGAATAGCAATGTGAAGATTGGGGAAGACGCTCTCATCTCCATACTGAACAGTAAATTCAAGAAGCTCTTCAGGTCTTGATATTTTCATGTTGACCCACCTTGATAGCAACATTCTGCAATCCAAAATTTCTTCATATAGCTGCTGTCCATCAACATCAGATCTGTACAATTCGCCCAAATTTTCGCACTTCTTTAGGTCATTACTGTCGTCACTGTAACACAGTCCCTCGACTTCGAGAAGGACCCAAATTTGATGTCAGTGTCATGCAAATGAGCAAACCTTTCATCCATTTCTCTGTGAAGACAGTCGTGTGTTTCCTTCATGACTCTTTCCATTTCCTCCTTAGCTGTTAACCAAGCTTCTCTTGAGTTCTCATCAGCTATTCGTTTCTTTTGTCTCTGACGTCTTTCAACTTCAATATTCCATTCTTGACAGAGACCAACTCCTTCTTCAAGTGACTCACTGACCAACACTTCTCTTTCATCATAAAAATGATCTTGGAGGGCTTTCAAATCCAGGGCAGCATCGTGGAAGTTCATGCTAGGATCCTGCAGCCTCTTTTGAATACAGTCAATGCAAATGAGTACTTTTTTCCAAAATCCTAGCAAAATCAGAAAATCGTAACTCAACACGTGGTTGTACAGCTGCCTAGTGTCACTTCTTGTTTCACTAGTCTTGTTTTCATTGTCTATCATGTCCTGGAGAACTTGAAGTATCGCTTCAAGGTACTTGTTGACTGGCTTCACTGCTTGTGTCATTACACTCCACCTGGTTTCGGACTCTGATTTAATAACTGCAGCCAACCGTTTTTGAGTTTTTCCCAGCACTGTTTTAAACGAGAGAAAAACACGTAGAGAGCTTCGATAGTTCCAAAAAACGTGACCATCATTGTATCCTGCTTGGCTGCATGTACACCCACCAAGTTCAGTGAGTGATTGTCACAATTTAAAAATGCTGCCAGGTTTTTTTCTCACTTATTCTTTGATGAACACCATTTCTGTGTCCAGCCATCACAGCAGCACTGTCATAGCACTGTGACCGACAATCTTGTAATTCCATTTCATCCTTCTCTAGCTGTTTCAAGATATCTTCAACCAAGCTCTCAGCATCCTTCTGGCTTATCTGGATAAAACCAAGGAAGGACTCTCTAACACGAACTGTTTTCCTCTCAAACTCAACTTCCACATACCTCACTACTTCTGACATCTGCTCACAGCGGGCCTGATCAGGAGTCGAGTTGAACATGAGACCATAGTACTTGGCCTTACGAATGATTCTCAGTAAATTCTGATGAACAGTGGATATCATCATGTGGATCAATTTGTTTTGGACACCCGGTGAAAGCTAAGACATGGATCCAGGATGAGTCTCTAGATGAGTGAGGTGTTCTTTTATGACAGGGTCAAAGATGGCCAGTAGTTTCAGTAAGCCAAGGAAATTTCCTACATTGGAGTCATCGTAAGTGACTCCCTGTGTCCTCACAAAGCCAGGTTCTGAGTCGCAAGGAATTTTATGCAGTGGAGAATTCTCGTCAAGATATCATGCCACTTCTCAATCTGTGACTGAAATACCATGTCAATAACTCCTCTTTCCATTTTTTCCATTTCTTTCCACTATGTGAAGCATTCCCGATGATTCTTGGCGTTTTCATGAACACTAATCTTTTCAGGTGCTTTCCACTGGTTGAATCCACTTTCCTGCTCCAATCAGGATTGATGGTCTGACTGGGAATATGGAAGACAACAGATACAAAATGCAGACTTTTTAGAAGGGGAATAGACCAGCCGTGAGTGAGTCATTTCCTCACCACGACCATTTCACAATTTCCTCTTGGACCAAGTTTTGTTCATTGAGCGATTATTTGCTTGTAGCAAAGGCCCCTCACTGTTCTGGAACTACTTCAAACCCAGCTTTATTATTTCTGTTCTCAACACATCAGGCAGAATTGCTTTTCCAGTTTCCTTGTTGAATTTCAGAAGTCCAATGTCATGCTGTTCAATCATTCCTGGTATGACAGTTTGAGTCTCTTTGACACCATGCAGTTCACTAGGTTCAGTGTCGTCAGGTTCAATTTCGTCGGTAAAATCTTGTCAATAAACTCAACATCACCATCACCACCATCCTCTTCCCCTCCTGTCATGTCCATGTTCTCTGTGGCAGCCTCACTCTTAATCTCGTCATACTCAGATTTATCTGACTTGACTTCCTCCTCGGCTTGTGGCGCATTTGTACTTGATCCACCTTTGGATTCTAACAAACTTGTAGCAGGTGCAGGCGACTCCATGGAACATGTCGAATTACTTATTCCGGGCTTTTAAAAGAAGGGCATGAAGAACTTGCTCGACTTCTTGGTTTCCTCCGCCTCCAACTTTCGTCTCTTCCGTCCTTCAGCTCCACTTTCCTTCTACTTCGTGAAGAAACGTTTCATTGTCTTCTTACACAATGCTCTGAAATAAGGCCATCCTAGTTCTTCTCATCCATGATAATCAAATACAGATCATACATCTGAAGAAAATTCTTCTTTCACTGTCGAGGATGGCTTGACTGACTTTAATAGTAACTACTCAGTGGCGCCCCCTTCAAGAGGCGCCCAAGGCACATGCCATACCTGCCATACCTTAGATACGCCACTGATTTCATCATAGTAATAATGGTGGCCATTTTTCTATCAAGCTTACTAATGGAATTTATCTGATTTAGTTTCTCAGTTTTATGTACAAAGGCAGTACTCATGATTTTATTACAATAAAACAAAGAGGGACTGACTATTTGAGCACCTGAGCCTATTCTGGCAATGAATTAATTTGTGGTGGAGCAGGACCTCAGTTCCAATTATTTGACACCAAAGGAACCAGTAACAAAGGAGATTGCAAGTTTCTTAGCTGGGGCTGTGCTCTTAACTTGATTATATCCTTTGCTAGAGCCTACAGGATCAGGCAAAGTTATTCAGTATATTATATGTAATGAAAACACATTGTAAAATAGCTTCACATGGCACATGATTACAATGTTTACATAGAACTACAACAACATGGTTTTGTGGGTAAAACCATAGAGCAGTGAGGAATAAGATCCTGATTTTAACCTCTCTGCTGCAGTTTCTATTTGCAAAGAAGGTGATTTTGGAATGGAAGCTGGAATAAGAAGTACCACCCAACTGCCTGAATTATAATTTCACTTCATTTGGCAGTGCATACTGTCTATATGGACTTCTGTAAAAATTGTTTGATAAGGTCCCTCACAATAGGCTAGTTAAGACAATCAAGACACAAGGGATCCATGTTTGGTAAATTAGATCCACAGTTGCTTGTTGGAGAAGACAAAAGGGTAGTGGAGGAAGGGGTGATTTTATGACAGAAAGTCATTGGCCAGTAGTGTTCTGCAAAGATCAATACTTGGACCTTAGTTGTTGTAATATATATTAAAGATCTGTTATGAAATATAGGCAGTCAGATTAGTAACTTTACAGATGATGCAAAAATTATTTGAGTTGTACTAGTGAGGAATGTTATCAATGTATAAACAGGATATACTGTAGATCAGTTGGAAATTTGGGCTGAATTGGCAGATGACATTTAAACTGGACAAGTGTGAGGTCAAATGCTTAAAGAAAGTATATATTAAAAGGCAGGATCCTTAACAGCATTGATGTACAGGGGTATCTTGGGGGGGGGGCGTGGTGTGTGTGTGTGTGTGTGTGTGTGTGTGTGTGTGTGTGTGTGTGTGTGTGTGTGTGTGTGTGTGTGTGTGTGTGTGTGTGTATGCACGTGCGCACCCTTAACTGGTGGAGTCGGTGGGGCGCTGTCATGACAAGCTTTTTGCACCAATCTTTTTGGTGATTGCTCATCATAGGGTGTGTCTTGGGTATCTGAAACCTGAGGAAGCCGATCCCTTCTCCAGGTTTTATGTGGAGCCAGCTGGATTCAAACTCGGGAGCCTTCGCTCTGAAGCCTAGTGCTGATGCCACTACGCCACTCCCTGAACTTGGCAACACAAGTGGAGATGGTAAAACAGGCATGCAGCATACTTGTGTCTGGATTGGCTTTTCTGTATAAAAGTTAGGAAATCATGTTGCAGCTGTATAAAACCTTAGTTTGATCACATTTGGAATTGCATCTGCAGTTCTGGTCAACACACAATACAAGCAATGGGCAGTCTGTAGAGAGGATGCAGACGAGGGTTACCAAAATATTGTCTGGATTGGAATGTATTGTCTATAAGCAGAAGCTGGACAAACATGGATTGTTCCCTTTGGAGTGTCTGAGGATGAGGTGGTGGGGGGCAGGAAGTTGGAGGTGTTGGCAGGGCTGGTGGCACAATCTGATCAAAGTACGATTATTATTTAATGCATGGATGGGATAGGTAGTGCTTTTATTCCAAGGTGGAAATGTCAAATAATCGAGAGCATGGATTTAAAGTGAGAAAGGTAAAGGAGATTTAAGAAACATTTTTTATATTCACCGAGTGGGTAGGTGGCTGAAATGCACAGCCAAGGGAGGTGGCGGGAGCAGATACAATAACATTTAAGGGGCATTTATATGGACACACAAGCAGGCTGGGGATGGAGGGATATAGGAATGTAGACTATGTGCAGAGAGATGGAATAAGTTTAGATTGGCATCATAGTTAGTGCAGACATGTTGGGTTGTTCCTCTGCTGTCCCATTTTGTGTTCAACATAGCCGGCCTCCTACACCACATAGGAAGGCTTCAGAAACTTCTGGACAATACAAGTGCAATGAACGAGAGGTGTGATGAGAGCTTGTCTCCTGATGATGAGTAATCTGGACTGAGATTCTACAGGACTCCCAATGCAGAAGTAGATACAATTTATTCTTGGAGCAACACTCATTTACAGCAGGACAACATCTTCCTTTCTCACATTACGGTTTATAGGGCCTGCAATGTGCAGGGTCAGTGATGACTTCTATCTGATTGGCTCAGTGCTGAAAGGATCATGCCTCTGATTATGTCAGCCTCTAAACAGTTGAGGAGAAAATGTGAACCAGCTTCTCCTGCCTCCAAATAAATGTAAGGTTGATCAAAATAAACACACTTCTGTTTGGCCTGAGAAATGGATGGTGTAAACATTTTTTTTACCACATCAGGAGGACAGTTTGAAATTTAATTCCAGAATTCACCTCTGCTGTTTTCCTGTGGTAAGTATAATATTAACGGTTGTTCGTCCAGCAGCAGAAACTTCACCCAAGACTATATTTGAATGATTTTGTTTTTGCACATATACAAGTTTTTATAAATAGAGTGGTAATAGTACTTTATACCACTTTCACAGTACCACATGAAATATCACAATGATATACAGATTATATTACCTAATTCCCAGACTGTGTAATTGGATCTAGCTCTCAAATCTGCTTGTTAGTTTTGAGTTTGCAATTCTCCTTAGGCAACTTCAATCCACAATTGAAAAACACAACTTAGTTCTCAGGCCTCTGGTGTCCAATTCCAGCTCCCTAAGGTATGCATGAGTCTGCTTGGCTTTGGTCTGAACTTTAAGAAAAAATTGCCTTATCATTATAGAACTTGGCCACTTTAGGTTGTACGGTATTTATCGGAATGCATAGAAGCATGTTTTCAGTGGCTACATAGTTAACAGATTTTTATCCTGGTCCTCATCTTTCAACCAGTACATCTGTTCTTTGAGGTTTGTTTAATATTGAATACTCTACTCTGACTTACAGTGTTGTTTCATCTCTCAGCTCTCATCACAAGTGCTTAGTTCTCATGACTCAGCTGATTTTTAGTCCCAGAAAAGCTAAGTGCTTCCCACAATTTCTCCACATTTACAAAAGATGCTAACACAAAGCATGCTAGGAACTTTGCCCTATTAGATTATTTTAAAAAATCAACCAGGGAGACTTTGCATACAATTACATTTATTACTGAAGCTTCTACCAAATGAATTGCAAGCCTTTGTAGAGTTTTGGTACAACATCAACTAAATGTTGAAGTTAGGTACTAGAGTTGCATCATCATTAGCCAAGGGCGAGGTACCGAAAGACTGGAGGGTTGATAACGTTACTGCTTTATTTAGAAGGGCTGAAAGGACAACATAGTGGGCCTAACAACAGTGATGGGAAGGTTACTGGGTTGAGGAGGTGGGGTGGGGGGGATTGTCTGATTGACAGCATCTACCTACATTTGGAAAGAAATAGTCACTACGGCTTTGTGCATAGAAAACAGTGTCTCACTGAGTTTTGCTGAAGAGGTGAACAAGAAGACTGATGATTATCAACTTGGACTCTTGCAAGTTCAAACATAATTGGTTGGTTTGGACGTTTAGATCACATGGGGTCCAGGATGAACTGGCTAATTGGATCCAAACTTGGCTTTTTGGTAGGAGATGGAGTGTGGTAGTGGAGGGTTATATTTTTAGATTAGAAACCTCTGATCAGTGGTTCAGTTTTGGGTCCACTGTTATCTGTTACCTACATTAACAAGTTGGAATGTTTAGAAAAATTTGTGGATGAAACCTAAATTGACAGTGAAGGAAGTTATCTAACATTACAACATGATCTAGATCAAGTGGAAAAAGTAGCCAGGAATTGGCCGATGGAATTTAACGTGGACAAGTGTGAAGTGATGCATTTTGTTAAGTTAAACCAGGACAGGATATATTTAGTAAATAGCAGGGACTTGGGTAGTGTTGTAGAACAGAAAGGCCAATGCATACAGGTGCATTGTTTCCTGAAAGTGGTGATACAGCTAGACATGGTGGTAAAAAGAGACATTTGCCTTCCTCAGAAGGGGCATTGTGTACAAGTCCTGAGACATCCTGTTACAGTTGTGCAAGATGTTGATGAAACCACACCTGAGGTCTTGCAATCACTTTTGATCACCCAGTTATAGGCAAGATGCCATTAAGCTGAAAAGTGTGCAGAGAAGATTCACAGTGATATTACTGAAACTAGACGGCTTAACTTATAATCGTAGGGCAGCATGGTAGTATAACAGTCAATGCAATCACTTTACAGTGCCAGTGATCACTGATCTGATGTTCAATTACCACCACTGTCTGTAAGAAGTTTGTACATTCTCCCCATGACCACGTGAGTTTCCTTCTGGTTCTCCGGTTTCCTCTCAGCTTCAAAAGGCGTACAAGTTAGAGTTAATTAGTAAGTTGTGGGAATGCCTTGTTGGCACTGGAAGTGTGGTGACACATGGGCTCCCTCAGCATAATCCTTGCTCATTGGACTTGATTTAAACCATGCAATTCACTGTATGGCTTGACATTTCAATGTCCACGTGACAAATGAAGCTAATCCTATCTTCTCTTAGAAGGCAAGAATGGATTGGCCAGAGCTTTTTCTCCTGGAGTTCCTTACAGAGTTCCTTAAAATTGAGGTGCATAGATGAGGTAGATGTCCGGTGTTTTTCCCAGGGTAGGGTATAGCTTTAAGGTGAGGGAAGAAAGATTTAAATGTGAACTGAGGGGCAAATCTTTCCACATAGAGTGTGGTGGGTATTTGGGATGAGCTGCCACAAGAAATAGTAAAGGCATGTACAATTGCAATGTTTAAAAGATATTTTGATTGGTATATGGATAGGAATGATTCAAAAGGATATGGGCAAAACATAGGCAAATGGGACTAGCTCATGTAGGCAATTTGGTTGGTGTGGATGAGTTGGGAAGTAGGGTCTGTTTCACTGCATCCATTAGTTGATAGGTGCATTGGCAGAAAGGTTGAAGTGTTCAATCTATGAAAACCTTAACTATGTGATTTCAGAGAAAAGGTCAAGGTTTCTTGTTGGGGAAGAAAGGAAGAACAAAAGAAAGTTGATTTAAAAGCTTCAAGAAATAGTTTTCAGTGGAGTTCTAAATCAACAATTATTATCTGGGTAAAACCAAGTCCCATTCCTCTGGGGAAGTGAAGCAAAGCCACCGTTGTTCATATGACGTAGATAAGGAGCAGGGAAAATTTTGACAGTTAAGACAGTTGAGTTAATTGTTTATTGAGTTTGCATCAGAGTTGGTTAGGCAAAGAGAATTGCCTAAGTAGGTCATTAGAAGCCCACTTGAGTAAAGACAGAGATGAGATTGTGTAATGATCACATCACCATGTAGTTTGTTGACATTCCCACTTGTTTGTGATTGGTTTGTCAATAGTTTGAGATATTAGTATGGCAGTGGACAGGGAACATGTGATATAGATAGTGGTTGATAAGATGGGCAGGTCAAAAGGGGTCAACACACTTCTTTACTTGCTGTTGGGAAAATATTTAACACAGGCTCGCTTCAACAAGTGGGTCTAACTATCACTATAGATTCTTTTTCAGCAAAAATGCTCTTCTTAACAGAGCATAGACCAATACAGCACAGGAACAGAACCCTTACAGCCCATAATGTCTGTGCTGAATGCACAATGCCAAATTAAATCCCTTCTTCCTGCACTTGATCCATGCTCTCTGCATGTTCATGTGTTTATCTAAACGCTTCTGTCGTATTTGCTTCCAACTGCTATCACCGACAGCCTGTTCCAGCAACCTACCGCTTTCTATATAGAAAATTTGCCTTGCACATCTCCCTTAAACTACCTTAAGTGCATATCCTCTAGAATTTGACATTTCTATCCTGGGAGTCAGATCAAGACTGTCTACCCTATCGATGCCTCTCATAACTAAATATCTTTCAAACATTGTAACTGTACCCATCTCTACCACTTCCTATGGCAGATCTCCCCTCAGTCTCCAGTACTCTGGAGAAAACAACCTATGTTTGTCCAACCTCTCACTATAGCTCATACTCTGGAATCCAGGCAACGTCCTGCGAGACCTCCTCTGTACTTGCTCCAAAGCTCCCGTGTCCCTCCTCTAATGGGGTGAACAAAACTTCATACAATCCTTCAAGTATGGCCTAATCAAAATGTTATGTAGCTGCAACATGGCTTCCTTACTCTTATATTCAATGCCCCAACCAATGGCGGGTAGTATGCTGCATGTCTTCTCTACCACCCAATCTAACAGAGTAACCAATAACGTTAAGTTGTTCTGCCCAAGTTACGTTTCTGCAAACACTCAGCCTGGCTTTAAGGAAAGCTAGTAGAATGTTTCCAGTTTATTTAGATGCAGCTGCAATCAGCTTCTTGGAGACAGTAGTCCCAATGGCTTTCAGTTAGCATTACATTATCAACGTTATTGTATCTGCATGCACATTTTGTATGGTTAATTTGTACCATGTGACTCTTACTTTCACAGCTGAGATCTGATGAGTGCAGCATGCCAAATTGTTACGCATCAATGGACCGAGCCCTTGGTTAATTACACACTAGACAGGAATGGGAACACTGCTGATATTGTTTCTTACACTACTGGCACCAGCAGTGGCTCCCACAGTCTCCCAGTGGGTTTCCACTCAATTTTCCAACAGCCCAAATAACGAGCTTTGTCTGCTGCCTCTATCCAACACAGGTGAGCTACGTTCAGGTAAACCGCCACAGGATGGTCTCAAAGATCTACATCTTAAAACTTTTAGCTGAATTGAACAAGGAAGCAGCAGGATATTTAGTTATGCAACGGAATCGCAATCAGAATCTGGCTCAATATCACTGGTGTGTCGTGAAATTTGTGAACTTTGCGGCAGCAGTACAATGTAATATAACAGAGGGAAAAATAAAACTGTGAAGTACAGTAAATATATATCAAATAGTTAAATAGTTAGTGCAAAAATAGGACATTAAAAAAAGTAGTGAGGTATTGTTCATGGGTTCAATATCCTTTCAGGAATCAGATGGCAGAGGGGAAAAAACTGTTCCTGAATTGTTGACTATGTGCCTTCAAGCTTCTGTACCTCCTTCCTGGTGGTAATGATGAGAAGAGGGCATGTCTTGGGTGGTGGAAGTCCTTAATGATGGATGCCGCCTTCCTGAGGCACGGCTCCTTGAAAATAACCTGGATACTATGGAGGCTATTGCCCATGATGGAGCTGGCTAACTTTACAATTCTCTGCAGCTTATTTTGATCCTGTGCAGAGGCTGCCATCTCCCCTCCTCCTCCCAGACCAGAAGGTGATGTAGCCAATTAGAATGCTCTGTACAATACATCTGTAGGTTTTCGAGTGTTTTGGTGACATACCAAATCTCAAACTCTTAATGAAATATACCCATTGTCTTGCCTTCTTTATAAGTGCGTTAATATGTTGGGTCCAGCTTAGGTCCTCAAAGATATTGACACCCAGAATTTTGAAATTGCATATTCTTTCCACTTCTGATCCTTCTGAGGACTGAAGTGTCTGTTCCCTTGTTTTACTCTTTCTGAAGTCCACAATCAGTTCTTTGGTCTTACTGACGTTTGAGTGCAAGGTTGTTGCTGAGACACCATTCAGATAGCTGCTATTATCTTGTCCCTGTATGCTCCCTCGTCACTATCTGAGATTCTGCCAACAATGGCTGTATCATCAGCAAATTTATTCGTGGTGTTTCAGCTATACTTAGCAACACAGTCATGGCTGTAGAGAGAGTAAAGCAGTGGGCTAAGCAGACGTCTCTGAGCTGTGCCAGTGTTGATTGTCAGCGAGGTGGAGATGTTGTGACGTTCTAGCATAAAGTGGTTGAGCAGAATCTTAACATAATATTCTCATTTGATATTTCTTCGAGCACACATTAGCCAAAGGTAAGGAAATTAGAGAAGAAAGCTGTCAACATTTAAATTAACATTTTTAATTATCATAATATGGAACAGTGAGTGTGGGGTCTAAGTCCTAGCAGGTGCTTAGTTGGATTATTTTTGTACCCTGTGGGTGATGGTGGTCACACAATTCTTCCTGAGGAAGAGGTTCAAGTATCACCTGTGACACTTTTTTCAGATGAATTTACTTAAGTCATTCGGAATATTGAATAAGTCCCAACATAATCCAGTAAATATCATTGATACAATCTACTGCTAAGATCAAACTTTTATATAAAATTCAATCATTTTCATGTCAGGCAGGTAACCTGAATATTTGTCTATAAGTGGATTAGCTTAGATACTGATCTCCTTATCCTTAACAATTTATTCCACTATAAATTAGGTTACTATTGTCCCTGAAGAGTTTAGTGGTGCTTTTCCACTCAATCATATCGTCATAGTAACTTTAGAATTAAAACATAATTATTTTAAAACTGAAATTCCTGATACTTTTGCAGATATTTTTGGTGGAGAACTGTTTGATACTAGTGAAGGGACACAAGATTTTCTGTATTTTCATTACGTATTTTTACCTGTTGTTACTGCTAGCTGCTCTGGAACCTAATGCAGAATTGAGAAGATATGTATAATGTGCCTGGGACTGATCTAGTGTGAGCCTGACTCAGTTGGCAATGCTCCTGAAGATTATGAGCTCAAGGATTACACTTTGCAATATATGTGCTGTCATTCAAATGATCATTTAAAATTGAGGCTCCATCATGTTTTTTTTCTTCAAAGGTAGCTGGATCACATGTGGGTGTGGTTGAATTATCAACTCACTGGCTCATTTTCTGCAGCTGCATTAATTTAATACAAACATTCTTGCTACTTATCTAAACAATTTGTCCTTTTATTAGATAGTTGATATTTAAAAAGATGTAATCTATCCTCTTCCTCACAAATAGGGAATTGCAAAACTAATGAATGTCTAGATATAGTATGATGATATTTCATAACTTATTTTAGGATTTGTATTTAAAAACTTGTAATTAGAAAGTTAATTAATTTTTTTGTGTAATGCCTCAATTATCCATTCTGAGTGAACCTATTCAAGACATAATAGTGCCGTGTTTTACATTCTGACTTAGAACATAAAGCACAGCAAACTGAGGTGGCATGGTAGCGTAGTGGTTAGCACAACACTTTACGGTATAGGCAACCCGAGTTCAATTCCAGCTGCTTCCTGTGAGGTGTTTGTGTTTTCTGCCTGTGACTGCATAGATTTGCTCCAGGTGCTCTAGTTTCTTCTCACAGTCCAAAGACGTACCGGTTGGTAGGTTAATTGGTCATTGTAAATTGCCCTGTGATTAGGTTTGGCTTAAATTGGGGGATTACTGGTCCTGAAGGTCTATTCTGCAATAAATATATAAACAATATATAAATATATAAACAAAATAAATAAATACCATCATAGGAGGAATAAACAGCGAATTAACAATGCAACCTGCCATGTAATTCTGAAGCTAGTGAAAGATATGTTTTTGATAACATTTTCTTCACTGACAAAATAGCAAAGTATGAAAACCAAGAGGTAGAGTTAGCTTAACAAACTGAAGGCAAAATAAAGATTAAAGATAAAGATTAGCTTTATTTGTCGCACATACATTATAACATTGAAAAAATACAGTAAAATGCATTGCTTGCATAAATGATCAGCATAGTGCTGGATGTGCTGAGAGCAACCCACAAGTGTTGTCATGCTTCTGGTGCTAACATAGTCTGATTAGGGATGGTCAACGTGGCTTTATGAGGAGCAGGTCATGCTTCAAGAGCCTGATTGAACTATTTCAGGATGCGTAAAGCACATTGATGAAGGTAGAGCAGTGGATGTGGTGTACGTGGATTTTAGTAATGCGTTTGGTGAAGTTTCCTCTTGGTATGCTCATTTCATGGCGCTTGAAAACTTCTACAGATGTACCTTGGAGAGCATTCTGGCATGCAGCATCACTGTCTGGTATGGGTGTGCTGCTGCACAGGACTGAAAGAAGCTGCAGAGGGCTGTAAATTTAGTCAGCTCCATCTTGGGTACTAGCCTCTGTAGTATGCTATACATCTTCAAGGAGCGGGGACTCAGAAAGTCAATGTCCATCATTAAATCCCCCCATCACCCAAGACGTGACCTCATTGTTACGGACAGGAAGGAGGTACAGAAGCCTGACGACACACACTCTGTGTTTCAGGAACAGTGCCTTCCTAGGGTGATAGTAGATAGAGAATATTCTACCTAGATGTCGGTGTAGAGGGACAGAGGGATCTTGGGGTTCACATCCATAAGTTGCTGCGCAAGTTGATGGGTTGTTGAGAAGGTGTATGACTAATGGCCTTCATTAGTTTGGGGATCTAATTCAATAACTGTGAGGTAATGCCGCAGTTCTACAAAACCCTGATTAGGCCACTCTTAGAATATTGTGATCAGTTCTGGTCATTTCATTATAGGAAATATATGGTAGCTTTAGAGAGGGTGCAAAGGAGATTTACCAGGATGCTGCCTGGACTAGAGTGCATGTCTTATGAAGACAGGATGAGTGAGCTAGGTCTTTTCTCTTCAGAGTGATGGAGGATGATAGGAGACTTGATAAGAGGCATAGGTAGTGTGGAAAACCCAAGACTTTTTCCCAGAGTGGAAATGGTTAATACAAGGGGGCATAATTTTATGGTAATTGAAGGAATGTATGGGGTTGGGGTATGTCTGAGGTAAGTTCTTTCTGCAGACAGGTGGGCGTGTGGCACCCCCTGTCACAACATCATGAGCAGAAAGGCCTGTACTGTAATGTTCTATAATCTCATCAACTTCTCTCAATCTAACACTTACCTATTTTAGTGACCAGTTAACTAAACAACACATCTGCCTTTGGGAGTGATGGATGCATGAACCATCTGAGTGATGATGAGGCAGATATATCAAAGGTATCTATGAAAAACTCTAAGATAGGCTCGTGGATGTTGGAAAAATGGAGGGTTATGTTGGAGGGAAGGCATAGATTGATATTATAGTAGGTTAAAAGGACAGCAAAACATTATGAGCCGAAGGTTCTGTAGTATGATGTAATGTTCCATGTTCTCTATTCTATAGCATACCCATAACTTACCAACCCTAACTTTTATGTCTTTGGAATGTGGGAGGAAACCAGATCACCCAGAGGAAATTCGTGAGTTCATGGGGAGAATGTGCAAACTTCTTACTGTAGAGCGATGCTACATGTTAAACATGATTACACAGGAGCTTGTGAGCTTCAACTTTTTGATTTGACTCATGACCCTAAGCTTCCTCTCTCTATTTAGCTCTACATATAGTATACACTGTAAAGAGTATCAATATTGTGTGGCTGTCATAAGAACAGTTTATTTACCCAGGCCATGAGATCTAACTTTTGCAAAGGAGCAGTAACATTCGTTTAATTCAGGTTGACTTACTCAGCTTTATGTAGAGTGAAACTCCGTGAAAGAAGCCTAATTATGTGCAGCGTCAAAGCTTGATTCCAGCATGAGCTGTGGTGCTTCCTGCTGTTCTGATTAATAACCTGTTCTATGTCTCAATGGAATGCTTCATGTCCAACTGTGGCAACCTGAGTTTAATAAGGAAACTGAAAACTTTAGTCGAGCATTCAATAACAAAAATAAAATGTTCTTAATTCCCAGAAGTGTGCAATTAAAGCAACATTCTGCTTATATTACACTAAATCCTTTTTATGACATCCATCTTTTGAAGTATAAGTGTTTCAAGGTGATATTTGGAAAAATTTATGTTTGGAAAATCTGAGAAAATCTTTTACACAATTGGCAAACTACAGTAAGTTTATGTGGAACTAAGTCTAACCAGAACAAGATAAATTGAAATAGAGAAATGGAAGTTTCCTACGCACGAGTTTGCTTTTGGCACATTGGCCTTTATAAATCAAAGTATTGAATACAGGAATTATGATATTATGTTGAAGTTGTATAAGACATTAATGTGGGGCCTAATTTGGAGTATTGTGTGCATTTCTGGTCACCTACCTGCAGGAAAGATATCAATAAGTTTGAAAGAATGCAGAGAAAATTTACAAGGTTGTTGCCAGGACTTGAGGACCCGAGTTCTAGGGAAAGGTTGAATAGAAGAATTCGTGGGGATCTCATTGAAACCTACCGAATGTTGAAAGGACTAGACAGAGTGGGTGTGGAGAGGGTGTTTCCTCTGGTGGAGATATCCAGAACTAGAGGACACAAAAATAAGGAGGAATTTTTTTTTTTAGCCTAAGAGTGGCGAATCTGTGGAATGCTCTGCCACAGACTGCGGTGGAGCTCAAGTCCATGGGTATATCCAAAACAGAAGTTGGTAGATTCCTGATTGGTCAGGACATCAAAGGATATGGTGAGAAGGCAGGTGTATGAGGTTGGATGGGATCTGGGATCAGCCATAATAAAATGGAGGAATGGACTCGGTGACTAAATGGCCTAATTCTGCTCCAATGTCTTATGATCTTATGATAGTATAGTTTAGGATTTTATTCCCTGAAGCATAAGTGAATGAGGGGAGATTTGATAGAGGTGTACAAAATTATAAGGGGTATAGATAGGGTAAAAGGAGGCAAGGTTTTTTCCACTGAGGTTGGGTGAGACTAGAACTAGAGATCATGAGTTAAGAGTGAAAGGTAAAATACTTAAGGGGAACGTGAGGAAAACCATCTTCACTCAGAGGATGGGGAGAGTGCAGAATGCAATTCCAGTGGAAAAGGTGGATGTGAATATGATTTCGACATTTAAGGGTATTGGGATAAGTATAGGGATGGGATGGGTATGTTGGGCTATGGGCCAGGTGCAGGTTGATGGAACGAGATGGAGTACTAGCTTGGCATGATCTATGTGAACTGAAGGGACTGTTTCTGTGCTGTAGTGTTCTATGTCTCTGCGAGAAACTATTTGTGTGGCTTTTGGCCATAGTATTTTCAAAGCCCTGCTGTTCCTTCTTTGTGGTAATGAACCATATTGATTTAGTTTCCCAGGATGATTCAGACTTATTTTGAATACTTTTAAAATGTCTTCATCTAAAGATATATCAAAGGAGATATATCATGATATATCAATTTACAATATTTCTCATCAATGTTTTCTTGTCTGGCTCTTACCTTTCTCTTGAGATCATCCATACAATGGTACAATCCAAATTTCCAAAGTAATAAGGTTGAAAAAGATTCTATGTAAGTATGTGCCTGACATGCTTGGGTCAGTCATTCACAACTAGAATTTAATTTATTTTTGCTTTGTATAATTTATCATGAATATTTTATTCCACAAAACCATGGTTTGAAATTTGAAGTCATCTAGTGATTATGCAGACATAAAAATTCACTGTCACTTTTTAAAAAATGTGTTTATTATTCTTCCTATCAACACTTCATTACATCTTTTGGACTAAAAATGAAGGAGAATGTTAACTCTCAGGGCACTCTTTTAATAGGCGACAAATTGCTATTTATATCTAAATGTGAAAAACTATTTTATTACTTATATTTGTCAGGTCTTAGGGTTTTGCATCAACCATTGCTGTCTGCTACTCCTTATGAATGGAATAATCTGAATTATAAAAGCTGTTCTATTTCTCAGTCCCCTTGAACACTATTTTAACTATGAACAATTTATTCCTTGCCAAAGGCAGTGGTGTATTAAAAAACACAAAACTAGTTTAGTTGTTAGCTTGTCAAACATATATGAAAATTTAATCCAGACACAAAGATTACTGTCTGGTGATACACGTTATGCAATATGCTAAAAATAAATAAATAAACAAAATAAGAGAAGGGACATAGAAATTAAGTTCACCTTAAACAAAGTATTTTATTCATTCATGGGGCATTTTTGATGCTTGTGTGTAAAATCTGTGCTTTTTATTGGGGAAAATAATTTTAAAGAAGGTGTAATATTCTGTTCCCTAGATAAAAGGTGATGAGATTAACTAGCATTTTCTTGTTAGATCAGAACACTTGACCAACTACATAACAAATACAGAAGTAATTTATGTATGCCATATTTGGAATGTGTATAGGGTATCATGAGAACCAGTTTCTACTATATAGTTTGCCCTTGGTACATTATTAGAAACATGGTGGCAGTTACATGATCAGGCCATAGACACTTGCAAAAGTGCAAAACTTCTAGATCTTTCAGGTAGCATTGTAGGATCGTTTCATGAGTGGACAGATAAATGAGCCAATTCAGGCAACTCTGTTTAACATTCAAAGACCTTGTGAAATGGTCACCAGTATGGAAATGTTGCTTTGAAGCCTCATCCATTTCCCCCCTCTGAGCACATTTTAAAGCTCACATAAACAATATTTGAGACAAACAAATAACAACAAAACCTGTCATTGACTTCAGGAAAGGAGATGGTGCAAATCTTCCTGTACACGTCAGTAGTGTTGAGGTTGAGAGCTTTAAGATCCTAGTCTGTCCTGGTCCATCCACAATGATTTTACAACCAAGGAAACTCACCAATGCCTCTACTTCCTCAGGAAGCTGAAGAAATTTGGCATGTGCGTGTCGACCCTTACCAATTTTTATCAACGCACCATAGCAAGGATTCTATCTTGATACATAATGGCTTGGTATGGAAACAGCTCTACATGTGACCCAACGAGCTGCGACAGTTGTGGACATAGCTCAACACACAGCACAGAAACCAGCCTCCCCTGAAAGCACATTCCAACAGGTTCAACAATAGCTTCTATCTTGCTGTCAGCAGATCCTTGAACAGACCTCTTGTATGATATTTTATACCAACCTACCCATTTGTATCTTTCACCTTATTGTTTACCTCCACTACAGATTCCCTGTAGCTTTTATACTTTATTCTCTTTTATCTTGCTTCACCTCAAAGCTCGGTGTGATGATTCGCTCTGTGTGAACAGCATGCAAGATAAACTTTGTGCTGTATCATGTAACAATGATGAACCAATTCCAATTTATTAATACCAATGATATGGCCCATTCATAGCTGAATCAAGTGGAAACCACAAATATAATTTGGCAAGAATCTAGTAAGTAATTAAAGTGTAAATGTCAGAGAGCCTGCAGTCTCATAGGTGCAATAGGCAAGACACCTTGCAATGAATGTTGCAGGAGCAATTTGACCTGAGAATGCCTTTTCAGGATAGACCAGTTCTCAAACTGTCAAGGGTGGATTGTACTGCAAAAGATACAGATCCTTGAGGAAGGTAATGGCCAATATATTTGCTGGTATATAAAGCTTAGACACAAGGGGTAAAGTTTACAGAACAATTCTATTGACAAACACTGTTCCTTCAAATTCTTCGTAGCTCATAACTTATTGAAGTAGTAAAATAGTTTTATTTTCACTCCCAACTGCTTCTGGCATCTCCAAGCCTGAATGCTTGAAACTGCAGAGAGCAAAACAGTTCAGAATTGTCTTATAGCTTATTTCTCATCAACTATCCGTGACAAAAATTACTGCTTTTTGAAGACAAACACACACAGCTGATGCTATTTCAAACCTGTTTGCTCAAAGCATGGTGTTGTGTCTAATGGCCAAGCAAGTGCATGCTATTGGCACAAGGTAGAATCTATGCGGCAATAGTCTCCAGCACCAATTAGGCAGCATAGTGTCACAAATAAATAAAGGGAATCACAGCTATTTTCCTGTTTAATTTTTGTTCTTTAAGAGTTGTCCCAAACAAGCGGCTGTCCCAATAAACCAATGGCCCAATTAATCGTAATCCACTGTCTTTCAAACATTTTCAGTCAAGATAGGCCCAGTTGATAATGGGTACATATATAAGAGTGAATCTTTAGGTTGCAACGAAAATAAACTATTGGATATCTGAGAGAAAGAAGTAGATACAAGTTTCTATCATACTGTTGGGTTGAGTGTGTGATAGAGATTGTACAAATAGTCTGGTTAAATCAGACTGACAATTGTGTGTTTGTAAAGATCATTGCTTGGGTAGTGAGGGGATCCAAATGCCATTAACATTTCAAAATTCAAGGTTCTGCTGGCCAAACAAATGTTCAGATGGGATTGCAAATTCCCGTGAGTATCTTCAAGCACTAGTAGACCAAGTTTATATGAGAGAGCTGGATGAATTGTCATTCAATGGCTACACTACCTGGAACAATAAAAGTACATCTTAGGTTGAGTGTCACAAACCCTGGCCACTCTCTTTGTGAAGGCAGGGATGGAGATTGAGGTACCAGCCTCAAAGCCCATAGAAACTGATTATCAAAAAGGATTGAGAAATTTGGTTTGGCGGAAAAGCCACATGTTTAAATGTGCTGCCTTCCTAAAGAGAAGGTGGGGTATAGTAAGCTGAAGTACGAATGTGTAGAGTGACAAGAAAAAGAATCAAAGAAATGTTTTGTGGCACAAAAACAAGGGATGTAATAAAGCAGGATGACAGTGATGGGAATGTGATATCTCTATATGTGGCTTTTCACAGACAGCAGGTAACAGAATCAAAGAGTATACCTTCAGTATTGCATTGCTGACTGTGAGACAGGCAAGGAATATGATTTTTTTAAAAAAGGATATCTTAGTTTTATTTGGCACATGCACATTGAAACATACAGACAAATGTGCTGCCTTCATCACTAACCAACACAGTCCTAGGATTGTGTAGGGAGCAGCTCACAAATATTGCCATTCTTTGGTGCCAACTTAGCATGTCCTCAACTTACTAACCTTAACCCTATGTATTTGGAATGGGGAAGAAACTGAAGCACCCAGAAGAAAGCCAGGTGATCATGGGGAGCAAGTACAAATCCTTTACAGACAGTGGCAGGAACTGATTCCCGATCAGTGATCACTAGCACTGTAAGCAATCTGCAAGTCACCACGTTACCTTGCCTCCCCAGCTAGTCTGGGCATTCTGTGAGGATGGCAATGAAATATCAAGATAGAGAGGCATTGATTAACCGTAAAGTGCAGCAGTGAATGTACAGAGTGAAGTAACATGATGGCTAGAGAATTAGACCTGGCTGAAGTGTCTCAGAGGAAAAGATGTTCCAAGTGTGAGATACAAAAGGCTGTTCTTTGAAGGGTCAAAGTGCCTTGGCAATTTCACAGCAATAGAATAATTTACAAAATCTCAAAGCAGACATCTCAAAGGGAATGTCCATCATCTGCTTGAACAGCATGGGGAGTTGTTTAAGGGTGACAATTCCCACAAGACTTCACAAACAACCTGAGAAACAGAAAACTCAGGGCAATATGCTACAAAGAAGAGATATTGATTGTGTCCAGTAGGAAGAAGTTAAAGCATATAATTCTGAGGAACAGCTTCATGTCCACAAGATGCTATCTCTTTATTTTGTGATTTCAAAGGTGACACCAAGAATGAGAAAAGGTCATCATCTTTTAATGAGTCAAAGTGAGAGTTGGGATATAAGGAGACATGAAAACAGAGGCACAGAGATGGAGAATCGTCTCAAGCAAGTAAGGAATGTTAAAACTTAGTTCATGATTTCCACAAAACATCAAGCACAATGTATAATTATAAACAGGGTCATCAGTACGTCATTAACTCCTGTGATAAGTTTTGCTTGGACAATTTAAGTTATTTAAGTTACACCAAGAAGGCAATTCACAATATATTATAAAATGCATTCAAAGTTATGAAGACAATTATCAGAAAGCATCAGGGGTACTAGGAAAGGGACAAAAACTGCATGCAGTCCATCTGGAAAACTGATCCAGTAGATTTACCATGTCTTGATATGGATACTACGAGTAGACCTTGCAGAGAAGGGTTGAATGAATGAAGAGAATGATCAAGTCGAATTCAATATACTGTTCATGAAATAACTAGTTGCTCAATTTCACGCTTGCAAGTGCTTATTTTTTGATTAAAGCATGGAAAAGAGAACACTTGGTAAACACACACACACACACACACACACACACACACACACACACACACTTGCACTTGCTTTGTCATTCTGCAGTCACTGACTGTGCGCACTTCAATGTCTTCTCCCCGGTATTCTCTTATAAAAAGCTTTGGCTTTATCAGAATCAGAATCAGAAACCTGACTATCACAGGCATGTGTCATGACATTTGTTAACTTAGCAGCAGCAGTTCAATGTAATACATAATGTAGAAGAAGAATATAAAATAATAATAATAAATAAATCAATCAATTACAGTATATGTATATAGAATAGATTAAAAATAGTGAAAAAATAGAAATAATATATATTTAAAAAAGTGAGGTAGTGTTCAAGGGTTCAAAATCCATGTAGGAATTGGATGGCAGAGGGGAAGAAGCTGACACCAAATCACTGAGTGTGTGTCTTCAGCCTTCTGTACCTCCTACCTGATGGTAACAGTGAGAAAAGGGCATGCCCTGGGTGCTGGAGGACCTTAATAATGGACGCTGCCTTTCTGAGACATCGTTCCTCGAAGGTGTCCTGGATACTTCATAGGTTAGTACCCAAGATGGAGCCAACTAAATTTATACCTCTCTCCAGCTTCTTTTGGCCTCGTGCAGTAACCACCCCCTCATACCAGACAGTGATGCAGCCTGTTAGAATGCTCTCCACAGTACATCTATAAAAGTTTTAGAGTGTATTTGTTGACAAAACTTTAAATCAAGAGCTTTTTTCCTTCAGTGGTTTGATCGAGGCATGACTGAGCAGGCGTGTGAATGTCAGTGAGTTAGACTGGTGGAAGAATTTAAAAGGAGAGAGAGCATTTTTCTTCAGTGGTTTGATCAAGGGATGACTGCACAGGCGTGTGGACGTCAGAGTTAGACTGGCGGGAAGAATTTAAAAAGATGACAGCTTTATAGAGTGGGCATTGGAGTAGAGGGAGTCAGAGTGGGAGGACTTTGGCTCAACGGGGCTTCAGTGATAATGGGTCGAGGAAAGATAAGTTACTTGTGAAGATTAGGAATAGGAAGTATGTCTGCGAGGTCGATGTTCTGTACTGGGTGTCATATGTGAGATGTCCTGGAGACTCCCAGCCTCCTGGATGACCACATCTGCAACAGGTGCATCGAGCACCTTAGGGACCCACAAATAGAGTAAGTTTGTAGGCAAGTTTGTTGTAAGTGTGAGAGGGAGGATAGGCAGGTGATAGAGAAGGGACGCGTTCAGTCTGATGGTTTGCGATGAGTCTATTTTAATGTAAGGAGTATTACGAACAAAGTGGATGAGCTTAGAGTGTGGATCAGTACTTGAAGCTATGATGTTGTGGCTATTACAAGAAGGAGGTAAAAAAGGTGGGAGCATGGCAATGCTGATCAGAGGTTGTGTCACAGCTGAAGGAAAAGAGAAAGTCGTGGGGGGATTGTCTATGGAGTCTCTGTGGATGGAAGTTAGGAACAGGAAGGGGTCAATAACTCTACTGGGTGTTTTTTATAGACCCCCCAATAGTAACAGGGACATCGAGGAGCAGATAGAGAGACAGATTCTGGAAAGAAGTAATAATAACAGGGTTGTTGTAATGGAAGATCTTAATTTCCCAAATATTGATTGGCATCTTCTTAGAGTGAGGGGTTTAAATGGGGTGGAGTTTGTTTGGTGTGTTCAGGAAGGTTTCCTGATGCAATATGTAGTTAAGTCTACAAGAGGAGAGGCTGTACATGATCTGGCATTGGGAAATGAACCTGGTCAGGTGTTGGGTCTCTGAGTGGGAGAGAATTTTGGAGATAATGATCACAGTTCTATCTCCTTTACCATAGCATTGGAGAGGGATAGAAACAGACACATGTGGAAAATGGTTAATTGGAGTAAGGGGAAATATGAAGCTATCAGGCAGGAAATTAGAAGAATTATTTGGGATCAGATGTTTGCAGGGAAATGTACGGCAGAAATGTGGCAAACATTCAGGGGATATTTGCGTGACATTCTGCATATGTATGTTCAATGAGACAGAGAAAGGATGGTAGGGTACAGGAACTGTGATGTACAAAGGCTGTTGAAAATCTCGTCAAGAAGAAAAGCTTACAAAAGGTTCAAAAAATTAGATAATGATAGAGATCTAGAAAATTATAAGGCTAGCAGGAACGAGCTTAAAATGAAATCAGGAGAGCCAGAAGGGGCCATGAGAAGGCCCTGGTGTACAGGATTAAGGACAACCCCAAGACATGCGACAAGTATGTGAAAAGCAAGAGGATAAGACATGAGAGAATAGGACCAATCAAGTGTCACAGTGGAAAAGTGTATATGGAGATGGAGGAGCGGAGGTATTTAATGAATAATTTGCTTCAGTAGTCACTATGGAAAAGGACCTTGGTGATTGTAGGGATGACTTGCTGCGGATGGAAAATCTTGAGCATATAGACATTAAGAAAGAAGATGTGCTGGAGCTTTTGGAAAGCATTGTTGGATAAGTCATCAGGATTGGACAAGATATACCCCAGGCCACTGTGGGAGGTGAGGGAAGAGATTGCTGAGCCTCTGGCAATGATGTTTACATCATCAATGGGGATGTGAGAGGTTCTGGAGGATTGGAGGATTGTGGATCTTGTTCCTTTACTCAAGAAAGGGAGTAGAGATAGCCTAAGAAATTATAGGCCAGTGAGTCTTACTTCGGTGGTTGGTAAGTTAATGGAGAAGATCCTGAGAGGCAGGATTTATGAACATTTGGAGAGGTATAATATGATCAGGAATAGTCAGCATGGCTTTGTCAAGGGCACGTCATGCCTTACTAGCTTGATTGAATTTTTTGAGGATGTGACTAAACACATTGATGAAGGTAGAGCAGTAGATGTAATGTATGTGGATTTTAGCAAGACATTTGATAAGGTAACCCATGATTTTTTGAGAAGGTAAGGAGGCATGGAATCCAAGGGGACCTTGCTATGTGGATCCAGAACTGCCTTGCCCACAGAAGGCAAAGAGTGATTGTCGACAAGTCATATTCTGTATGGAGATCAGTGACCAGTGGTGTGCCTCAGGGATCTGTTCTGGGACCCCTTCTCTTTGTGATTTTTATAAATGACCTGGATGAGAAAGTGCAGGGATGGGTTAGCAAATTTGCTGATGCCACAAAGGTTGGGGGTGTTGTGCTATTGGGTTTTGCTTTGTAGGAAGTAATATCTTGCAAACCTTGCCAGAGTTGTTGTACTTCCGATGTCACCTCTGACCTCATTCAAAATTGTCTCTTCACCCTCAAAACAGCACTCCGCAAATTATACCTAGTTTTTTGGTAGAGGCCTGGGTCGCTAGACTTGACTGCCACAGATCTAGCCTTCGGTAGACGACGTACGTTCTAGTTCATCCATGGCTTTAGGTTTGAGAATGTACAGTAAGTCTTTGTAGGCACACAGGTTTTAATGAAGTCGGTGTGTCGTGGGAGACGGAGGATTGAAAGCAGTGAGCTAGCTGCTGGCTGCGTGCCCAAATTCCCAAGCTCTTTGGGAATAGTCTTTTAACATTGTAAATCAGCAATTGGTTATGTTTCCCCTCTTGCTATGAAATGGGGACATCTCTTTTTCCCTCATTAGGGAGAGAGAGAGAGTCTGTGGTACGCCAAATTACCGGGTGAGTGAGTAGTCTTTGGGGTACTACAAGTCTGTGTCTTTATTGCTGCTTTGCTGCACGCTCGAGTGTTCGGTGGGGGGCACTGATGCTTGTTTTTCTCTTGTGGGGGAAGGGGATCGTTGCTTTGCTGCTGCTTACACTTGGGAGGGGGGAGCTGGGGGGCTTTGAGGTTCTAACATTTAACTGTCATTCATTCTTTGGGGCACTCCTCTGGTTTCATGGATGGTTGTGAAGATAAAGAATTTCAGGATGTACGTATATTATATACATTTCTCTGACATTAAATATACCTTTGAAACCTTTGAAGCAACAGTGGCATACTCATCCAGGTTTGAAGATGAATCTCTGAATACAGTCCGGTCCACTGATTCAAAGCAGTCCTGTAGGCACTCCTGTGCTTCCCTTGTCCAAACCTTATTGCTCCTCACTACTGGTGCTGCAGTCTTCAGTCTCTGCCTATACTCAGGGAGTAGGAGTACAGCCAGGTGATCAGACTTCCCGAAGCGAGGAAGCAGAATAGCATAGTAAGCATTCTTGATGGTGGTGTAGCAATGGTCCAGTGTGTTGGTTCCACTGTATTGTAAGTTATCCATTGATGGTAGTTGCTTAGTGATTTTTTTCAGACTGGCCTGGTTAAAATTCCCCAAAACGATGGTGAAGACATTAGGATGTGCTGTTTCTTGCATGTTGATCCTATTGCTCAGATCATCTAAAGCCTGACTGACATTGGCCTGAGGAGGATTGTATACTGCTCCCAAAATGATCCTAGAGTTCTCCTGCCATAGGTAAAAAGGATGGCATTTAACTGCTAGATATTCCAGGTCTGGTGGGCAGAATTGGGATAACACTGATATATTTGTGCACCAAGAAGAATTGATCATGAGGCATACTCCTCCACCTCTGCTTTTGAGAGACTCTATCGACTTATCCTGATGGTGTTTCATAAACCCATCAATCTGAATCACTGCATCTGGTACAGAAGGGGTTAACCAGGATTCCATGAAACAAAGGATACACGTGGTCCTAATATCCTTCTGATCCAGCACCCTAGCTTTGAGCTCAGTGATTTTATTCACCAGAGACTGCACCTTTGCCAGCTAGATAGTTGGTATTGGGATTTTAAAACCCCATTTCCTTAAACACATAAAAACACAAAATGCTGGCCGAACTCAGCAGGCCAGACAGCATCTATGGGAGGAGGTAGTGATGACGTTTCAGGCCGAAACCCTTCATCAGGGTTTCTTCCGTGTTTCCTGATGAAGGGTTTCGGCCCGAAACATCGTCACTACTTCCTCCCATAGATGCTGTCTGGCCTGCTGAGTTCTACCAGCATTTTGTGTTTTTATTTATTTCCAACATCTGCAGAGTCACTCGTGTTTCCTTAAACACACTTGTATTCCTGATCTGCAGCCACGCTTCACGCGTGGAATCCTACTAGGCCCCCACTCAGCATTGTTTCTGTCAGTTTTAAGCAGTGATATTTTATTTAAACGCATTAATACATCTTTGTTGACTGTTCTGACCTTGGAAGCAGTTGTGCTTTTTAGCTGTTTCAGGCTGAAATGAGAATATTTAATCATATCCGTTAAGAGTTAGCTGCCACACGAGTTGCCCCTAGGCACCCTGGGAGTAAATCTGGTGCTTTCCCTCCATACACTTTGGAATATTCTATTTCTTCAATAATGGGGATGTGTAAATGTGTATATATTGTTTGTATACTGTATTTAAGTTAGATACCACTGTTTATTTTCCAATATGGTCATAACTACATTGTGGATGCATCATATTATGATCCATTTGTAGTCTTAAATTAATGTTGTGGGTAATTCAAGATGGTATATCCTGGTGCCTAATTAAATGTGGCAGTTTACTCTCGGTAGCATAGAGGGAGAGAGAGAGAGAGAGAGAGAGAGAGAGAGAGAGAGAGAGAGAGAGAGAGGGAGGAAGGGAGACAGAGAGAGGGAGAGAGAGGGGGAGGGGGAGGGTAGAGAGAGAGAGAGAGAGAGAGATTTGTTTATCCAAGCCGCAAAAAGGAATCAACCAGTTCAGTTTAAAATACATTGTTTAACAAAACATATAATTAGTGTGGTCCCTTGACTACAGATCAAGAATAAAACAATTATTCAGGCAAAACAAAAAGCCAAAGGGAATGGGTTTGAAATTTTTCATATGGTGGCACAAAGAGTTGTCATATGATTTGGTGCCAGTTTACTTAGCGTTAAATATTTAGTTCCTTTGTTGTCAATTAAATAAATGAGAGTAGCCATGAAAGATCCCATATGAACTTTAACCTTCCTGAACTGTGTGCCTCACTACTCTTCTGGAGAGAGGCCTAGACAGATGTCAGAATCAGAATCCAGTTTAATATCACAGGCATATATTGTGAAATTAATTGTTTTGTTGTCATCTACTTCCTGCATTTCTGCTCAATTCCCTCTCGTTCTAGAGTTACCAAGAACAGAGGGGGTGTCTTGGTCTTCACTTTCCACAGCTCCAGCCTTTACCGTAATGAATTCACAAACGAGAGAAAATTTGCAAATCCAAGCAACACGCACAAAATGTTGGAGGAACTCAACGGGCCAGGCAGCACCTATAGAAAAGAGTGCAGTCGACGTTTCAGACTGAGATCCTTCAGCAGGACAGTCTGAAGGGTTTCAGCCTGAAACGTCAACTGTACTCTTTTCTATTGATGCTGCCTGGCCTGCTGAGTTCCTCCAGCATTTTGTGTGTGTTAATTTAATGGATTATCTCTTTCATCTTTCATGACTGTTAAAACATTACGCCAGCAGATACATATTCCCGTCCAACCCCTTCCTCTTTCAGGATTTCAGAGATCACTCCATTTACAGATTTCATAGAAACATAGAAAACCTACAGCACAATACAGGCCCTTTGGCCCACAATGCTGTGCTGAACATATACTTACTTTAGAAATTACCTAGAGTTACCTATAGTACTCTATTTTTCGAAGCTCCATGTACCGACCCTATCGTATCTGCCTCCACCACCGTTGCCGGCAGCCCATTCCACGCACTCACCACTCTCTGTGTAAAAAAACTTACCCCTGACATCTCCTCTGTACCTACTTGCAAGCACCTTAAAACTGTGCCCTCATGTGTTAGTCATTTCAGCCCTGGAATAAAGCCTTTGACTATCCACACGATCAATGCCTCTCATCATCTTATACACATATTCTGGTTTCAGTTGTCTGTCCATGTATTTTTAGAGGAAAACTCATACAATTTCCTGCAGCCTGCAGAGAGTATGCTGGCACCATCTTGTCATCTTTGCAGAGCACCTACATTCAGTCTACATGAGTAAGCCTGAGCTTCTGAGAGGCTGCCATTTTATCTCTTCATCCTATTCTTTGGTAGCCTGTTCCCAAGTTAAGACAAGGTCCAAAGCAAGCTCAAGTTACAACACCCCTGGGCAAACTGCCGCTCTCTGAATGCAGAATGCAATTATCCAACTTCAGAAATTCAGCTTTTTTTCCCCATAACAAGTAATCATCTTCTTGCAATTGAAAACTATTTTTTTATTTCTCTTTTTCACAATTCAGATTAATGATTGGAGGATTAGAGGATTGGTTGAGAGACAGGGGAGGCTAGAGGATGCCTCATATTTGGCGTGAGATTCCGGAAAATAAGTCACGGAAACTCCAAAACCACTCTAGAGACTGTGAGACACAACGCAGCAAAGTTTTCCCACAAAACTGTTTCTTCTACTCCATATTGCTGCATTTAGTTCACTCTTCCCACAACACTGTTCCCCAGCCTTCGACACTTGCCAATACAACCATATAAGATGTGACAACTGGCCTTTCAGCTCTTCCCTCCACACTACCCGGTGACCCAATCAATCTGACTAGGAGAAGCAGTCATTCACTTGTATTTCTTCCACTCCACAGTGCTCACAATATGGACTGCTCAGCACTGGAGGAACAAAACACAAGTTGCATGACTACTTCAATGATCACAGTCAAACTAATTATCAGAGTACATACACGTCACCACATACAACACTGAGATTCTTTTTCTTCTGGCATACTTAGAAAATCTATAGAATGGTAACTGTAAGCTGGATCTATAAACTGTACATATCAAGAACTGTACATTATAAACAAGCTATACAAATGCTAAATAAATAAATAGCTAAAATGCTAAATAAATAGCGATAAATAATGAACATGAAATAATAAGATAGAAGAGACCTTAAATGAATGTAGCTATCCTCCTTTGTTCAAGAACCTGATGGTTGAGGTTGAACCTGGCATTGTGAGTCCTGAGGCACTTGTACCTTCTACCTGACAGCAGCAGTGAGAAAAGAGCACGGCCTGAGTGGTGAGGATATGTGATGATGGATGCTGCTTTTCTACGGCAATATTTCATGCAAAGATGCTCAATGGTTTGGAAGGTTTTGCCCGTGATGTCCTGGGCCAAATCCATTACCTTTCGTAGGATTTTCAAAAGCATTGGTGTTCCCATACCAGTAATACAGCCAGTCAGTACACTTTCCACCACACATCTATAGAAGACTGCCAAGGTTTTTGATGACTTGCCGAATCTCTGCAGACTCCTGAGGAAGTAGAGGTGCTGCCCTGCTTTCTTTGCAATTATATTTATGTGATGGGTCCAGGACAGGTCCTCTGAGATAGTGACGCCCAGGAGTTTAAAGCTACTGACCCTCTCCATCTCTGATCATCTGATGATTATAATTATTGGCTCATGGACCTCTGGTTTCCCTCTCCAGAAGTCTACTACCAGTTCCTTGGTCTTAGAGACATTGAGTTAGAGGTTGTTGTTATTGCACCACTCACCTAAATTTACAATCTCCTTTCTGTATGCTGATTCATCACCCACTTTGATACAGCCCACAATGGTGGTGTCATTGGCAAACTTGGTGTTAGAGCTGTACTTAGCCACATAGTCATAGGTGTAAAGTGAGTAGAGCAGGGGGTACTCATTCCTGCAGTGCCCCTGTGCTGATGGAGATTGTGGAGGAGATGACTTTTGCCAATACGAACTGGCTGAGGTCTACAAGCGAAAAAATCCAGGATCCAATTGCACAAGCTGTTACTGAGACCCAGGTCTTGGAGTTTACTGATTAGTTTAGAGAGGATAATGGTGTTAAATGCCATAAAGATCCTGATATATGCACCTTCGATGTCCAGATATTCCAGGGTTGTGTGAAGAGCCAACAGAAAGGTATCTGCTATAGACCTGGTGCTTCAGTAGGTGAATTGGAGCAGATCCAAGTCACCCCTCTGACAGGAGCTAATATGCATCAACTCCATTCTCTCAAGGCATTTCATCACTCTGGATGTAAGTACCACTGGGCATAGTCAATTAGACAGGTTACCCCATGCTTCTTGGGCATTGATACAATTGAAGCCTGCGTGAAGCAGGTGGCTACCACACACTGTTGGAGCAAGAGGATGAAGATATCCATGAATACACCAGCCAGATGGTCAGCACAGGTCTTCAGTACTCACCCAGGCACTCTATCCGGACCGGATGCTTTCCTTGGATTCACGGTCTTGAAGGCAGCCTACACTCAGTATCATCTTCTGATACTGAGACCAAAGGATCTTTGGGAGATATGGTGGTTTCTCTCTGTTCTGGTGATCAAAGCAAGCATATAAGACATTGAGCTCATCTGGAAGTGAAGCTCTGCTGTCCCCCATGTTGCTAGATTTAACTTTGTTTCAGGTTATGACATTCAAACCCTGCACAGCTGTCGAACATCCCTCATTGATTCCCATCAAGTCTGGAATCCCCAATTCACCCGTGAGGTGGCTTTCCGGAAATCATACCTGCACCTCTTGTAGCACTTTTGATCTCCAGACTTGAATGCCTCTGCTCTGGCTCTTAGCAGATTCCAGATTTCATTGTTCATCCAAGGCTTCTGATTGTGGAATACCCTGAACGATTTTGTAGGGACACACTCACCCATAGCTGTTTTAATAAAGTCTGTAATGACCCTGGTGTCGTCATTCAGGTCCTCAGATGAGTTCTTAAACATGGCCCACTCCATTGACTTAGGCAATCAGTGTAACTGTTCCACTGCGTCCTGAGACCACCTCTTAGTTTTCTTGATCTCTGGAGCCTTGCTCTTAGGCTCTGTCTGTATGCAGGTATTAGAAGTGATGCCAAATAATCCAGCTTGCCAAAATGTGGCATCGGGAAGGAACAATAGGCATTCCTTATCATAGTGTAGCAGAGGTCTAGTGTGTGGGAGCTCTGGTGCTGCAGGATACATGCTGGTGACAATTGGGCTGGGTTTTCTTCAGACAGGCCTGGCTAAAGTTGCCAACTATAATTTGAAATGCATCAGGCTGAGCTGTTTCTTGTTTGTGTAGTTTCGTGAGTGCTTGCTTATAATCAGCCACTAGTGGTATGTAAACTGTGGTCAGGATCACAGATGAGAACTCCCGAGGCAAATAGAATGTTCTATACTTAATCATCAGTTGTTCTAAATTTGGGGAACAAGAAGTTGCATAACTCCAATGTTTGTGCACCAACGAGAATTGACTAAAAAGTATATACCCCCAAACCTAAGATCTTTTTACAGGGGCACAATTGAGAGTATCCTGACTGGCTGCATCACTGCCTGGTATGGGAAGATTCTGTGGAGAGTGGTGTGGACAGCCCAGTGCACCTGTAGCTGTGAACTTCCCATGATTCAGGATATAAAAAAGGACGTGTGTGTAAAAAGGACCCATAAGATCATTGGGGACCCAAGTCATCCCAGCCACAATCTATTCCAGCTGCTACCATCCGGGAAGTGGTACCACAGCATAAAAGCCAGGACCAACAGTTTCTTCCACCAGGCCATCAGACTGATGAACTCATGCTGACTTGATTGTACTCTATATTACATTGACTGTTCTATTTATTATAAATTTCTATGATTGCACATTGTACATTTAGATGGAGACATAATGTAAGGATTTTTACTCATGTACATGAAGGATGTAAGAAATAAAATCAATTCAATTTAATTCAATTCTGAAAATCATCAAACCTTCCAGTCATATCACTGCATCCGGAATATCTGCATTTCACCAAGTTTCAGTGTAACAAACTATTGAGATTCGCCTCATCTGCCTCTGATACAATAGCCTCGTTCTGAGGTAATCAGATTTATTTTCCAGTGTCTGACTGTTTTTGGGCACAGCGTTGACTCTTAACGATGCCATGCTCTGCACTTAACCATCGAACGTCAGAAATGAAGATCATTTTTGTAATTTTGTTATCCGTTGTTAAGAGGAACTTTACATGCTGCAGATTGTAGTGAAAGTAGTTCAAAAGTATTATAATTAGAGGAAAACTCATACAATTTCCTGCAGCCTGCAGAGAGTATGCTGGCACCATCTTGTCTTCTTTGCAGAGCACCTACATTCAGTCTACATGAGTAAGCCTGAGCTTCTGAGAGGCTGCCATTTTATCTCTTCATCCTATTCTTTGGTAGCCTCTTCCCAAGTTAAGACAAGGTCCAAAGCAAGCTCAAGTTACAACACCCCTGGGCAAACTGCCGCTCTCTGAATGCAGAATGCAATTATCCAACTTCAGAAATTCAGCTTTTTTTCCCATAACAAGTAATCATCTTCTTGCAATTGAAAACTATTTTTTATTTCTCTTTTTCACAATTCAGATTAATTATCTCAAGCTCCAGGTATTAATGTTTCTCTTTCCACAGATACTACCTGACCTGTTGAGTGCTTTTAGCTTTTCTGCTATTTATTTTTGTCTGACTCTTGCTTTGAGTACTTGCACTTGAAAACCTCTTGACAATACTATCATTAGTCTTGAGAAGACTTGAGATTGAAAGAGGGAATATGTTGGTTTAAGTTGGAGCAAAATTAATTACTCCAGGACTCAAATTTGAAAGAGTATGCTGATCCATTCTGAAAATAAGACCAGAAGATGAAGAGAAGGCCTAAATCCCAACAGAAGAACAAGATAAAAGCAATGCAGAATGATATTAATCAAATGTTCTGCATAGCAAGGTAACAGTATGAAAATTCTATGGTGTGAGTGAATTCAGAGAGTAGTACGTGGTATCCACAATGCATAATGACCACCTTTAAATATTGAATTTCCCCAGCTGAATGTGTTCTACTTCACTATCTGACGGCAACAACTATTTTTTGATATAATGATAGCACTTGTGGAAATTACCAAAATGCTTTAAAATAATGCCTGGATCTGGAGGTGTCTCTGGAGTGCAAGGCACGAATCACTTGCGTGTCTGCATTATGTTTATATTGTTATGTTTTATAACTTCAAAACATAAAACTAATCAAAAGAAAAGCATGGAGCTAGGGATACATGCATGTACTTCACTTTAGTGAGGCATGACATGGTGGCATAATGATGTATGCCATTCACATACTTCTACATATACCCGGTTATGAATTATGTAAACAAAGAATGCTTAATGAAACTGTATATTTATTATACTGCTCAAATATGACTGCTGAATAACACTCCTCCCTGTGTAGCTATAAACTCCAAATCAGTATAGAATGCATCTCAACTGTATACACAGTACACTATATAATGCAACTACCATATAGACATCCCCAGCATAGTAAATTTTAAATTGTCCCATTCAGGCCTGAAGATGTAATCACTCTGGAGGATTTCTTACTCTTGTGGGACAACGTATTTCCTGACCAGGGGTGGGGGGGGGGGTCGTCACTCTGCTTTATGGATGAGACTTGGACTGTGGAACAGTCTCAGCTCCTGTTGTCTCCTCCGTGGTGGACTCTGGGACTGCAGGAAGAGGTTCCGACAGCTCATGATACCTTTTTTTCTGAACGTGTTGACATCCCAAGCAGTGCATGGCAAGCTGCTCAATATGCTGATCTATCCCAAGCCATCTGACAAAGATTCAAGCAAGTGCTTTCACTTTGACCATGCCTAAATAAGCAGCATATAGCTCCTCCAATGTTTTAGCTCTCAGCTTGGATGTAAAATAACACTCAATCCCCACATAAGGCAACCGCCAAGGGCAAGTTCATAGTGGCACTGGTATAAATGTGGGAACTGGAAATTCTGTTGCCCATTCCAGCCGTCTTGGAGGGCCATATAGACCTGATACAGTGTGAAGTCTTTTTTGGTTTCCTTTTGGACATCTCTGCCTTAACAGAGAGACTTCTGATTTGCATAAGGGAGAATATGTCCAAAGGAGTGCCCTCTTTTGTAAATTTTTCAGGTATTTCCTTACCTAAGGGTAAAAGAACAATTCATCAGCATTTCTATGATTAATCAATCTCTTGAATTTGATATTGTAATTGTGTCCTCAAGGAAACAGAGCCCAACTCTGCATTCTTGCTGCTGCTGTTAGTGAAACACCTTTCTGAATTGAAAATGGACACTAATGGTTGGTGATCAATAAGAAGGTAAACTCTCTCCCATACAAGTACTGGCCGAGATGTTTTGCATCCCAAAGCAGACTCAAGAACTCCGTCAATCTGTGTGTAATTTTCCTCTGCAGGTGTAAAGGAACATGATGCAAAGGCTATGGACTGTTCATTTCCATCTCTCATAGCATGTGACATGACTGCATCTTAAGTATATACTAAGACGAGGCATCACAGTGGACAATGTGGATCCAATGTGTGAGTACAGTGTCTGATGTCGCCATTTCTTTTACCTTTGGAGAGACACCTCACACTGCTTTGCCCATTGCCTTTTCTTCCCTGATCTATAGTAATGAGTTGAAGGGGTGGAGTGCAGTAGCCAGGTTTGGCAGGAACATGGTACAACAATTGACAAATCCAAAATAGGACCACAACTGTGACACATGCATTGGTCTTCGGGCATCCACCACTGCTTCAATGTTCTCAGCACACTTGTGTAATTCTTGTATGACCACAGTAAGTAATACTTGGTTCATAGAATTCAAACTTGTTGCATCATACTCTGAGCCTATAATCTTCTAATCTCTTTAGAATATAGAAATATACAGCACACTACTGGTCATTGTTGTGCCACAATGTGGTACAACGTTGTGCCAACCACGTAACCTAGGCTAGAAACTGTCTAGAATTTCCCGAGCGCATAGCTCTCTATTTTTCTAAGTTCCATGTACCTATCTAAAGTCTCTTAAAAGACCCTATTGTATCCACTTCCACCACCGCCACTGGCAGTGCATTCCACATGCCCACCACTCTCTGTGTGAAAAACCTACCCCTGACATCCCCTCGGTACCTATTTCAAAGCACCTTAAAGCTATGCCCTCTCATGTTAGCCATTGTAGCCCTGGAAAAAGCCTCTAGCTATCGACACAATCAATGTCCCTCATCATCTTAAACATCACTATCAGGTAACCTCTCATCCTCTGTCACTCCAAGGAGAAAAGGTAAGTTCACCCAACCTATGTTCATAAGGTATGCTATCCAATCCAGGCAACATCCTTGTAAATCTCCTCTGCACTCTTTCTATAGTATCCACATCCTTCCTGTAGTTAGGTGACCAGAACTGAATATGCATCCAAGTGGGGTCTGACCAAGGTCTTATACAGATGGAACATTACCTCACAGCACTTGAACTGAATCCCATGGTTGATGAATGCCAACACACCATATGCCTTCTTAACAACATTGTCAACTTGTGCAGCAGCTTTGAGTGTCCTATTGACACAGACCTCAAGATCTCTCAGATCACCCACACTGCCAAGAGTTTTACATTTCATATTATATTTTGTCTTCAAATTTGACCTACCAAAATGAAATACTTCACACTAACCTCGGTTGAAGTCCATCTGCCACTTCTCAGCTCAGTTCTGCATCCCATCAATGTCCCACTGTAACCTCTGACAACTCTCTAGACTATCCACAACACCCCCAACCTTTGTGTCATCAGAAAACTTACTAATCCACCCTTTTACTTTTTCATTCAGGTCATTTATAAAAATCACGAAGATGAGGAGGACCCAAAACAGATCCCTGTGGAACAACACTGGTCAACAACCTCCATGTAGAATACGAACCATCTACAACCACCCTTTGCCTTCTGTGTGCAAGCCAATTCTGGATCCACAAAGTAAGGTCTCCTTGGATACCATGCCTCCTTACTTTCTGAAGGAGCCTTGCATGGGGAACCTTATCAAATGCCTTACTGAAATCCATATACATTATATCCGCTGCTCTACCTTCATTAATGTGTTTTGTTTCATCCACAAAGAATTCAATCAGGCTCATAAGGCATGACCTACGCTTGACAAATCCATGCTATCTATCTCTAATCAAATTATGTCTCTCTAAATGCTCGTAAATCCTGCCTCTCAGGAGCTGCTCCAACAACTTGCCCATCACTGAAGTCAGACTCACTGGCCTATAAATTCCTGGCTAATCTCTACTCCCTTTCTTGAACAAAGAAACAACATTTGCAAACCTCCAATCCTCCAGTAATTCTCCCATCCCTATTGATGATGTAAAGTTCATCACAAGAGGCTCAGCGATCTCCTCCCTCACTCTCCACTGTAGCCTGGAGTATATTTCAGCCGGTCCTGGCGACTTATCTAACTTAATGCTTTTCAAAAGCTCCAACATACCCTCTTTCTTAATGCCTTTCTGCTGTAAGTCATCCCACAATTGTAAGGTCTTTTTCCCTCATGAATACTGAATTAAGTATTAATACTGTATTCATTAAGTACCTCCACTACCTCCTTCGTTTCCATGCACACATTTCTACTATTACACCTAATTGGTCCTATTCTCACCCTCTTGCTCATCCACTCACATACTTGTAGAATACCTTGAGGATTATTAATCCTGCTCACCAAGACCTTCTCATGGCCCCTTCTGCTTCTCCTAATTCCATTCTTAAGCTCCTTCCTAGCAAACTTGTAATTTTCCAGAGCTTTAGTTTCTTGAACCTTTTGTAAGCTTTCCTTTTCTTCTTAACTTTTCTTTTTACCACTGTCTTGAGATTTTGGAGATATTCCTTGTCATCCTTACTGGAAACAAAGTTTTCATCCAGTTAAAACTGAGGGCCTGGGCCACCCACCAGGCCCATAGCTTTCTGTCAAGGTGCAGATACTGATGCTACTCCAAAAATAAGCCTATTATAGTGATAAAGCCCATTGTGAGAGTTGATTCTGCAAAACACTTCGGACTATTCTTCCATCTCCATCTGTGGGTAGGCCTCAGCTAATCCACTTCTCTAAAGAAATGTTTGTAAAAATATTCCCCATCCTGGGCAGTGGGTATTTATCTACTTTCACTGCTGGGTTGATGGTAATTTTAAAGTCACCACGGATCCTGACAGATCCATTCTTTCTGGCTGCTGGGAACACTGGTGTTAATCATGGGCTCCACTCAAACTTGGAAAGAATTCTTTCCGTCTCCATATGATCTTGTTCACTGGCAAGTTTATCATAGATGGTACAAGGAAATTTAATGGCTGTGCCATCGTCTAATAGCTTTATTAATTCACTTTCGCTTGACTCTACTGCAAGGGATGTGGCATGCAAATGGTGGAAGGATCTCCGATCAAGTTGTAGTTGTCTCAACCACTCACGACCCCACAATGCTGACACTTCCTGTTTTTACCACAAACAATTTGCTCAATTTGGTGGTTTTATTTCACTCTGACAAATTACATTCCCACAGGAGTTATCATTTTTCCATTATAAGTTCTTGGTCGGATATCTGATGGTCTCAGATTAGTACCTTTGAAATAGAGTTCAAACTCATTTTATGGGATGGCTGAAATAGCCAAACGAGTGTCCAATTCCATTTTAATTAATTTGCGATTCACTTCTGGTGTAAACTATGTTGCTTGTCTATTATTAATTTTCACACTGTAAATCCCAAGGATACCCAGTCATGTGTCACTCTCATCATTATTAGATTTTTCATCAACAGCATGCAGATTGGTGCTCATTTTGAAACTGCCACTTGAATTTTTATCTTTTCTCTTCTTTGTGCTGTCCATTTCTTTGTATGTGTCTCACCTTGTTGCATTTTCTGCAAGTTTTCCCTTTAAATCTGTATTAGTCTGGTGTATCTGAGCCCCTACCACAACAATAACACACATTGTTCAGCCAAACAGTTTTCTGCTCAGTCGTTGTAATCGGTTCAATCTCACTTACATTCTTGACTGCAACTCAACTGCATCTCTGGCTGCTGTTTCCATTGATCCAGCAATTTCAACTGCTCTTTTAAATGTGAGTTCTGCTTCAGTTAGGAGCTATTTTTGAATGCTTTCTTGCAAAATTCCACAAACTGAATGATCCCTCAGTGCATCTTTAAGCCCATTATTGAACTGACAAAGCTCAGAAAATCTTCTCAGTTCAGTTACATATGCTGAAATAGACACCCCTTCCTTTTGATTCTGCTTATGAAAACTGAAGCATTCTGCAGTCATTAATGATTCCTGTCTAAATGCTCCTGCAATACATTCATATCAACAAAGCTAATTTTGATTGGTTTGGCTGGAGCAGTCAAATTTCTAAGCAAACTATATGCTTTTCCAACAACTTCACTCAGTAAAACTGACACTAGTTTCTCATTGGTTATTTGATTTGCTTCATGATATTGCTCAATTCATCCAGTATACAACATCCAGTTATATTTTGTGCAATCAAACTTGTCTACCTTTCTGATGTAGACATCGTTGCTTTTATTTATTTATTTATTTTTATTATCACCGTTTATGAACCCGACAATTTCAGTCATCTTCTGCTTTTTTTTAACTCGACTGTCTCTCTCCCACATTGGAAGAGACAAGCAATGCGCCTCTTTAAAAACTCAAACGTGTCTGTCCTCTTGGAAGAACTGAAAACATGCTGCACTTTTCTTACTTGACTGTTTCTTTCCACTTGTGAAGAAAGCATGCTGCACTCAAATATCTTACTGTGCTTCAATAGGTAGGTAGTCATCTCAGTTTCATTTTAAAATTTACTCATCGCTACTGTTACGCTTTGCAATGCCAAAACATAAAACTAATTGAAAGAGGTGCACATATATGACGTAGTCGCCCAATGACATATGGCATTCGTGTACTTTTACATTATGTAAACAACTAATGATAATTATCAAAGAAGATATTTACAATATTGCTCAAGTACTACTGGTATATTAAATACACAGCAATATTGCCCACTACAGAAGATGAATATTGACAGAAGATACTAAAAACAACCAACAGAGCAGTATCTGTAAGGATTCTTGAGGTAACCCTAACATTAGATATTGGGAAGACTGAAGCCATTGATTTCAATCTGCCAAAGCTCAGTGCCCTATCTACCCAATACACTCCTTCATCCTAGAAATAGTCCAAGTCTGAAGCAAACAATTCATAATCCTAGTATAACTGATTATCACTGCTGGGAGTCTCATTTTCCACCTTTTTGTCAGTTCTTCAGCAAACTAAAAGGATAAAGGCAGCTGACTTACAAGAATATCATTTTCTCCTTCAGATCGGCCATCACCCTGACTAGAAGTGTTTCTTTCATTATGCCCTTGTGACTTAATATTAATATGGGCATACCTTCACCTCAGATGAGGACTCTCCCAGTAAAAAGCTCATCACCACCTTTAAGGATAGCTAAATGTGGCTTCTGAACTCTAGTCCTGCTGTTGGTGGTCACATCCCATGAATTAAAGATAAGTTATGCAGCAGGCATCATGAAAAACACTAATGTATACTAATTATATATTCAATTCCTCTTTTAAGAATTTTATCTGCAAGCAATGACACAGGCAACACATTAGTCATATTAATATGACCAATTAACTAGTTAATTGGAAATAGTTATTTTCATTGTTCCATTATAATTACTGTTTCTGAACAATTATTAAGAGAATTTTATTTCCAAATAATTCAATTTAGAAAAATTTGTAGTTGTATAGCAATCTATCTGTCAGGACTATTGCAAAATACATAACAAATGTAGACTGCTTTCAAGTTGTTATGAAAACAAGTTTAGACCATCCTTAAAATATGTTTATTAAGCTATCTAAGCTTTGTAACATTGATAACATTTTATTTTTGATTTCAAAGATCAAATTTCAAAGTAAGTTTATTATCAAAATACATATGTCATGACATACATAGTACCCTAAGATTAATTTTGTTGCGACAATTTACCGTGTGTAGACAGCTCACTATACTAAGTACTCTAGTAGACATAGTAGATAGGCTTCTTCTGAACTGTGATTGCTTACAGTATTCAGCTGTAATTTCCCATTTTAATTATGTTCCTTTGAACCAACTGAGCTATCTGGTGCTTTTGTGGTCTCCAAGTCCAATCAGGTTTATTGTTATTTAGCTATGTACATGTATATAACCATATAATATATATTGAAATGAGACAATGTTTCTTTGAACCAGGGTGTAAATCACAGCAGTAAAGATATCGCATATTACACATGATAACTTATGAAGGTAACAGTAAACTCTACAGATGGATCCTGCATAAATAACAAACTAAACTGTATTAATGAAATATTATAAGGTATGGAACAGATTAACCAGTGACACTCCAATACAATGTGGCAGGGAGTTCAGAAGCCTAATGGCCTAATGGCCCATGAAACTGTTTCCAATCTTGACTGCTCTTGTTTTTACCCTGCCTGATGGTAGAAGGTCAGAGGATGCTGGATGGATTGGTGTGATCCTTAATAATACTAAGGGTCCTACATAGCAGTGCTCCTGATAAATGTTCCTGATGGAAAGTAGGGAGACCCCTATGATTCTCTCAGCTGTTCTCACAGTTCTCTGGAGGGACTTATGGTCCAATCCTTGACTGCTCCCATATCAGATGGAAATGCAATTTGTCAGGATACTCTCAATGGCGTTCCTGTAAAATGCAGTTAAGATGAGGCGGTGGGGGGGGGGGGGGGGTTGTTGGAAGCCTTGCGTGACTCAATCTTCTTAGGAAATGGATGCAGTGCTGTGCCTTCTTGTTTGGGGAGGTGAGGTTACCATGATGTGAACTCTCAGGAACTTAGTGCCCATTCTGTCTATCATTTGTTTGTTTTTTTATCATTTGAACAGGATTTGTTCTTTTTTTGCATATTGGGTGTTTGATGGTCTTGTTATGTATGTTTTTTTTTTACTGGGTTCGATTGTGCTTCTTTATTTTGTGGCTGCACTGAAGAAGGTGAATCTCATGGTTGTATATAGTATACATACTTTGATAATAAATGTACTTTGAACTTTGAAAAGCTACACACAAACACTGAAAAACAACCAATGTGCAAAAGACAACAAACTGTGCAAATACAAAAAATCATAATCATAAATACGTAAATACATACAAGAAGTTGAGTTATAGAGTCCATGAAAATAAGTCCATAGGTTGTGTTCTGTGATCAGTTCTGTGTTGAGGTAGCTGAAGTTATCCACACTGGTTCAGGGGCCTGATGTCTGAAGGGTCATACCTGTTCCTGAACCTTGTGGTGTGGGACCTAAGATTCCCGGACCTCGCTCTGAAGCCAGCAGTGAGAAGAGAGCATGACCTGGATGTCGAACATCCTTGATGATAAAGGTTTGCCTCTTGTGGCAATACCTCATGTCAATGAGCTCAATGGTGGGGAGTGCTTTTCCTGTGATGCATTTGGTTGTATCCACGAATTTTGCAAGTCTTTTCCATTCTTAGTCATTGGTATTCCCATGCAACCAGTCAGGATACTCTCCACTGTGCATTTAAAAATGTTGGTCAATACTTTAGACGACAGGCTGAACCTATGTAAGTTTCTAAGAAAGTTGAAGTGCTACCATGTCTTCTTTGAAATGGCACTTACGTGCTGTTTCCAGGTCAAATCCTCTGATACGATAATGACAAGGAATTTAAAGTTACTGTCACGCTCCACCTCTGATCCCTTAATGAGGGCTAACTCAATGACTGCTGATTTCTTCCTTCTGTAGTCAATAAGCAGCTCTTATGGTTTTGCTAATGTTGAGTGAAAGGTTGCTGTTGTGGCACCAGTCAACCAGATTGAACCACTCTCCATCCTATATGTCAATTCGTCACCAACTTTGATTCGGTCAACAGCAATTTAGCATAGTTTATTCACTCTTTGTCCAATAGGAATATGTTTGCCATGGCCAAATGGTACAATAATAGAATCCTTTGTATATGCTACTCATAAGCATCTGCAATATTTAAATCAAATTAAAGTTTGTTGGCCAAGGGGACAGCTTTAATATTGACTCTTTCACAGAGTCAGGATTAGTTTTATTATGGCCAGCATATGTCATGAAATTTGTTAACAGTGACAGTAGAATACAATCTATAATAATATTTAAAAATCAATTACAGTAAGGATATATATGTATATAATATATATTGAATAGATTAAAAATAGATTATATATTTTAAAAAGTGAGGCAGTTTTCTCAGGTTTAACATCCATTTAGAAATCGTATGGCAGAGGAGAAGAAGCTGTTCTTGAATCGCTGAGTGTGCTTTCAGTCTTCTGTACCTCCTGATGGTAATAATGAGAAAAGGACAAATAACCCTTTCCTATTTTTATCTGAATTGGTCTAAATTAGTTATCATGTCTCTAATCCTTTGTTTTATACTTGTTTTATCCAGAAACCTCTCTCAGTTCAACAGCTGAATTGAACATAACGGGAGTAGCACAGATATGAGAATATTTATTATCCCCATTACCACATCATTTCCAACTACAAGACCTGGTTGATCTAGGAATATTACTGCTTTGGAATAAAGATAATGGTGTACTCCTGGTTAGACTTACCACACTTCACCTAAAACTGTTAGATTATATTTATTAAATATTGCACTAATATATGTTCTGAAAAATACCTTAGTTAATGTTTCTTGAATATAAGAGGTGGGCTTCAAATATGTAAAGTCTGAATTATCTCTACGATTGCTGGAATTTTTGGGCATCACTGTGACCTATCCCCATGGTGCCTGCATAGTCCACTTAAAGAGAGACTGAAAAGTTACAAGATAGCATTCATGATGATTGATTGTTTCAACAGAATTGCCCTGTGAATAGCTTTAGATTTTATGTTGGAATGAAGTGGTTAAAATAATGCAACTATATACAAGTACGTTTTAAAACAATAATCACCAGAGAGAGGAGTTTACCATATGTTTACCTCTGAAACACTTATCTAATACTCAAATTCTACTTATTTTATATACCATAATGCATTTTCACTCTTTGTACCTGTGCTACACATTAGTGCTACGAAGTTGCATTTTTATTCTTTCCTCTTGGGAGCTAGATCATGTTGCCAATGTATTTTTCCATATTACAGAATGATAAATTTCCTTGAGACCTGTTAAATCATGTTCTTTACATAAATATAGCACTGTTCCACAGAATAGTATTATGTGCTTCGATTTTGCTTTGGGTGTCATTATGTGCAACTTTTGAAGAAGGAAAACTTCCTGCAGCACATGAGATGTTAATGAGGGTCCACAGATAAGCAGCATTTTCAGAAGTACCTTTATTGTGTCAGGTATTTAGATGCTTCACATTAATATAGTATTGATGAAGACTGTGGATTAAGGGTAGAAATGAATAAGAAGTTCTTTGCTTTCTGGCCTTTTAGCTTTATCATAGTTCACTCAGTTTTCTCTCTATTGCTTTTCTAGTGCCTCACCTCATGTAGAAACCATGTATCTATTTTCTGTCTGTATTTTATTTTGTGGTGCACTTATCATGAAATCTCTCATGTGTGTTTGGGCATGGTAGAAACAAATGAGTATTAACACTTGGTTAGTTTAGTTTAGTCTAGCTGAGAAGGGGTAAACCACAGGGTGATATATTTTCATCGACCGCTAGTTTGTTACGTTATTCAATCATTAATTTAGTTTGATAGTTTAGTTACACTAATTGGGATGTTATGGGAATGCTAATTGGAATGCTTAAATACATAGAACAATATTCTGATATCGCTGATTGGAACACTAAGATCACTATGTTGCTAATTTAGTTTTGTTAGTATTTTATTGCTAAAAGATCTTTTGTCTTCACTAGTTGCATAATAAAGGATCAAAAGAACCATTTTTTACTTTGAAACTTCATTATTTCAATGCATGTCATATAGTGTCAATCTCCCAGTTTGGTCTCTCAGCAGATTTGGTTTGTTTTCAAGTCACTGCTACATGTTGTCAACAAAAAAAAATTACACTATTCAAACACCAGTCTACATCAAAGGATTTCCTTGGACCCATTGGTAATACTGGAACTGCAGTACTGAGAGTGGCACGTCAGAAACAGGAACAGCTTGCAGAAAGTAAACAACCTGTTTTTGATACATGTTGTGTATTTGTGGTTTGAACAGTTTTGAATGGTCATTACCACCCTCCATTGGGGACTGTGTAGTGTTTGCCTAAGGGTTCTCTGCTGTGGATGCCGATGTTTGAATTGAAGGCTGCTTGTTCAGTCCAGATTAAGGGCTGTGGATGTACAGACCATTTGTTTGTTGACTATGTTTATTGAATGGAATATTGCTGGTGCTGTGGACAAAGAAAGTGGTAATTGCAAGTTGCGCAACTAGAAAAAGTAACAAGTGTATTGAAGCATATAATTAGTGCCAATGACCCTTCTCCTGGGGATTGTGAAAGAGAAATTAAAGTTAAAGCTAAGGCCAATCCCAACAAAATTCTTCAAAAGGAGTATAAAACAAATGTGAACAAAATTAAACATCTAATATCATCAATTAATGATCTTATGAAAATGTAACAAAATGCCTTACAAGTGCAATCTCATTTTAAGGACTTGATTGATCTCTGTGAAGCTGTTGCTGAGTAACATCACATGATAATCTCATCACTTCCCAAACAGGAAAGACAAAATAGATTTTTTTTAAAGCATTGATTACTATTGTAGTGCATTCATACAGGATGTGAAACAATGTTTGAACCAAACATGTTTTTATTGAAGGTCATGTTGCTGCAACAAGTGAATATGTGTCTCAACTTCCATCTGAAAATGTGTATCTAAAGACAGAATTTTAAAGTGAAATCTATTGGATCTGAAAAATTTGAAAATCTGTTGGAAACTAAATTTCTCATCCAAAAGATGATGTGAATGTATATATCTATTCATTCTTTGTTGCTGGGTTAAAATCCTGAAAGGTTGCGTGTTAACCTTCAACATGTGGACTGCTCAGCTCCTTAATACTGATAAAAATATTACATCCACAGAAAACATAGCATGTTGAAGGTTGTCCCCCCTTTTAAACATTTAACCAAGTCACACAATATTAATTCAAAAGGAATTACAAACAATCACATTTTCATTTATGCATCATATATTTTCTGTCTGAGATTTCACTCTCAGATATCACCAGCAGATCCTTTTACTCTCAGCTAGCAACATGTGCAAGCTAATTCTTGAGACTAGCATTGATTTCTAGAAGCAAGTTTCACATCAATGTGCAAAAATTAAAAACACAATTGAACTCTGTTGTCAGAGTTCCTGATGAAATCCAGCAGGAATGCAGGTATAATACAGGTATTCTCACTTCTTGTCAGTCTACACACAGCTCCAGATCAGCTACAGTGCAAGGAACTATCACTCACAGTTGGTTCAAATACAGAAGCTGTGAAGCTTTAACACATTGGACCAGGAACTTGCAAGGTTGCAAAGTTTCAGTTCATAATCTGTGATATTCAGATTAACACAAACATTTTGCTAATTGAACAGTCAATGTCAGGATTAACTTTCCTCCTGACATTTTAACTTTAAACTAGGGAAGTAAACTGTTGAATTCACGATTATGGTCTGTGTTTGTCAATTGCTTTCACTTTGGTTCCTCTGGACAAGTCATATTCAGTATTATAAGTAATGATTACTAAACTCAAATGGTAACAGCATCAGAAGTGGATTTATCATTCAAATATTTATTTGGCCAACTGAAAATAAATGCTAAATAAAAACAAAGCACTATAGGTGAACAAGCAGTTTGTTCATTTTATTTTCTCAGAAGAAAGAACAGCTGGACACTTACAACTTAATTTCTTTAATTTAAAGTTGTCTGTGTTACGTTTTAATTTTCACTCATTATAACTTTGAATTTACTCTAACACATCATCCTATACTATGCTTAAAGGTTTTAGATACTGGCACATGTTTTTTATGCTTCTTGTAAAACTAAGACCTTCATTGAAATGTATCTATCTTCTGGAAATCTCCAACAAACTAGGACTCATTTGTTAGACAACCATGGACTACACCCACAGATTGACATACCTATACCACATCCATAAATAGCTTTGTACAATTGGCAAGTAATATTGTTACTGAATCAATAATGTTGGCAACATGACTGATTTCAAATGGGAAAACCCAGATTAATGGTTACTATATGGGAAAACACCGGCCTTGTTATAAAATTTACACACACAACTGGAGATAAAGGTAAACCTTTGTTCTATCATAGCACTCAAGCTCATGGGCCAACTTATTTGAAGTAAACATAAAGTAACCTCTTTCAATACAGAGTACTCTGTTGAGCCAATCTCCTGTAAAACCACACTGAGCAAATAGCCAGAGTTAAAACAAATTCCTTGACTGAGATAGAAACATGGTTCCAATTTAAGATATTATAAGGCAGATTTGTGTTCTTTGGTCATCATGTCCATACTACCCATAGCTACAACGAAACCCAATTAATAGAAGCATTAAGAGAGAATCAGAGCAGTTTGCCTCTGTGCGACATAATGAAAGCCACAAAGGAGTAGACTTTAATCATACAGTCAAATAAGACTTTGTGGGAAGGGGAGTTGCATACCTTCCTGATAAAACTACCTTTTTTAAAGCCTATTGTTGATACATGTCTCAATATGTGCTTTCTTGCTGTTAACTTCTTTTTACTCATTTAATGTAATGTGGTATTCATAGGTTAATCTAGCATACCAAAATACTAGCACATTTAAGTTAATAAAATAGAATTCAAAATGCATGTGAAATGTGCACCACATGTAAGCAATAAACAACATAGTAAACAGTAAACAGCTTGACGAGACCTCGGTAGTGGCAGGGTATTCATTAGTCTCACAGCCTGGGGAAAGAAGCTGTTACCCATTCTGGCTGTCAGAGTCCTGATGCTTCTGTGCTTCCTTCCTGACAGTAGCAGATCAAAGAGATTTTGGGATGAGCGGCTGGGATTCTCAATGATGATTTGGGCCTTTTGTATACTCTGCTCCTGGTAAATGTCACAGATAGGGAGGAAGAGGACTCTGGTATTCTCTGGGTAGTTTTTACTATCCTATGAAGGTCTAGAGGTTTGATGCCTTTCAGCTTCTGTACCAAATAATTATATAGCCACCACTCTCAATGGTGCTCCTGTAGAAAGTTGTTAGAATGGGGGTGGGGAGCCTTGCATGCTTCAATCTCGTTAGAAATTGTAGAGAGTGCTGTGCTTCCTTGACTAATGAGGAGGCTTTGTGGTTCCAGGTTAGATTGTCCATTATGTGCTCACCAAGGAACTTCATGCTCTTCGCTTTCTCCATGGCAAAGCCACTGAGGTGTAATGGAGAGTTGTTGACCTCCTGAAGTCTACAGTCATCCCTTTTAGCTTACCCATGTTGAGACTCAGGTTGTTGCTCTCACACCATTTGACAACCGCTCTACCTCCTCTCTGTATGCTGACTCATTATTGTTGCAGATAAGGGTCATCAGCGAACTTGATGATGTGGTTTGAGCTGCTTCTGGTAGTGCACTTGAGTCAGCAGTATGAGAAGCAGTGGGATGAACAATCAGCCCTGGTGGGGTGGGGGGGTGGGTAGTTACCAATGCCCAACATGTAGGAGGTTGAGATGTTGCTGCCAACTCGGATTAACTTGAGTCTTCCTATCAAGATGTCCAAGGCCCAGTTGCAGGCAGGAGTGCTGCGTCCCAACGAGGCCAGTTTACCCACCAGCCTCTGAGGGATAATCATGTTAAACACTGAGCTGAAGTGATGAACAACCTCCTGGCGTATGAGGCAACATTTTTTGGGTGGGACAGGACAGAGTGGAGGGCTCATCAGTGGGCCAGTTTGAGCAGTAGGCAAACTGGAAAGGGTCCAATGTACAGTAGAGAGAAGGTGGGTTGTTAGGTTGTTATACAATTCATTAATTCAAGGTTTAACATTTAAAGTAAATTTATTATTAAAGTACCTACTGTATTTGTCACCACATACAACCCTGAGATTTATTTTCTTGTGGGCATACTCAATAAATCCAAAATCAAATAATAATCATTATAAAATCAGTGAAAGACTCTAACAATTCGAATGGTGTGCAAAAAAATAACAAGTTATGGAAATACAAAAAGAAATAAATAGGTGATAAATATCAGGACCACAGGACGAAGAGTCCTTGAAAGTGAACCAGTCACTCAAAGCACTTCAGGATTGTTGGGGTAAGTGTAATGGGGCAGTAATTGTTTAGGCCAGTTACCATTGCTCTCCTGGGCACCAAGTGGCCACCTTGAAGCTTGCAGGGACAGTCGACTGTTGCTAAGAGGTGTTAAAAACTGTTCATCAACACCTCTGTTCACTGGACTGCACAATCCCTCAACACCTGACTAGGTATGTTGCCTGGCTCTGCAGCTTTGCATGGGTGTCCCCTGGCTAGGCTCCTCCTTCATATCAGCTGTGGCCAGATATGGTGCCTGTTCCTCAGGAGCAGAGGGGTCTCTCATTGATGTCACATTATTTATTGAGACAAATTGTGCAGTAAGCTATGGTTTTGGATTTGCCCTGGCAGTGAAGTGTTTAATCAAAGTAACATCCTCAATGCATTTTCCTATGTAGCCATCTACCAATCCCATATGTTAATCAATACTGATGTGACGATCGTAGGTAGCCACCTCCCTGAATATGTTCCAGTTTATGCTTTTGATACAGTCTTGCAATGCTGAGGTGGCACCTTCTTGCCAGGTCCCTGTAAACCAATTTGACTTGTTTAACTAATGGTCTGTATGCAGGGATTAGCAAAATGCCTATGTGGTCTGAGTATCCAAAGTGGGGTTGGGACAGCCTTTTGGGCTCCACCAACATTGGTATAGATCAAGTTTTTTATTTTCTCCCTTCTGGTTGCAAAGCTGATGTGCAGGATTATTTTTCAGTCGACATGACTGAAGTCACCAGCAACAATAAAAGAAACCATTGGGGCGAATGTCCCGAAGGTTTCAGAGCTCCTGCAATGCTTTCCAGCACTTGTACCTGGAATGGGGGGGGTTGTTGCTGGCATAGAATCTCCAATAACCGCAATGGCATTGAACGCCCTCAGTAAATAGAAAGGTCTGTACTTCAGCATTAAAAACTCTACCTGCAGTGAACAGGCATCCCCACGCCAGTTCTTGTTGATATACAGACCTCTTCTGTGGGTCTTACTGGAATTTGCAGCATTTTTGTCCACCTAAATGGAAATTAAGCCTTCTAGCTGGGTGATCTACTTTTTTGACTGCTGGTTTGGGCATACCCATAATGCTGACAGGGAAAGAATTCTGGGATCTTGATATAGGGGCAGTGGTGGTATATATAGTTCCAAGTCAGGATGGCATTTGCTTCGAGGTCAACTTCCAGCTGGTGATGTTTTTATGCATTTGCCGACCTTGCTCTTTCAGCTGGCATCAATGAATCGTTGAAGTGCCTGTAGATGGTATAAACAACTGCTACTGTACATCGATGGTGGAAGGAGTGAATGGTTGTGGATGGTGTACCTATCAAACGGGTTGCTATTTTGTCTAAGATGCCAGATTTCTAGAGTTTTATTAAAGCTGTCCTCAGCCAGGCAAATGGAGTGTATTTATCACACTCCTAACTTGAAGCTGGTTGGTGGACAATCTTTGAGGAGATAGGAGGTGAGTTATTCTTTGGAGGATTCTTTGCTTCTGACCTGCTCTTGGTGTATATAGTTACTTTAGTTCTATTGATAAATGTGTTATAAGTGGATGTTCAGTCATCAGATATTACCTGATATAAACATCACTTGCCACCTATCAGGCCAGACCTAGAAATTGTTCAGGTCATGCCTCTTGTGCTGAGGACTCCAACATTATTTGAGAAATCACAAAAGGTGCAGAATACAGTGCCATTATCAGCAAAAAATCCAAATTCTGACTTTTTGTTTAAAGGGGCATATCTGATGAAGCAGCTGAAGATGATTGCATCCAGGATAACATGTTGAGGAACTCATGCAGCAATGTCCTATGGCTGAGAGGTGAAACACAAGAGTTAAAACAGGAAGAATTAAGTTTAAGGTGATTAAAACAGACTGGCTCCATCACAGCATTTTTCTGTGAATACTGGGATGACAGTGTACATTTGAGGTTGGAGACCAGGAAAAGAATTTCTCCAAGTTAGCAAGCAGACTTTACTGAACTTCTGGTAGAATTCCACAAGGCAATCTTGCGTGTTAACAGCATAAATTTGGAATCTTTCTTTTTCAAGCATCATTTCAGTTCAAATTAATATATGCTCAGCCAATTCGTTTAAAACACACATCATTAAGTTGCAAAACCATTCTAAATTGGAATGACAAATTTTCAAGATTGTAAGGTTCACTCAGTTTCTCAGCTAATGACTGCCTATTGCTCAATTGGAATTGATTTCTATCTATAAGGTAGGGAACTTTTGGAATCAGTTTAATTTGACATCACAGGTACCACAACTCCCATGGTCCAGAGCAGTGTAATACATGTCACACAATTTGTTCTCCAAGCTATCACGTGTCAATGGGTGCTAGGTGAAGGCAGCACAGCCAAAGTGTGCTGTGTAAGCTGGTGTCTTTTGGAAACAAGCTGTTGCATTACTTCCAGAATGCTTGAAAGAATAAGGTAAAATAATGACCATGACAACAATCAGTCAGGTGTTGGTCTATTTCAACAGGGTCCATTCAGTACTATTTATCCCTTCCAAGTTCATTCCTCTCATCAGAATCAGAATCAGTGCTAGGTTTACTATTTTGTCTTATATAAAGTGACATATATTGTTTTATAGCAGCAGTGCAGTGCAAAGACATAAAATGACTAAAAATTACAATATATATACATAGTCAAAAAATCAGGAATACGGGGGGGGGGGGTAGTGTTCTTGGTGAGTTCAGAAATCTAGTTTTGGAATAGATGAAACTGCTTCTGAATCATTAAGTGTGGGTCTTTAGGCTCCTGTACCTTTTCCTTGATGGTAATGTTGAGAAGGTATGTCCCAGATGGTGGGGGTCCTAGGGTGGTGGTGCTGGATGCTCCCCGCCTGAGGCACTTTTCTGGTCCAACATGCCTTACCAATGGAAGCAGACAGATCTACTATTGCAATCATTTTTCAATGTCATTTCTGCATTGTGCCATTATAATTGATAAAAGCAGCAACAGTTCATGTTGAAGCCACTGGAGTACACAAACACAGACACAGTGGTCTATTTGGCTCAGTCCAGCACGTTGCACTGTTTCCCAAAGAAGTTGTTAGAACTGATATTCTGCAGTTTGTCAATGTAGTCTAAAAACAGAATTTGCATAATTATCATATGATACGTATTTGAAACAAGACTACATTTTAAAAATATCATTACTCAGGATTTCCTTCCAATCAAAATAAGATAGATTTTCCTGTTGCTTTAATGCTTCAGTTATCTTTGTAGACACACTGATACATATCAGATAAAAGCATCTTTAAGTATCAAATATCAAGTAGTTATAAAATTAGCAAGCTATATTTAAACCTACATATAGCTTCAGGATTTTTGATTTTCTTTTAAGTAAAACAATGAGACCTATATTATCTCCCATGTATTTCAAAAGATAGCAATGTCACTTACATTTGTGTATAGTTTTGTATGTGACAAAGACAGGGGACACTTTAAGTGCAGGTGAATAGTACAATTGCAACACACCCAAAAGCTGGAGAAACTCAGAAGGTCCAATTTCCACTTTTCCAGATTCCAATTTGTTAATATTTCATCTAAGCATTTTGATTTTACACCTCATAATTCATTAATTCCAAAGTTAATCTATGTCTTTCTAATGCTAATTATTGAATAATTTTAATCCATAAATCTAATAAATTTTTAAAGTTATTTCTAGTAACATTGCAGAAATTAGTTAGCATTCTCTATTAAAAGTTTAATAAAGACTTCCTGCCTTCAGTGGCTATTATTTTTGTTCACATCAAATATATCCAACTGAACATTTCTCAGGGCATTCACTGGAGTCCATGACAAAGTGATTTCTCCCCCAAAATTATCTAAGAACATTCAATAAACCATAGGGGCTGTAAATGTAAAGACAAAGTAGAAGATACAGCAATATTCAAAAGATCAGGCAGCATCTGTAGAGAGTGAAACAGAGTTAATGTTTTAATTGAAAGACTCATTAGCAGTACTGATTAGCTGCTGAATGTTTCTAGTATATTCGGTTTTAAATGATATGGGATAATTCAGAGCTTTCATCTCTTCCACACTCAATATTCATTCTGAAAGCAATTGGTACTCAGAAATTGGTAAGTGGAAACCAGTGCAATTGCTCAGTAGGCATTGTCCTACTGAGATACTTAAGTTAATGCTAGTAATATTATACCAGTATGTTAATATCCTCTATTGCAAGAACACTAACAAACTGGCGTACTCTTTTGAGAAGTAGAGCAGAATAGAACAGAAAAAGTATTAAATAAATGCATGCAAAATCTAGCGTTAACTGTTTTTTACATTGACTATATAATAATTCTAGTGGTGGTTTGATATATATTCTGCAATATCAATAAAATTTTATAACTTGTAACAGTATAAGAACTATTTCTACTATAAAGGTAATTTACAATGCAGTTTTTAACTTATTGACTTTTCAAAGTAACACCAACATTAGAGAGAGAGGTGTGCAGTATGACAGAAATAAAATACAATGGAGCTTCCAGAATAATGTTGAGCATTTTGGTGCTCATTGTTATGAAGAGTGTGCAGAATATCAACTTTCTCTAGGCACTGATGCAGTTAAAAACTGTAATCATGAAATTAATGTCCAAGCTGACCGACAGTTTCATAAACTTCTTATCTGTATTCAACCAAGTATCTCAATATAGAAACATATCAAGAGTGTTAATTTGAGTTACTTATCAACTACTGTATATTTCAACAAACATGATAGGAAATTAAGGTTTATTCACTCAAGTGTTGATAAAAGTTTCAATGGTGTGATTAACTTAATTACTCTAGAGCAATTCCCCATCACTAAAAATGTGCATTTACACATACTGTATATAGGGTAATTTCAAGATATTGTTGAAAAGACTTTTGTCCCTTTGTCTCTTTGTCCCTCTTCTGTCAGATACTCTCAAACATAAACTCCTTTTCCTCACACTTTGTGAAGAAGCTTTGGCATTGAATTAAATATTCTGACATATCACTTTAAGGTTTGGCATCTGTACTACTCAATAACAATTTTGCCTTATGGTTAGTTAAGACAATGCAGTTACTTACTCTGTTCAAAGGTCCAAGATTGACTGTAGAGGGCTCTGTAATGTTTTGTTCTTGAATTGTGACAAGCTATGATACAGAAGTTCTGAGTCTGTGAAATAATGTAGGTATATTAAATGGTGAGTTAAATTCATTAATTCTGATTCTGTTTACTAAATGGAGACCAGTAGGCTAAAATTAATGCACCTTTGTCTAAGTTATTAAAAATAACAAACTCTTATGACTAGTATGCTAATTTATAAAATCTATCCCAATTAGTCACAAACCTTTGTGTTTTGTATGGACATTTTATAAAAGTAGAGTCTTTGTCTACAGAGCAATAAAACTCCAATGAATAAATGAGAAGTACATTCCTAAAAAGGCAAGTATTTCATTCAATTAATTTTAGCTACTTTTCTTTTGGTTGTGGACACTGTTAGAGCCAGAAAGATATATGGATCAATATGAAAGGATTTTAAAGTTCCCATGCACGGTCTAATGGCATATCTGACTCAATTCTGTGGATGATGGCAAGCATTGTTAATGGCATTACCATGAGCAGAAGGTTGCATTTAACCATTTTATTGAAACTGAGATAGAAAATCTAGTTATGTTAATTGGTCAGGACATAAGCTCTTTTGTTTTCTTTACACATTACTGAAAATAACAGGTAAAACATAATTTTAGAATTCTATAAAGCATGTATCTTTTAGTACAGTTAAATATCCATTTACTCTGTCAATGTAATTAGATATTTATAATAAAATTATCACAATTAAATGTATCTGGGCACTGAAATGTCCGCAACATCTGATCTTATGACCTTTGAATATTCAGTATTATTCTACATAGCTTATTCTACGTGAATCCTAATTTCACTGTCTTGCAATGTAATTATCTGTAGTGAAACCACAAAAACAATACTGGATCCCTCAGTATAATTAAAGGGAAATATTCTCAATGATAGTCGAATGATATTATTGATTTAAGACAGATAAGACAATAAGATCATAAGACATTGGAGCACATTTAGGACGTTTGGCCCATTGAGTCTGCTCTGCCATTGAATATTGGTTGATTTATTGCTCCTCTCAAGCCCATTCTCTTGCCTTGTCTCCATAACCCTTGATTTTCTTACTTTGAAATAGGTGATCGATCCTCAAAATGAAGTTACATCTTTAAAACCATCATTCGCAATATTTCTGTGTCATTTCATATTACATGTTCTCTCATTGCAAATAGGGTTAAAATTAGACATGAAGTCATCAGAGGATAATTGGAGCAATATACGGACAGAGAGTAGCCTCTTCTTTGCTTCATTGCTGGGTTTATACATTATTTTGTTCTGCTTCTCTACTCACACCATTTACACAGTGAAAAACTGCTAATAGATTAACAAATTAAGTAGAATATGACAAGAAATGTTTCTTGACTTGAGAAGTAAAGTTTATTTGATTTCTTCAATTTATGCCAAAGCTTATTTCATGCTTTTGTGCCTTCCTGAAATTAAAACATTTTTATATGCGTGAGCAGTATTAAATGACGGATCTTAGAGTGGTGTAGATCTTGATTTCATGGCTTAAGGAGCTGAGAAGCAGAATGTTCTTCAATAATCTGAAGATTACAGGATGGAGTGGGAGATAATCTGGCAGGTTTGGAGGGGTGACCACAGTGAGATGTTGGTAAACTCTTGGGTTTCTCGGTGAAGTCCAATGAGGTAGGTGCAGATGATAGTTGGGGAGAAGTTTGGTGCATACTGGAATGGACAAAAACCAAGGAGAAATTCCGAGAAAGGTCATGGGAAGGACAAAGAGTTCACTTGAGCAGCATTTCTACATTATATCATTATAACTGAACAACCACAGCAGTAAATGTAAAGTATAACAAAGTGTGTAAGCACAAATCCCAGCTGCCAAAGTGGAGATGGTCACTGGTGTAGCTGGGAGGAACATCCCTTACAGATGTGAAGAAACCTGCTTTGAAGAACACTGATGCCTCCTCAAAGATTCTTCATTACCTCTTACCCAAGTAACAGCTGGACAGATGGGTTGAAGCCTTTAACCATCATCAGCTGGGTCTGCAGAATAAAATAAATCTACAAGTAGTACCAAATGCATGTTTATGAAAGTGCACTGCATATGCACAAAATACATTTTAGATATGATTCCATTGTATAATGCATCCTCGGCCCACATGTACAATATGAGATGAGGCAAACTATTGTGAAAATATTCTCCTGCATCCATGCCCACACATAACACTCCAAATGTCATGATTTAAAATACTTTTTCTCTAAAGGGAAAATTCTTCTTTAAAATTACAGCTTTATTAATATTATTCTATGTGTGGAAATAATTGCCTCTTCAAAAAAGAAAGCCAATCTGGATTTTCTGACCTGGAACTGTAAACTTGCAAAAATAAAACCCTAAAGATTCCTAATTAACCACTTTGGGTACTATTTCTGCAGGATTCTCATGATCTTTGGCCCACAGTATATTCTGTTTGCTCAGGGAAGTTTCTATTTTCTGCCAAATTAACAACAGATCAATAGAGTATTACTAGTTCATGTGTTTATAAGCATCTACAGTTACTATACCTTGATCTGCCTGTTAATACTGCTTCCTTGCAGGACATTTATAGAAATAGACAAAGCAGCCAATAGATAAGGGAATTATTCAGCCCCTCTCCCTGTACTGCTCAGTGAAATGAACAGCTATAGTTGGACCATATTACTACTTTCAATCATCACCCCTGTAGACTTTTTATCAATTCCATCTTACTAATTGATTTTGCTTCTGCACATTCAAAAACACCAACAACCCTGAATGGAAATAGCTTTTCTTCTTCGCCCCATAGTCTGGAATATTCGAATAGGAAATAACTGTTCAGTTCTGATAATGCTCAACTTTGACCCTTCTCCCTTGATAGGTATGGTCAACAAAATTTAGTTCACCTCAGTTTTACAATTAATGGGCGCCCTTGCATTAACTCTTGTTTATGCAGGGGTGTTCCAAGCCTCTGCTATTCCTTTATGCATCCAGGTGGTTGTTAACTATTTTTCATACAAAATGTTCATTCCAAATTCAACAAGTAAATGGAATTTAAATTCTTCAGCTGTCATTGCCATTCAGGATGAAGAGGGCCAGTTGGTTTCACTGTTGGCTGAGCAGGGGAAGCCAGAGAGTGATAGTAGGTGGTTGTCTTTGATTGGAGACCTGTGATCATTGTTGCACAGTGTCCATTGTTGTTTATGATTTATATTAATGATTTAGATGATAATATAGTAAAACAGAACAGCAAATTTGCAGAGGGCACTAAGACTTGGGGCATAGTAGGCAGTGCGGAAGGCAATCAAACCTTACAAAATCATCTTCTGAGACATCTGGGAAAATTGCTGAAAATGGCAGATGGACAAACCAAGGTAGGATTTACACAATGAATGGTAGGTCACTATGTGCAGTGGAACAAAGGGACCTGGGAATACAGGTCCATAATTCCTTGAAAGTGACATTACAAGTAGAAAGGATGGTAAAGAGAGCTTTTGACACATTGGGCTTCATGGATTGGGGCATTGACTACAGGATATGATAGGTTATGTTGAAGGTAGATAAAACTTAGATGATTCCAAATTTAGAAAATTATCTGCTGTTCCGGTCATACACCTGCAGGAAAGATACGAAAAAGCTTGTAAGAGTGCAGAGAACTTGAGTTACAGGGTTCTTTGAGGACATAATGAGTGCAGTGGGTAGAGGGGAACAGGTGGATGTCATATACTTGTATTTCCAGAAGGCATTCGATAAGGTGCCACACAAGAGACTTAAAAATAAGATACGGATGCATGGAGTCAGAGGAAGTGTATTGGCATGGATAGTGGATTGGTTAACCAATAGCAGGCAGAGAGTTGGTATAAATGGGTATTTCTCCAGTTGGCAGTCAGTGGTGAGTGGGGTGCCACAGGGGTTAGTGCTGGGCCCGCAGCTGTTTAACATTTACATTAATGATTTGGAAGAGGGGACTGTACAGTGCAACACAATTTGCTGATGACACTAAACTGAGTGGAAAAGCAAATCGTGCAGAGGATGTGGAGAGCCTGCAGAGGAATATAGATAGGTTAAGTGAAAGGGTCAAGGTCTGGCAGATGGAATACAACATTGGTAAATGTGAGATCATCCACTTTGGAAGGAATAATAGAAGAGCAGATTATTACTTAAATAGTGAAAGATTGCAGCATACTGTTGTGCAAAGGGACTTGGAGTGCTTGTTCATGAATTGCGAAAAGTTGGCTTGCAGGTACAATAGGTGATTAAGAAGGCAAACAGAATGTTGGCCTTCACTGCTAGAGGGATTGAATTCAAGAGCAGGGAGGTCATGCTTCAACTATACAGGGTACTGATCAGACCGCACCTGGAGTACTGTGTGCAGTTCTGGTCTCCATACTTTTTAAAAAAAATTTTAATTGAATTTTCAAATAGGTTACAGAAAGAAAAAAGAAAATTATCAACTCTTCCCCCTCCCCTTAACCCCTCCCCCCTAACATATCCCTATAGAAAAAAAAGAAGAAAGAAAGAAAGAAAGAAAGAAAGAAAGAAAGAAAGAAAGAAAGAAAGAAAGAAAGAAAGAAAGAAAGAAAGAAAGAAAAAAGAAAGAAAAAAGAAAGAAAGAAAGAAAGAAAGAAAGAAAGAAAGAAAGAAAGAAAGAAAGAAAGAAAGAAAGAAAGAAAGAAAGAAAGAAAGAAAGAAAGAAAGAAAGAAAGAAAGAAAGCAAGAAAGAAAGAAAAAAAGAAAGAATGCCTGGATTTCGGAAGATCCCCACATACTCCATGGAGTTCATAATAGCTTTAATATGTATATTTCTTTCTTTCCCCAGATAACTAATAATTTTATCTTCGGAGCATCTATATATTTAATCCAATTTTTGTAAATAAGTGTGCCAAATTTTCAGAAATATTTCATATTTATCTGTTAAATTAAAAGTAATTTTTTCAAGTGGAATGCAGCTAAAAATTTCATTCTTCCAACTATCTATACTTACGTATGAATTCAATTTCCAAGTAACTGCAATAGTCTTTTTGGCTACTGCCAATGCAATTTTTATGAATTCTTTCTGATATTTATTCAATTTGGATTTTGATTTTATCCCTTCAATATCACCTAGTAAAAATAATATTGGATTGTGTGGAAGTTGTATTCCAATAATTTGTTCCAATAAAACTCTTAAATTTGTCCAAAAAGGTTGAATTTTAGAACAAGACTAAGTAGAGTGTAAAAAAGTATCAATTTCTTGATTACATCGAAAACATTAATCAGATAAATTTGAGTTTAATCTATTTATTTTTTGTGGTGTAATATATATTTGATGTAAAAAGTTATATTGTACTAATCTTAGTCGAACATTTATTGTATTTGTCATACTGTCAAGACATAATCTTGACCAACTTGTTTTATCAATTTTAATATTCAAATCAGTTTCCCATTTTTGTCTTGACTTATGAATTCCTTGTTTAATTGCCTGTTTTTGAATCAAATTATACATACCAGAAATAATTTTAAAAATTTTTCCTTTATGAATTAAAGTTTCTATTTCATTAGGTTTCGGCAATAACATTGTTTGACCCAGTTTATCTCTTAAATAAACCCTTAATTGGAAATAACAGAAAACAGTGTTATTTGATATTTTATATTTATTCTTTAGTTGGTCAAATGACATTAATATACCTCCTTCAAAACTGTCTCTTATAAATCTAATCCCTTTGTGAAACCAGTTACATAAAAGTTGATTATCCATTGTAAAAGGGATAAGTTTATTTTGAATTAAAGGTCTCTTTGTGAATAAAGATTTCTTTATCTCATCATCAACATTTATCTTATTCCATAAATCAATCAAATGTTTTAGTATAGGAGATTCTTTCTTTTCCCGTGTCCATTTAGATTCCCATTTATATATAAACTCTTCTGGTATATTTTCTCCTATTTTGTCTAATTCTATTCTAATCCATGTCGGTTTATCTTAATCAAAAAAAGGTGCAATAAATCTAAGTTGATTTGCTTTCTAATAATTCTTAAAATTTGGTAATTGTAACCCTCCTAGGTCTAATTTCCATGTCAATTTTTCCAACGATATTCTTGACATCTTACCTTTCCAAAAGAATTTCCTCATACATTTATTTACATTTTGAAAAAATTTCTGCGGTAATTGTATTGGTAATATTTGGAATAAATATTGTAATCTAGGGAATATATTCATTTTTACAGCATTGACTCTACCTATTAATGTTATTGGTAACATCGTCCATTTATCAAGATCCTCTTGAATTTTTTCTATAATGGCAAATAATTTAATTTATATAAATTCTTTATATCATTATCAACTCTTATACCTAAATACTTTATACCATTTATCAGCCATCTAAATTGAGTTATTAATCGACATTGACTATAATCTCCTTTAGTAAGGGATAGAATTTTACTTTTATCCCAATTTATTTTGTACCCTGATATTTTCCCATACTCTTCCAATCTAGAAGATAATTTACACAACGATTGTAATGGGTTAGTTAGATAAATCATAAGATCATCAGCAAATAAGTTCATCTTGTATTCCTCCTGATTAACTCTGAAACCCATAATATCTGAGTAAGTTCTAATTAATTCAGCTAATGGTTCTATCGCCAACACAAATAAAGCAGGTGAAAATGGACAACCTTGTCTAGTTGACCTTGTTAACTAAAATGATGTTGAAATTTGGCCATTTGTCACCACTTTAGCTTTGGGGTTAGTATTTAAGGTTTTAATGCTCCTAATCCATATTTTTCCAATACCTTAAATAAAAAAAATCCCATTGCAATCTATCAAATGCTTTTTCTGCATCCAAAGCAACTGCTACGCTCATTTCTTCCCTCTTTTGTGCCAAATGAATTATGCTAAGTAACCGAGTTACATTATCTGCCGATTGTCTATTTTTAATAAATCCTTTTTGGTCCATGCATATTAATTTTGGTAAGTATTTAGTTAATCTGTTAGATAAAATCTTTACTATTATTTTATAATCTGTGTTCAACAAAGAAATAGGTCTATATGATGTTGGTTTTAAAAGATCTCTGTCTTTTTTTGGCAGTACTATTAAAATAGTTGTCGAAAAAGATTCTGGAAGTTTATGCGTTCTTTCCGCTTGGTGTATTAGCTCCATAAAAGGAGGAGTTAATAAATCTTTAAACTTTTTGTAAAATTCAGGTGGAAAACCATCTTCTCCTGCAGTTTTGTTACTCTGAAGTGATCCTAGAGCTTCTTCGACCTCTTTTAATGTAAAAGGCACATCTAATCCCTTCTGTTCTTCCGAATTCAATTTTGAGAGAGTTATTTGTGATAAAAAACTTTCTATCTCAACATTATCATTTTGTGATTCTGATTGATACAATTCAGAATAAATTTTTTTTAAAGTTTCATTGATTTCTAAAGGTTTATAAGTAATTTTATTTACACTTGTTCTAATTGCATTTATCGGTTTGGAAGCCTGGTCTGTCTTTAAGCAAGAATCTTGTGTGATCATTCACCTATTTCATAATATCTCTGTTTAGTTCTCATAACTGCTTTTACTGTTCGGTATGTCTGAAGTGTATTATATTGTAGTTTCTTATTAACAAGTTGTCTTTGTTTTTCTTCTGTCATATATCTTTGAGATTCTTTTTCTAATTTTGTAATCTCTTTTTCCAATTGATCTATTTCTACCATATATTCCTTCTTAATTTTAGAAGTATAACTTAGTATCTGGCCTCTTAAATATGGCTTCATCACTTCCCATAATATAAATTTATCATCAAGTGAATGTGAGTTTGTATCTAAAAAAAAACTGATCTGTTTTTGCATAAAATCACAAAAATCTTGATGTTTTAATAATATTGAATTAAATCTCCATCTGTAAATCGATTCCTCCTTATCCATCATTATCATTGTCATTATCAAAGGGGAAAGATCTGACAATATTCTTGCTTTATATTCCATATTTTTCACTCTGTCTTGAGTATTCGCTGATAGTAAGAAAAAATCTATCCTTGAATAAATTTTATGTCTGTTTGAATAAAATGAATAATTTTTCTCTTGGGTTAATTCTTCTCCATATATCAATCAAATTTAAATATTTCATCAACGATAAAGTTAATTTTGCTACTTTTGGTTTTGTAACAGCCTTTGTTGACCTATCTAAAACTGGGTCTAGACAAAAGTTAAAGTCTCCACCTATTAATATTTTATCGTGTGCGTCAGCCAAATTCAAAAAAGTCTCCTGTATAAATTTTACATCGTTTTCATTTGGTGCATAAATATTCATAACAGTCCATAGTTCTGAAAAGATTTGACAAAGTATAATTACATATCTTCCCGCAGAATCAATTAATACATTTTGTATTTTAATTGGTAAAGTTTTATTGACCAAAATTGCAACTCCCCTCACTCTTGAATTAAATGAAGCTGCTATAACATTTCCGACCCAATCTCTCTTTAATTTCTGATGTTCTATCTCTGTTAAATGTGTTTCTTGTATAAAAGCTATATCTATTTTCATTTTCTTAATGTATGTTAAAATTCTTTTTCTTTTCACTGGTCCGTTAAGCCCATTAAAATTAAAACTTAAAAAACTCAGTAAATTAGTCATTATTTTTAATGGGGTTACTCCAGTCTATAATAATACATAATATTTCAACTCTCATAGTACCTTGGGGAATTATTTTAAAATTCTCCATGTTGTTATGTGTCTCCCCTCCGATCATCCAGGCAAAGAAAGAAAGTTAAAAGAAAGATAGATTATAAAGAAAAAAACCCACCCCCCCCCCGCTGATGTTGTGAATGAAAAAAAACACAACATTATCCCCCTCTGTTGTGCGGGTCATGGCAAATGCCATGATTACACATGTGAATCCTGTAGCGATCTATCCGAAGTTTCCCCAGCTCCCTCGTAACATGAAAAAAGTATATATAAAATAAGAAAAAATAATATCACTACTCTCGATTAATATTTCTCAAATTTTTACCTTTCTCCCCCTGTATCATATAATTAAGAGTATATTTAAATATTCTGTCTTTAATGTCCATCAACTCACTTCAGTGTCCCCGTCTTCATCTTTAATCTGTTTCACTTTTAAATCTTTACTGTGACTAGTGAATATTTGGGAGTTCTTGTGCAAACTCTTTTGCATCCCGATGATCAGTAAAAAATCTTCTTTTTCTGACATCCAAAAAATTTATCAGTGTTGCCGGGTGGTGTAATATAAATTTATAACCTTTTTCCCATAAAACTTTTTTCGCTGGGTTAAATTCCTTCTTTCTCTTCAAAAGGTCATAACTTATATCAGGATAGAAAAGAACTGCTTTCCCTTCTATCATCAATGGCTCATTTCTCTTTCTGGCACATTAGGCAGCTGCCTTCAGGATCTTTTCTTTATCTTGATATCTTAAACATTTTATCAAGATTGGTCGTGGGTTTTGATCAGGTTGAGGTTTTGATCTTAAGGCTCTGTGGACCCTTTCGGTTTCAATCAACTGGGTTCCCTCTTCCATTTCCAAATTTTCCGTGATCCATTTTTGAAAAAAAATTATTGGATTTTCTCCCTCTATCCCTTCTTTAAGACCGATAGTTTTAATATTATTTCGTTAACTAAAATTTTCAAGCACGTCTATTTTTTCCAACAGTCGTTTTCTTTCTGATGTCCAGGCAACAATATTATCTTCCATTTTATTCACTCTCTCAATAGTGTCTCCCATTATGTCTTCCAGGTTTTTAACTTTCTTGTCCATTTTCTCCTGTTTTTTCACCATTTTATCAAACATAGCCTCTCATATTTTTAATATCTTCTTGTATTATTTTTAATTTTTTAAATTCTTTTAATTCATGCATTATTTGCACCAAAGCTTCTCTTATGTCTCCAGAATATCTTCCACCTCCAGTCTCTTCCTGTTGTTCTTCTTTTACCTTCATCTCTATGTTCCAGAGAATCCGAATCCACCTCGGGTGCATTTTCACTTCCACTTCCAATCGTAGCTGGGATTTGTAGTTCAAATTGCTCATGTTTGCACATGCCCTTTCCTGTGTGCATGCACAGTTCCTGTTGTTCTTTCTTGGAGACTATTGATGCTGCAGCCAATTCCTGTTCTGTGTCGCTGGAGGTAAGATGCACTTGAGTCCGAGGCTTCTTCATGGTGGCCGGCTCAACTTGTACTGTCTTCAAAATAGAAGTTTTCATCTTTGTCTGTTTAGGAGACATATCTAAGGAAAATCCTGAGTAGTTTAGTTGTAGTTTTTAGAAAATATTTACTGACTTTTCTTCACTTAAACATTAATTTATTAGTTTTTTTTACAGGAGAGCTGGATATCCGCGCCTCGGTCCTACGTCATCACGTGACGTTCCCCCCCCCCCCCCCCCCGGGTCTCCATATTTGAGGAGGATATACTGGCCTTGGAGGAAGTGCAGAGGAAATTCACCAGGTTGATCCAGAGATGAAGGGGTTAACCTATGAGGAGAGATTGAGTCACCTGGGACTATACTCTCTGGAGTTCAGAAGAATGAGAGGGGATCTTACAGAAACATGCAAAAATTTGAAGGGGATAGATAAGATAGAAGTAGGAAACTTGTTTTTATTGGTAGGTGAGACTAGAACGAAGGAACATTGCCTCAAGATTCAGGGGAGAAGATTTATGATGGAGATGAGGAGAAACTGTTTGTCGCAGAGAATGGTGAATCTGTGGAATTCTCTGCCAAGGGAAGTGGTTGCGGCTTCTTCACTAAATATAATTAAGAAACAGTTAGGCAGGTTTTTACACAGTAGGGGAATTACGGGAAAAAGGCAGGTAGATGGAGCTGAGTTTACGGACAGATCAGCCATGATCTTATTGAATTACGGGGCAGGCTCGATGGCTGGGTGGCCCATTCCTGCTCCTATTTCTTATGTTCTTATGTTAAGTTGAATAGGTGTGTACTCTATTCGCTGGAGCACAGGAGAATGAGGGGAGATCTGATCAAAGTTTACAAAATTACCAGTAAATTCTGAGGGGCATAGATAGGGTGAATGCCTGTAGGCTTTTCCCACTCAGATTTGGTGAGACTGAAGCATAGGTTTAGGTTAAAAAGTGAAAACTTTAAGGGAAATCAGACAGCGATCTACTTCTCTCTGAGAGTGGTTTCAGTGTGGATGAACTGCAAGTGGAAGTGGTAAATGTGGGTTCACTTATAATATTTCAGAGAATTTTGGATCGGTACCAAACTATGGTCCAAATGTGAATCAATAGGGCCAGGCAGGATTACAGATGGGCTGAAGGGACTATCTCTGTGCTGTCATTTTCTGTGACTCTATGATACTATTTGTCACAACAAACCACAATTTAGATTGATGCTGTAAAAGAGCAGTATTTACTTAGTATTAAGTTACTTCTTCCTAGCTACAGTGTCAGCATTAGATTTTTAGTTTGAGAGTTTTAGCTAGCATTTATTATTTTCCTTTTGATCTGTCCAGTTCTTATTAAAATTCAGTGAAATTTTTTTTCCACTTCTGTGTTGCTCCCTCTGCACTTGGGCCATCACTGAACACCTGTCAGCAAGACTTGACCGTCAAAATTGATGTGGCGGAGAGAGAACAGCTGACTATGACTCAGAAATTCGTTGGTCAGGTGGGAGAGAAGAGAAAGTCAGTGGAGACTGGATTGGCTGAAGTGGCTCACGCATTGTGACAACTGCAATCTGAGTGGGAAGCCCAGTCCAAACCAGAGTTTATTACTCAGGTGGAGATGTGAAAGTCAGTGGAGACTGGGTCAGCAGAAATAGCTCACAAGGTGCGACAACTATCTCAGAGCAGCAAGCCAAGTCCAAGCAGGAAGAACAGGTGTTAGAACTTGCAGCAACTCACCGCAAATAACCAGAATCAAGTGGCAGCCATTATTGCTCTCACTACTGCTATTCAGCAGCTTTCTGCCAGGGTGGCTTCACTCCTAGCGTGAGCACTTCCCATCTCCTGCTCTATAGCACACTTGTCAGCCTCAGGCACTAATGCCCGATTCCCTTGGAGTGTCCAGACCTGAACAGAGTATTCATCCACCAGGCAGCTACTCTGGTGACCCCAACAACTGCAGGAGTTTGATTTCCCAGTGCAAGGTGACCTTCCAAGCCCAGCTAGGCTGGTTTGGTGATGTTGCATGCAATCTGGCATACATGATGAATCTCTTAGACAGACCCCTACTTAGCCTGTTCAATGCTCTATGAGAAGAAGATTCCCCCACAGTTCAGCCTTTCCAGTAATTTGTAGTCGAGTTCAAGAGAGTGTTTGATATTCCAGTGTGTGGTCAGGAAGTTGCCCACTGACTCTTGGACCGGCACCAAAGGTAATGGACGATGAGGGACTACACAGGTAAGTTCCGCACTCCTGCAGTTGAGTTGAGGTGGAACGAGAGAGAAAGAGAGATCCCTCATCACTGCTCTCCAATGTGGGCTGAGCACAGAGGCCTGGCACAAGATCACAGCGCTTGATGAGCAGGACAGCCTGGATAACCTGATAGATCTGGCCATTCTAATAGACAACCAGACAGCTGAGCAATGCAGAGAGAGAGTGCCCCAAATCTCCTACTCTTTTGATCACCATCTGCCTTCCAGTCTTTCTCATCACAGAGTGGTTCATGCTGCTCTGGGAGACCTGCATCCATCTCAGGAGGAATGGGATTGGCACAGGAGAACAGGAAGTGGCTCTCCAGGACACTTTTGGGCATAAAGTCCCACATGCTCAGCAAGAAGAGTAATTCTGATGGGTTGATTCTCCCTGCAGGCTCCTCTCCCTAACCATGTAAACCACCCAGCTTCCCTATCATGGGGTCTCAGACCCATGAGCTTTAGGCATTTATTGACTTCAGGGCAACCAGGAACCTCATGAATATCTCTCTGGTTCAAAGGTAGGGACCTCGCACTCAATGATTGATGGAGGATATTGATATAAGAGCTGAGGACGGTCAGCCTCTGGGCACCAGCAGAATCCCCCTTTCCACAGTAACCCTCCAACCACATGCTAGAAGGTAACCATAGGGAACAGCTCTCCTCCTATCTCGTTGATTCACCTGAACTGCAGCAGGTGCTTGGGTTCCCCAGCTATGGATCGATTGGTCCCTAAAGGCACTCTAAGGTAGGGACTGGCATGCTTGTCTACCTGTCTGGGTGCTGCCAAAGCCCCTGTCAGTATATGCCCTCCTGTGCCAGCTGCTAGTATTGACATTTCTGGTGTCCCGGCTGAATGTGCTGCCCTTCGCGTGGTCCTTAGTAAGCAGAAGGCCACCTCCCTGCCTCCTCACCGACCATACGACTGCACCATTGACCTCTTACCCGGTACTAGTCCTCCTCGGGGCCGTTTTTTCTCACTCTCTCATCCTGCAACTGAGGCCTTGGAGGAACACATCAGCAAGGCATTGACCTTAGGATTCATCTGCATATCAACCTCCTCAGGGCTGCTTTTTTATGAGCAAGGATGATAGCAAGTTCTGTCCCTGCATTGATTACTGGCCCCTCATCAATGTCACGGTGACTAACCGCTACCTTTTTCCCCTGCTTCCTTTTCCCTGTGCATATGGACATCTCCAGAGAACAGCTGTATTCTCCGCGACAGATCTGTGCAGTGCTTTCAACCCGGTTCGTATCTGAGAATGGGATGAGTGGAAGTCAGCATTCAATACCTCCACTAGCCACTATGAGTAACTCATGATGTTTTTTGGTCTGGTGTTTTTCAGTCCTTGGTCAGTGATGTGCTCAGGGACACTTTGAATCAGCTTGTTTCGGTGTACTTGGATAACATCCTTATCTATTGCTTCTCTTGCCAGGAACACGTCCAGCATGTCTGGAGGATTTTCAGAGTGCTCCCACAGAACAACATTTATGCCAACCCAGAGAAGTTGCTCTTCACCTGTTCTGTTGTTCAAATGGACCCATGTAAAGGTTTCGGGCAGTCACAGAGTGGCCTAAACAGGTGGGGTGCTTCACAAACAAGAGAAAATCCGCAGATGCTGGAAATCAGAACAACACACATAAAATGCTGGAGGAACTCAGCAGGCCGGGCAACATCCAAGAAAAGAGTACAGTTGACATTGGGCACCAAAACCCTTTGGCAGGATTAGAGAAAAAAGATGAGGAGTAGATTTAAAAGGTGGGAGGAGGGGAGAGATAAACACAAGGTGGCAGATGAAACCTGGAAGGGAAGGGGATGAAGTAAAGAGCTGGGAAGTAAATTGGTAAAAGAGACAGAAGGCCATAGAAGAAAGGAAAGGGGGGAGGAGCACCTGAGGAAGGTGATGGGCAGGCAAGGGGATAAGGTGAGAGAGGGAAAAGGGGATGGGGAATGGTGAAGGAGAGTGGAGGGTGGGGGGCATTACTGGAAGTTTGAGAAATCGATGTTCATGCCATCAGGTTGGAGCTACCCAAACGGAATATAAGGTGTTGTTCCTCCAATCTAAATGTGGCCTGATCTCGACAGTGGAGGAGGCCCTGGACAGACATATCGGAATGGGAGTGGAAGTAGAATTAAAATGTGTGGCCACTGGAAGATCCCGCTTTTTCAGGTGGACAGAGCGTAGGTGCTCAGCAAAGTGGTCTCCCAATCCACGTCGGGTCTCACCGATATACAGGAGGCCACACCAGGAGCACCAGACACAGATAATGACCCCAATAGACTCACAGATGAAGTGTCGCCTCACCTGGAAGGACTGTTTAGGGCTGTTTAGGGCTCTGAATGGTAGCGAGGGAGGAGATATAGGGGCAGGTGGACTGTACTCTTTTCCTGAACTCCTCCAGCATTTTAGGTGAGGTGCTTCATAGGGTTTGCAAACTTATATTGCGCTTCATCAGAAACTTCATTCTGTTGTGACTCCAGTAAATGTACTCACCAAGAAGACCTCTGCATGATTCCTATGGACAAGTGAAGCAGATCAAGCATTCTCTGAGCTAAAGCGATGCTTCACCACTGTCCCCTCGCTGCAACATTGGACTCATCCCATCCATTCATCATTGAGGTTGAAGCATCAGATATTAGCAATGGAGCTTTACTCTTCCAGCACTCTTCTGCAGAAAATCAGCGGTACCCCTCTGCTTTTCTTTCTCATTGCTTGACTCCTGCAAAATGTAACTATGATGTCTGGAACAGAGGACTACTGGCTATCAAGGAGGCCCTGGAGGGCCAGAGCACCTGCATGGACAGGTCACAAGAACTTCTCCGACGTTCCTGATGCCAAGAGATTCAATTCCTGTCAAGTCCGTTAAGCGCTCTTTTACCATTCTAGCAACAAGAATACAAAACCGATTCTGTCTCCTGCCAATTTGACATCTCTGAGGACAATACCAATCTTGTTGGCCTCAAGCTTATTATTTTCCTTTTTGTCTTCCCAAAGATGTGGCCTGACCTGCTGAGTATTTCCGGCATTTCTTGTTTTTATTAATGGTCCAACATGAACTTACTGTAAATGTATCTGTAGTCCTCCAGTCATTAAATCCGGGATTCATTGAGAGTTTTCATTGCTTTCTGTGTCTTTAATTGGCATTTGGTTTATGAATGCACATTGTCTTTTGTACATTTATCTACTGATTCCAGCCATTTGCCAATGGGAATTAATCTATTCCTTCCTTTTTAGTTCCCAGTTTTGTTCAGTTAGCTCTCTAACGTTCTGGTTTACTGCACGTGGAGTTAGGTGTGCTTTATGTACATATAGTCCCTGGATTGTCTGTTCAAAAGTTTCAGCAGTTCATGCTGAGAATGATTTTCATTTTATGGTCTGTAAGATTTAGCAGTTACTATCCAAACAAAAATTTACTCATGACTATTGGATGTCCTCCTTTGGCAGGATATGATCTTCTTTCATTCTTAATTCTAATCTTGGTTCTTTCTCTTGCAGGAGACCAGACTGCCACATCTAACCCTGTTCACTCACCTCATGTAACCAAACAATAATCCTCTTAGCAATTTGTGAAATACTAGCATTTCTGTCTTTGTCAACAGTCTACTTTTGCTCAGGATGCTACTGCCAAACAGCAATCCAGTATTGTTCTCACTATTTAAAATGCAGAAAACTATAAGTGGCATTTTTATGTACTTAACAGCCAAATCCACTTCAAAATAATCTTTCAAAGGGTCTAGAAGCCAGCAGACTCAATCATAGCTTGGAATTTTGATCCAAACAGCACCATATCATTGATTTTAAGTTATTTCCTGATTTACAAATTAATGTTTAATTGTTAAAACACAATGATGTCCTAATTGTTACTGTAAAAACACAAATCAGAATGTAATTTTATTTCAAATTGTGTTGCTCTTTTTAGTGATCAAATAAAATGTGAATAGGACCACAATATTCTTTTTCCAGTCATATAGTTCTTTAATATTCTGAGATTTTTGTTTGATCTTTCTCGTTTTTTGTGTGGGGGAGGGGGGTTTGGAGGTCAATGTGTCTGTTACATTTTTGTTCATTGTTTTTGTACAGGGAGGAGGGATTTAGGGGTTGATGATCACACTGCTTTTCTTTTCCTTCTTGGTTTCAAGGCTACACAGAGAAGAAAAATGTCTGAGTTGTATACTATGATAATAAATTAACCTTTGAAAATACAATAAATGAAATGTTGAAGTGGGATCCAGACATAGTTCTGGTTAACTGGTAAAATTTCATGCCTTGATGCCTCAGCAAAACCTGTCTCCTACCTAATTCTAATGAATCTATGTCAGTAACTCGCCCACCCACCCCTCTAGTTTCCATGATTGATTCAGGACCACCTCGACCAATTCACAAAGTGTTGTTCTTGTTTGGATCAGGAAACCAGACCTGGTAAGTTGCTTGACTAGTCGTGTATTCCTGTGCCAGCAACGTGATGTGATATGGTGGACTTAAAACTAAGAACATGGGTCAACATCTCATATCAACGGCTCAGGTTGTGCATGGATAAACTGGATAAGGGATTTCCAAGCTCTGGCATGAGCTTCAATGAAGGAAGCATTGACCGTGATTCAAATTCCCTCCATTCCAGCCTATCCCAAATCATACAATCAGGAAAGCACTCAGAACGTGATTCAGTGTCTGTTCCATCATGTTGCATACCATAACCATTGCTATCATTCTCTGATTGGCTGCTGTTAATAGACAAGCTTTGGGGTGTTATGTTGAAGTTGTACAAGATGAGGAACAAGCAGCTACTGCCCAGCCCTTGTGACCTTGCTACAGAGCTGCACCAAATTGCAAACAGAGTGTGACCCCATCATAACGCAAAAATCATCCAATTTTGCCCACCCTACCCAGTATATACTGTCACAGTTTCACCTTGTGTCCAGGAATTGGCCTTGACCCTGATCATTCCCTGCAAACCATTTGCTCTGTTTTGTGTAGATATGTAAACCACAAGGAAACAGGGAAATTAAGTATTTTCAAGGAATAAGACATAGAGATCCTCCTGAAAATAGTGGAAGATGGCAGTGAATGAAGAACTCAAACAATTACCATTAATGTAAAGCTATTCTTTTAGAAATTACTGGGCTTGAAATGTAATAACTCTGCTGGACCTAATGCCCTGCACCCTAGAATTTTGAAGAAGGCTACAATGGAGACAGCGAGCACATCATTGTCAGCTACCAAGTGTTCGTACAGTTCCCACTGACTGCTACGTGACAAATGTAATCTCTCTGCTTCTGAAAGGAATGAGAGAGGGACCAGGAAACAATTGATCAGTTATTTAGTCATCAGTAGTATGGGAAATTTTAATGAACTGATGTCATAACATTTGATAAATAATAAAAAGGCTGGGCAGGGTCAGCACAGAATGGTTGAAAAAGGCTGGTTTGGGCTTGGGTTGGAACCCATGGTTTTTCTGTGTACTGTTCACAAGTTTCTCAACTCTTAGAAGGTTCATCCACAATGTCAAGTCTTGGTCTGATGTAATAAACCTCATCCTCATCCTCTTCAGAGTCAATTGGATTTTCTTTCTCTTCAACCGACTGTTCATTCTTAGTGCTGCGAATTGCGAACAGGGACAGGAGAAATTTGTTTATTGCCTTCAGAAGAAAGAAATCCACAGGCATCAATAGATCCCTATGTAATGTTCATATGGGCCCAGACTGGTTCTCAGGATGTACCTTGTAAACAGGCAGATCACTAGCTTGGCTCACCGCTACGTAAACTATTTCTTCTCATTTATCTGCAAGATTGTTTTTACCTCATAGCTGCACAGTCCTTACGAGCACTCGGTCTCCTTCTTCCAACTTTGAAGTGTCACATGTTGATCATGTCTTGTCTTGCTTCAGTTTGCCATTTTCTGTGAGTTCCCTGTAGCTATCTTGAAGCCTTCCTCAAGATGAGATTTCAAATTTTGTGATTTACCATTTTTGTCTTTCAAGGGTAGTCCAAAAGCTAAGTCAACTGAAAGTCTGGGTTGTCATCTGAACATCAGTTCATATCGACTAAAGCCAGTCATCTTGTTCCTAGTACAATTATAAGCACGCACTAAGGGTTTCACAAATTCTCGCCAGCGACTTTTGTCTTTTGTCTCCAGGGTTCCCAACATATTTAAGAGGGATCTCTCAGCAGGATTTCCTCTGGGATGATATGGTGCAGTTATTGCTTTTTGAATTCCAGCTAGCTCACACAATTATTTAATCAAGTTAGGCCCTTTATTGCTGTATAGGTGCTCGGGATCCATAACGAGAGATGAAATGCTCGCAAAAGCACTTCGCAACCATCTTAGCTTTTTGGTTAGGTATAGTAATAGCCAAAGCATATTTAGTGAAATGATCAGTTGTTAATAACACATCTTTTGTGTTACTTCGATCAGGTTCTAATGTAAGAAAGTCTATGCAGTCTAGCTACAAGGGTCAAGTAGTCACAATATTTACTAATGGAACAACTTTCTCAGGCAACGTCTTTCTTCTTACGCATCGACCACATGTTTTAATCATGTGTTCTACATCAGCAGCCAGTTTGGGTCAATAGAATCAGCTTCTGACTAAATCCAGGATACAATCAATAGCCATGTAACCAAAGTCATTGTGAAGACTCTTAAGTACGTCAGATTGAAACTTTTCAGGTAAAACAAGCCGGTAAGTTGTTCTATCTCTGGTTAATCGTTTTCTGTAGAGTATTCTGTCTTTTAGCTCGAGACAAATCCATTCTCTGAGAAGGTAGGGTAGTCTGGGGATTGCATTTCTCACTGAGGAGGATGGTTTTGCTCCAGTTTCCATCTGCTTAATGACTTCCCTAATACAAAGATCTGCTAACTGGGAGTCTGTAGACTCAGTATCAGAGAGATGAGAAATGACTGGTAATCCCCTACGTTGATCTTCTTGTGCATAACTATCAGAAATAGCACTTGAATGCATCATTAAGGATCGAACATATACAATGGCAACATCTGCGGGATATTCTGTTTGTTGTTTAAGACGACTCTCACATATAGCTTGCACAAAGGCAGTCCCCGTGTGTCCTGTAACAGGATCAGCTTCTAGTTTAAAGAGAGGCTTAGGAGTACATGATGCGACTCCCACTCACTCCGTCTCTTCTCAAGCTGCCTTCTCTTTTCTGCTACTAATGCCGGATTGGGTTCATGACAGGAAGAGATGGCTACGTACCCATCTTCGACACATTTAAAACAGCGCCAAGGTTTTGGTTTTACACTTGGCTGTTTGTTAATGGTTGTGGACTCCTGTTTATCTGTTGCATCAGCCTTTATTTTTGGTGGCATCTCACTTGCTGTCTTTGAGCCCGCTTTTCCCTTCTGCTGTTTTGGAGCTTGTAGAGCAGCTTGTTAACTATGAAGCTCAGTGATCTGTTCAGTCAGTTGAAAAGTAATAGAAATTAACCATGCTACATCATCTTCTTTACAGGCACCTGTGGTCTGAGACTATATAACAGCACATGATTTGGCTGTTCCTAAATGCTGTTTCATGCGTGCAGTTCTAGAAGCATGCTTATCTTCCTTGGTGTGTAGAAATGTCAATAGTTTGGTAAACAATGGCGGGTTTTGTTTTCTCGGTTTTAGTTGCAGCTCTAACATTGGAGATGGTCCCAACAACCCCTACAAAACTGCCTTAACAGATGCTTGTTAGCCTCAGTTTCGGCAATTCCACCTCACTTTAGAGACAGTGTTAATGCTACCTGTAGCCGCTGTAGGTAGGTGGATGGTTTTTCACCCGTGTTCATGAATTTGCTGAATAATTCATCACTATCTTCCATGGTATCAAATGCTGAATCTAGGAATTGTATGTAGTTAGCGGCTGAAGTTCCAGGGTTTATTGACTTGATGATGTCGGAAACTGCTGGAAGAACACTTTCGCATAGTTTCCGTGTTCTGTGAAGATCAGATACACTTGGGTCTTGCAAGAACAGTTCAACACTAGCACGCCAAGTCTCATTAGGTGGACAAGGGGTTCTACCAGAAAAAGTTCAGAGCCTTACTGGTGGATTGCCTTGAGCCAGCAAGTCATTACCATGCACAATATTTTCCACTACGACTCTTCGATTATCTGGAAAGTTTAGATCACGGGGAGACAGGGATGACTTCGCTGCAACTCTATTAGTTTGTACTTCAGGGATTGAGTTATTCTGCATAGCAGCTAAAGCTGTTTCTGGATGGTTAGTATCAGAGGAGTCTGCTATGATTTGAAGAGTTCTAGTCTTATGATGTACATCTTCAGCAGTTTCAACAGTGATTGTTACCTTACTCTCAATAGTAAGGGTTTCATTGATTTGGGTTAACATCTCTCTCAAGATTTCATTATAATCTTTCCCATTGCACTTCACTAAGGTCTTCAACTCACCAAGTTAAGCTTGAGTGGTGTCTTTTCTAAATTTCTGTGTGTACACACTAGCTAAAGTAACTACATGATAGGAAACATTTTTGTCACCACTTGCCTGTTGAGTGCACAGTAGCAAGGGCTGGAGATCCTGCACTAGAGAGTCTAAATGATACTCTACTATGAGGGACTTGGGAAATTCTGCACCAGGGTCCGTTAGACAAATAACTCTGGCAACTGAGCCATATACTTTTAGAAAGTCCAGTATTTCCTCATCCTGTTCTATTCCTGTCATGCCATTGACTAAATCAGCATTTTGGATTTTGACATCCTTTTCCTCTGTGAATTCCATTTTCTTTTGCTGTAAGTCTTAATTGACCAAGTGAGTTTGAATAATAAGATTCTTTTATTGCTTTGTATATTAATTGGTATGCTACTGGTTAACTAATACACTGCCTCCTAGCTGGCTCACCAAGTTTTATGTAACACCTGTGTAGCACTGGTCTTATCGCATGTGACTGGTCATCAAACTCTTTGAGAAAATCAAATTATACTAGGTGCTAGTAGGCCATCAGAAGACTCTAGTATCAGAAGGAGACAGTGAATAAAAACTACATGCACTGGAGGTAAGTTCTGTTTTAAAAGAAAAAAAGACAATATTTAAATAAACAAGAACAATTCAAAGTTCCAACATTTCTGTTTAGGTTCCAAATCTTAGATATCAAACCACAACAAATTCCTTTTTAATTAATATCAGTGAGATTCCTTTATTACTCTAATCTCTCTAACTAATTAGATCTAAGGTTATTCCCTATTTAAAAGTTTACAGACTAAACTTTCCTTTTTACTTATCCATAGTTAGAAAACAAAATATAATTTCTGTTCTTAAGTATTATAGTTAGCTTCAGTTTCAGTTCCAGGCAGTATATCTACAATTTTAACTACAAATTCAAAAATTTTATATGCACATTTTAACTCCTTTTCACAACAGTTCTCCAACATCACAACTTTTAAATAAAGTAAATCTCATTCAGTAATTTATCAAAGTCTTTGCAAAAATAATCAGTTCTTGCAGAAAATCAAACTTGGATTCTTCAAATGAAAATAACTTATACATCCAACTATATTAAATCCTCTGTGTCATTCCATATATCGTTCCCACTCTGGTTCTTTACCTTGGGTGGTTTGCCAGCTTGTTTCTTGGTTCGATGGATGAAATAGTTGATTATCCATGGAAAGTCAGTTCACAAACTTATTCAAAAACTTAACCAAATCCCTTGGTATGATTTTACAGAACTAATTCCCGACTACCCAGTAGGGATTTTGATCACTGGTCTCTGCCGCTATTATCTCGTTAAAGCTGCTGCATGTTATAGCCGTAGCTTCAATAAACCTTGTATCACTATTGTCTCTCCTTCAATGGTTTCACCATGAGCTTTTCAAGTTAGTATGGTAAAGATACTACTAATTCTACTTCTAACATTTCATGTCTTTAGCTTCTAATCATTGCTGCTTTTCTCTCTTTGTCCATGCTGTGTCAGCCACGCCTCTTCTTGCATTGCCTATTTTTTTTTCAAATTCTCCTTTCTTAAAATCGGTGAACCTCGTTTTCATCCCTCCACAAGTTGAACTTTCTAACATTACATCTTTGGGTTTAATTAACCTGGATTACAAAAGTTCTATTCTATTCATCTTTTCCTTATAACTTAGATTCTCAAGACCCGGCAACATCCTTGTAAAATTTCTGTGTACCTCTTCAATCTTTTCCTGCAGGTAGGTTACCAGAACTGCATGTAATACTCCAAATTTGGTCTAATCAACATTTTATACAACTTCAACCTAACATCTCAACTCCTGTACTCGGTACTTTATTTTATGATGGCCAATGTGTCAAAAGCTCCTTTTTTGACCCTGTCTTCCTGTAACACCACTTTCAAGGCATTATGGATCTGTATTTCCATATCTCTCTGTTCTCCCACACTCCTCGGTGTTCTACCATTCACTGTTTAAGCCCTACCCTAGTTTTTCCTCCCAAAATACAACACTTCACAATTGGTTGCATTAAATTACATTTGCCATTTTTCATCCCAATTTCCCAGCTGTTCTGGACCATGCTGCAAGCTCTGATAGCTTTCCTTACTGTCCATTAAGCCTCCAATCATACTTGACAATCCTGTTTGAAACCTTTAGAGTTTGTGACTACTAGAAGTGAACTAGTTACTGAGATGTTTTAGGTTTTCAAAAGGACTCCACTAGATGCAATGTTGAACAAAACTGGAGCACTTGTATTGAAGGCAACATATTGGCATTGATTGAGGATTTGTTCATGGACAGAAGAAAGAGGGTAAGAAGAGATGAGTCATTTTTAGTGTGAGAGGCTGTGAACAATGAAACATGTTGAAAGGCAGATAATATGCTGGCCTTAGAGCTACAAATAAATTGAGCAGAAGAGAAAAGATACCTTGCATTAATTATATAGAGCACCTGGTGAGACCGCATATGGATTATTAAGTACTGGTCTGGTCTCTATACCTAAGGAAAGATATACCTGTGATGAAGGATGTACAGTATTCATTCATCAAATTGATGCCTGGAACTGATATTTCATCTGGCGAGAGCATTTGGAACTAGGAGTTGGGCACTCAAGACAGAAATGTTGTTAATCAGATAGTGTATCTTTGAAATTCTCTGCGCAAGGGATGCAAGGAGACTTGGTCATTCAATATACTCGAACCAGTCATTTATACTCAATATAGTTAATTTTCAGCCTGCTGAATCTCATTCTCTCTGCTGTGACTTCATCCTTCTAATAGTATGGTATTCTACCTGCAGTTTAACTAGTGTTTTGTGAAGTTGTAAATAGAACTGCATGCAATACTCTACCTGCAGTTTAACTAGTGTTTTGTAAAGTTGCAATATAGTGCCGAAATTTAATATTCTCTGCCCAGCCTATGAACGCATGCATGCCAAATGTATTCTACATCACCTTATTCAGCTATGTTGCCACTTTAAAGTAACACATAGGCTTGGATCAATACTCACTAACTTTCCTTAATGCCCAAGCATCTCCTGTTTCCCAAATGTACCACCTCATAGTTGTTGCGATTAAATCCACCTGTCAACACTCTGCCCAGCTTCCCATCTGATTTATATTTTGGTTCAGCCTTAGGTAACCTTCCTCACCATCCACACCTCCACCATTTGTGGTGCCATCCACAAACTTCATATATTAACAAGCAAGCGTTGGTTCATATTATAAATAACAAGGACCCCAGGCCTTTGCCAACACATGCTTTACTAACAACAATGCAATGTCTAATGCATTGCATTCATTAATCTTCTCAGTTACCTCTTCAAATGCTCAGTCATATTACAGAGACAGGATATCCCTTGCGTAAAACCATGTTGATTATCCATGATCTGGCCTGATTTACTAAATACACTTAAATCTTATAGAACATAGAACATATGTTCTGTGCCTCAGAATTTTCTCCAGTAATTTTCAGACAATTGATATAAGCCTCACTGGCTTGTAATAATCTAGCTTACCCCTGCTTCCTTTCTCTTATACAGGAGCAACGTTACCAATCCACCAGACTTCATTTGTGACTAATTGAGATGAAAGCGTTTTCATCAGGTTATCATGGAACTTGTGATAGGTCTCACCTGGCTTTAGAGATATAACAACCTTTATTCATTCTATGATATTTAATGCCTCCACCTTCTTAATACTGACATGCTTGGACTTACAATGCATCTCTCCCTGAACTCCCTGTCTTCTGTGTCCTTCACCTTGGTGAATGCAGATGGGAAATAATCATTTAGGACCTCACTCACATCAACTGGCCCCAATTCATAGATCACTTTAAGGGGGCTCACTCTTTTCCCAGCTACCTTTTTGGTAAACACAACTGTGTGCAGTACTCTACCTGCTTACTTATAGAATGTCGGGATTCTCCATAATCTTACTTGTCAAGGTGATTTCATGTCCCCCTTTTGTCCTCCTAAATTCTTTCTTAAATTCTGTCTTATATCCTTTAAGATATTCACTCGATTCTTGTTGTCTACAGCTATCATAAACGACCTTTTAGATCAAATCTTCAATATCCTTTGTCATTCAAGGTTTCCTAACACACAGCACACACATATGCTTGTGTTTCTTGCATCAGTGTTTTTCATTGTGATATTTTAAAAGGTGATAGATGGTATGTAAATCATAGCATGAATATATAAGTTGGCAAGACCATACACATATCAATCTTGGCAAGTTATAAAATATATTACTTGCTGTTAAAAAAAAGTGAGGAAGGATGCTGTGGAGGCTACACTGTTATAATATTCTAGCCACAGCAGAAGTTTGGAGGACTGCTATCATTGTACTGATGATAAAAAAGCAGGATAACCCAAATAATTACAGCCAATTGAATGGAAGCAAGCTGTCAATTGGATTTAAGGGTAGATCATTTCTGACTATCTTGATTGAGGATGAAATAAGGATAGTGATGAGAGAGATCTGTCGATTTAGTCTATGTGGATTTTGGCAAGGCTTTTGGCAAGTCGGTCTGATTAAAAAAGTGAGAGTGTGGGATTGACTTTCCAGGAACAATATTCTAGTCACAAAAACACTAGTGAACCATTACCCTTTGCTTACTCTCGCTGAGTCAGTTTTGGATGTAATTTTTTACACTTCTTTGGTTTCCATGGACATTGTTTGACCATCTTGCCATATGATTGAGTAGCTAACACTGTGTATATCCAGATCCATTTTAACCAAGACTTTGTCATTCCCAAATGTTTCATGCTCTCCCATTACTGTTGTAATAGTGCTGGTGTTGAACTGCCTTTCAGGTGGCTACAAGTTATAACAAGCTCTGGCAACAAGCAAGCAGAAATTAGCGCCAACAGGAAATCTTTAACAAAATCAACACATTGCTCTATTAATCCTGTAGCATTTGTTATTGAACATGCTGAAAATGTGTAAATTGGCTTCTAAAGGATTAACTACTATAGTAAAATATCAATGAGGAAAGAACAAAGCTAATCCGTAAACCATTCTGTAATATTTGAGAGAGGGAGACGTCCTTCATGTCCACTGTCCAGGTAGAACAGGCACCAGCAGGTCACTACGGTGAAAAGAGCTTTCACCAGCAACCAGTCTGGACATCGGAAGTTTTGGGAGGAGGAGATTTCACTCAGGTCCACTAGCCAAGTAGAAAATACAGCAGCAGGTCACTACTGTGAAAAAGAGCTTTGACCAGCTACCATTTGGTGTTTGGGATTGGTTAGCAAGAGAGAATTAAAGGAAGACAGGGGCAAGTGCAGCGGCCATCAATTTTGTGGACATTCAGAGTGGTGATCTTGAGATTGAGCTCTTCGAGGCTTCAGTCAGAGAAAGCAAATGAAAGAAAAGCTCAAGACTAAGTTGTTTTTTCTTCCCTTCTTTATATCTGCTCAGCTCAGAGAGTAAAGATGCCAGGTAGGACAACAAAATGCTCCTGTTGCAGGATGTGGGAAGGCAGGGAGACCTCCAGTGTCCCTGATGACAAGAATTGCGAGAAGTGCATCCAGCTGCAACTTCTAACAATCCATGTTAAAGATTTGGAGCTGGAACTGGATGAACTCTGGATCATTCAGGAGGCTGAGGTGGTGATAGATAGGACATGTAGAGAGGTAGTTATACCCAAGGTGCTGGGCACAGGAAACAGAGTGACAGTCAGGAATGGGAAATGGGTGAAGGAGCCAGTGCAGAGCACCTCTATGGCCATCCTCCTCAACAACAGGTCTATCACTTTGGATACTGCTGGGAGTATACTGCTGACCTAACAGAAGAAAGTCACAGTGGTCGGGTCTCTGGCACTGAGTCGGCCTCTGTGACAGAAGGGAAGGGGGAGAAGAGGCATGCTGTGGTGATAGGGGATTCATTATTTAGGGGAATGGACAGGAGATTCTGTGGGCAAGAACACAATTCCCGAATAGTATGTTGCCTCCTGGTTTCCAGGGTCTGGGATATCTCGGATCAAGCCCTCAGCATTCTTAAGTGGAAGAGTGAACAGCCAGAAGTTGTGGTCCATGTAGGTTCCAATGACATAGGTAGGATGAGTGACCAGGTTCTGCATAGGGAGTTCCGGGAGTTAGGTGCTATGTTAAAGGGCAGGACTTCCAGAGTTGTGATCTCAGGATTGTTGCATGCTAACGAGGCTAGAACTAGGAAGATTATACAGTTTAATACATGGCTAAGGAGTTGGTGTAGGAAGAAGGGCATAACATATTTATATTTTTAGGCTCTTTTCCAGGGAAGGTGGGACCTGTACAGAAGGGACAGTTTGCACCTGAACTGGATGGGGACTAATATCCTAGTTGGAAGGTTTGTTACTGCTGCATGGTGAGGTTTAAATTAGAGTGGCAGGGGGATGGGAACCAGAGTGCCAGAACAGTTAGTGGAGAGGTTGTGGAGGCTGATGTTGGTAAGACCTCAGGCAAAGTCAGGAATCAAAAGGTTGAGATGGTGTGACTAGTGTCCTGAGCCGCCTATATTCCAATCTGATAAGTATCATAGGAAAGGTGGATGATAGTGCTGAGGATAAGCTAGCTGGTTGGCAAACAGAGGCAATGTGTAGAGAGGAGAGGCTGTTGATAGGGCAAAATTGCCGTCAACAGGGTGAATTGCAACATTAAAGACAGACAAATTCAAAAAGGGTGAATACAGGACTGAGGGTGTTATGTCTGATTGTGCACGGTACACAGAATAAGGTAGATGAATTTGTAACACAGTTGCAGATTGTTAGGTATGATGTTGTAGGTATCACTGAATAATGGCTGAAAGAAGATTATAGCTGGGAGCTTCATGTTCCAAGGTTACACATTGTATTGAAAGGACAGGCAGGAAGGCAAAGGGGGCACCGTTGCTCTGTTGGTAAAAAAATGAAATCAAATCATTAGAAAGAGGTGACATCGGGTCAGCAGATGTTGAATCATTATGGATAGAACTAAGAAACTGCAAGAGTAAAAAGACTCTGATGGAAGCTATATACAGTTTGCCAAACAGTAGTAAAGATACGGTTTACAAATTAAAATGGGAAAAAGAAAATGCACGCCAAAAAGATAATGTTACAATAGTCATGGGGGATTTCAATATGCAGGTAGACTGGGAGAATCAGGTTGGTGCTGGGTTCCAGGAGTGAGTATTTCTAGAGTGCCTATGAAGTGGCTTTTTAGAGCAGCTCGTGATTGAGACCACTAGCAGATCAGCTATTCTGGATTGGGTGTTGTGCAATTAACTGGAAATGATTAGAGAGCGTAAGGTAAAAAGAACCCTTAGCAGAAGGTGATCATAATATGATTGAATTCACACTGAAATTTGAGAAGAAGAAGCTAATGCCAGGTGTATCAATATTACAGTGATGCAAAGGAAATTACAGAGGCATGAGAAAGGAGTTGGCCAGAATTGATTGGAAAAGAACACCAGCAGGGATGGTGGCAGAGCAGCAGTGGGTGGAATTTCTGGAAGCAATTTGGAAGGCACATCCCAAAGAGGAATAACTATTCTAAAGGCAAGATGACTCAACTGTGGCTAACAAGAGAGGTCAAAGCCATCATAAAAGTCAAAGAAAGGGTATACTGTATAATAGACCAAAAATATTGGGAAGTTAGAGGACTGGGAAGCTTTTAAAAACCACCAGAAAGGAATTAAAAATGTTATTAAGAAGGCAAAGATGTAAACTAGCCGATAATTTTAAAGAGGATACTAAAAGTTTTATCACGTACATAAATTTTAAAAGAGAAGCAAGAGTCAATATTAGACCACTGGAAAATGATACTGGAGAGATAGTAAAGGGGGATAAAGAAATGGTGGATGAACTGAATAATTATTTTGCATCTATCTTCACTGTGGAAGACTAGCAGTATGGTGTCATTAGACATAAAGTGTGTGAAGTTACCATAACTAGAGAGAAGGTTTTTGGGAAACTGAAAGGTCTGAAGGTAGGTAAGTCACCTGGACCAGATTTTTGTACACCCCAGGGTTCTGAAAGAGGTGACTGAAGAGATGGTGAAGGTATTAGTAATGATCTTTGAAGAATCACTAATTCTGAAATGGTTCCAGAAGACTGGAGAATTGCAAATGTCACTGCACTCTTCAAGAAGGGAGTGGCAGAAGAATCTATAGACTGATTCTTCTAAACACAGATTTGGAGTCAACTATTAAGAATGAAGTCTCAGGGTACTTGGAGGCACAATGTAAAATAGGCCATAGTCAGCATGGGAAAACCTTAGTTGATGATGTGTACTTGAATTTTCAGAAGGCTTTTGACAAGGTGCCACATATGGACTGCTTAACAAGCTACAAGCTCATTGTACAGTAGAACAGGAGAGATTCGAGCATGGATAAAGCAATGGTGGATTGGCAGGGGACAAAGAGTGGGAATAAAGGGAGCCTTTTCTGGTTGGTTGCTGCTGACTAGTGGTTTTCCACAGGGGTCTGTGTGAGGACTGATTCTTTTTATATTATTTGTCAATGATTTGGATGATGGTTATGTCTGTCCATGGCCTCTTCTACTGTCAACATGAAGCCACACTCAGGCTGAAGGAACAATACCTTATATACCAGCTGGGTAGCCTCCAACCTGATGGCATGAACATTGACTTCTCTAACTTCCGTTAATGCCTCTCCTCCCCTTCTTACACCATCCCTGACATATTTAGTTGCTTGTTTTTTTTTTGTCTCTCTCTCTGCCCATCAGTCTGCCTGTTCTCCATCTCCCTCTGGTGCTACCCCTCCCCCTTTCTTTCTCCTGAGGTCCCCTGTCCCATGATCCTTTCCCTTCTCCAGCTCTGTATCACTTTCGCCAATCACCTTTCCAGCTCTTAGCTTCATCCCACCCCCTCCGGTCTTCTCCTATCATTTTGCATTTCCCCCTCCCCCACTACTTTCAAATCTCTTAGTATCTTTCCTTTCAGTTAGTCCTGACAAAGGGTCTCGGCCCAAAACCTCGACAGTGCTTCTCCTTATAAATGCTGCCTGGCCTGCTGTGTTCCACCAGCATTTTGTGTGTGTGGTTTGAATTTCCAGCATCTGCAGATTTCCTTGTGTTTGCTGGAGGATGGAATTTATGGCATTTTTGCAAAGAGTTCTGACAGCATGAAGATAGGTGGAGAGCAGATAGTTCTGAAGAAGTAGAAAGGCAACAGAAGAACTTAGATTTGGAGAATGGGCAAAGAAATGGCAGATGAAATACAATGTCTAGAAGTGTATGGTTATACACATTGGTAGAAGACATGAAAGGGTTGATTATTTTCTAAATGGAGAGAAAATACAAAAAGTGGAGGCACAAAGGTACTTGGAAGTCTTTGTGCAGAATTCCCCGAAGGTTAATTTTCAGGTTGAGTCTGTGGTGAGGAAGGCAAATGCAGTGTTAAGATTCATTTCAAGAGGACTAGATTTTAAAATCAAGGATGCAATGTTGAGATTTTCATAGCATTGGTGAGGCCTCACTTGTATGTATCATGAGCAGTTCTGGGCCCTTTATCTTAGAAAGGATGTAGCGAAAGTGGAGAGAATTCAAAGGAAGTTAACAGAAATAATTCCAGGATTGAATGGCTTGTCATATGAAGAGCGTTTGATTGTTCTGGGCCAGTATTCTCTGGAAGAATGAGTTGGGACTTCATGAAACCTATTGAATTGTGAAAGGCCTTGATAGAGTGGATATTGAGAGGATGTTCCCTATGGTGGGAGTGTCTAAGACCAGGGGACACAGCCTCACTATAGAGGGCACCTTTTAGAATGGAGATGAGGAGGTATTTCTTTAGCCAGAGAATGAAGAATCTATGAAATTCTTTGCCACAGGCTGCTTGGAGGCCAAGCCTTTATGTATATTTAAGGCAGAAATTGATAGATTCTTGATTGGTCAGGTCATGAAGGGATATGGGAAGAAGGCAGGAGATTGGGCTGAGAGGAAAATTGAACCAGCCATGATGAAATGGTGAAGTAGACTTGATAGACCAAATTGCCTAATTCTTGCTCCTATATCTTATGGTCTTACATTTTTAGTTTAATTCAATGAGTTTATTTCTCTTAAAAATTTACCAGAGTGTGGTGCAATTGAGAAGGTTGAGAATTGGAAGGTTGTGCTCAACATCCAGTCTTTTGCTTTTATTGGTGAGCTGAGTCAGAGAGAAAACCTGCTTTTGTTCCAGGATGTAGCACTAGAAGGCAAAATGACTCTGAAATCATAAGAAAAAAGACCACAATATACGCCAGAAGCATGACCCCAATACCAGGGAAGGGTTATTTTGGTGTACATTGCATGATGTCTGTTAACTGTGATTGCAAGTCAAGTCTCTTGCTCTCTGTGTAGAATCACATTTTGCAGTAGATCTTAAGTCTGTTCTTTGTCCTTGGAGAATAATTGCAGAATCGTGGTTAAATCATTTTTGATTGATGTCTTTGGTTTTCATTGTACAACAGAATCTTTCCAGTTTTATTGTGTTCATGACAAGTTATGAAATTTGCCTGAGTTTCCTTTGGAAGAATTTTTGATTCAAAAGAAAATAGTTTTTGAATAAAGCAATCTTAGCAGTTTATCAATTTATGAAAGAGATTATAGTCTCTATCTTGCAAAGACATTGAAATCATTTATATGAATTATTTGTCAGAAATGGTATACAAGAAAATAATGTAATTTAATTGATATATTTTGAAACAAGGAGCAGATGTTTCCTCACCACTGACACAGCTCTATCAGTGGTACCACTAACACACTTAGACCAGATCAATCCAATTGACTCCAAGCAATAACCCAGTCAAATAAATATCTTTTCACCAATGTCAGAAGTAGACAAAACTTTGCCAAAAGGAATAGTTCTTGGAATTTTCCCTACCATATACTTTCTGGCAAAATATATTAGATGAATGCATTTACTGATTCATTTAATCGTGAAGCAAAATAGTTTGTTACTGAGAGACTGTGAGTAGTTTGATGTATTTTAAGACATTGTATTCTGTTGTAACTCTTGAATGTTACATAGTATAATTACTACACAGAAAACGGCGTGCAGTATCTTAAAGAAAAGAAGGAAAAAGAGGATGTGACTAAACACATTGATGAAGGAAGAGCAGTAGATGTAGCGTATATGGATTTCAGCAAGGCATTTGATAAGGTACCCCATGCAAGGCTTATTGAGAAAGTAAGGAGGCATGGGATCCAAGGGGACATTGTTCTATGGATCCAGAACTGGCTTGCCCACAGAAGTCAAAGATTGGTTGTAGACAGGTCATATTCTGCATGGAGGTTGGTGACCAGTGGTGTGCCTCAGGGATCTGTTCTGGGACTCTTACTCTTTGTGATTTTTATAAATTACCTGGATGAGGAAGTGGAGGAATGGATTAGTAAATTTGTTGATGACACAAATGTTGGAGGTGTGATGGATAGTGTGGAGGGCTGTCAGAGGTTACAGCGGGACATTGATAGGATGCAAAACTGGACTGAGAAGTGGCAGATAGAGTTCAACCCAGATAAGAGTGAAGTAGTTCATTTTGGTAGGTCAAATATGATGGCATAATATCGTATTAATGGTAAGACTCTTGGCAGTGTGGAGGATCAGAGGGATCTTGGGGTCTAAATCCATAGAACACTCAAAGCAGCTGCTCAGGTTGACTCTGTGGTTAAGAAGGCGTACGGTGTATTGGCCTTCATCAATTCTGCAATTGAATTTAGGAGCTGAGAGGTAATGTTGTAAATATGTAGGACCCTTGTCAGACCCCACTTGGAGTGCTGTGCTCAGTTCTGGTTGCCTCACTACAGGAAGGATGTAGAAACCATAGAAAGGGTGCAGAGGAGATTTACAAGGATGTTGCCTGAATTGGGGAGCATGATTTATGAAAACAGGTTGAGTGAACTTGGCCTTCTCTTCTTGGAGTGATGGAAGATGACAGGTGACCTGGTAGAAGTGTATAAGATGATGAGAGGCATTGATCGTGTGGATAGTCAGAGGCTTTTTCCCAGGGCTGAAATGGCTGTCATAAGAGGACACAGGTTTATGGTGCTTTGGAGTAGGTACAGAGGAGATGTCAGGGGTAAGTATTTTACGCAGAGTGGTGAGTGTGTGGAATGCGCTGTCGGCAACGGTGGTGAAGACAGATACGACAGGGTCTTTTAAGAGACTTTTGGATAGGTACATGAAGCTTGGAAAAATAGAGGGCTATAGGTAAGCCTAGTAATTTCTAAGGTAGGGACATGTTCAGCACAACTTTGTGGGCCAAAGGACCTGTATTGTGCTGTAGGTTTTCTATGTTTCTAGGTTTCTAAAACTCTTTTTGCTGCTGATTCCAATGAGAATGTATTTCCTATGTTAATAGCAGTAGGAACAATTTAATCCTCTACTGATATGTGGAAGTTTTATGTTTAAGTTCAAGTTTATTGTCATTGAACTGTACACATGTTCAACTGTCCTGTTATACAAAACAATATTCCTCTGCGACCAAAGTGAAGAACACAGTACATACTGTATATCACATGCAGCATGTAAAACAATATTAAGATAATGTTGACAAATAATAAAAAAAATCCTGTAGATGTCTATGTTTATAAAGTGTATATACAACAGACTCTTGCTTATGCCAGCTGAATATCCACATTTTTTTCTAGAAGGACAAGCATGAAAAGAAGCACAGTTCACCAGGATAAGAGAACATTGCATGATTGTCCTGCTCACTCCATGCAGCTAATACACTATGGTCATCAACATATATCTGCCACCTATGGAGCTTGCTAATTTGCAAAAGAAAACTGTTCTGCATCCCAGAGGAAAGCAAACTGGTTATGCTGGATGACTTCAACACCAGGTTTGGAAATATGAAATGATCTGGCTCACTGTGGTAAGGAGGGTGTAGGGAAAACAAACTCAAATTTGACTTTTCTCATGAAACGTTCTCAGAGCATTATTTTATCTTAACTAATATCCTGTTTCTCCAGATATATGTCCCCTACTGGATTTTATAACCCACCCAGTTGGAGAATACAAAGATGCTCACATGAGCCATAACATGACAAGTATGGGCCACTGTGAGACTGACATTTTCTAATTTACTTCTGTGTACTAATTTATCTGGTTCAAAAAAGTTGCACCTACACAAATATTATCCCAATAAAATTCAATTATAAAGGTCTTAGGGATGCAAAAAGAGACAGTTCCTCTCAAATATCACTTTACAGACAAGATGACAATCCCCAAACAACAAGAGCTGCAGAGTGTCTGCACGTTTTTCAAATTTGATCCCATGCATTCATTATTACAATCCACTTTTGGATTAAAGAGTGGAGAAACTCTGGTTTCATGATACCATCCTAATATAATGCATTATCAAAAATAAATCGAGGCAACTGTGGACTGATTAATCTTACACAATTGATCAGAATTGTATATGATTATCCATACTATCATGACCTATGAAAAAGCAGAGAAAATGGGTTGAGGTAATAATCTCAACTTGACCAACAATTTTAAATTCTTTGAGGAACGGTGAACATTATGCACAGATTTCCAAACAATGTTCTCTTTAACGACAGTCTTAGTGTAGTAAATCTTCAAGAATGTCTCTATGTAATAACAAAAAGTAACTTCAATGTTGTTATGTTTTTATTTTCACAGAATCCACATTCCTATGTGTGGTTTACAATGATGAATCTATTGGTGACATGACATTTTTGTGAGTCATGGCAATCCTCCTCCGTTATTTCTTGTGGCAACAAAGGGAATGATTTTCAGTGGAAGATCCAACCACTAAATATACTGAAGCTGCTGTCATCCTGCTAAATTACATAAAAATTATAGAAATACATGGGTATTTTAATGGATTTAGCATCTTGTGTAGATAAATTATCTTTATCTTGCCTAGTTAAGTTTTTACAAAAATACGTAAAAATATATTTTAAAAATGTACAGTAGTTGCATTGTTGTGAGAATGTCCCTTTTGTCTGAGGAAAATATGAAATGGCATTAATAAAACTAGAAAAACAAAAATATATATGTATATATATATATATATATATATATATATATATATATATATATATATATAAAATAGATAATATTGACCACACTGATCAGTAAAACCTTACAAGGATTTATACGGATTTAAAAATTTGCACCATTATGTAAGTGATTTCTGAATAAATACTAAATAGATGGTATTATAATTATGCAATCATTGAGATTATGTTGAGCATGTTTAGTGTGACAATATGATAACATTAAATCTGGGAGGTCAGTCACATCAATAATCATAATATTGTTTATTTAATTGGCAGAGAAAATACCAATTGTTGAAGGACATAAATTTGATTCTACAGTTTTTCTTTTGCTTTTAGGTATAAATTGTGGTAACTTCCATTTATTTCTGTTAAGATTCCTCACAAATAAGATGCTCTGTATTGATCCTATTTATTCAATATAGCAAAAGATTCATATCACAAGCCTTCCTTTGTCCAACAATAAGAAGATTTATATTTTTGTACATTTTTCTTTATGCTGTTTTATAAGCTATGTTATTAATAGTTCATAGATAATGACCTTTAATTTAATATTTTGATATACATAATTATTTCATGGTTTGTTTTGTTAAAACATTTCCAAGTTAAGTTAATCCACTTAACACAACTTAATTTGGCCATTCAATGCCAGGAATCTTCTGTGTGTCATAACCTTGCATAAAAAATATCACAAGATAAAGAAAGCTACAGTACACTGATACAGAAGTGTGAGTGCATCAGGATTTCTCCAGCATTTGCAGAGTGGTGACAACGGCAGCTGGGGAATTTTCCTGGACTTGTGAGGGATTGTACTGATACTGCTGTGTTGTGATTGGAGAAGGGATGAGAGATCACATTCTTGCGGATTAGTTCAAAGGTAAACTAAGCTTGAGGAATTCATTTCTAGTGGAGGAACAGATATAATGCTGGTGGGTCAGGATTTATGCAACTACTTCACTTGTGTCTGTGTCCTGGTCCAGTTGCTTCTAGCTTTGGTTATGTTCCCCAACTTGTACCCAAAAACACATGCAAATTTCTACAGATGTAATGTAGAGAGCATCCTAACTGGTTGCATCACTGTTGGGTATGTGTTGGGGGGTGGGGGGGAGGTTGAGCCTATGATCACTATGTCAAACTACTTACTGTAATTCATAATTCTTTTCTCTCTATTCCCATGTATTGCATTGTACAGCTGCCACAAAGTTAACAAATTTCACCACATTTTGTATGCCGTTGATATAAAACTGATTCTGATTCTGATTCTGATTCTGAAAAGAGTAATCAGACCTATTTGCTTAAGGGTAAGATGAATCAATTTATAAGTGAATCAAGGTGGTATAATTGTTTGCAACATTTACCTAAAAACTGGATTCCTTGAAATCACATGAAATCCACTTTCACTGAAAATTTAAATGCAATTCAAAATTGAGGACTTTGTGCAAAATTGCACAAGATAGATAATTTTATGTATCTGATTTGTGATCACATTGGCAGACTTGCTTGCAGGAGTGGACATGGTACAGAATTTTGGATGCCACTGATTGAATTTTCCTTCTTAAATGGCACGGGTAACTCATGCAGATATGCACCTTCAACTTGACTGAAAGAACTGTTTGTGTAGTGGCAAGAACAGACACTTTCTGGCCGGTGTGGCAAGGAAAACCTTCATGGTAGCCATTTGAATGGATTTCTTATAGGCCCATTCCCTTTCCACTGGGAGCCATTCTCCATCACATGCCTCCCTGCTTACTATCAATTGACTCTTACTAGCTTTCAATACTCAACTGACCACTCCATCTATCAACATAACTGAGCTTTCTTTCATTTACCAATGTGTTAAGCCCCTTTTACACAGACCGGTCATGACACCCCTTGAAAGTTAATCTACTGGTGACTTATAACCCAGCCACCAATCTTCTAACTGCTCTCTCATCCCTCAAATCAATCATTCTCACCCACTCTTGATGTGTCATTAAGCCCATCTCTGGCTGTTGTCTCTTGCCCAGACTCTCCTCTCATTAATTAGCCTTCATCTCCCTCACAAACCCTGACTTGGCTGTCAATCTCTGGGCCATTCTCCCCATGTTCCACTCCCATCAGTTTTTGGCAGCAAGCCTACCCGATTTAATTTGAATATTCTGCCATTGAAAAGTAGGCATTTTGATTCTGCAAGGGCTGTTAAATAGGACATGGCACCATGGATCAAGATTTTGCGGCTAAGTCTACGGAATAGGAATCGAATCCATTTCCATTCAACACAGTCCCCAGCGCTCAGGCACAGCTGACATGCATACGCAGCAGGGAAATAGCATGAATACATCAGGGGCCAGCAAAGGCCAGCTTTGGAAGTTTTATATAGCTAGGCTTTTATTAAATAATAGAATATTCTCTTTTTCCCCAAACAACGAGAACAATGAAACACATTCTGCTGTTAGCATCGATCTGCTGGATATAAGAAATATTTGAATATAACTGTCTTTGACCTGAGTTGAAAATTATAATACACATTATTTCTTTTTAATCTTGTTAAGAACTATAGCCTTAGTTGCATGATGTTGTATAATAAATTATAATAAATTTACCACTTTATTATCATTATGAAAAATACTTTCTTTGATTAATGCTGGATTGATGTGATTGTACCAATGGAACTTTTAGCTTCTAGTAATAGCTGCTTAGTTAACTCATGGATCTAGTGGTCTGATACTCATACTCACTGGCACAACTGGTACACCTGCTGCCTCAGAGAGTCAGGTCCAATGCTGAGCTCAGGTGCTTGTCCGTGTGGAGTATAGAATTCTTTCTGTGGGTTTCCATCATTGTTCCAGTTTGAAATCTGAATTGGTATATTGCTGTCAGGTGTACTGAGGTATAGTGAAAAGCTTGTCTTTCATACTGTTCATGCAGATCAGTTCATTCAGGTAGAACTTGATAGAACATTAACAGATTAAAGTGTAACAGTTAAAAACAAAATGTAATGCAGGTAGACAGTAAGGAGAAAGATTATAACAAGGTAGATTGTGAGATAAAGAAGTTCATCTTATCACACTGGAGTTCAATATTTTTATTACAGCAGAGCAGAAGCTGTCCTTGAGCCTGGTGGTGCATGCTTTCAGGCTTTTACATTTTCTGCCCGATGGGAGAGGGGAAAAGAGGGTATGTCCAGGGTGGGTGGGGTCTTAGATTTTTCTGGTTCCACATCCCAAAGACATATGTGTTTGTTAATTTGTTTCTGCAGATATGTATGTGGTAGATTCTGAGGTGAGTTGATGAAAGTATAGAACATGGAACAAACAATGGTACGGGCCTTTCTGCTCATATGATGTTGTGTCAACCCTTTAGCCTGCTCCTAAATTAATCCAACCCTTCCCTCCTGCATTTTTCTTTCATCCATGTGCCAATCTAAGAGTCTCCAAATGCTGCTAATGGATCTGTCTCCAACACCACTCCAACACCACTCGCATTCCATGAGACTACCACCCTCAAAGTAAAACCCTGTCTCTGACATCCCCCAACACCTCCTGATACTTTCCTCCCAGTACTTTAAAGTTAAGCACCCTTGTATTAACTATTTCTGTCCTGGGGAAAAAAATCACTGGCTGTTCACTCGATCTCTGCCTTTTATTATCTGTACACCTCCATCAAATCACCTTTCATTCTCCTTCTCTCCAAGAGAAATGCATTAGCACACTCAACCTGTTCTCATAAAACATGCTTTCCAATCTAAGTATCATCCTGGTAAATCTCCTCTGCACACTTTCTAGAGCTTTCAAATCCTTTCTATAATGAGGCAACCAGAACTGAACACAATACTCCAAGTATAACTTAACCAGGATTTTAAAGAGCTGCAACATTACTTCTTGGCTGTTGAGTATGGGGAGAATAAAGTGAGGATTAAAGATCAGCATGGACTTAGTGAGCTGAAAAACCTGTTTGACTCTATACCTACTAAAAGGGAACAGAAGAGACTAAACAAAAAGTAAATATGACAAAGATCACTTGACCTCAATAGCTTATGTCTCCTGCCATCTGGAACTGCCCTTGACTTGCTAATTTATAACTGTAATTATTTTCTGTCGAAGGAGTTAGACTCAATGCACTTTAACACTTAAATAGCAGAGTGTAGCTAATTACTCTTAAACATGCTAAATTAAACTAAAAATGGCGGCTATTGTTAGATAATTAAGCTCAGAGTCTAAACAAAGAATTTAAGATGATGTAGGAGGAAGAAGAAAAGATGAAAGAACATGGAAGTCTAATGCAATGCAAATTACAAGGGAATGATCCTACTGTATTTGAATGGAAAAATTATGAGTATTTTTTGCTTTCCTTTTACCTCATGGAAAGGTCATGGCACAGAAATCATAATTCTATGCTAGTTAACATGCCCAGCTATTAAGCTTACAATCTAAGCACTACATAAGAGCATAAGAAATTAAAAGCACTGCTGGATGAACACTAATCTTTGTGTCTTTACTTTTTATCATATAATTCACATCTTAGCTCAACCACTGTCATTACGAAAAGTACCTGCAATGATTTTAGTTGATAATACATTCTAATAATTAATAGATCAATATTCATTTTGTCCTTCATTCTTCAACTTCCAAACATAAGGCTCTGAAAAGCTAAAGGGAAGTTTTGAAGTAAAAACAAGAATTATTGCGGCTAATAGATTTAGTTCAAGGTAGGTGAAAGGATTGTTGCTTATAATAGAACCATAGAACACTACTGCACAGAAAACAGGCCATTTGGCCCTTCTAGTCTGTGCAGAAACGTTATTCCGCTAGCCCATTGACCTGCACCCAGTCCCTAACCCTCCAGACCTCTCTCATCCATGTATCTATCCAATTTATTCTTAAAACTTAAGAGTGAGCCTATATTTACCACATCACATGGCAGCTCGTTCCACACTCCCACCACTCTCTGAGTGAAGAAGTTCCCCCTAATGTTCCCCCTAACCTTTCCACTTTCACCTTAAAGTCATGTCCTCTCATATTTATCCCCCTAATCTAAGTGGAAAGAGCCTACTCACATTTACTCTGTCTATACCCCTCATAATTTTGTAAACCTCTATCAAATCTCCCCTCATTCTATTATGCTTCAAGGAATAAAGTCCTAACCTGTTCAATCTTTTCCTGTAACTCAACTCCTGAAGACCTGGCAACATCCTAGTATGTAAGTAAGTATGTACTTTATGTTACTGACAAAACGTAACAGCAGAAATAGCAATAGAATGTTTTTCTTGAAATACAATGTCAGTTTTGAAGGTTGCAAAGGATATCAAGAAAATATTCTTGTACAATTAACCCAAGGGCACTGCTTATTAACTACAATAGAAAGAAATATATTGGTCCCGATTCTTCCCTGTATGTAATATTTTGGTGCCTTTTGCCAAATTATTTATGCTCAAATTTCAGATATAAATGGAGTTTCCTTTTGCTCACTGAATTATATCTTATTCCTATCCTGCATTTGTACTAGGAAGCTAAAACTGTGATATTTGCAGGAGGGTCATGGGTATAAATGGAGAGTGTGATTGGTATGGCTAACTCTTTTTGCTTTGGTGTGTAATCATTTTTAAATGTCCAGAATTCACCATCTTCAGGGGAAAAACTGCTCTAATTTTCCAGCATAATATCAACAATTGTCTGTGGAGCTACCAGCAATTCCCTCCTTAACTGAAAGGAAGCTCTATTCTCTCCTTTCAACCCACACAAATGCAAAGCTCCTCCAGTCACATTAATAATTTCAAGAGTGGAGTGAGGCATGTCAATCAAGAAGAGATAAGGAAATAGTAAATCATAGAATAACTGTATTTTTTCACAAAAGGGCAAGGATGGAATTCCAATCAATTAAATGCATGACAAAAGCTTAGTGACAAAAATATCCATGGCTTCTTCAAATTTAGTGTTGGAAGTGATAAACCCGTAGCTTCTTCAAATTTAGTATTGGAAGTTAAAGTGCAAGGGTTTAAGAAGTGAATTGCTGGTGGATACAAGGAAGCTGTCAGGCTCTTGAAATGATCCTATACAACAAAATTTGTAGTCAAGAAGCTTATGCCATTATATTTTGCAAGCTAAACATCATTATTTAATTAAAATAACATTTAAAAAATCTATATCATAGATGAACTAAATTAATTTAGCAACACATGGAAGTGCCATCTGTTGCAAGTTCTCCTTCAAATCACACACCATCCTGACTTGGAATAAATTGCTGTTCCCTTATCCTTTCTGAATCAAAATCCCAAGAATTTTTTATCCATCCGCACTTTGGAAAAAACTTCAAAAATTCAAGAAGTTTGCTCACCACCATTATCTCAAAGGCAATTAAGGATGGATAGCAATTGATGACTGTCTATTGGTGGGAACTTCAATAAAGACTGAAATTCAATAGATATTTGTCCTCGTCTGTAGACAGACCATTTGGGGGATAGATTTAATGAGATTCAGCAGAAATTGATGCAAAAGTATCCATCAATTTTGGCTTAGGAATTAGTCATTTAGAAAATCTAGTCTAAGATCATGACACTATCTATCATCCAGAATTGAATTGAGTAACAATTCCTTTTTATCCTTGGACACCTCCATGCAGTCTTTCATATGGCTGACTCCACTACTGTGGCGAGAAAAAATCAGCATGGATTAACCATTTTTGAGCTGTTTGACAGTATCTTCTTCCAATGCCTCTCTGTTATATAAGGGAATTTGTCTGCTTTGCTTGTCCTGTTATTATCTAACCAAATTTATAGTTAATCCACCATAAAGCATCTTTTTCTTAGTCCTAAAGGTGTAGCTACTGTATGAAAAATTCAAAAAATATGGTTGAAACTGCATATGTCCTGCAGTTAAAGAAAAGGTAGTCAAGAATTTTCTTTTGGTTGATGGACCAGTTTTAGGTCTTAAAAACAACCTGTGATCACAATATATTTCACAAGGCCATCTTCAGCTCTGGTATTTTGATTAATGCAGCTGATTCCTTCCCATCTTTTTCAGACATCAAAATCATATTGATTTTTTAATTTTTAAAACATTTTTATGCATGGTAACAAAGATTAACCATTTTATAAATACCTGACAAGGGTAGAATATTCATATGAGCAGAGGGAAACAGCAAAATATTCAATTGCCTAGATGTCAGCAATGTAGGATTTTAGCTTTACAAGTATGACAGATCACCCAAGAGATTAAGGGAAAATAAAGTATATGGTTTCATAAAGGAATGACAATTACTGTAATTATCACAGTACAATAATATGAAAGAGACAAGTAGACACTTGACTTGTAACAGGTGTGATAACTTCTTTAGAATGGATTGTCAGCTGAGCCGAACAGTGAAATGTCTTAGTATTGACTGTGGCCTCCTTCTTGGTTCCTTCTTCTTCTTTATCTTTGGCTTCTGCTACTACTCAAGGGGTTAATACAAAGCAAGATCCACCTCAAAGGCTGTAAGAACATAATGTAAGCAAAAGGAAAAGTTTATACAAATCATTCAGCCTTCTCTGCCCATTGAAGAGAAGGAACCATTTTCTTGCCCTATCCCCGTATCTCAATGTCTCTAATATTCAGAAATTTATGTATTGCCATTTTGAATGCAATTGTAGTAAGATTCCTACACTCAATTCCTCTTGCCAATGTGACTAACAAGCCTTTTGCCGCCTTATTGTCTGCAGCATCTGCACATTAGCTTTCAGTGACTTACATACAAGGATACCCAGGTCCCTTCAAGCAGCAACATTTTCCAATTTCTCACCATTAAAAAAATAAAACATTTGGAATGGTTTATTATTGGTCATACAGATCAAAACATTACATAGTACATTGAGGTAGAAGAAGCTAAAAATAACAGCAGCATAAACTGTAACAGCTGCAGAATAAGGGCAGTGCAGGTAAACAATTAAATGCAAGATAATAATGAGATAGATTGTACAATATATGAAGGACACTTCACATTGTGGATCATATACAAAAAAATAAAATCGAAGCAAAAGTGATAAGTGTGGATGCTGAAAAGGCATTTGATTCAGTTAATTGGAATTTTCTTTACAGAGTTTTTCCTAGATTTGGTTTCCAAGACACTATTATTAAAACTATACAGACACTATATGACAACCCTATTGCTAGGATTAAAATCAATGGATATTTATCAAATAGTCTTACCCTCAAAAGGGGCACGAGACAGGGTTGTGCATGGTCACCACTACTCTTCACATTATATCTGGAACCATTAGCTCAATACATCAGACAAAATGAAGATATCAGGGGAATTACTATTAAAGGAACAGAGCATAAATTGGCTTGTTATGCAGATGACATTTTGATCTACCTAGGGCGACCAACATACTCTTTACCTAAATTGATGCAATCCTTTGAACAATATGGTCAATTATCAGGATACAAGATCAACATAGATAAAACCCAATTACTTTCATATAACTATAGCCCACCAAGAGAATTTGAAAGTAGATATCCATGGGCATGGAAAACAGTCTTTCAAATATTTGGGCATCATTATGCCAAAAGATTTGGCAAAATTATCAGAAGGTAATTATCAGCCTTTATATAAAAAAATTAAGGAAGATATGGCAAGATGGAACCTGATTCCTTTTTTCAGTCTCAGTTCAAGGATTGAGTCTATTAAAATGAATATACTGCCCAGACTGTTATATCTCTTTCATACCCTACCAATAGAGATTAATCAAAATCAATTCAATGAATGGAACAAGATGCTATCAAGATATATTTGGCAGGGTAGAAGGTCTAGTGTTCATCTCAAAACTTTGCAATTAGCAAAGGAAAAGGGGGGATGGGGCCTACCTTCTCTTAGAGATTATTATTTTGCAGCACAGTTGAGAGCTGTGATATGTTGGTGCAACCCATCATATGATGCTCAATGGAAAAACATTGAGGAGTGGGTACTTCCCATCCCCATAAAAGCAATTTTGACTGATAACAACCTGCAAAGGTACATAAATACTATTGATAACCCATGGGTGAAATTGACTCTTAAAATATGGAAAACTACTATAAAAGAATATAATCTAGAGGGAGATATTGCAATTTTTAAATGGTGTGCATATGACTCAGATTTTACACCAAATAAATTGGATGCTAGATTTAAGGACTGGACAGCTAAAGGAATAACAGTTCTTTGCAATGTAATGAAAGAAGGAATACTGTTCAGTTTTGAAGTGCTTAAAGAGAAACACTTAATAGAAAAACAAGATTTTTATCGGTATTTACAGATGCGACAATATGTTAATAAGACGCTTAAAAATGAAACCAAGGCAAGTACATGCTTGATAGAGCTATTTAGAAAAGCATATAATTCAGATAGCGGTAGTAGAATCATTTCAGACATGTATAAGGGGTTGTCAAATCTTGACTTCAAACATGAAAACAAAATGGGAGAAGGAAGGAGGGATAATTATATCTGAGGAACAATGGACAATAATATGGAGGTATCAATGGAAGTGTACCATTTCACAGAAACGGAGGGAGTTTGGATGGAAAAACTTGATATTTTATTACACCCTCTCAGAAATCCCATTATGATAGTACCTCCCTGTTTGCTGGAGAAATTGTGGAAATCAAAATCCAAATCATTATTATATTTTTTGGGACTGCCCTGTTATCAAAGACTATTGGAGGGGGATACACAATGCCCTACAAGACATCTTTAAATGTGAAATACCCTTAGAGAGTAAGACCATATATTTTGGATATATACCTCAAGAATGGTTGAAAAGAGATAAATATTTAATGAATATACTTTTGGTGGCTGGTAAAAAGACTCCTACTAGGAAATGGTTATCACAGTATAGCCCAACTTTAAATGCATGGATGGAAATTACAATGGACATTTACAAAATGGAGAAGGTAACAGCATCTGTTAATCATAACTGGAACAATTTGATTCATACTGGGAAAAATGGTTTAACTACATAATGCCTCACAGGCCTGATTTTATTCTCACAAATCAATGAATATGTTGTAAAAAAAGATCACTCCCTACTTGTACATTGTTTTTTACTTTTGCTTGCTTTTTCTTTCCTCTCTTTTCTATAAGTGTATACCTCAGATAAATACTATGTGGAGATTTGTGACATATATGATTATATGATATATATGTACAATGTCTGAAATACATCTTATGTAAATGTTTGTTTGATGATGAATTTCAATAAAAAATAAATTACAGAAAAAGAGGTAGATTTTAAGGTCAAGAATTTATCCTTATTGTACCAAGGACCATTTAATTGTCTTATAACAATGAAAGTGAGGTGAAGAGAGAATGTCTAGTGTGGCAGGAGGCAGGGGCTTTGATCATGCTGGCTGCTTTACTGAGGTAGCAAGAAGTATAAACAAGAAAGGAGGGGAGGCTGCTTAGCATGATGAGCTGCCATATCAAGTGAATATGCATGATAAAACTTGGTAAGCGTCAATGGGAACATGTTACATTTACTGAGCCTCCTGAGGAAGTAGAGGCATTGCTGAACTTACTTGGCCTTATATCCTATTTTCCCTTCTGGATATTCTTACATTGTACTCCAGCTGTCATGTCATTGCTTATTCAGTTTTTTTATGTCCCCTTGAAGCTGCTTTGCAACCTCGTCACACTTGTATTTACACTTAATCTGGCATTGACAAATTTATAGATAATATGTTTGTTCACTGAAATAAATCTTGACATAGTTTATGAACAGTTGGGCCCAAGCACTGATCCTTCCAAATATCATGGCTGTTCATCCAGAGAACTGTTTAGAACTGTTTAGTAGCTGTCTGACTTTTTTTGTTACTAATAATACACATATTTAAACAACTGATATCAAGGGATGATAAATGCTCCCTGTTTATAATCATCCCAATTACCTCATCCAATTATTAGATATCCTACTTGACTAGGTAAGATAGTTGTGATTCTTCATTTTCTCTGACTTAACTCAAATAGTTGAGGCAACTATTTCAAATTAGATCACCCTAATGGCACCAATTTTTCATGAATGTGTTTTTCTTGATTAAATTTTCATTCATATATTCATAGACATTACAGTAAAATCCATGAATCTGGCACTCTTGTGACTATGGTAGTTCTGGACTTGCAGATTTTATGGACTACTCTGATTAATACTCAAGCACATAATTTTATTCATGTTTGTGTTGTGAATTCCACATTAATGAATTTACTTTATAGTGAATCTAGTTGGTTTAAGGAGGGTGTGAAATGTACTAGTACAGAATTTGATCACAATCCAGACCCTGTCTCTGGTTACAAAGTTACCCATGTTTCTGACCCCTGGTTTTTTGGAACCCAGTTCTGGTGTTGGTCTCACCTCCTCTTTTGCACTCTGGAACTCCAATTCACATTGAAACAAATGCCAAATGATCAGGGTTTCCAACAACCAGAGGCTGGATTATCAGAGTTTTACAGGTATTGTGTTTTTCATTTAAAAAATATTTTTTTCTAGATCCTTTACCTAGAATTTCAATCTGGGGTGTTTATCTCACATGGGGCTGGGGCTGAATACAGGGATTTGTTATGGAGAATGGGAGAGGTAGATGGACACACAAAGACAAACAAATGTTTGTTTCTTCAATGTTTAAAATCTGAATGAAGAAATTAGAGTAACACACACAAAATGCTGGAGGAACTGAGCAGGTATGTCCTGCTGAAGGGTCTCAGCTTGAAATGTTCATTGTCTGTTCTTCTTCATAGATGCTGCCTGACATGCTGAGCATTTTCTGTGTGTGTTACTCTGGATTTCCAGCATCTACAGAATCTCTTATGCTTATGTTGAAGAAATGAAAGGGTAGGTTAACAGGGGAAGGAAAATCAGATCTCTCTGGATTATAAAAACACCCCTTCATAAGTATTACTTTTAGTGTCATGAAGTGCCAGTTTATGTAGAGAATTGTATGCCAGTGGCAAAGGTAGACACTTATTGTCTTTTAATCAGGTGTAATAATCTCAAGTATTTAATTTGAGGGAAAGATGACAGAGTTCTTTATGGTAACTAGACTGGAAGATTAAATCATATGGAATCCAGGGTGAGATAGCCAATTGGATACAAAATGGACTTGGTGAAAGGAGTCAGAGGATGGTACTGAAGGGCTGTTCTTAGTCAGATTGGAGGCCTGCAATCAGTAATTACTGCAATGCTGGGTCCACTGTTGTTCGTCATCTACAACAACAATTTTGATGGCAATGTTGTTAACATAGTTTATAGATGGCACCAAAATTGGTGATGCAGTAGACAATTACAAAGGTTTTTTCAGCTTACAACAGGATCAAGATGAATTGGCGAAGTGGGCCAAGGAATGGCAGATGGAACTTAACTTAGTCAAATACAAAGTTTTCCATTTTGCTCAGTTGAAGCAGGACAGGACATATTAATGGTAGGGGTTGTATGAGTGTTATAGAACATGGAGAACTGGTGCTAAAAATTGGAAAGTCATATGTTTTGAAATACAGTGAAAAGCTTTGGTTTGCATGCCACCATACAAATCATTTCATGACATCAGTGCATTGTAGGAAAATAACAATAACAGAATAAAGTTTACAGAGAAAATGCAGATAATAGGTAGATAATAGATGCAAAGCCATAACAAGGTAAACTGTGAGATCAAGAGTTCATTTTATTGTACAAGCAGTTTATAACAGAGGGGTAGAAGCTGTTCTTGTGTATGGTGGTATATGCTTTCAGGCTTTTGTATCTTCTGCCTGATGGGAGGGGGGAGAAGTAATGTCTAGGGTGGATGGGATCTTTGATTATGTTGGCTACATTACAGGTACAAAGTTCTCTGAATGTGCAGGCACATAGACAGGGTGGTGAAGAAGGTGTTTGGCAGGTTTACCTTTATCAGTCAGAGCACTGAGCAGAGTTGTGATGTGATGTCATGTCACAAATCATTGTTGAGACAACACTTTGAGTATTGTGTGCAGTTCTGGTCACATAGCTATTTGAAGGATGTAATTAAGCTGGAGAGAGTGCAGAAAAGATTCATAAGAACACTATTGGAACTGGGGGGTGCTTGGATTATAACTGAAAAAGCCAGGTTTTTTCCCCTGGAACTTCAGAGGCTGAGTGGTGACCTTATAGAAATATATAAAAGCATGAGCAGTGTATAAGGTGAATGAATACTGTAGATAAGGGCATGGATTTAAGGTGCTGGGTGCTAAGTTTAAAAGGGACCTAAGGGGCAACATTTTTAGACAGAAGGTGGTAGGTATATAGAATTAACTGCCAGAGGAATCTGAAGAAGTGGATCCAAGTACAATGTTTAAAAGTTTAAAAGTCATGGTGTCAGAATTACAACTTAAACATTAACCTCACCAAGACAAAAGACCTAATTGTTGGTCTAGGGAAGTGATGGCAGGGAGTGGGAGGTTAGTTAATGCAACCTTGTACTCATAAATGCGATTGCAGTGGAGTTGGTCAATAGCTCAAAGCATACCTGTCATCAGCAACCTCTCCTGGTGCCTTCCATACTGATGAAGTGGTCAAGAAAGCATATCTGCCTTTGTACTTTCCTAGGCACCTGAGAAAATCCAGCTTGTCTGCAAGGAACCTCTTGAACTTTTCCAGGGAACAATACTGATAGGCTGTACTTCAGCCTAGTGTAGACTGCTCTGCCCTGCAGAGAGTGATGAACACTGTGTAGTGCATTATAGGCTATCATACCTTTCCATCCATTTCATCTTCATTATGCATTACATCAGGAGTGCTAACTATTATCAAAGATGCCTGTCAACCTGGTCATTCCCTTTTCTATCTGGTAAATTTGAAGAGAGTATACAGGAACTTGAAAGTCCAGATGACCACTCTCAGCAGAAGATTCTCCACACTGCTATCAGTCTTCTAGACCAATGACCTCACTCACATCCACTTCCCAGTGCTGTTACCACATTCTCAAATCCATGATCCTCTTTTTCCTTTATTGTCACTTTATAATTTCTTTTTGACCAACCTCTGTTTGCACTGCTAAACTTCTCACCATTCTGAATTTATTGGTCTATCTAAACTGGTGCCATGGATCCAGTTTAATCTGTCAGCTTCACATGCACAAGCAATTTCTTTACACCCTAGTCTACCTGACAATAAACTAACCCGAATCTAATCTAAACCTGAATTTAATCATTTAGACTGGTAGATAGTTATGAAAGTCCAAGAGAGATATGGGCCAAATAGAGCAAGTGAAACTATCTCAGTAGACATCTTGGTTGGTATGGAAGAATTGTGCCACAGGGTCTGTTTCCATGCTGTATAATTCTATGACTGAGATGCATCCCACGCAAATATTGCTGCCTGAGCAGAAGATGAATTGAACTGAAAAGGAAGATCAGGTGGAAAGGACAATTCAGCTGTTAAAGATTGGAGTTATTGATTTTAAGCTCCAGGAACCAATTCCTGTTTCTCAATAAAGGAAGGTCCAAAGATTATGGTCATAGAACAATATCATGTAAGCTCTGAAGACTGATAGACTCCTGTACCTAGGTGAAAAACTATACAATTAGCTAGCTATTATAACATTTACGATATAGGATTTTAAATGTAAAACAATTTAAGCCTAATATTCATGACTTTTTATCTCTTCACATAATACTTGCATGTTCATACTGATCTGGAGTGACATAGCAAAGTGCCTGTCGAATTTTGACTCCTCATTTTCTTAATCATCTATGCACATAGAGTAAATATAATATTTGGACTACTAAGTAGTTCTATCTATTGTATTTTTATTGTGTTCACAGGCATAATCTTACTCTCACATTACATTTTTGTAACTGTTGAACAACCTCATGGTGTGTGGTATTTTCCTTAATGAATTCATAAGAAAGTCTGAATGAATTCCTTCAGCAGCTCATGGAGAGTTTAGTGAACAGTTATTCTGTACTGATTAGTGGGAACGTTGTTTGGTGGAGTAAACTCCATAGAGTTGCTAGCAAGAGTACAGGGAGATTGTCAGATTTATCAGCACATACTTACCAGTTTCATCCAAAATTGAGCAGATAAATATTTATTATTTTGCTTCTGAAAGGTATTCTTGCTTTTATGGCAACAATAAATACCTGCCCTCTGAAAAGCCTTTTAGGTTCTAGAGTCATAGAACACTGCAGTACAAAAAAAATCCTTCAAACTATCTAGTCTGTGTTGAACCATTAATCTGACTGGTCCCATTGACCTACACCTGGACCCCTCTCATCCACGTACCTATCTAGATTTCTCTTGAAATAGACCTCAAATCCACCACTTGTGCTGCCAGCTAATTCTGCACTCTCACCATCCTCTGAGAAAAGATGTTTCTTTGTCATGTTCCTCTTAAACTTTTCACCTTTCACACTTAACCCATGACCTCCAGTTGTCATCTCATCCAACCTCAATGGAAAAAGCCTGCTTGTATTTACCCTGATCTATACCCCTTATAATTTTGTATAACTCTGTCAAATCTCCCCTTAGTCTTTTATGTTCTAGGGAATAAAGTATTAACCTAATTAACTTTTCCCTATAGCTCACACCCTCAAGTACCAACAACATCCCTGTAAATTTTCCTTGCACCCTTTCAATCTTAGTTGCATCCTTCCTTTCGGTAGATAACCAAAACTGCACACAATTCTCCAAATCAGACCTTACCAACATCTTAAACAATTTCAGTTTCAAAATGAAATCCCAACTCCTGTACCTTGTACATTGGTTTATGAAGACCAATGTGCCAAAAGATTTCTTTACAGCCCTATTTTCTGTGATGACACTTTCAAGGGAATATGGATCTGTATTCCCCAATCCTCCTGTTGTACCCCACTCTTCAGGGCCTTACTTCTCACTGTGTAAGACCTAGCCTGGTTTGTCCTTCTAAAGTGCAACAATTCATACTTGTCCCATTGAATTCCATCTGCAATTTTTCAGCCTGTTTTCCCAGCTCATCCAAATCCCACAGGAAGTTTTGATAGTCTTCCTTGCTATCTGCTACATCCCTAATCTTGGCCATCTGCAAATTTGCTGAACAATTTTGCTATGTCATCATCCAGGCCATTGATATGGATGACAAACAACAATGGAACTAGCACCAATCCCTGCGGCATACCACTAGTCAGAGACCTCCAGTCAGAGAGGTAACCACCTACAAACATTCCGTGAAGCCAATGTCTAATTCATTTTACTATTTCATATTGAATGTTAAGCAACTAAACCTTTTTGACCAACCTCCTTTGTGTCACAAAAGCCTTGATGAAGTCCATATAGAAAACATCTACTGCCTTGCCTTCATTAACTTCCCAATAACTTTCTCAAAATACTCTATAAGATTGGTTAAACATGACTTACCATGCACAGCATGATATTGACTATCACTAATTAGTCCCTGTCTACACAAATACTTAGAATTCCTTTTCTACTACTGATGTTAAGTTCACTGGCCTATAACTCCCTGGCTTATTCTTGGAGTCTTTATTAAAGAATGTGACAGCATTAGCAATCCTCCGAACCTCCAGCACCTCACACGTGGCTAAGGATGTTTCAAATATTTTTGCTATGACCCCTGCAATTTCTGCACTAATACCTTATCAAACCCTGGGGATTTATTTACCCAAATTTGCCTCAAGACAGCAAACACCTTCTCCTCTGTAATCTGTATAGGGTCCATGACCTCCCTGCTGCTTTGGCTCATTTCTCGGTCTCCATCTTCTGAGTAAATACACATGCCAAACAGTTTTAAGTTCTCCCTCATCACTTTCAGCTTCACACATAAATTAACACTCTGATCCTCTAGACCAGGGGTCGGCAACGTTTACCACTGAAAGAGCCAATATGGACCCATTTCCCACAGAAAAGAAAACACTGGGAGCCACAAAATGAAATAACACTGCATACAACGGGTTTTTTTTGCCTTTATGCTATGTATAAACAAACTATAATGTGTTGCATTTATGAAATTGATGAACTCCTGCAGAGAAAACGAAATTACATTTCTGCATGCAACAAAAACATTTTGAACTCCGAAAAAAAGACGTTGGGTTGAAGGTTACTCTGTAGGTAGCCTACCTTGGATCGAAGAATTAAAAGAATGCGCGCACTGGCGGGTGTCAGGCATTGGCAGTTGTGATGTATATTAATAGCGATAAAAAACACGTTGTAGCGGTGTGCTACACGCAGCGCTAAAATAAAGACTGCAGTCAAAGGTAACTTTATTCGAACTAAACAGCCTTGCTTTAAAGCCTCCCTCAACCCGTCCCCGTGGGCGCGGATGCTCCAAAAGACACGTACTCACAAACCCCCGTAGGCTATCTCCCTTAGTCGGAACGGTGGCTAATTGTGAGCCGGTTCGGATGTGCCAGGAAACGGTGTCTCCGCAAAGTTTTCATATTGTACAAGATCACCATAATCTTCAAATTTCGAATTACATTTCAAAAGCTAACAAACCACGGGGAGCCGCATCACAGAGATCAAAGAGCCGCATGTGGCTCTGGAGCCGCAGGTTGCCGACCTCTGCTCTAGACAGAGGACCAATTTTATCCTTTGCTAACCTTTTGCTCTTAACATATCTATAGACTCTTTTAAGATTCTCCTTTTCCTCGTGTGTTAGGTAAACCTCATGCATCCTTTTAGCCCTCCTAGTTGCCTTAATTGTTCTCTTGCATTTCTTATGCTCCTTAAATACCTCATGTATTTCTACCTGCCTATACCTCCTATATATCTCCTTTTTTTTTAACTAGGGCCTCAATATCTCTCAAAAACTAAGGTCCCCTAAATCTGTTATCCTTTCCTTTTATTCTGTCGGGAACATACAAACACTGTACACTACTCTCAAAATCTCACTTTTGAAGGCTTCCCACTTACCAGGTACACATTTGCCAGAAAACAACCTGTCCCAATCCACACTTGTCAGATTTTTTCTGATACCATAAAAACTGGCCTTTCTCCAATTTAGATTCTTAATCCAAGGAGCAGATCTATCATTTTCTATAATTACCTCAAAGCTAATGGCATTATGATCACTAAATGCAAAGTATTCCCCTACACAAACTTCTGTCACCTGCCCCTAATAGGAGATCTAGTACTGCACACTCTCTAGTTGGGACTTCAACATACTGATTCGGAGTACTTTCTGAACACATTTGACAAACTGTTTCTCATCCAGTCCTTTTACAGTATGAAAATCCCGGTCAACATGTGGAATGTTGAAATCACTAACTATCACAAAGTTATATTTTTTGCAACAGTCTGTGAGCTATTGAACTATTGGGTGGTCTATAATATAATTCTATTAACATGTTCATACCTTTCTTATTCCTCAGTTTTACCTATAAAGCCTCACTGGGCAAGCTCTCCAGTCTGTCCGGTCTGAGCACTGCCAGGACATTTTTCCTGGCTACTAATGCCACCCCAGCCCCATTAATCCCGCCTGCTCTTTCACGTCTAAAACAGCAGAACCCCGGAATATTGAGCTGCCAGATCTGCCCCTCCTGCAACCAAGTATCACTAATGGCTACAATGTCATAATTCCACGTGGTGATCCATGCCTGAAGCTCATCCGCCCTTCTTACAAAACTCTGGCATTGAAATATATGCAGCTCAGAGCATTAGTCCCACCATGCTCAATCTTCTATTTCTAACCATGTATGGAGGCTTAACAACACTTTTATCCACAATCATTCCACTATTTGTTCTGGCAATCTGATTCCCACCCCCCTGCAACTAATTTTTATTAGGTTTAACTTTTCAAAAAAAATTCTTTATTAATTTTCAACCTTGTAAATCTATTAACAGAATTCGGACCTGAGTAAATAGACCACGGGAAAATAATAATCCTGTTGAATGGATAATTGGCTGGTTTCAACAATGTAGATGTCATTGTTGGCTTACATCTTACAACAAATATGTTTTGTCTTCCATGAAATCATTACATATTCTGACACAAGGTTGAAAATTCCAGAGTGAAACACTTGATATATAGTATTACTGGAAAATTCTGCCTGTCTGTGTATGAAGGTTTCTCATTTTAGCAAATACTTGTCTGTCAGAATACATTTAGTGCAAGGATGACTTATGCTCTGAAATCATCTTTGCAGTGAAGGAATTTAACCTAAAAATCTGACAGCACATGCAAATTAATCTTCTTGAGTATGTACAGTAGTTACTTCAACATAATTATTTATGTTCTTATTTTGAAATTTGCTGTCTCTTATCTGAGTACATCCAAATTTTAATATAAGGAATGTAGAACAGTGGTTTTTTTAATATAAACTAAACAGTTTCTATCTGTAAAATTCTTTATAGATTTACCTGACAATAAAATAATTTTTTTTAAATTATTGAGTTCCTTGGCCATTTACTTAGACAATAAGGTGTATAATACAAAAGCAATGCATCAGTATCTATCCCATGATAGGTTCACTTATATTAATAAAAGAGAGGAATGGCCATGTCATAATGTTCAGATCCTTTTCCCACACTAATTATATTCTTGTCATCTTTTATTCCAAGTTGAGGTGGATGGATTTTTCCACACTAGGGGTGTCAAGGGATCTGAGAGGATGAGTGGAATAAGCTGAGTCACAATTTAAGATGATAAGACCATCAGACATAGGAGCAGAAATAGTCTATTCAGTCCATTGAGTATGTTCGTGCCTGATTTATTATCCCTCTCAACCCCATTCTTCTACCTTCTCACCGTAACCTTAGACACCTTAGAACCTATCAACCTCTGCTTTAAAAATACTCAATGACTTGGCCTCCACAGCTATCTGTGGCAATGAATGCAAACAGATTCACTACCATCTGTCGAAATAATTTTATTGTGCCTCAAGAAATATCACTATCTCTCTCATGGAGGTGCAGTGAAGGTGGTTGTGGAAGAAGTGCACTCTTTGTGAATACAGCAGAGGTGCCCTAATTTGCAATGGAAGGCCAGATTCCAGTAAGAATTGCTCCAGCAATTTGTAGACAGGCCCTGTTGGATAATCTGAGGATTGTAGCAGCTGGATAAAAATAATCTTACCCTTTATCAATGAAGAAACAGAAAAGAAAACTGGAGTAAAAATTTGCACTGATTAATATAAATGTCATCTAATTATATAATGTTGGACTCGATGAGCCAAATGGCCTAATTCTACTACAATGTCTTATCTGAGGTTATGTTTCCATATCAATCTAAATGAGTTTCACTCACAAAAGGACATTGATCACATAAAGATTACTCGACCTGTACTTCCCTTTGAAGACTTGCTCAGTATCTCAGCAGTGACTATAATGAAGGCAGCCATCATGCCCTACAGTGAGTCAGTATAATTACCCACAGAAACAAGGACTAAATATTTGCAGTTTACACTCAAATCTGCTACAACTGAAGGTGAAGAACTGGATGCTGGCTAATCTTATAGCTCCCCAGAGAGTGCCCTTGACTGGAAGCTTGTGGAGGAGATAGCAGAAAATGGAATTATATCAGACTTGATCACCATTTGTTCTCGTCAACAGCTTTTCAGTCAGATTGCTCTATACCTAATGTATTGATATTATACTCATTACAAGATATTGTAACATGACACTTTGTGTAACAGTGTTACCTGAACGAAATTGTAACAAAATGCAAGAAAACCTTAATAAATGCAAAATGGGTGTGTTGAAGGCAAATTAATTCTCCATGATTTTATTGAATGGATGAGTTGTCACAAGAGGCTTTCTTTCACATCTTTGTTATGTTCTATTTCTTACTCCAGGTCATCTGAGCCTTGCTTTCAGATGAAGGCAGTAGGAATGGGATCCTAGGTCTCAGATCAACATCTGAAATTAAATGATGAGAAGTTATCATTCAGACAGGTGATCCTTGCATTTTCTCCCCACAGATAATGCTTGATCAAAACAACTTGTTGTTCCATATTTTTAACACAGCAGAAGCATCCCAAAGGCAACTCACAGGATTGTCATAAAACATAAATTAGGTCTGAGCCAAAAGGAGATGCTGGGCCAGAAAAAAGTTGGTCGAAGTTAAATTTTATGACCTGCCTTAAAGGGAGGAATGAAAAGTAGACAGGTAAAGAGAGCAATCTAAAGGCTAAGGTTTGGCTAGACAAACCTGGTCACGACTGACTGCATGAAATCTCGGTTGCTCAAGAAGGCAGCATTGGATCTTAAAGGTGGTAGGCATGCATACGGGCCTGGTAATTATAATGCTAGAAGTGGTAAGACTGGAATATTTTACAGCGAGGATGAGAAATTTAAAGTAGAGGGGCTGCTTAATTGGGAACCAGTTTGGGTAAAGAAGCCCTAGAATTTAATTATGAGTGATCAAAATCTGGACTGTTGCCACATTCCCAAATATACAGTGGCATGTAAAAGTTTGAGCACGCCGGTCAAAATTTCTGTTTCTGTGAATAGCTAAGTGAGTAAAAGATGACCTGATTTCCAAAAGGCATAAAGTTAAAGATGACACATTTCTTTAATATTTTAAGCAAGGAAACTTTTCTATTTCCATCTTTTACAGTTTCAAAATAAAAAAAAAGAAAAAGGGTCTGAAACAAAAGTTTGGACACCCTGCATGTTTAGTACTTAGTAACACCCCCTTTGGCAACACTTTGGCAGCTTGTAAACACTTTCTGTAGCCAGCTAAGAGTCTTTCAATTCTTGTTTGCGGAATTTTTGCCCATTCTTCCTTGCAAAAGGATTCTAGTTCTGTGAGATTCTTGGACTGTCTTGCCATCCTCTTTTCAGCTTTGGCCTTTGTACAGACAGTGTGATGTTTGCTTCCAGAATTTGCTGGTATTTAATTGAATTCATTCTTCCTTCTACCAGTGAAATGTTCCCCGTGCCACTGGCTGCAACACAAGCCCAAAGCATGATCGATCCACCCCTGTGCTTAACGGTTGGAGAGGTGTTCTTTTCATGAAATTCTGCACCCTTTTTTCTCCAAACATACCTTCGCTCATTACAGCCAAAACGTTCTATTTTAACTTCATCAGTTAAAATCTAAACAAGCCTAATGCATTTTGGAAACAATTTTGACCAGGAGTGCCCAAACTTGCATGCCACTGTATGCTTAAAGAGACAAAATGAGAATATCTGCCTGGATAACACTGAAATTGTGAGTCTCTCGAGCTAACAAATGTATGGATGAGGATTCTAGAAATGGATGTCAGGGGCAAGCTTAAAAAATTTTTAAAATAGCTCCTCAGTGCTACTTGTGTCATCGCTTTTGCAACAGTCTGATTTGCTAAATTGATCTGCTGAATATATTCTTCCATTTTCTGTTTTTATTTTCAGAATTCCAGTGTCTGCAGTCATTTTTTTTCACAACAGCATTGTAACAGTATGTTGTTTGAGATTCCCAAGATAGATGTAAATACCATAATGTTTGACTGTAGTGGACTAGGTGGGTGCTGTGACTCACTGCTTAAATTACTAGAGTGCCTCTATCATGAAAACAGTGGGATGTACATCAGGCTAATCTGCAAACATTTTTAAAAGAGGTTTAATGGATTTAATAAAACGGCAACCATTGGAGCTTTTCAAACTATCTAAATTACTAATTATGTTTATTTCAAAATAATATTATTTAACCTTGTTTGATAGAGCAACAGCCCTAAAACTGCAAAACAATATTAAAACATCTATTATATTTCTTTTAAAACATTTCACAGAGTACATAAAAGGGATTTTATTTTTAACTCTGCCACCATAGGATAATTCAGCTTACACCCATTACAACTGTACATCAGTTCTTATTGAGGCTTTGGGGAGGCATGTTTGTAGATGGCTCCAGTTAATGGTATTCTGGTATCTCCCATGCACTTAGATTTGTTGTATGAATGTATCATATCTTTGCGACAATCACTAAAATGCAAGGATTTTACTTGACATGCAGGTACTTGGCTTTCAACTTGTGTAATAGTATAAAAGTGTCCTGATTATAATTCCACAAAATGCTTTGAGAAAGATGGATAGAGGGGTGGAGAAGAACTGGTTGAAAGGGGTGTGTTATCTTCTTGTAAATGCTGGAAATCCGAGCAACATTTTTACTTCTCTGTTCATAGTTTCATAACTCACACACCTCCTCAAAGTGGTGTTACCAGTTTTCCCTTCCAATCATCTGCAGTGGAGATATGGCATGGACCCACATTCAAATTCCAAAGTAAAATCTTGCCCGACAAATCTGATGGAATTCTTTGAAGACATAACAAATAAAATAGACAAAGGAGAATAATTTGGTGTTGTGCTTTTCAGAATGCCTTTGACAAGGTGCCACACATGAGGCTGCTTAACAAGCTACAAACCCACTATATTATATGGAAGATTCTAGCATGCATAAAGCAGTAGCTGATTAGCAGGAGGCAAAGCCTTGGAATCAAGGGAGCCTTTTCTAGTTGGCTGCCATTGACTAGTGGGACCAATTCTTTTTACATTAGATGTTAATGTCTTGGATGATGGAATTGATGGCTTTGTCGCAAAGTTTGCATATGAATCAAAGATAGGTGGAGGGGCAGGTAGTTTTGAGGAAGTAGAGAGGCTACAGAAGTATTTAGATAGATTAGGAGAATGGACAAAGAAGTGGCAGATGGAATACCGTGTTGGGAAGTGTATGGTGATGCTCTTTGGGAGAAGAATTGAAAGAGTTGACTATTTTCTAAATGGAGAGAGAGAGTGCTGAGGCCCCATTTGGAGTATTGTGAGCAATTTTGGACCACTTATCTTAGAAAAGATGTGCAAAAACTGGAGAGGGTTCAAAGGAGTTCACAAAAATGATTCCAGGTTTGAAAGGCTCGCAATATAAAGAGTGTCTGATGGCACTGGGCCTCTATTCACTAGAATTCAGAAGAAGAGGGGTGACCTCATTGAAACCTATTGAATGGTGAAGGGCCCTGATAGAATGAATGTAGAGTGGATGCTTCCTATGGTGGGTGAGTCTAAGATCAGAGGGCACAGCCTCAGAATAAAGGGATGCCCTTTTAGAATGGAGATGAGGAGGAATTTCTTAGCCAGACAGTGGTGAATCTGTGGAATTTGTTGCAATGGGCAGCTGTGGAGGCCAAGTCTGTATGTATATTTATGGCAGAGATTGATAAAGATTCTAGATTGATCAGGGCATGAAGGGATATGGGATGATGTAGGAGACTGGGGCTGAGAGGAAAAATCAGATCCGCCATGATGAAATGGTGGAGCAGACTCAATGGGCCAAATAGCCTAATTCTGCTCCTATGACTTATGGTCGTTTATATATTACTGATGGCCAGAAAGAGTGACAATCTACAAATCAGTGAATTCAAATAAATCAAGGACAGTGGAAACAGACTAATAGTTTTTGTTCTTGCCGCATACTTGTGGATGGAGGCTGCCATTTTGTGAAGACACTCTATTCTCCATTTTGTGAGCTTGACATGCAGGCTTGATCAATGTTTTAAAGAAGACACAATGATACTTCAGGTAATCTACTGGTCTGGAGATCATTTCCAAATAAGAAGTAATTTGTGAGGTGATCTTTGGTAGTCTATAACATGCAGGTCTGTGAATGTTGGGGTTGATGCCTGCCTGGAGTGATTTGAGCTCATTACTGATTGAGAACAAAGAGCCATAAATTATCGACTGTCACTTGATGGGAAGAGGGCAATAATTTGATGCTGGCTTGGAACAGAGCCAATAACAGGATGTTAAAGGACAAACTCATGGCCTGTAGCCAATGACACTGGAATGTGATATTTGAATTGATAAGGAATGGATATAAAAGTGGATGCTTCATGTGTGCTGGTAGTGATAACTTTGAAGAATAGTCATCACAGATACAAATGTGAGCAACCCTGTGTGAAACACGTGGCGAGTGAATCGGGACAATGAGGAACACCTGGCCAGCGTAAACTCCCTCGCCCAGGTAATATCTTTGCTATCCTTTGGCTATTAAGGAGAGTCAGGGATACCTAGTGAGTGTGTACACAAGGTATTTAGTGCCTGAATTCACATACTTATTAGTTTAAACAATAAAGGTACTTGTCAGTAAATACAGATCTCTCTGTGCCTCACTAATCATCTTTATAAGTAGCAGTATGTTTTACAACACTAGCTTACCTTGGGCAAGAAATGCTTTGTTGTTGAATGTACATGAAATGGTTGTCAATCATCAGTTCATTACAAAAAAACAAATACGAATACTTACCAATTGCTTACATCAACCAACCAAAGAACCCAAAGAAATGCTCACTTTCATTAGATGCCCAACAGGTGCTTGGCCAAAGTCAGGTTGACTTTTTCAACTATGCGGGAAAACAGATTTAAAGAATTATTTTTCTAATTTTTTGAAGATACACTTTCTAGAAAACCCCCACTCATTAATGGTCACTCATAAACTCAAGAACAGTTTGCCAGGAATATCAACTCTGAGATGATGATCACAGATAATGTTTGTAATTTGCAGCAAGACAACTGTATGATATTCTCCAACAACAGGGAGTTTAATTATCTATAGTATCACCTCGGTTTCAATTGAGTAATGGAAGGATATGAGAGGCTGGGAAGGTGGATCTTTCTCAAGAAGACTTATTCTTTACAGTTGACTTCACTTGAACATTCAAGCTTTTTGTAATGTCTTAATTCAAGGAATGAAGGTGTTGTGCAGAGACCAAGAACTGGCAATGTAAGACTTGAATATCTATACCTCGAGTTTCAAAAAGTTGTAAAATCACAAATAAAGGCAATGGTGAGCTCTAGCCTGGGAGTAAAGACAATGACTGGTCAAATGGGAGGCTGCCTACTACCAGTGAATAGCCTCTTTAACATGGCAGCAAAGTGAGGATTGCTGATGGTCCTGTAGCTGGGAATAGTTCAGCCTCAAATGGGGAAGTAGTCTACAATTAATACGTGCACAACGTTGGAAGAACTCAGCAGGTCAGGCAGCATCTGTGAGAAAAGAGTAGATTTTTGTGTTTTGTAGTCTACAGTTATATGCTTCTCTGTTTCTCCAGGACCTTTGAAGAAAATCATTTTAGTTTACATTTCTAGGTCCTCAAAGCCTCTCTAGCTGGCACAACCAATCCATGATGTTCAACTGGTTCTCATGTACACCACAAATTCCTGGTTTTCATTCACTAATAACATACTTCCTGGAGTCTGATAGAAGCCACCACCAGAATAATTGACTTCTTAATAGGAATTGATAGGAATATAAATTGCTCCCCCTTTCTTGCCTATCAGGAAGAATTAATTTTTCCCCCCATTCATATTCTTCTGCAGGAGACTGTTATTTTGTCACTTTATCCTTGATTATTTTGATCACCACCATTTCCACGCAAAACATTTTTTAAAAACTCATATATCCCAAAAAACAGCTCTAGAGCTGACTTACCATTTTCTATCAAGCTGCGAACAGAGAAACTCAAAACTCGCAAGTGGTTAATTCAAAAGTCAATTTAAAACAAAAGGTCTTGGAGATCAACGTCAGTCATTTTCTTTTGTCTAAACCACCTCCAGTTCCAGATTGGCATGTAATTAGTATCAAAATGCACTTTCATAGGCTTATGCGATAGATTCATTCTTGACAGGGGACAGTAAGAACCAGGGGGAATGCAAAGTGTGAGATCATGAAAGCTCTTTTTTGTTTTGATTTCCTTCAAGTATTTTTTTCTCAAGGAAATGACTCAGACTGATCAACAATATTCACAGTCTTCAAGAAATGAGACAAACAGCATTTTTTTGGTATCTGAATCTAGGCAGTGAACATGAATGATGAATTTGATTATAGGGTTGAAATTGTTTTTAGTTGAAGTAGGCATTGGTTGTCAGGATATAATGGCACAGTCTTTTCCAGCCACCACCTTATATTTTTAAAAAGAATTTTCACATGCTGTGAAAATCATATCATCTATTATGAATTGCTTTAGTATTGAGTCTCTTTCTGAAATGTGCAGTCCTTGCCTTGAAGGTGCTCCAAGCTCCAAATACTTTTGGATAGAGATCTCATGGTTGTTGACCTCGTGATAATGAAAGAACAGTCTGGATGATGTGTGAAGGGAGACCTGAAGATGGTGTAAGTTGCCAGATGGAACTAACAAAGCTAACCAAGTTGCCGTCTTTACTCATGACTACCAGCCATAAGATTTGGTACCATTGTAGCGGTGTGCTACACGCAGTGCTGCAATAATGACACAGAGTCGGTGAGCTGCAGTTGCAAAAGAGATGTATTCAAACTTCACAGCCTTGCTTTAAAACCTTCCTGATCCCGCCCTCCCCGGGCGGGAATGCTGTAGGGGGCACATATTCACAGTCCCGTCCCGCGCGCAGGCTTTTCCTCTTGCTGGTGAAGCAGGCTTGGCGCCCTCTTTGGGACCGGACTCAATGCCGGCGCGCACCGCTTTGTGAGCCGGTTCGAGTGCGCTGGGAAGTGGGTCGCCACTTAACCACACCTCAGAACCGGCGATACACCCCACCAATGTCCATAGTCTGGGTCGGACTCTGTTTGGGAGGTCTGCTTCGGCGCCGCGGTGCCGGAATCTCGACTGGCTGTGCCACGTCCACATGGGCTGGTTTGAGTCGGTCCACCGTGAAAACCTCCTCTTTCCCCCCCAATGTCCAGTACGAATGTGGACCCGTTGTTTCTGATCACCGTAAACGGCCCCTCGTAGGGCCGCTGTAGCGGTGCCCAATGTCCGCCCCGTCGTACAAAAACGAACTTACAGTTTTGCAGGTCTTTGGGTACCCAGGTCGAGTTGCAGCGGCGGGCTTCTGCACCCCATCGCTGGTGGTAGAAGCACCATTGTTCGTTGGCCTCCTCACCCCTGCCTCTGGGGTTAGCGGGCTCTGCAGCCGGGCCTGGTCTGGTTTGCTGCCGGGAACATGGCCTGGTGATCTGTGCGATGGACCCCCCACTCTCCTTCTTGGCTTTCCACAGCATTTCCGCCTGGGCCACCAACCTCCGGGTTTGCTGAAATCCGCGTCGGACAGCAGCAGGCGTATGTCCTCAGGCAGCTGCTCCAGGAATGCCTGCTCAAACATGAGGCAGGGCTTGTGACCTCCGGCCAGGGAGAGCATCTCGTTCATCAAAGCCGATGGCGGCTTGTCTCCCAAACCATCCAGGTAGAGTAAGCGGGCAGCTCGCTCGCGCCGTGAGAGCCCTAAGGTCCTTATGAGCAGGGCTTTGAATTCCGTGTATTTGCCATCCGCTGGGGGCGACTGTACGAACTCCTCAACCTGGGCCGCTGTTTCCTGGTCGAGGGAGCTCATCACGTAGTAGTAACGTGTGTCATCCGAGGTTATCTGCCGAATGTGGAATTGGGCTTCTGCTTGCTGGAACCAGAGGTGAGGTCGCAGCGTCCAGAAGCTTGGCAGTTTCAACGAAACCGCATGAACAGATGCGGCGTCGTTCATCTTCAGCCCAAATATCATTTGGGCCATCGGGGTCACCAATTGTAGCGGTGTGCTACACGCAGCGCTGAGATAACGACGGAGTCTGTGAGCTGCAGTTGCAAAAGAGGTTTATTCAAACTTTGCAGCCTCGCTTTAAAGCCTTCCTGATCCCACCCTCCCCGGGCAGGAATGCTGTAGGGGACGCGTATTCACAGTCCCGTCCTGCGCGCGGGCTTTTCCCCTTGCTGGTGAAGCAGGCTTGGCACCCTTTCTGGGACCGGCCTCTATGCCAGCGCGCGCCGCTTTGTGAGCTGGTTCGAGTGCGCTGGGAAGTGGGTCGCCACACCATTACTATTCAAATTCAGATCAGGTCATCAACAGCCATCGGTTAGTGAATGTAGGATTGTTTCTTTGTGCAAAGTATCCAAATATGATGCTGGATGTTAGATTTACACACTCAGTGATCAACAAGAAACAAAGGCAAATTGAAACATCTTGACAAGCCCATCCACCTATCATTTTCTACAAGCCTACACACAGAAACGCACATACAGAGTAAATCTTTGTGCATCTGGAGCTACCAGAGAGATGGCGGTGCAGACAGGAATAATAACAGGCATCTGCACAGGTGTTTAAATGAGCAGGGCACAGAGAATATGGAATTAACATAGAAAGTGGGATAAGTTTTGGCAGGCATGATGGTCAGCATACACACAGCACACTTACAAATCTGCTTCTGTGAAACATCAATTTCTGTAGTCACACAGATGCCCATTTTAGTCATTTCATAGGGAGACGAATACAAGCTAGTTTATAAGATTATTATATACATAGGCATAGAAACACATAAGCACTAATCACTGTACACCTATTTAGCTTCATTTAGAAACTCATAAAGATTACTTTATATACACCGACATTTTATATAAAAATTTGCAAGCATAATGTTATGTGGTCATTCCATCTTACATAGCAACACACATTTGTTTTGTGAATAAGCATTTAATTTTATGCTGAGAGAATAATTTTATGATTTAATGGACTTAGACAAGAATATTGCTTCGAGTTAATAGACGTATAACCACACAAGTTTTTGGAGGCACACCACCATTTAATCTTAATAGACATATACTGGGCAGGTCTACCATTACAATATTTTTACTCCACTGATTAAGGTGGTAAATGATTTTGTTAAATATTGGTATAACAATCAGAACACAAAGAAAATCTAAATAAATTTGCTTATTTTATTTATCCATCAGTCTGTCACAAAGTTGGGTTTCAGGTAGTCTTACAACAGAGTCTGTGTTGGAATGAGCAGTACTGACACAGAAAAAAGTGTAATGTGGATGATTATTCCAACCTCCTGCCATACCTGCTCATAAACAAATCAACAAGCCACCAAATGTACATCATCCTGTCAAGATTATAATTGATTTCAGCAGCTACCCATCCCCTCACCCCACATAAGTTCTCTTCCCTTCTTTTCTCCTTTCTCCTTATCCCCTCATTTCTTCCCTTCACTTCACCCCTCCCCTCTTCCCTTATGCCTTCCCATTCTCTTAGCCTTCCTCCCCTAATTCCCTCATTATTACCCCTCTACCCTCTTTCCTCATCCCTCCCCTCCTGCTATCTTATTCAGTAGAGCCTCCAAATTAATTAATTTTACAAATATTTATTCATATCTGAGAAATCTTTTCAATCATAACAGTAGGAATACTAAGGGAAGACAGATCTTCAACAGGTCCCCACTATCACCACGTCCAAATAAAATTTCCTGTCCAATTTCAATATTTACATAGCAAAGGATCATTCCTCATTCCGTCAGGCAGTCTTCCTATCTCCAGAACCATTTTGCAAGGATACTCATCTAAGCCACATATCATCCCCCCCCCCCCCCCATACATCCACAGTCCAATTTTCACCTTCGTCCATGTACTTTAGTCAGGTATTTTTCCTTCACCATACAAGAGTCTTTCTGAATCTCCTGTTTACTCTTGCTGTGGCAAGGGGTTGAAGAGGTTGCTTATTCCTGGATTTCATATTCAGTCACTTCATGCAGCTACAAGACAGAGAAGGCCAATGGTGCAGTTTATATTTTTAGAGCAGTGTCTTGAAATTGCTTCATCTGCCAGCTGGTTAGGAAGCAAGGGTCTGGGATGAGCCATCCATTTCAACGGACTTGCACTGGATATGTGATGATTGGTGTGGGAATTCTGAGGGATTGGCTGTAATATCACACGTGTAGGAGTTATGATTCAAAACAGGATTTAAATCAGAATCAGATTTATTATCACTGACATATGTCATACTTTTGTTTTGTAGCAGCAGAACAGTGCAAGACATAGAAGTTACAGTGCAAGTTACAATAAAAATACTGTAAATGAATAAACAGTACAAAAGAGGAATTTTGAGGTTGTGTTCATTAATTCATGGGCTATGTAGAAAGGAATAAGCTGTTCCTAAAGCGCTGAGTATGTGGGTCTTCTATCAGTGCTGGTTGTGCAGGACAGATTTAATAATCCTTGAATCTCTGCAGGCCAGCATTCATTCACCATCTGGAACAGCCCTAGACAAGAGTTTGAACTGCTGCAGCCCTCTCTGTGCTAGGCCTCCTGTTGAGTTGTTGGGTAAAGTATCCCAGGATTTCGAACCAGTGACAATAATAGCATTTGACTTGGAGAGGAATCCACTAGTACATCTGCTACACACTAAATGCTTGAGGAACTCAGCAGGCCAGGCAGCATCTATGGAAAAGAGTACAGTTGATGCTTTGGGCCAAAATCCTTTATTGGGATACCTGGGGTCAGTACATCTGCTGTTCTGGTCTTTCTAAGTGATGGAGTTCATGGATTTAGTTTGTGCTTTTACAGCGGCCTTGGCGGATAACTGAAGTCCATTTTGCAGGTGGGATAAATTGCATGGCAGATAAGAATGGAGGGTGAATTAATCAATATGATGTACAGGGTTGGATGCCTGGAGGGTGGCAAGCATCTTGGTTGTTTATGGAGTCACAAATGGAGAATATAGAACATAGAACATTATGCTTCAGCTTATGATGATGTGCCAAACTTTTAATCTGCTCTATGATCAATCTAACCCCTCCCTCCCATATAGTCCTTCACTCTTCCATCATCCATGTGCCTATCTAACAATCTCTTAAATGTCCCGATTGTATCTGGCTCTGCCACCACCATTCTCTGTGTAAAAGAACTTACCCTTGACACCCTACCGTATTTTCCTTCAAATACCTTAAAATTATGCCCCCTCACATTAGCCACCTCCACCCTGGGAAGAAGTCACTTACCGTCCACTCAATCTAAGCCTTCTGGCATAGGTCAATTTCCTCACTATTCCCTCACTCATGGCTTAGATTTTTTGGCTGCTCTCTTGAGGTGTAACACCCATTATTTCTTCTTGCAACTACAGCATTTATGTGACTGGTGTAATTATGATTCTAGACCATAACAGCTTCCAGGATGTTGACATATGGTAATGCTAATTATGTTGAATGTCACTGATGGTTGATTAGACTCTTCCTGTTTGTAAATGGTCTTTGCAGCTTCGCAGGGACTTTTGTGATACATGGCACTTTTGACTCTGCCTGAATGTTCTAGCTTTTCTTGTTGCAGGCATGAAGGACCTTTTGCTAAGATGTTACCGAAGGAATGGAGCAGTTTGCAATTATCAGTGAAGATTCCTATTTTTGATCATATGATAAAATGCAGCAACTGAAGATATTTGGGCCTAGGTCCTAGGACATTCCCTCAAGAATAACCTGTAATGACATCTTGGCGTTGGGGACATTGACTATATACAAGCACTTATCTTTGTGCAAGTTATGACTCCAATAATTAGAGTGCTTTATCTTTGACTTCCATTCAATATTGTTTTACCAGGGCTCCTTGACAACACATCTAGTCAAATTCTACCCTTCTGTCAAAAGCAGACACTCTGTCCTCACGTCAAGAATATAACTTCCATCTCTTTGTTGATATTTGTAAGTTGACTGATATACTAAGGCAGTGGTCCCCAACCTCGGGACCATGGACTGACACCGGGCCGCGAAGCATGCAGGGTGTAGTGGTAGCCGGGGCGCACCCAGCGCATCTTTATGGAAAAAGCCAAAATAAACAAGCTAATATATTAGGTGCCACCCGGCACGTAAATGTCAGCCCAGATCAGAGGTGAATCATGCTGGGCGGCACCTAATTAATTAGCTTGTTTATTTTGGCTTTTTTCTTAAAGATGTGCTGGGTGTGCACCAGTTACCACTGCACCACTGCATGCTTTGCGGCCCACTGTATTATGGCAATTTGCCATAGTGTCAGATAGATGCCAGTATTACAACTGCATTTGAACACCTTGGCTAGATGCACTGTTGATTTTGGAGTACAGATCTTAAATACTTGAATTAAGATGTTATTTTGTCCATCTCCTTTTTATACAGAACAAGCAGCACTTTCTCGATATCACATGGAAGAAATGAATTGTTTAAAGAATCACCTGTGATGGAAGGGATCTCAGGAGGCAGCTGAGGTGAATTATTTACTCAGAATTTCTACCTGAACATGGTTGTGAGAGGTTCAACGACATCAGTGCTAAGGACGGATGAGCAATCGACACCATTAGTTGCAGTACTGGCATCTACCTGACACTAAGGCAAATTGCCACGGATGTGTTAGCACTGGAGAAGTTTGATCTGAGCTGATAATTGTGGGATCGATTGGTTCTGTCAATTGTGCTGGTGTTTGTTTCTGCTGTTTGTAATAGTCCACAGTGCAACGTGGATGCTCAGCTTTGAGCTGCTTAATTTGTTCTGGTGTTTAGCACACAATTTTACTACCATACGCCACAATGGAAGGCGTGTCAGTGTGAAGGTGCCATATCTTATGTGTGCTGGTAATAATGAGTTTGTTGGCCAAGGCTCTCAAATCAGTTCAGCAAAGTCCTGTGTAACACTGGGTCCTTATGCAATATAATTTGGACAAGTGGGTGGGCCAGAACAAACTCTGCCTTTTAGATGGCTGTGGAAAAAACATCAAAGAATTAAAGCATCACAAAACCAGGCTCTTCAGATCAGCATATTCATACAAATCCATTTCCCCAAACTTGGCACATAGTCTTCTAAGCCACAATATTTCAAGTGCTCATCTAAATACTTCACCATTATGAAAATACCTGCTTCCATCTCCCAGCAACTTTCAACTATCCTCTGGGTGAAAAAGTTCTTCCTCAAACCTCTATATGTTCATCTTAGCTTAAAGCTGCATCCTTTCAAAGACATCCCTTGAAACGTAGTAATGCCACACCCAGCTTTGATAAAAAAAAGTGCAAAAGCTATAATCAAAGCACAAAACTTCTAAAAATACCTTGAAGTAATTCAGATAATATACAAAATATAATTCATTTTCAAAAACTTACTTGTCTTTCTGTCTTGTAATTGTAAAATTTCCATTCCAATGAATGGACTTAAGAGATCTTGCAACTGGCAAGGATTCTCCAGCAGATTTATGATGGGGACTTCCAACAGGTAATTGCTGCACTGTTTGACTCCAGGCAGAATGCAGTGCAGCCTGCAAATTACTGGCAGATTCAGGCCAGCAGATTTGGGTTTTACGCATCTGTGTGGGAGACCCAAAACTGTTGGCACTTATGCTCAGAAATGCTGACAGCTTTTGCCAGGAATTCTTAATACCAGCTCAATTACGTGCATTCAGTGACACATTTGAATTGATTCTTCTTTTTACCTCTGCCAAATGAATTGCTGTTAGTTCTCTGAATCCAATTCCTTTGCTGTTCCTACCACAATCTCATTATTGACATTTCTTATGATTGACTGCTATATTTTCCGGAAACAAAGTCAATGGAGTTGTTGCTGCATATTCAGTATTACATCATTGTTCCATACACATTGTGCATTTGGAGTGACTTTGACTGATCCCTTCACTGTCATGCCACACTCTGTGTCAACTATAAATCCTTTCACATTATCACTGACACTTCTTTCACTCCATCTGCTCTTTCAACGTCGGGACTCACTCTACCATTAGACTTCTGTGCTCTTGAAACATCTTCTTCTTTCAGAAATGTCTTCTCCTCAACTGTTTCGGTCACATTATCATGATCATAGCCAGATATCACTGGGTACTCGTTCTTGGGCATTACAGTGTGGGCTCCACAGCTCCCAGCACTCCAGCATCCTGGAATGCAACATAAGGGCTGTCTACCCCATGCAGCCAGCTGCATTCACAGAAGGGCTTTGGCAGACTGTGAGTCACCGCTCCGGGGCTCGCCAGCTGCCCAGGCTGTCACTGTCAACCAATGCTTATGAAAATCATTGATTTTTAAATATAATGTTAAGAAACTTTAAACTTAAAGAAGACTAGAAGCGCGTGCGCGCGCGCACACACACACACACACACACACACACACACACACACACGCACACACACACAGTGAAATGGGAATAAATGTATTACCTTTCCTAATTATTTCTACATGTTTCCTTCTATTTCTTTCAATGAGATTGTTGCCAGGTTTAAACTGGAGCTGGGAACTTTTGAAGTTCATGTTGCCCTCAGTGAAGAGACCATTGATGATATGTTGGGGCAGTTCATGGCACAGAAGACATTGTTCCCAGCTTCGCCTTGTGTGCACTGGACACTTCACCTTCCACTAAGAAATGCTGTTAAGTCCCTGCATTAGCACTAATGTTGTTGGCCTGAATATAATTTCCTAAGGAGAGAAATACCAGCCAAATTCATCACTAGGATACGTAGACCAACTCCTGGGATGCTCCAGTTCCTTAAATGTGTGACAGATGTTATAAAACATCTGCAAAGAGCAGATTTATGTTCTTCATTGGAAAGTGAGGCTGTTGGATGTGATGCTATCACACCATATAATAAATTTCATAGCCTAATGCAACATGATAAAATCTTTAAAGCCTGCAAGATTTATCAAAGCAATGTTGCTGATTTTTTTTCTCTCTGCAACTGTTTGCTTTTTTGTAAGGATGTCCATAAAATGAAAAGCAAAGAGAATTCTTTCAAAAAAAGTGAACTTTAGGAGGCAGTGAGATAAATTTTAGAAATGAAATGCCACTGGGGTTTAGAGGCTATTTAATCCTCACCCAAGAATTGGAACCAAACCTACTTCACAAATTCAGAGATAATTTTAATGTTGAGCAGAACGAGTCAGCCAAAGGGAATAGTGAAATATGTTGCTCACTCAATGAGACTGTGGAATTTTAGGCTGAACATGGTGGTGTAGTTAAACCTAGAGAGCAACACAGAGGGAAAAATCAAATTTTCTATAGCATAATTATCAGTATCTTTTTAACTCAACCAGGATATTAATACATTATATTTAGAATTTCCAACTAATTTGGTTGTGATAAAGAAATGCATGGCTGAATTTTTATCTCTACTTTTTAAATGCTGAATGTAGGCACGATCCTGGTAGAGTTTGCAAAATGCTGGTTGAATGGTGTTGCAACAACAACCTTGCACTCAACATTAGCAAGACCAAGGAACTGTTTGTGAACTTCTGGAAGGAGATGTCAAGAGAACACACACGAGTCCTCTTTGAGGGATCAGCAGTGGAATGGGTGAGTACCTTCAAGTTCAAGTTCAAGAAAGAGAGATTGAAAATTAATTTTTCAGATCTTCCATGAGTTCTGATGAAATTTCATTGACCTGAAATGTTAACTCTGGTTTTATCTCCCCACTGACGCTACTGATTTGCTGAGTATTCCCTGCATTTTCTGTTGTTCTTTCAGATTTTAGCAAATGTAATCCATGGCTTCACGTTATGAAAGGACTGGGAAATGTGCAATTCCATTCACAAGGAAGGAAGAGCCCCTCTGCAACAGCAGAAAGGTGTGGCTGAAGGTTACAATGGGAGTCAGTAATTTAATTTATTTTCCCTCATTAAATCAGGAAAACCAAACACAGTGGCACATTCACCACATCCTGAAGTTTATGTCACTCATACCTCTCTTGCAATATTGTCATAACTATATCTCATTTGTCATAGCAACACTATTTGATCATACATTATTTATGCTCTGTGTCTTATCCCCATATTTCCAGCAATCACTATCACTACCTTTATGCTTTCCAGCCACGTCTTTAAGCTTATCCCATATAGCTACCATAGCAAATTGCTTTCCACATCCATTTTACTTTTGCCATTACTCTGATTTCAAAGTCTATTTATACCAGCTGCAACCTCCCCCCACCCTAACACCCCCCAGCAGAAAGCACTGTCAAGTGCATGAACCAACCAGCAAAAGCCCTTTAGCTATCTTCTAATTTCTTCTGTAGAAGATATGGCCTGGGCCTAACCATTAGGCACGAAATTGGAAAGCAGATGTGCTGACAAAATATATTCTCACTTCAAATCAGAAGCCAGTGGAAAATGTCTGTGTGTATAATGATGACATTCTTACCTGGAGAGTGTGAATCATGTCTTCAGTCTCCCACGGGGACTTCATTCATCCCACAGGATACACAGCATGAGGATGACGACAACCATTCTCCTGAAGAAGTTGCTCACGATTTATTCCTTTTGTCCACATCCTCACACTTTAAAGGAGACATTGGGTAGTCTTGCACATGGTGTATTGGACAACATACGTGAACATGGGAAGATGGTGCAAACCCTGCTTTACAGGATGCAGTATTCCACAAACCCTGCTCAATAGTGCACTTACAGGGATTTTAAGAACAGAATGTGAAAAAAAATGTACAGAGTGTGGGTTGGTGTCCTGTCCATTTAATACATTCTTGAAAAGACAAGAGGAGGTCTGCCGGAAGCACAAGTGGCCTGATATTGTAAGCCGATGTAATACATCTCATTCTATTAGAAGGGTGGCCACCAACAAAGAACAAAATGTGAGGCAATAAAATGAATGCATTCATGTTCTCAGCAAGAATTAGCACACCATAGACCATAACTCCCACAGACCAATAGAAATCTGGGATGTGAATCTACAGCACCTGAATGACATGCAGTCAGCTACTCAGTCATTGCAAATAGATAAATATAGGAGAGCTTGGGGGAGAAATAGACAGGCATCTCTATTGAAAAATGTTTTCTGCTCTTACCCATTACCCAGATCTACACATGCTGCCTTGATTATTAATGGCTACCTCTGTTCTTGCATGGACGTAGGTGAATGAGCATTAACAGCCTCCCAGAGGTCAAGACCTTCTCAGGCATGGGAGTGTGTATGGGGTGCCTAATTTTGCTGCTGAAGCCACAGAAATTGCTCCACATTAGAGACAAAGAGAGGATTAATACACATTGTATGAATACGTACACCCAGGAGCATTTCAGAATATTTGTATCCATTTGTGCTGGCTCTTAAGACTATCAAATGGAATGAAATTACTGACCTAGGTAACCCCATTTGCACCTCCAAAAATAAGAACTCTACCACCATGAAATACAAAGGGAGCCAGCTAAATCTGTCTATAAATTATGCACCATCCTGATGTATTCCTTATTGTTACTGGGTCTAAATAATCATAATAATAATTAGTATTAATGGAGAGTATATTGACTAGCTGCAGCATGGCTTGGTATGGAAACATCAATATCCTTAAATGGAAAATTCTACAAAACGTTATCACATGGAAGTAACATCAATCATCAGGGACTCCCATCACCCATAACATGCTCTCTTCTTGCTGCTGCCATCAGGACAATGTACAGGAGCCTGAGGACTCACATCACCAGGTTTAGGAACAGTTATTACCCCTCAATCATCAAGCTCTTGAACCCAAGAGGATAACTTCACTCAACTTCACTTTCCCCATCATTGAAATGTTCTCACAACCTATGATTTCACGTCTAAGGACTCAATCTCATGTTCTTGATACTTATTGGTTATTTATTTATTATTAAAAATAAATAAATATTTATTTATTTTTTTCTTTTTGTATTTGCACGGTGTGTCTTTTGTACTCTGGTTGAACGCTCAAGTCAGCGCGGTCTTCATTGATTCTCTTATGGCTATTATTCTGTTATGGATTTATTGATTATGCCCACAAGAAAATGAATCTCAGGGTTGTATATGATGACATATATGTACTTTCATAATAAATTTACTTAGAACTTTGAACTTCAATATAACAATTTTCCTGGGCGACTCTCTAAACCCATTAGATTTTTGACCAGCTTTAACCCCACTCCCTAATTTACTGAATTGTACGAAAATAGGGTGTGAAATCAGAAACAATCAAACAAATTATATCTTGATACAATTTCCATACATGGACAATTTGAAATTATACACTTCTTCATCAGTAAAGTTAAACCAATTAATTCAAATAGGAGAACTATTTTCTGAAGATATAAACATGAACTTTGGACTAGATAAGTGCAGAACATTAAACATAAAGAAAAACGCAATAGAGCTAGTAGAATATAAAACAGAGCAGCAGGATACAATACAGCTGATGGATGAATGTGAAACATAGAGCTATCTGGGATATCAAGAAGCAAGGAATATAGATCATCATGCGGTAAAGAGAAAACTTTTGACAGAATTTACTTCAAGGGTTAAGAAAATCTATCAAACAGCACTCAATAATAAAAACATAACAAAGACAATATACACTTTCACTAATGTATTCTTTAATATAATATATTGGTCTGAAACCGATCAGGAACATCTACACACAAAAAAAGAACTGAAATGTCAGATTTTAGAAAACATTATGTACACTCAAATGCACTTTGATTAACACTAGCTAGGACAGAAGGAGGAAGAGGAATAACAGACATCAAACACTTATGCAAAAGTCAAGTATGACTTTTAAAGATATATTTTCATCAACAAAAAACAGAATTCAGCACTCCATGCAAGCATATGCAATTCTGATAAGAAATACACACAATTAAACTTAATTGAATGCACAAACCAGAAAAATGAAGAAATCATCACTACAGAAGAAAAGGTTAACCAATGGAAGAGAATGACCCTCCATGAAAGAAATCCCCATAATGTGAGCAGACTAGATGTTTGACAAGGAAGCGTTGAACTCCTGGCTTAGAACTGGAGACCTCTTTCCAGACAGAGGGGTTCTTGGTGGAAATACAGAACCAGATGGTTAACACAAAAAATATCAAAAATAGATAATAAAAGACCAAAAGTTCAAGAGAATAAATGCAAAAAATAGCAAGAGAAACCAGAAAAAATCCAACATGTGCCAGGATCCTGGAGCAGTTTAACTCAATCTGAGTACTTACACAGGCACAATCAAGTGGCAAACAGCATTCACCAAAAACTTGCTTTAAAATGCAAACTCATAAAAGACACCATACCTCACTATAGATACTAGCCTGATCTAGTATTAGAGTCAAAGTCCTACAAACTATATTACAACAGATCCATTATTACAGATAGGACAATCCATAATAACCATCCAGATATAATATTACAGGATAACCAAGCAAGAAGATCTTACTGAACAGATATAGCCATTCCAAACACACAGGCACGTGAGTAAGTTGCCGGTTTTTCAGGAAAAAGTTCAGATTTTTTTTCAAACTACTTGGGATAAAAGAGGCACGACTGCGCAGGCGCGTGACCTCAGAGCACGAAAGATCTAAAAAAGACACCGCCATAGCCAGCGGGCAGCATCAGAGTGGGCATCAGAGTGAACGGGTACAGAGCGATAGGGCGTTGGCTCAATGAACTTAGATGGAAATGTGAAGAGGCTTTCTGCGACCACTGAGTCGTACAGTAAAGTGGTGGGTTACAGGTTTATTTATTTAGAGCTAACAGTAGCATTAGAGGTATGCATTTAGGATTAGTGTTGTGCCTGGAGTTCCTTGGGAGACTCCCAGCCTCCCCCAGGATTACATCTGCTCCAGACGCAATGAGATGAAGCTCCTTAGGGATCGTGTGTGGGATCCGGAGCAACAACTTGATGACCTTTAGCTAATTAGAGAAAGTGAGGAGGTGATAGATAGTACCTATAGAGAGATAGTGGACAGCACCTCTGTGACAGTCCCCCTCAGGAATCAATGTATAGTTTTAGATACTGTTGGAGAGGTTGACCTGACAGAGGAAGACCACACTCTGCCCAGTGCTGTGATTAAGAGAGCAAGGAGAAATGCAGTAATTATAGGGGATTCCATAGTGAGGGGAACAGACAAGAGATTCTGCGAGCCGGACAAGGATACTCGGATGGGGTGTTGCCTCCCTGGTGTCAGGATACGGGCTGTCTCAGGTCGGGTCCAGAGTATCCTGAAGAGAGAGGGTGAGCAGCCAGAAGTCTTGGTACATATTGGTACCAATGACATAGACAGAAAAAGAGAGGAGGTCCTGAAGGAAGATTACTGGGAGCTAGGAAGAAAATTGAAAAGCCAGACCTCCGGAGTAATAATCTCAGGATTACTACCTGAGCCACGGGCTAATAATGGTAAGGATAGCAGAATTAAGCAGATGAATGTGTGGCTAAGTAACTGGTACAGGGGGCAGGGCTTCAAATTCTTAGATTACCGGGATCTATTTTGGGGGAGGCATCACTTATACACAAACGATGGGTTACACGTGAACTCAAAGGGTACTAATATCCTGGCGGGATTGTTTAATATAGCTGTTAGGGAGGGTTTAAACTAAGTTGGCAAGGGGAAGGAAACCAGGGTGTTAGGGTCGAGGAAGAGGAAAATAGAAATAAGTCAAAGATACTGTGTAGCAAAGATGGCAAGAAGGACAGGCAGGTGAATAGACAGGGTAATTTGCTGTGCGATAGAAATATAGCAAAATCAGTAACAGATACTGATCTAAGTGTACTATACTTAAATGCCCACAGCATTAGAAATAAAGTGGATGACCTTGTTGTACAGCTATAGGTTAATAGATATGATGTAGTGGCCAACACTGAGTCATGGCAAAATGATGAATGTGATTGGGAGCTGAATGTCCAAGGATACACAGTGTATAGGAAAGATAGGAAGGTAGGTAAAGGGGGTGGTGTGGCCCTGATGGTAAGTACTGATATCAAATCACTAGAAAGAAGGGACATAGGATCAGAAGAAGTAGAATCCCTATGGGTTGACTTAAGAAATGGCAAGGGTAAAAAGACACTAATAGCAGTTATATACAAGCCTCCAAACAGCAGCCGGGATGCGGACTACAAGTTACAGCTGGAAATAGAAAAAGCGTGTCAAAAGGAAAATGTCAAGATAATTATGGGAGATTTTAATATGAAAGTGGATTGGGGAAGTCAGAAAGATACTGGATCTCAGGAGAGGGAGTTTGTAGAATGCCTACGGGATGGCTTTTTGGAGCAGCTTGTCCATAAGCCCAGCAGGGGATTGGCTGTTTTGGATTGGGTGCTGTGTAATGAGCCTGAGGTGATTAGGGGCTAGAGGTAATGGAACCCCTTGGATGTAGTGATCATAATATGATTGAGTTCAGTTTCAAATTTGAAAAGGAAAAGCTGGTATCAGGTGTATCAATATTTCAGTGGAACAAAGGAAATTACAGTGGTATGAGAGAGGAGCTGGCCCAAGTTGATTGGAAAAGTAAGCTAAATGGAGGGACAATAGAGCAGAATTGGTTGAAATTCCTACAAGAAATAAGGAAAGTGCAGGAAAAATATATTCCAAGAAAAAAGAAAATGATAAAAGGAAAAATGACACAAATGTGGCTAACGAGAGAAGTTAAGGCTAAAATAAAAGCAAAAGAGAAGCAAAAATTAGTGGGAAAACTGGGGATTGGACAAATTTTAAAAAATTACAGAAGGAAGCTAAGAAAGTCATTAGGAAAGAAAAGGCAAATTAGGAAAGGAAATTGGCAATTAACATAAAAAAGGACACTGAGTTTTTTTAAATATATGTAAAAAAGTGACACAGGTAGATATAGGAACTATTGAAAAGGGTGCTGGAGAAGTTATAATGGGTAACAAAGAGATGGCAGAGGAGCTAAATGAGTATTTTGCATCAGTCTTCAAAGTGGAAGACATTAGCAACATACCTGATAGCCAGAGGTCTCAGGGAATAGACTTTGGTACAGTCAAGATTACTAGAGAGAAAGTGCTTGAGAAGTTAAATGGACTAAGGATAGATAAGTCTCCTGGACCGGATGAAGTGCATCCACAAGTTCTGAAGGAGGTGGCTTTGGAGATTGTGGAGGCATTTGAAATAATCTTCCAGGAATCAGTAGACTCTGGCATGGTTCCAGAGGACTGGAAGGTCGCAAATGTAGCTCCGTTGTTTAAGAAAGCGGGGAGGAAGCAAAAAGAAAATTACAGACCTATTAGTCTGACATCGGTAGTTGGAAAATTATTGGAGTCGATCCTCAAGGATGAGATTATGAATTACCTTGAGGTGCATGACAAAATAGGCCCAAGCCAGCATAGTTTCATGAAGGGAAGATCCTGCCTCACCAACCTATTGGAATTTTTTGAGGTAATCTCTATTAAGTTTGACAAGGGAGAGGCTGTGGATTTGTGTATTTGGATTTTTAAAAGGCCTTTGATAAGGTGCCACATAAGAGGCTGCTTAATAAGATGAGGACCCATGGAATTACAGGAAGGATATCGGAATGGGTGGAGCATTGGCTGATAGGCAGAAAGCAAAGAGTGGGAGTAAAGGGATCCTATTCTGGTCGGTTGCCGGTTACTGATGGTATTCCGCAGGGTCGGTGTTGGGTCCTCTTCTTCTTACACTGTATATCGATGATTTAGATTATGGATTAAATGGTTTTGTGGCTAAATTTGCAGATAACACCAAGATAGGTGAAGGAGCAGGAAGTGTTGAAGAAACGGAAAGGTTGCAAAGAGACTTGGTCAATTTAGGAGAGTGGGCAAAGAAATGGCAGATGAAATATAATATTGAGAAATGTACAGTTGTACATTTTGGAAGAAGAAACAATTGGGCAGATTATTATTTAGATGGGGAGAAAATGCAAAAATCGTAAGTGCAAAGGGACTTGGGGGTCTTAGTTCAGGATACCCTGAAGGTTAACCACCAGGTTGGATCGGCAGTAAGGAAAGCGAATGCTACGTTGGCATTCATTTCAAAAGGAATAGTGTACAAGAGTAAGGAGGTGTTGATGAGGCTCTATGGGGCACTGGTGAAACCCCATTTGGAATACTGTGTGCAGTTTTGGGCCCCCTATCTTAGAAAGGATGTGCTGATGTTGGAGAGAGCTCAGAGAAGATTCACTAGGATGACTCCTGGAGTGCAGGGACGAACATATGAGGAGCATTTGTCGGCTCTTGGATTGTATTCATCAGAGTATAGAAGAATGAGAGATGATCTCATAGAAACATTTCGAATGTTGAAAGGGTTGGACAGAGCAGATGTGTAAAGGCTGTTTCCCTTGGTGTGTGAGTCCAGGACAAGAGGTCACAGTCTTAGAATTAGAGGGTACCCATTTAAAACAGAGATGAGGAGAAATTTTTTTAGCCAGAGGGTCATGGATTTATGGAATTCATTGCCACATACAGCTGTGGAGGCCTGATCATTGAGGGTTTTTAAGGAGGATATTGACAGGTATCTAATTAGTCAGGGTATCAAGGAATATGAGAAAAAAGCCAGAAATTGGAACGAGATGGGAGAATAGTTTAGCTCATGGTGGAGTGGCAGAACAGGCTCAATGAACTGAATGGCCTACTTCTGCTCCTTTGTCTGTGTCCAAGTCCAAGTTGTAGCTAGGCCCTGAGTCCTGGTCTCATCCAGGGCTAGTGTCTGTGTCCAGCTATGCCTCTCCCCGTTTCTGCTTTGCTCTCCCTCGACCTAGGCTCTGCGTTCCTGCTCTCCCTCGATCAAGACCACATCTGAACTTCATGTCCTCGTCCTGCCCCCACGTCCAGTCCTATTGCCTTGCCGCGTCCAGTCCTTGCCTGGATCCAGACTCCGAGCCCAAGTCAAGTCCTAGGTTCCGGGTCCCTGTCCAGTCTCTGGCTTGGACTCCTTGTCCAGGTTCCTAGTTCCTCATTTCCAGTTCCTAGCTCCTCATCCAAGTCCCACTTTCCTGCTCTTGTCCTAGCCCTTGCCCTGTCTCCTAGTCTCATCCAGGGCCTGTGTCTTGTCCAGCGTCTTTTCTTCTCCACTTCCCTTGCTTTCTTGATACACCTAGTCCTCTCCCCAGGACTTCAATGTCTGTGTCTTGCATTTGGGTCTGCTCTCAATGCCCACCTTATGACAGCTTGAGCTGAGAAAAAATAAAAAGACAATAATAATAATAATAATAATAATAATAATAATAATAATAATAATAACAACTAATTTGTAGAGCAACTTCTACATAGACAACATATTTCAAAGTTCTTTACAATGGATAAAGTGCAATCTTAAAAATAAAAGACAAAAAGATGTAAATTAAAAACAAGGTTAAATAAATTGGTCTTGAACAGTGTCATAGTGTCATCTGAGTGTGCATCCCTTTTAGTTTTAAGTACTGAATTCCACAGTTTAGGAGCATAGTTCAAGAAAGCTGACCTGCTAATTACTCTTTGAGGGAGATTGTTTAAATTTAAGAACCAGCGGAAGAAGACCTGAGAGCCCGAGCAGGATTATAAAATGAAAGCAATTAATAAGACCATAAGATATAGGAGCAGAATCACCTTCTCGAGGGTAATTAAAGATGGACAACAAATTATAAAAACTGAATAGATTTATTCAAAAATTCCTCTTAAAGTGAAATGGGAAAACTACGTCTTGATTGAGCAGCAGTGATTGAGCAAGATTTGTATGCATTTTTTGTAAGAATGGATTATTTTGGTGGAAAGGAGAAAAATATGAATAGATTTTTACTTAGATGTCTGTTCAGGGCATTCCAAGGAGCAAAAATGGATGTTGTAGCCTTACCTTCTCCTAGAGCAATGTATGCAATTGTTCCAACACTTGCCACAACGTGCTCTTCGCTGCTCCTTGTCTCTGGGCTCTGTGTCCAACCATCAGGGCAATGTTTCGCAGCAGAATGCAGAGCGAGGTACAGACACTATTAAGATAATGGCAATTAGATATTGGAATTCACTTCTGGAGCAGTCAATGGACTTGAAGCATGTCTTCAACATTCCAATAGCTCTTCAAGAATTTGAGTGATCAAATAGATTTGGAAATATGAAGTTTGAAAGTTACAGTAAGTCTGACAGCTGTTGTACAGTATCCCCACCTGCCTTAGCAAGTTGCGTCCTTTTTGAAGGAAAACAAGATAATTGATAACTTACAGGGGTGGAGGATCTATTGCCCAATAGCACTTACATCTACTGTGATGAAGTGCTTTGAGAGGTAGGTCGTGAACGATATCAACTCCTGCCTGAGAAGTGACTTAGATCTGCTCTAATTTGCCTAATGTCACAAATGGTCAACAACAGATACTATTTCATCAGCGTTGGAATATCTGGACAATGGAAGATGCATACATCAGGATGCTCTTCATTGACTACAACTTAGCATTTGACATGATCATTCCCTTAAATCTGATCATTAACCTCCAAGACCTAGGCCTCATTACTTCCCTGTGCAGCTGGATCCGTGATTTCCTCACTTGCATACCCCAGTCAGTATGGATTGGTAACAACATCTCCTCCACAATTACCATCAGCACAGGTGCGTAACAAGGTTGTGTGCTTAGCCCCTGCTATACTCACCTTATAACTAATGACTGTATGGTGAAGTACAACTCCAATGCCATATTGGTGATGACATCAGCGTTGTTGGCCAAATCAAAGCTAGTGACAAATCAAAATACAAGAGGGAGATTAAAAATTTGTTTGAATGGTGCCATGAAAACAATCCCTCACTCAACACCAGCAAAGCCAAAGAGCTGATTATTGACCACACGAGGAAATCCATGAGTCAGTCCTCGTTAGGGAATCGGGGTTGGAGAGGGTCAGTAATTTTAAATTCCTTGGTATAAGCATATCAGAAGATCAGGCCTGGGACCAGGATGCAAGTGCTATCACAGGGAAGGTACGCCAGCTCCTCTACTTTCTTAGGAGTTTGTGTAGATTCTGCATGTCATCTGAAGCTTTGACAAACTTTTATTGATGCACAGTGGAGAGTACCTTGACTTGTCATGGAAACATCAAAGTCCAGGAATTGAAAAGTCTACTAAAAGTGGTGGATAAAGCCCAGTCCATCATAGACAAAGCCTCCCCATCATTGTGCACATTTACAAGGAGTACAAGAAAGCAGCATCAAGGACGCCCATAATCCATGCTTCTCTCTTCTCACTACTGTGATTTGTAAGAGGTAAAGGAGCTTTAGGTCACACACCACCAGTTTCAAGAATAGTTATTACCCTTTAACCATCAGGCTTCTGAATCAGCATGGATAACTTCACTCACCTCAACGCTAATCTGACTCCATAGCCTATGAGCTCACTTTCATGGACTCTGCAATTCATGTTTTCAGACTTATTTATTTATTGTTTGCAAGACTTGTTCTCTTTTGCCTGTTGGATGTTTGTCAGCCTTTGCTACACATAGGTTTTCTGTAAAATTCAACCATATTTCTTTATTTTCCTGTAAATTCCTGAAAGGAAATTAATCTCAATGTAGTATGTGGTGTCCTATATGTATTTGATATTAAATTTAGTTAAACTTTGAACCGATGCTATGTCTACCCAGCATGGCATGCTCAAAAATATTGTTGGCACTTAGCATGCAGTGCCATCCCTTGAATCTTTAAACCCTTCCCATAATGAAAAGATACATAATGTTTATCTTTACTGCCAAATAAAGTAGCGAATGATTTTTTTATTGCCTGATGGTTTCAGCATCAGCTAGACAGTTGTGAAAACATGTGATGTTCAATAATACATTCTGAAATCCTTTTAGATCTGGTATACACATCAGTATTTGAAAATAGATAGTTACAATAAAAATACAATTTAGAAATGGTTATTTTTCAATTATCTTTTTAAAAGATTAATATTGATAATTATTAAACAAGTTTTCTAAAATGCTTCACTTACTTGAATTGGTCTCTTTTATACCTCAAAGATCAAAGTAAATCTATTATCAAAGTATGTATATGTCACCATATACTATCCTGAGATTAATTTTCTTGCAGGCATTCACAGCATAACAAAGAAATACAATAGAATCAATGAAAAACTACACGAAAGCAAAGACTAATGGACAACCGATATGCAAAAGATGACTAACTGTGCAAATGCAAAAACAAGAAGTATTATTAGTAAATACGCATTACTGCAAACGTGAATTTTATTAATAGTAAAACAATGAATACATGTAAATAAGCACCAAGACATCCCTTTTCCTTAAAAAAAAGTCCATCACTCTTGTGACTAATTCATTAAATAATAATGATCTCTGCTCAAATTTACCACGATGTGAGGGAATTTTTTTAAGATTATTGCCAATTCAGGCAAATGCTCTCAAAAAGGTTCATCATCCTTGAGAGACATTAGAGAAATTGACAGGCTGATATATGGAGGAAGCTGATATACTCTTTGCAGTATTCAATATGTTCTGTGAACCACATCACTGAGAAAAGTTCTAACTAGGAAAACAGCAGGCTGCCACTTTTCAATGTTGCTCATCCCATTCCCTCTCTGTGTCCCTCAGAATCACATGAACAACCCTATCATCGGTCGTGGTATATCTCTCCTAACTGCTACAAGACCAAAGTGTTGCTACCAAACAGCATGGTTCACAAAACCCTTTCAAAACTTTCTGCAAACTTCCCTTAAGAAATCTCAAAATATGTTCAGTGAAAAAACATTTCACATAACAGCTGTGAAGCTTCAGTATTTATTACAACATTACTTTGGTATTTCCTTAGGCTTCCCATCCGATGCCACTTTCATTGGCAAGTTTTGGGCAGCTTCGGGAAACCTGGGTATCAGCAGTTAAATTTCAAATCTACTTGCTCTAAATGAAGGATTAGCAAATTCATAACATCCAACTACCTCCTGCAGAGGTATCTTGATCCTTGGAACACACGTACTGTTTAAATTTCAAACTTCTGTCTGGTTTCCAAACTGCTGACTGCTTTTGCTGGTTAACTGCCCTGAAATGGTCTCACTCTCAGAAAGGAGTTGCATTTCTATAGCACCCTTAATAGCCCTTCCAGGAACCGCTAAGAATGTTGCAGCTTGTGAAAAGCTGCTATTTTTGCAGTAAGAAATGAGGCAGCTAATTAAAATACATCAATCTCCAAAACACAGCATTCTGACCAGATAATGCAAAACACAAAATACTGGATACAGCAGATCAGGCAACCGAATTAACACTTCAGCCATCTACATTCATTTCAAATCTCTAGCATCTAGAATTCATAATCTAGACAATCTGTTTTTAGAGATTTTGATTGAGTGGTAAGTACTGATTACAACAGCAGAGACAACTCCAGGATTCTTCAAAATAATGCCATGCAATCTTTTATATCTCCCCAGGGACTCTGTTTAAAGTCTCATCTTAAGACTGTTACCAATGACAGAGCAATCCTCTGATATTGCACTGTAGCATTAATTTTGATTTTTCAGCTCAGTTCTTTGAAGTAGTACCTGGAACTTCCAGTCTCAGATAAATGTGATAGCGACTGTATACAGCTGATCCAACCACAGGAGGCATCAAAATCCCTCCACCAGCAACAAATTCAATTTCTAAGTACATATATCGGTGCCAACTCTTAGTTACACACATCTCTGTATATTTGGATCCATGACAGCCAGTGGTATTTAATGCAAAAAAAGTACAATTGGCAGCAGATAAGCATGCATGCAATTGGTACCAATAATAGCCTCAGTCACAGACACAGACACAAAATATCCCTCATGATCTCTGCAGCTATTAGAACCGATCACAATGTCATCAAAGACAAATTTGCCAGGGGATCAGAGTGCCAGACAATATCATATGGCGTTGAGACCTTAATAATTAACTTAATTGGTGTTTTAGTCACCATGCTGTATTGCGTTGCTACTGTTTTGCTGGAAAATTCCATGTACCAGTAATTACCATTGATGTTTCAGCATTGTCAGCAGTAGCCTGCCACAGTATATGGTAAAAGTTTAGTCACATTGCAATACTCAAGACAATCTGGAGATTGATGATTAATTAATCCCAAAGGGGGGAGAATACAATTACAGTTTAAGCTAGCATGCTGCATAATGATTTTGCAGTACCAAAGTCTGTTTGAAAGAGTGCAAAATTATCAACAATTTCATTGAAAGCAAGAAAGGATCTGTCCTTCTGGATTCTGAGAATTTAAGGCATTGGCTCTCAGTATAAGGACATCAGATCTTTTCTTGTCTTCAATGAAATGGTAGATAAAATAGGTCGTTGCTTCTCTTTCATTTGATGGATTTATTTGATTCACATCACAAAGCTTCGGTCAGAAGAAGGTTATGTTTCATTAATATTAAACACTCAGCATACATTTCTAAAGAATTTATCTTAATGCTTCTGAAATTTGCATTTGATCTATATTTTTCTACTTAGAACAGACCATTTTATTTCTTTATGTTAATTATTGATAAAATATCTGAACAAGAATGAAATGGATCCTCCACATTCAAAAATCATGATAGCACAGCGAATATTCCATGAATCAGAGGAAGACTCCAAACCATTCAGAATTACTTGTATTCTGTGCAATAGCTGATTCTTTTTTTAAAATAATGAAATCTATCTCTTCATCTAGATCTGACTGTATAATTTATACAATGGTGTAAATCTCTTTCAGATTTGATTGACATTATCTCTTAGAAATAACTTCAATTGGTACATTGCACAGAAATAGTTGCTTGAGGTTTTGAATGCAAAAGAAAATAGAGCAATATTTTTATTTTGATTGTATGCAGTAGCTTGCTATGCTGTTGGAAAGCTTATGTGTGGCCAGAAATGCAAAAAAGTAGGAATAGCACAATTCTCCACAATGTTCCCTTTCTTCTCCTTCCTTCTCCAGACAAAAGTAGCTCATTGAAGGATTAAATCCCATGTAGTTTGTCAGTTTCAAAGGCTTGTCCAAGTGCTCATTCCCTCAAATACTGGACCACCCTATTCTCAAAGTTAATGATGTGACTGCATTGGAGAGAAGATTCGCCATGATGTCGCCAGGATGGATCATTGCATTTAGGAGGAGACACCGGCTAGGCTGAACTTGCTTTCCCTGGGGCAGAGTGGAAGCTGAGGGTGAACCTGATAAAGGTATACAAAATTACGAAAGGCATGGATAGGCTAGGTAGAAAAGAAATAATGAAGAGCAGAAATTTAAGATGAGAAGTAAGGTTTGGATGGGATTTAAGGGTAATTTTTTCCCTTTAGAAGATGGTTCAAGTAAAGATCACACTGCTTGAGGAGGTGATGGACGCAGGTATTTTCACAGTACTTAAGAAACATCTGGACGAAGTCTTGGATAACTATGGTATATTAGGTAGCCGACCAAATGCTGGTAAGTGAGATGATTGTAGGTAGGTACTTGATAGCCAGGGCAGACATGGTGAGCCGAGAGCAATTTTATATTCTGTAAAAGTCTATGACTGTACATCTGATCCGCGGTTTGCCTGATGGCTGCTTGAATTAACACTTCCCTGATGACTGTATACATTTTGAGCCGAGATCACTGGATTGTTATCAGCTCCAAGATTTTTAAATGACTTTATTCTCTCAACTCTAAGAGACCTGTTATATGTGGAATAGATATGGTAAACCAGCAACTCAAACTTCATGAGATCAAAGCCCACAATAGAAAGAAAGAGAGAGCAGCGCAAACAAAATGCTGGAGGAACTCAACAATCAGGCAAAATCTATGGATAACAGTTGATGTTTGGGCTCAGATCTTTCATCAGGACTGGAAAGGAAGGGGGTGGAAGCCAGAGTAAAAAGGTGGGGGGGGGGAGGGGAAGGCAAGGGAATACAAGCTACCAGGTAATAAGTGAGAACATGTGAGGGGTTAGGTAGTTTGGTGGTGGTGGAGATGAACTAAGAAGATGGCAGGGGATAGGTGGAAGAGATAAAGGACTGAAGAAGAAGGAATCTCATAGGACGGGACAGTGGACTGTGGAATAAAGGGATGAAGGAGAGGAACCAGAGGGAGGAGATGGGCAAATGAGGAGAAGAGAAGCAGTGGGATGATAATCCAAATGGGGAATGTGGAATAAGAGAAGGAAGGAGGGGACAGAAATTACCAGAAGTTTTTGGACAAATTGATGTTCATACCATGAGGTTGAGGCTACCCAGACAGAATATGAGGTTTTGCTCCTCCAGCCTGAGGTAGGCTGAATCATGGCAGTAGAGGAGGCCTTGGGCAGACATGCACTGTAGCATAGTGGTTAGCACAACACTTACAATACAGGCGACCTGGGTTTATTTCTGACCGCTGGCTGTAACGAGTTTGCAGGTTCTCCCCGTGACTGTGTGCATTTGGTCTGGGTGCCCTTGTTTTCTCCCACAGTCCAATGATGTACCAGTAAGTAGGTTAATCGGTCATTCTGAATTGTCCTGTGATTAGGCACAGGTGAAATCGGGGCATTGCTGGGCAGTGTGGTTTGAAGGGCTGGATAGGCCTATTCAGCTCTGCATCTCAATAAATAAACTACTGGCAGAGTGGGAATAGGAAGTTAAATTCAAATGGGTAGACACATGGAGATCCTTTTCTAAAAAAGAGAGAGCTGTTTTTATATGATGTACTTTGCATCCTTAAACCCTTTAGGTATTAATGAAATTCAATCACTGTTGTGTTAGTGGAAATGTAATAGCCAATGTATGCATTATAAGCTCTCACAAGCACCAAATGATACTTAAGAGCTGTGTATTGAGAAAAATAATTATTGACTATGATACCAGCAATAACATTAGTGATGTTCTGCAAAATAATGCCTTTGGATTATTTATGCTCACCTTTGAGGGGAGATTGGAGCCTCATATACTTCTGTTTCTCAAGTTCAGCAAAGCTACCCTTCCTCACTGAAGAGTGAGATTGAAATTTTTGAGGTAAAATCCCTTGAGCTAGTGGTTTAAAGTGTTGGACCATTGAAACATAGCCAACCAGGGAAAACTGTGAAATGGAAATTTAAAAATCTGGCAATTTGTGGACTGACTTCAGTAACAACACACATGGAAGAGAAAGAAGCATCCCTCTATTACTTAAGTTCACTTAGAAAGATTTCTATTCCTATAGAATATATTTGAATTTTAAAGTTATCAGATGCCATTCAATTATAAAATCAGGGATTAGGAGGGACATTGAATGGCTTTACGACTTCAAGCAATTGCAGACTGATTAGCTTTAAAGAGTCTTTCTAATGAGATAAAGCTGTTCATTGATGTCAGGTTGAACTTGATATATTTACCTGCTTAATTTAAATAACCATGACCTCCCTGCTCTTTGTCTTGGATATTGTTACAATATGGATCCAACCCCACCAGTTTCTGGGGTTTAGATGCTCTACTCTTCAGGTATGGATAGCTGGTGTGGCCCCTTTAGAGATTCAGGCCACATCCGCTATTGCTGGTCATGTTTTGGCAGCAGGATTTGATATTTAAGGAGCACCTGAACTAAGGTTCAGTGCTCAATCGTCAGCTCAGTTTGGGATTCCCGTCTAGCATCCAGTTTCGAACTCTGTCTTCGTTTCAGTCTTGTATTGTGCCCTAGTTCTAGTTTCGGATACTCCAGCACTTCTGTTCTAACCATTCTTGCTTATGTCTCTTGTCACAGTACAACTGAGCCAACATGGACCCTGCAGGGTACTGGAGCTTTTTGTCAGACGTGGCCAGCCACGTTGAGAAAGTTTCAAGACGGAGCCTGGAGGTACATGACCTCCAGGTCTCTGTGTTCCAGTGATTGTAGGGAGGAAGCCAGAGGTGCTCGGTTGAGGCAGTCTGTCTTCTGACCCTGGAGAGATTCAGCGGTGACCTGGGCTCTTGCTGCAGCTTCTTTACTCAAAGTTCACTGGTGTTTGAACTTCAGCCGGCTGGGCTCCTGACAGAGCGCGAAAAGTTAGCTTTCATGATCTCTCAACGGACCAGGAAAGCCCTGGCCTGGGCCACCACGCTTTGGGAGCTTAGCTCGGAAATTTGCTCGGATTCCAAGGAATCCATGGCCGCCATGAGGCGGATGTTCCATTATCTCACCGGAACAAACCAAGCATTTAGTGAAGGAGAATCAGGGCAGGCAGTCAATAGCTGAGTACGCCATTCAGTTTTGATTTTACACTATATAACCCCAAGACATAGGAGCAGAATGAGGCCATCTGGCCCATTGAGTCTGCTCCGCCATTCAATCATGGCTGATCCTTTTTTTCTATCTCCTCCTCAACCCCAGTTCCCGACCTTCTCCCTGTAATCTTTGATGCTATGTCCAATCAAGAACCTATCAATTTCTGTCTTAAATACACCCAACGACCTGGCCACCACAGCTGTCTGTGGCAATAAATTCCATAAATTTACCACCCTTTGGCTCAAGAAATTTCTCTGCATCTCTGTTTTGAAAAGGTGCCCCTCTATCCTGAGGCTGTGCCCTCTTGTCCTAAACTCTCCCACCAAGGAAAACATCCTTTTCACATCTCCCTTCTAGGCCTTTCAACATTTGAAAGGTTTCAATGAGATTGCCCCTCATCTCCCTCTCTTGGATTTTGGCCCAAGAGAATAGCTGGAACGGGGATGCCCTGGTCACTCTGTACCACCACGGACTTCGAGGCAAACTAAAGGATGTTGTTGACTTAGGGGAGCAGTAAAGGACTAAAGAGGCACTGATTGATCAGTCCAACTGCCTTAGTAAACGCTTGGTGGAGCAAGGATAGGATTGCCTCAAGAGGTCAAAGAGGGCTAGCCTGAGCCCAGGCTCAATGCATTGCAGGCCCATGCTTTGACCTCGGACAATGATCAGTCTGTCTCTGCTCAGCATCCTGTCAAGCCTGTGCAAATTGGCTGCATAAGAATCTCTGCCAATGAGTGGTCCCAGCGTCGGAGTCAAGATTGCTGATATTACTGCAGGGAAGCGGGTCACCTGTGTACTGAATGTCCGAAGCTTCAGCCGTCAAGAGAACTGTTAAGGCCATTTGGTGTTGGCAGATCTGTAATGGTAGCAGCCACTATTCCAAACCTCATCGATTTTGGTGCCATGCTGGGGGAAGAGATATCTTGGGGTAAGAACAGACAAGAGGTGAAAGCTCAACATATTGCTGCAGGATTTCAGCCCTCCCAAGCCCACAATTGTCCTGGACGGCTGTCTGCTTGTTAACATAAGAAATAGGAGCAGGAGTAGACCATCCGGCCCATTGAGCCTGCCCTGCCATTCAATAAGATCATGACTGATCTGACCGCAAACTCAGCTCCATCTACCTGCCTTTCCCCCATAACCCTTAATTCCCCTACTATGTAAAAACCTGTCTAACTGTTTCTTAAATATATTTGGTGAAGAAGCCTCAACTGCTTCCCTGGGAACAGAACTCCACAGATTCACCACTCTCTGGGAAAAAAAGTTTCTCCTCATCTCTGTCCTAAATATTTTCCCCTGAATCTTGAGGCAATGTGCCCTAGTTCTAGTCTGACAACCAATGGAAACAACTTTCCTACTTCTATCTTATCTATCCCTTTCAAAATATTGTATGTTTCTATAATGTCCCCTCTTATTCTTCTGAATTCCAGAGAGTATAGTCCCAGGCGACTCAATCTCTCCTCATAGGTTAACCCCTTTCATCTCTGGAATCAACCTGGTGAACCTCCTCTGCACTGCCTCTAAAGCCAGTAAATCCTTCCTCAAGTATGGAGACCAGAACTGCATACAGCACTCCAGGTATGCCCCCCTGCTCTGGAATTCAATCCCTCTAGCAATAATGGCCAACATTCCTTTTGCCTTCTTAATAACTTATTGTACCTGCAAGCCAACTTTTTGCGATTCATGAACAAGCACTCCCAAGTCCCTCTGCACAACAGCATGCTGCAATCTTTTCACCATTTAAATAATAATCTGCTCTTCTATTATTCCTTCCAAAGTGGATGATTTCGCATTTACCAATGTGATATTCCATCTGCCAGACCTTGGCCCATTCACTTAACTGCGCTACCCTCAGTCCACTCTTCCAATTCATCAATGTATATGGTAAACTGCTGGGGGTTCAGCACTGACCCCTGCAGCACCCAACTCACCACCGACTGCCAAGTAGAGAAACACCCATTTATACCAACTCTCTGTCTTCTATTTGTTAACCAATCCACTATCCATGCCAATGCACTTCCTCTAACTCCATGCATCTGTATCTTATTTATAAGTCTCTTGTGCGGCACCTTATCAAACGCCTTCTGGAAATCCAAGTATACGACATCCATCTATTCCCCTCTATCCACTGCACTCATTATGTCCTCAAAGAACTCCAGTAAGTTTGTCAAACAGGACCTGCCCTTTCTGAATCAATGCTGCGTCTGTCTAATGGAACTCCTCCATTCTAAATGTTTTGCTATTTCTTCCTTAACGACAGCTTCTAGCATTTTCCCAACTACAGATATTAAGCTAACTGGCCTATAGTTTCCTGTCTTTTGCCTACATCCTTTTTTAAAAAGGGACATGGCATTTGCTGTCTTCCAATTCATCGGGTCCTGCCCAGAGTCTAGAGAGTTTTGGTAAATGATTACCAATGTGTCTACTCTACCAACGCGTTTCTAGGCAGATCCTGTAGCAGACATTAGATTTTATATCATTGAATCAAGCAGAGTCCACTGCCAAGAAGGCCCACCAGTGCCTTTACTTCCTGAGAAAGCTGAAGAAATTTGGCCTGTCCCCTAAAACCCTCAGTAATTTTTATAGGTGCACCGTAGAAAGCTTTCTTCTAGGGTGTATCACAACCTGGTATGGAAGTTGTCCTGTCCAAGACCAGAAGAAGCAGCAGAAGATCGCGAACATAGCCCAGCACAACACACAAACCAATCTTCCATCCTTGGACTCACTTTACACCGCACACTGTCGGAGCAGTGCTGCCAGGATAATCAAGGACAAGACCCACCCAGCCAACACACTTTTTGTCCCACTTCCTCCAGGAGAAGGCTCAGGAGCGTGAAGATTCATATGGCCAGATTTGGGAACATCTTCTTTCCAACTGTGATAAGACTGCTGAACAGGTCCTGGCCCAGATCTGGGCCGTACCTTCCAAATATCTGGACCTGACTTGCACTACCTTTCTTTCCCTTTTCCTTTTTCTAATTATAATTTATAATTGAAATTTTTATTATATTTACTTTGATTTGTACTTCAGGGAGCGTGAAGCACAGAAACAAATATCTCTATGATGATTGTACACTCTAGTATCAATTGTTTGGTGACAATAAAGTAAAGTATGTAAGTAATCTCCTCACATACATAGAAACATACCCCTTCCATGAATTGGATGGGAGTGAGGATCATTGCATTGTCCAGTTGCTGCAAGAAAGTATGTTTTCGGCTTGGTGTTCCAACACCAGCAACTAACGATGTGGCAGACTTCTGCTCAGGGTAACCTGGAGCCTTCAGGAAACCCAATCCTGCCTTCAAGAGAAGACATACTGGTTCCAGTCAACAGGTCCATGCAAGTCCTGACCCTGTCCAGTCAGGGGTGTGCTGGAATTAGGGAGAGATGATCACTAGTTCAAGAGCAAACCAAGGAGGTGCCCAAGCAGTCTGGAACTCTGGCAGCTAAGCCTAAGGGCTCCAGTTGCCAGTTCCTGTCCAAAGGGAAGGCTCCAAAATGGAGACCTTTGGAGTGTAGTCCCAGGAACACAAAGACCATTTGTCATGCCTCACTGCGGATGTCTGAGGATATGGACGAAGATTTTGATTTTGATTTGGCCTTTGTTTTCTCAAAAGATTCTTGAGAACCTATGGAGGAGACACTGTGGTCTGCCAAATCGCCCCCACTACCTAAGGAGCCTGAGAAATCATCCTTGGAGGAAGTTTCGGGCGTAACTGCTGCACCCAAGCCAGTAGAAATCCCTTCCATCTACGAGGATTTGGAAGAGATCTTCAGCAAGGAAAAGGACACAACACTTCCACAACACTGACCCTACGACTGTGCTACAGATCTACTGCCTGGTACTCACCATCTGCAGGGTTGATTATATTCACTTTCAGGGCTGGAGAGAGGTACATAAAGGAGACTCTTGCCCTGGGATTCATTCATCCCTCCACCTCTCCAGCTGGTGATGACTTCTTCATCGTACAGAGAAATGTTACCCTCTTACATTCACGAACACTGACCTCAAGATACTCCAAGGGGCAAGGGTACTCTTGAAGCTAGACTTGCGGAGTGAAGACAATATGGTTTGCATGAATGAGGATGATGAGTGGAAGACACCATTTAACACACCGACAGGGTACTATGAGTACTGGTCATGTCCTTCAGTTTTGCGAACGCACCAGCAGTTTTCCAGGCATGCTCCAGGATGCTCTCCATAAGTACGCCTTTGTTCACTTGGACAAAATCCTCACTTCCTCTAAGTCCATGGAGGAGCACGTCATTCATGACAGAGATATCCTGAAGAGGCTTCTCATCTAGTGTCTAATGTCTTCATTTCAATTATGTATCATGCCTCCATCCTAGTCTCGGGTATTCCAGCACTTCGCTGCTAACTATCCTTGTCTCGGTCTCTAGTCACAGATATGACCAAATAGCAGAAAAGAAAGGTGAAAGCTGTGGGCATAAAGAATATGTGAAGATGGGTGATGATTTGAAAATGCTCAGCTTCTTATTAGACCCAGCAAAAGCTTATAGTTTCAAATCAGGTCATGGAAGTGTCCCTATGATAACCAGTTATTAACAAATTATTATTCCTAGATTTACTGAAAAAGAAGTAGGAAAAGGGCTGTGTGCCATATAGATTGTTTATTGTCATTCTTCAGTATACAAAATTAAAGGAGTGATTGTTACTCCATATCCGATGCAGCATAAAAAAACATAAGCATAAAGAACACAATAAAAATAAAAACAATCCTATAATGAAGCATAAATAAGCAGTGTATTCACTACTTACCTCAATGGTACATATGGTATATATTTGACTGCACCTACAGCAGACATCTAAAGAAGAATAACAAGTATATGCCATTTGTCTCAAGCAATTCTGTCACGGCTTACATGGTTCTGGAGGAGAACAATGCACATCTACACTGCAAAGAGACCTACGATCAGATAGGGTGGTGATACTGCAAAATTAACTTGGACAGCCTAAGGACATAATTAGCTTAGACCAAATTTTCCAACAAGAGACAACGCACACAAAATGCTGGAGGAATTCAGCAGGCAGGCAGCACTTACGGAAAAAAGTACAGTTGATGTTTTGGCCCAAGATTCTTCAGCAAGACTAGAGTAAAAAAGCTGAGGAGTTGATTTAAAAGGTGGGAGGAGCGGAGAGAGGAACACAAGGTGATGGGTGAAACCTGAAGGGACAGGGGATGAAGTGAAGAGCTGGGAAGTTGGTTGGTGAAAGAGATGCAGGGCTGGAGAAGGAGGAGCCTGATAGAAGAGGACTGAAGGCCATGGATAAAAGTAAAGAGGGAGGAGCACCAGAGGGAGGTGGTGGGCAGGTGAGAAGATAAGGTGAGAGAAGGAAAAGGGGATGGAAAAGGGGAACAACAAGTTCCAGCAAGAGAACTGGATTTGACTATCACAGCATGGTCCAATCATATTTCAAACAGTATTATGTATGATGCACAATCAATAACTCTCCGAGACATGAGGCGAGATATTGGCTTTTAAATTGACCACCATGCTACATCCAGGAGACCGAGAGGCCGGGCTCAGGCCCCAGTCGCCTTTATAACGGGGCTGTGGGAGGAGCCACAGGAGCAGTCAGCAGGGGGGCGTGTCCAGACAGGTATATGTAGTTCACCACAATTGGTTCAATGTAATCGTGCAATTAGGTGTGGGGGTGTTGATTCACAGAATGAAATCCTAACCTAGTGAAGTCCTGGCATGAAGCTACATGACAGTGCCCTGGTAATCGAAGAGTCTTAGAGTTTGGAACTCAGTATTTAATCCTATTTTACAGAAGTCTTTGAGTTTTTCTTCCCTCCACACATAGATGCTCATGCTGCCAAGACCAACTGAAGGCAATATCAGATGTAAATAATTCTGTTGCGTCTGTGCACAACTACATATCAATTAAATAAAAGCATGCACGTGGAAGGTGGCTTTAACTAGTGTATTTACATTGTAATGAGAGAGAGAGAGAGAGAAAACAATGTGCATGCATAGCCAACAGTGCATGCACAGACAACAGATCAATACGTAGTGCTAAGATTCGGGGGGGCGGGGAGGCTGTGTCATTGCTCTAAAAGAAATAGATCCCTACATTGTCAATTCAATCCCACTCCTGAAGGCTAGTGAGCATAATATTGCTAAATTTTGATTGTGCTGATACTAGGCACAAGAAAACATAGATTACAGCAGCATTTCTAATTTAAAGGAAAGATTACTGTGGGCATTGTTAATGATTTTGTTGTTTACAACATGAAATGTAAATACCATTACCCTACAATGTCACTTTGAAAGAGAAGCAAATCTTGCCACTGTCTAGATAGACTATCAGCATTAGTGCCTTAAGACAGATCTGCCATTGCTAAGAATACTTGGAATCATAAATCAATAGCTGGTTATTTTGGTACTTGATTAACAGCCTTTAAAAATATTACAGCAATAAACAAGCTCATCTCCATTGACATACGGAAAACTTCTATAGATTTTTATACTTCTCATTTCATATATTTCTATATTCTTCACAATATATTTCTGATTTTAAGCATATATGTCAATTATGACTGACAAGATTATCTGAAAACTTTTATATTATGTGTATGATACTTGCTAGTAGAATGGGAATCAGCGACATAAGCGGGAGCACACAGTTTGAGAAAGAGTGGATGAATGAAGAGCTCTGGGGATATGTACACACAGGCTGTTGAAAGTAGTAACACAGCTAGAGAAAATGGTTCAGAACCAGAATTAGGTTTAATATTACTGTCATATTCATGAGATTTGTTATTTTCTGGCAGCATTACAGTAAAATACATAAAATACTTTGTATTACCGTAAGAAATTTATATTAAAAATTAAGTAAGTAGCGCAAAATAATGAGTGAGGTTCATGGGTTCATTATCTGCTCAGATATCTGATGGCGGAGGGGAAGACACTGTCCTAAAATACTGAGTGCGTGTCTTCAGGCTGCAGTACCTTCTCTCTGATGGTAGCAAGAAGAAAGGAGCATGTCTTGGGTGATGGGATCCTTAATGATGGATGCTGACTTTTTGAGGCATTGCCTTTTGAGGATGTCCACAGTGCTGGGAAGGCTGTGAACATGATGCAGTAGGCTGAGTTTGCAACCCTCTTCAGCTTTTTCCAATCCTGTGCAGTGGCTCTTCCATAAGACCATAACATTTATGAGCAGAAGTAGGCCATTCGGCCCATCAAGTCTGCTCTGCCATTCAATCACGGGCTGATCCACTTCATCCAGTCATCCCCACTCCCCTGATTTCACCCCATACCCTTTGATGCCCTGGCTAATCAAGACCTATCTATCTCTGCCTTAAATGCACCCAATGACTCGGCCTCCACAGCTGCTCATGGCAACAAATTCCATAGATTCACCACTCTCTGACGGAAGTAATCTCTCTGCATCTCAGTTCTAAAAGGACGACCTTCAAACCTAAAGTATCCTCTTCTCCTAGACTCCCCTACCATGGGAAATAACATTGCCATATCTAATCTGTTCAGGCCTTTTAACATTCAGAATGCTTCTATGAGATCTCCCTCATTCTCCTGAACTCCGGGGAATACAGCCCGAGAGCTGCCAGACGTTCCTCATTGTAAATTTCCTCTGAACCCTCTCCAAAGTCAGTATATCATTTCTAAAATAAGGAGCCCAAAACTGCATACAGTATAAGTGTGGTCTCACGAGTGCCTTATAGAGCCTCAGCATCACATCCCGGCTCTTGTATTCTATACCTCTAGAAATGAATGCCAACATTACACTCGCCTTCTCCACAACCGACTCAGTCTGCAGGTTAACCTTTAGGGTATCTTGCACAAGGACTCCCAAGTCTCTTTGCATCTCTGCATTTTGAATTATCTCCCCATCTAAGTAATAGTCTGCCCATTTATTTCCTCCACCAAAGTGCATGACCATACATTTTCCACCATTGTATTTCATTTGCCACTTCTTTGCCCATTCCCCTAAACTATCTAAGTCTCTCTGCAGGCTCTCTGTTTCCTCAACACTACTCGCTCCTCCACCTATCTTTGTATCATCGACAAATTTAGCCACAAATCCCTTAATACCATAATCCAAATCATTGACGTACATCGTAAAAAGCAACAGTCCCAACACCAACCACTGTGGAACTCCACTGGTAACCAGCAGCCAGCCAGAATAGGATCCCTTTATTCACACTCTCTGTTTTCTGCCAACCAGCCAATGCTCCACCCACACTAGTAACTTCCCTGTAATTCCATGGGCTCTTATCTTGCTAAGCAGCCTCATGTGTGGCACTTTGTCAAAGGCCTTGTGAAAATCCAGGTATACCACGTCTACTACATCTCCTTTGTCTACTCTGCTTGTAACTTCCTCAAAGAATTGCTGTAGATTTGTCAGGCAGGATCCTCCTTTCAGGAAACTATGTTGGCTTGTCATGTGCCTCCAGGTATGCCGTAATCTCATTCCTAGCAATCAATTCCAACAACTTCCCAACCACTGATATCAGGCTAACAGGTCTATAGTTTCCTTTCTGCTGCCTCCCACCCTTCTTAAATAGCGGAGTAACATTTGCAATTTTCCAGTCATCTGGTACAATGCCAGAATCTATCAATTCTTGAAAGATCATCGATAACGCCTCCGCAATCTCTCCAGCTATTTCCTGCAGAACCTGAGGGTGCATTCCATCAGGTCCAGGGGATTTATCCAACCTCAGACCATTAAGCTTCCTGAATACTCTCTCAGTCATAATTTTCATTGCACATACTTCACTTCCCTGACACTCTTGAATGTCCGGTATACTGTAGACGTCTTCTGTGAAGACCGTTGCAAAATACTCATTCAGTTCCTCTGCCATCTCTGCACCTTTCATTACAATATCTCCAGTGTCATTTAGTATTGGTCCTATATCTACCCTTGGCTCTCTTTTACCCTTTATATTCTCAAAAAAAAAAATCTCCTCAAACTCCTAATGAAATACAATCACTGGTGTGCCTTCTTTATAATTGCATCAATATGTTGGGCCCAAGATAGGTCTTCAGAAATGCTAACACCCAGAAGCTTGAAATTGCTCACCCTTTCCACTGCAGGTCCATTAATGATGACCGATGTATGTTCCCTCGACTTCGCCTTTTGAAAGTCCACAATCAATTCTTTGGTCTTACCGATGTTGAGTGTAAGTTTGTTGTTGCCACACCACTCAACAAGCCAATCTGTCTCACTTCTGTATGCCTCCTCCTCATTGGTTAAAACACAGTGAGAATGTAAATACATGCTGGTATTTATGCACATTTTATTCCATATCTGTACTTTAATCTCTAAGTTTATTTTTATGCAATTCTTTATTCATTATAATTGTTGAAACTTGTTTTCTGTTGCATGTTACACAATACATCACATCAAATTCCTAACATACGTAAATATATACTGCAAATAAAGTTGATACTTGATCTTTAACCTTGAGCAAGAATCATGATGAGCTTTTATAAAAAGGGTAATGAGTAGATGGAACCAAGTAGGGAAGGTAGAATGGACGTAGAGATGGTGGATGTAGATAGTAGAATTTGATAACAAAGGTGATGGGTGGAAAGAAATAAGGGAGGGTTAATGTGTGGATGGAAAGAGCTGAGGGAGGAGATAGGAGATCCAGAAGGTGTAGTGTATGGGTGATATGCAGATAAAGGGAGACTGCTACCATTGTCAGAAGGGTCAAGATCCAGGATGCACAGAATGAAGCGGTAAGGAAGCAGAAGTAATGAGAGGAACAACTTATTTTACATGAGTGTTTATGGTCTGGAATGCCCTGTAAGGGTTAATTATGGAAGAGTTTTCAAGTGCTCTAAAGAAGCTGAATATATACCTGAAAGGAAAACATTTGCAGGTTTATGGACAGAGGGTTTAGAGAATGGTCTCAGCTACATTGTTGTTATAGAGAGTTGGTATGAGTGTGATTGGCCAAATGACTTTCTTCCATGTTGTAATTATTTTGTGGCTATTCAGATTTTTGTACAACTATTATATCTGCATGTTAAATATAAATTTGTTTGTTCAATATCACGGGGAGAGAAATGATGTACAGATGTATGCAATGTTATGTTGAAATTATGAACAGGTTGACATAGGTATTCTTTCAAGTGCAACATGAGAACACTCCTTCTTATGCAATGGTACATTTTTTGAGTTGATGTATATGTCAGATGGGTGACAAAATAATCAACTGTGCTTTCATGGAGGTAATATCTATTCCACTGCCTACACAAGCACACTGAGTCATAGATAGCAAACACCTAGAGACTATGCCATCATTATACAACATAGGAAAAATATATTTGAACAAGATTTAATCGGCATAACTAGAATCAGTATGATTCCAAGGATTAACCCTTCATAATAATAATTGTTTTTAATGCAAGGATCTTTTACTTTGTAGTGATTTTGCACAGTATCAATGATTTATGATGTAAGTTAAAGATAATTGACATAGAGTACAAAAGTATTCTTTTTGCTTATTATGCCAATGTTGGATCTTTGAAAGAAGAGCTATGGTTTGCTCCATGTATTTTTATTGTAGTCTTTTAAGTTCCTTTACATCATGTACCTTTCCAACTCTTTTTTGAAATCATTTATTAAATCGCCTTCCCTTTGCTCTTTAGGTGGAATATTTCAGACCTAGCTAACTTGATGTGATACATATCTCATCATCTCTCCTCTTGATCTTCTGCTAATTAGTTTAGGTCTTTCATTATTGTCCCACTGACCAGAAGGAATAATATTTATTTCCCTGTTTTACCAAAACCTCTGAGAAGTATTATTGAGTATGTTCAGTAGTGATGTCGAATAATCACCATTTGAAATTCCAAGTATAACTATAATCTACAGGACAACCAAAGGTATAATTTTTGAAATATAGATTATAGAAATGAAGTTTGAAGGTAATTAATAAAAACAATAATTGAATCTTGGAATTCAGGGAATTGCAAAAATATAAGAGCAAAATGTAAATAGTTTATTATTGTAATATGAATCCAGAATTAAGGTAACAAATAAGGAGAAATACTGATATTCTTTGAACCTGATGTGAGGTCTTGATCTTTTGCCTTTACAGATGTTACTCAACACACAGTTTGCTTTTGCTCTGGATTACAGTATCTGCCCTTGGTGTCTCTAAAAAGAAATTATTTTTGCCCAAGGTTTGAATTGAAATAGAATCAGAATCAGAAACAGATCAGGTTTTATATCACTGACCTATTTATTTACTTATTTATTGAAGTACTGTGTGGAGTTGGCCCTCCCAGTCCTTCAGGCCTTGCCCTCAATTTAATGCTAGCCTAGTCATGGGACAACTTACAGTGACCAATTACCCTACCAACCAATACTTCTCATGTTGTGAAATTTGTTGTTTTGCACCAGCAGTACATTCCGGTACAAAATAACAAAAAACTATAAATTACAATAATATATTTAAAAATAGATTAAGTAGGCAGTACAAAGAGAGAGCAAGTAAAATTGAAGTCGTGTATATGGGTTCATTGTCCATTCAGAAATCTGACGTTAAAGGGGAAAAAGCAGTTTCTAAAGTGTTTAGTGTGTGTCTTCAGCTTCTTGTACCTCCTCCTTGAAGACAACAAAGAGTGCATGTTCTGGGTGATGGGGGTCCTTAATAATGGATGCTGCCTTTTTGAGGTATTGCCTTTTAAATATGTCTTCTTTGCTGAGGAGACTGGTGTCCATGATGGAGCTAGCTGAGCTTGGAACTTTTTGCAGCTTTTTCCAATCCTGTGCAATGACCCCTTCATACCAGAGAGTGACTCAACTGGTAGAATGCTCTCCACGCTGCCTCTATAAAAATTTGTCAGAGTCTGTCATACCAAGCCTCCTTAAACTCCTGATGAAATAAACTCCTTTGTTGTGCCTTCTTCATAATTGCATCAATATAAATCTTTAGAGATGTTGATGTTATGTTTTGTAACTCTAAAAACTAATCAGAAGAAAAAACCCAGGATCCGGGATATAATTTGTCTACTTAATTTTTCTTTAGCGAGGTGCTCTCATATGACGTGGTCGCATAATGGCATATCCCTTATATGTACTTCTTACATATAACCCATAATGTAAGCAAAGAATGCTTAATCAAACAATATATTTAAAATATTACTCAAATATTACTGAAATATTAAACACACTGCAGTTGATACCCAGGAATTTGAAACTGCTCATTTTTTCCCCTTCGGATACCTCACTGAGGACTGGTGTGTATTCTCTCAACTTCCTCTTCCTGAAGTCTCCAATCAATTTCTTGGACTTACAGATGTTGAGTGCAAGGTTGTTGTTACAATACCACTCAACCTGCTAATCTATCTCAATCCCTCTCCTCATCACTGACTGAAATTCTGCAACAATATTTGTGTCATCAGCAAATTTATAGATGGGGCTTGATTGTGCCTAGTCCCACAGTCATGGAGTTAGAGAGAATAAAGCAGTGAGCAAAGCCAGAGCTGATTGTCAATGAGCTGGAGATGTTATTTCTGCTCTGCATTGATTATAGTCTCCCTATGAGAAAATTAAGGAGCCAGTTGCAGAGGGAGGTACAGAAGCCCAAGTTTTGGAGCTTGTCGATTATAACCGATGGTATGATGGTGTTGAATGCTGAGCTGTAATCAGTAAAGAGAAGCCAGATGTAGGTATTGCTGTTATCCAGGTGATCCAAGGCCAGCTGGGGAGCCAATGTGATTGTGGAGATAAGAAAATCGCAGCAAGTCCAGGTCCTTGCTGAGGCAGGAGTTGATTACAGTCATGACCAATCTCTCAGAGTGCTTCATAACCTAATATATGAGTCCAACTGGTTAATAGTCATTGAAGCAGCTCACCCTGCTCTTCTTGGGCACTGGTATGATTGTTGCCCTTTGTGAAACAGCTGGGAACCTCCGACTACAGCAGTGAGAGATTGAAGATGGGACAGCATGGTAGCATAGTAGCTATTCCAGCACAAATGATTCAAGATCAATTCCCACTCCTCTCTGTCCTGTATTCTCCTCTTGACCATGTGTATCACCCCCAGGTGCTCTGGTTTACTCTCACATTCCAAAGAGACATAGATTAGTGGGTTAATTTGTCACATGGGTGTCATTGTGTGACATGGGCGCATTGGGAAGGCCATGCTGTATCTTTACATAAGTCAGTAAATAAAAGTCTCCAGATGAAAGGTAGGAGTGTGTTAATTTTTGGAACTCTCTTTGAATACCTTCAAAGATTAGGCTGACTGATGTGGGAAACCAGGACATCGAAAGGTGTGGAGGTTGAAAAAGGAAGGGGACTTAAGACAAAATGCCACCATGACCTTGTGAAACTGTAGAACAGGTCCATGTGCCTTGTATTTATGTATGTTCCTATATTTATTTTCTTGAGTGGGCAGATCATTTTGGAGACAAATGTGAAACAAAGTTTCTGCAGTTAGGTGTTATTTCAGATCATGACAAGGAGAGAGATAGAATCAGCAGCTGAAGAAGAGGATTCTGGTGGTCGCAGACAATGCCTTCTATATAAATAAAATAGAAGATAAAACCACTTTAATAAAAGTAATTCAGCAAATTTAATATTAACTTGCAATCTAGCATGTCATCCTGGCAAGAGCAAAAGTAGCTGTACATGATTAAATTTTAGCAACTTGTGAGAGGTTGTACTTTCCCACGGAGGAAGAAAGTGTTGTGCTAAGACCAAGGACTGTGTGACAGTGTGCTCTGTTTTTCCCCATTCTTCCAAAAAAGATGAATCATTTTTGCAGCAATGAGCACTTGTACTATTGCACTGGTAAAAAGACAAGGCCAGTCCAAAAGAGGTGCAATTTTATAGCACTCAAATCTTTTCAAGAAATTTAACTCAAGGGTTATTCTAGTTCAATTTATTCTCTTCAACAAATAACCCCATTTTCAGTTGTACCATTAATGAGTACTTTTTGATGAAAAGGAAAAATATTTTCTTTATACAGCTTGATTGTACTAGTTCGTGGAAAATTTTACATTTGTAATGGCAAAATCAATTTTCACAAAATTCAAACTTTAATTTGAATAGAACAACTTCAAGGCCAGTTTCATAACTGTATCTAAATCAGAAACTCCTCTGTAATTTATGGAATGCATTGAAATTTGCTGCCAGCAAACCCAGTGCAACATTATTATGGATACAGTCTTAAATTCAACCATTTTTCTTTTTGCTAGTTTTCTGTTTTAGATTTGGCAATGTGTTTAATGACAGTTTATTTAATATGCAGCAGATGACCTGTTTAAACTTATTTGCTGATTTTTCAGATTTGTAATGGAAAATTAGTTGTTTACACTGATATGGTGTTAACAACTCAGAGGAGTCTGTTTATGAACTGATCAGCAGAATTGGTTTCATTAGCTTTTATCATATTCTGCATTTGGAATCCAAGAACTTTGTGATATTACAGTTAATTATATAGATTCATTTCAATAAAAATCTAATTGAAACAGTATTTGCATATATGAAAATAACATGCTGAATAAGAAACATCACTTTCAGGATCAAAATACTTTTGAAGAGCAGAATAATTGCTGAAAGGGCAATGGTAATTGATGGTTACTAAAACTGGCCTCAGAGTGGCGGGCAAGTAAAATGTCTTGCATGGTTTGAGAAGTTAAGTACTGTTTTGACAAATCAAATGGAACTATGAACCTAGACCTATCAGCCACTTCTTTTCTTTTTTTCTTTTCTTTTATCCCCTCCTTAATCTATTCTATATTACAGATCAAACCTATTGTTTCTCCATTGTGCCATCATGATGGATATTTGAGGATAACATATTCATGTACTGCACAAGATCACAAAAGCATAGTTTGTATTCTTAGAGTCATAGAAAAGTACAGTGCAGGAACAGGCCCTTCAGCCCATCTGGTCCATGCTTAAACCATTTAAACTGTCTACATCCATTGACCGGCACTGGGACCATAGCCTTCCATATCCCTACTATGCATGTACCAATTGAAATCTCTTTTAAATGTTAAAATTGAGCTCACAAGGACCACTTGTGCTGGCAGTCCATTCCACACTCTCACAATGCTCTGAGTGAAGAAGTGTCCCTCATGTTCCCCTGAAGCTTCTCACTTTTCACTCTTAAGTGATGACCTCTCATTGTCATCCCATCCAATCTCAGTGAAAAAAGCCTGCTTGCATTTACCCTATCTATATCCCTTATAATTTTGTATACCCCTATCAATTCTCCTCTTAATTTTCTATGTTCCGAGAATACAGTCCTAATCTATTCAATCTTTCCTTATAACTCTGATTGTCCAGACCTAGCATCATCCTTGCAAATTTTCTCTGCACTCTTTCAATCTTACTTACATCTTTCCTGTAGGTAGGTGACCAAAACTGCACACAATACTCCAAATTAGGCCTCACCAATGTCTAATACAACATCATCATAACATTCTATTTACTTCACTCAACAAATTGGTTTATGATGGCCAATATGTCAGAAGCTTTTTTATAACCCTATTTACCTGTGAAGACACTTCCAAAAATTATGTACCTGTATTCCTAAATCCCTTTGTTCTACCACACTCCTCAGTGCCCTACTGTTCACTGTGTAAAACCTTCCCTGACTAGTCCTACTGAAGTGCAACACCTCACACTTGCAGAATTAAACTCAGTCTGGCATTTTTCAGCCTATTTTCCCTGCTGATGCAGATCATTCTGCAGGTGATGATAGCCTTCTTCTTAGACATTTCCTTGAGATCAAGATGACTTTCTTCGATTCCAGTTCTGCAGTTTAACTATTGGGCTTGGTGTGATCTTTGTACTGCAATCAGGAGAATCCTGTTAGCGGGGTATGCACAATTATGACTGGCATGAATATGGTAGAGAGCAGGACCAATTTCCTGATAGCAAAGGTGTTAAAATTAGAGTGCATAGGTGTAGGCTACAGGCCAAGCTGTTTAGTGGGGGATGGGGGAGGAAGGGATGAGGAATATATTTTTTTTACCTGGAAGGTGCTTCTAATCTGGAATGTACTGCCTGAAGAGACAATGGAAGCAAGTAATTTTGCAACAGTTAAAAGTATCGAGGCAAGCATTTGAATTGTCAAGACATCAAAGGCTATGAGCCAACGGATGGTTATTAAGATCAGTGTAGATATGGTAGGTTCATTTAGAAAGTCAGGAGGCTTTGGATCCATGGAAACTGAGCTAACTGGATCCAGAACTGCCTTTCCCATGGAAGACAGAGGGTAGTGTATTCTGCCTGGAGATCTGTGACTAGGGATTGGCTCTGGGACTCATGCCATTTGTGCATTTTTTTTTAATGACTTAGATGCGGAAGTGGAAGGGTGGGCTAGTAAGTTTATAGATGACAGGAAGGTTGATGGAGTTATGGATAGTGTAGAAGGTTATCATACAATACAACAGGACATTGACAGGATGCAGAGCTGGGCTGAGAAGTGACACACTTTAGAAGGTTGAACTTGAAGGCAAAGTACAGGGTTTATTACAAATATGAGAAGATGCAATTAACCTGTAGCAACACACACAAAATTCTGGAAAAACTCAGCAGGCTTGATAGCATTTATGGAAAAAAGAAAGCAGCCAAAACACTGCACCAGTCCTGCAGGCCTTCGTTAGAAGATTGAGTTTAAGGGTGGTGATGTAATGTTGCAGCTCTATAAAACTCTGTTTAGACCACACTTGGAGTGTTGTATCCAATCCTAGTTGCATAATTACAGGAAGGATGTGGAAGCTTTAGAGAGAATGCAGATGAGATTTACCAAGATATTATCTGAATTAGAGAACATATGAGAAAAAGCTGAGTAATGAGATGTGACTTGGTAGAGCTGTATAAGGTGATGATAATGATGATGCCAAGGTAGAGTGGACAGCCAACACCTTTTTTCCAAGGTTGCAAGAAGATATACTTTTAAGGTGCTTGGAAGAAAGTATAGGGCAGATGTCAGAGGTAGATTTTTCACACAGTGCATGGAATTCACTGGTAGAAGTGGATATATTAGGGACACTTAAGAGGCTCGTAGGTAGGCACGTGGCTAAATGAAAACTGAAGGGTTACATGGGAGGCAATGGTTATATTAATCTTGGAGTAGGTTTAAAGGCTGGCTCAACATTGAGGGCCAAAAGGCCTATAATGTGTGGTACTGTTCAATTTTCTATGCTGTATGCTGGTCTGCATGGAAGTAGTGAGCCTAAATGCCAACAATTGTCATATATTATGGCATAACTCTATTCAGTGAAAGACAAAATACAAGTAATAAGCAAAAGTTATAATGACTAACATGAAAATATAATGGCAGGAAAGAAATCTGATAGAAACAGTAATATGTCATTCACAGTTCCCTAGACCATTTTCAGTAATTTTAGTTGTATGGATCATATGTGCTCTAATTATAGTTGATCTCCATATCAATAGTGATTGTAACAATATATGAAAGAGAAATAAAATCATTGCCTAGTTGCTGTCTCAAATGAATAATCACTTATTTTTAATCAGTAAATTCAATTCCAGATTCTCTCACAAGAGAAAACAACATTGTTACACCCTGCCCATCAACACCTCTCAGGATTCTACATATTTCCATCAAGACCCCCTCCCTTGTAAATACAATTCTATCCTCCCCAACCTTTTCTCATATTCCAGGTTTTACTAGGCCTCCTGGATCCAGGACATATTCAAATACTATTGTGATGTAACAGATAGTCAGTCTTACCTTTCCTCTGGTATTCACCTATTTTGTTCATACCTGGATTAAACTAATGAGGCAAGGAACTGAGACTTTTAGGAGCAGAATTAGGCCATTTAGCCCATTGAGTCTGCTCCACCATTCCATAATGGCCAATCCCAGATCCCACTCAACCCCATAACCTTCCTTCTTGCGACAACCTTTGATGCCTTGACCAATCAGGAAACTATCAATTTTTGTTTTAAGTATACCCTTAGTCTTGGCCTCCACATTTGTCTGTGGCAGAGAATTCCACAGCTTCCAAACATTATGGCTTTAAAAAAACTCCTCCTTACCACTTTTCTAAAGGGTTGTCCCTCAATTTTGCGGCTGTGCCCTTTAGTTCTGGACACCCCCACCATAGGAAACATTCTCTCCACATCCACTTTATCTAGTCCTTTCAACATTCAGTAGGTTTCAATGAGATTTCCCCCGTATTCTTCTAATTTCTAGTAGCTGCCAAATGCTCTTCATATGTTAACCCGTTCATTCCTGGAATCATCCTTGTGGACCTCGTGATGCCTTCCATTGCCTAGCAGATGACTGACTGTTGAATTAACAGGAAAAGCTTGGATATATCATGGTATCTTGTGGCCAGGCTGTACCTGGGCAATTTCCCACTTCTTTGGTAAGTGATGGTGTTGCAATTGTTCCTTGCTTTGTCTTGAATATTCAGATTTATCTATCATGTGTACATTGAAACACAGAATGAAATGCATCATTTGTCTTAATAACCAATACTACCCAGACTTGTGGCGGTGCCAGTATGTGAGATGAAAGCATCGTCTCGCATACTGGCACTGACATAGCGTGGCTACGATGCTCGGCAGAACAACGCAGAAAACATCAAAATAGAACACAGTGACCACCAAAATAACAGCAGCAAAACAGACCCCTTTCCTCCCTCCCACAATCCTTCCCACCCATCCACATGGACAGTCCTCAAATCCAAAACAGGCCCCTAGCCACCAGTTATCAACCATTGCTTGATGACATGTACAATACAGCTGGGTATCAGAGATACCAGTCTGAGTACTGAGAAGCAGGTCAAAGTTGACCAGCCTCTGGAATTCTGTACTGAAGAGTGATGTAACTTCTTCAGTGTCTTTGTAGAACAAACATTCTAGATGCCATCATCACTGAATATAACAACATACATGGAAATTTGTCTTCATCACATTAAGATTATTTTGATTTTTACGACAAATCTATTAAGACAATTAAGAAAAATCCATGACTATTTGACAAGAAGCTGATTTGACCCATTTGTAAGGAATTGTTTGACCCAGGAAATTGTTTTGCTCTGTTTAGTGCATGCTACTTATCAGTTAAATATGCTTGCACACCTGTGATGTGGTTTTACTAATGTTCCATCTCGTATTTCTACCGCAATCATTACACCCCTGAGTGAATTAGGGTTGATCCCTTGGTATGAACGCTATGGTAGTCAGAAAACCCAATGAGCCATGAAGATACATATAATGCTACAAATACACAGATACTCAAAGCACACAGCACATGGTGGATGCCCAGTTTCCAACTGCTAAATTTGCTCTGAATCTATCTCATCTGGCACAAATGAAGTGTCAAACTATGCAGGCTGCTTGGCAAACATGAATTATTTCGCTTCCTGATAGTGAATTAACAAGTATGCTTTTCTGCAGGCTTTCTGATGTTCAAGTGTCAGGGATCAGCAGCAGGTGGAACTCTTGAAATAGATTTATCATTCTGGTATCAATATAATCAGCTTCTGTCCTCCTCCCACCCTCCACTGTCTCTCCCTCTCCCTCTGTTACATTGCACTCTCCTCATTCCATCCGTAGCTGTAGAAATCAACTTTAAAGGCTCAGAATCAGATTCAGGTATATTGTCACTGACATATGTGGTGAAATTTGTTTTGTGGCTGCGGTACAGTGCAAGACATAAGAAATTATGATATTTATCTGACAAATATACCTTATATTTAGTAAAAAGATCACAATTAATATTGCATTGTTACCTTCACAAAGTTCTTCAGATGCACCAGTTAAGGAAATGACATTTGCATGGTGGAGAATTTTCCTGCACATGCATTTCACTAACACTGGAGCATTATGGTAATTGCAACATGGGGCCCAGGTGGGCTGTCTCATTCAACAGAGAATGAAAATTTGGTGGAAGCCTCAGATTTTTAAGCCTTGGGCTGCCAAGAGAGCTACAGGTGTCAGGTGAGAAACATTATGAAAAATGTATGAAATCATAAACAAGGGAAGTCACCTTGCTTTGAAACACACAACAGATTGAAGATATCTACTCTAGGTAATTCCTGGCCTTCTTTTGGCAATGGGAATTGCTCCCCATTATCATCAAGTAATATGCAAAACTTTAAGGATTTTTAATATTTCTGAAATTATGCACTGAAGATTGATGGTAACAAGATAATGCTTTATTTTGCTTCTTAGTAATAGCTGGAAATACACACTTCTGGAGTTTGGGTCACTGACTGTATACCTTGTAGTCCAGCAAATGAAGGTTGCTGACGTTACTCAGAGGCAGCAATAAGAAATTTAACAACAGAGGAGATAGAAGTAGGAGAAGGTCATTTTGCCTTTTCATTCCTATTCTGCCATTAAGTATATCTATGGCTGATTTTTTATTGCAGTGTCAGGAAACGTAGAGGAGGCTTGACCCTAAAGTAGAGCAGTGGAGATGATTCAGCAATGAAAGATCACTTTAATAATAGTCTGCAAAGATAACAAATCATAAGAGGCCACAAAACAACAGAGAGCAGATATTAAGCACCACAGGTAACTGAAATCCAGAAGCAGCTGGCTGGTTTGATGGGCAGACAATGACTGTGGATGAAAGCTGGATTTAAATAGGCTGCAGGTGTTGATTTGCAAACGATTGTCAAGTGACTTCTATTAGCTGGGTGGAGCTAGGGAGGTGCCTGCCTTTGCAGGCATAACACCACCCCTCTCCCTACAGCCAGCAACCGGTGGCCCAAGATGATCTGGATAGTACAGTGGAACTCCTCATTGGGTAATGCATCCATGATGAAACTGAATGGGACACAATTACTCTCCTCCAGGTTGTATCCTTCCCACTGGACCAGGTACTACACACCCCATTCACAATGATATGAATCCATCCATTTGTGAACCATATACACTGGACCACCTTCCACCTTCCTAGGTTCCAGAGGTACAAGCTCAGATAGGTTGAGTGTTCATTGACAATGTTCTTGAGGCAGGACTCATGGAAGGAAGGTGTAATCCTGAGGGACAGCAGAAGCTGGAATTGGTAACTGCCTGGATTGTTGCAATGAATAATCATAAAGGGACCAATAAACTGAGGAGAGAGTTTCCTGAAGTCGATGTGCAGGGGCAGATTTCAACTGAACAGCCAAGCATGGTCCCCAGGATGGAGTAGTTTGGAGAGGCACAACCGGTGGCAGTAGACGTGTGCCATCTTTTAAGCCTTCTGCCAGTGGCAAACCAGGGCCCTGGTGAACAGAACCCCCATCGTTGGCTCCTCCGTGGAGAACGACGGAGGTTGGTAGCCATGAAGCATGTCAAAGGGTGACATACCTGTGGCAGTGGAGGTGTGTAACTTGTGGGACAGTTTGGCCCAGAGCAGTTACATCTTCCATATGGCACAGAGGTGTGATGCATCACAGAAACATCTTAACTTGCTGATTGGCTCTTTCTGACTTACTGTTAGCCTATAGATGATAGCCAGAGGACAAATTCACTGAGATATGGAGGAGGGAATGCCTGACAACTGCATATTTGCGCTGGCCGCCATGTGCTCTGAGGCACTCTAGTGGGCCCACTCCTCACTCCTATCTGGCCATCCAAGCACATGACAGAACTTTGGATTTTCCGTGACACCTGTTCGGGTGGTCCACCATGATTACAGATATGTGTCAGTTTGTCAATGCATGCCTTCAATGTACCCAGTCCAATTCCTCCAACCTGTTGTCCTTTGGCTTCTTGTGGCCCTTTGCTGGTCTCTCAGAGCCTGTGGTCCCACATTGCTAGACTTTATCACAGGCTAACCTCCTTATGATGGGGCCACAGTGATCATGAAAGTAGGGGTTGACAGATCTGGCACTCAGGGTCCCAGATCAGGGTGAGATTCTGGGAGGGATGGAATGATGGGGTGAGGGTCGAACTCTGTTTCAGCTGAGTTGAACTGATGTGACAGGGCGTCCACTTTAGTGTTCTTGGAGCTGGGTCAGTAGGAGATGATGAAGTTGAATTACTTGATGAAGAGGACGCAGTGAGCCTAATGTGGGTTTTATTGGTGGGTTTGTTTCCAGCCGCACTCTACTGTGAGAGTCCTGAGTACCATGGTGTAATTCTGTATCAAGGGCGAGCCGTTGATGCAGGTGAAGTATCTGATGCCTCCTTTCCACTTCCCAGATGGTCAAAAGCCCGGCACTTCTCAAAGGTGAAATCCTTATACGTGTTGCCAGTGGGGTTCTGATTGTCCCAGTTAGCAGCATCCCAGGCTAGAGCCCAATCCAGTTAAGAGACAGGTGTCAAAGGAAATCTTGGCTTGGTTCATAAAATACAGTGATGGCTGGAACTCGAATTATAAGATGCACTGGGACAGGAAATTGCAACATCAGGTCGGAGATCTGATAAAGTGTTCGGGTACCAGAATCCAGGGCTCCGAGAGAGGAGGTTGACTGGCACAGGGATGCTGTGTCAAGATGAAGGGTTGGCTGAGTGTGGCAAGCAGATGGTCAAAGGTGTCCTGCTGCTTCTGGATCATGTACTCATGTCAATAGACAATTTCCTTTAGTTGAGCAAACTCTGCTGGTTCAATCACTGGTTCACTCATCCTGTCAGGAAATGGAAAGGAAGCTTGACCCAGAAGTAGAACAGCGGAGATGGTTCAGCAATGAATGCACACTTTAATAACAGGTTGCAAATGAATAGAGCCACAAGGGGCTACAAAACAAGAGAGAATGGATACTAAGCACCATAGGCAACAAGGAATCTGAGGGCTAGGAGTAACGTTGGGGCTGGCTCGATCAATGAGTGAACAAGTACTCTGGATGAAAGCTAGGTTTAAATAGGTTGCAGGTGATGAGTTGGAAATGAATGGCAGGTGACTCCTGTTAGCTGGGTGAAGACTGGGAGGGATGTGCAGGCCTGATTCTCAGTGCCTCTTTCCTGCACAATCCTTGATATATTAATTCCCTTTATATTCAAAAATCCATTGATCTCTGTCTTGGAGGTTGCCTGTAACTGAACCTCATAGCCATCCAAGGCAGCAAATTCTAGAGGGTTATCATCCTCTGAGTAAATAAACTTCTTCATATCTCACTTCTCCTGCAGCCACGGCCACTGATTTTAGACAACCTAACTAAGGAAACCAACTCTGTATCAAACCTGTCAAGTCCTAGAAGAAATCCATTTGTTTCATGTGATCTACACTCATACTTCTAAACTTTAGAGAATTTAATTCCTCCTGATAGGACAAATAGCCCCAACCAAACCCATGTGAACAATTACTGCACCCAATTACAAATATACCCTTCTTTGTATGGGAGACCAGTCCTGTATATACCATTCCTAATTAATTCTATTTACTTTTAATAAGTTGTTTGTATTCTTGTAGTCAAATTCCTCAGCACGCCATTTACCAATCTAATTTCGTACTGCAACTATTAGTGTTCAATATACAAGGACACTAATAGAAACGCCTTTCAATTTGGCTCCATGTAAAAAAAATACTACGTTTCTATTGGTGAATGATCTCTGATATGGAAATATTGTATTAAATTTGCTTTGTCATCATTCACTTATCTTTCTTATTTCCATATGATACAACCCACGCGTCCTCGTATCCTTCACGATCACCAGTTTTGCATCATCAGTAATTGTGAATATATAATATGACACTTGGTCTTTGCATCCAAGTCACTGAAATAGATGATGCCTCCATTCTCAACACTAGCACCCACAAGGTTGTGTCATCAGCCTCCTTCTCTATTCCCTATACACTCTTGATTGTATGGCTAGATTCTGCATTAACTCCATCTGTGCTTGCAGATGATACACCAGTGGGTTGTATTTCAAATAATTATAAGTCAGAGTACAAGAAAGAGATAGAAAGCTTAATAGCATGGTCTCATGACTACAACTTTTTCCTCAATGTTAGCAAAACAAAAGAGCTGGTCACTGACGTCAGGAAGGAGACGGTCTTCATAAATGACGCTGAGGTTGAGAGGTTGACAGCTTCAATTTTCTAGAAGTGAACATCCCTATAGCTTGTCTTGTCAAACCACATAGATGCCATAGCCAAGAAAGCTCACCAATACCTCTATATCCTGATAAGGATAAAGAAATTTGGCATGTCCCCATCAACCCTTACCAATTTTTACCAATGAACCATAGAAAGCATCCTATATGGATACATCATGGATTGGTATGGTAACAGCTCTGACATGACTGAAAGAAAGTGCAGAGAGTTATAGACACAGATCAGTTCATCAGGGAAACCGGCCTCGCCTTAATGGACTCTCTCTATACTTCTCACTGCCCTCAGTAAAGTAGGCAGCATAATCAAAGACTCCACCCAGATAGATATTCTCTCTTCTCCCCTTTCCTATTGCTATAAAGCACAAAAACAGGTAACACCAGCTTAAGGTGTGGTGTTCTCTACACCACTCTTATAATATTATTGAATGTTTCCCAAGTGCAATAAAATGGACTCTTAAACTTGTTACAATCTTGAACCTTATTGTCTACCTGTACTGCACTTTCTGTGTAACTGTTGCACTTTATTCTGCATCCTGTTATTGTTTTGCCATTATCTACATCAATGAATCTTGAAATGAAATGATCTGCATTAACAGAGTGCAAGACAGACTTCGGGCCTCTGGCAACATGCTAACATCAGGCTCAACTTCCTGGCTTGCCAACTTCTGTCTTTGACCTTTGTGCTTTGACGACATGGATCTGCACCCTGGGGAATCTGCTGACCTGGTGTGTCACTAGCCCTCATCCCTGGGGCTTGCTATTCTGATATCCATTTACAGAGATCACTGGCCATCTACTGCAAAGCGCTCCAACCTGGATTATAGCTGATTCTTCTTTTACTGCTCTTAACCTCTAACTTCCTTCAGCCCTGTCCCCAAACCCTAACATGTCCCCTAACTAACTGTGCTGCCCCCTAAATCATTCCTGAGCCACAACTTCGAAGGGGACCAGAGCTTAGCACCATCTTGACTGGAGGGTGTGAGGTTTGGTGTTAACAGCAAAGGAAGGTGTGCTCGCATGTCTAACAATGGAATACAAAGGAGAGAGAGAGAGAGATGCTCCCCAGCACTATTACCTGTCAAAGTGGTGGATTTGGAAGCTTCAGGATATAGTAAAACAATGATGTTATCTATTTTTCATTCCAACCTCAAAGACCTGAGTTAGAGATTAATAAACTAAGGGCTAAGTTTTACTGAGGCAGCTAGAATGACAGAAGGAAATGATATGCAGACATGTTTTAAATAGCTTAATTGGAGGAAAGTGGCAAAGCCCACATTGCAAAGGGAGGAACAGATACTATACTTTGAAATTTGATGTGATGAGTCCAACAGTACTGAACTATTGTGAAGCCTGGTAATATTCCCTATTAATTCAACATATTTCTCTCCACAGTTTGGTCTAATACAGCAAGATATTTCCAGTGTTATTTTTTTTGAGATTTTTAGCAATTATTATGTTGTGTACCTTGTGTTTTGCTGTTCAAACTCATCTCACACCTCATCCAGACAACTCTTCCATAACCAACTCAACACAATCACCATTTGTGCCTTTTTGGTTTCTCTTGGTTGCCAGGCAATAATAAATGAGAACCAAAATACATACTATACTCTAGCCATTCAGTTTCCCAGGTACTGCCAAGTCCAGAAGTATCAACATTTAGGGATCATCTTTAACCAGAAACTCAAATGGACTTTATTTGGTTCCAAGAGCAGACCACAGGCTGAGTACTTCCTGGTGCTAAATAAGTCATTGACAACCTAAAACTTTTACTTCATCCACATGGCCCAAGTCAACAGTGTGATGAAATTCCTTCCACTTGCCTGAACAAGTGCAGCACCAATATCTCTCAAAAAAGCAGGGCACCATTCAAGACAAATCAAATAACTTGAATGGCATTCCTCTAGCAATTGTGCAGAGATGTTGCAGGGAGGACAATCTACGAAATGTGTAGTTACTCACCCAGCCTACTCTAACAGCATGTCCCATATATAGGACTTCTATCACGAAGAAGGGTAAGAGCAGCAGTGCAAGGAGATGCCACCACTACAGCTTGTCTTCCAAGTTAAAAACCATTCTTACTTGGTAATATATCACGATTACTGATGCACCATCAATAACTCACTCTGAGACGTAAAGGCAAGATATCGGCTTTTATTGACTGGAAGAAGGAACAAGCAGTGAGTGACCACTAAACTACATCCTGGAGACTGAGAGGCCGGGTTCAGGCCTTGATCGCCTTTATACAGGGGTCTGTGGTAGGAGCCACAGGAGCAGTCAGCAGGGGGCATGTCCAGACAGGTATATGTAGTTCACCACAATTACTGAATCGTTGCTTAGAACACTCTTCACAATAGCTTGGCGAGTGCTTTCACCAGAATGATAGCAAGGAAGCTGTTCACTTGCAGGATCTCAATAGCAAATCAGGATGGAGAGCCAATGTTAGCTTTTCCAATGATGACCAGATATCAAAAGATAAGTAAAGGAAATAAAAAATCTACTAGCATTCAGAACAATGTGGTCATTTAGCTGAAGGTTAATTAGGTAATCACATGCCTGATGAGTATCTACGGTACGGAAGGTATATAATTTGAGCTCTTTGTCATCTAGTCCTCAGCAACATTTGGTGCATTTGGCTCCTGTATCTAAGAAAAAGCAGTATGAAAAATCAATGCGCATATATCTTTATGGTTACTGGCTTCAATTGGTGTCATATTCCTTGATCTGAAAACTGCTGTAATATGGTCTTTGATCTGGCAGAGAAGATAGTTTGCTTCCCTGATTAGGCACATGCTCGTTGAGTGTCCAGCACTACAAAGATACCAGAATTTTGCAGCTTTCAAAATTGTGAGTCAGCTCAGTTCCAAGGCTGAGTTTGACATTATGTTTTTGCTGTATGCTGTCATCACATTTGGACTTAGTTCTGGGCTAAACTGTTTTGCATTCTTGGTAACAACACACACAAAATGCTGGTGGAACACAGCAGGCCAGGCAGCATCTATAGGGAGAAGCACTGTAGACGTTTCGGGCCGAGACCCTTCGTCAGGACAAAGAAACGTCGACAGTGCTTCTCCCTATAGATGCTGCCTGGCCTACTGTGTTCCACCAGCATTTTGTGTGTGTTGTTGTTTGAATTTCCAGCATCTGCAGATTTCCTCGTGTTTGCATACTTGGTTATCATTTCCATTGAAATAGCCATTCTGTCTGCCTTCTCAAATGGAAGCTTTCTCATACCTTGCAGTTTTGCTTGAATGTTTTAGTTATGTAAATAGGATATGTATCAGTCGCATTTTCAAGGGACATAAATTGTTATTCTTTGACAGTTCCTAATGGAATCTCTCAGCTTCCGGTCTCTCCTGCAGCACTTGTTACTCTTCAGCAATTTCAAAAGGTTGGTGTTAAAGCCCTCTTCTAATTTCCATTCACCTTTTGACGGTAGAGGCAGATATATTAGAGACGTTAAGAGCCCCTTAGATAGGCACATAGATGAAAGAAAAATGGAGAACTCTGTAGGAGGGAAAGGTGAGATTGATCTTAGAGTACATTAAAAGTTGGCATAATATTGTGAGCCAATGGGCCTGGACTGGGCTGTACTATATTCTGACTTAGGTATGAGGTACATTTTTCACTTCCCTCTTCTGCCTTCTCTTTACTCACTTTCATTTCAATGCACTGAATGCACAAAAGAATATTTCAAGTTATTCCTACATTGAAATTCCATGAAAGAGTCAAAAGTTAACAGTGTAGGCTGTAGATCCTTCTGCCGCCATCTCACATTGCTTCCTTCTGCATGCCAAACAGAAACTTTCCACGCCAAAACAAAATGTCCACCGCTCACTCTATACACAAAATGTCCACCACTCACTCATTTCGCTAACTGTTACTGCTCTGCAGAATATCCTGCCCACACATTTCTCACTTGATATATTTTTTTAAATCAATGCAGCCACTCAGATTCGCATCCTGCTGCCTTTGCTGCCTCTCTCTGCTGCCTACAATTCTCTCTCACCATGCCAGAGTTTTGCACGCCCACTCTTTACTCATCACCGGTGTTCTGAACAGTTGCAACACCAAGTGCTGGATTGTGACAACAGAACCTGTCTGTTCCCTCACTCCTCGGGTGGATGATCAGTATGAGAAAGGTCCAGGTAAGTCTGGGTCAGCTTGTTCTGTCTTACTAACAATCATTGTTTATCCATGTGGATACTGATACCCCATCCTTACTGCCACTGCAGTGTGCTGGGTTTGCAGATTCCTTTACTAAGCCTGCTGCTTCAGCACCTGATTTACTCAGACCAATAGTGTTACCTGAGCACTGGCTTCTTTCTAAAGAGAGATGCACACAGGGTAAGAACCGATGTTAGAAGAAAACTTAACCAAGGTAGTTACATCATACATAGTAGTGGTGATGTCATCACGCTTTGTGTCACACAGTGTGATTATGTGTACACACATGGCCAGATGTTTATACCCACTCACATAGGTATCATATATATATTGTATACTTACCGATGCGCCAAATGAGGCGCGGGCACGAACTTTACCTTTACTTCTCCATACAATTCCAATGTAGATTTAAATTGGGCAAGACTGTCTTTTGCATGAATGCTCGGAAAAATAGACTGATGTAGATGTGTGTATATATATATATCTAATGTGTGTATATGATGTATTTTACTTTATTTATAAAGTTAGATAAAATGGCGATTTCTGCAATTGCTATTATTTATTAAAGTTGACATTTCCCTTCCTCTTTTAACCACCTTTTATCATCTGTTTTTTTATTCTAATTCATCCTTCTGCTTATATGTAGGTTCACCTGGCTGAATGTAATGATTTGACTGTTTGTTTTGACCATTTGAAATGCAGCTAGATAACCTGCATGTTGTCATGAAGTCACACAAATCTATCTGTAACTGGTTTGAATTTACCCAATATTCTCAGCAAGAAAGAGTTGCCAAGCAACCCAGGAGGCTGAAACATTCTGACGTGATCACAGAGATGTGAGCATCACAGGAGAAGGATGGTGAGGGACATAAATAATGCAATAAAAGATGCAGCTTGGATTTAGTTTCCCTTTGGAAGCATCAGGAATATGAATGAAATAAAGGAGCAGGAAATGATTTAATTGCTTACACATCTTAATAACCTGGGATTATATTAAATCTGAATATACCATATTAGAAAGTAAATCTACATGACAGATTTTCTTTTACACTGGCACTAGAAAAATTGAGTACAAAATTTTACACGATCTTAAATTCCATTATTCTGTTGACATTATCACTTGAGCAAAATTCTGTCAACACTGATCTCAAAGATGTATTCAATATGAACATGGAATTAGCCATGGTATGATTTACAGTTACAGGAAATGTTATTTTCTGTTGCTATATAATCTTCTAATGCCTTTTTTTAGATTTTGAACACGCAAACATGTGGATGACTCATTATTATAAAAGAGGCAGAGAACATCTCCAAATAAAATTATTGCAGGGAGTGTAAGCTCTGTTGTGAGAAAATACTGAATGTTCAATTCATTCACTTTATCATTAAATCCAGTACTGCTATTAGCCCTATATACCATAAATTATAATGAATGACAAATTTTGTGGTACATGTTGAACAATCAGATAAAAGTTGTGTTGGTTGAGTCAAAAAATCAAAATCTGATGAACACTGCTGTGGTTGTAAGTCATACAAATGCTTCTGCCAGGAACTCCAACGAGCAACAAGCCATTTTTTCAATTAAGTTCATTTAGACTCTTGAAATCTCATGTAGCAGTTTTAAGTGAAGAATATCTTTTGAACTGAAGCTTAATCATTTGAAATGCTGAATACCTGCATAGATCTGATACATCAGTTCTGTTCCCCACAGCAATCTTGTCAAACTATAAGTGCATTGTTCTTTCTAGGGAGCTCGAGAAGGAGCCTGAGTAACCTGGGGAAAAAATAGTTTACAAGATCAGAGATCAGCCTCTGTGGAGCCATACCCAAGAAAAAAAAGTGTACTTTTAGGAGAGCTAATGTAAAGCTGAGGTGTGAAGGATGTATATGCATAAAGGAAAATAACAGTTTAAAACTCTCATGTCAAGTTACTGCAGTATGGAGACACTGAAAGTCACCTTTCCAGGAACTGTTAGATGGCAATATTTGAAATTAAGGAGGGTTTGATAAGAAACTATCTAAAGAAAGCTGAGAAAGGATCATGGCTAAATTGAATTAATTAATCTAGAAGTAAGGAAAGAGATAAAGAATGATCTGATGAATTCAGTAGCTAATTGAACAGAATAGCATTAGGCTGGCTACTTTCCAGTTACTCCAACAGTTATATTGGATCAGTCCTAATCCTATATGTGTGCTTGACCTCTTTATCGATAAAACTTTTGAAAGAAAGTAAAAATGTCTTAAATATCTGAAATTAAAAAAGCTTTTATTCAAATATTCAGAACTTAGAAAAAACGTTTCACCATACTTCATGAAAGTAATCAAACAATAGATTGGTTTTGGTGGCACTAGTGAAGATGAATAGAAGTTTGGTCAAAGAGGTTGCTTTAAGAAGTGCTTTAAAGGAGGAAAGAGATGCAGAGATGCAAAGAGGTTCAGTGAAAAGATTCCTGACGTCAAAGGTCTTGGTGCATAAACTAATTTCGCATAAAGATTTACAGAACAGTAAATATCTCAGGTTGCTGATGTACCTGAAGAGAGTGAGAGAGAGAAATAGCGAGCAGCAAAGACAGAAGAAACAATATTTTTGTTATATTTTGCAAATTGTTGTGGCTTTTTTTTACAATATGATGGTAAACCTGTTATCTTCTGTTTTTCTGGAGACTTGTAAATCTTAATCATCCACTAGTACTTGCGATAAAAGCATAAAACAGAGACAGATAGATGGAAGGTTATCATTTAAATTGATGATTGCAATTAGACAATTGAACAATCTGAAACTAATTAAGTAAATACATAAAGTGCAAGTAGACGTAGAGTACAATGAACAGAATATCCAGCAGCTGATAGAAATACAAGATCAGTGATCAGATGATGTTCATTTTTCATCATAAACAATGAATGCAGAAACATTGATAACACAGCTTGCTTTTGAGTTAGAACTAAATTATGGTGAAGATCTTGAGGCATTGATAGACGTGGTAATGGATGGGGTGAAAGATGATAGACAGTTCTTCCTTATTTTGTTTTTATTTCAGATTTCCAATATCTGTACTTTTTTATTTTTCAAGAACAGCCTTTCCTATTAGCTGATAATATACGGTTTAAGGGCACAGAGTTAAAGTTCTGTACAGGAGATGCAGGTGAATATGAGGAAGAGTCTTTTTGTACAGTGGGTAGTAATGACTTGGAACTTGATCCTATGAGGACAGTGGAAGTAGAGGTGATCAAAGTGAAAGGAATCTGCATGGGTACTGAGAGAAATAAGGATGTAGGCCTGAAAGGAAAGAATATGTCGACTAGATTGTTTTACAGCTTGCTGATCTGATCTCGATGAGCCAAGTGGCCGCTTCTGTGCTATACTCTCTATGTAAACCTATTGCTTAGCAGTTGGATTTCACCATTATTGGACACATCTTTCCCATTCTGTGAGTGGGAGAATGGAGCAGTCCGAAGTCAGATGCTTTGGCTCGAGAGACTTCAGCAAGGAGACGCAGGTGAGTAGCAGGTAAGAACAGTTAACAATTTTTTTTTGTCTAGTGGTTAACAAAAAGATACTAAATTACAACAAACTTAGTCAAATAGGAATGCAGGGTCAGGTGACATGTTGTAACTGCATGATGTGGGAGCTGGTGGATCTCATTGGAGCTCCTGTTGACCATCTCTTCAGTAAGTATTGGTTGCCTCAAATTTAATGACCTGCGATCTGAGCATCAAGCACTACCATGCAACAGGGAGGGGGAGAGTTACCTAGTCACTGTATTTCTGGAAGCAGTCACACATGTTCGATTAACTAATTCAAATTTGGTCTGTGGCGCTGGACAAGGGACTGTACTTGAGGCAGGTCGGGGAAACTTCAGCCCTTGAACTTGGCCTAAAGGTTGGAGATTGTTGCTCCCTGTGAGGATGAAAGTGGAAGCTGTAGGAAGGATGAGTAACCAAACTGTAATGCTGCGGTCCTGGGAGCCACTCAAGAGGGGGGAGAGAAGAGGAGTGTAGTTGTAATTGGGGACGGTATAGTCAGAAGAATAGATGTGGTTCTCCATGGCAAGGATTGAGAGTCCAAAGGCTGTCTTGTCTGCCTGCTATCTGGACTTAGGATATCTCAACCAACTTGCAGAAAAATGTGGAGGTGGAGGAGAAAGAACCAGTTGTCATGTTCCATGTGGGTACCTACAATGTAAGAAGAACAAGAAGTTCTGCTGAGGGAACTTGAGCTGCTAGGGACTAAATTAAAAAGCAGTAACAAAAAGGTAATAATATCAGGGTTTTTACCTCAGCCACATACAATTTGGCACAGGTTTAATGAAATCAGAAAGCTAAATGCGAGGCTCAAAGATTGGTGTGGGAAAAATGGGTTTGAGTTGGTGGGGTCGGCACCAGTATTGGGAAGGAGAGAGCTGTTCTGATGGAATAGAATCTACCTGAATCATGCTGGGACCAGATTCCTAGTGAATCACATATCTAGGGCAGTGGATATGGTTATAATCTAAATAACAGGGGTGTGTGTTCAATAACTTGGAATGTAGGATAAAGTAAAAGGGAAAGAAAGTGCAAGAGAGGATACAGAAGTCTCCAGAATTAAAAAAAAGCTGAAAAGTTTAGAAACATAAAAAAATTTAAATACAGGCAATATTAAGACAAAATTGAAAAGAAGGTGGACAGTACAGAACTGAAGGTGTTATATTTGAAGATACACAGTACATGTAATAAAGTAGATTTTTGTGTAGCACAGTTACAAATGTCAGGTATGATATTGTGAATATCACTGACGTGGTTGAGAGAAGATCACAGCTGGGAACTTAACATCCAAGGGTACACGTTTTATTGAAAGGACAGGCATGTGGGCAGATGGGATGGGTGAGTTTGTTGATAAAAAATGAAATCAATTCCTTGGAAAGAAATGATATAGGATCTGAAGATATAGAGTCTTTATAGGTAGAGTTAAGAAAGTCCAAGGCTAAAGAGACCATGATGGGAGTTATGTACAGGCCTCCAAACAGTGGCCAGAATATTGGGTACAAATTACAATGGGAGATAGAAAAGGCATGTAAAAAGGGCAATGTTACTATGGTGATGAGGGATTTCATTTTCCAGGTTTTGGAAATATCAGGTTAGTGCTGGCTTCCAAGAAAATGAATTTGGATTATTCCTACGAGATAGTTTTCTAAAGCAGCTTGGGAAAAAGCAATTCTAGATTGGGTATTGTGTAATAAACTAGACTTGAATTAGAATCAGAATCATGGGCATAAATCATGAAATTTGTTGCTTTGTGGCAGCAATGCATTGCAATATATGATAATGAAAAATACTGTAAATCACAATAAGAAATAGATATTAAAATTAAAATAAATAAGTCATACAAAAAGAACAAAAGAAAAGAAAAAAATAGTGTGGTAGTGGACACGGGTTTATTATTCATTCAGAGATCTGATGGTGGAAGAGAAGAGGCTGATCCTAAAACATTGAGTGTGGGTCTTCAGGCTCCTGACCACATCTTTGACGGTAACAATGTGAAGAGGGCATGTCCTGGGTGCTGGGGTTCCTTAATAATGGATGCCACCTTTTTGAGGCAACACCGTTTGAAGATTTTAGGTAAAGGAACCCTTAGGAGATAGTGATCACAATATGATAGAGTTCATCCTGCAGTTTGAAAGGGAGAAGCTAAAATTGGATGTTTTGGTATTAAGGTGGAGTACTGGGAACTACAGAGGCATGAGAGAAGAGCTGGCCAAAGTTGATTGGAAGGTGGAGCAGTGGTGGCTGAGGTTGCACTTAACATCAGTAAGACCAAAGAAGTGACTGTGGACTTCAGAAAGGGTAAGATGAGGGAACACACACCAGTCTTCATAGAAGGATCAGAAGTGGAAGGAGTAAGCAATTTCAAGTTTCTAGGTGTCAATATCTCTGAGGATCTACCCTGGGTCCAACATATCGATGTAGCTACAAAGAAGGGACGACAGTGTCTATGTTTCATTAAGAGTTTGAGGAGATTTGGCATGTCACAAAAACACTCAGAAGTTTCTATACATGTATCATGGGGAGCAATCTAACAGGTTGCATCACTGTCTGGTATGAGGATGGTGGGGGTTGCTACTGCACAGGACAAAAAGAAGCTGCAGAAAGTTGTGAACTTATTCAGCGCCATCATGGGCACTAGCTTCCGTAGTATACAGGACATCTTCAAGCTTCTAAAAGGCAGCGTCCATCATCAATGACCCCATCACCCAGGACATGCCCTCTTCTCATCAGGTAGGAGAGAGAGAAGCCTGAAAGCACACACTCAACAAATCAGGAACAGCATCTTCCCCACTGCCATCCAATTTCTGAATTACATTGAACTCGTGAATACCACCTCACTACTTTTTTTTTTATTTTTTAAATATTTATTTAATTTAACTATTTTATATATATATTTACTGTAATTCACAATTTTTCTCTATTATCATTTATTGCATTGCACTGCTGCTGCAAGGTCAACAAATTGCACAATATATGCCAATGATATTAAACCTGATTCTCATTCGAAGTTATTCGGAAGATGCAGGATTAGTTCATCCCAAAGATGAAGAAGTATTATGAAGGGACGATGAGGCAACCAATGCTAACAAGGGAAGTCAAAAACAGCATAAAAACAAAAGAATTGGCATACAGTATAGCAAAATGTAATGGGAAGTGAGAGGATTGGGAAGCTTTAAAACACCATCAGAAGGCAACTAAAAAGCAATAAAGGGAGAAAAGATGAAATATGAAGGTAAGCTAACCAATACTATAAAAGAGGATACTAAATTTTTTTTTCAGATATATAAAGGAAATAGAGAGGCAAGACTGGATATTAGACTGCTGGAAAATGATGCTGGAGAGGAACCAAAAATAGCTGATGAAATGTATACGTATTTTGCATCAGCCTTCATGGTGAAGGACACCAGAAGGATGCCAGAAATTTGAGTGGCAGGGGTAGAGTGATTGTGCCTGCTATTATTGAGGAGGAGGTGAGTGGGAAGCTGAAAGGTCTGAAGGTAGTCAGGTTACCTGGACCGAATAGACTACACCCCACTGTTCTGAAAGAGGTAGCTGAAGAGATTGTGGAGGCATTAGTAGTGATATTTCACGAATCACTAGTTTGTGGAATGGTTCCAGAAGACAGGAAATTTGCAAATGTCACTCCACTCTTTAAGTAGGGAGGGAGGCAAAAGGCAGAATATAGACCAGTTGGACTGATTTCAGTGATTGGTAAGATTTTAGAGTCCCTTATTAAGGAAGTGTTTTTGGAAGACTTGGAGGCATATGATAAAATAGGCTGCAGCCTGCATGGTTTCCTCAAGGGGAAATCTTGTCTGACAAATCTGTTGGAATTCTTTGAGGAAATAACAAGCAGCTTAGACAAAGGAAAGTCAAAGGATTTTGCTTACTTGGATTGGCAGAAGGCCTCTGACAAGGAGCTGCATATGAGGTTGCCAAACAAGACAAGAGCCCATTGCATTGCAGGAAAGATACTAGCATGGATAGAAGATTGGCTGACACGCAGGAGGCAAAGAGTGGGAATAAAAGGGGGCTTTTCTGTTTGAGTTCTGGCGATTAGTGGTGTTCTGCAGCAGTCTGTGTCCACAAATTTTCATGTTACATGTTAATGATCTGGATGATGGAGTTCAGGCTCCTATGTCTTATGGTTTGACATCGATTAGGGGATCATAAAAATTATAAAGTTGATATATTTTCAGTACAAGAAATTATTACTGCGAATAAGCAGGTCAGCTCAGTTAAGCTCCATGGTAACCATACAAGCTGCTATTGAGATGAAGGCCAGATGGAGGAGAAGGAGGAAAACATTGCTGGGGGAAGAAAGAATGGTGGCATCGCATTTTCCAGGTTGCTTGATACTGCATCTTCATAAGGAAAATAACAAATGTAAAACAATGAAAGAAAACATCCTTTATTGAAGTCTGTGAATCAGCAGGGACTTTCACAACAACAGATCAAAGATTATCCACTAAGTGTTTTGGGATGCAGTAATCTTCATGTACACTTCACTAGTTTCTCTTTTTAAAGTAAGTAATAAACTCAAACAACAGTCACTTTTCTGCATATGACCAACATTATCATTATTTAACTGCTTGCAGGTATGAAATGATGCAGTTACCTAATCTTTGACCACACTCAGTGGTCACTTTATTACGTACATCTGTACACCTGCTCGTTAACTTAGTTGGTGCTCGGACCAACCATCAGAATGGGGAAGAAATGTGATCTAAGTGACTTTGACTGTGGAATGATTGTTGGTTCCATTCAGGGTGGCTTGAGTGTTTTGGAAACTGCTGATCTTTTCAGATTCTCATGATCAACCATCTAAAGTTTACAGAAAATAATGTGAAAGCCAAAACGAGATCCATTGACAGGAAGTTCTGCAGGGAAAAAACACTTTGTTAATGAGAGAAGTCAGAGGAGAAAGGCCAGACTGTAGCGGTGTGCTACACGCAGCGCTAAAATTACGACACGGAGTGGGTAACTGCAGTCGAAGGAAAAAGCTTTATTCGAAATCCTCAGCCTCACTTTTAAGCCTCCCTCAACCTGCCCCCTGTGGCGCAGAGGCTCCAAAGCTCTGTGCTCGCAAACCCCCGTAGGCTATCTAATTGTGAGCCGGTTCGGATGTGCCAGGAAATGGGTCGCCACATAACCCCCCCCAGAACTGGCGATACACCCCCCAATGTCCACAGTCTGGGCCAGAACCTGCTTGGGAGGTCGGCCTCTGCGCCGAGGCGCCGGAAACTCGGCCGGTTGCGCCAGGTCCACATGGGCCGGTTTGAGGCGGTCCACCGTGAAAACCTCCTCTTTCCCCCCAACGTCCAGCACGAATGTGGACCCGTTGTTCTGGAGCACCATAAACGGCCCCTCGTATGGCCGCTGCAGCGGTGGCCGATGCCCGCCCCTTCATACAAACACAAACTTACAGTTCTGCAGGTCTTTGGGTACGCAGGTCAGGTTCCGCCCATGCTGTGAAGTGGGTATGGGGGCCAGGTTACTGAGCTTCTCGCGTAGTCTGCCCAGGACTGCTGCGGGATCTTCCTCTTGCCCCCTTGGGGCTGGTAGGAACTCCCTGGGGACGACCAGGGCCGCGCCGTATACCAACTCGGCCGACGAGGCGTGCAGGTCGTCCTTGGGCGCTGTGCGGATGCCGAATAGGACCCAGGGAAGCTCGTCCGCCCAGTTGGCTCCTCGCAGGCGGGCCATGAGGGCCGACTTCAGGTGACGGTGGAAACGCTCCACTAGCCCATTCGACTGTGGGTGGTAGGCAGTTGTGTGGTGCAGCTGAGTCCCCAAAAGGCTGGCCATAGCTGACCACAGGCTGGAGGTGAACTGGGCACCTCTGTCGGAGGTAATGTGGGCTGGTACACCAAAGCGAGATATCCAGGTGGTGATGAGGGCTCGGGCGCAAGATTTGGAGGTGGTGTCGATGAGCGGGACCGCCTCTGGCCATCTTGTGAACCGGTCCACGATAGTCAGGAGGTAACGCGCTCCGCGCGACACTGGCAGGGGGCCCACGATATTCACATGAATGTAGTCGAAACGCCGGTGGGCGGGATGGAACTGCTGCGGTGGGGCTTTGGTGTGCCGCTGCACCTTGGCCGTCTGGCAGTGCATGCAAGTTTTGGCCCATTCACTGACATGTTTGTGGAGTCCGTGCCAAACGAACCTGCTGGAAACCATTTGGACAGTTGTTCGGATGGAGGGATGCGCCAAGTTATGAATGGAGTCGAAAACACGGCGCCGCCAGGCTGTCGGGACGACGGGACGGGGCTGGCCAGTGGCGACGTCACAGAGTAGGGTCCTCTCACCCGGGCCTACGGGGAGGTCCTGGAGCTGCAAACCGGAGACCGCAAACCGACCGCCTGCTGCGCCTCTGCCAGTGCCTTAAAGTCTACCCCTTGGGAAAGGGCATGAACGTTAGGGCGAGAGAGCACATCCGCCACAACATTGTCCTTACCTGAGTCGTGCCAGACATCCGTCGTGTATTCAGAGATGTAGGACAGGTGGCGTTGCTGGCGGGACGACCAGGGGTCGGACGCTTTCGTAAACGCAAAGGTAAGCGGTGTTGTGGTCCGTGAACGCGGTGAAGGGCCGACCTTCTAGGAAGTACCTGAAATGTCGGATTGCCAGGTAGAGCGCCAACAGTTCCCGGTCAAAAGCACTGTACTTGAGCTTGGGTGGCCGCAGGTGTTTGCTGAAAAACGCCAGGGATTGCCAGCGACCTGCGATGAGCTGCTCCAGCACCCCACCGACTGCCGTGTTTGATGCGTCCACTGTGAGGGCGGTAGGGGTGTCCATTCTGGGATGTACTAGCATTGCGGCGTTCGCCAAAGCTTCCTTCGTTTGAACGAAAGCGGCGGCGGACTCCTCATCCCAGGTAATGTCCGTGCTCGGACCTGACATCAGGGCGAACAGGGGGCGCATGATTGGGGCAGCTGAAGGGAGGAAGCGGTGGTAGAAATTGACCATACCTACGAATTCCTGAAGGCCTTTGATCATGGTGGGTCGGGGGAAGTGGCGGACCGCATCTACCTTAGCGGGCAGAGGGGTTGCCCCGTCTTTAGTAATCCTGTGGCCCAGGAAGTCAATGGTATCGAGTCCGAACTGGCATTTGGCGGGGTTGATTGTAAGACCGTACTCACTCAGTAGGCGCAGAGTTGACGGAGGTGGGACAGATGCTCCTGACGACTGCTGCTGGCTATGAGGATGTCGTCCAAATAGATGAACGCGAAGTCCAGGTCCCGTCCCACCGCGTGCATTAACCGCTGGAACGTCTGTGCGGCATTCTTCAGGCCAAACGGCATGCGGAGGAACTCGGAAAGGCCGAACGGGGTGATGAGAGCCGTTTTGGGGACGTCGTCAGGATGCATCGGGATTTGATGGTACCCTCGGACGAGGTCTACCTTGGAGAAGATCCGTGCGCCGTGGAGGTTTGCTGCAAAGTCCTGAATGTGCAGCACAGGGTAGCGGTCCGGTGTGGTAGCCTCGTTCAGCCTGCGGTAGTCGCCGCACGGTCTCCAGCCTCCCGTCGCTTTGGGCACCATGTGCAGGGGGGAGGCCCAAGGGCTGTCGGACCGCCGGATGATCCCCAATTCCTCCATCCTCTGGAACTCCTCCTTCGCCAGTCGGAGCTTGTCCGGGGGAAGCCGCCGAGCGCGGGCATGGAGGGGTGGTCCCTGGGTCGGGATGTGGTGCTGTACGCCGTGTCTGGGCATGGCCGCTGTGAACTGCCAGAACCGATGGGAAATCCGCCAGGACCCTGGTGAAGTCGTTGTCGGACAGCGTGATGGAGCCGAGGTGAGGGGCTGGCAACTGGGCTGCACCCAGGGAGAACGTCTGAAAGGTCTCGGCGTGTACCAGTCTCTTCCTGGGCAGGTCGACCAGTAGGCTGTGAGCCCGCAAAAAATCTGCACCCAGAAGCGGTTGAGCTACGGCGGCCAGTGTGAAGTCCCACGTGAACTGGCTGGAGCCGAACTGTAGCTGCACCTGACGGGTGCCATAGGTCCTTACTGTGCTGCCATTCACGGCCCTCAGGGGGGGACCCGGTGCCCTGCTGCGGGTGTTGTAACTCGTCGGAGGTAAAACGCTGATCTCAGCCCCAGTATCGACCAAAAACCGGCGTCACGACCTCCTATCCCACACATACAGGAGGCTATCCCGATGGCCAGCCGCCGTAGCCATCAGCGGCGGCTGGCCCTGGCATTTCCCGGGAACTTGCAGGGCAGGCGACAACGGCGGGCTTCTGCGCCCCACCGCTGGTGGTAGAAGCACCAGTGTTCCTTGGGCCGGGGGTTGGCGGGGTCTGCGGCCGGGCCTGGACTGGTTTGCTGCTGGGAGCGTGGCTGGGAGATCTGTGCGATGGATGCCCCGCTCACCTTTTTGGCGTTCCACAGCGTCTGCCCGGGCTGCCACCTTCCGGGGGTCTCTGAAATCCGCATCGGACAGCAGCAGGCGTATGTCCTCAGGCAGCTGCTCCAGGAATGCCTGCTCAAACATGAGGCAGGGTGTGTGTCCGTCGGCCAGAGACAACATCTCATTCATTAAAGCCGATGGAGGTCTGTCGCGCAAGCCATCCAGGTGCAGTAAACGGGCAGCCCGCTCGCGCCGTGAGAGTCCGAAAGTCCTGAGGAGCAGGGCTTTGAATTCCGTGTACTTGCCATCTGCCAGGGGCGACTGTACGAACTCCGCAACCTGGGCCGCTGTGTCCTGGTCGAGGGAGCTCACCACGTAGTAGTAGCGGGTGTCGTCTGAGGTGATCTGGCGAACGTGGAATTGGGCTTCGGCTTGCTGGAACCATAGGTTCGGTCGCTGTGTCCAGAAACCTGGCAGTTTCAACGAAACCGCATGAACAGAGGCGGTGTCGGTCATTTCTGGTCCAAAAATCTTTTGGACTGTCAGGGTCACCAAATTGTAGCGGTGTGCTACACGCAGCGCTAAAATTACAACACGGAGTCGGTAACTGCAGTCGAAGGAAAAAACTTTATTCAAAATCCTCAGCCTCACTTTTAAGCCTCCCTCAACCTGCCCCCCATGGCGCAGAGGCTCCAAAGCTCTGTGCTCGCAAACCCCCGAAGTCTATCTAATTGTGAGCCGGTTCGGATGTGCCAGGAAATGGGTCGCCACAAGACTGTTTAAAGCTGATGGGTAGGGAACAGTAAATTAAATAATCACACGTTACAACAGTGGTGTGCAGAAGAGCATCTCTAAATGCTTAACACATTGAACCTTGAAGAGGATGGGCTACAGCAGCAGAAGACCACAAACACACACTCAGTGGCCACTTTATTAGGACAGTAAGTACCTAATAGAGTGGCCACAGAGTGTATAAACGTAACCAGACATAACGTCATTTTGCTACTCGGTCTTTTCAACAAGCTAACCAAATAAGGCTGTCGGCTGAAGCCACTCATGATGGGCTGTCCTTAGCTCACACCTGGTCCAACTCATTTATTGACAAAGCTATTTACTGTTGTTGTAGTTTGTTCTTCAACCTCATGATGTCATGAAGGATCTGTTGTAGACACTGCCTACTCACATTTCTTGCTGCCTTCAAAGAGCATTATTTGCTTCACTTAATGAGCCACAGTGAAGTGAACATGTGCCCAACCCTTTCAGGCAGACACACCAACTGTCAACACTGCAAATCTTCGACTTTTAAAGAACGCTAGTATTCTTGTCTTTATGACAGGTAAGTTCTTTGCAGATAACGCCAAATTTCATTGCAAATATATTCCTTCTCCTTCATAATGATTTCTTAGCTTTCTATCTCCTTAGCACACAAACCTTGCATATGCTGATGAAACTATTGATTTAACTCTCCCTGGAAGCTCAGCTGCTCATTTTTTCTTTAGAACAAGCCTTGCAATCCTCTTTTGATGGATTGTCATCAAATCCCTTCCACAATTTTTCCAGTGCATTATTCCCTATACCTCATTTCCCTCAACATCCCTCAATAGAGGCAGCTGCCTTTATTTGTTGGACAATCATCCCAATTTAAACTTTCTTCCACTGTTGCAGGAAGTGGAATGTCAGCGACTGATCACATAATTACTTCATTAGATCTGCAGGCTGTGACTGATCTGTCAATGTTTGAGATCTGCAGGTATCTTAGCACCTCTCAAGCCCAGTGCAGTTCATCAGTTATACATCAGTTCACCCTGATGTATAAGTGTGGTAAGATATCTTTACTAATTCAGATTTATTTCTCTCATGTACACCGATATATACGAAATGCAATACCTTCTCTGCCTCTGCAAGGGTTCCCAATACCAGTTTGTTCTGCATGTGGTTGAGGGATTTCTAATGCATTTCCTGGCCTAAAGATCCAGTCTGCTTCCATTTGCAACAGTGCAAATGAACTCCAGGTTTGGAGTCACAGCCTGCAGCTCCAGCAGAATAGTCATCGAAAGTAAGCAATGGATGGCTATCAATATATGTACTTATTGTTACTTTGTGATCAAAGTGATGGCTTAAATGTACTTTCTCATTCTCTTTTGCTATTCAATAGATGCCTTTCAGCTTTCCGCTTTCCATGTTGTCAGGTTCAATTTTGTGTCTAGTATTCCAGCAGGACTGTTTCATTTTCTTACTTCTTTGTGTCTTCATGAGCAGTCTCTGGCCCCTCCCACTGCTCCTTTTCTAAAACATTTCTGAAAGTATCGTCTGACCAAAATTTTGGTCACTTGCCTTAATCGCCCCTGCCTTAGCTTGGGGTTAGTTTTCGTTATTGTCACATTACATTCCTGAGAAACACTTTGCAATTTTTCATATTATTATGAAAGATATAATATTTTAGTTGTTATGTTTTTTCTGGCTGCAACAAAAGAACCAAAATGAATTATGTATTTGCAGAGAGACGATAAATCTGTGAACATGATTCCAGCTAAAATCTCTTCCAGAGGGGAAAATATCAAGGCTGCTAATTTACAGATGTGCTGCAAATAAATTATAAATCTATTTCCATAAATCAGCACACTCCTAATGAATTACCTGTAATGTGTCCTTAAAGAGAGTATTCTCTAATTATAAGCAGACCCAGAAGACATCATTAATACTAACCTTCTGCATTTTCGATCAAAACCCTTGGTCTTCTCCCAGTTCTCACCAGGTTTATTTAATGGAGGTCTGGTGTGAAGCCAGCAGCTGCCCATTTCTGACTTTCTGTGACAAAGTGGGTAAAGAGGGCAGTGGAGAGGGACAGCCAATAGTTGATGGCATATAGAACTCATATTTCAGGAGTGGTGATTGTGTTCTGTATCTCTGATTTGTTTAAAAACGAGCATACTCACATTAATGGGTGGAACTTTCGATAGAACTCTTTTTAAAACCAGATCACATTAAACTTAAGTTTCTGGAGGTCAATCCTATATCTCAAGTATTAAAATGTTTGGTAATTTTGTTGCAAAACCTGATATAATTCTATTTCAATGATTCCTCTGGGTACTGAGCCAACCTCACTGGCTATTCATAAAGCAACTCTTTAGATCCAGAAATAATATAAATTGTGTGCCACAAGTTTTTCTAAGACCAACAATCTGCCATTCAAAGCAGAATCATTTTCCTTTTCAAATGCATAAAGAGTTTAAGATGCATGTCATGTTTCCATAGTTTCAGAAACACTGCAGAGATCTCATGAAGATTTTGCACAGTCTGCAAAGTGGTGGTAACACAAAAAATGCTCTGACAATGCGAGAAAGGAAAGCTGAAGATAAAAACAAAATTGGAAATGTGTGTATAATAAAGACATTTTTTCTTCATATCTTTGCACAAACTCAGAATTTGACCTGTTTCTTTCTGTTTTATAATTGACACAAGTTCTTGGATTAAAACTGATTAGCTGTCACATCAGTCACCATGGTAATACAGACTTTAAAAAAAGTTGACCAGAGTGCGAGTGGTGTTCAACTAGATGCCTTGTTTGACTGTCAAATGTTATATCCACTATTTATCAGATCATTAAAGAATTTTCACTTGTAAACATGTTTGACTGTATTATATGGCTTTGCTAAAGTGGAAGACAGAATAATGACAGAAAATGGCTGATATTGGTACAATAATGATATTACCATAAGTGCAGCTATTAGCAATGACTCTGAACCAAATGAAAAATGGAATTTGTGTCTTTACTAGCTTCATATATTCAAATACTTAGGTGAACTCAGCCATCAACTATGTAATGCAAAATGGTTCATCACGTTTTTTGTAATGCAAAGCTACATCATATGTGCATATGTCAAGAAATCTGAGTTGAAAAAAGAACTTTATGGTTACTTATCTGCCTTTTTACATAAATTCCGTGAGAGTGAATCTTATTTCATATCTAAAATTTCTGGAGTAACACTTACAAAATGCTGGAGGAGCTTAGCAGGTCAGGCACATCAATGGAAAAGAATAAATCGTTGATGCACTAGGCCGAGATCTTTCACCAGGACTGGAAAGGAAGGTGGACACAAGCCAGTGTAAAAGGTGAGGGGAGTGGATGAAGAACAAGCCAGCAGATGATAGCTGAGGCCAGATGAGAGGGAAGGTGGGTGAGTGGAGAAGGGGGATGAAAAAGCTGCGAGGGGATTGCTTTATCAAGAACCTTTGCTGTTTGCTGCAAAAGGAAAAAATCTTTGGTGGGGGCTACCTATTTCAATTCACCTTCCCTTTCCTACTTTGATATGTCAGTCCATGAACTCCACTAATATCATGATGAGGCCACGCTCAAATTGGAGGAGCAACACCTCATATTCCATGTACATAGTCTATAACCTGATGACATGACCATCGATTTCTCTAACTTCAGGTAATTTCCCCTCCTTTTCTCATTTGTCATACTGGTTACCTTATCAGCCCTTCTTTTCTCTACACCTGGTCACCACCTCCATCTGGTTCCCCTCTTCCTTCTTTTTCCTCTACTGTCCACTGTCCCCTCTAATTAAATTCTTTCTTCTTATGCTCTTTATCTCTTCCACCTATCCACTCTCAGCTTTTTGTTTTATTCCCCTCTCTCACCCATCAATATTTAAGACAGAGTTGGATAGATCTTTCCATAATAGGGGAATTAAGGGTTATGGGGAAAAGGCAGGCAGGTGGAGATGAGTTTATGGCCAGATCAGCCATAATCTTATTGAATGGCAGAGCAGGCTCAATGGGCCAGATGTCCTACTCCTGCTCCTATTTCTTATGTTCTTATCCATCTTCCCCCTCACCTGGTTTCACCTATCAACGACTAGCTTGTACTCCTTCCCCTCTCCCCACCATTCTATTTTGGCTTCTCCCTCCTTTCCTTTCCACTCCTGAGAGGACCATAAGACCATAAGATATAGGAGCAGAATTAGGCCATTTGGCCAAACAAGTCTGCTCCTCTCAGCTGCAATCACCTACCTTTCCCCCGTATCCCTTCATACCCTGACTAATCAAGAATCTATCAACCTCTGCCTTAAGTATACATAAAGATTCGGTCACTGACTTGACTTAAAGACTGATGAAAGGATTTGGCCTGAAATGTTGACTGTTTATTCCCCTCCATACATGCTGCCTGATCTCCTGAGTCTGTTACTTTGTATGTTGCTCAAGATTTCCAGCATCTGCTGATCTCTGGTGTTTCTCTAATTTCTGGGTAGTGATTTGTGGATTCTGTAAGGATGAATTTCCTTTACTTGAATGACCATAAAGTGTGGCAAAGTTTTGCTGTACCATTGATCCAAAATAACTAAAAATGATAAATATTAATATAATATAATTTTTCCTTAAGTAGTAAAGATCTTGTGCTTTTAATTATTTAAAGGTTAAAAACTGATGATGTCAAATACAGAAATGACATTTATATAATTGTGGTTTCAGTCATTTTGCCATGTTTGCTTCATCGTTCTACAATCTAAAATGGGAGCCTGCATTTGTACTGTATGATCTGTATTATGGGTATAAAACATAACTAGATACATCACAAAAGTTAATATAAGCAGACAAAATTTGAACAAACTGCTTCAAAAAGGAGATGGGGCCCTCAGAAATCTATGTCAAATGTGCACCTGTATAAAACTTGTATGATGAATTAATTGTACAGAAAGTGCAAAGGAACTTAACCTTCAGTTATTTGTATTGTTCCTTCATTTCAAAGACTCGAAAATTAAAAAAAAAGTTAGTGTTGAAGGTTTAACAGTAAATATTGGTTACAAATCATTGGTTTCTTCAGTGAGTGCCATGCAAATGAAAATCCACATAACCTGTAATAACTCAGACTTTTAATGACTTTTGTGTCAAATCCATATCAGCTGGGAAATTTGACCAGACACTTCCCAACTTGAGCTCACATGACACTGAAAAGATTTGTGAAGCTGGAGCATGAGATAATGCCATTCACCATATAATGGTGCTTTGAGCATTTATAAAAAATTGTTATGGGGCTTTATCATGGGCCAATCATGAATGATGAAGCTCTGACTACTGTAGCTATCACCCTCACACCAACTCATACATCCCAATTGTCCGATACTCCAAAGTGCACCAAAACAGAAAACCCTGATCACTCACTTATCTGCTGCCCATCATCTGTGCCCCTAGTTAATCCTGTGAGTCTATTCACCATCTCGGCACACATTATGCCTCCAATCCCAAGCTCCAAGTGTGATCCCACCTTCATCAATATACCTGTAGCTTGCTTTCAACATTCTTCCAAATGTGCCACTGATTTTCATCTCACCACATCATATGCAGTATACATATTGCCTGCTAGATTTTCAGTCAGCTTCTGACTTTGGCCTCAAGAGAGGAGACCAAATAATACAATATTAACTTCAAAATAATGTGACGCAGAGTAATTTGCTAAAGACTTGTCCACAAGTGAATTTTGACCTGTAGAGACAACACTGCACTTAAGCCAGACTTGGGTACACTGGAATCTCCAGGCAGAAATATATTTGGAAAGTTGTACTTTTTTGCCAAAATTCATTGAAAAATGCTGAATGGCGATTGGATAGATGACAGGTGGGGCATGTATTTTACCTTCTTGATCACAGGTTCATTACATCTGAGATTGTATGCAGTAAATTTATAATTATCAGAATCCCTCCAAACATTGCAGTCCTTACACCCGACTGCTACTTGATTCTTAGTGAGAATCTGAATGCAAACATTACTGGATTTTTTTTTACATGAGAAATTAATATTATGCTTAATGTTAATTAATATTGTTAAATTCATATTCAGAATATGGTCATCACTGATCATGCTATCATTTATTGCCTATTCTAAGTGACCTTGAGAAGGAAATGGTAAGCCAATAGTTAATGTTCTTCCACAGTGCTACTGTAAAAGGACAATAGGGAAGATTTAGACCCACTGAAGATGAATGAGTTTCAATAGATTTTCAAGTCAGGATGGTGTGTATAAGGGGACCTACAGTAGGTGCTATTCACACACACACCTGCTGCCCTTAATCTTCTTGGTCCCAGAGGTAGCAGGTATGCAAAGTGTAGTCAGAATGACCTCAGTGAGTAACTGCAATGTGTTTTGTACACGATGCACACTGATCACTCTATGCCACTGTGCTGGGTAGCTGATGGGATACAAATCAATAAGTGTGCTTTGCCTGCGATGGTTTTGATCTTCTTGAGAATTAATGGAACTGCATTCATCCAGGAAATTGGAAAGTATTCCATAACAGACAGACAGACAGACAGACAGACATACTTTATTGATCCCGAGGGAAATTGGGTTTCGTTACAGCTGCACCAACCAAGAATAGTGAAGAAATAGAGCAATATAAAACCATAAATAATTAAATATTAAGTTAATTATGTCAAGTGGAAATAAGTCCAGGACCAGCCTATTGGCACAGGGTGTCTGACTCTCCGAGGGAGGAGTTGTAAAGTTTGATGGCCACAGGTAGGAATGACTTCCTATGATGCTCAGTGTTACATCCCGGTGGAATGAGTCTCTGGCTGAATGTACTCCTGTGCCTAACCAGTACATTATGGAGTGAATGGGAGTCATTGTCCAAGATGGCATGCAATTAGGACAGCATTCTCTTTTCAGACACCACTGTCAGAGAGTCCCGTTCCACCCCCACAACATCACTGGCCTTACGAATAAGTTTGTTGATTCTATTGGTGTCTGCTACCCTCAGCCTGCTGCCCCAGTACACAACAGCAAACATGATAGCACTGGCCACCACAGCCTCGTAGAACATCCTCAGCATCGTCCGGCAGATGGTAAAGGACCTCAGTCTCCTCAGGAAATAGAGACGGCTCTGACCCTTCTTGTAGACAGACTCAGTGTTCTTTGACCAGTCCAGTTTATTGTCAATTCGTATCCCCCAGGTATTTGTAATCCTCCACCATGTCCACACTGGCCCCTTGTATGGAAACAGGGGTCACTGGTGCTTTAGCCCTCCTCAGGTCCACCACCAGCTCCCTAGTCTTTTTCAAATTAAGCTGTAGATGATTCTGCTCGCACCATGTGACAAAGTTTCCCACCATCGCCCTCTACTCAACCTCATCTCCCTTGGTGATGCATCCAACTATGGCAGAGCTGATGTGCAGCTTGTAGATAATAGACAGACTGTGTCGTATCAAAAGAAGAGGAGCTCACCTCCAAATACCCAGCTCTGATCTGTTCTTGCAGCAACGTGAGGAATTGAGAGTTACAGGGAACTGACACAGAAGAGGGATTGAGGCCAGTATAGAATAGTCATGATCACATTGAATGGCAGGGCAGGCTTGGGAGGCCAGGTGACCTATTCCTGTGCTTATTTTTCTTGTACTTTGCGTTTTTAAAACTGATCAAGTTGATCTTAAGTTTAATGGCAGCAGACAAGTTATTGATAGTGGAGAACTGAATTGCAAAGGTAGGTCGTTGTACCCTCTCTTTTTGGAGATGGCTGTTGGCACTTGTGTGCGTCACATATAATTCCATTATCAGCACATGCTTGAATATTCTGCTAGTCTTGACACATGCAGAAAGGGCTGCTTCATGTTCAGAGGAATTGGAAATGGAATGGAATATTCTGCAATGATCCCTTAACATCCCAACTTCTGAGTTTATGCTGGCAGGAAGGTTAATGACAAAGCAGCTGAAGATGGCTGAGCCTAGGACAGTGCCTTAGAAGACATCTACAATGAAGACCTGCAGCTGGGAGAACTGACCATCAGCAAGCACGAATGCTTTGCTTTGATTTGTATGGGCTATGTTTCTGACCAATGGAGTTTTTTTCCATTTGACTTCCGTTTTACCAGGGCATCTCAATGACACTTTTTTGTCAAATGCTGCCTTGAAGTCATGGACATTCACTGTCACTGCTGGAAATCTGTTAATAATTTTGGTATGTCTATCTTTGGGTATATCTATCATAAGACATTATCAGGTTTTATGTTGTATTTATTTGGGTTGTTGTGGAGTGAACAGAAAAAGACAAGAACTTTAAATGATTGGATAGGGAGTAACAGGATGGTCATGACCTTTGGGAGTGGAGTTTCTTAATTGCTGAGATGACGAAGCTCTCCTGTTACTCCCAGCACCACATTTTGGTCAAATATATAAAGCTTACCTTGTAGGCCAGACTGTTCACAATTTAATTTTTCTTGGTGGAGCACCAGTCTTGAAATGAAGGATTGAAACAGGCATGAAGTATTTCATAGCAACTTCATGAACATGTGAAAAGAGGTCATTTTTGGGCTTGGGTCATTCATATACTTACCAATAGATCACCAATATTGCATGGAAAATATTTAGGCCAGAAATACATTCACTTTTACTGTGAGAACTCTAAAAAGGGTTTAAAGGATAGGTTCATATCCTTAAAGGAGTCAGGGAGTTATTGAATTTATATACTGTTCAGCCAATATTATTACCATGATTATCGTGGAGCATGAACTGCTAAATTACTCTTCACCACAGACCTTATAAATAGTCTTTTTGCGACCATGATTCTGCTACTGTAATTTTTATTGTGAAGTATTTTTTATTAAGAAAACGAGTACACAGTAGCATTGTATCTGTTAGCTGCAATGGCATAGAAAGGAAGGGTTTATAAGTTGGGATGGAAGTAATATAAATGACTGTCAATGCACAAAAAGGCTGATATATTCATTTTGCAGAAACAAATATAAGTTATTGAACAGAAATGGGAAAAGCCGTACGACTTGATATATGAATCTCTGGCTTGCTATGAAAGAAATAGTTATTAAGGCAATTCAGGTGGGAGACAATGGCAACCTTTATCAAATCTTCCATTAAGTCATGATGGATTTTCAAGCAAAGAGCAGTAATAACAAGGTAGTTGAATCATAAGTAGCACTTGAAAGGAAAAATGTTACTGTTGAACATTGTCTGCAAAGGTTGAGAGCTACTGCCAAGCACTACGTAAAATTTGTGGGGGTGGCAGCCATTTTAAAATATCATTAGAGGGATATAGCAAAGGGAGTCCATGGAACAGGATGTTAAGGGTTTCATCGTGAGGATTGACTGGTTATTACACCCGACTAATAAAAGTATACCAATAGTCTTATTTGCTGGTGGAAGGTTTGTAAGTTTAGAGCAGCAAATGTGTTACTAATTGACTGGGCAGCACAGACTTAGATACTGTTGAACTTCTGGAAATGCACTCATTGAGGCACATGAATGATATTGCAACAAATTCCTGGCTTGTGCTAGTAGATGAGAGGAAGACTTTGGTGAGCAAGAAAGTCAGTTCTGTAGCCATAGTTCTTTTTAATGTGATTAGAGCACCCAAGCTTCTGATCACTGATGAACTCAAGGCATATAATTTGACAATAGCAATGCCAATGAAAATCAAGTGCAGGTAGGTGGAGGCAGCCATTACCTGGGATGTGTATGTGAGACTGATGTTAATTGCCACTTATCTGCTCATGCCTAAATGCCGTGTAGGCAAGAGCTGGCTCATTATCTAAGGACTGGGAATGAAACTGAACACTCTTCACCTATTAGCCAATATCCCCAAGACTGACATGATTTTGAGTAGAATATTGATGAAACTACAAAAGGTTATAAATGCCTACAGCTTGAAATAATTTCATTTAATAACCACAGTCATCTTCCTTTTTGCAAGGCTTGACCAGGCAGTGGAGAAGTTTACCTCCAATTCTCACTGACTTCTAGAAGTTACATTTCATATCACTTTGATATCAAATGGAATTGCTTTCTCTTCTCCTTTCAAATTCACCTCTTATGAGGACTACAACTGTTAAGAGGTCTGGAACTAAGTGACTGTGACGCATCCCAAACTGTGTGTATGTCAGGTCATTAATGGTAAACACTGCTGAAAGCATAGCTGATCACTCCTTCCATCAATTTGCAAATGGCTGATACTCAACTGATGTGGTAAACGGAGGTTAGCATTTGTCCAGTTTTTAAGAAGCAGGATTAACTTGAAATTTGACTGTATTGTTGGATAAATGCCATGTTGTAACTATATTAGAACAACTTGTCAAGTTCTGGTGCAGATGTCCTGGCCATAGACTTTGCTGGATCTATTGCTTTGAACCATTTATTGATAGTAAGTGCAGAGAAGAGCATTGGATGAATACAGTCTTCTGTGATAAAATGGATAATTCACTTAGCACCATTAGGGAAATGCTCCATTATGGGTGCTGGTGGGGAACTGGCAGCATCATGCATCCATAAATGATAATCACCAAGTACATCAAGGATGCACAAAAATGTGTTTAATGTGCCTCTCATTTCCTAAAGTGCTTCAAAACCAAATAAATACTATCAAAGCATGGACCTCACTGTATTATTGGAAACAAATTACCAACTAATTTTGGTAGAACAATATTTCACAGATATGAGTGATTATAATAGTGAAATGAACTGTTCTAGGTGGTCTCAAGTGAGACATAAATATTGCTAAAGATCTGTGGAGAACTTCCTAGAGTTCAATTAAACAGTGTCAGGGGAGTTCATAAGGGAACTTGAAAGGGCAAATGGGTTCTTGGTTATAATACCATTCCAGTATTTCACTACTCTCCCTGTAGGGTATTGGAGCTTCAGCTTTGATGATCTATCTATGTCCCTAGAGCTTGAACTTCTACCCATCAGAATCAAGTTTAGAGAGCGATCATTGGCCTAAGGCCAATACTTGAATGAGCTTTAAAGATTCAAACACTCCATTGCTCCGTTTCTGTTTTCAATTGAAATTGCATTGCCAATAACTTTTTGAAATAATTAACAAGGCTGATGATGATGTTTTTATTTCAGGTATAATTCTGTTCTGTCTGTGCACAACCACATATATATTAAATAAAAGCAGGCATGTAAGGATGGCTTTAACTGGTCTATTCACACTGCAACGAGAGAGAGAGTACAATGCACATGTGTAGACAACAGATCAATATGTAGTGCTGAGGGGGGAGGGGCTCTAGAAGAAATAGATCCATACATTACATCTCCTCCCCTTTAGATTAATGCCACGTAAACTACATATGTACAAAACATTCTATTCCCTTTAATAAACCTATATTACAAATAAACATGCTTTCACAATAACAGTTCATAACTAAATTCACAGTTCTGCGGTTCAGTCTTTTGGGTGGTGCTCTGTTTCTTTTAGGATAATGCCTTTGGACGGGTGGAGTGGCATCAAATTTTGTAGGTGTCTTGTCTAAGACAACGTTCTCAGTTTCTGAGAACTGTCAGTGATATCATCACTGAGAGGTAAGTCCAGTGACCGTAATGCATACATCTTGTATGCATTACGATGCATACGGACGATGCTGAGGATGTTCTATGAGTCTGTGGTGGCCAGTGCTATCATGTTTGCTGTTGTGTGCTGGGGCAGCAGGCTGAGGGTAGTGGACACCAACAGAATCAACAGACTCATTCATAAGGCCAGTGATGTTGTGTGGGTGGAACTGGACTCTCTGACGGTGGTGTCTGAAAAGAGGATGCTGTCCATGTTGCATGCCATCTTGGACAATGACTCCCATTCACTCCATAATGTACTGGTTAGGCACAGGAGTACATTCAGCCAGAGACTCATTCCACCGGGATGTAACACTGAGCAACATAGGAAGTCATTCCTACCTGTGGCCATCAAACTTTACAACTCCTCCCTCGGAGAGTCAGACACCCTGTGCCAATAGGCTGGTCCTGGACTTATTTCCACTTGACATAATTAACTTAATATTTAATTATTTATGGTTTTATATTGCTCTATTTCTTCACTATTCTTGGTTGGTGCGGCTGTAACGAAACCCAATTTCCCTCGGGATAAATAAAATATGTCTGTCTGTCTGTCTGTCTGGATACAATTGACTCAGGTGCATTCCTGGGTTGGGCATCCTTTATCTGGTCTACATGACGTCTCCTTGTCTGATCTCCAACATGCACTGTGTACATTAGTGGTCCAGTTCTTGTAGATATCCTACCACGTGTCCACTGTCTTCTCAGTAATCATGTGCTAGGGATTCCTGTCCAATCTTGAAGCTCCTTGCTGCTTCATTTAGCAACTGGCTGAACTGTTTATTCTGTACTTCCCTCCAGAGGTCTGGTTTCAGGAGGTCTATGCGAGTTGACAGATTCCTGCTCATGAACAGCATTGCAGGTATTTGATTTGTCATCACATGGACAGAGTAACGATACGCAAAAAAGGAAGTTGCCCTCCTTGTCCATCACTTTAATGGACTTCTTGAAGGTTTGGACAAACCTTTCAGCTAACCCATTCACTGCTGGGTGGTGAGGAGCTGACTTGAAATGTCTGATGCCATTTTTCTTCATGAACAGTCAGAATTCTTCTGACATGTACTTGTGGTCCTTTGTCACATACATTTTGTTCTGTTAAGCTGTTTCTGGTGAAGATTGTCCTCAGAGCAGAAATAGTCTTTGTTGACGTGGTTGACTTCATTGTATAATTTCCAGCCACTTTGAATGAACATCCAAAGTAATCAGGAACGTGGAGTCCATGTATGGCCCAGCAAAGGCAATATGTACTCTTTGCCATGGTGATAGCAGCCACTCCCACAGGTGTAACAGTGACTGTGGGGCTGCGTTTTGAACTTCTTGGCATTTCGAACAATTTTTGGCCAAGTCTTCAATCTCTTTATCTATTCCCAGCCTCCACACGTAGCTCCAGGTGAGACTCTTCATCTTGACTGTACCCAGGTGTCCTTCATGCAGACTCTCTAACACTCCATTGGGCACTTTAGAGGAACCACAACATGAGATCCACATATTAGCGCTCTTTGACATACCAACAGATGGCCTCATCTTGCTGAGATCTTTGGAAACATAGGGTTACCATGAGCTGGCCATCCTTGCACGGTGATTTCACAGACTTTTAACAGCATTGGGTCACTCTTTGTTTCCCTTTGTATTTTGGAATTTTTTACTGGCAACGGGTCCTCCAGTGCAGTGTGGAACAGTTCTTCTGGGTCACAGTATGAAGACTTTTCTTCTTCAGTTCCTAATAGTGGAAGGCATGACAAGCCATTAGCATTGCTGTGTTGTTTGGTACCCTTGAACTCTATGTTATGAGAGTGGGCTCCTAGGAATATTGCCCAACGTTGTAACTGGCCAGCAATCATCACTGGAATTTCCTTCCTGGGACTGAAAATGGACACAAGGGATCTGTGATCTGTCACTTGCTTAAACTTCTGTTAATAGAGGTAGTGGTGTAACCTCCTCATACTAGACTAAGGGACTCTCGGTCAATCTGGTCATAGTTGTGTTCTGCACTCATCAGTGATCTCGAGGCAAACACAATTGTCTTTCAGGTCCATCTTTCATACTGTGTGACAAAATGACTCCAATTCCATAAGGGGTTGCATCACATGCCAGCCTGATGGGCAATGATGGATCATAATGGGTGAGCAGTTCATTGTAAGTTTAATAGTAATTAATGACAGTCTCTTTGTTTCCTTAAATGCTTTTACACATTTTTCTGACCATTCCCTCTTTGCTTCTGTCTGTAACAGTGCATTCAGTGTACTGTAGCAATATTTGGGAGAAACTGATGGTAGTAGTTTACAAGACCCAAGTATTACTTGAGCTGTGACACATTTTCTGGTTTGAGTGCCTGTAGAACTGCTTCAGTCCTCTCTTGTGACTTCTGTAAGCTATGCTTGGCAATGACATGTTCACAATATGATATTTCATTCTTGAAAAACTCACATTACTCTCACTCAGCCTGGTAAGCACTTTACCAAGATTCTGGAGGTGCTCTTCATCACTTTTACCTATCACAATGATGTCACCAAGATAACATTGTGTTTCTGGGATATCTTGGAGCACTTTGTCCATTGCCCTTTGGAGCTAATGTGAACCAAAAATGAAGCAATTATACTGGAACAGTGCCTTATGAGTGTTGATTATGAGGACATCCTGCTTGACTCCTCAATCTCCTTTTGCAGATAGCCTTGTGACAAGTCCATTTGTGAAAACTTCTCCCCTCTTGCCAAAGATACAAAAATGTCTTCTCTTCGCAGCAGGGGATACTGACCAGTATGCAGCACACGGTTGATGGTCACCTTGAAATTACCACATCTGTGAACGGCTCTGGCCTTCACTTTCTTAATCACTGAGACAATGGGCATGGCCTAATCACTCCACTCAACTTTGCAGAGAATTCCGGACACCTCCAAGCTCTGCAATTGAGCATCCACTTTAGAATGTAGTGCATTTGGCACTGGACACACTTTATGGAATCTTGGTGTTACTGTTTCATCCAGTCCAATTCTGGCCTTCATGCCTTTGTGTCTACAAATCCCCTTCTCAAACACCTTCTCCTCAGTGGTAAACAGCTGTACCAGTCTCTGGTTAGTGCTACCAATTGTGCTGCCATTGTCTGTTGATGTCACACTGAGAGCTTTGATTGAGTACCATTCTAGTTGGATTTTTCTCAATCATCCATGTCCAAAAAGTTCTGTCCTTCTGCTTTACAATACATGAAGTTCTAACTGTAGTGTTCGGCCTTGATACATCACATTTATTTTCAGTTTGCCTTTGGAAAACATATTTTTGCCTGTGTAAGTCTTTAGCATCACTGAGGTCTTCTCTAATGGCATCTTAGATAATCGTCTAAAATTGTAGATCTTAGATTGTAGTCAGCCTCTGGAATTATGGACAAAGCTAATCCTGTATTCCGCTCCTTTTTCAGTTTTACACCAGACACATCTATTGTGATCCATATTATGTTGCAATCTGTTTCAATAATACTATGCAGGTCTAGGCATGACAGTAGACCTTTGTCAGACTCTATGTTGTTTGAATCTATTTTACGTTCAGTAACTTTATGTATTTGTTCAGTTTTGTGTTTGAGACTTTTCACTTGGTTGCACTTTTTGTCTGCCTTGAACACTCTCTCTATGTGACCTTTTCTGTCACACTTTCTGCAGACATTTTCTTTGAACCAACACACATTTGTATCATAGGGGGATTTGCCACATTTTTGGCTTTTTGCACCATTTAAGGCCATATTGTGTATTTCACATTCTAACCTTTTTTAAACATTTCATCGAATGTCTTACTTGCTGGCTTTGCAGGTGTTACTAGGTTGCAAAGGAGACTGTACGTCTTGGGCCCATACAGCTAAGAAGTGTAGGGCTTTCTTTAGCTCCTCCATGTTGTTCGCATTACAATATAGTTCAACCCTCTCAATATACGACTACCAGCCTTCATTAGCGCTATAAAATTTGTCAACATTCTGAGTGAAGTCATTGCCACATTATTTTCAATTTAAGTTCAGCATGTTTTTCACTATTACTCACATGTTCATTGGCTTCTCCATTCTCTAACCCAAGTTACAGCCTTTGATCCTTCTTCCCAAGTCTCCATCTGTGATGACTTACCCCTCTGTCTCTACAGGCACTGAACTAAGGTCCAGGCTCTTGTGCTTTTCCTTATTCTCCAAGCCCTAATTGTTCTCCTCATTTTCTGATCTGAAGACGTGCAATGCACATTTACTGCATTTCAAACCTTGAAACTTGGGTACAATTGAAACTGGCAGTTGGGAGTCTATGGCACAACTGTTATGGGCACCTACTATAATGTCACCTGGCACAACCGTTAGGTTTTCTTGCATTTTGAAGGCTGTATGTTTGGTTATCCTGTTCCATTTTTACCTGGTCTTGCATTGTGTGCAACTAGTGAAACCAGAATCAGATGGTGGATAATTTGTGTAATTACCCACGACAGGGTGAATGGACAAAATAAGAGATGATCCCTACATATTAGAAAATAAATTGACCATGTAGATTCATTCAGATTTTAAATAATTAATTATCTATTGAATAAATAATACATTCAATTTTGAAGCTCCATCCATGTCTCTTTACAGGTAATCAAAGAAAATAAAATGCATAATTGCCATGTTTTATTTCTGCTCTCAAATTCTCTTACAAATCATATAAAACACATTATAAAAGAAAATTAGTGTTCAAAAGAAGCGAGTGACTTTACTCTTGACTGAACTGCAAAGCAGATAAAGTCTTCCAAATTAAAGACATAAATCTTATTTCAGACATCTTGCAGTAAAATATTGACAGAATGCTGAATTTGCACCATGTTCTTTGTTATACTGTAGCTTCTTTCAGCACTGAAACATAATTCCATATTTATACCTTAACTCTATCTAGATAAGGTTCTTACATCTATCAATTCAGGGCACTGCTGGAAAAATAGTCGTGCAGTAACTGCCAAGAAAGGACAATCTGAAAGGGTCATCCACCAAAGCCTACCTCAGCAACCAGGCAATGATTGCAGGGAGAATAATTGTAATAAAATATTGCACAGCCTCTAAGACTGTCTGAAGAGCAAGACATTTTGGATTGGAAACTAGTTTTCAAATAGGTTTCTAGTCAGTGATGATGCTTGCCTGCTTATTGAAAGAATCGCATAATATTTACAACATGAGAGTATGTCAATCAGCTCATTACTTTAGTGCTCATCAGAAAAGAGCTGCCCAGCCATATCCTCCCAGCATTAGATCTGTAATCCTAAGGTTCACAGTTCTTCAAGGATACTATATATTCAAGTACATTTTTATACGTGAGAGGGTTTCTCCTCTTTCATTTCTTCAGGCTGGAATTTTTCAAAGTCCTGCCATTCCTTTGGGTGTAAAGAAACCTTCTTAAGTCTCCTATTTAATATTTTCAACCAATTACTTTTAAGTGTTAAATCTCTGGATCTTTTAACTGTCTGCTGAGGGAAATTGGACCTCTGTAGTCATCCGAAGGATTCAAAATACATCTATTAACAAATATGTATAAATTTTACAATCTTACAGGCAGCCACAAACATGAAACCCAAAAGAACCCAATTAAAAAAAAGAAAGACCAACACCCAATGGGCAGAGAAAGAGAAAAAGCACAAATCATCCAAACAATAGAAGCAAGCAACAGTATTCCAAACCCATTAGAATCCATAGATCTGAATCCCTGGAGCATCTGGAGAAGGCCCAAAGCCTCAGTCTCAGTTCATCACATTAGCATGGCAAATTGCCATGAAGCTCGCAAACATGGAGCACAGTAGCTGGAGCAGCCTCACAACTTCAGTGCCGCAGACAGAGGAGTGAACATTGCCGAGAGTGAGTGAAACTGGCCTGACTCAAACCACTTGACCCAACCTCCTAATTTTCCAGTCTATCTGGGCCAGCATTTTTCTGGATCCCTCACCATTATAATTAAGTCACACACTCAATGGTTCAGGAACAGTGTCTTCCTCAAGAACAACATCACCTTCAGATTTCTGGATAGACAATGGACCCATGAACACTACCTTAGTATTTCCCCCCTCTCTTATTGCACTATTTAATTAATTATTTTTTTCTTTTTTTAATATATTCTTATTGTAATTTATAGTTTTTATTTTTATGTATTGCAATGTACTGGTGCCATAAAACAACAAGTTCTATGACATATATCAGTGATACTAAATCTGATTCTGAAGTCTCCCCTCAGCCTCTTCTATTTCAAGAGAAGAAACCGGAGTACCAGAATGGATGTGGCACAGTGTCCAAATTGGAGTTGGTATTGCCCCTTTAATGTTAACCTTGGCAAAAGACAAGATGTAGTGTATTCGACTGCAAACTACTGCAACATTCATGGACTCGGAGACTTAGACCATGTTTTTATTTATATGACTGTATTTTACTGCTATCATATACCTGCTTCCTAGCATATATTTGTTTCCTATCTTATATGTGCTATGTGTGCCTTTTGGTGTGTATGACTGTTTTTACTGTGTTTTACGTCTTGTCCTCAGAGTAACGTTGTTTTATTTGGCTGTATTCATGGGTATTCATGTATGGTTGAATGGCAACTAAATTTGAACTTCTGTATCATATTTCTCTACAATTAAACCTGAATTATTAATATATAGTTGTTAAAAGCAAGGGACTAAATCCTGAACTGAGTGGAACCACACCGGTAATGGTTACAAGAATAGATTTCATCCATTACTCTCTTTGATTTCTGCCATTTAGCCGGTTTTGGAAACTGTTTGTGACTGTTCAGCTTCTTGAGACTCTTACATTTCTTACTTGCCTATAATGTAGGAACCTGGTCAAAAGTCTTGCTAGTATTATGTAGCTGCATCAAACATAGTGACCCTCCTTGTCATCTCCTCCTAGAGCTCAATCATTTTAGTTAGATATGATGTTCCATACAACTTATCCCTGACTGATTTTAGAATGGATTTCAATACTTAAATTACTAGCAAAGTTTACTCAATTAGCATATAATTTCTTCCATCTTTAACAATAAGAAAACGAGAGAGCCACCAAAACACCCAAAAAGGATTTAAAAATTGTCAAACAGTTTAAAGGAAGATTGTAAAAAAAATCTATCATCAAAATTCAATGAATCAGCTCTTTGTTTTGGGATCTTCTGTGTGTACTTAAGATTGTTAGCATCTATAGAATCTTGAGTTTTCTTTGGATTTTGTTTGTACTCTGACCGAACGTTTTGTTTCCAATAGATAAATATTTTGAAGTGCAAATTAGATCTTGTCTGTTGCTTTGGACTGCTGGTCGGCAAAGTGATTGATCTGAAGTTGGGAACAGGAGGATAGACTTTAACCATGGGTGACAGATGTACAGGAATATTTGAATCAAGTGTGATGTCCAGTAGAGACCCTGGAGATTTGAGGTAGAAAGCATGGTGCTGGATTTTAGAGACAGATTTGTTTTGTAATGTTTGACTGGGTGTTATGGCACACCGATGTATACAATGGTAGAATTTAGAGCATTGATCATTTCAGTTGATTTGAAGTATTGAAAGTTTCCAGCAGACTACTGACACCTGAATCATGGCAGTCTATTTGTGTGACTGTACACATAGACACTTTGGATAATGTGCTGCTGCATTGTTTTACTTAGACAGTCCCTGTGAACTAAGAACAAATTACTTCCACTCCAGTTTTGTGGATCCTAAGGATACTAAGGTTACTAGCGGAGTCTGTGGGAGCAGAGTCCTGGGCTTTGGCTAAGTGGGCTTCGGCGAAAGGGGACTTCGGTAAGCCTGTGTGATTGCTCGCTGAGGGGTAGAAGGTAAGGTCGCTAGGTGCTTTTTAGACTTATTCTATTAATCCAGTTCAGGTATGGGGGAGACAGTCAGAGCAGTGGTGTGCTCCGTATGCAGTATGTGGGAGGTCAGGGTCAACACAGTTGTCCCTGATGACCACACCTGCAAAAGGTGCGTCCAGCTGCAGCTCCTATCAGCCCGTTAGGGAGTTGGAGCAGGAACTGGATGAACTACGGATCATTCGGGAGGTGGAGGCAGAGATAGATAGGAGTTATCAGGAGGTAGTCACACCAAAAAACCAAGAAGTAGGCAGATGGGTGACGGTCCAGAGAGGCAGGGGGAGCAGGCAGAGAGAGCAGAGCACCCCTGCGGCCATTCCCATTAACAATAAGTATACCGTACTGGATACTGTTGATGGGGATGACCTACCAGGAATGAGTTGTAGTGGTCCTGCCTCTGGCACAGAGGTTGAACCCTCAACTAGAAAGGGGAGGAGGGAAGAGAAGAGAGCGATAGTTTTAGGGGACTCTATAGTTAGGGGGGCAGATAGGAGATTTTGTGGGGCAGATCGGGAGTCTCGGATGGTATGTTGCCTCCCTGGTGCCAGGGTCTGGGACATCTCAGATCGGGTGCAGGCTATTCTTGAGAGTGAGGGCATGAACCCAGATGTAGTGGTCCATGTAGGGACCAATGATGTAGGTAAGGTGAGTGAGGGGGTCCTGCTTAGAGAGTTCAGGGAGTTAGGAGTGAAGCTGAAAGGCAGGACCTCCAGGGTGACAATCTCGGGATTGTGACCTGTGCCACGTGCGAGTGAGGCGAAGAATAGAATGATTATGCACATTAATATGAGGCTGAGAGCATGGTGCAGGAAGGAAGGGTTCAGGTTTTTGGATAATTGGTCTTTGTTCCAGGGACATTGGGATCTGTTTCGAAGGGATGGTCTACATCTGAACCGGAGGGGTACTAACATTCTTGCAGGAGTATTTGCCAGTGCTGCTCGGGGGGGTTTAAACTAGATGTGCAGGGGGCAGGGATCCAGATCCAGAGGGTTGGTCAGAAGGTGCATGGGGTTAAATGTGTACAAGGTTTGGGTGATCTTGAAAAGGTCATCAAAATTCAGGGTGCAATTTGCCCGATGGAAGTTCAAGGAGCTGGGTTAGGTACAGTAGACAGTGTTTTAAGCAAAGAGAGGAGGAATGGGCTAAGAATTCTATACTTGAATGCGCGTAGTGTCAGAAATAAGACAGATGAGCTTGAAGCTCAGATGAAGATGGGGAACTACGATAATGTTGGAATAACGGAGACATGGCTGCAAGGGGATCAGGCCCGGGAATTGAGTGTACCAGGGTATACGTGCTATCATAGAGACAGAAATATGGGAAGAGGGGGTGGGGTGGCCCTGTTGGTGAGGAATGAGATTCAGTCCTTAGCAAGAGGTGACTTGGGAACAGGGGAAGTAGAGTCTGTGTGGATTGAGCTGAGGAACAGTAAGGGTAAAAAGACCCTAATGGGTGTTGTGTACAGGCCCCCAAACAGTAGCGTGGATATTGGGTACAAGTTGATTAGGGAGTTAACATTGGCATGTGCTACAGGTAATGCAGTCGTTATGGGAGATTTCAACATTCAGGTGGACTGGGAGAATCAGGTAGGTGCTGGACCCCAGGATAGGGAGTTTGTGGGGTGTCTAAGGGATGTATTTTTGGAACAGCTTGTGCTTGAGCCAACCAGGAACGAGGCTATTTTGGACTTGGTGATGTGTAATGAACAGGAATTGATAAGTGATCTTGAAGTAAAGGAGCCATTAGGAAGTAGTGATCATAACATGATAAGTTTTTATCTACAATTTGAGAGGGATAGGGGCAGGTCAGAGGTGTCAGTGTTGCAATTAAATAAAGGAGACTATGGAGCCATGAGGGAAGAGCTGGCCAAAGTTAAATGGGCGGATGCCCTGGCAGGAAAGACAGTGGATCAGCAGTGGCAGATATTCTTGGGCATAATACAAAAGATGCAAATGCAGTTCATTCCAATGAGAAGGAAGGATTCAAAGAGGGGGAAGGGGCCACAGTGGTTGACAAAGGAAGTCAGAGATTGTATAGCATTAAAGAAAAAGAAGTATGACAGGGCTAAGATGAGTGGGAATACAGATGATTGGGAAAGTTTTAAGGAACAGCAGATCTTAACTAAAAAAGCAATACGGAGAGAAAAAATCAGGTATGAGCTCAGTCTAGCCAGGAATATAAAAGGGGATAGCAAAAGCTTTTTTAGCTATGTGAAGAGAAAGAAGATAGTTAAGAACAAAGTTGGCCCCTTGAAGAATGAATTGGGAGAAATTGTTATGGGAAACAGGGAAATGGCAACAGAATTTAATGCGTACTTTAGATCTGTCTTCACCAGGGAGGACACAAGCAATCTCCCAGATGTATGGATGGGCCAGGGTCATAAGATATCAGAGGAATTGGGACAGATTGACATTAGGAAAGAAACTGTGATGAGTAGACTGGTAGGACTGAAGGCTAATAAATCCCCGGGTCCAGATGGTCTGCATCAGAGGGTTCTAAAAGTGGTGGCTCAGGAAATTGCGGATGCATTGGTAATCATTTTCCAATGTTCCTTAGATTCAGGATCAGTTCCTGAAGATTGGAGAGTGGCTAATGTTGTCCCACTTTTCAAGAAGGGAGGGAAGGAGAAAACGGAGAACTATCGCCCTGTTAGCCTAACGTCAGTCGTGGGGAAGATGCTTGAGTCCATTATTAAGGACGAAATAGTGGCACATCTAGATGGCAGAAATAGGATTAGGCCGAGCCAGCATGGATTTACCAAGGGCAAGTCATGCTTGACTAATCTGTTAGAGTTTTTTGAGGGTGTAACAAGGATGTTAGACGAGGGTAAGCCAGTGAATGTTGTGTACCTAGATTTTCAGAAGGCATTCGATAAGGTGCCACATAGGAGACTAGTGAGTAAAATCAGAGCTCATGGCATTGGGGGTAGGGTTTCAACATGGATAGAAAACTGGTTGGCAGATAGAAAGCAAAGGGTAGCAGTGAATGGGTGTTTCTCAGACTGGCTGGAGGTGACTAGTGGGGTACCACAGGGCTCTGTATTGGGACCACAGCTCTTTACGATTTATGTCAATGATTTAGATGAGGGCATTGAAAACTATATCAGCAAGTTTGCTGATGATACTAAACTGGGTGGCAGTGTGACATGCGAAGAGGACGTTAGGAGAATACAGGGAGACTTGGATAGGCTGAGTGAGTGGGCAGATACTTGACAGATGTCATTCAATGTGAATAAATGTGAAGTTATCCACTTTGGAAGCTGGAACAAGAGGGCAGAGTATTGTCTGAACGGTGTCGAGTTAGGTAAGGGAGAAATGCAAAGAGACCTAGGAGTCCTAGTTCACCAGTCAATGAAGGTGAATGAGCAAGTGCAACAGGCAGTGAAGAGGGCAAATGGAATGTTGGCCTTTGTTACAAGGGGAATTGAATACAAGAGCAAGGATGTTCTTTTGCATTTGTACAGGGCCCTGGTGAGACCACACCTGGAATATTGTGCACAGTTTTGGTCTCCAGGTTTAAGGAAGGACATTCTGGCAATTGAGGAAGTGCAGCGTAGATTCACTAGGTTGATTCCTGGGATGGCAGGGCTGTCTTACGCAGAGAGATTGGAGAGATTGGGCTTGTACACGCTGGAATTGAGGAGATTGAGAGGGGATCTGATTGAAACGTTTAAGATAATTAAAGGATTTGATAGGATTGAGGCACGTAATATGTTCCAGATGTTGGGAGAGTCCAGTACCAGAGGGCATGGATTGAGAATAAGAGGTCAGTTATTTAAAACAGAGTTGAGGAAGAGCTTCTTCTCCCAGAGAGTTGTGGAGGTGTGGAATGTACTGCCTCGGAAGACGGTGGAGGCCAATTCTCTGGATGCTTTCAAGAAGGAGCTGGATAGATATCTGATGGATAGGGGAATCAAGGGATATGGGGACAAGGCAGGGACTGGGTATTGATAGTGAATGATCAGCCATGATCTCAGAATGGCGGTGCAGACTCGAGGGGCCGAATGGTCTACTTCTGCACCTATTGTCTATTGTCTATAATGAGGCCAATATAGGGACGTAAACAGAAAGGGCAAGAGCTGGCATCTGGTGAGGCTAAATGATTAATTTGTGAGGTGGTGTGCTCCTTCCACCACAAATGCAGGCTTTGTGTGTGCTCCCAATGCATAACCTCAGATTCTCAATAGCACCCAGGTTGCTCCTTCTCCACTATAAGCCATCATGGGCCCTAGTCTCCTAGGAGTTAGTAGGGTTCTTACATTTCTTCAAGGAAATCTTCAGCATGTCCATGAGTCTTTTCATTTACCCAACAGGTCATTTCTTCACAGGACAGAGTTGAAAATAAATAGAATGTCTGTTTTGAGAGTTTAACGCATGGGGCATGATTTAGAAGAACCAGGATAGAGTAGTATTGTGCAAAGGGCCATAGGACTTTTGGCACTGGGGCTGGTTGCCTGGCTCATGGTGAGATTGGATGTAGGGGTAATGTATTGTTGTTGGGTATTTAATACATGCAGTCGAGGACTAACTTACAACTGTTTTTGTGGGTGTTCAGTGAGGTGGGCTCAATCAAGAATGACTTAATGACTATTGCATGGTCGCCCTCACATCTACTGTGATTTGTCTTTGAAGAGTTTGTCCATGGCAACAAAAACTTCTGCCTGAGAAAAGAGCTGCACCCATTGCAATTTGTCTACTGCTAAAACAGGTTTACAGCAGATGCAATCTCACTTGCTCTCTGCTAACACTTGGTGCACCTAGGCAACAGCAAAACATACACCAGGCTGCTAATTATTGATTTCAGTTTGGCGCTCAACACCATCATCCCCTCAGCAGTAGTCAAAAATCATCAAAATCTTGGAGTCTATACCTCCCTACCTGGATCCTTGACTTTCACATCAGTCGAGCACAATCAGTGCAGATTAGGAATAACATCTCCTCGTCACAGATAATCAACACAGGCACTCCTCAAAGATGCACTAGTCTACTGCTCCACTCTCTTTACACTAATGAATGTGTGGTCACGTACAGCTCAAATAGCATCTATAAATTTGCCGATGACACCACTGTTGTAGGTAGGGTCTTGGATAGTTAAGAGGAGCTGTACAGAAGTGCTATCAATCGGCTGCTTGAGTGCTGTTGCAACAACCTCACACTGAACATTAGCAAGATTAATAAATCAGTTGTGAACTTCAGGAAGGGTAATTCGGGACAATATATAAGAGCCTTCACTGAGGGGTCAGATTTGAGAAGGGTGATCAGCTTCAAGTTCCTGGGCATTTACATCTCAGAGGATTTATCTTGGGTCCAAAACATTGATGGTGTCACAAAGAAGATATGCTGGTGGCATTACTTCATTCAGAGTTTGAAGAGATTTGGTATACTACCAAAGATTTTTGCAGATTTCTACAGATGTATGGTGGAAATCATTCTGAACAGTTGGCTTTAATGCACAAGATTGCAAGAGGCTGCAAAGGATTGTAGACACAGTCATATTTGTCACGGGCACAACCTTGTCTGGCTTCAATGACATCTTTAAGAGGTAGTGCTTCAAGAAGGCAGCATCCATCATTTGAGACCCTCACCATCTGGGACATGCCCACTTTGCATTACTACTTTCAGGGAGAAAGTATGGGAGCCTGAAGAAGCAACATTTTAAGAACAACTTCTTCCCCTTTGCCATCAGATTTCTAAACAGTCCATGAATTCGTGAGCACTACCTCATTATTCTCCTTTCGCACTATTTATTTATTTATTTATTTATTTGTATGTTTGTTTATTTATTTATTTTTGCAACATGTAGAATTTTTTTTGTCTTGAAGTGTACTGTTGTGCAAAAACAACTAGTTTTACCATATATGACAGTGGTAATAGCTCTGATTTCAATTCTGATTCAAAGTCTAGTATGTTGAGTTAGAAAGTTATCACCTGTAAAAAAAAACAGCTAATACAAGTCAATAGTATGACAGAAAATAAACGTGACACTATTTTGTTTAATTATGTAAAGGTTATAATTTGTTGAAAATATATGCTTAATTAGTTTTCTAAATGATGTGCATGCATCTCATAATAGGCATAGTAAATTGTTACAAATATACAGTATGAAATGTAAAGACTGCTGATTTATTGAAGAACCAAAGCAAGAGATAATTTAAAATGATAGAGTGGAATGGATCTCACTTTGAGTTTATATCATTGTAATAACTTTTGTGGCCAAAAATATAACAGCTTTGTATTAGCACTTTATGTTACATGTTGCATAGTAGAATTCCTATTATTACACTGTAAAAGACAAATCCAATGCTATAAGCTGAACCATAGGAGATCTATTATTCTAGTACCTCCATCAACAAATCAAAAATGAACATGTTAAACAAAAATATATTTCCTGCAGTGATTTTTACTGCCCTTGTGATAACCCACAGAGACTGTTAGATAACAAGGACAGCAGCTAAGCAGCTGTCAAGCACACAAGAAAATTAGAGCAGGACTAGGCCATTCCACCCCTCAAGCATGACTCTGCTTTCAATTTAATCATGACTACTCCACCCTAGTATTCAATTCTTTTTTTGTGCCTAATTCCACAGTCTTTCAAATATGCATCTACCTCACCTCTATCCTTTGCCTAATAATGCCAGCAAATGTACCACTTCACACATGGGATATCTGAGTGAAGCTGTAAGACATTCACCTTATTGGTGTGTTACAAAATAATGGTCTTCTATTCTGTGGTTTTATCAGAAATAATGTTGTATTATTGCTCGTCTTGCAAAAAAGGAATTTATTATGTTCATTATGGCAACATCATAAAAAGTAAAATATTTATCAGGTAAGCGCAGTTGAAAATATGCTGAGAACTAGGTAGGAAGCTGTTCGGCTGTAATGAATGCACAGTCATATTCTGGCCTTCTGCACCCAAGTGCTACAACATGGAATTCAGGAATATACTAGAGGTCAGATACATGCACACCAGAACTCCCACTTGACACTGAACTTACTGCTTACTTCAGTGGTATTTTGTAAATTGCTCTACTGAGGGGTTGATTACGTTTAGTAGCTCACACTTGCTGCCGGTACACCTAGCATGAACCAATTTATTTTCTTTATTTTGTAGCAACATTGTGTTCCATATGTTTTCAATACAGATATTATGCTTAATATTTATATTTTTGTTTGATAATTTTAGATTTTATATTTCTAATGCATTGTCAGCACTTTACAAAGCCTCTGATTTCAAGTGCTAGACTTTTATTTCCTCAGCCTGTGACCAAGTTACCTCTTGCAGCCTTCTGCACCTTGTGAAACACCATCAGGACCTTAGAGCCATGAGGTTTCAAAATTTCATGCAGTTGGCATTTAGGAGTTTATGTTTCATTATCAGTACTGCCAGCATGTGAACACCTGCATGATGTTGCCACCTATATCATAGGCAATATTGAAATCTAATTATCTTAAATTATATAACTCAATTTCATAAATAATTATGCATTTTCATTTGCACAGTCCAACATTAATATAAAAACAAAACAATTGTTAAAATTTTGGTCTTATCGTAATACCTACTTAGTTTCCTTTTGTAAGCTTTTAAAAACTTCCCAATCCTCTGTCTTCCCACTAATTTTTGATAGAAGAAATAAACGAGTAGACTATTATTTAAATGAGGAGAGAATTCAAAGTTCTGAGGTGCAACGGGACTTGGGAGTCCTCGTGCAGGATACCCTTAAGGTTAACTTCCAGGTTGAGTCGGTGGTGAAAAAGGCAAATGCAATGTTGGCATTCATTTCTAGAGGAATAGAGTATAGGAGCAGGGATGTGATGTTGAAGCTCTATAAGGCACTGGTAAGACCTCACTTGGAATACTGTGTGCAGTTTTGGGCTCCTTATTTAAAAAAGGATGTGCTGACATTGGAGAGGGTTCAGAGAAGATTCACTAGAATGATTCCGAGAATGAGAGGGTTAACATATGAGGAATGTTTGACTGCTCTTGGACTGTACTCCTTGGAGTTTAGAAGAATGAAGGGGGACCTCATAGAAACATTTCGAATGTTGAAAGGCATGGACAGAGTGGATGTGGCAAAGTTGTTTCCCATGGTGGGGGAATCTAGTACGAGAGGACATGACTTGAGGATTGCAGGGCGCCCATTCAGAACAGAGACACGAAAAGAATTTTTTTAGCCAGAGGGCGGTGAATCTGTAGAATTTGTTGCCACGGGCAGCAGTGGAGGCCAAGTCATTGGGTGTAATTAAGGCAGAGATTGATAGGTATCTGAGTCGTCAGGGCATCAAAGGTTATGGTGAGAAGGCGGGGAAATGGGACTAAAGGGGAGATTGGATCAGCTCATGATGAAATGGCGGAGCAGACTCGATGGGCTGAATGGCTGACCTTTGCTCCTTTGTCTTATGGTCTTATGGTCTATGGTCTTCTCATATATATTTCCATTTAGGGCAAAAAAGACTGAGTGTCTTGGCATCTTTCCAGCAGTGACTCATTCTGACTGGAATTAGATTGAGTTGCCAAAATGCCATAATGTAATTTACTTTCCAGTACCATGCAGTGTACTTATCCAAATTACGAATCAAAATGCCTGGAATTATTCTTTTTCCCGATTGTGACATCAGTGATTATAACTTTTAATTCATTAATAGCACATGTGAGATTGAGTGGTACACCCAGCTGTAAACAGTGAAATAATTTATCTCATAGGCTTTCCTGCACGTGCTAAACTCCAACATTGGTGACTTGACATGCAGAACATCCATCTTATTGCTACCAAGTGTAATCATTCGTTTCTATGAATGTGATTAATTCAGGTCCTCACCAAAGATATTTTTATCAGCATAAAGTTTGGTAAAATATAACAAGCAATGTAAGCTGTTAATTTATACAGTGCCTTTAACACAGTAAAAGAGCTCAAAATGACACAAAAGAAGAAAAAGCAATCTATTTTCAAATTTACAATGAATATAATTCGATCTTTTGCTCATGTTGTTCAGAATCCAGTCCCCCTGGTATTCTAGCAAAGTGACAATACATAATCCATCCTCAGTAAAGACAAAACCCCAAAATCTGAAGAGTAGCTTGACAGGGTTTAATTCACCTGAAATTATGATTTTTTTCTTGCTCTGGCCTTCACAGATATTTCTGTTCTGCCTGTTAAGACCATAACATAGCATATTGGTCCGGAAATTCAGAGCATAAATTGTCATAGCAACCAAGTTAAGGAGTTTGACTTATCCATGTAAATTTTGTCATGTTTTCTTCCAATTTAGACCAAAGATCAATTTTAGCCTCAGGCTATCTTTCATATGAAAATATACTGATATAAACACATGTAAAAGCAACTAGCTTACGAGTGTATGTATGAATGATTTTGTAGGAACCTCATGAGTTTGACAAGACCAGCAATTTCTCTATTGTAATATTAATCTTCTATTTTCCACTACTTTACACATTAACCTTTATCCATATTTCATGGTCTGGGTAATAATCCAAACCTGGGGTGTCATTGTGATATCAGTTAATGCTATAGATAGGCAAGGTCAAATGTATTGCTGGTACCTTTTGTTGCTTTTGCTAACATCCAACCAAAGCAAATTACACAGAAATCCTGTAAGAAATAACAATTTAAATAAGGTAGCTGAGAGAGCTAAAGCGCTAGGTGAATAGATCAGAAGGCTTGAAAGGAGGATCCTGACATTAAGCTCTGTGGGAAATGCTGATTGCTATGCTTGTCAAACCAGACCTCTGCGCTTGATGGAATACTTACAAAATTGGTACTCCATTACAGCTTCACCTCACAAATTTCAATCCACTCTCTCTCAATCTCCAAAATCCCCATAACACTGATATTCTGTTCCTCCTCCATGAAACTCTTATTCTCCTCTCAGAAAACAGTCTTCATTTCACCTCCCCACACCCTCAATGACCACAGGACTCCTTCCACCAGTTTTTTTCAACTCTAAGAAGCCCTTCCCTTTGTTCCATAATTTCATAAATGTCATTTGATACCAAAGAACACAATGCATTTTTACAACTCCTGCACCAGAGCACAAGGTTTTCCATTGCAGCATTACAAGAAAAGTAATTGATGTTGAACTATTTTCAGTTCATGACTAAGCAAAAGACAAAATGCTTGATCAAGGACATAGGTTTTAAAGTAGGTGTTGAAGAAAGAAACAAAGATCAAGGGAAAACATTCCATAGCTCAGCACTGGAATTTGATGGCACAGCCACAGGGGTTGGAAAATGTGAAACTATCTTGGCTCGTTTGACAGTTCAGTGAAAACATGGATTGCTGGCCAGGAATTGATGTTGTGCTGAGGACCAGATTCATTTATTTATCATTATGTACCTCAAAACATACAGCGAAATACACCATTTGCATTAACAACTAACACCACCAACAGTTTTCAGCTGAACAACACAAGGCAATGACAGCAACAAAACCAAATAACAACAGCAAAATAAGCCCATTTCCCCCATTGACTCACTCATAAAAACAGACAAGCCTTCAATCTCAGGATAGGCCACCTCAGGGCCTCGAGCCTCCAGTGGATTCACAGACTCACAGAACCATTGTGCCTCTTCTTCAGACTCACTGACTTTGGTCATTGCCCTTCAAGCGTTGATCATTGGTCATGATGAAAGGACTTGCTGATGAAGAGACCTTGAACTCCAGGTCTCTAACTCACCAACTTAGGGGTCTCCTGCCTGTATTGACATTGAATCTGAGAGGACTCACGGAGCTGGAGGATCACAAGTCCTCATCCTCACTGGTCTTTGTCCACAGTTCCTGATGACATGACATCTGTCCATGGGGATTCCTGGCCTTAGCCTCCAGACCATCCAAACTGGACTCTGGCCTGAGCTCCAGCTTCTTCATGTCCCTATTCCTAAACGCTAAATGGACCCCTACCTCCTTGTTCTGTCCCCAAAGCCATCCATAAAATCATTAATAATAGATTTAGTTTTCTAATGATTTAATTGGGAGACATTTCTGCTCAGCCAAAGATGGATGTCAAATAAGCAGTTATTCTCTGAAATATATGCCATTATTTGGCATGAAGCTCTCTTTTCACTATGTTTGATATGTACCACTTTGACTGAGGTCTCCAGAATAAAGTATGACACAAAAAGTTTAGTAAGTGATGAGAATCTAAATTCCGGCAAAGTGGAGACAAAAGGATGGTCAGTACAGAACTGTCGGTGTTATGTTTAAATGCCTGCAGTACACAAAAGAAGGGGGAAAATTTTGCTGTGCTGTTAGAACTTGAAGCAGTTATGTCACTAAGATCAACAGAGTTATCGTTGAAAGTCAACTTTCAATCTTTCACCGTATGACTGAGTTGGAAAATTAACATTCAAGGATAGGATCCCCCATCCTCATCACACTCTACAGGGGTTGTATTGAGAGCATCCTGAGCAGCTGCATCACTGCTTGGTTCAGAAATCGCACCATCTTGGATCGCAAGACCCTGCAGTGGATAGTGAGGTCAGCTCAGAAGATCATTGGGGTCTCTCTTCCCGCCATCACAGACACTTACACTACACACTGCATTCGCAAAGCAAACAGCATTATGAAGGACCCCACACACCCCTCATACAAAGTCTTCTCCCTCCTGCCGTCTGGGAAAAGGCACCAAATCATTTGGGCTCTCACGACCAGACTAGGTAACAGTTTCTTCCCCCAAGCTATCAGACTCCTCAATTACCAGAGCCTGGACTGACACCTTACTGCCCTATTGTCCAGTTTATTATTTATTGTAATGCCTGCACTATTTTGTGCACTTTATGCAGTCCTGTGTAGATTTTTAGTCTAGTGTAGTAGTTGTAGTTCTTATCTCTGTGTTGTTTTTACATAGTTCAGTCTAGTTTTTGTACTGTGTCATGTAACACCATGGTCCTGAAAAACATTGTCTCATTTTTACTATGTACTGTACATAGCAGTTATGGTCGAAATGACAATAAAAGTGAGTTGACTTGACTTGAGTATGGTGGGCAGAGGGGCTGGGATAGATTTATTGATAAAACTTGAAGTCAAATCCTTAGAAAGAAGTGACATAAGATCAGAAGATGTAGAATCCTCGTGGGAAAGTTAAGGAACTGCAAGGGTAAGTAGACCCAAATGTGAGTTCTATACAGGCCTCTGAACAGTAACCAGGATGTGGGATACAAATGACAGTGGGAGATTAGAAAAGGCATGTGAAAAAGGTAATGTTATGGTGCTCATGTGGGTTTTCAATATGCAGGCAGATTATGAAAATCTGATTGGTGCTGGTTCCTAAGGGAAGAAATTCATTTATAAGATGGCTTTTTATAGCAGCTTGTTTTCCAGCCCAGTAGGAAAATTGCAATTCTGGATTCATTTTTGTATAATGAACCAGATTTGATTAGGGATGTTAAGGTAAAGGAACCCTTAGAAGGCACTGATCATAATATGATAAAATTCATCCTGCAGCTTGAAAGGAGAAGTTAAAATCAGTAATAGCAATAATAATAATGATAATAATAGTAATAAGTACTTTATTGATCCTGAGTGGGAAATTATTTTGTTACAGCTGCAACATTTAAAAACACACTTAGCAATAACAATAAATATAATAATAACTAATAATAAAGTACAGAATAATAATATACACAATAATAACTTACCAAGGTGCAATAATGTTCAGTACTGTGTAATAGTATGAAATAATAAAACAGAGTCTACTGTACTGTGATGTGTGTTCTCCTGTTGCACAGAGATGACCTGTTATATATGCTTATTGCATTTGGTTGGAAGGATTTTTTGTAACAATCCTTGTGACAGTAGAGCTGAATAAGCCTATTTGAAAGGGTGCTCCACTGCTTATTCAGTCGATCATGGAGAGGTTGTGCCTGATTTTCCATAATGGATAAGTTTCTTTAGCGACCTCCTCTCCACCACTAACTCAAAAGGGTCCAGGTTGTAGCCAATGCTGAATCCAGCCTTTTTGATGAGTTTATTTAATCTTTTTGAATCAGCAGCTCCGATGCTGCTTCCCCAAATTAAAGCCACAAAGAAGACCGAAGTTGGTAGAACAGACTGGTAAAAGATCTCCAACATCTTGCTGCACACGTTGAAGATCTCAGCTTCCTTAGAAAATATAGTCTGCTGTAAACAACCTTGGTATTGGTTTTCCAGTCAAGTCTGTTGTTGAGGTGAACACCCACGTATTCCTACTCCTCCACTACCACAGCTTCTTCTCCCAGAGTGTATACAGGACTCATCATAGTCCTCTTCCTCTTAAATTCAATCACCATCTTCCTGGATTTGACCACATTCAGAAGCAGGTGATTCCTCCTGCATCACTCCACAAATTTGTCCACCAGTCCTCTGTGAACTCCTGCCCATCTCTGATACACCCAACCAACGCAGAGTCATCAGAGAACTCTAGAATGTGCTCCAGTGCCACTCATCACTATCTCAGACAGGGAACTACCCAACCGTACAAACTGGGGTCTATCTGTTGGGTATTCAGTAACCCAGAAGATATTGGATTTATCTACGCCCATTCATTGCAGCTTCTCCCTCAGAAGAAGATGCTGGATTTTATTGAAGGCACTAGAGAAATATATTAAAAAGTGTGATTCTCACAATGCTATTAGCATCACCCTGGTGGGAGTGAGCTCTCTGAAACAGGTAGATGATGGCAGGCAAACTGTAGAGGGTCCAATGAAGATCTCAACTGCGGTCCGCATCTTCATCACATGAGATGTGAGGGCAATTGGTCATTAAGTTCAGATGGAATAATGCAGTGGAGTAAAGGTAACAACAGAGGTACGAGAAAGGAGACGGCCAAAGTTGATTGGACGGGGTCACTTCTATATCTTGTAACTCTATAACATTAAAGTAATTGCAAGAAAAATATGGGAGTCCAAGAGATGTAAGTCTTAATTTCTTCTTTACTTCAGGCAAGGTGTGCACATATCAGAGATGACCTGTGGCATTTATGTACTTTTACAGATAACCTGAAATTCATTATGCAAACAACAAAGAATGTTTAATCAACAATATAGTTACAATATTACTCAAATATTACTGAAATTTTAAATACACAAAACTTCTCATTGCTTAGCTATAATCTCCAAATCAATATAGAATGCATCTCAGCTATACACACAGCATTCTATATAAAACAACTACTATATATAGACAGCCACAGCATAGTAAATTTTAAATTGTTCCAGTCAGACCTAAAGGTTTAATTGCTTGAAGGATTTCTTACTCTTTTGGGATAATGTATTTCGTGACAAGCGGGTGTGGGAGTGGGTCACTCTGCTTGGCTGGTAAGACTCGTGGCTATGGAACCTCTGGTTCTTGAGCCTCCTTCATGATGTTTGTAGGATTCAACTCTGGGACTACAGGAAGTGGTTCCTGAAGTGGTTTCTTTGCTAACAATTGACTTTACTCTTCTCAGCTCCTTGATGTGAAATTTCCAGATGATATCAGATGCAATCTGTACTGTGTATGAGAGTGGTCCAGTCCCATCCTAAAGTAGGTATTGAAGAAAGAAACAAAGATCAAGGGACAGAGAGAGTATCCACTTTTGATCATCTGTATAGTCCCTCATGAGGACTGCTTGACGAGGAGTGAAATATCAAACCTCCTTGTCTGAGGAGTCTTCAATCTGGTTATTTTTTATTTTGAGATACAGCACGGAAAAGGCTCTTCCAACCTTTCGAGCCTCGCCACCCAGCAATCCTTTGATTTTATCCTATCCTAGTCACAGGGCAATTTACAATAACCAATTAACCTACTAACCAGCTTGTCTTTAGACTGTGGGAAGGAACTGGAGCACCCAGAGGAAACCCACTTGGTCACAGGGAGAATGGACAAACTCCTTACAAACTGCGGTGGAAATTGAACCCAAGTCGCTGGTAATGTAAAGCATGGTGCTAACCTTGACACTACTAAGCTACCTCCTCAGCTGTTTGTCCTGCATAATCCTTCTGAGATTGGGTTTGAATAGATCCAAGCTTCAGTGCAAGGGATGATCCAGGAACAGTACGGCTGGTTGTGGAATGTGCTGCATTACAATTTGTAAGGAGGAAGTTGGCAAGCTCCTGTTTCAGTATAAGTGTGGTGTATTCTGCCGACATTATGCGTAGTGCATTCTTTAGACTCTAGACCAACTTTTCTGCCAAACTATTTGTGGCTGAGTGGTACAGTGCAGATGTAATATGTCTTAATCCTTTCATTATCAGGAACGAATGACTGAAACTGTTCTGTAACAAACCGTGGTCCATTGTCACTGATTAACTGTCCTGCAACACCAATGCTTGAGAAAAGACTTCTCAACACATCAACAGTGTGCGAGGCTATAGTGAACACTTCTTGCCACTTTGAAGCCGCACAGACAAAATCAACAAGAATCCTTGGCCAGGGCAAAGCAGGCCCTTCCCAGGATGAAGAGGCGCTGCTCTTGGTATCTTCCGGTCACGTTGGCATCAGGAACAGTGCATGGCCAGCTGTTCAATCTGTTAATGTATCTCAGGCCACCAGACAAAACTTCAAGTCAATGTTTTCATGCCTAGGTTTCCAACATGTAGCTCCTGCAATGTTAGCTTTCAGCTTGGATGATACAACAATTCACAATCCCTACATAAGGCAACCTCTGTCAAAGGCAAGCTCATCCCTGTGCTGGTAAAAATGGAGGAACTGCGATGATTAGTTGTCCTTGTGAAGTCTATCTTATAATTGTATCCTCCAAGAAACAGAGCCCAACTCTGCATTTGTGCTGCTGCTGTTAGTGGAACACTCGTCTGTGACTTGAAGATGGACACTAGTGGCTGATGATTGATAACTAGGGTAAGTACTATGTAAGTACTGGTTGAAAGGTTTTACACCCCAAATCAGACTTAGAGCCTCTCTCTCAATCTGTGTATAATTTTTATCTGCAGCAGTAAGGGAACGTGATACAAAGGCTATGGGGCATTCGCTTCCTTCATTCATTACATGTGGTATGAACGAACCTATACCATAAGACGAGGCATCAAGGAGAAGCTTCACTGGATGATGTGGATCACAATGTGTAGCTACAGTGTCTGATGTCACTATTTTCTTTATCCTTTTGAAAGCACCATCATGTGGCTTTGTCCATTGCCATTTCTTCCTGATCTGCAGTAATGGATTCAAGGGGTGATGCACAGTAGTCAGGTTATAGTAATTGACAATTCTTAACAAGGACTGCAACTGAGACATGTCCTTTGGCCTTGGAGCATCCGCCACTGCTGGAATGTTCTCAGCACAGTTGTGCTATCTTTGGGCATCAATGGTGAGTGATGCTCGTTTTAAAGAATTCACAGTTGTGGTGTCATGTTCGGAGCTGATTCTTCTAATCTTTCTAACATTGCTTTGAGGTTTTTGAGATATTCTTTGCCAACTTTACTGGTAATAATGATGATACTGAGTGCCTTGCAGCACCTGGTCCAGGGCTTTCTGCCAGAGTGCAGGTGCAGATGCTACTCCAAAAACTAGCCTAATGTAGCATTAAATAGGCTGATCGCTTTAATGGTGACATCATTTTGGAATCTTCTTCCTTCTCCATCTGTAGGCCTCAGCTAAGTCCACTTTGCTGAAGTGTTTCCCTCCAGAAGGGTTTGCAATGATATCCTCTAACCTGGGCAGAGGGCATTGATCTATTCTCTCTTCTGGCTTGATGGTGACCTTAAAATCACCACAAATCTTGTCAGATCCTTTCTTCTTGGCTACTGGGACCACTGACATTGCCCATTCAAACTTGGAAAGAATTCTGTCAGCCTCCATGCAATTTGGCTCACTGGCTACTTTATCACAGATGGTATAGAGGACTGGACAGGCTTTGCAAAGTTTGGGTATGGCATTTTCATTTAACACTATTTTACTCCTGATATGTTTGAGTTTTCCAGTGCCATCTAAAAACACTGCTGTGGCATCATCCAGTACCTTTCTTAATTCGTTTTCACTTGACACTGTTACAGAGGATGTGGCATGTAAATGGTGGATGGATCTCCAAGCAAGTTGTAGTTGTCTCAGCCAGTCATGCCCCACAACACTGGCCACTTTTCTTTTACCAGTACAAGCCCAGTGTGGCTTGTTGGTTGTATTACACTGTTACATATGTCATTCCCACTGGAGTTATCTTTTCTGCAGTATAAGTTTTTAGTTGGATATCTGCAGGCTTCAGTTCAGTATTTTTGAAATGCCATTCAAACTCATCTTAATTAATTTGCCATTCCCTTCTGTTTTAAGCCATATTCTTTGTCTCCTGTTAGTTTCATGCGGTAAATCTCAAGGCTAGCTAGTCCTGTGTCATGCTAATCATTATCAATGTGTTCGTCACAGCATGCAGATTGAGAGCTCTTTTTGAAACTGTATCTTGACCTTTTATCTCTTTCTCTTCCATGTGCAGTCCATTTATTTTCGTCTTCCTGACATACTGTTCGTATGTATCCTACTTAATTGAATTTTCTGCATGTTTTATCTTTAAATCTGCATTGGTCTGGTGTAGATTAGCCCCTGCCAGAACAATAACAGAATTTGTTCAGACAGTCAGGTTTCTGCTTAGACACTGAAATTTTCTTCATGATCACTTTCATTCTTGATTGCAATTCAATTCAATTGCATCTCTATTTGCTGTTTCCATTAATATAGCTATTGCAACTGCTCTTTTAAATGTGAGATGTTTCTCAGATAGGAGTCTTAATTGAATGCTTTTCTGTAAGATTCCACAAACTAAATAATCTGCCAGTGTATTAAACTCATTGCTGAACTTACAATGCTCAGGCAGTCTCTTCAATTCAGCCACATATGCTGGAATGGACTCCCCTTCCTTTTGACTCCACTTATGAAACTTAAAGTGTTCTGCAATCAACAATGGTGTTGGTTCGAGATATTCCTGCATTATTTTCATGATATCAGCAAAGCTCATTTTGCCTGGTTTCGTTGGAGCAGTAAAGCTTTGGAGTATTTAAACTCAATGTACTCAGCAAAATTGACACTTGGTTCTTATCGACTATTTATCTTGTTTTAAAATACTGCTCAATCCACTCAGTATATAATATACAGTTATCTGCGGTGTAATCAAACACACCAGTCTTTCTTATTTAGCACCAGTTATCATCCGCTACTCGCTGTTCATGAACTCATGAAACCTTATGTTTTCTGCCTTGTATTTACTCGATCGTCTTAACTTTTGTGAAGAATACATGCTGCTCTGAAGAAAAAAAATGTGCTGTACCTTTTCTCAGCTGTAGCATTTCTTGCTGCACATTTTAAAAACTTGAATGTCTCACTGTGCTTTAACAAGTAGATAGTTGTCTTGCATTTGTTTTAAGAATACATCATCACCACTGTTACGCTTTGTAACTCAAAATAATAAAAAAATAATTGCAAGAAATAGATGGGAGCCCAGGAAGTGTGAGTCTTAGTTTCTTCTTTACTTATAGCAAGGTGTGCATGTATCATGATGACATATGCCATTTACGTACTTTTACAAATAACCCACTGCAATGCATTATGTAAATGATCAATTTATTTACAATATTACTGAAATGACAGAGATGATGATACAGCAGCAATGACTAGAGTTTCTGGGAGTAATTTAGAAGACACCAGATCATTTAATCTCAAACAACAAGCATTCTAAAGGGAGGTCAAGGCAACCGTGCTGACAAGTGATGTCAAAGACACCATAAAAGCAGAAGAGAGGGCATATAGCACAGCAAAAATTATTGCAAGGTAGAAGATTGGGGAGTTTTAAAAAACCAACAGAAGGCAACTAAAAAAATACTAAGGAATGGAAAGATGAAATATTAAAGTAAGCTAGCAAATAAAATAGATGAGTATGCTAATAGTTTTGTTTCAGATATATAAAGAAGAAGAAAGATGTAAGAGTGGACATTAGGCTACTAGCTAGTGATGCTGGAGAGGTAGCAATGAGGAACAAAGGAATGGAAGACAAAATAAATAAGTATTTTGCATCAGTCTAGAAGACGACAGCAGCATACCAGAAATTCAAGAGTATTAGAGAGCAGATGTCAATTAGTCTTCATTTCTAAGGTGAAGGTGCTTTGAATCTGAAAGGTCTGAAGGTTGTTAAGTCACCTGAACCAGATAGAGTACACTCCAGTGTTCAAAAACAGGTAGTTGAAGAGATTTTTGAAGCACTAGTAGCAATCTTGCAAGAACTACTAGATTCTGGATTCACTAGTTTGTGGAGGACTAGAAAAATTGTAAAGGTCATTCCACTCTTTTAGAAGGAAGGGAGGCAAACAACTGAGAAACATAGGCCAGTTATCCTGATGCCAGTAGTTTGAGAGATGTTCATTATTAAGCAACTGTGTTTGGAATACTTGGAGCCACACGATAATCAGACCGAAGTCAGCACAGTCTCTTTTAACGGGAAATTCTGCTTGACAAATCTATTGGAATTATTTGAGGAAATAATAAGCACGATAGCTAAAGGGAAGTCAGTAGATGAGATTTGCTTGGATTTTCAGAAGGCCTTGGACAGGTTATGACACATAAAACTGCTTAAGTGTCCATGGCATTACTAAAAAAATATTATCATGGGCAGATGATTGGCTGACTGGCAGGAGGAGGCAAAGAGTGAGAATAAAGGGGGCCAGTCCTGGTTGTTTGCCACTTGCCAACAACTAGTGGTGTTCCTCAGGCATCAGTGTTGGTTCCACTGATTTTAATGTTGATTGTTACTGATATTGGTGATACAATTGATGGCTTTCTTGTCAAGTTTATGGATGAAAGAAAGATAGGTAGTGAGGCAGGTAGTGTTGAGGAAGTAGAGAGTCTGAAGAAAGTCTTGGACAGGTTAAGAGAATAGGCAGATAGAATACAATTTAGGGAAGTGTATGAGCATGCACTTTGGTGAAGGAATAGAGGCACAGATAATTTTCTAAATGGTAATGTTATGAATGTACCACAGCTCTGAGGGACTGAAGGGTGCAGGGTAGCCCCCTCCTTTGTGAGAATCACAAGAACGTTATTGGGTTGGGTCAGAGGACCCAGGAAATGAGAGAAAGACATGGCCATTGTCTCCTGGAGACAACATTTGTGGATTGGGGACTATGCTACGTGCAAGGCCTCAGGCAAAGTGGGCTGGTTGAGAGAGAGATTGCATCATCCCAACCTGATTGACATCTACTACCCCGCGAGTTAAGATAAAAGAGGGGCTGTAGGGACAGCCCCTCAGACGCACCAGAAGAAATGCTAGCGATCCCGTAATAGCAGGAAGCCATTTGAAGGAAGCCACGTGCGTTCGGTTCCCTTGCCTGGGGACTGGTGGCTGGTACCACGGAAAACAACTTGGAACTAACAATGGGGAACCAACTCCCCCGACTCAACGGATTGGCCTCATAAAAGACCTGGGCAAGTTTAAAACCATCTCTCTTAAACCCAAAGAGCTGCAGTTTGAAAGGACAGTGACTTTTATCTTTCCATCGGACAATACAATATCCCCGAGACAAATGATAGAGCTATTGCTTAATTGATGATAATTATTATACCCGCGTTTTTAGATTGAGTATTGATGACGTATATTATCTGAATGTCTGTATTAATCTTATTTTTGTGCCCCTTTATAAATAAAGACTTTTAAAAATAGTACCATCGGACTTCAACGGACCTCTCTATCTTTGCTGGTAAGTGATCCAGTTACGGGTTTCATAACAAAATAAAATCAGAAATTGAGGAAGAAATCAACAAAGGGATTGGGCGTCCTCATGCAGAATTCCCTAAATGTTAACTTACAGGTTAAGTCAGTGGTAAGCAGGGCTAATGCAGTGTTCGCATTCATTATGAGAGGACTAGAATATAAAAGCAAAGATGTAATGTTAAGCTTTTATAAGGCATTGGTTAAAGCACCTTGGGAGTATTGTGAGCAGCTTGGGCTCCATATCTAAGAAACAATATGTTGTTTATGAAAATGAACACAGGAACATGTGAGGAGTGTTTAATGGTTCTGGGCCTGTGCAGACTGGAATTTAGAAGAGTAAGTGTGGTTCTCATTGAAACCTATTGAGTATTGAATAGAGTGAATGTGGAGATGATGTTTTCAAAAGTGGGAGATTCTAGGACCAGAGGGCACAGCTTCAGAAGACAAGGATGTCTCTTCAAAACTGAGATATAGAAGATTTTCTTTAGCCAGAGGGTGGTGAACCTATGGAATTCATTGCCACAGACAGCTATGGAGGCTTAGTTATCGGGCAAATTTAAACCAGAAGCTGATAGTTTCTTATTAGTAAAGGTGTCAAAGATTATGATGAGTAGGCAGGGGAATGGGGTTGAGAGGGAATAATAAATCAGCCATGATCAAATGGCACAGCAAATTCAATAGGCTGAATGGCCTAATTCTGCTTCAATATCTTACGGTCTTATCACCTATGCACATTTAGATAGAGACAGAAGGTACTGAAGGGGAAGATATCCTTAGATAAAATGCTAATGTTCTGTTTCTGCACTATTCCCTTACCTTTTCTTGATGCTTGAGTGCAGTGTGCGATTTTTACATAGGTTGCTCTTCTGCAGTTATGTCCTGGGGCTAAGCTGTTTACTGCATTTTTAGAGCTTAATGAGTTTCATTTTGACTACATATGATAGTATAAGGTGATTGCCATCAATTCAGTCATCTGAATCAAATTTCTGCTACGCAAAGCAAATTGAATTGAATTTTGCCCATTTTACATTAATGTCAAAATAAACCTTTATTAAGTCCCAATTATATCAGAGCTGGCAAACAGCTATACAAACTAACCTGGCTAGAAAACTTTAACTGTTAATGAATGGTGTATGTTTCTCATGTAACAACAGGCAAAGGAGTACACACAAAAAAAGGATCTAGTGCTCTCCTGGCATATATGAAGAATAAACTCCTCGGGTTTCTAACCAGGTACAGATACTTATTGATTATAACTGATGTTTGGATGACAATCCCTGCCATCTTCTTCAGCGATGATGCCTGGGCATGTCCAGTCTGGTAGTCTGGTAGTCTGTCTCTCCTGATTGGTTAGTCCTCACTCAATCAGGTTTCTGCTCTCTCACCTTGTTTATAGTTGAATTCTAGAGCAAGACCTTTGGGTTTCTACCATGCATCCCGTCTGGCTGATATACAGTGCTCCCCATTCACAGGGAATCCTGTAAATGTCAGATGACTTGAGTCCCAGCTTGTGGATGGACAAACTAGTAAAGAAGCTCAAGTCACAACTTATGCGGGTAAAAGATGAACTAGGACTCAGGTCAGCTAGCATTTACAGGATTCCCTAGGAATGTGGAGCAGCGGATATCGACCAGATGGGATGCACAATAGAAACCCACATAAAGGAGCACAGGAGGTGAAGGCATTTGGGTTACACAGAGACAGCATGGCAGAACACTGCATTCGCTATGGCCATGGGATTGACTTCAACAACACAAAACCACTGTGCTGTGCCAGTAACTTTTGGGAAACCATTGAAATAAAAATGGAGGAAAAGAATTTTAAGAAAGCCGAAAATCTCACTAAAAGTAAGAACTGAAATTCAACTGTGAACAAGGTGGGAGAGCAGAAACCTGATTGGATGAGGACTAACCAATCGGGAGGGAAGGACTACAAGGGAAGTATGAATACCACCAGACTAGACATGTTCAGGCATCATCCCTGAAGAAGATGGCAGGGTTTGTCATCGAAACGTCAGTTATAATTGATACCTGCACTTGGCTGGAAGCATGAGAAGAGTTTAAAGGAAGATATGTTCTCCAAAGTAAACTTCTAAAATATATTTTACATGGGAATCATTATCAAGGTGATTCTTCCACTTACATTAACATCTATCCAACTGTATATAATGGACTGGGTTTCACTGTGAAAATTACAGCAAAGCTAAAAGTGATCATGTGAGACTAAAAGTGAAAATTTAGAAGTTACTCACTGAAATTGAAAAATTCTCCATAAAGCTACTTAAAAATGTAATCTCTCTGTCAGGAACTCCAATCAATTGTATGAAATAGCATGAAATTCTTGTTGAAATATTCAATAAAACTTCTGCCTTCGTTAAGTCTTACTTTCCAGTGAATAACTTCTCTAGCTTAGAGAATTATGGATCCTTATTTCATATTTGTTTTTTTAAAGTCTTTAAAAGATTAAATAAGCTTAAATAATTTATTTCTACATTTTTAAAATCATTTATCCCTGTCTCTCAATCCAATCCCACACTTTGTTCTTTATTTTGCATTCTGATTTGGTGTTCAATTTTCCAACTTCCATTCTACAATGCCCATTTGCTGTTTGTCAATCCAGTTACTTTTCATTGACTATGACTTTTGCACTGCTTACATGGTTCTGAAATGTCTGTGGAAGATGCTACACTGACGAGCTGTACCACTGTCATCAGTGGAGCTTCATCGTGAAAGTTTAAAGGAAAATGAAAATATGATGTATGTTCACTGCCACTCATTCACAGAAATGACCAGCCCAATATGTGCAGTATGAGAGACAAGATTTGTAAATACAAAATATTTAAAAAATCCATTGGTTGTCACGTCTACTTGTAATAAGAGCAAGATCCTATCACAATAACTGTTGAGATTTGAATCTAAAGAATGATTTTAATTTCTAATAATATATAGTAGAACAGATAGTCCATCAGTTATGAACTCGCTGGAGTTTTCTTCAAATCTAAGGAATATTTGAATTTTTAAGTTTAATTTTCCATTCTGTAAAATAACAGAATGCAGATTATTCCAAAGAAAATAATCATCTGAAAAACAAAATATGAAAAGAAAGATAACCTGATATTATAAAGACATGCTTGACAATTTTTTGCTGTGAAATAAAAAGAGACGACACAAGATTCTTGCGTTTTTATGCAATATAATAGAGTACTAGGGTCATAGAGTACTACAGCAGAGAAACAGCCCCTTTGGTCCATCTAGTCTGTGCTTAACTGTTAATCTGCCCAAGGACCATATCTCCACACCCTTCCCATTTTGTGCTTATCCAAACTTCTTTTAAATGTTGAAATCAAACACACATCCACCACTTCTGCTGACAATGTGTTTTACACTTGCACCATTCTCTGAGTGAAGAAGTTTCTCTTCAGGTTTTCCATAAATACTTCACCTTTATCCTATGACCTCTAGTTCTAGTTTCACCCAACCTCAGTGGAAAAAAGCCTGCTTGCATTAAACCTATCTTACGTTAACCCTCATAATTTTGAATGCCTCTGCAAATATCCCTTCATTGTCCAATGCTCCAGGGAATAAAGTTCTAACCTATTCAACCTTACCTGATTATTCAGGATCTCAGTCATGGTAACAACCTTTTAAACTCTTTCAAACTTATTGATATCTTTCCTGTCAGTAGGTGACTAGAACTGCACAAAATACTCCAAATAATATATGGGATTTGCTGAAATGGTATTAAGTATAAAAGGCAAATGCTATGCTAGCCTTCATTACAAGAGGATTTGAGCACATGAAAAAGGATGTCTTTCTGTAGCTGTCTTGGGCTTTGGTGAGATCCCATTTGAAGACTCATGCACAGTTTCAATCTCTTTATTTAAGGAAGTTTTTTGTTATCTTGGAGTCAGTACAACGACGATTTGCTCGACTGAATCCTGAATATTAGGACTGATGCATGAGGAGAGATTGGATTGATGGGAGTTTAGAAGAATGAGGGAGGATCTCATCAAAAATAAATATTTCTAAATAGCTAAGATGCAGGGAAGATGTTCCCGTTAGATGCTGTGTCCAGAACTTGGATCACAGCCCCAGTTTACTGGGTAAGCCATTTATAGTCAAGTTCCAGCAACCTCCATCACTGAAGGCAAGTGAGGCCAAGCCATTAAACATATTCAAGAAGGAGGGTGAAATATTTTGTAATACTAAAATGATTCATAGGAACAAAGTAGGAACAGATGATTAGCCATGACTGTGTTGAATGATGGAGCGGAGCAGAAAGGGTAAATGCCTATTTCTACTCCTATGTTCTGTGTCTACATTTCCAAGAATGCCATATTGGTCTTCTGCATTTCCCAATAATCTTGTGGTAAATTTATTGGAAGTTTGCTCACGAAATAGTTAGAATACACTACAAACAGACGAATAGACAATATATTGCAATCAGGGTCTGATACACATACAAAATAACAGAAAATAATTCAGAGCTGATTTGAAGTGAATTTTAAGTTCTAACAAAATCTGGTCAGGTGATCTTAGATTTACAAGCTGATGTTAGCCACACAGGATGTCTGAAACTACTCATATCCAAATTTTCCATGGGGTGAAGACTATTGGCAGTTTTGAAAGGATTCAACTTTCTGGAAAGCTGCTGTTGCATCAGTTATAGAAAACACTAATTTGCCATAGACAGTGTATACAGCTGCTGCCTCACAGCACCAGTGATCTGCATTCAATCCTGACTTTAGATCTTGTTTGTGTGGAGTTTGCATGTTCTCCCTGTGACCACAGATTTTCCTCTGGGTAGTCCGGCTGTCTCCCACACCCTAGAGATGCACTGGTTGATAGATTAACTGGCCATTGTATATTGCTCCTAGCGTGTGTTGATACAGTAAGTGGTAGAATCTGGGGCCATATGTAAGGATATGTAAAGATAATGTAAGGAAATTAGAAAAGAGATTAATAAAGGATTCGTCTAAACGGATGATTGATGATCAGGGCAGACTGACAGGACTGGAGGCTTGATTCCATGTTCAATCTCTCTGTGATTGTGTCAACAGGGAAGGAATTGAGATTGTTTATTATGCAGAGAGGTGCTGGAACAAGGAATGCCGAATGGGAAGAAACCAAAATAGAGGGCAACTTTAAAAAATGAGAATGTAAAAATATTTGATCATTAAAAAAATTAGTAGGGCATCAAGTAAATACTACTGCTTCGGTCATATTATATTCAAATTTGATCAAGATGGAAATCATACATTGTGCATGGAAACCTGCTCAAGTTTTAGTACTGCTATTCGCCCTGTAATTTTATGCAAACCACTTTGCAGTAGCATTTGTTTATATTAGTAGCTAAAAATGAATCGTTTTGCATCTTAGTGCACAGCAGAAGGTCCATGGAAGTCAATTGCACTGGTTAAAATCATGCCTACACCATGTACACTCACTGCAATGCCATGCACACCAGAGTAGCTATTACAATCACAGCACTGGATGAAGACTTTGATTCTCAGTTTCTGTCCCTCAAATTCTTTTTGGGCCTTGCACTCCAAGGAGCAGGACCGCGTGTCCCAAGATGTCCAATGACATTTGTGCATAAAATCTGCAAAGATTTTTATCAGATGGTGTAGTATATTTCCGTTTTTCAGCATACAAAAATTCACAACAATCAACCACCTGACCTCACATCATATAATCAAGTGCATACATACCACTATTCCTCTCTTAAAACATGTTCAGGCCTGACATATACTTCTAGCTATTCAACCTTCAAAGGGATAAAACACAGTGCAGAATATGCATTAATATCTTTCCCTCTACTTTCCAGAAGAACATTTCACATAGAAAATTAATTATTAATGGCTTTAATGAACTCATATCTCGATAATTACTAAAGGATGACAATTTACTATCAGAAACATCTCTTTGCTTGTGATACCATTGCCCAATACATTTGGTAGTTATCTGTGACCATGAGTGGAGGGTAAAGTTTCCGAGGGGGAGGAAGAAATATCTTGTGCTTCTGAAACAGCTTTCATAATCTCTGTTGCAGCCATCACCCAGAGATCTGCCTTTGAAGTTTCCTATTGTACAGAAAAATAATGGCCAGTCTGGCTACAGCAGTATCCCGCAATAAGCAGCAAGATGATTTTGGGTTCATTTGAGGTTTTCCTCTGATATATTTTGGTCCTTACATTTTGACCCAGGTACTAAAATTCACCATATATTCCTAACAGAATGGTATCCTAACAGAGCAAATCCCAGTTAGTATGGATTGGCAACAGCATCTCAACATCACAAACAGTATAGTTGCACAACAAGGCTGTTTGCTTGGCTTACTACTCCTGTCACTTTATATTTATGATTGTGTGGCTACGTACAGCTCCAGTGCCATATTTAAGTTTGCGGACAACACAACTTTTGTTGGCTGAACCAAAGGTGGCAAGAAATTGGCTTATAGGAGGGAGACTGAGTGGTGTCACAGCGACAACCTCTCACTCAATGTCAGCAAAACCAACATGCTGATTATCAACTACAGGAGGAAGAACCAGTCTTCATTAGGGGAATGGAAGTGGAGAGGGTCGGTGGCTTTATCTTCTTTGGTATTTACTTATCAGTGGATCTGCCCTGGGACCAGCACATGTCTATCATCACAAAGAATGCATGACAGCACCTCTACTTCATTAGATGTTTACAAAAATTCAGAATGTCACCAAAGCCCTTCACAAACTTCTATAGATGTACAGTGGAGAGTATCATGATTACGGCTCTCAGCCTGAAATGTTGACTGCTTATTCATTTCATAGATGCTGCCTGAACTGCTATGTTCCTCTCACATTTTGTGTGTGTTGCTTTGGATTTCCAGCATCTGCAGAATCTCTTCTGTTTCTGGAGAGTGGTTGAAGCATGGCCTGATATGGAAATACCAATGCCCAAGAATGGAAAAGGCTACAGAAAGTGGTGGACATAGCCTCGTCCACCACAGGAAATCCTTCTCACTTTTGAAGACATTTATATGGAGCATTGCCAAAAGGAAGCAGCTCCATCAAAAAAGACCTCCACCATTCAGGCCATGACCTCTTACCATGCAGGAGGTGCAGGAGCCTTAGGTTCCACATCACCATGTTCAGGAATAGTTATTACCCTACAACCTTCAGACTCCTGAACTGGCATGGATAACTTCATTCACCATTACTATGAATGAATTCTACAACTTATAGTCTCACTTTTAAGGACTCTTTGCAACTCATGTACATTTGGTCTTCTTTTGCACATTCGTTGTTTGTCAGTCTTTGTTTATGCATGGTTTCCCAAAGATTCTATTGATTTCTTTATTTTTCCTATAAATGCCTGCAAAAAATTGAATCTAAAGATCATATGTAATGCCTTGGTTCATATTTTTACTGTTGTACTGTACGTATTTCATTTAGCAATTCTGTAAGAGCAGTCTGTTCTGTTTTCAGCTTGTTTGGATTATTGTTGAAGATAAGGGATGAGGAGAGATGTGTCCCATCCAATTAGGAATGTAGAGCTGAGGGGAGGTTGCTCTGGTGAGGGACGCCAAGGTTAGGCTTGGTGTTTTCGTTCAGTGGGAGATGAAGAGAGAAGATGCTGGAGAGAAGAGGTCGTAGGATTTGACCTGGAGGGGACCATGATTCAACGAAGCCAGAGGCAAGATCAATCAATGATTGGTGAATATGATGAAATTTTGAGCTCCAACTTGTGCACAGTTGAGTGTTTAGTTAAAGTAGGGCCTTTTCTTTCTGTTTTCTTTACTAACCCTTTGGTTAAGTTAAGATTCATAAAAATAATTCCTTGGATTGTACGCGGTGTACTGTCTGTTATTTCGTGGCACTAATTTGTAACAGGGTAGCAAATTACACAGCATCCACACAAACCTTAGTTTGGGGTGGGAGAGGCTTCTCAATCTCATGAGTTTGGCAGGACCGTAAAGCGTCTTCCCTAGACCTACGTAGCCAAAGAAATCAGTGAGTTTCACATATATATTAACATACAAGCTTGTTGACAATAAATTTGCTTTGAACTTTGAACTTCTATCTATCGGAAGTAGGAAGAGCACTTTGTTTAAAGTCTTTTTGACAGCCAAAAGCACTTTGTCATGTAGATGTGGCTAACGGATTCAGATATTGATGCACCATCAATAACTCACTCCGAGACGTAAAGGCGAGATATCGGCTTTTATTGACTGGAAAAAGGACCAAGCAGTGGTTGACCACCATACTACATCCTGGAGACTGAGAGGCCGGGCTCAGGCCTCAATCGCCTTTATACAGGGGTCTGTGGGAGGAGCCACAGGAGCAGTCAGCAGGGGGCGTGTCCAGACAGGTATATGTAGTTCACCACAGATATCAAACCACATGATTCAGGAGAGGGTGAGGGCTTCACAGTGAAGCTCCTTTTAAATTAAATTTTCAATGTGATTGTCTCTCTTTGTGGAAAAACAACTAGGGTAACCTCATCTGCACCTGGGCTTGGAAATGCTGAGGTTAGTTACTGTGATAGTTGTTAGCATGTACAATCAATAAACTTGAAACTGCAGTCACAGCTCTGTATTAACATAATTGTTTCCTTAGGAACATTGAAGCAATAATTAGCTCAAGCCCACTTAATATTTTCACTCCAATAAAAGCAATCCCTTCTTAAGGTGCTGGAATATCTGAGAACTGAACATCTATTAGTCTGTTGAACAGTATAAAATTTAAAAAATCAAGATTTTACTGCTTCTTATATGCTGACTAAAAGAATTTCGATTATCATTAGAAATTCAAACAGTCTACAATTCCCAGTAATGCAGTCGTCAGTCTGAATTTGTAGTGTTTAAAGTCTAAAGAGGGCTCCAGCATTGAAAGGGTTAATCTGTTTAAAGCAGGAGCCAGCATGCTGAATGCAGAGTTGCATCCTGTTGCTTTTTAGTATTTCAATAAAACCCATATCTTTTTATGGATACATTGCACCCCATTTCCTTATAGACCTCTATCACCTTCCATCTGTTAAAGAGAAGATAGATGATGGTTTTCTTTTTTTAAAAAAATCTGTGAATACATGATGAACGTAAAATGCTTCATGTCAGACTGCCGTTGGCCCCATTCCACCAGCTACACGGGCTTCATTACCCACAATCCACAGTGTCTGCATTTGGCAACTGGTCCAGTGGGAGATTTGAAGGCTCTCCTAATTTGATCCTTTGCAGATTGTTGCTTCTCATGTATTCCCTTTTATTTTGTGCTGCATTGAGAATGGCATCCTTTTACACGATATAATCTGTGTTTTTTTATGCTATTGAACTAACTTTGTTTTTTTTTCATTGTTAGGTGCAAATCTAACAGGGGGTTTAAGGAATGTTACTTGTCTTGCTTCCTTCCATCTTCCAACTCTTGGCTGTCATAGCAGCAGCTGCTCTCTTTTCCAGTTGCCATGGCAGCACCAGTATGATATACAGTGCAGCCATGCAGAGTCAACATACTGAGCACTGAAGCAACATTTTGCACTAAAAAAATTGAGTCTAAAAAATATTGGCAATGTTCCATCAGAAAAAAAACATTTCTAAATTCAGCAGGGGAAAGGAACCCATACAATTATCTCAGTATTCACAGCAACTCGGTATTTCTGTAACCCTGCAAGCAGGATTTTCATTATCCGACGTAGTTGACAATAGAACGTCAGAGCTCAGCCAACACCTATTTTTCCCCATTGATTCTTTAAGATGTTCAGCACCAAGATAACTGCAGTCCCCTTATAGCAATTTACAGGAGCTTTAAAATGAGGATATCATGTAATTGATATTAAACAATTATCATTGTTAGAATTCATTTAAATTCTGGCTGCAGAGAATAACAAAATAAAGACTTTTTATATAAAATGTTCTGGTCTAACTAGTTAAATTTATGTAACTTTTAGGCATCCTAAATATTTTTTGACCACCATTATTGTTAGTTTTAAGTACTTCAACTATTTGAGCATTTTAAGCTCCATTCCTCACATCCATGAGGGGAAGACTGTATCTCAAACTTGGACAGACAATGCAAAGAAAATTTTAAAATTCACAAAATCTATTGCTATTCTGTTAGATAATATGATGTTGGAAAATGCAAATATAAGGTTAATTTTTTAAATGATGATTGACCAGAGTTTTCTCCAGGGCTGCAGCTGTGCCAAATAACTTGCTGAATATCGACACTGTTCTACAAAGGATGCAGTCTTGTTTCTTCATTCATACTAAGCAAACCAATCGCAGCCTAAATAACATCCATGTAGTCGACGTTCAGTAGGGAGCACAATCAGTTTCCACTTTAGAGACATGTAGTGATCCAGACACAAAATGCACACAAAATAACATTAGTTTTCGAAAATCCCTTTTGATTGAGTCTGCCATGAGTCGGAGCAATCAGGCTGTAGCTTTGTAGCTTTTAATTATTTTTTCCCTATTAAAATATATTCCTTGGAGCAATTTCATTAAAACAGCTGAAAATGGATTAATCACAACAATAAGGTATTTTAATAAAAAAGTTTAGCTCTTCACCTGCAAGTAAACTGATTTTAACTAACTTAAAATGACCTGAAAAATATTATAATTAGTAAAACATTAATAATTAATAATTACATTGCCCCTCCTAAGTATATTAAAATATCATATAGCAGTATTTAAAACATTCTAATAATGTCCAGTGCCTAAAAAAAACACAGGTGAAATCTAAAAGCCTTGTTGCAGGTCTCTTAGCATTCAAAATTAGCAGAAACTTACCAGGGCTTGGCGACTTTGGTGGAGTACCAATATGCAGCACAAAGTTAGGAAATTGGTGTCTGTGGTACTCTATCACAAAATGATTCAAGGGGAATAGAAGACTGGAGAGAAAATAAAAGGAATTGATGTTCGACACTATCAAATTTCACTATATTTTTGCAGACAAGTTGATGAATTTTCCTTTAAAAATATTTTATGACTCATCCATGGCCTGAATAAAATATTTTTGATTAATACCTCATTTAAAATGAATCTTACTAAGTATCAATAGACAATACAATATAACTGAGGATCATATTTCACTATTGTGAAAACCATTAACAGTCTGGGAAATTAGAACATTGAAAGAAATTGACAATCCATAACCTCAAAGTTCAAAGTAAATTTATAATCAAAGTAAGTAGCTGTCACCATATACAACCCTGAGATTAACTTTCTTGCAGAATAGAATAATAGCCTTAATAGAATTAATCAACCTACTTTAGAATAAAAAAAGACTTTTTGATGGCTCAATAAGGCAGACTAATTGTTGCATTTGAAAATTATGACTTTGGTCACTTACACCAAATAATTGGGGCCATGCAAATCTGGTGAAGCCCTGATGTGTTTCTGCAGATCCTGTGATAGGGAAATTATTGGAGAATATCCTTAGGGATTAGTTTAACTTGCATTTGGAAAAGGATAGCCTCATTAGGGAAGTTGGCATGGCTTTTGCAGGGGAGATCCGTCTCATCAATTTGATTGAGGTTTTTGAGGAAGTGCTGAAGACGATTGATGAGTGCAGGGCTGTGGATGGTGTTGACATGGACACTAGTTAAGCACTTGACAAGATGTTTCATGGTAAGCTCATTCAGAAAATTAAGTTGCATACAATCTAGATAGAGTTGGCAAGTTAGATGCAAAATTGTGGTAGAGCAATGTTTCTTTTACTGGGGATCTGTGTTCAGTGGTGTTCCACAAAGATCAGTGCTAGATTCACTGTTGTTAGTAATACAGACAAACAATCTAGATTAAAATGTAAGCGGCCTGTACGTTTGCAGATGATACACAAATTGGTGGAGTTGTGAACAGCGAGGAAGTTTGTCAGTTGATGAGGTAGGATATAGATCTGCTGGAAATTTGGGTGAAGAAAAGATGGAGTTTCATCTGGACAAGTATGAGCTAATGAATTTTGGAAGGTCAAATGCAAGAGCAAAGTATACAGTAAATGCAGAACCATTTGAAGCACAGATGTGCAGAGGAATCTTAAGGTGCACGTCCATTGCTCCCTGCAAGTGGACAGGATAGTAAAGAAGATTTAAGGAGTGGCAGGATAGCATCGTAATTAGCACAGTGCTTTACAGTACATGAGACCTGGGTTCAATTTCTGCCACTGGCTGTAAGGAATCTGTATGTACTCCCCGTGACCACATGTGTTTCCTCTGGGTGGTCTGGTCCAAAAATATACTGATTTAGTAGGTAAATTGTCCTATGATTGGGTTAGCATTAAATTGGGGATTTGCTGGCAGCATAGCTTGAAAGGCCAGAAGGGCCTACTCCACACTTTATCTCAAAAGATAAATAAATAAACATGTGATATGCTTGCCTTTCTCATTTAGGGCATTGAATTCAACAGATGGAAAGTTGTGTGGCTGCTCTAACAACCTTTAGTTAGGTCATATGTGAAGAATATGTACACTTCTGATTGTGACACTATTGGAAGAACGTGGAGATTTTGAGGAGGTTTTCTGAAGACATTTACCAGGAAGTTGCCTGGACTGAAAAGTATTAGCTATAAGAAAGTGTTTTTGCTGGAGTATGAGGGGTGTATAAATAATTTTGAGAGGCATTGAATAGGTAGATAGAATAATTATCCTGGGTGGAAGGGTCAAATATGAGACATAGTTTTATGATAAGAGAAGAAGTTCAAAGAATATTTGCAAGACAAGTTTTTTACACATTGAATGATAAATGTCTTGAATGATAAGTGCCTCCCTGCTAGGGTCGTAAGTTTCCACCATCTTCAAAAGGGCAACAATTATACCAGTGCCCAAGAAGAGTAGTGCGAACTGCCTTAATGACTATCATCCAGTAGCACTCACATCTACAATGATGAAATGCATTAAGTGGTTTGTCAAGGCTTGAATAAACTCTTGTGTCTGCAGGGTGTTGGACTGCCTACCATTTGCCTATTGCCTCTATAGGTCTATAGCAGACGCAATCTCAATGGTTCTTCTCACAGACTTAGTTTACCTGGACAATACAAACACCTATGGCAGGATGCTGTTTGTTGACTATAGCTCAGTGTTTAACATGATAGTTTGCACAGACCTGATCGATAAGCTACAGAACCTGGATTTCTGTACTTCCCTCTACAGTTGGATCCTTGACTTTCTAACCGGAAGACACAATCTTGGGAAATTAATGATAGTATCTTCTCCTTGCTGGTGATCAACACTGGCATTCCTCAGGGATGTGTGCTTAGCCCACTGCTCAACTCTCTCTATACCCATGAGTGTGTGACTAGGCAAACTGTAGCTCAAACACCATCTATAACTTTGCTGATGGTTTGCAATTCCACCATTGCTGGTAGAAGCTCAGCTGGAGATGAAAGGTCATGCAGGAGCAATATATCCCAGCTAGTTGAGTGGTGTCACAGCAACAACCCTGCACTCAGCATCACTGAGATCAAAGAGCTGACTGTGGTCTTCTCTCATAGAGGGATCAGAAGTGGAGAGTGGAGAGATAGAGCAATCTCAAGTTCCTGGGTATCAAGACCTCCTATGATCTAACCTGATCCCAACATACCAATTCAGCTATAAAAAGACAAGCCTGTGGTTATGCTTCATCAGGAGTTTGAGATTTGGTTTCTCATAAAACCCTCGAAAACTTACATAGATGTACCACGGAGAACATTCTGATAGGCTGCATCATCGTCTGGTATCGGGGTTGGGGGGCGTGGCTACTGCACCGGATCAAAAGATGCAGTAGAGAGTTGTAAAATTAGTCACCTCCATTTTGGGTAGAAGCCTCTATTGTATCCAATATATGTTCTCAGATAGGTGTTGTCCATCATTAAGAATATCTACCACTCAGGACATACCCTTTTCTCACTGTCACCATTAGAATGAAGGTATAGAAGCCTGAATGCATGCACTCAGTGATTCAGGGTCAGCTTCCCTCCCTCTGCCATCTGATATCTGAATGGAACACTATCTTACTTTTCAAAATATATTATTTCTGTTTTTACACTATTTTAAATTTAACTATTTAATATACTCATATATACTTACTATAATTGATTTACTTATTTTCTTTCTATATTTATCATGTGTTGCATTGTACAGCTGCTGCTAAGTTAACAAATTTCACAACATATGTTGTTGATACTAAACCTGATTCTGATTCTGAATGTTCTGCAGCGGAGTGCTCTTTAAGAAGCATTTAGAAGGACACATGACCAACAGGGAATAGATGAATACAAACCATATGGAGGCAGATGGGATTAGTTTAGATTGGCATCATGATCAGAGCAGACATTGTTGGCTAAAGGGTTATTCCTGCACTATAGTGTTCCATGCTCTCATTAAATGAAAAGGTCTGGCAATCTGATGTTGCAGTTCACGTCTGGACTGCTGCATATAGACAACCTACTACATAGAAAAATGGATGTGAATCCTGTCTCAAAGCAATGTAGTGGACTAGAGATTTCATTGCTTTCTTTTCATGGCATTAAACAATTTATGGTTCACTCCAACATTTTTTTGTGGAAATCCCACAAAGATCAAGATCTTTAATTGAAAAGTTTGTAAAACAACATACCTTGTATGATGTTACACTAAATCATTTTTAGCACCTCACGCCCTACTGATTTACTGCAAGTTCTCACAGCTACTGACACTTTCACACACATGATCACTGTGCAGAGCACTTAAAAGAACATACCACAATACAAATGCCTTGTAGCATCAGGGCAGAAGCTGCAAAGTGAGTAGATGCTACAAGGATCAGATAGAGTGGTGGGAGAAATCTTCCAAGGGGGTCAGAAGGACCTGGAGAGATTGGTGAAGACAACAGCCAGCAGGAGACATTTGTGTAGCTACCATTGGGCAGGAAGTACAGAAACCTGAAGTCCCACACCACCAGGTTCAATTACAGCTATTTCCCTTCAATAATTCACTTATTGAACTGACTGGCAAAATCCTGATCACTAGAACTTAGCAACACTATAATCCCTACTTTTATGAGCTTGTATTAAAATTTTCTCTATTCTATTTGTGTTTTGATTCTAAAAATAGTGTTTAATTCTGTTTCATGTATGTTTTTCTTCTGAATACTGCATATATGACATTATATATTGCTGCTACAAGTAAGTTTTTCATTATACCTGTGCATACCATTACTGGTGCAATGCCAATAACTTTGACATGAACATTGAATTGTCCAGATCTTGTGGAAGTTATTAAGGTCATGAGCGCTATGCCAGCTCCTAATGGTTGAAGGAAAGTCAATGAAGTCTCCTGTGTCCCTGAGTTTAATTGAATTTTCCTCAACAGCATTGGGGACAAAACTGTGAGATGTAACACAGATCTGAATCAACAGCCTGGGATGATCCTGAGGCAAGGAATGTGAGGGCTGTTGAGTGTCACTTCGATCCTGAACACAAAACAGTCAAGGAACTTGTCATAGATAAGTTTTCTTGCGCTCACAGCAGAACAAAATTCTTATTAAGAGCAAAATATACAGACTGAGTATTGACCCTCCAAAAGCATTGCTTTAGGGGGAAACAGAATCTGTAAAACTTGGCTCTTTATTGGTTTTCCATAGGAGTGAGGTAGACAATGACTCTGGAGACAGATCTCAAGTGTTGCACACTGTTAATGCCATTTGTGGAGTTTTACACCCCACACTGGTGACAGGCAAATGAAAATCCTGCTAAAAAGTCAGCGATTAAACTTTCCAATTAGCGCTAACATACCTCAATGTAACAGCTTTGTTGTACTCTTGGTGAAAATAATTTTGATCTGGCCCATTTTTGTTTACAGATGTGGAGTTGAATTTCTTCGAGAGTAAACCTAGTCTGAGTTTTCATTTCAAAACAAGAGTCAAAACTGATTTAATCAATATTAAAAAATTGTGAATAATTAATTAAAACTACTGTTTTAATAAATAATTCATAAAGAATAATTAATTTTATGAAAATGTTCCTCAGAAAAACAATGTACTACAATGCAGTATATACTTAACATCACAATCTTAGTCATAATTAACAATTTATTTATTCATAATATCATATAGAATTACATAGCACAGAAACAGGCTCTTTGACCTACTGAGTCTGCATTGACTATCAAAGACCTATTTTATACTGAGCCTACATTAATTCCATATTATTTTCTTTCCAGATGCTACCGGTCATGAATTTATTAGTGGCAGTTTATATTGACCAATTGCCTTACCAACCTACACGTCTTTGGAACGTAGGAGGAAACCTGAGCACTTGGAGAAAACATGTTGTTCACTGGGCAAATTCCACAAATAAAACACACAGGATCTGAATCACCTCCTGTCTCAGGCAACATCCCTACTCAGTGTAATACTTTGCACTATATAAAGTGTGATGAACTGGTTACAAAGCATTTTTTTAAGTAGCGTGCATTTCATTGCCATTAAGTACTGATCTGGTCAGTGGTTAGTGACAATGCCACATGGTATAAAATTGACCAGTACCTTTGCAGCTCACCCGCCCCACAAATTCCCTCTTACACCCTCATCCATTGGGCAGAAGATACAAAGGTCTGAAAGCATGTTCCACTGGGCTCAAGGACAGCTTTAACCACACTAACTTAACCTCAAAATCTACCTCATTATAATTGCGCTCCTTATTATTTACCTGCACTGCACTTTCTCTGTAGTTGTTATTTATTCTACATTGTTATTGTTTTAAATTGATCTGCCTTAATGCACTACACAAATGATTTGATCTGTGTGAACAGTATGTAAGACAAGCTTTTCATTGTATCGCAAAGCTTAAAGTTCATGTTTATTATCAAAGTATGTACGTATATCATATAAAACTTTGAGAATCATTTACTTGCAGGCACTCACAAAGCAAAGAAACACAATAGAATTCACTCAAAAACACACACAAGTAGACTACCACACATCCAATTTGTAAAAGAGGACAAACTGTGCAAAATAGTTAAAAGAGGTAAACAAAGACACATGGAGCATGAACTGCAGGGTCCCTTAAAGTGAGTCCACGGCTGCGAAGCCCATTCAGCGCTGAGGCGAGTCAACCTTGTCCAGGAGCTTGATGGCTACAGCTGCTTCTGAACCTGGTAGCATGGGACGCAGGACTCCTACACCTCCCACCCAACAGCAGTAGCAAGAAGAGAGTGAAACCCATCAAATACATTCAAACCGTTCATTTTCCACTATCAGCCTTGACAATTTCAATCTTGCTCAACACTTTAAATAGTGTGGAGTAGTGGAGTTGAGCATGGGTTTGTCTTCCATTTACAGGCCTCGACGCATCATCCAGACCTGGCATTGATTGACCTGGCCGTACTTGCATTCTTGAGAGTCAAGTCCGCTGAATTCCCAGGAGATCTCAAGATCACCACTTTGTTCAAATGGTTCAAGTTACACCCAGAAATTACAGGCTGCAGATTACAGGAACTGCAGTTCAGAAGAAGTATATCTAGTCGTGTATCGAGTAGTTTTGTAAGCTGCCTGCAAAATATTGTCAGAGATCATCAGCAGCATCTTAGATTGTTTTCCTTGTTTAATATCTATCTGAAATTAGTATTTTCAGTTTTACTGGTTTCTTCTGACATTTTGCACATTCTTGCAATGTTCACCATGCAGTATGATAGTCATAACCTTTGCAGCTCATTCCTTGAGAGTTGTTTTTTTGGTGAGAAGGACTTGTTAAGTCTGGTGAAGAAGAATAGCCACCAATACTCAGAAAGGTATGTTTTTCCAACAAGAATTATAGAGATCCTACAGGGATACACCAGATGCTCTTGAAAAGATGTTGTGAGGCAGTCCCTCTAAGGACATGGCTGTACTTCATAGAAGCTTGCAATGCAGGACAAATTCCTGTTTCCCCTCTACCTGTTCCTTTGAGAGAAAAGAAAAGTAGATGAAGTTTCCTGTCTTTGAGTATGGAGTCTGCAGCTGTGACAGCAAACCAAGATGTGGGAGAGGTTATCAGTAACAACAACAGCAGCCTGGAATGACCTTGAGGCTAAGAAACTGTAAGTGACTGTGGTCCTGACAACCACCAGCAAAGAAGTCAGGGCACGCTTGTGAAGTTTCATATTGTTTGGAGGTCAACATTTCAATGTGAACAGTGAACACAATTCTGTTAAAATGCATAATTCTGGAGATATGTGGTGAAATCAACTTGTTCGGCGAACAAATAAGAACTGTCATTCTTCAAACCAGTTAGGTTGAAAATATCACTGCAGATGGATGTTGCATTGTTGTTGACAATATTTTGAAAGTTATTATGCTAGAAACAAAACTGTGGGAAAGGAATTCCTGCTGCAAATGAAGAGCTAAATTTCATGACAAGCACTAAATTATTCAGATATAGGTGTAAACTTGCTCTCTTTCAGGCTAACCTAATTTCCATGAGTGCAGCATTGCTTCCATTTGGAACTGTGTGAATAATTTCCTAGTTCTTCATGTTAACCACACATCTTTATACTAATCTTGAAAAAAGTCTTCTTTGGGAACTATCTTCAATCTCAGACAATCTGCTATCTAGCACAAATATCAATGAAGAGCTCCAAAGACTTTTGTTATGGAAGAAGGACCTTGAGATGAATAATCAGCACAGAATCTTCGCAGATCAGGTACTCCAGTCTTATTAATTGCCAATAAATTTTTTTGGCAACATGCAATGCATTAGGAATAGCACCATACAACCAATTTGATTAAAGTGAATGGCTGTTAAATCAATTAACATATAACTCCCATTAGATTAATTTATGTTAACTGTAAACCTCATGACTAAGCTAGATCTTAATATGGTCAGCATAGCTAATGATATGACTGCGACTTTAAGACTACTATTAAATCAGATTTTACAAAGTTGTTCTGATAACTGATGGCTTAGTTGACTTCATGTTATAAGGTATAAATTAGAACATAGGACATAGAACATAGAACATACAGTTTACTAGAGGGCGTGATGTTGTGCCAACACTTTAACCTACTTCAAGATTAATTTAAATCTTCCCTCCTTTGCTGTCTTCCATATTTTTCTTTTGTCCATGTGCCTATCTAAGAGTCACTTAAATGTTCCTAATTTTTCTGCCTCTATCACTACCCTGGTAACAAGTTCCACACACCTACCCTTCTCTGTGTGTGTAAAATGACTACTTCAGACATACCCCCTATACTTTCCTGCAAACACATTAAAGTTAGCCTCCTTGTATTCGGCATCTCCATCTGAGATAAAGTCTTTGGCTTCCTACTCTATCTATGCCTCTTATCGTTTTGTACAGCTTCTAACAAGTTACCTCTCATCAAAGAGAAAAACCCTATGTTGCTCAGCCTATCTTCATAAGACATGCTTTCTAATCCTTGTAAACTTTCTCCTCATCCTATCTAAAGTTTCTACATACTTTCTATAATGAAGCAATCAGAACTGAACATGTTTATTCCAAGTGTGGCCTATTCAGAGTTGTATAGAGCTGCAACATTACCTTGTACCTCTTGAACTCAATCTCCCGACTAGTGATGTCCAACACACCATATGCCTTCTTAGCCACCCTCTCAAATTGCACTGTAACTATGAGAGATCTATGAATCCCAATATTCCTCTGTTGCTCTACACTGTAAGAATCATACCACAAACTTTGCATTCTGCCTTCAGGTTCAACCTCACAAAGTGAATCAGTTCATACTTATCTGGATTGAACTCCTACTGCCATTTCTCAGCACAGCTTTGTATACTAACTATGTCCTGTTGTAACCTACCCTCTGTAACCCAACTTCCACAACAGCACCAACCTTCATGTCATCTGCAAACTTACTAACCCATTGTTCCATTTCCTCATCCATCTTAGCGAAAAATCATAAAGAGCAGGGGTCCCAGAACAGAACACCACTAGCCACCGACCTCCTGGCGGAATATATTCCATCTACCACCACCCTCTGCTATTAGTGGCAAGCCAGTTTTGAATTCACACAGCCAAGTTACTGTGGATCCCATGCCTTCTAACTCTCTGAATGAGTCTACCTTGAGGAAATTCATCAAAAACATCTTTTCCTTTAAGTGCCAGACCTGATAAAAGAGCCATGGAACCAAAAATCTTGGCATTCAAATTTTATACCTGGAGAAAAGATCAAATGGTAGGGAAGAAAGTGGATGGCCTCTCCTGCAAAATCAATAATACTGAATCTAAAAAATTACTTGGTTATCTTCAGCAGTGAACCTCTCAGAAGTGTGGCCTCTTTAATGCACGCATGATTCAGCCTTTCTCCCTCTCGGGCCTGTACATGCTGAAATATTTCCACTTGCGTAAGTATTGTATCCACTGTGTGAAATACACATTGCACATTTGTTGATTGTGTAAGAGTCAAATACAATAAGGATCATGACACATTTTCCTTCTGTGCTATGTACACATGCAAATGCCAATTGCATCCTTCAGTTGCTTTTAATTTTCTGAAGCACACTTCATGCATCACAATTTCCAATCCATAGAATAAGAGAGTTAAGAATCATTTCAACTGTGTTTCATCAGCCACTTCATTTCAAATACAACGGATTCCAATTAATTGTGACACATCTAGAACAGGACATTTTGGCCCAATTAAGCAGCTGTCCAAATTAGCCGAGGTTTCATGGAAATAGTTAAAAGGCATAACAAACTATAATTTAACTAACAAATTATGCATTTAAGTGAAATACTGAATAAATTAAAACACTACCACTACTACTACAGTATTACAAAACTGTATTATTTCCTAATAGTTATTGATGGAAGAAATCATCACTGCCATGTTCTTTTGTTTGACTGTAAATGAACAAAATCGGTGCAGATAATGGACTACCTTCACTACCTTCCAGCATAAAGACAAAATAAAAAAGCAAAATAATCAAAAATCACTGTTTTATGAGCACAAACACATGCAACTGATGTTTTTTTAAAAACCATTTGCTCAACTAGAAACTGTTTAGCAACCTCTTCTGTCTCAATTAAACAGCATAGTATCCCAAATAAATTAAGGGAATCCTGGCTATTTTCTCAATTAGTTTTTGTTCTTTGAGAGTTGTCCTAAATAAGTGGCTACCCTGATTAACTGATGGTCCCATTAACTGGAATCCACTGTACCTTCGGTGATATGGCCTTAATTTCTCTCTTGTCCAGAATCATATGCTAATGTATTATGTTTTCTGACACTGGGTATTAGTGCTCTGGATTTAGGAGATGAAACAATGGGAAACAGTTCTCACTGTCCAAGTTCACACATGAGCAACTTTACCAAGTTAAAGTCATGAAAAGAGGATCAAGATGAACAAAAATATAAGGACTATTAAGTGTGATGCCACAACTAAAGGGACTTACTATCTTTTTAATGCAGATACTTACTGCTCCCTGTCTAAATTATCAGATTATTTCCTCTCACTGATCCTGATGGTGTAATTTCTCACAAGTTAATTGATAGATAAGAAACAAAAATTAAAACACAAACAAGATGCTTATCAAAATTGGACATTCATTTCAGTATTGTTAAGAAATGTAATTACATTAAATGGCACATGATATAAATATGCAACATCTACAATGTTTCTGGAGTGGAAGGGCTTATTGTTATAGACACAATTCATGATCAAAGATTATCTGATTCCAATAATACACTTGGGACCTAGTCATCATTCAGGAATAGGCTGATAAGTGGCAAGAATATGTGTACCACTGAAGTATAAGGCAATTATAGTCTATTCCTAGCATTACAATTGCTGAGTCCCACACTAACAATATTTTGAATCAGAACCAATATTAAAATCAATGATACATGTCATGAAATTTGTTGTTTTGTTGCAGTGGTGCAGTGTAAGACATAAAAAAATTATAAATTACAATAAAATAGAATAAATTAATAGTATAAAAGAGGACCAGTGAGTTAGTGTTTGTGGGTTTATGGACTACTCAAGACATCTGACAGTGGAGCGGCAGGATCTACTTCTAAAACATTGAGTGTGAGTCATCAGACTCTTGTACCTCCATTCTGATGGTAATAATGAGACAGCATTTCCTGGGTGGTGAAGTTCTTAATATTGGATGCTGACTTCTTGATGACCAGCCGTTTGAAGAAGTCTTTGATGCTGGGGAACCTTGTGCTGTGATGAAGCTGGCTGGCTCTCCATAGCCTCTTTTGATCCTATCATCACTGAACCAGAAATTCAATTGGAATAACTATATAAGTACTTTGGCTCTAAAAGCAGAGACTAGGTATCTGTCATCTACAAGAAGCTCACCAGGAGAATGAAAGAATACTACGTGCTTACCTGGAAGACTGCAGCTCCAACTACTCTCAGGAGACTGGACACCATCTAGTATAAGGCAGCCCAGTTGACTGGACTCACCAACCACCCTAAATATTCATTCCCTCCATCACTAGCATTGTAGCATAGCGGCTAGCATACTGCTTTACAGTGCCAGCAATCAGGGTCCAATTGCGGCTGCTACCTGTAAAGAGTTTGTACTTTCTTTCCATGACCATGTGGGTTTCCTCCAGGTGCTTCAATTTCCTCCCACATTCCAAAGATGTAAAGGTTAGTAACTTACTACTAACCTTTGGCTGGGCAAGATACACTGGTGCCAGAGCACAGCAATACTTAGAGGCTATCCCAGCACATCCTCGGACTGCGTTAGTCGATGACACAAACAACACATTGCTTTGTATGTTTCGATATTTCGGTGTGCATATGACAAATAAAGCTAATATTTATCTTTTTTACTGACCGCAGTATGTGTATCATCTACAATATCCACTTCAGTTATTCACCCTTGCTACACTGAAAGCATGTCTTAAATCACAGACTTTACCACTGAGATAGAGAAGGGCAGCAGTTGATTTAAGCACCACCAGCTGTGGGTTCCCCTCTGAGTTTTACAACATTTAGTTAAAAAATATACCTTCAAAAGGGAACTAGGAATGGTCAATAAATGTCAACAAAGGCTAGATCCCAAAATTAATGCAAAATCACATTTTAAGTTTTGAAAAAAAAAACATAAATTTAAAGAATAGACAAAGAAAGAAAGAAGAAATTATAGTCAAGTGTGGTTATTTAGCTTCATTTGCTGTTTTGTTCTGAGCACAACAGATAGGTCTATCTTTGAGTATTTTCCAAATAATATTTTACAATTGGAGTTTAAAAACCAAACCCTCTATAATGTCAGTATATTTCATCTTCCCAAAGCAGTATTGTACTCATGCAACTTCCCTGAGTAAGAGAGATGTTTATTTTGTGTTCTCAATTCAGTAAAACAAGAATTTAAATTTCCCTAAATTCTTTCATTTGGAACATCTTAATGACTATTGGAGATTGGGATTGTTTCTTACTCTGTTTGGGGTACATTTAGCTCGAATTTAAAAAAAAATAGAAAAGCATCATTTTGATTTTTAGATTAAGTCAAACTGTGTTGTACTGTATGATCCTATATGGAACTTTAAATCCTGTGAGAAAAGATGGCTACAGTGGAAAGCCGAAGTGAACCTCACGATTCATTTGGCTGCAATAAGGAAACTTCAATGGGTGAGATGTTGGCAACAGTCATTTAGTAAAAGTGGGTCTGGAGTTTAATTTAGGCATACAAGCTTCCTGAATTTCATGGAATTTCATGGTGAAGTCAAGGTAAGAAACACTGGATAAGGCCTGGGGAGTTCTACCAAAAATACTGCAGTTTCATTGCTGGTTTCCTGAGGGATTTTGTGAAAGGCTTTCCACTGGAATGCAATTGGCTGCTCATTTAGAAAAAAAGTTTTCTATAAATCGTGCCAATTTGTTGACTACTGCTGTTTGGCCGTTATACTTAACTAGTCTCCACATTTACATCACTACGGTGTTACTGAGCAACGAAGTGTATGACCGAAAGGAGGACAACAGGGGTGTTAGGAACAATAGCTCCCTGTGTACCTGTATTTATACAGGAGACTGAAGATTATTTGGGTCTACACTGGATCCACAGACAGAGGCTAAGTCTTCTTGATGTTCAAACACAACTATTTTGGTGGGTTCAGGGCAGAACAGTAAATCTTTCCAATGTCTCAAAAGATCTGATGTTTGAAGGTGTTACTTTACATCTCAGATTCTTGCAGTGCTTGTTGAGAGACATATATACATGGACCACTTATTAATGTTTCTGCTATTGTTTTTATCATCTAGTCCCTACACCCACTTTACTACCAGTCAGCTCGGTTGGTATGAGTCTGTGCTGGGATTTGTGGCTTTGATTGGCTTCCCATAAGTCAAGATGTAATACCTTGCACATATTTGATGCTCAACACCACCCGCCAGATTATCCAATGTCTTGAATAATGAAGTAATGAGACAGAAAACATTGGGTATATACAGCAAATGTGGAGAGAATAAAACAGATCAGATCATGTTGGAGCTGGCCCATTGCTCAAACCTGCCAGCATTGTGACTGTCCTCACACACAAGCGTCACTTCCAGTTTCCGGGAGCCAACTGACCTGATCCACCACACTCAGCAAGAGATTCTGAGAGGTGAATGGACCATAGATAGCCTGCCATTGATGAAGGCATTTGAAATGTATTCGATTACAAATAGATTTCAGAAATCTATATAGAATAAAGTTAAAAAAAAGTAAAATAATTCAAACAGATCTCTCTTACTGTGTTTCACGGAATCGTGAAACCTATTCACATAAATAGACTGACATTTCGTTTATGGGGGGGGGGGGGTTACTTGGGTCTGGTTAGACCTTGTCTCTGGCAAGCTTGTGCTCCAACATTGATTTCCATGATAACTCCAGCAGTTTAGTAGTAAGACAGATGCCACCATCATCTGATCTCCTATGTGTTTGGCCATGCAGTCAGGGTAGCTTGAACTAAGTAGGTTAACTTTTGCTAGTATACAATTCATTATGCAGTCAACTCCAGAATCCATTATTTATTAGACCTGCAGATGTGCCTTTCAGTACCAGGAATGAGATCAAGTCTTTATGCTTACTCAGTCTAATTGCTTGGAAAGCCTGGGTTTAACATACTAATACCACGTTAATATGATTGAGGAGTTCAGGAAGCTCCAATAAATCGCTTGCAGAAAATTTCAGGTCACCAGACCACTTGTACTCTGCTTCTCCCTTTCAATATATTAAAATACAGCCTTGAATTACCTGACTAAACTTTTTATTATTATTGTCAGAGTTGAATGGAAATGTCATCTTTGAAAAATATTAAACTCTTTTTTTAATTAGTGCAATAATAACAGAAGTACTTTGGACATTCTTCATCAATCACACTATGGAATCAAAATAGCCTGTGTTTTTTGAGGCCTAGCTTTAGTTGAGCCTTGTCCCTTAAGTGATTAACATAGCCCAGAAATACTCCTGACATAAGGAAGCCTTCCTGGCAGGTCCTTGAACTGGAAAAGTGGGAAGGAAATTGGAGGTTTGCCCCTGTGCTTCTGGACATTGAATCTTTCTGGCTGTTGATTTGAAACAAAAAGGCTCACTAAGCTTTACAGTACCGTCAGTTGGATGCCAGATCCTCTCAATTTCTCCAAGCTGAAGACTGTCCCACTACAAGTCTCCAGTGACAGATTTATGATATCAGCCCAGTGCCTGGGTGCTCCAGGGCTGGGTTAACAGCAAACTGAGATGGCAGGCTTCAATCCGCCCTACCAAGCATTTTTTTTAAACTTCAGGCACACACTCAATTGTATCTCAGATATCTGTCAGAAACATGGACGTGGGACAACACAGAGGCAGCATAAAATGCAGGGAGGTCATGCAGTGGATCTTTGTCAGAATCAGAATCAGAATCACTTTATTGCCAGTTTGTGAAACGTACCAGAATTGATTATGGTTCCGTGTCAAGCATAACATATAGGACAATACCATAACAGACAACACGACAGCAACCAGCAATTTACAAGATAATAATGCAAACAGCCATGAGCAATCAGCAATTAGTGTAAATGTAATAATCAAACTTAAATAAATGTGAATATATGGACATATTAAATAGTTATCAACAGAACAAGGAGAGCAGGAAAGTCCATTTAATGGATGTCGTGCAGAGACTGTTAGGGTTTCACGCCTGAGTTTTGTCGAGAACCTGGACGGCTACAGCAAAGAAGCTTCAGAGTTGAGTTCTGGCAGTGATGGACTTGTAGTGTCTTTCTGATGGCAATTTGGTGAATGGGTGACTGCTAGGTGGGTGGAGTCAGCAGTTCTTGCTTTATCTTCAACTGTGCCTCTGAGGAAAAGACAGAATAAGTTGCTCTGTGTGTACATCAGTTTGTGTTAAAAGTTTAGGATATACAATCAGTGGCCACTTTATTAGATGCACTGGTACACTTGCTCATTAATGCAAAATAGTCAATCACATGGCAGGTACTCAATGCTTAAAAACCTTCAGACATGATTACGAGGCCCATTTGTTCTTTAGGCCATACACCAGGAAAGTGAACTAAGTGACTTTGACCGTTGAATGATTGTTTGCATCAGATGTGATGGTTTGAGTACCTCAGAAACTGATCTCCTGAGATTTTCACACTTAACAGTCTCTAGACTTTAAAAAGAATAGAGCAAAAAAAAACATACAATGAGCAGCAGTTCTGTGTGGCAAAAAATGCCTTGTTATTGAGAGAGATCAGAGGAGAATAGCTGGACTGGTTCAAACTGACAGGAAGGCGACAGTAACAGGAATAATTATGCATTACAACAGAAGATCATCTTTGAATGTTCACACATCAAACCTTGAAGTCAATGGACTACTGCAGAAGATCACACCAGGATCCTCTCCTACACTTAATGAAGTGGTTATTGAATGTAATCTAAATGAACAGATTGAATAGAACATTGGTAAATGCGAGATCATCCACTTCAGAAGGAATAATAGAAGAGCAGATTATTATTTAACTAGTGAAAGATTGCAGGATGCTGTTGTGCAGAGTGACTTGGGAGTGCTTGTGCATGAATCGCAAAAAGTTGGCTTGCAGATACAACAGGTTATTAAGAAGGCAAATGGAATGTTGGCCTTCATTGCTAGAGGGATTGAATTCAAGAGCAGGGAGGTCATGCTGTAACACTACAGGGTGAGACCGCACCTAGAATATTGTGTGCAGTTCTGGTCTCCATACTTGAGGAAGGATATACTGGCTTTGGAGGCAGTGCAGAGAAGGTTCTCTAGGTCGACTCCAGGGATGAAGGGGTTAACCTATGAGGAGAGATTGAGTCACCTGGGACTATACTCTCTGGAATTCAGAAGGATGAGAGGGGTTCTTATACAAAACTACAACATTTTGAAAGGGATAGATAAGATAGAAGTAAGAAAGTTGTTTCCATTGGTAGGTGAGACTAGAACTAGGGGACATTAACTCAAGGTTCAGGGGAGAAGATCTAGGACAGAGATGAGGAGAAACTGTTTCTCCCAGAAAGTGGTGAGTCTGTGGAATTCTCTGCCCAGGGAAGCAGTTGAGGCTTCTTCACTAAATATATTTAAGAAACAGTTAGAAACAGTTTTTACATAGTAAAGGAATTAAGGGTTATGGGGAAAAGGCAGGTAGATGGAGCTGAATTTATGCACAGATCAGCCATGATCTTATTGACTGGTGGGACAGGCTTGATGGGCCAGATGGCCTACTCCTGCTCCTATTTCTTATGTCCCTATCTTCTTATGTATCATGGGCTGGTGAAGGTGCTAGCAACTGTTATTTTAAAATAATTTTATTACTTTTCTAGCATACTTGATGTTCTCCAAGATTCAGGGTATATTCTAGGAGAAAAAATTTTCTTTGAATTAAGTAAAATCCTCAAGCCCTTTTGCTGCATGCAGCTTGATATCGAACAATGTATCTTAACACAATCAGTAAGACAACAACCACAGCCACAGTAACAGCACATTCCTATTTTCTACATTGTGTTGGTGCTTGGCCAAATGGTTAAGGCATTGGTCTAGTGATCTGAAGGTCACTAGTTTGAGCCTCAGCTGAGGCAGTGTGTTGCGTCCTTGAGCAAGGACACACATCGCTCTGCGACAACACCAGCAGCCAAGCTGTATTGGCCTAGTGCCCTTCCCTTAGACAACATCAGTGGCATGGAGGGGGAGACTTGCAGCTTGGGCAACTGCAGGTCTTCCATGCAACCTTGCTCAGGCTGCAGTCTACATCGAAATCAATGGACAGCCGAAGAAGAAGAATTTTCTACATTTACACAACTTCATAATGTACTTGCCCAGCTGAAGCAAAATAGATATAGATTCTTATTGATCCCAAAAGAAATTACAATGTCACAGTAGCATTACAAGTGCACAGATATACAAGTATACAAATATTAGAAGAGAAGTAAGGAAGAATAAAAAATAAGTTACTTCAAATATTTTAACAGGAGGGATCATCAATTCCCCGGCTACAGGTTGACTCATTATTTAGCCTAATGGCCGAGGGTAAGAATGACCTCATATATCGGTCTTTGGAGCTGCGCAGTTGTCTTAGTCTATTACTGAAAGTGCTCCTCTGTTCAGCCAAGGTGGCATGAAAGGATGCTAAACATTGTCCAGAATTGTTAGGATCTTCCACAGGGTCCTTCATTCTACCATGCATGGTTTTATGTCATGGTCCTGAGTTTATTTGGTGTTTCTTTAAAAAGTGGTGGATGTTGACTCAGTCATAACTCTCTGAAGGAAATTGGATGAATTCTTTGGAGGTGAAAGTAAATAGGGTTGTGGAGAGAGGTTATAGTGCTAGTTGGATGGCTCTGCCAAAGAGCTGCTAAAGGTAAGATTGATTGGGAATTCTTCTGCGCTATTTAATTCTATAACTGCCTTGAGATCAATCAAACTAACTTCACAAAGGACTATCAACCAAGGCAGATGAGATCTTTATCTACAGTTTGGATTAGATTCACAGCATTGTGTTCTGTAATAATATTCTTTGTAACATGTTAAATTATGTCTAAGAATGATATCTGTTATTTGCAACTCCATAGTGAAGTAGTAAAGTGATATCTACCAGATAATTATGTTTCCAAGTATGCAGCGCCTTGAAAAAGTATTCAGACCCCACAACTATTTTCACATTTTACGGTCTCATTTTCTAAATTTAAATGATATTGAGTAGGATTTTTGAGCTAATCCATAGAACATTGTGCATCATGTCAAATCTAAAGAAAAATTTCAAAACCTATCAATAATTTACTAAAAATTAAAAACCAAAATTAAAAGGATGAAAAAAGTATTTATCCCTTTTGTAATTACTACACTAACTTTCCTCAGGTGCAATATTACCTTACCAAATCAACCAATTTGTTGATGAAGAAAACTGGAGGATCACCTTTTTCAATGAATACGTAAAAATACTGTATGTACCCTTTCTGTAAGGTCCAACAGTATGGTAGGTTTTCATCAGACCAAACCAAAATGAAAACAAAAGAGCATTTAAGTCAAGTCAGGGAAATGATAGTAGAGAAGCACAAATCTGAGAAAGGGTACAAGGCCATCTCAAAGGCACTGAACATACTCAATCCATTGTGTAAAAGTGGGAAAATATATGAAACAGCTACATAGCCAAGGTTTGTCTGCCCCTCTAAACTTAGTCACTGGAGAAAAATGGCATTTATAAGAGAGGGTACTGTGATGCCAACAGTCACTCTGAGTGAGCTGCGAAAGTCAGTGGCAGCAACTGGAGATGAAGTTCATAGTTCTACTATCTTTATTGTATTGTACTGCTGCCATAAAGACAAGAAGTTTCACAACATATGCAGGTGATATTAAACCTGATTCTGATATTTAGGAGCATTCATCTTCTATTCAATCCTGACCAGAATTCCAGCCCCTGTTGCTGAAAAGCATCCCCATAGCATGATGGTACCACCACCATACTTTACAGTAGTGATGGTGTTACATAGTATTGCTGGTACATAGTATTAGATTTAACGGCAAAAAACGGCAAAAAGTTCCACTTTAGTCTAATCAGACCACAAGATCTTTTTCCAAGATCTTTAAGGCCCTGCACAAAGATGGTATTTATGGAAGAGTGGTAATGAAGAAGTCCTGGCTTTAAAAATTGCATATCTTTGCCATTAAGACTTAAAAAGTGTTACGTAAAAAATACTGTGAAGATGTGGATGAAGATCTTGCGGTCTGATTAGACTAAGGTGGAACTTCTTAGCCTCAGCTCAAAACATTTCATGTGGCATAAGTCTAATACTATGTATCAGCAATAATATGTAACACCATCACTACTGTAAAATATGGTGGAGGCAGCATCATATTATAGGATTGCTTCTTAGCAAAAAGGACTGGAATTTTGGACAGGATTGAATGTAAGATGAATGCTGTTAAATATCAGAATCAGGTTGAATATCACCAACATAAAATATTGTGAAGTTTGTTGTCTTTGTGGCAGGAGTACAATACAATACCTAATAATAGATAAAATTTTAATTACAGTAAGAGTATCTATATAAAATAGTTAAATTAAATAAGTAGTGCAAAAATAGGAATTTTTAAAAAACTACCGAGGTAATGTTCATGGGCTCAATGTCTATTCAGAAATTGGATGCAGAGGGAAATCGCTGAGTGTGTGCTTTTGTATCTCGGGCCTGATGATAGCAATGAGAATTAGGCATGAACTGGGTGTTGGAGGTCCTTAAAGATGGATGCTGCCTTTTTGAGTCATTGGTCCTTGAAGATGTCCTAGATACTACAGAGGGTGATTCCCATGATGGAGCTGACTAAGTTTACAATTCCCTGCAGCTTATTTTGATCCTGTACAGTATCCTCCCCATCCCCCCTACCAGTGAGTGTCTTTGATGACATATCAGATCTCCTCAAACTTCTAATAAAATATAGCTACTGTCATGCCTTCTTTGTTGCTGCATCAATATGTTGGGTCTGGATTTAATCCTCAGAGATATTGAACCCCGGAATTTGAAATTGCTCATTTTTTCCACTTCTGATCCCTCTGTGAGGTCTGGTGTGTGTTCCCCCATCTTTTCCTTTTTGGAAGCCTGCAATCAGTTCATCAGTTCTTTGGTCATTGAGTGTGTGGTTGTTTCTGCAACGCCACTCAACTAGCTGATATATCTTATTCCTGTACGCCCTCTTGTCACTATCTGAAATTTTGCCGACAATAGTTCTATCATCAGCAAATTTATGGATGGCATTTGAGCTATGCCTAGCCACACAGTATTGGGTACAGGGAGAGTAGAGCAGTGGGCTAAGCACACACCCCTGAGGTGTGCCAGTCTTAATTATCAGCGAGCTTGTGATTTTATTTCCGATTTACACAGATAAAAAACAGCTAGCCTCTGCCACAAAACTTAAGCTGGGGAGGAAATTCATCTTTCAGCAGGCCAATGACACAAAGCAAGTTGTCAGAGCAATCATGGAGTGGCTCCAAATGAAGAAAATTAAAGTCCTTGAGTGGCTCAGTTGGAGTGCTGACCTTAACTCAATCAAGCATCTCTGTCAAGACCACAAGATTGCTGTCCACCGCTGCTCCCCAACTAATCTGGCTCAGCTTGAGCAATTTAACAAAGAGGAATGGGCAAATCTTGCTCCATCACACTGTGCAATGGCAATAGAAACTTATCTAAAAAGACTACTGGCTGTAATAGCTGCAAGAGGTGGTTCAACTAAATACTGAGCAATGGGGGATGAATACTTTTGAACTGCTGACATGTTAATGTTTGATTTTTTTAGTTTTGTGTGCCTTTCAATTTTCCCTGTTTCATCTGCTCTACTGTGGAAAAAATGGAGCATATGATCCACAAATAAAAATTCTCATTTAAATTGATCAAAATCCATTGTAATACTCATTTAAGTGAACAAAGAGTTGGGGGCTGAATACTTCTCCAAGCCCCTGTATACAGCCTTGGGACAATACTTGACAGTTTATTGCAGTGATGTCAAACTCAAGGCCCACGGGCCATATCCGGCCCGCGAGATAATTTTAGATAGATCTATTATTTTAATTAATGGCCCGGCGATATGAAGCCTATGATTGTAAGTTAATACCAATCATAAAAATAATGCTTGCTCAGCAGTCTTCTTCATAAGAAACGGAATTTGTGAAGTGAAACACTTTGTAGTTACAGCAGAGACTGAGACACTTGAGAACAGGCTGAGAAAATGGAGGCAATGAAAGCTGCGTTCGCACGCACCCGACTGATCCGGCCGCATGAAGCTGCATTTTGCCCAATCCGGCCCGTGACCTAAAATGAGTTTGACACCCCTGGTTTAGTGCAACAGGTTCCTTCTTTTCCAGATGGTCTTTGTCTTGTTTTGAACTTATTAAAAAAAAACAACAAATCTAGACTATTTGGACTGCATTCAATTTCAGCCAGATATCCAGCTCCTTGTAGCAAGTTTTTAGCAACAGAAGACTCCACAAATTGACTTACCTGAGTTCCATAGCCATTGTACATCAAAACATTGAGAGATAAGACAAAAAACAAGTTTAAAAGAAAATTGTAAATTAATTATTCCCACTCTGAAAAGAAGATTTTATTCTCTCTGTTTAGAGCTTAAAGTTAACTTTGTGGAAGACTGAACTGCTGTATTTTAAAAACATTAATGGATTGACACTTGTGCCTTTTCCAATTTGGGGGTACTTTCAAATGTGTAGCTTTCAAATGTGTTTCAAAAAGTGTTGAACCAGAGATACAAAGACAGGTTCAAGGATATTTGTAAATCTTCCACTGTCCAACAACATTTCAACATCTGGTTTCAAGAGTAAATCCAATAGATACTATTGCTGAATGGCAACACAATTGATGGATTATAATGTTGTAACACAATAAAGAATATTGAGTCATCTGCAGAACGCTCATGATTTCTTTCAATACAGTTCAATATTTTGTGGATGTTTATGTTTTATTATAGGAGGTTTCCCAATTTAATTAATATTGACTGGAACTAGAGTTTGAACCACTTTTAGTACTTTGCATTACTTGACAGAGCTTTCTCTTTATTCCTCTATAGGAGCACAGTTTCATGGAGATAAGTTTCTCCATTATTTATATTTCAAATCTCAAGTGAAAACAATCAGTCTGACTACTCGGAAATGAATTCAGATCCAGAGTTTGAAAGCCATACTGCATTCAAGTGTGTAGAAGTGGAGGATTGCACTAGAACCAAATTTGCATCCAGTTTTGAGTGAAAGATAATCTGGTTGGGGCAAAAATCATCTATAATTGAGCTCATCATCCACTAACTCCAATCTGTATGCAATATCATCAAGAGTAATTAAACCTCTGAATGACCACCAAGGCTTAAAATTAATGAAAAATGTGACCAAAATTCTCCCCAGCACATCCTAATGGAAAGCAGTTTTTTTTTTCTAAAGAACGTTTTTATAAAACCAGGCTCCAGGCTGAAGAAGCTGCAGGACCTTTCCATTCACAATATCAACCTAAGGGCCCATTTTACATAAACTTTTCTCCACAATGAGATTTATGCTGTTTGAATGTCCTCAGAAAGTCAATTGAGTAAGAGCAGATAGACTCACTTTTCCCTATCAAAGCAACTTATAAGTAAAAGTTTTGATGTAAAGCTATTTGGAATATTTAGTTTAGGGTGCTTGGCTTGATGATGAATAAACTAGGTGTGAAAGTGACAGTCACAAGAAAAAATATATCCTGTCCACAAAATTTTATCCAAATCCAATCCAGCTAGTTACTTACTGGTGAGTAAGCCATCAGTAAAGTGATAGAAGGTGTAAACAAGAGTGAATCCAAGCATACTTTCCCTCAATGAGTCCACTCACCAATGCCCAGTTTGGGTTTTGTCAGGACTGCTTATTCCAAAATTTATGAAAGCTTTAATCCAAAAATAGATCAAATAGCTGAATTCTCGAGGTGAGGTGATGTGAGGTGAGGTGAGGTGAATGTCCTTGACATCAAAGCAGTGTTTGGCATATATACCATCAAAGTGCTCCAGTGAAACTGAAGTGAATGATTATCAAGGTGAATTCACTCCAGTGGCTGGATCATGTCTTCACAAAGGATGTCGGGCATCAATAATCCCAAGCGATGAGAGTATTTACTTCTCATTGTGGAATGTTTAATTGCATTCACACTTCCTCAGCAACCGAGGCTGCCAGACCTAGCATCTAGCATGAACTAAACAACAGGCAGAACATGAACTGAGAAGTGATATGTAATATTTATTTAATCAAACCATCAGACAATGACCATTGTAAGAAAATAAAATATAACCACTTACCTTTATCATTACCATCACTGATCCTCTCATTATCAAATTCCCAGGAGTCATCATTGACCAGAAACTCATTTAGACCAGCCATATACAGTAAGCACAAAGCCTGCAACAGCAGATCAGTGGCAAGGTATGCTGTAGTGAGTGACTCCCCTCCTGACACCTTTTCGGCATCTACAAGGCACCAGTCTGGAATACTTACACCTGCCTGGATGACTGCTCTGCCAACAACTCTCAAGAATTCAATACCCTCTATTGATTCAAATACCACTTGATTGGCACCCCATCAACCACACTAAATATTAATTTCCTTCAGCACTAGAGAGCTTAAATATAGTATGAGCCATGTACAGAACATTCGACAGTCATTCATCTATGCTACTCCAATCACACAGCCACAATCTCCACCTCTAAAATGGATAAGCAACAGGTACATGAGATTACCATCACCTGAAATTTGTTCTCCAAGTTGTACAGCATCCTGATTTTGAAGCTTATCTCCAATCCTTCATCACTACTGTGTCTTATCCTTGGAAGCTCCCTATCCAACAATAGTGTAGGTACACCCACACTAGAAAAACTGCTGCTTTTCAATATGGTGGCTCACATCATCCACCACCCTCTCAAGACTATTCAGGGATTGTTAATGAATGCTGGCCTTGCCCTTCAAATCTAGACCTCAAGAAGGAAGTATGGAACAGGGTTAGCCACAGATGAAAGGAGAAATGACCTGAGTGGGAATATTGTATCTTACTTATATTCAGAAGTAGTTATCAGTCATTGTCCTTTATAAATCATGGGGTGGCTGTCCTCTTGAAGTGTTCCAATGCAGAACAAATAGCTATTGACTCTCAGAATTTATACTCAGCAACAATAAAGAAGCAACAAAACACTTCCAGTTAAGAATAGTGTGCGCCTTGGAGGGGATTTTGCATGTGGTCACGCTCCCATGTGTCTCATGCCCTTGTCCTTCTATGGGGTGGAATTTGAGAGCTTGAGATACTAACAACAAAGCCTTAGAATGCTGCTGTTCTGGCACTAACTCTCTGTCAGATTTTTCTCACTTCTGCACTTACATAACTTTCACCTATCCACATAGAGTACCTATTTACAGACACCTGAGTTGATAGATAGCTGCACAACCTTGCCCACTTCAGTGACCTTATTCACTCCTGTGCAACAGTGAGTCATGGGCAATATACAGTATGTAAATCTTGAGTTTACACCTTCATTGCCTCTGATGCATCTATCAACTCCTGGCAGGACAAGGGCACCAATTAAGAAATTCCGAACCATGCATAATCCATCAGCGTGCATTCATTTTAAAGGTAATTTCGCAAGTGGTGGATTGGTCACATTAATTGGGAAAATAAGGAGTATGCTTGAGGACAATCCCTATGCTGAGTTGGACAATGGATCACAACCTGCTGCTGCAGCAAGATAAGTGAATGCAGGATGTCAAAGCAAGCAATAGAGATAGTCACCGGTACTCAGGAAGTAGGGGAAACTATAAGTTTGCTTGGCTGAGAGACACCTACAGAGGCCACTAAATATTGCCTTCATTCAAAGCAAGCGTTACAGTGTCTGCTATTCTAGAGTGAATCTCCTGATCCACACTATCAAATGTTCAACATTGAGTTGAGCATCCAAACATAAAAAATCTTCCAAGGCTCTAACACATGCAGTATGTGCTAAAAGAAAAAAAGGTGGCAGATGCTATGCATGATCCTGGATCATGTCAAGCTTCAGGAGCATTGTCTATGCAGGGCCTTTAGCATTGTGAAGGATCTTTTTTATCCATCCCACAATCTCTTTGATCCCCTAGCATCAGGCGGGAGGTACTATAGCATTAGGATAAGGACTGTTAGGATGGGATGCAGCTTCATCCCACAGGTTGCAAGATTATTGAACTCTCTGCCACCACGCAGGTCACATATGAATTGACAGTAGTGTTATAAGTAAGAAATTCCATTGGTCAGGGTGGACTGTGGTTGTTGCGCCCTAGCTGTCTGCATCGAAGTTGATATGCAAGTCAGGGCAGTATAAAATGTAGAGCAAGCTTTGCCTATGCAACAGGTGTCCCCTCTCCACACAGCTGATGAATCTAAAGGAACAGCTGAGACCAATGCAGTTTGGCACCAACGGCCGGCCAGTGCAGAATTCAACATAGGACTGCCTTAGGGAATCTTGAAGACTTCCCCGTGAGCGGGTACAGCCGCAAGTCAGTGGAAGTTTGAGATCAGAGTTCTCTTTCACCTAGATCAGCTGCCAATCACAGATGATGAGCCCCATCTGCCCAAAGCAATTAACTTTAACCCACCTTTGCCACATCTACTGTTAGTAGAAACAGATCCACTGGACTTAGTAACTAAGCCACAGATGAAGGCCTGGAGTTGAACTTGGTTGTCAGAGGCTATCTGAGACACATGACATTGGGAGCATTTGATAGGTGGTGGGTGCTTATTCTTATTAACCCCTCCCCCATTGCTATGACAACCTTAGGAACCCGTAGCGTTATACTGTTTACTTCCAAACTTGTGTCATAAATGCACTTTATGCTAAATGTCAAACTTCATGAATATTTATTTGTGGTAATATTACTTTATGTACTGTGTGTGAGTTACAGTATATATATTGTGTTTTGCACCTCGGTCCAGAGGAACATTGTTTCATTTGGCAGTAGTATGACAACGCAAGAGAGTGTCTACGTGCCATCCCAGTCCATGGTCTACCTGATACTCATATTAGATTTGGGCTCCTTTTCTTGAAAGTATAATATCCTAGGGTGTTCCTTACATACTCAGCTAGAAAGGGACTACTGACTTCACTCATTCCTCAATCATATCTTCCTGCTACCTAGACACTAGTAATAGTGGAGCAGAAATAATTTCCAAGTTACAGGAAATATGACAAGCAAGAGCAAACTGACACAACCATTGTTGCAATGTACTGCATGGTGCCTCCAAAGTGTTGCAAGCTTCAGGTAGTTAAAAAGCACTTAAAAAGGGGAGATGAGGTGGTTTGAGGAAGTGGGAATGGACTGGTTCCTGGTGCTTGAGATTGATCATGAAGAAGATATTTTGAAGTATATGAAGCAAAGCAACAAACCTGTTGCTAAGGCACCTCAGCTTGTTGAGACTTTGCTTGGGGTCTTTGTCTACTGTGGGCTTTGAGTTCATGACAGAAATTTGCACAAGTGATATTTATTCAGCAGGCAATGCTATTTGACATTACTGTGTTTTCATACATTTGCACTTCAGAAGCCCTGGATCAAAAGTTGAGAAGATAGAATGACATAATTATGATTCTGATCAAATTCTTTCACAAGCATAAAAAATACTACACAGTAGAGCTCAGCTTAATTTTGTGTTTCATACTTTTATACCATCCCAGTGTTTGTATTTTGTTTGATCATTTTAGCCAATGCTATTCCTGCTCTATGCTACTGACCCTTTACACTTCACCACATATCTGCCACTATCTGCCACTTCCATTACAGCTGTCTATCAGACCATTCACTCACTGTCACTTAGAATTTCCATCTTACTTGTCTGGCCAATTGAAATGAAATGAATCCTTATTCATGCCAAATAAAGTACAATAATGTAAAATTTCGTAAGATATGATAACGTTCACAACAAATTATTATTAAACTATGGTGGAAGATTTTACTTGCTCTTTTGCCTGTCTTAAATTCTTCCCTTTTTATAGATTTATTCACATTATTTCACATCATCAAGTAATTAAAAAAAACTACTCTAGAATTGACTTTAAAATTATTTATGTGATTAATTTAATATGCTTTATTTAGAAATGCTCCAATATTAACCATAGGTTTAAACCTGCAGCTTGATATTTATGTTCTTGCTGTTATAAGGAATTCGACCAGCTGAGTGATGCAGGAGATTCCATTTTGTGAATGATATGCTTTTTAAAAAAATCTAATATAATGTATTACTGTAGCCTTGCTTTGGTTTGTAATTAACAAAAAAAAATCTAGCAGGGTGTTTTTTTTATTTTAAAATTGAAATTAATGATTTTTTTTGTTCTTTGTTGTCAGTCATAGATATTAATTGCTTTGTTGGGACAAAAAAGCTTGCAGAATTTTAAGGGTTAATGCTCAGCAGCTGGGTTAAAGAGAAATATGCAATCATAAAGCAGTGTTAAAAAATGCCCCAAACCTTGCAATTTCTATTATTCATGAGAGGGTTAAAATCAATTTGTCAGACTCGTCCTGTACAGCACCACGGTTAGGGCGTGGCAGATCACTTCATTAATTGTGTGATGCTCTTGTAGCATTTTGGCATCATTTCAAAAAATAAAATACAAATAAATGTCTATTTTTGTAAGGATTCGGACAATTAATTTGGAAAATGGTTTATTGAATGTATTGCTACTTGCCTTAACATATTATTCTGAATATACACAGTATTCTCATTATAAATTGTGGTAACATATCTGAATATATGTCATAAGATGCTTAAAGACATTCAGTACTTAAATTGTTAATACTCCAGAAACGTGAACACTTAGAGAGTGGCCACTAAGGGTGCAGAAGTGATGTTTAATATTTAATGAGCTGTCTGGGAGTGGTGGCACGGGTGGGTGGGAGGTGGTGGTATTGGTAGTGGGGGTGGGGGGTGAACTGGTAGGAGAGTATCAGCAGCATTTGACTGTGCAGCTGTCGGCAGTGCCTGTGTGTACAAGAGAGACAGAGAGAGGGAGTGAGAGACAGGAAGAGAGGGAGTGAGAGAGCAGCAAGAAAGAGAATAGGAAGGGAGAGGAAAAGAAAGGGATACAGGCATCATGTTGTGCTGCATTAGAAGAACTAAACAGGTACAAAATATTGTCTTTTTTCAGTTTTTTGGAGCCACATTTCTGCAGTGATATATATCTTTTTAGGAGTAGAAATTGAAATATTTTTAGCAATATAAATGTCTGAAATTTATAATTGGAAAAAAAATGCTTGACTTAATATTTTGTGACAATACATGATATGTTTGCATGACCATTGCTTTTCTGAAAATTAAATTATGAAATGGGGGAAAGGAAAAAATGAACATGATGCTTTGTATGTATTAATGCTTTGTTTCATTTTAGTAAGATCTGATAATAAAATTATTACATGAGTAATGGCAGCTTTTTAATGATTGCAAGTGAATTATGAATTGAAAGATTGTGACAATTTATATTTGGTTCTGACTTTCTGACTGTTTCATTTTAAGAATTTTTTTTCAACAGCTAAAGGAGTTTAAATACCTGAAATGCATCAGGTTCAGCACAGCATTTGGATTCTGCCAGTGCTTCATTTGAAAATGCCTTTTGGTTTGATATTCAACAAGCATGATGCTAAGTCTCTGTGATTTTAGCCAATGGCCGATTTAAATTACACATTAGTTGAAAACAACTAAGAATTAGAACAAATATATCTAAAACAATCACACCATTATGCACAAAGGTCATTGCTGCAGTAACAAAAAAATTAGTAATCGTAGATACTGTACTGCTGTGTTAATCAGGATGAAGGGAGATTTTTTTTTGTAAATGGCCAGTTTTTCAGCTATTTAGCTGAATCTTGCACTGGAATTTCAACGTGCGATCGTGTGGTTTGGCTGCAGAGGTCCAGCTTTGGGAGTGGCACCTAGCATGCAAGGCTAGCTAACACTCTATGCTGGTCCTTGTGGTGGAGTCTTTCCTAACTCTCCTTTGTGTTCTGGATTTTTTAAATGCAGGCTTGTTTCTAATTTTTAATCCATGAAAGAGGATGTTTTACACTAAAACCCTAAAAATAGTAAGGTGAATAAAAATGATTAAAGAAAACAAAGAACAATGCCCAATCATATGTAAAAGGAGGTTGAAATCTTAATTTTACTTCGACAAATAGGAAATACCTCTCCCTTAATTCTGTTGTATGAAATGATTATCTGTGCAAGAAATGTAAGGACAATTTTTTTTGGAAAATGCTCCTCATGGACAGGTGACCTATGCCAACTTTGTAATAAAGATTTGAATGGGTGATCACAGCATGAGCAACAATCTTCTATGTTTCAGTCTAGTTGTTGGATTGGTAGATCTAATCCCCACATTTGACAACCAATTATTGTATTTTACAATAATTGTGTTGAAAGAATATTAAGGTATTCTTGAAAAACTTAACTTTCAAATTAAACTGAATATTCTGACTTAGCCAGGAAACAGAATAGAATTATTGTTTTATCCTTTAATCAGTTAAAAAGGGATTTAATAGTATATGCAATAGAAGCTTCATTAATCAATGCTGTCTGTAATGATATAATTGAATTATAGACAAATTTATTTTAAACTGATGGATAAGGTAAAATTAAATTTAGAATCTGATGCTGCCAATGTTCTTCAAAGTGTATCCATTACCTCACCCAAAAATCAGACCATATTATCTATGAAATCAGATTTGCTTAGAGAGATGCACCATTGTACAAATATCAATCTTCATAAATATCCTCTAAAATTTAATTTGCAAATTGCATAAATAAACTAGAAAGAAAAAATAATATTATTTTTTCACAATGCAACAGTATACATAAATTAATCAGCTAAATAAAGACATTAGGGCGGAGACCCTGTATTAGATAAACAATTTGTAAAGATAGAATTTTGGTAACTATATCGTAACTCCTATAAAAAGGCGTTGACTGCAATAAAAGAGTAAGTGTGTGCTGAGTAATGGTTTTTGTTTTATGCTTGAATTAAACCAGTATTTATTAATCATTAATAATGCAGAGCAGAGTGTTCATTAGTTCCTAATTCAATTCATCCCCTATGGTTTGACCTGGACTCAGTTCAGGTGTCTAGGATGTTCAAACAACATTCGGCTGTTCTAAGCACACACATCTTTACAGAAGTGCTTTGTTCTGTTCAAGGAAATGCTTTCAATTACTATATATATATATATATATATATATATATATATATATACATATATAAATTTCCAGGCAGGCTGCAGCAATAGTTCAAAGCATCCAGATATCATGATGACTGCTGAATTTGTAAGAGTTCCTAATATCTGCAGTCATCTATTAGTAATTACGTGGGAAGGCTTTTGATTAAGCGAATAGAAAAGTTTATCATTCATTCCTTCTACAATTGCAAAAAGACAGTGCAAATAGACAATGAAAGATTGACTTCTGGGCAGCCTTAATCGTTTTTCAGGGTAATTGTTATTCCTGTAAAACTAAGAATGTAGGGACTGCTCTCTGAATCAGAAAGAAAGTAGGTTGCCAGCCCTCAAGAGAATTTGCATCATCATTTCTGAATCATGCTGATGATGTAAACCTTTGTGCTAAGTGATGAGCTCTTATTACACAATAGACTAACATGTTGTTTATATATGCTCAAGTTAATATATAAGTATTCCATGAAAAAAACATGATTTTTTTTGTGTGTTGGTATAGCCTGTATGTCACATCAAAAATAAAATTTTCTGACTTATGAAGAGGTTTTATTCTGTGTAGCATTCAAAATTAATTAGTACAAACAGATAAAATATTTATAATATATAATTAAATGACTACATATTCAATCACTTTGAACCTTCCTACGACATAAATCATTAGACATTACCAAAGCTGTAAACCTAAAGCTGATTTCTAAACTGTTTCCTGAGAAGCCTTGGCCCACCCAGAAGACTAACAATATATTTCCATGTGAGGAAACACCAGCTTGATCCAGAAATTTGTGACAACTGTCAACTACTGAACTGTTCCATATTTTCCCCCACCTTGTCCACTGACACTATATAAAATGTTGCACAAATCACTGGCTTAATGACAATCTGTGCTAAAGCCTTTTATATTCTGCAATATAAAATCCTATAATTGCCAGCACTATGCATAGTTATTGGGAGAAGCAGTTCAGACATTACTCAGTTAGATTTTTCAAAAACTTTAAAATTATTTGTTCAATTTGATTTCAGGATGAATATTATAGCCATGAATATAATGCAACATCATTCTATTAGGTTTAATCAATAGTTCAGCTTTGTTTGGAAGATTTTTCAGCTGCTATCTTCAAAAATATGACTTGTATGCCTTATGTATATAAAATATATATAGCTAATACACACTCATCGTACATCATTGAGTGGTCTTTCTGGAGAAATGACTTTTCACTGCCTAGGTGGATGTATAAAGGGAATCAGACCATTGTAATAAACTCTATTTTATGTCTCTGGTTTCTAATTATATTGAAAAACACATCCCAGTTGAGGGCAGACGCCTCCCAGTGGGAGGGAAAGAAAAGTTGGTTGTGTGCCTTCTGGCAGACAGCCAAGACGTACATTATTGGAGACCTGGAGTATGCTGCTGTTGTAAGGTGTGTCCTCAGGCAATGCTAGTAAAGGGAGAGTATTAGGAGGACAAAGAAGGTATTAAAGCTTCATAAGAAGATGCATATATTTAAGAGGGAAAGAAAAGCAAGATGGTTTTCAAAATTGTCTAAACATTTGCTGTTATATATTTCTAAAACTAATGTTAAATTATTTTTTTAAATCACATTATTTCTAAATGTCATTTTTCAATAATTTTGAATTTTTGTGCTGTTCAATAAATTAATTTTAAACTTTATGTAACATTGTAAATAAATCAAATCCACCTTCTCAGTTTTCCACTTAGCAGAATTTATCCTCATTTCATACCCTTTTTTTGGGAATGTTTTCATTCATTGTTTCGTCAAGGAAAGCTGCTTAAATTGATGTTTAAGCATTTGTAGTATAAAATACACAGCAATGATTATAGTAAATAAGACTGAATATGGCATGAAGTATTTGGAACCATAAAGCTGACATCTGAATCTATTTAAAGGGATTAAGCAATTATTCTCCATGTTAAGATTGCAGTTAACTGCATAAACTAAAGTCTAGTGCCAAAATAAGGCTTTAATTGTTCTCCATGCTTTTCTTCATCAAGATAAATTAAGCTTGTTCTTTAACTTTAATGTAATACATTGAGGCATCTAATTTTTTAGCTTTTAATTTAGATATGAACTCCATTGAGAATCTTCAGTCGGAGCACTGCTTATGTGTTTCAAGCTAATACTATGTTGCATAAGGAAACCACAGACTCCACACCTCTGATACTGTCTTACCACCATTGGAGACAAGCACAAGATATTTTTTCCCACTACTAATATTTTTGAAACATTATATCAGTGTTCTCACAGCTATAGCTCATGAATACTTGGCACCTTGTGACTTCTGGTTTCAGCATCTAGAGCAATTTTGTGAAAAATCTCGTTTTATATGAGACCAAATTCCGCTCAGTTCTACTTCAATCTGATGAAAAAAAACATGAATGACCTTTTTCTACTTACTGCCTGATGGTTAAAGTACAGATTAATTATTTTAGAATGGAAAGAGACTCAATCCTACTTTACACAGTAAATGGCAACTGGAAGAAAGAAATAATGTATAAAATGGACAGCATGTCAGCCAACAAAAGAATATGAGAGTCACCTATTGTTTACAGGAATAATCTTAATTCCTTCAATGTATGCACATGGACATTAAGACTTTCTGGTTGCCATTTTAACTTTGTTCTGTTTTGTACTTTTTATTGTTATATATTTTTGAGATCTTAATTTTGAAAATGATTTCCAATATCTAAATAGTTGCCCATAAATTCTATTATGAATTTGAGGTTCTGGTAAGTTCATTTTCCACCTTTCTTAATAAAAAAAACCCATCTGGCTCACAAACCAGAGCAAAAATATTGGTCCTACCCGTTAATACACTTTTCACGTGCAGATTGGGTTTACCTCAGGTCTGGTTGTGCTGTCAAGTACTTCTGTGTGCAAACATGCTACTCAGAGAGCTGGCCTTGGCTTTTTGGTGCACAATTCTTCTCAATACTTCTGACAATAGTATGGGGTCAATCATATGCCAAATTAAATCACAGATCATTTGATGCACGTTTCCCACTCCTAGCAGATGTCAAAGCTTTAGACTGCAACCAAGGCTCTTCATTGAACTAAAGAGCTATGAGATCTCCATGAGGTTCTGATATCTATGTCACACACACATATGTCATGATTTGCTCAGGATGCCTAAACCTGATTGCAGTTTGCTCCAAACATTTTAACTTAACACATCAGTGAAACACACATTTTTTTTTCCTCATGGAAGATTTCTCGTTCTAACCATGCTTGGAATTACTGAGTCAGGGCAGACAATTTCTGAGTTGGTGGATTGGAGGCTCCACGAAGAGAGGATGTCCTTCCCCTCACCTCCATGATCACCTTTTACAGGTGTTCCATGGGGGCTGCAGGAAAAGGTCCTTTAAGTACTTATACCTTTCCCATTGATTTGTGGGAGTGCTTCATGCAGCTCCATTTGAGAACTCCGCTGCTCCTTCAGTATGCTCACTGGAGCTTTTGGATTGGAACTCTTGCTCAGAAAACTGGATAAAGATCAAAATCCATCATTACCTCCAGGTTGCCTCAGAATGGGAAGCTATTGCAAATTGATAGCTTGGATAGTGGGCAGAGTTGATTTGCCATGAATCTAATTTGCAATATTAAGGCTGAAGATGACAATTATCTAGGACTGAGTTACAACAGCTCTAGTAGAGCACATACATTTTACTGTTGAGGTTCTAGTCTCAGATGGTCCTGATATCCCAGGGCACCACTTTCAGAAGGCAAAACTCGGAGCAAAGTTATGGCCAAAACTTGCAAAGATATGTTTTAAATGCAGGAGATTCTGCAGATGCCAGAAATCCAAAACAATATATGTAAAATGCTGGAAGAACTCAGCAGGTCAGGCAGCATGTTGGTGTTTCAAGCCGATACCTTTCTACAGAACTGGAAAGGAAAGGGAAAGACACCAGAATAAAAAGGAGCAAAGAGGTGAAGAAGGATAGCTAGAACGAGATAGGTGAAACCAGTTGGGTGGATAAAGTTGAAGGGGTGGAGATGAAAGAATCTGATAGGAGAGGAGAGTGGACCTTAGGAGAAAGGGAAGGAGGAGAAGATAGTGGGAGGTGTTAGGCAGGTGAAAAGAGGTAAGAGGCCAGAGTGAGGAATAGAAGAAGAGGAGAGGAGTAGGGAATTTTTTTCACTAGAAGGAGAAATTGAAATTCATACCATCAGGCTGGAGGCTGCTGAGTCGAAATATAAGGTATTACTTCTCCACCCTGAAAGTGGCTTCATCATTGAACAAGAGGAAGCCATGGACTAATATGTCAGAAAGGGAATGGGAATTGGAACTAAAACGTTGGACCACCATGAAGTTTGGCTTTTGGCAGATGGATTGGAGGTGGTCATTGAAGGGGTCTCCCAATCATGGATGCAAACTCTCAAGTAACATCTTTTGTAATCCTACTGTTTCCCACATCTATTCTGACTATAACTCTTCTCACCCTGGCTCCTGTTAAAATGCTATTCTCTTTTCTTAGTACCTTCATGTCTGCCACATCTGTTCTCAGGATGAGACTTCCCTTTCCAGGACATCAGAGATGTCCTCTTCTTCTAATAATAGGGTTTCTCTTTCTCCACCATTGATGTTGTCCTCACCTGCATCTCCTCCATTTTCCAGATGTCTGCGCTCACCCTTCACAGTGTTAGAGTTCCTCTTGTCCTTGTCTAGCACCCCATGAGCCTCCACATGCAACACTTCACTGTCCACAGCTTCCGCCATCTCCAAAGGGATCCTACCATCAAGCATGTCTTTACCACCCCTTCACTCTCCACTTTCCACAGGGATTCCCTTGTCCATAAATTCTTCCCCACTAATCTCCCTCCCAGCACTTATCCCACACCTATCCTTGAGTTCAAATGTGTATTAAGTTGCAGAGAAAAGGGATGCATACAAAGAACCAAGTGAATGTCTATCAAAGAGTAGAGACCATTTGACATAGATGCTTCTACTGCCTGAGTCGGGTGGGGCAGAAGATTTGTTACTCACAGTTCATACACCTCAAGGTAATGGAAATAGAGCAGATAAATGAGAACAGAGAAAAGAGGAAAAATCCTGACACTGCATTCTGAAGTCTCCAGTGCATCAGTGGGGAATGAACATATCCTGCCTATGAATAATTTGTGTATTTCAATGTTTAGAAAGATGTTTTAGCTCATTGTCATAATGACCAATGCATCTGTCCTTTAGCAGGAATATAAGCTTTGCATGAACTTTCTCTCACCACACACCATTCACCACATAATCTGGGATGACAGTGTTCCTATCAAATTTAAGTGACTTGGGAAAGTGTTATGCCTTGTGCTGGTATCATTGAGCAAACAATAACAGCAAGTTGAAAACATTCCTTATTGTAAGCAGGCTGGGCATATCCTCCAAAGGGAAATAAAAATGAAAATGGAAGGAAAAAGATGTTGGGAGTAGGGAGTGGGCAGTGAGATCTTGTCTGGGCTGTTCTCAGTCTGTCCTCCCAGATATGTCTTCCTTCTCTGTAGTTTGCAACTCCTACAATCTTTTCCCTTTTTTCCTTCTATTCTCCAAATTTTCTATTCACTCACTGAACATATAGCCTTGTTTCTTTTAGCCTATCCACGTGGTCATCTTGGTTTAAACCCTTCAGAGACATCCCTCCTTCCCCACCCTCTCTGCAGCTTAACAAATTTCTTTTGTCTTCTTCCCAGTTCTGACTAAGGGCCTTTGACCTGAAACATTACCTCTGTTTCTCTTTCCACAGATGTAGCCCGACATGCTGAGTACTACCAGCTTTTTCTGTTTTTATTTATCTACAGTTTTAAAAAAATTTCACTTAATTGGTTGTATTTACAAGCATTAAAAGAATAATACTGTCTTCATGTCATGATGCTACCAGATGATTAAATTAAACTAAATTACACTGAAATTCCACCTCTTTGCGTGGATTCAATCGTTGAACTTCGAGCTGTCACAAGTACCATAAACGTTGGAAAACAATATTTATTCTTACAAATAAGATTTTAAAGCAGGAATGCACATTGGGTTGTTTTTAATTATTTTAAAAAACATGGAATTGGCAAGGTTTATGCAAAATTTATTCCAATTCTAAATTTGTTACTGCAGGCCACTCTTTCACAATCTGATCGCATTGGCTCAACTACCAATGATCTGACCACCTAAACTCAGCTGATTTCAGTTCAATAATGAAGTGTTATTTTACAAATTGTCTTCAAAGCAAAGTAGTGAAGAGCAGTGAGCTTTATTAATATCCTGTCCAACACTGATGTAGCAAGTAATATTGCTAATATACATGTAGACTGATCACTCATCTCAGAATCTGTGCAAACTTCCTTTCACTGTTATCTAGCCATTTGATTAAACTACAGCTGAAAATTAATTCATTGACTGTGAAGTGCCATCTTATTGCACTAATGTGCAATGCAAGGTAGTAATGCACATTGGATAGAATGTTGAGAAGCTGTTTTAGGAATATTGTATAATTTAATGTCAGAGTTACAGATGTGTCAATAAAATCTGTTCTGTTAAAGTGATATAGTAGAACACAACAGTCTACTGTTGTAGTGTACTTGGAGGTGGCCTGCTGATGTGACATATCTCATCAAAAATATTCACCCAAAAGGAATCTTTCAAAACTTGGACCAGAGATGATAGTTTAATCAATATTTTCAATATATCAAAAGAGAAGTGGCAAGATCTGAAAATGAAATTGAAAACTTATAATCGCACGAGCAGAGGAAAATGTTTTCCATGGGACTCAGCAGAGGAATAACAACATTTCACAGTCAATGAATTAATTAATAGTATGGATGATGACACAATTACCTCACATGCTCATGTGCCTCATTTACATACAAGGAATATCACAATGATTTCTCTCCTTGGTGCAGTATTTCATTAATGTCCAGCAATTACAGATTCAGTCAGTTAACTACACTACTCAGATCTTCCTACCTATGTTTGGATCTTTGCATCATAATAATTCTTTGAACTGATGATTACCTAAAATTTAGACGCCTTCTCTTCTTTAATGGGAGTGTGTGTGTGTGCTATATCGATTTCTGCAATACATTGTGTGTAATAAGTTCCAGTTTATCTCACTGTAATTCACAATGGGGATATGTCTGACTTTTCCTTCAAGTTGCACAAGATTGCAGATTTGTCACACATTTGTGTTCCCTATTTGTTCATTGCTCTTCACTTACAGTTTTGTCTGTTTTTTCTCCTTGCCATTTGATTAAGTCAAGCTTTTTTATTTGTTTCAACCAGTATTGGTCCAGTTTCTCATCTAAATTAGAATTGGAATTAGCTTATTATTGCCATACTTTTCATTACACTTTGCTTAAGATAGTAGAAGGTAAAGCACTAACGGAATGCTGAATAAAGTGATACAGTGTGCAGAGAAAGTACAGTGCAGACAGACACCAGGCTACAGTGAGGTAGATTGTGAGATCAAGAGTCTATCTTATTTTCCTAATGAAACATTCAATAGTTTTATAACAGTGGTGCAAAATTTGTATTAAGCCTAGAGGTACATGCTTTCAAACTTTTATACAAACGTATTTTTTATCTGTTGAGAAGAGAATGTTTGGGGTGGGTGCAGACTTTAGTTATGCTGGCAGCTTTACTGAAGCAATGAGAAGTATAGACAGAGTCCACGAAGGGAGGAAGATTTTTATGATGTGCTGATCTGAGAATCTGATAAATTTAGATACATTCTGAATCGGCAATGTAACAACAACTCTGCTGGATTGAATCCTGTAATAATATAAATGATTAGTGAAATAAGAACCTAGCTTAACAATGATCAGTAGTTAAATGTAAATAATTTTTTGGAAACTATCACTTCAAGGCTCCCTTAAAAATGCACAGAAATCTTATATTCACAAGCTAAGTTCTGGGTGGTTTGGGGAAATTAATGAATATTGGACACCAGCTCACATTTTAACTTGTTTAAACAGATGTCTGACATTAACTCAGCAAAAATTAGTCTCAACTCTACGAACTTGCATTCTGTCATTGTGCATGATCCTGAGAATTCATCTTCATTTGAATTGGAATGCTGTTGTGGCTTTTCTGGCAAAACTATTATGGAATTTCTGAAATAGTTGTTATACCTTGTTCCATCATTAATGGAGGAGTCTTTGGTGACATTGAATTTTCAGAATCTTTGTCAACATCTGGCCATTTATATAAAGCCTTTTGCAATTGCCTTTATTGTTACAATGCAGGAAACTGGCTATCATCAAGGTAATGAATGTAAATTAAACAAAATACATAAATTTCTCTGGATGTGATACATCCACAATATTGCACGAGTGGCTTCAGAAGATTGATAAGAAAGATCAATTATTCAAAGTGTAGAAAGAGAGGAAACTAATTCTCCCATAGTTAGGAATGAACATGGCAAGTAGATTAGACTTTTGAAGTTAATAATATTATGTGAGTTTGATGTTTGAAAGAGTGCCATAATTCAGACACTTAGTAAACTGGTGATAATCTGTAGGCACTAAGTAAATTTCATTTCAGGTTCATCTTCATGAGACGTTGGGAATGATGAAAATTATATCTTTACTTCAGTCATCATTGATTAGTGAAAAATTCAAGTTCTCCATTGTAAAATGGCTGTACTGACACTAAATTGAATTGGTCCAATACTTAAGAGTGTATATATAACCTTGCCTCAAACTGACATCTTCTGTGTTGACTCAGCAATTTCGGCAACTGTGACTGGAAGGTTATCATCCACTAATTTTAAGGTAAAGATTGTCCTACGTTATACTCTTCATGTGGTAACCACTAGAAAGCATCTGGTTTCGTTCAGAAGACTGACACTTGATAATGTAGTCACATTCAGGTAATGATTTTCCATCTCTGCATTCCAGAATCTATCATGATTAAAATAACATTGTTGGATCTGGTTTGTAATCAGTGACCAATATGAATGATTCACCCAAAGAAACTGGAGAAATTAATTCGATAAAATTATATTCAGTTTTTCTTTCACTACCTGTCCAAGAATTTGTACAAAGCGCTAAATGATATTGGGGTTTCCACAATCCCCCTTCCATGAAGTGACTGATAAAGGATACCTATTTGTAGATTGAGGCATTGTACATGACCTTCAAGGTCTTTGTGTTCTACCAATAAGCAATTCCTGCTTAAATGCTGTTTGCAAAAGTTGTATGCTTTCTCTTGATCCCCATTTTATCTCTATTTCCATTGCTTTTTAAGCATCTGATGCCGTGGTGCTTATCCTAGCTAAAATCTGGAGTGATATTGAACTTTACACAAAAATTTGAAAGCTTTGCTTTTCTTCCTGCAATTTATATTTTTTGCATTTGTTTCCTTGATAGTCTGTAAGCCATCAGCAACCACCATTAAGATTGAACTTCTGGCCGGACAAAAGCATCTCGTTTGTTTGAGCTTTATGCCATGATTATGCAATTATTTTAAAGATGAAATATGGATACTGCCTTTCTTATTACTAATGAAAATGTGGTGGTCATCCTGCCTGCATACATAATGGTTATTAAATCCTTAAAGCAGCTTACCTACTGTTGCCTGGAAGATCTTCAGTGGTGGATTAGCTCCATGGACCGTTTTAGTAGAACACAGACCTTTTATTTACTCTCTTTGACTACATTTAATAGAGATTAAAGATGTGACAAAGTTTGGTATTGCCAATTCTGTGTAAGGATCTTTTTCATTACCAGCTGCAAGGGTGAGTGCCACTTTATAAACATATAGCAAATCAGACTTAGATGCTAGCAACACACATAAAATGCTGGAGGAACTCAGCAGGACAGTCAGAATCTATGGAAAAGAGTATAGTCAACGTTTTGGGCTGAAACCTTTGGCAGGACTGGAGAAAAAAAGCTGAGGAGTAAATTTAAAAGGTGTGGGGAGGGGAGAGAGAAACACAAAGTGATTGTTGAAACCTGGAAGGGGAGGGATAAAGTAAAGAGCTGGGAAATTGATTGGTGAGAGAGACAGAGGCCATGCAAGAAAGAAAAGGAGGGGGAGGAGCAGCAGAGAAAGGTGATGGGCAGACAAGGAGATAAGGTGAGAGAAGGAAAAAAAAGGAAAAAGGGATGGAAAATTGAAGGAGGGGTTGAGGGGCATTACCAGAAGTTAGAGAAATCAATATTCATGCCATCAGGTTGGAGGCTTCCCAAGCAGAATGTGATGTGTTGTTCCTCCCACCAAAGTGTGGTGTCATCACATCAATGGAGAAGGTCATGGATGGATATATTGGAATGGGAATGGGAAGTAGATTTCAAATGGTGGCCACTGGGAGAAATCCCAGTTTTTCTGGTGGATGGAGTGCAGGTGCTTGGTGAAGCAGATTCCCAATCTCTTCCCCCCACCCCCACCTTTTAAATCTACTCCTCATCCTTTATTCTCCAGTCCTGCTGAAGGGTTTCGACCAGAAATGTCAACAGTACTCTTTTTCCATGGACGCTGCCTGGCCTGCTGAGTTCCTCAAGCATTTTGCGTGTTTTGCTCGGATTTCCAGCATCTGCAGATTTTCTATTGTTTGATTCTTGGATGCTAGCACAGTTAGGGACTCTTATTCACCATGTGTTCTTTTCATTAAGATTCCATCCTTCTCTAGCTTCTCCAGCTATTCTTCCAACTAATGCTTTAATGGTCCTAGTTCATAATAACATTCATCTTGGAATGCATATACACAATAAGATCAGTAGAAGAAACCTTAAATGTTCCTTTGTTTTTATTGTAAGGATATTTGCCAGCATGATTGCATGGTATCCTGAGGGACATTAAACATACTTTTCCAACTGAACTTTGGATGTCATTGCCATTCCTTGCTTCACATATTGGTTACTTCCTGTAGTAATTTCTAACAAATAATGCATTGTATTTCACATTAGGTTTCAGGCAAATTCATGTAAACATCACACAAAAAATTCTCATGCTCTTAGTTCATATCCTCACAGCTATGACCTCAGGATATAGCCCTGAAAGGGTTAGATGTGATATAAACAGCACTCTTTAACTTACTGGGGAGTGTTAACAGCAATGAATCCATGCAGGGCTTGGAAGTGGAATTACACTGGTTGCCAAAGAATAATTCTTGCTAAAGATATCCTATTTGTACAAAGCTTCCAGTGGCACTTGGCTACATTACAGGCTAACCCAAAATGCTAAAGGCTTTCAGAGTGTTAATCAAGGCATGTAGGGTTCAAGAAGTGTCTGAAAATACACGATGCCCTCTCTGAATACCTGCACTTTGGATTAACTTGCAATACAGCCAAATGCCACTAGTGGCTTTGAATGCCAAATTCACTGAACCAAAAACTGAAGGTCCTGTACCATGTTGATAGAACATATATTGTTTTGTATAATTCAGCGAAGAACAGCAGTATCCTAAATGGCATGTAGCTGCAGAAGCAGCTTGGAAGGATCCTGAATCTGGTTTCTGAGTGCAAGAGTGCCTTAACCTGGATCTTGAGAATTGTCTGAGCTCATACTTGATGCTTTTTTGAAATCTTGGATCTCAGGAGTTCCCCGCATAAAAATGGCTCCAGCAATAATTGTTGTTATGAAAGCGATTTCAAGATTCTTTTGCAATTTTTCTGCCTTTCCATCAAGTAAGCAAACTTTCAAGAAGACAAGATTCTGCCTGTTTAACAATTTGGATGGAATACATTTATCATTTAGTCATGGCTATATTAACCTTGCAGCATGCTATTTATAAATATGTAATTTTCTGGATAAATCTTTTAATGAAACAATATAGTCACCAGATAGTTTCTCTATACTTTGCTGGACTTGTGACTCACTGTTCCTTCACTTGTGTTGTGATAATATTCTTTGAAGACCGGAACTGACTTGAGTTCTCCCTTAAGCCATCTATCATCTTCTCCATCAACTAACAAGTGTCTTCTATGTCTCAAACTGTGGCCACTGATTTACTTTGTATCTTCTCACATATTCCATTAAGGTCAATGATGACTTACTTTCACTCTATTTCGATGGATGCTGAAATGATTGATGAGGTCAAAGTGGAAACAGCACAGATGAGGCAACAGGTGTCTAATAGGTTTGAATGGTGAATGATTTTTTTTGATGTTCAATATACCTCCCATTATTAATGCTGGACTTCTGCTTGCCCCAGCTGTTTGTTCTCAATGTTCCAAATAATATCGCTGAATGCCCCTTCTCCATTTTGAGTAGTCAGTGGTCCTGGTAATCAGTGGGTACGTTACATTTTTTTCTAGGAGTCCTCAAGGACATCCTTAAATTTTTCCCTTTCTCTTCCTGCTAATATCTTTCCATGACAGACTCCTGCACACAGGAGTCTTATGTCAGGCAAGAAATGACATGGCCTTACCAACTGTGCTGACTATATTTAATTGGGGCCATAATTCTGGAAATGTTGGCCTGGAAGGAGACACTTTCATTGGTACACCTGTCCCTCGTGAATTTGCAGGATTTTGCAGAGACTGCATTGGTGATAATGTTGTACAGGAGGATGAGGTCCAATAACACATGCAGCAGATAGGAAATTCACAAGAATGATCAGTTCATATTTCTATGCACATCTGCACAGTTTCGTTTTATTGTGACTAAATGAATGTTGTAGTGGTGAGCAGAGCAAAGATATGGCTCTGTTAATGAATGAAGGACCTGAATGAACTGATCTCACACAGACCTATTGGAAAGGGACTGTATGTGTTTCCTTCTCTTTCTCCTCCTCCTCCTCCTCCTCCTACCCCTCTTAGCACAGCTAATCACTGCAAGGCTGGTGGCATTGATCATGATTTTCATGCAACATACCTGAAGATCACCACAAAATATGGGATTCCCACTGATGAGCATAGCAATGGCCTTTCAATTCTAATGAATGCAGCATAATTATTGTTTCAGCATGCTATTGCTGTTTTCGTTTAGATTCTTTGTGACAAAATGGCTTTCATCATTCAAATGCTTCCAGGTGTGCAGGAGTTATGAACTCTTCTAGAAATTCACCACATTTGTTTAAATGAACCCATAAACACTACCTCACCATTCGCTTTTATACTATTTATATATCTACCTATTGAATAAATTCTTATTGGGCTTCCAGCCTGGTACAGGTACCAATTTTAACCGATGTTTCAATGACAAATTCTGCTATCTTCAGCCCAGATGATGCCTAGGTGTGTCTATTCTGGTGGTGTATATATATCCCCATCATCCATCACTCTTGATTAGTTAGTCCTCAACCAATCAGGTTTCTGCAGTCCCACCATGTTTACAATCAAATTCCAGTTCTTATTTAGAGCAAGATCCTCATCTAGTGAAGGAAACAATTGAACTAAAATAGGAGAAAAAGAAGTTAACAAAGATGTAAGTCTTACTTTAAGTAAGAATTTGCATTCAATTGGAAGCAAGGTAGGACAGCAGAAACCTGATAGGTTGAGGACCAACCAATCAGGAGGAAGGGATGATGGGTGTGTATATACCACCAGACTAGACATGCCTAGGCATCATCCACAATGAAAATGGCAGAGTTTGTCATCAAAATGTCAGTTAAAAATCAATACTTGTACCTAGCTGGAAGTCCAAGAAGAGTTTATTTGTCATATACACTGGGAGAGCACTAGATCCTTTTTCATATATCTATTTATTTAGAGATACTGCACAGAACACACCCTTCCAGCCCAATGAGCCACATCACTCACAGCCCACTGATTTAACCCTAGCTTAATCACAGGACCAAGAGGGAGGTTCATCAAAGGTATAGACAGATAGGAACAAATGAGGTGCTTATGGAGTATAAGAAATGCAAAAGAACATTTAAGAAAGAAATCAAGAGGGCTAAAAGAAGACAAGAGATTGCCCTATTAGACAAGGTGAAGGAGAATCCTGGGTTTTCTACAAATAAGTTAAGAGCAAGAGGATTGCAAGGGACAAAACTGGTCCTCTGGAAGATCCAAATGGTAATCTATGCATGGAGCCAAAAGAGATGAGGGAGATTTTAAATGGATTTTTTTGAATCTGTATTTACTCAAGATATAGACGCAGAGTCTTTAGAAGTGAGGCAAAGCAGCAGGTAGGTCACGGACCCGATACAGATTACAGAGTAGAAGGTGCTTGCTGTTTGAAACAAATTGGGGAGGATATATCCCCAGAGTCTGAAAAGATGTTACCTTGGACCCTGTGGGAGGCAAGTGCAGAAATTGAAGTACCTGGGGATTGGAGGATAGTTAATGTTGTTCCATTGTTTACGAAAGGCTCAAGAAATCAACTAGGAAATTATAGACTGGTGAGCCTGACGTAAGTTATGGGAAAGTTATTGGAAGATATTCTATGTGAATGGACATATGAGTATTTGGATAGACATGGACTGATTATGGATAGTCTACATGGCTTTGTGTGTGGTTGACCGTGTCTAACCAATCATATAGAGATTTTTGAAATGCTACCAGGAAAGCCAATGAAGGCAAAGCAGTGGATGTTGTCTATATGTCTTTAGCAAGGCATCAAACAAAGTTCCGCATTGGAGGTTGATCACGAAGGTTCAGTCACTTGGTATTCGAGATGAGATAGTAAATATTAGCTCTGTGGGAGAAGCTAGAAGGTGGCAATGGTTGTTTGCCTCTCTGACTGGAGGCCTATCACTAGTGCAGTGCTACAAGGTATCAGTGCCGAGTCTATTGTTGTTTGTCATCTATATTAATGATTTGGATGATAATGTGGATAACAGGAGCAGCAAATTTACAATTGGCACCAAGATTGGGGGTATAGTGGACAGCAAGGAAGACCATCAGAACTTGCAGAACAATTTGAACAAGCTGGAAAAATGAGCTGAAAAAATGGCAGGTGGAATTTAATGCAGACAAGTGAGAGGTGTTGCGCTCTAGTACGACCAACCAGGGTAGGTCTTACATGAAGAGATGTAGGGCACTAAGGAGCATGGTAGAACAAAGGGATCTAGGAATACAGGTGCATAATTCTTTGAAGGTGGTGTCATGGGTAGACAGGGTCATAAAGAAAGCTTCTGGCACATTGAACTTCATAAATCAAAGATGCTTATGAGGCCTAATATGGAGTATTGTGTGGAGTTTTAGTCACCTACCTAAAGGAAGGTAGAAAATAAGATTGAAAGAATACAGAGAAAGTTTACAAGGATGTTGCAAGAACTAGAGGACCTGAGTTATATGGAAAGGCTGAATCAGTTAGGAATTTATTCCTCGGAATGTAGAAGATTGAGAGGAGATTTGATAGAGGTACACCAAATTATGAAGGGTACAGATAGAGTAAATGCAAGCAGACTTTCTCCACTGAGGTTGGGTGAGACTACAACTAGAAGTCATGGGTTAAGGGTGAAATGTGAAATGTTTAAAGGGAAATATGAGGGAAAACTTCTTAACTCTGAGGGTTGTGAGAGTGTGGAATGAGCTGCCAGTGCAAATGGTGTGTGAAAGCTTTATTTCGATGTTTAAGACAAGCAGGTCGATGGGAGTAGGCGGATGGTTTTGCATGGACTATATGGGTCAAAGGGCCTGTTTCTGTGCTGTATCTTTCTATGGTTCTCTGACTCTATAACAATTTACAATAAGTAATTAAGCTACTAAACAATATGTCTTTGGACTGTGGAAGGAAACTGAAGAACCTCGTGGAAACTCACATGGTTCACAGGGAGAGTGTACAAACTCTCTACAGGTGGCGCTGGAATTGAACTCCAAACTAAAGAATGCACTGAGCTACCATAGCACTGTACTAACCACAATGCCACCGTATCTATTAGATAGATATCATAATCTATCTATTATGATATGTAGTAATTTTTTGTCTTGGACTGTATTGCTACCACAAAACAACAAATTTCATGACATGTCAATTATAATAAATATATTTATTCTGATTCTGAAGTCCAAGCTGTACACAAAACTGACAAAAATGAACGCATTTCTCAGCTAAACAACACAGGGAATCCTAACACTCTTGACCAATGCAGATCTTGCCCTGTTTTGAGATGAGGAGTGTGCTTGATATGAGAAGAAAACTGGAGTGAGTCAAATTTTGCATCCATATTCTTTGCACACATCTCAAATCAGAAATTCCTGAGTTGCTGTGTAACACTAAGTCCCTTGCAATTATAGGTGCCAATCTTAAGCCAATTTAAAACACGGCATGTGATATCTGGAAATGACTGAGATAATTGGATAGAGCAAACGTTAATGGACTACATTAACAATAATAAAAGCACATGCTCCCAAGCTCGTGGTTTTTCTAGGAAAACATACAATACCGGAATCCAGTTTAGAAAGTCTAACTGTCCTTGCTTCAAAGGCAGTGCAATTCATCCTAGACAATTATCACTTCATTAGTCTACCCTCAATGATCAAAGTAATTGAAAGTGTCATCAATGCTATCAAGTGCCACTTACTCAACATTAAATGCTCACTGATGCTCATGGTGCCTTTCAGCTTCAAACATCTTCTCAACTTGGTCCAAACAAAAACAGATAATCTGCGTTCCAGAAATTAGGTCAAAGAAAATGCCTCTGAATTTGAGGTTGTATTTTACCTGATTGGTATTTCATGGAGACAATAAGGATTGTGGACCATTATATTGTAACTTAAACAAAGATAGTTGAGATTGCTGGAAACTAATTATTTCAATGCTAATACATTTCTGCTAGATTTCCTCAAATTAATGTCCTGAATTGAAAGTTCTTGAGCTTCTTCCCACCATCTTAAAGTTATGTAAGGATGCTTTCTGATGAGCCTAAGTTGTTCTGTTCCAGGCAATCTAAAGTAAATGGGTAAATGAGTTTTTATGTCATAAACTAGCATCGTTACTCTCAGGATATAGGTACTTTAGGCACAATGGAAAATGTTAACAACTGGTATCAATTATGAGTGCCAAAAATTCATAGTCCTGTAAGTTTCATTAATGATGATCTCTAAATAAACATAGTTGTCCTGTTTATTAGACCGTCAGTCAAATAATGAGGATTAAATTTTTGTATCAGAAAAAAACATATAGACATATAGACCTTTGAAATAAATTAGAAAAATCTAGACGTGTGACATTTTCAGGCACAATCTTTTTATTTCAGTGCTGTAATTTTGCTGCCTTAAAGAATGCTGTTTCTTTAATTTTCACTTTTACCTATGATGCCCAATCCCTTTTTATTTTACATTTTTCAGACGTAAGAGTGGATATGTGGGGCATTGGGTTTTGAAATTATTTACAATCTGTGTTAATGTGTGTGCATTTACTTTGAGGGTATTTGAAGTAGATGTGTACTCGTGTGCATTTTGCAATATGATGTTTTGTGGTATTTGTAGGTTGCTATACTGCTGTGATGTGTATGTATATGCACTTGAGAAATGCATATGAGTTCTCTAAGTATGTGTGAGTGTGTTGAATGTTCTTATAAGTACGCACAATGTTTGCTAGTGTGGAATATCATTTTTTTTAAGTTTGCAGGGTGTGTTTTGGAGCTTTGAAATCATCCTCCCCTGTATTATATTTGTGGGTAATGATTTAAAATTCTATTTTTTGGGGTCCCTCTAGTCCAGCTGGGTGGAGTCACTAGGAGCAGATGCAAAGACTGGCCTTAAAATCATCCTACCAAAATTGCATGGTTCATTCAATTGTATCAATATTTAACATTCAGGACATTATAGTAGACTAATAAATTGTGCTTGAAATCTTGGCAATGGTTTTAATGGCGGAAGTCATTTGTTGAATATTTCATGGAAGGAACAATTACGTGCAGTAGGGACTCTCTGAAATTCATTAAGGAGAAATTTCATTTACCTCAGCAGAAGTCTGGCTGCTAAAAAGCAATGAAATATAAGTATTTATAAACCCTGCTCCTCTACCTGGCTGCCTTCCCACCTGACTGGTTCATTCCATTCAATCCCCGATCCTTGCCACAGCTCAGAATGCATCAATACACTATGACAAGCATTTCCCTTTTCCATCTCTAAAATATAACAACCTTGAGTACACTTAAAAGGATTTGTACCGCATCCTGACTAATTAAGCCATGAATTTATGGTTTGCTAAATTTCTGAATCCTGTGCTGACGTTGCACAACCTTTGTGAAGCTCCTTGTTAGTTATGTCTTCAAGTGTGAATAATTTTGGTATTGTTTAGATTATTTTAATATTTAAATTTCTATGGTAAAGATTGCATATTTTCTGCATCATTAGGTGTATTGTACATGTGTGTGAGAGGGTAAACACATTTTAACCTTGAGGATGAGTGTAGAGGTTAAAAATCAAAAATAGTAATATCGGTCTTAACAAGCCTCCAAAATGACGACCTGTGTCACCAGAATCAAATGCTCAAAGGGTAGAATATGATAAACCAACAACAATAGTAGCATTCTTTTTTTTCATGAAGTGCTTAATCTGGAATGGCACCACTGTCGTGTAATGGTTAGCATGCAGCTTGGGATGTCAGAGTTTGGAGTTCAATTCTGGCGTCCTCTGTAAGAAAGTTTGCAAGTTCTTACCATGTTCGCATGAGTTTCCTGCAACAATCCAAAGACATACCAGTTAGTAGGTTAATTGGTCATTATAAATTGTCCTGTGATTAGGCTATTATCATTATTATGATCCCATTACTGTGATCATACTTTTGGCTTTCCTAGGCACTGAATCTTTCCCCACCTCCAGCCTCCCCACCTTGCAGTTATTATTAGTTCCGCTTTGTTTGCCAATTACACTGCAGGAAAATAATGGCTGCCAAAAAATAACAGAAAAATCAATAACAGTTAAATACATACATTCCCAAATGATAAGCTTGTATCTTGTGAATTGATCTACTTAAAACACTGGCTGATCCTTTGTAAAGTGGCATTTTCAAAATAAATATATGAACAGATTTCCCATTGGTTAATACTTCTTCTTTGCTTTAATGTTATTTCTATATCAAGTTTGAGTTTTAATCCAAACAATATTTGGTTTGTATTATTCACTTGCATGATATGTGTACTTCTAATACCACTGATTTACCTTTAATTTGCGTTTCAGAAGAATAGACCACAGTATTGGCTCATATTGGGACCATTTTGGATCTGAAGTTACACACAAGGGTGGAAGACCTCCTTTGCAATGTACACTGATAAACGATTAATTTTTTTTAACAGCCAGTGAGGTTTTGACAACTAATGGTTCTTGTTGGAAATAGTGTTGGAAAGCCAGCTTTATGACAATCAATGGTGTAATTCTATGGACAGCATGTCCAAATCAGAATTCCCCAAATCCCAAACGTTTATTTCTGTATCAGCACAATACCACCCAACTCATCACCAAAATTAAAACAGAAAATGCTGGGAAAGCTGCTGCAGTATTCTTACTCTCACAAGAATTGTCACATCCTCCATTTTAATCTAGGTGGCTGGCTACAGATTTTAGCCCAGTCAGCAGGTGCTGGTAAGCTATTTGGCAGTGGGATGTTCTACTGTACACAAAGTACAACAATCATATGGAACTACAAATGGGATGAAGGACTGCAACTGGACTTGCTTCCTCTCACCCAGTGAAATTCTATGGGCAACAAATCAGAAAACACCATACGAACCAGGTCTCTGATACACTTAACCCTTACGCATTCTTTAGTGAGCCTATTAACTGAGTCAGGAAAAGATATGTTTCACATACTGCAAATTTACAAGCTGAATTGCTTCCTGTTGACTACAATAAAAGGCTGAGCTGTGCTACATGTTAACCAGGAGGCTGAATCTTGCCTATTTGTCTTGCTTACAATTTCAATGAGATATTCTGATCAACTAGCATAGAGAGAGGGTAATTAGTCAACTGTCTTGAAATAAACTTAATCATCTTTGGGTGAAATGGAAAATGTGCTGCCTGTCACCAGTGCCTTCCTTTAAAACTCTGCAGGCATTCTCTGACTGTGCCATCTTACAGGCCATGATTGTTCTGATGATAGATTAAACCAACTTTTGGTTCATAAATAGGTGATTGAGCATAATGGCTACTAGCTCTTCTCCAATTGTTGACTATAACCATTACCCGAAAGTGATTTATGCTGAGATGGTGGGAGAGAGATTTTTTTTCAAGTTTTAAGCACTAGAAACTTGAGCAACACACACAAAATGCTGGAGGAACACAGTAAGTCAGGCAGCATTTACTGAAAGGAATAAACAGTTGAGGACTTTCATTAAGACTGGAAAAGAAGAGGAAAGATGCCAGAAAATAAGGTAGAGGGAGAGGAAGGAGTACAGGCTGGCAGGTGTTAGGAAAGATCAGATGAAGGGGAAGGTGAGTGTGTGGGAGGGTAGAATTAGTAAGAAGCTGGAAGGTGATAGGTTGACGAATTAAAGTGCAAAGAAAAAGAAACCTAATAGGAGATCACAGAGGATCATGGATGAAAGAGAAGAAGGAGGGAAACAAGACTGAGGTAAAGGTTATTAAAACAATGGTGATAAAATAATACAGATAGCCATTTTTCTCTTGATAAATAGAACAAATCAATAGCGGTAACAGTAATGACAGATGTAGAATAATGTTTTCAAAGAGCTACCATCATTAATCTCTTTTGGAATCACAATGTTTAAATTTTACATTGATGAGTGCACACCTGATTCCAGCAGAAAACATTAATAATTACATTCTGTGGCACATGATGTGACTTTAAAATACAATTGATGATAAATATATGCCTTAAATAAAGCACCAGTCTGAAGAAAGGAAGCATATTTGCCAGAGATATTCCTAAAATATATTATAATGAATCATGTTTTGTTCAAGTATAGAGAATATAGTTCAGATTCTATGTTCTGGCTGAATGACTGGATGCCACTTCTTTTATAGTACCATTAAATGACTTTGAGCACCACATTAATCTTTTGATTTGATACAGTAAAAGCTACATGTCATTTGGTAAAATAATTACCACAATTACATGGGCTACAATTTACATAGTTATTATTTCAAATAACTTTGAAGTCTAAATTGTAGCCAATGGATCTTTTTGGATTTTCATCATTTCAATGTGTACCTATTGTCTTAATTGGCGCAAATGTCACATTGCCTGCACTGTTCTTCATACTCTTGTTATGTTTTATAACATTAAAAACTAATCGAAAGGAAACACAGCAGCTGGAATGAACGTACTTACTTCATTTTACTTCAGTGAAGCGTGCGCTTAATCATGTGGTGGTGTGATGACATACGCTATTCGCATACTTTTTACACATAATCTGTAATGAATTACGTAAACAAAACAAAGAATATTTAATCAAACAATCTATCTACTATATTACTAAAATAAAATAGTACTTTAGTATTGTTTACTTAAGTTACTAATATTTACAATATTACTAAAATAATAAACACACTGCACTCCTCCCTGCTTAGCTTTAAGCTCCAACTCAAAATAGAATGCATCTCAATTGTATACACAATATACTATATAATACAACTACTATATAGACATCAACAGCATAGTAAATTTTAAAATGTCCCATTTAGGCCTAAAGATTTAATCACTGTGGTGGATTTCTTACTCTTGTGGGCCAACATCTGTCCTGACAACAGAGACTTGCTTGACAGGTGAGACTTGCAGCTATGAAACACTTTCAGGTTCTGGTTCCTCCTCTGTGGTGATTATAGGAGTTGACACTGGGACTGCAGGAAGTGGTTCTGACAACTCTGGCAGCCTTTCTACTCTGCTCCTCTCAACTTATTCAAAGATTCAAGGGTTCAAAGGTACAATTTAATGTCAGAGAAGTGTATACAATATACATCCTGAAATGCTTTTTCTTCGCAACCATCCATGAAAACAGAGGAGTGCCCCAAAGAATGACTGACAATTAAATGTTAGAACCCCGAAGTTAGAAACCTCACATCGCCTTTTTTAAGCTCTGTGCCCAAAGAAACTGGGGGAGCAGTCACAGATATCCAGACTCCCCCAATGACACACGGGTCTCCTGTTGTGACACAAACATTTGATCCGCCCATCTCCATAGCCCCAAGATCTCAGGCTTCCATATCTGAGCCGGACTCTTAGGCCGAGCCCTGGGCATGCTGAACAACACTAGCCAGTTGTGAAACCCCGAGTGCGGGTCCCATTCCCGCAAAGAACCATAGTTAGTATGTAACTCCAGGTCAGGGCCTTCAAAAGAATCCTGTAAGGTTAAAATAGAGATATTGAAGATGGAAATAGAGCTAATTGCAAAGATGCAAGCATGCAAGCAAAGGAGTGGCCATTAGGCACCATTAACCCTCCTAAGCACTTATTGATGGGTTATCTCAAGATGACATCAGATGCAATTTCCTCTGTGTAGGAGAGTGGTCCAGTTCAGTACTTAATCTTTTCAAGTACCCACTTTGATCACCTCTGTAGTATCTCACCAGGGCTGCTTGTGCAGGAATGAAACATTGAAACATCTTGGTTGAGGAGCCCTCAATTAGTCTCAGCTGTTTGTCCTGCGTACTATCTCTGAGATTGGGTTTGAGGAGATCTAAGAGTGAGCACAAGAGATGACTCAGGAACAGTGTAAGTGTATGTGTTCTACCAACATTGTTTGCAATGTGCTCTGTACACACTGGACAAACCAAGCTATTTATAGCTGGATGATATGGTGCAGATGTAATATGACTTACTTCATTCATTTTTGCGATTGAGTGAAACTGTTTCGTGACAAACTTTGGTCTATTGTCAGGGACTAAGTGTTCTGGAGCACGTGTCCTTGAGAAGAGGCTTCTCAGCATGTCAACAGGGTGCAAGGCTGTAGGGAAGGCTATTGGGAATTTATCTGGACACTTTGTAGCTGGATCCACTACTACCAAGAAATTTGTGCCCATGAATGGTCCAGCAAAGTCTACATGAATCGTCTGCCAGGACACGTTCCCAGGGATAGGGATCTGCTGCACTTGGCATCTTCTGGATGTGTTGGCATCCTGAACCGTGCATGCCAAGTTGCTGAATCTGCTGATCTATCCCTGGCCATCAGACAAAGCTTTGAGCCAATGCTTCCATTTTTTTTACCATTTCCAAATTCTCCCAACACCTTAGCTCTCAGTCTAGATGGTACAACAACTTTGAACCCCTACATAAGGCAACCCCCATCAAGGGCACATCAATGCTGGCACTGGTAAAAATGGGGGAATTGTTGCGTATTCCTGCCACTTTGTGTTGCCACGTAGACCTATGACAATGTGGGGTTTTTTCTGGTTTTTCTTTGGATCATCTCTGCCAAAACAGGGAGACTTTTGATTTGCTTTAGGGAGAATATATCAAGAGAAATGTCCTCATCCATACCTATTTAAGGTATTTCCTTCTCCAACGAGAAATGGGACATTCCAGAAGCATTTCCATGATTAGTTGTCTTCTTGAATTCAATCTTGTAATTGTATCCTCCAAGAAACAGAGCCCATCTCTGCATACATGTTACTGCTGCTAGTAGAATACCCTTCTTGGATTGAAAATGGACATAGTGACTGATGATCAATAACGAGGGTGAACTCTCTTCCATACAAGTACTGGTGGAAAGGTTTTACACCCCAAACCAGATGCAAGGCCTCTTTGTCAAGCTGTGTGTATTTTTTTCTGCTGCTCTAAGGGAACATGATGGAAAAGCTATGGGTGTTCACTTCTGTCAGTTATAACATGTAACATGACCGCATCATAAGGCAAGGCATCACATGCAAGCTTCACTGCATGGATCACAATGTGCAAGTACAGTGCCTGACATCATTATTTCCTTTTCTTTTTGGGAAACTGCTTTGTCCATTCCCTTTCTTTCCAATCTGTAGTTCAAGGGGTGGAGCATAGTAGCCAGGTTTGGTAGGAACCTTTTTAAAGTAATTGACAAATCTAAAAAAGGGCTGCAGCTGTGAAAAGTCTTTTGACCTTGGAGAATCCAGCACTGCTTAAATTTTCTTCGTACACTTGTGTAATTCTTGTGTGTCAATAGGGTTACCACTGTAGATGATGCTTGGTTTAAAGAAATCACACTTATTGCATCATGCTCTGCAACCATAATCTTCTAATCGTTTTAACACTGTCTTGAGATTCTGATGTTCCTTGTCATTCTGTCCAGTAACAATGATGTCATCCAGATATTGCTGAGTGCCTGAGAAGATTGCTGCAGCTGGTCCATAACTTTCTGCCAGAGTGCAAGTGCATATGCTACTCCTCAAATTAACAATTGTAACAATAAAGCCCTTTGTGAGTGTTTACAGTGAGAAACACTTTGGACTCTTCCATCTCCATCCGTAGGTAAGACTCAACTAAGTCCACTTTGCTGAAGTGTTTTCATCCAGAAAGGTTTGCAAAGAGATCCCCTATCCTGAACGGAGGGTATTGATCTAATTTCAATGCAACATGATGGTGACAGATCACCACAGAACCTGACAGGCCATTCTTAGCTACAGGGACTACTAGCATTGCCTATGGGCTCCATTCAACCTTGGAAAGAGTTCCTTCAGCCGTCATGTAATCCAGCTCACTGGCTAATTCATCATGGATTGTATGAAATCAGGAGGGCTTTGTAAAACTTGGGTGTAGTATTTTTATTTAACGCTATTTTATCCTTGATACGTTTGAGGTTTCCAACACCATCTTTGAACACTGCTGTGATATCATCCAGTGCCTTACTTAATTTACTTCCAGTTGACTTTATTACAGGGGATATGGCATGCAAATGGTGAATGGATCTCCAATCAAGTTGCAGTTCTCTCAGCCACTCATGGTCTCACAGTGCTGCCCCCTCTGTTCTTACCACATACGTGCCCAATGTGGCTTGTTGGTCGTCATATTTCACTGTTACCAATGTCAATTCCACAGGAATTATCCTTGCTCCAGTGTAAGTTCTTAGTTGAATATCAGTAGGCTTCAGTTCAGTATCTTTGAAGTGCCAATCAAACTCATTTTGTGGAATGATTGAAACAGCTGAGCCAGTGTTTAATTCCATTTTAGTTAATTTGCCTTTCTCTTTTGGTATAAGCCATATTGGTTCTCTATTTTTATTTGTTTGCACATGTTAATTCTGAAGGCTATTCAGTTCTGTGTCACTCTCATCATTATTGATTTTTTGTCATCAATAGCATGCAGATTAATATTCTTTTTGAAACTGAAACATGACATTTTATCTTTTTCTCTACCCTGTACCATTTATTTTTGTTTGCCTGACATACTCTTTGTATGTGTCCTACTTTGTTTCATTTTCTGCAAGTTTTGTCTTTAAAGCTCCATTGGTTTGGTGAATCTGAGCCCCTGCCACAACAGTAACAGAGTTTGTCCTGCCAGGCAGGTTTCTGCTTAGGTATTACAATTTTCTTCATGCTCACTTTCATTCCTGACTCCAACTTAATTGCATCTCTGGCTGCTTTCCCCCTTGATACAGTGATTTCTGCTGCTCTTTTAAATATGTTTCAGTTAGCAGCTGTTTTTGAATGTTTCCATGTAAGATTCCACAAACTAAACAATCTCTCAGTGCATTATTAAACCCATCACTGAACTGACAATGCTCAGATAACTTCTTCAATACAACCAGCCAAGCTGAAATGAATTCCCCTTCCTTTTGATTCCACTTATGGAACCTACAGCTTTCTGCAATCATCAGTGGTTTTGGTTCTAACTATTCCTGCATTACTTTCATGATATCAGAAAAGCTTCTTTTGATTGGTTTGGTTGGAGCAGTCAAACTTCCAAGCAAACTATATGTTTTTCCACCTATTGCAGTCAGCAAAACTGGCACTTGCTTTTCATTGGCTATTTCATTTGTTTCAAAATACTGATCAATTCTTTCAGAATACATCACCCAGTTATCTGTTAGGCAATTAAATACATCTATTTTTTCAAGGTAGCCATCCATTTCTGCTTTTTAATTTTTTTTATTATTATCGCCAAGTGCTCACTCTTTATGAAACTGTGAATTGCATCTGTTTTTTGCCTTTTTTAACCCGACTGTTGTTCTTGCCTTGCGAAGAAACATGCTCTGCGTTTTTAAAATTTTGACTGTCTTGTTCCCTTTGCAAAGAAATAATGTACTGCCCTTCAACAGGTAGGTACTCATCTTGGATTCATTTTAAAATTTACTCAGCATCACTGTTATGGTTTGTAACTATAGAAACAATTACAAGAAAATACAGGAAGCAGGATAAATGGGTCTACTTTGTTTTACTTTAATGAGGGACACACATATGACGTGGTGGCATAGCGACGTATGTCATTCACGTACTTCATACATATAACCCATAATCAATTATGTAAAAAAAAGAATGATTAATCAAACAATATATTTACAATATTACTTAAATACACTACAATTGTCAATGCAATTTGGCCACTTTGATCAGTCCAGCAAAACCAAAGTAACCTACTTTATGCATAACAAAAATTCATAAGGATGCAGAAAAACAAATTATACTTGTACAGTCCACTTGGCCTTCTTGTATAGAATACCTCTTTATATAGTTGTAACTCCATTTTGAACTCAATACTCAATTAGAGAGGGAAGTGGAAGAGTTTATGAAATTACTTTCAGGTGATGGGAGCAACATGGCTGAAGTAAATGGTAGATGTTGTGGTAAGGGTGGGTGAATGTGAGCATTTAAGTGACAAACAGATATTGTGGGAGGTGCTGAAATCTGATAATCTAGACAAACTGAGTAGTGATATAGAACAGGATGAGTTGAATCTTGCTGGTGGTCCTGGCATTTCTAAGTTGGATTGAATTAAATATCTCTCTCTCTCTCTCTCTGTCCCTTCTCTCTCTCTCTCTCTCTCTCTCTCTCTCTGTCCCTTCTCTCTCTCTCTCACTCTCACACACACACACCCCCGCCACAGAATGAGAAACCTCCACTGATAACATAGAGTTCAGAAGGATAAGTGTAAACTAAATATGTGTTTAATTACTCTGCTTTCATTTTAAACTTTTAATTACCTCAAAATGTTTTATGTTTGAATTATGTTCATTATCTATTTTCACCGTAATGGTTTAACAACTAGTTTTTAAATTACAGTACATTTAACATCTGTTTAAGAAATGTCAGAGATATTTTAAGAATGCTAAACTCCATGAATGCACAAACTGAAGGCATTTTAAAATGTATAAGAAACATCAAATGTTTTCTCTGGTTGACAGAATATAATGAGTTGTGAGCCTGTGATGAGGCCTGAACTTTCTAGAATTGTGTGTACCTGTCCTGGATGGAGACACCATTTTGAGTGATTACACAAGGATAATAGGAAAATTAGAAGTGCGATTTAAGGAGATTACAAAGAGATATATTGTAAATAGGTTAATTATGTGGGTAAAAGTATGGTGAGTAGAGTGTAATGTGGGAAAATGCAAAACAGCTCAACAAAAAACAAAATTCTTTATTGGAAGGATGTGGTTGAATTGGAAAGAGTGCAGAAAATATTTATGAGGTTGTTACCTTGTTACAAGAGGAAACAGCTTTTCTCCCAGGGATAGGGAAGTCAAAAACTAGGTGGCATAGATTTCGGGCAAGAGGAAAGAAAAGGAGGTAGGGGACAACTTTTTCACGCAGAGGGTGGTGAATATGTGGAACAAATTGTCAGTGGAAATGGTAGATACGGTATTGTCATTTACTTAAGAAGCACGTGGATAAATATATTAAGCATGGGGTTTAGAGGGCTATGGGCTGAATGCAGGTAATTGGGACTAGCAGGCGATATGTTTTGTAACTTCCAAACATTAAACTAATTCAAGGGAAGACACAGGAGTCTGAAATGCAGGTTTAACTTTGGGTTTACTTTAAGCAAGGTGTGCATGCATCATGTGGTAGCAGGATGATGTATACAATTCATGTGTTTATACATACTGTGTAACCTGTAATGAATTATTTGAATTAACAAGAATGCTTAATCAAACAACGTGTATACAAGATTACTCAAATATATCTGAAATATCAGATACACAACTCCTCCATTCCTAGCTATAAACTCCAACTCAATAGAGATGTATATGTTATAATAGAGATTCAAAAATTAATTTATTATCAAAGAATGTATAAATTATACAACCTTGAGATTTGTTTGCTTCCATGCAGCTGCAAAGTGAGAAACCCAAAAGAACCCAATTAAAAATAAATTAAAGACCAACCCCCAGTCTATAGAGAAAGAGAAAAAAACACAAATCATGCAAACAATAGAAGCGAGCTACAACAGCATTCTGAACCAAACTGAGTCCTTAGATCCAAATCTCCAGGGCAACCAGAGTAGGCCCAAAGCCACAGTCTCAGTTCAGCATATTAGCCAGGGAAATCGCTGCAAAGTTCGCAGACACAAAGTACAGCAGCCAGGGGCAGTCTCATAATCTCAACGGAGAGAGGAGAACCCAGTCTATCTGGGCCGGTGTTAAAATTGTCCAGACAGCAGATACTGCCGCACAGTAGGACTATATCAAGACATCCACAGCATTGTAAATTTTAGCAATATACAAAATGCTGGAGAAGCTCAGCAGGTCAGGGAGCAACTATGGAAAAGAGTATCGACATTTTGGCCCGAGACCCTACTTCAGTACTATAGCAAAAATGATAAGGAGTCAGATGGGGGGGAGGGGAAGAAGAAACACAGTAGAGAAGGCCATGGACTGGCACGTCAGAATGGGAATAGGAAGAGGAATAAAAATGGGTGGCATCTAGGAGATCCCACTTTTTCAGGCAGACCGAGCATAGGTGTTAAGCAAAGCGCTCTCTCAATCTACGCTGGGTCTCAACATTATACAGCAGGCAACATTGGGAGCACAGGACAGAGTAGATGATCTCAACAGTCCCACAGGTGAAGTGTCACCTCACCTGGAAGGACTGTTTATGGCCCTGAATGGTACTGAGGGTGGAGGTGTAAGGGCAGGTGTAGCACTTGTTTGGGTTCAACCATTCCCCATTCCCTTTTCCCTTTCTCACCTTATCTCCTTACCTGCCCATTACCTCCTGTGGTGCTTGTCCACCTTTTCTTTCTTCCTTGGCGTTCTGTCCTCTCCTATCAGATTCTCCATGGATTGTCACCTTGTTGTGGTGGAGAAGCTTGTGTGGTCCTGAGATCCCGAGAGCGATGTCGTCTGGAGCTATGCTCCTGGCGGTAAGGTTGAGGGTGAGGTCCCTGACAAAGAATAATCCAACCAAGACCTCAATGGTGGAACAGACGGACAAAGTTACTTCGAAATCAATGGCTGAAACAAATCCATCAGCTCCAATCGTTGTGGTTTCCATGCCATTGGAATCAGTTGGTTGATTTGTGAAGTATCGTGTGCTTCTTGGAGTGCAACATCAAGTACACATTAAACAAATATACACACAAGCATCATTGCTCCGTGGAAATGGAACAAAGACCATCATTCTCGACTTCGAGGGATAGCCACGATCAGATTCGTCTTCTCAAGCCCTATATCTCTTTCACCAATCAATTTCCCAGCTTCACCCCTTCCCCCTCCTAGTTTCACCTGTCACCTTGTGTTTCTTCTTCCCCTCCCCCCACCTTCTAACTCTGACTCCTCAATTTTTTTGCTCCAGTCCTGATGTAGGGTCTCTGCCCAAAATGTCTGACTATACTCTCTTCCGTAGATGCTGCCTGGCCTGCTGAGTTCCTCCAGCATTTTGTGATGTTGCTTGGATTTCCAGCATCTGCAGATTTTCTTTTGCTTGATAATAAATTTTAAATTGTCTCATTAAGGCCTGAAGTTTTAAGCTCTGTGGAGGGTTCTTACTCTTGGGGAATAATGTCTTTCCTGACAAAGAGGATCACTCTGTTTGCCAGATAAAACTTGTGGCTGTGAAACAATCTCCTCCATCAGGGTTGTAGGAGTTGACTCTGAGACTGTTGGAAGTGGTTCTGATAGCAGAAGCTAACTTTCTTCTCTGAAAATTGACCTTGCTCTCCAACTGATTGATGTATCATCATCAGGTGATATCAGACACAACCTCCACTGTGTAGGAGAGTGGTCCAGTTCTGTCCTTAATCTTTCCAAGTACCAACTTTTAATCTCCTCTGCAGACCCTCATGAGGACTGCTTCTCCAGGAGTGAAATATCAAACCTCTTTGTGTGAGGAGCCGTCAGTTTGCCTCAGCTGTTTTTCCTACATAATAAGGAGACCCAAGCATGAATGCAAGGGAGTTCCCAGGGACAGCATAGTTGGTGAGTTGTTGTTTGTGGAGTGTGTCGCATTACGATATGCAAGGAGGAAATTGGCCAGCTTCTGTTCAGTGTTACTATAGTGCGTTCTGTTGACATTCCTCACAGTGCGACTTTTACACTCTTTTAGCCAAGCCATTTGTAGATGGGTTATACGGTGCAGATGTGATGTGTCTTATTGCATTCATTTTGAGAAATGATTCCCTCACGAACTGTGGTCCATTGTCACTGACTAAGTGTTCTGGAACACCAGTCCTAGAGGAGAGGCTTTTTAACACATTAACAGTGTGCGAGGCTGTAGTGTAGGCTATTTTGAACACTTCTGGCCGCTTTGTAGCTGCATCCACTGCTACCAAGAAGTTTGTGCCCATGAACGATCCAGCACTATCCAGATGAATCTTCTGCCAAGGCAATACAGGCCATTCCCAATGATGGAGAGTGGCTGCTGTCGGCATTCCATACAGTGCTTGGCAAGCTGCTCATTCTGGTGATCTATCCCAGGCCACCAGACAAAGCTTTGAGCCAACTTTCATGGGCAAGTTCATCTCGGCACTAGCAAAAATGGAGAAACAGGAGCATTTTGTGCTATTTCTATTCATTTTGGGTGGCCATGTAGACCTGAAACAGTAAGGGGTCTTTTCTGATTTTTCTTTGGATCATCTCTGCCGTAATAGGGAGACTTTTGACTTGCTTTAGGGAGAATACGTCAAAAGGAGTGTCTTTTTTAGTAAATGTTTCTGGTACTTCTTTTTCCAAGGGTAAATGGTACCATCCATCAGCATTTCTATGATTAGTCATTCTCTTGAATTCCATCTTGTAACTGTGTCCTCCAAGAAACAGAGCCCATCTCTGCATTCGTGCTGCTGCTGTTACTGGAACACCCTTCTGTGGATTGAAAATGGACACTAGTCGTTGATGATCAGTGATGACAGTAAACCCTCTCCCATACAAATACCGGTTGAAACATTTTATACCCCAAACCAGATTCAAGGCCTGTCAATCTGTGCGTAATTTTTCTCTGTAGTGATAAGGCAATACGATACTAAGGCTATGGGGTGTTCACGTTCGCCACCCATGACATGGGGTGTGACTGCACCAATATAATAAGCTGATGCATCACAGACAAGCTTCACTGGATGAGGGGAATTGTGATGTGCGAGTGCAGTGTCTGACATCTTGGGAACCCACCTCACACTGCTTTGTCCATTACCATTTCTTCCCAATCTGTAAAAATGGGTTCAAAGGGTGGAACACAGTAGCCAGGTTTCGCAGGAACCTGTTACGATAGTTGACAAATTATAAAAAGGACCACAACTGTGACATTGGATTTAGGGTATCCACCATTGCTCGATTTTGTCAGGACATGAGTGTGTTTCTAAGCTGATTCCAGCATCACAAGTGCTAATTATTTATCCTGATCCTTGTGCTTTTGAAGAAGCCTTTTTACACTGCACGTGCCTTATGAGAATAGGTTGTGTGCACTTGGCCTTTTCTCCTTGGAGCGATGGAGGATGAAAGGTGGCCTGTCAGAGCTGTATAAGATGATGAAAGGCATTGGTCATGTGGATAGCTGTGGTGAATTACATATACCTGTCTGGACACCCCCCACCCCGCTGACTGCTCCTGTGGCTCCTCCCACAGACCCCTGTATAAAGGCGATTGGATGCACTGCTCCTCCCTCAGTCTCCAGGATGTTGTGTGATGGTCTCTTGCTGCTGACAGTGCTTTCTTCCAGCTAATAAAAGCCTATCTCTCGTCTCACGTCTCTGTGAGTTATTGATGGTGCATCAATAGCCAGAGGCTTTTTTCCCCAGGGCTGAAATGACTAGCATGAGAGGGCATAATTTTAAGATTCTTGGAAGTAGGTACAGAGGGATGTCAGGGGTAAGCTTTTCATACAGAGAGTGGTGTGTATGCCGAATGCACTGCCGGTGATGGTTGTGGACGCGGATTCAATAGGGTCTTTTAAGAGACTCTTAGATAGGTACATGGTGCTCAGAAAAGTAGAGAGCTGTGTAGTAGGGTAATTCCAGGCAGTTCCTAGAGTAGGTTACATGGTCGACAGAACGTTGTAGCTGTAGGACCTGTAACTGCTATAGATTTCTGTGTTCTGTGTTCTAAAGCAACTGGAATATTGAAAAGGCTAAAAACAATAGCTCCTGAAAATGGTTATATGGATTGTATTCTGTGATGGGTTACAGACAGAGTACCAGCTTCATGCTGCTGCTCATTTCCATGATAGTAGTATTAAACGATTGGTAGCCATATTGTTTAAAGGCAGAACAATTCTGCAAGATTCAGCACGAAGGTGCAATGTGAGATCACTCCATATTTTGTAAAGCAAGCTGAAAGGATGGGGTGTTGTGGCTAATGCAAGAGCTGGAAGGTGATTTGAGAAATTGTTAAGTATGGCATGGGCCAGGAGAGTGTGGGTTTTCTGGATTTTGGATGCTGTACTGGAAGTCCCCCAAAAAGTGGTAGAAAGAGGGGAGTTGTCTGAGCTCAACCAAGAAGTGCTCCACATGCATTCACAGGGGACAGTGAGAGCACATAGCCTGGATATCAAGGTGACAAGTTGCAATACCTCTGGAGAGTCAAGGCACTCAAGAATGGTCAAGGTCAGCAAATGCACCTTTCAATTTTGCATATGATCAAAAACATCACTTTATTCTCCACACCACAAACTCTCAATGACCGTTTATATCTATTAATAATGACTCTCACCTAACACTCATGACAGCCATGACACAGAAGCACATTAGGCAACCTCTGCACACATTTCCCTCTCTATTTCAGGGCAAGGTAGAACACATTATCTGGCACAACTGCATGATGTCACAGAAATACCTTTTACTGAGACTATCACCAATGACAAGTCTAAACTTCTCAAGGTAACAGATTCACCTTATAGCACTCTCCATATTTTCCTTGCACATCAGGCTGATAATTAAGTGAGGAAGCAGGAGGAGGGATAAAAAACATCTATGCATAGAATGGTGATGATCTAAAATCCGTTGGCTACAAGGATCAAGAAATGCCTATCAGAGTTTTCAAAAGGGAATGATATTATTTTCAGGGCTGGAGAAAGAGAATAAGGAAAACTTCATCTTTTTCTTCCATGGCGTTTCAATGAGCTTGTGACTCTACTTACTGCAATTTGCAAACCACGGTTTATTCTCAATTGGCAAAGTCCTGCCTTAACTGTGTCAGCTCTAAAAAGCTGTGTGACTCATTGTAATTGTTAAATGAAGCTAGATGATGCAGTGAAGGGAAACAGACAGTGCTGATGGAAAAGGACCACAACTCTCTCTCACCGGCAAACCCTCCAGATCAGATATCGACATTGAAGGTAGCTGAAAGGAGAGCATACAGTCAAAATGTGCATGTGATGGTAGCCGCCCAGCAAATATAGGACGAGGAAGGACAATGTATATATGAGTTGATAGAAAGATATTGTCAGTCATGGACATGACAGCAATGAACTGATAGAAACATAGAAAACCTATAGCACAATACAGGCCCTTCGGCCCACAATGTTGTTCCGAACATGTACTTACTTTAGAAATTACCTAGGGTTACCTGTAGCCCTCTATTTTTCTAAGTTCCATGTAGCTATCCAGGAGTCTCTTAAAAATCCCTATTGTATCCACCTCCATCACTACTGCTGGCAGCCCATTCCATGCACTTACCACTCTCTGCATAAAGAACTTACTCCCTGTCATCTCCTCTGTACCTTCTTCCAAGGACTTTAAAATTGTGCCCTCTCATGTTAGCCATTTCAGCCCTGAGAAAAAGCCTCTGACAATCCGCACGATCAATCCCTCTCATACTCTTATAAACCTATATAATGGAGTGGACTCCTTAAGGAAGCGTCTACTTACAAGCACACTGCTTACAATGCTTGAAATCTTGGGGGAGAGACCATCTTTTCAGTGTTGAAGTGGCAACCAAATCTGTTCACATATCTAGCAGGAACAAAGCCTGCTTCCCTTTGTCTTTCCACTTTGCTGTTGCCTGTTGCCCTTAATCTAGATCATCATCTCCAGTGTTAAAATGATATAGTTCCTAGTTAGTTTTGTACGTCCAAAGCTTCATACCTCAGCTTGAAAGCTTATGGCAATCTCCTTCACTCGGCATTAGCAACATTCCAGAAACCACCATGACTAGCACTAGAAAATGCAAGGGCACAAGAACTGAGGGAGAACAGAAGATAAAATCCTCTGCCTTTTGTGTATAGAGTGTCAATTTAGTCTGGAATTCTTATCCTGTGGTTTTCAAATAGAATTATGGCCAACTGTACACTGGCATGACCTGAGAGAGAGGGGTGAAGGTGATGGATAGTGACTACCTCTGATCATATACCAGATAGATATGATACCAGATGGAAATGAAGGAGTCAAATTGCTGACTTTAGATCCAAGTCAATATGGTATGCTGTTCAGAGATCTTATTCCATTTTTAAAAATTAATTTGGCCTTGCTGGCATGACATCTGCTTATAATGTATACTTGATAGATTACAAGGAAATTCCAATCTGTGCACTGCGGGAGGAAGTGGTTAGCATGAAATGACAAAAAAATTCCTTAGCTTCTAACATGTCAACTTCCTACTAATTTTAAACAAATAAAATATGTTTTCTGGCTAACTTCAAAGTTTGTCTGCTCTCTATACTTCTACACTAAGGTCACACGATATGGCATCTGGCTAAGCCCAAATGGCTTACTGCAGCTTTGGGCATCCTTCAAGCCACAAACAAGGTATGATGCAAAGTGATCTGTCTATCATAGCTTCACCTTGCTGAGCAATAGATATGATTTGTTAAATAGCTAATAAATTGGATAGAAAGTAGATTTCACTTCATGCATTCTAAATCCATTTTGTGAAAGAGGTCTTATTTTGTAGGCTTCTGTCTTCACAGCACTTTAAGGTACCTGATTTGAAACTGGACTGGCAGCAATCTAACCATGCAATTGAACAGACTCATGAGTAAATGAAGGGTGTAATCTGATCCCTAAGCTATAATGACCATTGACAACTTGGCCACTATAGCCTAAACTATAAAAGATTTGCGTATCTTTAGACCCCTGTAGGAAATAGCAAAGTAAGACTGCTTCTCTCAGTCTCCACAGGATCACTATTGACTCCACTCCTACTTTCCTCTTCCTCTAACTGCTGAAATTTACCTGACGGCCACTGTTAATGATGAAGGTGGCCTGGTATTTGCAAGTCCTCTTTTCCTTAAGCAGAGAGATCAAAAACTGGAAGACTCAGATTTAAAATAAATAATAGAAAGAGTAGATGGACTTTGTGTAAAGTTATTTCTCACCCAAAGAGTGGTGTGCATTTAAATCTGTGGGAAGTATGTACATTTGTAGCTTCTATTGGGCTCCTGTTAGACCCCATGCAGCAGTTGAATCTATGATTATCAAAGGGAGCCTGCATGACATTCTGAAAAGGGGAGGGTGAGTACCTGGAGTTGTGCTGCATGCGGAAATCAATAATATCAATAAGAGAAGGAATGAGGTCCTGCAATATGAGTTTAGGGAGCTAGGTAACTGTTTAAAGAGCAGGAGTTCAATGGGATTTACTTCTAGGCAATGGGATTAATATGGATGAATGCCCAAAGTCTTCACAGACATAGTGGGCCAACTGCCTTAATTCCATGCTCTATCACTCCATGACACTACAATGTACTGGGTGAAATGGTGGTGGAGTCAGAATCCTGCTTATTTATGAAATGCTTAGCTGTCACTTAGAATATTGTAAGCTACAAGGTGATGGGTAAAGAGTCGAGAAATGTGACTGGCCTTAGTAGATAAAGAATCAAGGTGTGACTGGTCTTACTGGATTTCCCAATGAATATCACTACTTTTGATGTTGTAATGGAAGGAATGGCATTGTTGAAGCAGTTGACGAAGTTTGGGTCTTGGGCACTGCCCTAAGGAATGTTTCAATGATGTCCTGAAGCTGGCATAATTTACTTCCAACAGCCACAGCTGCATTTCCTTATGTGAGATGTGACTGCAACCTCTGTAATGTTTTCGCTTTGACAACCATTGACTTTAGTTTGATCTGTTTAGCTGTACTGATGCCAGACATTTAAAAGCAGATCTTGTTAAGGATAGTTACTCTCAACCTTGTCTTTGGAACTCAGCAGTTTGTTCCAAACTTGGCATTGGTGAGTAGGTTTCTGGTCAGATGTGTTCTTGCTTACACTTTCAACTATACCTTCCATCGCCTCACTGATGAATGAGGAGAGGCCTGATTTGCATTTGTTTGTACCTTGGCAATTATCTGGGAAGGTGCCTGAGTCATAATTGTCCCAGAACAGATTGACTGGTGTATCAGTGGTTCTGAACTACAGGTATTCAGAATTAACAGTATAAGTAGTTCACACTAGATATTCATCATGTTGTAGGTAATGCAGCTCTGATTTGCTTGGCCCTATCACCTTTTTCTGCACTTGAGCCATTTCTTGGAATGGCCACTCCAAGAAAATCAAGCATTCTGTGTGCTTGTGATGTTGTTGCAAGCAGTCTTCATTGCATCTGTGCATACATGTGCACATGCCAATAAACCTGACTTTTATTTTGACCTTGGCTTTGAAGTCAATCAAATAGGCTGGAAACTAGCTTCCAGGATGATGGGGATCTCATTACAAAGCTGAGGTGGATAGTCCACTTGGCCCTTATAGCTGAATATGCATGTGATAATCTATATCACCAGCACTCACATGTTGGTTGTTGTTAAACTAGAAATAGTGTTTAAGTTTATTCAAATGATGCTTCTTTACTCTTTCATTAACAACTTATTTGACAGAAGCAATATATAATCAGACTATCCCAGCAGAGATTCTGGTTTGGATTCTCATTCTATAAAATGAGCTGCTTAATCATGACTCATGAGCTAGAATCAGTTTTTGTTTTGAGCTAAGAAAGAATAAAAAGCAAATTCACCTATGATAGTTACATCCAATTGACATCCACTGATCTTTGTTGAAACAAACATAGACCACAAGAGTGGGTGTAGATAGGACTGGTTTTATTTGTAATGTCCTTCATATTTGAATAAGCTGGTGACTTTCATACTCTGAGTTATCATATGAAGAATGGTTATATCAACAAGAAAGCAGAAATCATTTTGCATGGTGGAACTTTCCTACAGCAGGAAGCAATGTTTGCAGATAAAGAAAATAACTTCTAACTCTATTATAATTCTAGATGCAGAGAGCACCTGTTAATTTGGCACCCGTCAAAAAAGGTGGGATTATTTTGGAATAATATCCATCTGAGTTAATGGCAGAGTATGGGGTGGGAGTTGCACATGATGAAAGTAGATAAATTATTTCTGCATGCATACGTTGCAAATCAAATTCAAAACAATATTGTCCCAAATTTATTTACTTACATTCTGTCAATTAAACTTAAGCTAATTCCACATGGCCAAAGTTGATTTATAAACTAATTCTTATTCTTTAATTTATTGGCTGGACATTGGTATTTACTGTATTCTTCAATGGCATCAATAGAAGAGGCCCATTTTCTGGTGCAATGGTTCACTATTCATGTGGCCAGCTTCTTGTTTGAATTGCCTGTAAACAGGTTCTCAGAATAATATTTGTCAGTCACAGAAAAAGATTGCCATGAAAAATTGTGTAAAAAAAATAAGCATTTTGAAGCTGTCACCTGTTAGCACCTGTCATCAGGCTGAAATCTGCAGCCAGAAAATAACACAGAAGGAGATGTGAGTGTGATGAGACTGAAGTCTGTTCAAAGAGTTTCATATCAAATGAAATAATATTGAAGTATAGTTATTGGGGTTATTAGAAACAAATTTAGCAAGCACTGTTGTCCGATAAGCTTCAACGAAGATCTCAGATGAGTAAGGTTGCTTTCAGTGATCTAACTTCATCAACACACATTAGTTCAAGATATTAAAATAATTCTTTGCTTTTTTTGAAATAGTGTCATCATTTAACATCTCTCTGGATATAGAAACTACTCCTTAATGGATGGAATTGTTATTCAATATTGGGGTGGAATTTACTTTTCTAGGGAAATAATTTTGGATGATAGGATATATTCTATGCTATTATTTTGGACAAAATGAGTATATTGTTGCAGAAGTGATGAGTATTGAGTTTAACAATGAGGGAAGGAACATCACTCTAAACGGGTTGTTTCATACATACTGTCATAAGTAGACTAGCTCATAAATTCCTGCAAGGTGTTGGATTATAGACAGCTCAGTGTAGCAAAAAAACATATGACAAGGATTTGAGTTTGATTTTCTGGATATTTTCTAAAATGATTTATTTGGATCTCTCATTTTAATTCAATTGACACTGATTCACTTGCTGGTCTTGGTGAAGTGCTGGAAGAGATTATGCTCACTGTAGCTTTGAGTATCCAGCCAGCAGAAATTAATCAATATTAAGAGAATTGAAGATGCGCTTTCTACCCGCTGCCCTGACATGAATGAAGGGACCAATTAACTAAGTTAGGTTGCCAATTTAAAAGGGCTGTATCACTGGGAGATCCTGGCTGGCATCAGGAAACTTCTGTTTACACAGTCTCACATGCTGAGAAGTTGATCACACATTCATATCCAGTTGGGGCAGTTCAAAGATAAAGCAGCATCAATAAGAATCTTTTTGAGAAGAACAATCAAAAGATCTGGCTGCAATCTCTCACTGGCATGTGATCTTCCCTTGTCCATGGGGTAATATATCTGCATAGTGACTGTTCTTCTGCCAAGAATTAAATACATACAATTCTCTTCTCCACCTCAGTACTTACAGGAAGCCCAGGCATATATACTGACACAGTGGCCACTTTATTAGGTACACTTGTACATCTGCTCAATAATGCAAATATTTAATTAGCCAATCATGTGGCAGCAACTCAATGCATGGAAAAAAAAGCATGCAGACATGGTCAAAAGGTTCAGTTGTTGTCAGACCAACCATCAGAATGGGGAATAAATATGATCTAAGTGCCTTTGACTGTGGAATGATTGTTGGTGCCAGATGGAGTAGTTTGAGTGTCTCAGAAACTGCTGATCTCCTGGTATTTTCTCTAGAGCTTCCAGAGAATGATGTGGAAAAAACAAAAATATGCAGTGAGAGACAGTTCTGTGGGCAAAAATACCTAGTTAATGAGAGAGGACAGAGGAGAATGGCCAGACTGGTTCAAGATGGGCAGGAATACTACAGCAACTCAAATAATCGTGACAGGCTCCCCCTGATCAACATCGATAGGACTGCAGTTGAGAGGGTGAGCAGTTTCAAGCTCCTTAGTATACACATTACTGAAGATCTCACCAGGACTGTACACACCGTCTGTTTGGCAAAAAAATAGCGCACCAGAATCTCTTCCACCCCAAACGACCGAAGAAGTTCAGCATGAGCCCCCAGATCCTCAAGACCTTCTACAGGGGCACCATTGAGAGCATCCTGACTGGCTATGTCGCCACCTGGTACGGGAAGTGTACCAACCTTGATCACTGGGCACTGCAGAGAGTGGTACGGACAGCCCAGTGCCTCTGTGGACATGCATATCCTTCCATTGAAGACATTTACAGCAGCAGGTGCACAAAGAAGGCCTGGAAAATCATCAGGGACACCAGTCACCCCAACTGTGAACTGTTCCAGCTTCTTCAGTCTGGCAAACAGTACCACAGCTTTAAAGCCAGGACCATCAGGCTACAGGACAGCTTCTTTCTACAAGCCATTAGACTTTTAAATTCACATGTCTGTACATTACAATGGAGTCATAATGCAAAGATTTTTACTACTCATGTTGTGAGATAGATGTAAGATTTAAATAAATTCAGATTCCATGCTTACAATGGGGGTGTACAGAAGAGCATCTCTGAACACACAACACATGAAAGTGGATGGGTTACAGCAGCAGAAGACCATGAACATACACTCAGTGGCCACTTAATTAGGTACAGGAGGTACCTGTGGTACCTGGAATGAAGTGGCCACTGGGTATAAATGTAAACTTGTTTGCTCCACTGTGGCTAACCCCCACCAGATCACTTATTACTCTTTACAAGTGCCAAAGCAGTTATCAACACACACACACACACACACACACACACACACACACACACACACACACACACACACACACACACCATTGTGCAGACCTTGACAACATTTTGTTTTGGAATTTGTCAATCTCAATTCAGAGCTTCTAGAAGTGGATAATTTTAGATATTGCTGAATTAGTCTGCACTCATTTCAGACATCTTTCAAAAATTAATTAAAGTTTGATTTTTGCTTCTTGCGATACAAACAGCTGAAACAAAGATTCTACATTTCAAAATGCCTTCAATAAATTTTTTTGTTGAAATAATCAATATCTGTATTAAACCCAATTTTTCTGAATGGTTTAAGTTTCGTGCTGAGAATCAAATTATCCAAATGCAATCACCAAAATGCCACCTGATCCTTTCCTCATAATGCATCACTTTCTTCTATCAGTGCTTTCAATAACTTGCAAAGAATTTCAGAAATCAGATAACACACAGAAATCCCACCTGAATCTTGTCTTTTCTAAAGATTTCAAACTGCAAACCTAAATGAGCACAGATATGTCCCTCTTGCAATTTGACCTTATTTTTGTTTCTTAGTTAAAAGTGGTTTGACAATTTTGGATCCTTCAACTAGACAGTCAATCAATCAACTGTGCTACAATGTAAGCATCTTTCCTGAATGTATATCTTAGAGGTCAGATTTTATTTTCATCACATTCATTGATCGTCTCTAAATCCATGGGGGCAAAACATTTTAAAATATACTCCTTTAAAGTATACTTTGATCTATTTATAATGATTTATACATTATGTTTATAACAAAACTAGAATGGCATAAAACCTGATAAATACATATTTTATTTTGAAGCAACTATACTATTTGTTGTAACACTTCAAATATATTTTTAAAATTAAAATCAGTACACAGGTACAACATTACTACAAAGTTTTGGGTCCTGCATCTTTGGAATTGATGTGTTTCAAAGGAGACACTAAACAGAGGTCTATCCACTAAAAGATCCCAAAGCACTATATTGCAAAAGGACAAATAAGTAATTGCTGGATTCCTCAACCATCATCCCGAAGAAAAAAAACTTTAAGCATTTGGACACAGTTGGATTTCTACATTATAACAGTAAGCATAATGGATACTTTGGAAAGGCAATTTGCAAGAGATGTAAATGGTGCAAATGTTCAATTTTTAACAAATACTAAAATCATTTTAGATGTGGAAAACACTAATTATTCTTTAAGCAATAGCAAACAAAAGTGAGACAAGTCATAAAACTTATTTATTTATTTCCATTCTTATGATAGATACTGTCAGATAAGCAAAAAAAATGTGTTCATATATTTATCGAGATACAGTGTGGAATAGGCCACTCCAGCCCTTCAAGCAATGCCGCCTCGCGATCCCACAATTAATCCTAGCCTAATCATGTGACAGATTTTCAATGACCAATTAACCTGCCAACTGGTATGCCTTTGGACAATGGGTGGAAACCAGAGCACCTGGAGGAAACCCACGTGGCCACGGGGAGACCATACAAACTCTTTACAGACAGCAGTGGGAATGAACCCGTGTTGCTGGTATTGTAAAGCGTTATGCTAACCTTTGCTTTAACATGTCATCCTAACATCTGCCCGACAAATATTGTAAGTGCTGCTAAGAATGACAGGCCAGCAGAAGCACTTTTCTGAAACGTGAGCTTACTACTCTCTCATCCCATTGTTCAAATTGTTGTACAGTTCTTGACAGTGCCAACACTGATGTTAACACTGCAATCCTTTATACAATTCTTTTTATGTTATTAGGAAAGTCAATGTTGTTCCTGATAAATGTCATAAAAGGGACTCATTTATAAAATAAGCTACTCTCAGTTTTGGTTGGTGCAAATAGAGATGAACATGCAGGAATTCATGATGTCAGCTGAGCCAGCACTGGGAACTGTGTGGAACTCCAAGCTGTGTGCAACTACATATTTTGACAACTCTAGTGACTGTTGTAATTTCTAGCACTGAGTTGCAGGACAGATGGCATGAGGGACTCATTTGCTCTTCAGAAACATACAACTATCTGCATATTCATTCAAAATTTCAGTCACAGTGCAATTGTGCTTAGAATGCCACAGAAGGAAATCCAAGGGAGGGAAATGAAAGGATACCAAATCTATTTTGGAAGATCACAACGATGTTGATATTCCCACTTCAAGCAGTAAACACAGACTGGAAAATCATCCAGATACATTTTTATTCTGGTCTGAAATTGCGGTGTACCAAAGGGTGTCAAAAATTAAAAGCCTCGTTCTCTACTTAAATTGGACTTCAGTGCACTGTCAACAACACGCAGACTATGATTGGCGATCCAGAGACTATTCCACAGTGTCCAGAGTTCAATTTGATCAGGCCTCATTATTAGTCCTCATCTTTGCAGTTGTTTTTAGCAGCATTGTTAAGTCCATTTTTTTTTCAGAAATGCAGCCAGCCCAGGTTCCTTAACAATATTATACTTTTAGTACAGTATATACTTCACCTGCTGTAACAGGATGCTTATGCACTTGTTTAGTTCTAGGAAAAAAGTCAAATTTCTAAAGCATGAAATTGAATGTAAATTTAAACATTTTATTCTGTATCTGGCTTAAGTGAACAAAGTAAGTATCACTCAGTGAAGTTATTTAATGCATCTGTTATTAAAACTATAATTCCAAAATTTGATAGCCTATAATACCACTCTAAAATAATTCAACCCTGAATAGTTCTGATGGGATACTTCAGAAATGCTGCTGAAGGCCATAGAATGTTAAAATTGCAAACACAAATCAAATACATGTGGAAAACAGTTCAATTTTCGGCAAACTGCTTCTTTGTAGATGGATGAAATTCTTGTGAGCATTATTACAGCCTGAAACATTCATTGATCCTTGGGTCATGTGAATTGTTACAACAGTAGTTTACCAGATAGACCTCTGCAATACCTTAGAATAAATATAATCATAATTCTCAATAGGAAGCAAACAATTGACAAGAACATTTTCAGACAGCATTTTGCTTCTTACAGGGTAGCTGACACAGTTTACCCTTAATAGGTTTTCGTCTCCAAGGTCTTACAGATCTTTATGATGTAAAGGGCAAATGAGGACAATTAAATCCTTTACTTTTAAGAATATTTGAGGCGTACATGCCAGGCCTTTCACTTTGTCAAACTAAAGATCATTTAAACAGAGTATAAAATTAACATGAACAAACTCCAATTTATGACAATCTTTGTGCATTCAAATCTTGCAACTTGCCTCTTTATATCCTCCACTCTTCTTCTTCATAAGCCCATCACCCCTACTGGGGCATAAGCTGCCAACAGTGGCTCGCCAGTGTCCTCAGTCCACGGCCATTTTTTCACATTGTTTCCAGGTGTAGCCCATCTTCTTGGTGTATCCATCTTTTCCCACGGATGAGGCATTTGGAGCTTCTGTTGGTGTTTCTGTAGCTCTGGGTTCTTACGGGATTGGGTTGCTGGCCCAGGCCTAACCCTGCTCCTTTGCAGCTGGGCTTGGGACTGTCCATGGTGGTGCTGTATTCTCTAGTGTTCAGTGTCACTTTTCCCCAATTTTCACTTTAATTAAGAATGTGCTTCACTGCTCAAATTGAGTAATATGGTATTTTAACACTGCAGCCACTTTCAGTATGAAGTCAACACTACACTTAAAATATTCTATCATCTTAAATTTAGCTAAATTTAGATTAGTTTAGTGAACACTCAGAGTGAGAACTATAACAAGAATCACCTCACCTGCACCTATTAAAATAATGAAAACCAAGCTGCACTACTCCTGTTGACAAATTGTATTAAACCTTTGGTCAAGGTCTTCTTCACCTGATTGGGTATACCTTGTGCAAAAATATAGTTAACGTTCCAGGCCAGTTCTATAAAGATTCTTGACATTCTCAGGAAAAGAATAATTGATCTGCAGTTATCTGAGCCTGTTTGATGCTATTCAAGAAGACTGCAACTTGATTTGAGATTGCCTAAAAGAGCAACAAACTCAAATTTGTTTTGTCTTCCTTGGTGAGGGACCTGGTCAAGCACTTCCACATTGTTACTACAGGAATCTGATACTGCGTGACACATTCATGGATTTATTAGACTACGATGGAAATCAGATATTGTTGTGGACTGTTAAAGCAAGCAGTTTAAATGGCTGGGCCATTTTGTTGCCATTTTCCCAGCATGCTTTCTTCTGACAGGATTTAGGAGAGGATGCTGGAAACATGGGATTAAAAGCTAATCTCTTGGATTTTTAAGACACCTCATGCTTTAAAGTGGAAATTCTATGCAAAAATAAAGAAAAAAAACTAACTTCATTGGTAGCCAAACACCATTCCCATGCAGTATTAATATGCAATAACTCAGAAAATTACACCACCATTCAAACTTGTCAATTACTTTGTTTCTTCTACAAGCAAGAAAGGAAATATCTAGAAGGAGTTTGAAGTAATGAGCATCCTTGCAGTGGGTGTGAGTGAAGGCTTGAGTGGGTGGTGATGCTGCTTAGGCATGAGACATGGCAGATTTTAATTGCCAGCTTCAGCAAGTGGAAAGTGTGAGGAATGGTATCAGATTTTATGAGTTTTTACTAATGTACCATAGAAAACATCCTCCTTGGTGCATTTGGGCTTGGTATGGTAACTGCTCTGTGCATGACTACAAGAAACTGCAGAGAGTTGTGAACACAGCTCAGTACGTCAATGAAACCAGCCTCCCCTCCATGGACTCTGTCTGTATTTCACTCTGTCTCAGTAAAGGAGCCAACACAATGAAGGACTCTATCAGCTCTGGACATTCTCTTTTCTACCCCTTCCCATTGGGTAGAAGATACAAAGGACTGAAAGCACATACCTCTAGGCTCAAGGACAGCTGTTATAAAATAGTTCCCCAGTAGGATAAATTGGATTTTTGACCACACAATTATAATCTCACAATCCACCTCACTATAATTATCTTGCAGTTATTATTTCCCTGCACTGTGCTTTTTCTGTAGCTGTTCCATTTTATTCTGTATTGTTATTGTTTTATCCGTTCTATCTCATGCACGGTGTAATCATCTAATCTGTCTGAACAGAATGCAAGACACTGTATCTCTGTATCACTGTATCTCAGCATAGACGTCAATAATAAACCAATTCCAATTCCACAATGATCAGAAAGGGTGTCAATGAGTGATAGAAAGATGGGAGGGAAAACTTGTGAGAATATACAGCTTATGGTGCAGTACTTGAAACCCTTCACTTGAAAGCATCAATAAATCAATACTGACTGCAAAGGTAGAGCCACAATACAGTAAGCATGCAAAATTTCAATACTGTGACAATGACAGAAAAATCTGTGCCTGGGAAGATATCCATAGCATTCAACACTCCTTTACCCTTGTCCTGTTTTCCTACAAAATCAGTTCAACTTTGCCCATCAGATTTATGCCAGGTTCCCTCTTCTTTCTCACGTGCCTATCAACTCTTCGTGACTCAACCCCCTGTCCTGATTATTCTGCCACACACTTATGCTAGGGGTGATTTATGCAGGCAACCAACCTTACACTTCTTTGGGATTTCAGCTGGAGCATACACAGTCACAACGAGAATATGCAAATTCCCCAGACAGAGCACCAAAGGTTGGGATCATACTCAGGTTGCTGACACTCAGAGGAAATATTACTACCTGCTTCACTACTTCACCCCACAGCATGGATTTAGGAGAATTGGTGCACTACATAGATGGTAGAAAGTGGATTTTAGTGTTTCAAATAATATTACTGACAGAAACCATAAACAGTGACACTAGTTTGTCAGTCTTAATAAAACAATATCATTGCGTATCTTCCCTACTTCAATGTGCATTCAGATTTATCCCACAACCAATTTCATAGCCACTCCTGCACCAATTAACTATCTTTTCTGTAGCATTTTTTCAGATAAAATATTAATCATGCATAATATTAATTACTGCTTTGCATTGGTTTGCACGTTTGGTCGTTGGTGATCCAAGTCATCTGCATTGCTGGACTTAATAAAGCAGTGATGAATACTAAACTGGCCATCTCCCCATTATAACATAGCAAAAATCCTATCTTCAAAGATATGTTGTTGCAGAATTGCTAATAGAATGCACATGACTAAAATCTCAGGATCTAATTCTAACACCAAGCCCTCAATCCACTCACTGTGACTGGAATTAGAATATTTCATAACAGCTGTTAGGAAAACAACAGTCATATCCATTTAGATGAAATTGAAACCAAAGTACAGTTTGAAGATTAGCGACTTCCACATTGTGCTCCGACTGGATTGAACATATAACCCATCTCCTTTATATACCAAACAGTAAAACTCATAAAGGCTATAGTGGCTGTTGCCCTGTAGTTGGCACTGTTCCAATATTTATGCCCAAGAATAGTAATTGGCATCAAATTAGTGCAAAAAAATGGAATATAACTTGGAAAGGAATAACCATTGAACAATAATTTTAGCCTCTATTTGCAACATCTCTAAAACTAATTTTTAATGTCAAGTTCATGTCAAGTTAAGTGGGTTGAATGATAAAGTATTTCATTAGTAGCTTAGGTCTCCAGTGAGTTCTTGTTAGAATGTCCAGGGCATCAAGAAGACATGCAAAGCCATATAACTTTTTATTCAGACATTCAATAGTAATACTTACAGCACTGACCTTCTCTTCTTACAGTTCTTCGTCTGGGGGTTTTCCAAGGCATTATGCCAAATGCCAGGGAAAAAGAATCACTTGCTGTCTTCTGCCCAAGCAGTGCATTAGTGTTGGAAACTCACCACCTCAGATAATGGGACGTGCCAATCTAATGGTGTAGCAGGAGCAGTTCTGATAAAATCCACACAGTAAGAGTTTAAATTTACCAGCATAGTTACCTGAATTTCTTCAATATAATGCTTTAACCAAACATGTTTTAAAAGGCTAACAATTTAAAAGAAATCCAAAGTATTCAATTCCTTCATATTTTGATATCAATACCAGCCTGCTTGAGACACAACACTAAATAAACATGGTAAGATCTAATCTACAGCAAACCTCTAGTTTTCTTGTTCTAGATTGGCTCTGTCAAGTGCTTGCCACTCCCAGTGACTGATGGTCTGCCTCTTAATGTTTTTTAAACCTGGACAAAATTGTACAACATTACATTTTGCAACTCATCAGTGGCAAACCAGGGTCTCAGCAGTCCACTGAAAAGCTTTGATAGCCAGTTTAACTATGTACCCAAGCGAAATCACTTGCTGTCAGTTTCTGAATGTCTCTGAGTAAAGATTAAACATATCATTAAATAAAACTACCATTTTAAAAGATCAAATAAAAAATTCAAAACAATTATAAAACAGAATAAATAAATAAATACATACATACATACATACATACATACATATAAATTTATACAAGGCTAAATTACTTGCAACTTATCTTTCTCCCTCTGAGCTGATCCTTTATATTGAAATGAATGGAATTACTGTGAGCAAATTTGGTAAGTAGGAAAATTGGCAAAAGTTAAATAGCACATCACTGGGTTCTATAAAGAGCCCAGCAATGAAATACATTGATCCTATTAGCTGAGATTAGTTGAGTAAAGGTTTGAATTTGCAGGTTCAATGTACTTGCATTTGAGTCCTGACCAGCTTCATAGTTACAACAGTTCTATACAAAACTGATATCTTTTGATGGAAATTTAAGGTCTTTGTTTACATGCAATGAAAGCATTGTATATTCACTTTGTGCATTGTTACTTAATGGTTTGAATTATCTCAAACCACTGTCCGTTCTGACTTGCCAGAAAGCTCAACCACAGATGGCAACATAATGTTCTTTTTCCCCAGTCTATGATGAAGAAAATAAAAAAAAGTTCAAAATGTCACATCAATTTTTCATGTGGGAGCTATTTTAAATCAAGCATAGTAGATCAGAGAGATGATTTAGAGTCATTATTAAGCCAGTTATCCATTCTGCATCTCCAGGTAGTTTTGCACATTCCTCAGTGTGATCATTGCCCTATCTCTTGATTTTATTTCTTGATAAGCTCGGTTGACGAAAAGCAACATGAAAATTTATTGACATGGTAACATCCAGCCAGTGGAAGGTAAAGTGTGATTAGTATTGTACAGTGTGATGCCTACCCTCATTATTGGTACTCTCATATCCCCATTCCAATATCTCAAATTAAATTGTTAATTTAATATCAAATTACTCCTTTTTTGTGAACTTACACCTCCTCAGGACAGGGGTTCCTGACCCTTTTTAGGCCATGGACAGGTTAGCAACCCCTACTCTAGGAGTTGATTTTACTTCACCAAAGCCAGGCAGAATCAGCTGGTTTTGGTGAAGTAAATCATTCAACTGCATTTGAAACAAGGTAGGAAATGAAAGGACAGTAATGAGGTTTGCTTCACAAACACCATACAGTATAGTATCTACAAACGTATTAACTCACGTTTACCTTCAGGAATGGAAACAACATTTTCACCTGCTTTTGCTGTCAAATATCATCTTATACAGTAAATTTAAAAGCGCTCTGACAAACTTCATAATTGCCTAGATACAAAACATAACAAACTTCATTGTTGCTCTGTACAAAACTGATAAGCTTCATATTTACAGTATCTGTATAAAAATACTAGATATATGGCATATACGAGGAAATCTGCAGATGCTGGAAATTCAAGCAACACACACAAAATGCTGGAGGAACACAGCAGGCCAGGCAGCATCTATAGGAAGAAGCACTGTTGACGTTTTGGGCCAAAGGGTCTCAGCCCGAAACGTCAACAGTGCTTCTTCCTATAGATGCTGCCTGGCCTGCTATGTTCCACCAGCATTATGTGTATATATGGAATTTAATTTAGTTTCTAAGAATACTGCCATTTTCAACCAAACCCTTTGATTAACTTTCTGCATGATGAAGATCGTTTGATCATTTTCTATGTTCAGTATGAAAGTGCTTTTTGAAGGGTGATGAATCAATATTAACTTTCTGCTTACAGACATGAAATCAAGCACTAAAATATTATGAATTATATTGGTCATTATTTATGCTTTCCATAAATATATAATTACTATGCTGCCAGATGGGAACCCTTGTAGTTATACCCTGATAACCCAACTATCTCAAACATGAAAGGAATTGCCTTGAAAAATCCAATCTAAGTTATACAAAAAGTTTTCCTTTTATTTTCTAGCTTTGACAACATAAATACTTTAATAATGAAATGTAGAGAAATTATTAAACAAAGGACAGAAAAACTTGATGAAAGTTTTTGCTTTGAATTATGCTTTGAATTTCATTCCCAGACAGTAGCATTAAAGCACAATATAGCTGTGTCAGCATGTTTCCCTCTTCCTCTAACGTTCATTCCATTAACTTCAACAGAGTACAACCTGCAGATGCTACTATACATCACATCTGTTGCTGCTAACCAGAGATTTATAAACTGTATAGTATCTATATTAGAAACTGGACATACAATGAGAAAGGAATGACAGTGGGTTAACCATAGCCTGTTTTATATCTATTACAAAATTTCTCAAGGTCCACACTAAGCTTGCCGTATAAGGATACATAGGCAAAATGTGTTCAGCTGGGTATGACTTTGGGCAGGGTATTAACATGTTGGATTAGTAGATTTATCATCAGCAGCAGCAGCAGCTCAGCAGTTAATGCTCAAATGCAGGGGAATGAGCAAACTCGGTAATAGCAGTTACATCCAATAGTGATAACGTTTACAATGTATGCAGTGTCAAGGGCAGGACTGTTGCCTATGAATGTGAAAATGAGTGATGTTTTAACTGTCCTCTTCTTTATCCTGTGCGTGTGAGCTGGGTTGTGGTTCTTGGAATGTGAAATGGGAAAAAAGGGATGTAAGGAACTCCCTGATCTGGAAAGTTTCAGATTCAGAATATGAGGTGACACAGAAGTGCAATTAGTAGACCGGCTGCTTCTCAGTTTCAGGATTGGGTTCAACACTGGCTGTTTTATCTGTGGCGAGTTTGCATACTTACCTGTAATCAAATGGATGAATCTGTGGAATACATTGCCACAGGTGGCAGTGGAGGTAAAATCATTGGGCATATTCAAGGCAGAGGTTGATAAATTCTTGATTGGTCAAGGCATGAAGGAATACGGAGAGAAGGCGGGAGACTGAGACTGAGAGGAACATGGATCAGTCATGATGAAATGCCCAAGCAAATTCAATGAGCTAAATGACCTAATCCTGCTCATATATCTTACAGTCTTATAAGTTTCCTCCCACATCCAAAAGACACATGGCATGGCAAGTTGATTGGCTGCTGTAAATAGCAGTTATACTGGATATGTAGAGGTATAAGTCACAAACTACTTCCTTTTGTTGCTCATAAATCATGGCCATGGTCATGAAATTTATCTACTATTTTCAAATATTTTGGTATAGTTTAGCAAGGTGGCAACTCAAAAGGGTAATAAATATTGATGTATTAATATTAAACATTTCCTTTGCATTAATATCCCTCAGTGCCATTATAAACCTGAGAACCAATGCAAAGATGGGTACCGATATATACAGAAACACACAAAATGATGGAGGAACTCAGCAGGTCAAGCAGCATCTATGGAAATGAATAAACAGTTGACATTTTGGGCTCAGACCGTTCTTCAAGACTGAAAAGGAAGGAGAAGACGGCAGAATAAAAAAAGTAGGGGAGAGGAAAGAGGCTAGAAGGTGACAGGTGAAGCAAGATGGGTGGGAAAAGTCAAGGGGTGGAGAAGAAAGAATAAGATGGCGGCAAAGACAAGTTCTCAGGATGGATACATAGCTGTGGTAGCAAGTCTGGGTGAGTACATGGTTGAAGAGTCGGAAGGCAGCAGAGATCACAGAAAGGGGGCAGTGAGAGACTGTTTCACTGAACCATCGAAGAGAAGATTTAAACTTCTTCAGGGTAGGTATACCTTGAAGAACTTCACAGTGGAGCAGCAAATCATAAGCATGAGAAAGTCTGCAGAGACTGGAAATCTGCTACTACAGCCACATAACTTTCCTGGGAACTTGTATTCACTGACATCTTATTCTATCTTTTCTACCCCTTTACCTTTCCAACCCACTTGTCTTTACCTGTCGCCTTCTAGCTAGCCTCCTTCCTCTCCTCCCACCTTTTCATTCCGGTGTCTTCCCACTTCCTATTCGTTCCTGAAGAAGAGCCTGTGCTCAAAATATTGATTGTTTATTAATTTCCATAGATGCTACCGGACCTGCTGAGTTCCTCCATCATTTTGTGTGTATTCTTGCATCTGCAGACTTTTTGTATTACTAATATACATATATATACTGTATAGCCAACATTAAACATCATGTTCATGCTCAGTACCACTCCCTGTTCCCCCTCAGGTGGCCATCTGAGGAAGTGCAAGTAGTCATATTCTGACTCTGCAATACTTCCTGGAATGAGTAAAAATATTTCAAAAGCCAGCTAAAATGTCAAAATAATAAAAGTTGTTCTGTTGGCAGGTACAAATACTTGAAATGCCATAGATATCATGTTTAACAATAGTGTATTACCTTTTGCATAGGAATATGGTTAAACTAGAGACCTGGAAATTGGTCCTTTAGCACAGTGAATCCAGGCTAGACATCAAGTGCCCATTTATGCTAATCCCAATTTTATTCTATCCTCATTCTTATCCAGTAGTGGCAATTTCAAATAGCCAAGTAAACTACCAACTTACAAAACCCATACTAAATGCTGTACGCACTCAGCAGTTAAGGCAACATTGCCAAAAGGAAATGAACAGTCAAAGCTTTGGGTAGAGACCCTTCATCATGGGTAAAGCGGTCCTCACCATTGAGCAAATCTACTCCGAGCGCTGTTGCAGAAAAGCAGCATCCATTATCAAGAATCCCCACCACCCAGGCCAAACTCTCTCCTTACTGCTGCCATCAAGAAGAAGATTATGGGAGCATTAAGACCACACAATCAGATTCAGAAACAATTATTACCTCTCAACAATCAGGCTCTTGAAGCCATGGGGATAACTTCACTTGCCCCATTACCAAATTGCTCCCACAACCTATGGACTCACTTTCAAGGACTCTTCATCTCATGTTCTGGATACTTATTGCTTACTATTTATTATCATGAATATTTATTTTTATTTCTTTTGTATTTGCACTTTTTGTTGTCTCTTGCACATTGGTTGTTTGTCTTGTTGTGTGCGGTCTTTAATTGATTCTATGATGTTCCTTAGATTTACTGTGTATACCCACAAGAAAACAAATCCCAGGGATGTATATGTTGACATATATGTACTTTGATAATAAATTGACTTTGAACTTTGATCAGGACTGGAAAGGAAGAGGGGTGATGGCTGAATTTTTTAAAAATGGTAAGTGCAAGGGGTGGAGTACAAACTAGTAGGTAGTAGGTGAGTCTGTGTGAGTGAGGGAAGGTAGGTGGATGGAGAAAGTGGATTGAAAGAAAATTAAATAAGAAATTAGGAGGTGTTAAGTGGAAGAGAGAAAGGGCTGAAGAAGAAGGAACCTGATAGGAGAGGACGGTAGTCTATGGAATAAAAAGAAGGAGGTGGGGACCAGAAGAAGACAATAGGTGGGTGTGAAAGTGGGGGAGAGGAATAGAAGAAGAGAAAGACCCCAGAAAGGAGATGAAACTAAAGAGAGGAAAGGAAGACAGAGGGGAGTGGTCACTGGAATTTCGAGAAATCAATTATTGATGCCACAACTGGTTAAAGACTACCAAGGTTGACTTCTGCCTTCTCAGATCATTCCCTTTCATTCCCCTCCTCCACCCCTCTGCCTTTCCACCTCTCACCTGGTCTCACCTATCATCTGCCAGATATACTCTTCTCCCTCCCCCAACCTTTTAATTCTGGCTTCTGCCCTCTTCCTTTCCAGTCCCAGCAAAGGGTCTCAGCCCGAAACATCGACTTTTCCCCCTATAGATGTTGCCTGACCTATGGAGTTCCTTCAGTTTGTAGTGTGCGTTGCTCTGGATTTCCAGCAACTGCAGAATCCCTTGTGTACTATCTCACACAACTTTGGAACGTGTGCCGAAATTGTGGCACATGGAAAAAAACCCATCTGATCACTGGTCAGAATTAAATTAAATCAATTTAGAGAAGAGATAATGTGACCTGAATTCTTAAAAAGAATAATTATATACTAAAGAAATTGGATTTAAAATTTTAACTCTAGGTGTGCACACATAATTACTGCTGTTTATTGTCTAAGTTTGATTGCCTTGATAAAACACTGACATGATTGGGCACTTCAAATGAAATATAAGAGCTGCTGTGGTATTAGTTGGGCAAAGGTGTATGGTAACGTTTTATAAGGATGTCAATGAATTCATACATTGACTGAGGTGAGAAAATAAAAGTGTGAAAGCATAATCCAGAGAAAGACCATGGAAAACTGAAAAATTGGCAAACATATAATGATATGTGTTTTGAAAGGTGTGAAAATTCTTTACTCAAAGGATTTCTTTTTATCTGGATGTTTTAAATAATCTATAATGTTAATAGCTAATTTAAAGTAGTATTTTTCAGGTTAGTTTATTTTAGCAATTTAATGCTTCATTTATTTTGATTATTTTACATCTCCCCAAAGATCTCATCAAAAGAAGTTATTTATTAATGATTATGAATTCTGAAGACACTTAAAAACAATAGAAGCATTTCCAATTGATTTAAGATTTTTTGAAGACAAAAGGCAATGGTGATGTGCATTCGTAGAGAGACAAAGCATTATTATGTGCTGTACCTCTCAAGTTTCCATGCATTTTGTCCTGATAAACATTGGCACAGAAAGGTCTATGTTCCTTTTCCTGCATTAATGTTTGGTGGCGGATATGCAGCTTCTGTCTATGTTTGGGGAATAAATACAGATAACCTTCTTCGCTAATTACTTGTTCTGTGTCATAAAAACATTCAAATTGATGGCAAGGTCAGAATGTGGCAAATATATTCACACATAATGAATCAGTTACCTATTTACAGTACTATGCATTAGCAGCATTATTGTCGAATTCAGTACATTTAATTCTGTTTGCAAAACAGCCATTTTTCAAAGCAGAATCTTGCAGTGCGGAAGCTCAGCCTCCACTGCAGGCTGCAATCAAATCTTACAATAAACAATGGCGTGGAGCTGTGCCGTGCCATCTGTAACACCTTGTTCTATTTGATGTGATCACAACAAGCCAAGGGATTGGTGACACGATCCTGTTACCATTTGCACTTTAAGGATACAACAAATGGTTATAATTTTGTCCTTGCAATGAGATATTCTTTGATTTGATTATAACCTCAACATTCAATAACATAGTACTACACCCATAACTGATCTTTGTTGTTAGATTTTGCTAGTGATATAATCTTACAATATATTCTCCTTTGTAAGAGCAATACAGCATCCTAACTGTTCAAAATAGATTGAAAGCAGTGCCAACATACATGCCTTTTCACATGATATTATTTAAAAAGTTATGATGTTAATTTATTTAGGGTTGTAATAATTTGTTGAGTTTGAATATTTCACATCGTTTCTAATATTTTATTGTAATTTTTAAAAAGTAAGAACTGAAAGTAGGACAGTTTTATGCTCTTTATTATTGCATCATAAATATATTTATAACTGAAAAACTTGTACTCCAGCTGCCGCAAAGTCAACAAATTTCATGACATATGCTGATGATATTAAATCTGATTCTAATTCTGATTGTGATTAATATTTGATCCACAGTGTAAAGCAGCAGGGGTGACTGTAGAAACATTAAGGTGCTCTGCTCCCAGTGATAGTTGTACATCATGAAGATATTTATTTGCTTTTTTGTAAATAAAAAACATGCAAAGTGTTTTCAGCATGAAAAATACATTAGAAATAATACATTATTAGCAACATCAGGTAAAAGAAGGAAACATAAATTATTCCAGTAAAATGTAGAATTCTACCAATCTTAAATTTAGTGCTAGGACATTCAGGAGCAAAATTGAGAAAATCTTTTACAGACACAGATTTGTGTAAATCTGTAAGTCCTTGCTCCCAAAAGCTATGGCTGGAAGGACAATTGGCAGACTGAAATCTGAACGAAATAGATCGTCCATCTTCTCAGTCTACTCTAGGTTATTTATAAGTGGATAAATTGTCTATATACTTTGTCATAGACTGTCTATCTGTCTGGTTCACAGCCACCATCTTCTCTCCCTTTCCTTGATCTCTCTGTCTCCATCTCCAGAGACAGATTGTCCACCAATATCCTTTAAAAACCCACTAACCCCTACAGTTATCTTGAATACACCTCTTCCCACTCAGGCATTTGCAAGAATGCTTTTTCCCTGGCTCAGTTCCTCTGTCTGTGCCATATCTGTTCTGCCGATGAGGCTTTCCATTCCAGGACATCTGACGTTTTTTTTTCCAGAAGATGGGGTTTCCCCTCCAATTCTATCAATACAGCCCTCAACCACATCTTCTCCATTTCCTGTATGTCTGCCCTCACCTCATCCAACATAACAGGGATGGCATTCTCTTTATCCTCATCTATCACCTCATGTGCCTCTGCATCTAACATATCATTCTCTACAATTTCCACCATCTTCAATGGGATCTCATCATCAGACACATCTTCCTCTTCCCTCCTTGAATCTTGATATTTTGTGCGAGAAAACTTGCAATTCACATATGACTGAGGACGGTATACTCCTGCAAGCTTAAGTAGCAGTTTTTAGCTAAACAGAGTGGCATAAGCTGACAGAGCAACATTTCTGATTTGCAGAGGAATTGCAATTAAATCCTTATAGGCAAGGCTTGTAAAGGAGAAAAGGAAAATATGGAGACATAAACACTAATATCTATTATCCCAGTTAACTGAATGTAATACCTCCCATTTTTAATGTTAATCATGAAAATACTAATATTTTACAAGTCAAAAAATTTAAAATAATTTCCAGGGGATCTCACCACTCTGTGTGAAAAGGCTATCCCCTTCCCCCACCCCTTAGATCCCTTTCCAATAGCTTATCTCTTTCTTACATTGAAAAATGTAAGATATGGACCAGTGCTGAACAGAGCTAGACTTGACATAAATGGTACATGCAATATTTGTTGTCTAGGTTGCACCACTAAGCCATTAGCTTCAGAAATCAGCCTCCATTGAAAATGGATTAAACAGCATGGTTATGATATTTGTTCATTCCCCCTAACCAAATGCTGAGGCACTGGAATTATTACAGATATGAAGTGCAATTTCTTCAGGTTTCAAATTTGTTAAATTTGTAACTTTTTTTTGCATAACTTCTCCTTTATCTCATTTTCTCTGACTTTAATCAAATCTTTTTTTCTCTATTTTACTTTTGATTCCTGATGTGACAGTAATGCTCCTTTTCTTAATTTATCCTCCTATTGCCCTTTCTTTAATTTATTTACTACTACATGTATTGTTGCATGGCTAAGTCTGAGGGAGCCACACAGATGTTGATTTCTTCCTTCATAATTGACTGCAATTTAGATTTCTCCAGGAATGCAGAAGACCAACGGTAGTCGCTTGTTTCTGTATTAGTTTTGCTCTCTGCTCTCTGAGATAGATGTTGGGGCAATGTCTCAACACAATTGGTAGGATAATCCACTTCAAACAACATAGTTAGGTCGGACAAAGGTACAGGAACGTCTTCCCTATCAGTTTAGTAGAAGGTCTACTGTAAGATTTAGCTACGTTAGATCTTCAAAACAATCTAATGCCCTTCTTGTGCTTTAAATGTTGTCATATTTTAAGTTTTTGATCTGTGGTCGAAACAGCTTGAAATAATACAGAACTGAGTCAGAAAATCAGTATCATACAGTACAGAATAAGGCCCTTTGGCCCATCTGATCTGCCACTGTGATGCCTAACTATGGTAATCCCATTTTCCTGCATTTGACTCTTACTCATTTGTTCCTTTTCTATCCACGTACTTGTCCAAAGACTTATAAATGCTCACAATGCACTAGTGGCATTTTTCATATGCCCACCACACTCTATGTGAAATCTTGCCCTTCAGATCTCCTTTACCCTCTCACTTTAAACCTATGGTCTGGCTTTAGACTTCTATACCTTTAGAAAAAAAAAGACAGCAATACCTGCTCTGTATATCCCATTCATAATTGTAAATTTTGTGCTCCAGTGAAAACAATCCCACCCTATCCAATCTCTCCTTGTAATTAAAAATCTCTATTCCAGTCAACATCCTAATGAATTTCCTCTGCACGTGTTCTAGTACCACCACCTCCTTTCTGTAGTGTGGTGACTAGATCCACGTACATATTTCAAGTGTGGCCAAACCAATGTATGGTACAGCTCCAACAATCCTTATGTTAAATATCCCTACCTATGAAGGCAAGCAAACTAAATGCATTCTACACTACATTATCCATCTGTGTTGCTAACATCAGTGAGCTTTGAACATGCGCCTTAAGGCACCTCTGTACATCAATGTACCTAAGGTCCTTATTATTTACTGTACATGTCTGGCCAGTATTAGACATCCCAAAATGCATCACCTCATGCCTGGATTAAAGTCCATCTGTCATCGCCCTGCGTAACTTTCCAACTGATACATTGTACGCCCTTCAATAGCATTAGACAACCGTCTTTACTATTCAATTTTCATATTATTAGCAAATTTGCTAATAATAACACGAAGCCAGTTTTGGATCCAGTTTGCCGAAACACCTTGTATCTCATGTGCCGTAACTTGCTGGACTACCATGGGAATCTCGTCAAAAGCCAAACTCCATATAGGCATCATCTGCCACCTTCCCTTCATCAATTTTCTTGGTGACTGTCACAAAATGCACAGTAAGGTTTGTGAGATAGGATTTCCCATGTACAAAACTATGCTGAAACCACACCAGTCCCTACCTTTCCAAGTGATCATAAATCCTGTCTCTAAGAATTTCCTCTAATAGTTTTCCTGCTTCTGACATAAGGCTCACCAGCTTACAGTTTCCTTGCTTGCCTATGGTCATCCTTCTTGAATATGGGATCAATATTAACTACCCTCTAGACTTTTGATACCTCATCTGTGGCCAAAGAAAATGCAAAAAATAGTTTGAGTGTTATTGAATGTCAGCAATGTTTATGGTGATTTGGCAACTGACAATTTGGCAGGTTGTCAATTTCTTTTTCATCTTTTCCGGGTAATAATTTTTTGCCCTGCCTCTCCATTCCAGGTAAATCTACTTACAATCTGGAAATCCCTGTTGACAGCTAAACACACAGATGGGTCTGGTTTTTCTCTGCAAGTTCCCAAAGGGTAATTGCAGAGGATGGGCAGAGGTTAGAATTGATGCCATTGACTTCTGATTTTGAGTCAATGTTTTCTTATTCAAGCCATAGGTACTTTTCTGGTTTTGAACAACTTGATGGGCAAAGGTTTAATGAATTGAAGAATGTAGGGGAAATTTTAATGAAGGGCAAATGCTGATGGATGTCCTAGCACAGAAAATTCTACTCTAACAATTCAGAGAAGTTCGTCACAAGCTTCATCTGAAAGCAATAATCAGAATGTATGTGTAATTAAAGACATCAGAGATTCTGCAGATGCTAGAAATCTAGAGTAACACACACAAAATGCTGAAAGAACTCAGCCAGTCAGGCAGCATCTATGGAGAGGAATAAAGAATCGATTTCGGGCTGAGACCTTTCATCAGGGCTGGGTTATTAATATATAATTAAACATTTTATTTGTGCTCAGATTACCCTTAGAATATCTCCATCAATTTGGAAAATCTGAAAAGAAAAATTTGCTGATTTCAGCACAATTTTGAGTATATCACTTATTTTACAATTTATTTATTACATAATGCTCATGCAGCTCAGTGTGTTGTTGAAATGGCCTCATTACAAAATGTCACTGTATATTAAGGTGGGCTTTTCAGACTTCAAAAATAATGAGATTCTCAAATGTAAGCACAAGGTAGATTCAGATACAACCACCATAGTCTTTTCTAAATTAATTTTGGATAGAGGTATGTCATTGAAATGAGATGAGAAAATGACAAATGGAATAACTGGAAGGGAAGTGGATAGCAAAATAAGAAATAAAGTTAATAAAGAAATTTAATCAAATCAGCTGCCTCAAAATTAAATTTTGCAGAATAGTGAGTTCCTATCCTGCTAATGAACCTCCTCATATCAGGAGCAGCAGACGTAGCCCGAGGCCCAGTGTTGGAGCCTGGGTTCCAACAACCTGCAATCCAGTGGTTCATAGATGACATTACAGTAACCACTGTAACCCATGTCCAAGCAAGCTGGATTATGGAAACCCTGGACAACATAGCTACCTGGGCTAGGATGACCTTCAAAGCTAGGAAGTCCAGTTGCATGGTGATCAAAAAGGGCAAGGTTACCAGCAAGATCAGTTTTCAGGAACAAGGAGAAGTCCTTCTATTCATAAGAGGACAACCCGTTAAAGTGCCTTGAAAAGTGATTTAATGCAGCAATGACAGACAGTGCCAGCATCACCGACATGTAAAGCAGACTGAAGAGTGGCTGAAGGAAATCGACAAAACCAGATGTCCTGGTAAATTGAAGACATGGTTGTACCAAACATGGTCTTCTACCAAGGTTGCTCTGACTTTTCACAGTGTACGAGCTCCCATGATCACTGCAGAAGGCATCAAGAGGAAAGTCAACAAGCACCTGTGGGAATGGCTGGGGATCCCCCAAGTTTTTCTTCAGTGGGGCTCTACATAAGATCAGGCCAGCTAGAGCTCCTGTTGTCATCAGTAGTGGAGAAGTTCAAGGTAGAAAGTGTAGAGTTGTTTTAACACTTACGGACTCTGAGGACAAGTTAATTAATCAAGTAGGAGTCACAAGAAGATCGGGCCAAAAGAGATCTGCCAGCTCAGCCACAGACCAGGCAGTGAGCACCCTGCAATTGAGAGACATCATCGGCAACCCATGCCTAGGACAACAAGTCCTTGTCTCTGCATACATCCAATAATGGTGGAGTGCAAGTGCAAAGGATAGGTGGGACGTAGTCCAGGCAGAGGTACGGAACCACGAGAACGAATGGCGGTTATCGAAGGCAGTGAATTTGTGTTCACAGGCGCCTGGACAAAATAGGATCTTCCCATGTGCAAGATCACTTAGGCAGAGCTTTGGAGACTGGAGCCTTTCTGCATTTCTTTCCATCTGCAGTGCGGGTATGATATTCTCCGTACATCATCACAGCTGTACACATGGGGGCTGAGAGAGGATCTAACTACAAGCTTTGTGGTCAGTGGGGTTCACTGGCACACATACTATCAGGATGCAAAACAGCTTCAACACAAGGACGGTGTAGGTGGTGCCAAGGCAGGGTCCTGCTGACACACTGTTGCGGGAGAGGTGTAAAAACAGACCAGATGGCTGAGAGTCAAACAGGATAGTCATTTTCATCAAGGAGAAGTACTTAAAATTATGAGAGGTGCAGACTGAGAAGACCATCAGAATCTTTTACCCATGTTGGAAATGTCAAAAACCGGAGGACATGCTTTAAATATTTGAAAAGTAGAAGCAAATGTAAAGGGTAGGTTTATTTTTTATGCAAGGAGAGGTGGGTGCTGGGATTAGGAAACCAGGAATAGTCGTGGAAGTGAGCCGCTTGTTGAAGTTTAAGAGACTTTCAAAAAGGAGTTTAAGGACTTTCATATGAATATGAAGGGAATGAGAGATATGGCTGACATACAGGATGAAGGTGTTTGGTCTAAATTGGTATCAAGACCAGCCCCCATTTTCCACATGGCCTGTGCAATGCTGCTCTGGTTTATGCTCTATGAATTACTGGAAGTTAAATTGCAAGTGCAATGAATTATTAGGTTGGCAAATAATGAAAAGGACGTGAGTTCAAGAGTAGAGATGCAGTGCACCAATTATGTACAGCCTTGTTGAGATTACATCTGAACTATGGTGTTTCAAAGGATTGAGAAACTTGATAGAGGGAGCGCAGCCAAGTTTTACTCAAATGATTCCTGGGATGGTGGGTTTGTTACAATAAAAGAGATTAAGTGACTCTCCAGAGTTGCAAAGACCATGACTGATTATAATGAATTGTGCAAAATTCTTCAAGGAGCTGGAAAGCATGAAAGTAGATTCAGGAATGATGTTTCCCAAGACTAGCATATGCTGAATCAGGTTTACCAGTTTATAAAATGAATCAACTAACTAATTCAGAGATAAGAAGAAATATAGGTCAAAGTCTTTTCAATCTCAACAGCAGTTGAGTAGTAGCTTTCAGTGTTGTAACATTAATAATCACAAGAGTGAATATAAAACAGGATTTTTAAAACAGTAGAGTCATAGAGCACTACAGCATGGAAACAGGATCTTCAGCCCATCTAGTCTGTGCCAAACTATTAATCTGCCTAGTTCCATTGACCTAAACCCAAACCAGAGCCCTCCATACACCTCCCATAGGTGTACCTATCCAAATTGCTCATAAAGGTTGAAAATCAAACTTGCATCCATTACTTCCACTGGCAGCTCATTCCACACACTCACCAGCTCCGAGTGAAGAAGTTTCCTCTCAGGTTTCATCTTTCACCCTTAACCCATGTTCAGACTCACCCCAACCTCGGTGGAAAAAGCCAGCTTGCATTTACCCTATCTATGCACCTTGGTATTTTTCAACTTCAAAGAATTCATAATTAAAATAGCAGCATAAAATTTATTAATTTTGTTACATTAAATGAGCAAAAATGATGGTCATCCATGGCAACAACTAACAAGTGGAAAGCAGAAATGATATTTTAGATTGCAGAAATGCTTTAGAATTTTTTTATTTGATGAGTTATATAAATATATGTATAGATTTGTTGATTTCTCAGTGAACAGGAGTTCAATGCTAAGAATATCATCTAATACATTGTAAGTGCATTTATTTTGAAATCTTGGTACTGTATTCAAACCTGTAATTTGCAGGTGGTGCTGTGACACAAAATTATATGATAACATAGAGGGAATTTTGCAAAATGAAAGTGTGCCAGAAGGTGCAGCAAAATTGAATTTGGAGGATCCAGTGCTCCGAGATGTAAAGCATGGAGACCAGGGGCTGCAAAAATATGCCTTTTTCACAACTCAGAATTATTATAATACTTGGAGATTTATCTATAATATCACTACTGGAATTGACACAAATTGAAAAATTTTTAAAAAGCAGATGGTGGCAATCTGAAATAAAAACAGAAAATGCTGGAAGCTCTCAGTATCTTTGGAAAGAGAAGCAAGTTAGCGCTCTAATGAAGTGTTCTGACAAGCATTTCTGATGAAGGTTATTGATCCTGAAAGGTTAACTTTGTTTCTGTCCATAGATAACTGCCTGAACTGCTGAATGTTAACTGTACTTTCTGTTGATGCAAGTTGTGTCTGATATAAATGCATTTTGTACAGCAGTTTTGTCCCCAGATGGTTTCAGTGCATTACTCAATCCTCAAAGTTATGCTGTTACATTTTCACTGATCTGCAGTTTGGAAACACCAATTTTTCTGTAACCCATTTTGTTTGGCTATAAAAGCTACTATTTGCCTATTAATAATAATTAAAATTATGATGAACTACCTCAATGGATTATAAAAGAAATGAATAATGGACTGAAAACACAACCTCACAAAAATAATGGAAGGTGTTTAGGACAATAGTGTCCTGCAGAATATTTCTATATTTCGCTTTATGACAATATTTTACTGTGACTTTGATTCTAGGCTGAGAAGAATGATGAAGCTAATGCGAAAGCTGACCAAGAGACTACCAAACCAGAAGACAAGGCCCATAAGGCTGCCACCAAAATCCAGGCTAGCTTCCGTGGCCACATAACACGGAAAAAGCTGAAGGGGGAGAAGAAAGGAGAAGCAGCTGCGGCAACAAAAGCAGAAGGTGGAGAGAAAAAGGAAGACTCTAAAGTAACAGAAGCCACTAAGGAGCAAGAGGAAACAGCGACAGAGCCAGCTGCATCCGAATCAAAAGGGAAGACAGAGGAAGCGGAACAGGCACCAAGCAATCCCGAAGCAGCCCCCTCGGATGCCGAAAAGGCATCGGAGGCAAAGGAAGCCCCTACGGAAAACTCGGAGAAAGCGACACCAACTGCAACAGATGGAAAACCTGCGAACGCTGAGGAGACAGGAAGTGGTGGTGCAAGTACTGCCGCTGAAAGTACCCCATCTTCAAACGCCACTTCCAGCCAGGAGAAGGAGAAGAAACAAGCCGAGGTGCCTGCCGCTGATGCTAGTGAAGCAGCAACAAAGGCCCAAACTGAGACAGCTGCCAGCAACACAGCACCAGAGAAAACAGGTGAGAGTCGTTTTTTAAATAACCACCTTACCACACAGTTTTACTTATAAAATCTTAGCAGTGATGAAAAGTTAATTGAAGACCTTGAAATTATTTTCATAACAAAAGTAAAGCAATATTATCTTTTTGCAAAACTTCTATTGATTATGTGCTATCGTAAATAATGCAGAGAAACTTTGCATCCTAATTCAGAATGCACATACAAAAATATTTACAAAATTTTAATGTTTTATTGTCAATATCATTACCATTTTATTAATAATAAATTCTGATTCAAGAAGATTATTGTTGTAACTCAGCAAATTTGAAATTCAGATGTGAAAACCCATGATCATAAATCATTGAATAACTGTTAACATTTTCTGTTGCATAATACCAATGGTCATAAATATATACACTGACCTGCCTTTTTACAAGTTGAAACTTTGAAGCAGTGGAACTGCAGTATGTATTTAAATATTGTATGTGATGAACTCCAACCTGTTTGCAGCAACATAAGTGATTTCTAATAGGGGCTCCTAGTTTTGCATTGGTTGTTTTTTTCTCGGTGAAGCAGGTCAACTTTGACATGAGTCAAAATGCTTCCAGAAGAACTCGTGGGCAGGTAAAATGTATTTATCAGGTAAGAGACAATCATTGGCATGTTATCATCAAAGCAACTAGATAACATGAACATGTAATTCTGTGAAGTGATTATGATAGCCTCTAAACTTAGAACAAAATTCTGTGTACTTTAGAACTCTGTTTTGATCTGGGCATTTTGGGTGAAAATGTACAAACCTCCAGAAAACTAAGATCACCGACATTCAGCATACTTCCTACTTCATGTGACTCTTTCCGCATATTCTTAGAAAGCAGCACGACACATTCGCACTCCAGCTTTTGAAGTATGGAAGACAAAACTTGCATATGCAGAATTAAACAAGCAAGGACCTAATGCTAATATATGGCTAAGCTTGATAACTATTTTGCTCTCAAATTAGGTACAATCTATGGGGTTATCTAATAAACTTACATTATACTTTTCCAAGAGTTCTGGCTTTAGCCATCTTCCCTACCAAAGAAAATGATACTCGAGAAGAACTATAAAAATCCATTTGATACAGAATAATCTCTCAAGTCCAGAGGCAGAAAGTTGCAGAAGGGAAACTGTCAGCAGAAGATTTGACAAGGCCTGGTCCAAGGCCAGTTTCTACCCAGATGCAGGATGAGACTATGGCTCCTTCATTAAACAATATTTTGCAAGCTGATACACTGAGCTGGCTGCACAGATTTAGAAGTAATTCATTGCCACATCTGAGTGTGTTTGTGTATGTGAGAGAGAAAGGGAGATGGAGTGAGTGGGCAGAGCTGAAATATTGTAATGCACAATAAAATATTGCTAAAAGGAAGCCTAAATTTAAAAAAAAAGACATACTCACTAAAGTCAACATTTAAGCAATTTCCTACTTTTGCACTTGGTGGGGGATGGTGGGATGGAAGTGTGCAGGAGAAGGGGCACATTTGTCACTGTAATGCCTAATCCTGCCCAGCTGTTTTTTCTCAGAAGAGTATAGATAGTTGACCACCTGTTTAGGAATAGTTAGCATCAGCTGTCATGGAGTGATGTGCATTTCTCTTTTAATATTTTACAGAATAGCATGAGGCACAATGATAATGCTTCTGATGCTTTGTTTGGCTTTAAGCTCATTATTTATGGTTAAACCAATGCAATATTTGTCACTTTGGGTTGCAGAAGTCCTTTGAAATTACAAAAACAATCTTTCAAATAGTAGGTGGGGAAATTAATGGAAGCATAGCACCATAAATAGATATAAGTCGAATAGTAATTCTCTGGCTAAAATCCTGTTCCTTTTATACCATAACCTGAGCAACAATATTCTGTTGTTGAACTAACAACAGCATTTGAACTAACGTCCTTGGCATTTATTTATTCTGTTCATAGACATTTTAACAGAAATCCCATGAAACACGTAATAGCCAATAGTTGCATAAGAACTAAATACTGAGAATCAAGCTAATGTCTCAATGCATATGCCTGCCAACAATGCTTTCTTGGTTTTCTTAAACATGGTATTCATTCGAGACTCACGTGAGTTATTGAAGCCCATTGAAGATGTCACAACAGCTAAATTTAATATCTGCTGACAGCAAGCACATCAATGAAACTGCGCTCAATGGTTACAACAAGGCGCCAGCCAACAGCATGCTACCTATTCATTCAAATAACTTCAGTATGAATCATGCTGTTCACTGGCTGATGGCATTAGCAAGGCTCTAATATTGTGAATGGTAAGCACTAATTAATGCTAACCTGCACTGCTTATATCTAACTTGTACCAAAATGGAAGCTATGAACAAGTTTGTCTGGCAATTGCACAGAGCGAATTTGAATCAAGGAACAGTGAAAACTTGCAAAAATAGGTGCAAAAATGCCTCGGGGCTTTCAGAGTTGGCTCAGAAACTAGAGAGGAACAGTTGAAATAGCTATTGGGGGAGGTGGGGGAGGATGGTTCTGCTTTCACAGGAGCAAAAAGGTTCTCCAGATAAATATTCATAAAGCTCTGGAAAAGATTGTCATGGTAGACAACTTCAGAAGTCAAGTTTTGAATAAATGATTGCAGTGCTGGAATAGCCTTAATCACCTTATGAGCGGGCTAAACAAATGACTTCATCCTCGTACATCAGGGCATTATGTTGAAGTTGAAGAAGACATTGGTAAAGCTGAATTTGTGGTATTATGTGAATTTTTGCTCACCTATCTACAGGAAAGGTATCAACAAGTTTGAAAGAGTGTAGAGAATATTGACAAGGATGTTGCTGGGACTTGAGGACCTGAATTATAAGGAAAGTTGAATAAATTAGAACTTTATTTGCCGAAGAACAGGATAATGAGGAGAGATCTTACATTATTTTGATCTTATAAAATTATGAGGGGTATTAATAGGGTGAATACATATAGGCTTTATCCCCACAAGCTGGGTGAGACTAGAGTAGAGGTTGTAGGCTTGGGGTGAAAGGTGAAATATTTCAGAGGAATCTGAGGGCAAATATCCTCACTCAGAAGGTGGTGGTAGTGTGGAATAAGCTGTGATAGATGTAGGTTCAAATGTAACTTTGAAGAGAACTGTGGATAGGTACATTGAAGTGAGTGGTAAAGACGGTTTTGATGCAGGTATATGGAATTAGGCAGAAAACTGTGCCAGCATTGACCAGATGGGCTGAAAGCCCTGTTTCTGCTCAATGACTCTGGATGCTTCTTCTCACTGACTGCACCATACACCAATCGCCTAGTTTCCCAAATGTTCTCTGACTTACAAGCTGTTGATTGTGTAGCTTGCATGTCTGATGGTTGCTTCAAGCTCTTCCTTTCCAACGTATCAGCAATGTCCAAATCCAGTCATACAGAGAACCCAACCAGGACATTTGATGGCTGACGTTCCAGCCTCATGTGGCATTACTGCATTAGCAAGAGCAGTGGCCAGCGACTGAGTGCTGCAGTGGAAAGTCAGACTGTTGCTGACATAGTGGTGGACTGCAGAGCAAAGGGCAATTAATAGGAGTTTAGCCACCTGTCCAACTAATTGCAATAACTGGCTCTGAGAGATTGTAATGGCTCACTCATACATGCAGAGTTGATTTTCCAGTCAGATTTCATATAGCAGCATGGCTTCTATTGGATGTGCCATACAATAGTTTGGACATTGAGCAAGTGGAATCCTTTCTGATTTAAGCTGAATTGGAAAATTACAACCACTAAGCAATGTGCATGCAGGACTGGCACTCTGCATACTGGGGTCACTGAAGTCACTGAAAAACCAGTCCACACTCTTGATTGTTTCTACCAATAACAACATTGACACTGTTAGCTATCTTTGAATGGAGGATCTCGGTCACATTGCCAATGCAGCAAGTAGCGGAATGAGCAAGATGTATGAAAAGTCATTATCACGGACATTTTGACAGCACCAGCCACATAGTTCTGTCCTTCCTGAGTTTCAGATATGGGGTATGCAAACATATGGTGAGAACATTATTCTTGACATAGTCATCGCATGCATTGCTTCACACTGAGGCAAATTGCTCCCTGAACACCCAGGATAGATATGCACACCTGTTGGCAATCCTTTGCCTCTCTTTTTCAGTGCCTAACCTCCGCTTATTCTCTTAATCATGCTCTATTCCAAGGTGCAGGATGAAGGCACCAATGTCTCAGAGAAGCTTTTATAAACAGAGGGCACAGAATCAGTTTGGCCACAGAGCCCACTGTGGATTTAGTCACTTCATAACAAATACAGATAGCACCAACCCGTCACAGAATTGTACTAATAGCCAGAAAATAACTATTAACTATTAACTGGCGGATGAATAGCATGGACAGCGGTGATGGTATGTGGTTAAAGATGGTGAAATGTCTCTTCCTTCTGCTTAGATTCAACTAATTGATGTTAAAATGTATCTATTGCAAAACTCCATTGATCTCCAGACTGGCCAAGATGCCATCAAGTCAGCAATGAATGTTGATTGATGATATGGTCAGCATGCTCTACAGATTACATGCCGATACACAGTTGTTCATTACACGTAGTTACAGAAATATTTTGGGGTTGTGCACTTGTCATTTTGGAAATTTATTGGCATGTACATTATTCAAAAAAAAGTCCCAGCCACTTCTGATCCAAGTTCCTTTGCAATAAGTATATTCTCACCACTGCACTTAAGTGGAGCAGCCTTATAAATTATGTCCAAGGGACTTAACTGATAGGATAGTAAACCTTCTACCCTTTAGGACTAACATTGTAAGGTATTTTGACTGAGATAGCTGGGAATTAACAACGCACAAACCCATCAACTGAAACCTAATACTCTGATTAAAGATTTACAGAAGGAGTCATCTACAGTAGTCAGTTAACCTACTAAATGGAATATCTTTGGGATGTGGAGGTGAAAACAAAATCCCTGAAGTAAACCCACATAATCACAGGTAAAAGGCAAATTCTACACAGGCAGTACTTGAGGATTAAAATCGCTCGAGATCAGTATACTACGGCATTTGCCAATGTATTGTGCTGAGTATTAAGATAAATATAAGTAGCCTAGAATTCAATATCAAGAAAAAAGTATTTTTAAACTACATTAAAAGAAAAGATTCAGAATGATGCTTAAATGAAACAGGAAGCTTGAAAATTGAAGAAAATTTAGGTTTTATAAAGGAGGACTAAGATATTGACAAAGAAAATGTAGGAATCTATTATTAAGGAAATAGCAACATAAGATTGAGAAAATAGCAATAACATGGATTTACGAAAATTAAATATATTTAAAATTTATTGTAGATTTTTGAGATGGAAATCAGATCCATAAATAATGATTGAAATAATGACCATAATGGTCGATGTGGCTAATCTGGACTTCCAAAATGTCTTTGGTAACTTGCCACACAAGAATTTACATTCTTGATTTCCAGTTACGATGCCACAACTGATCGTGTGCAGCAGCTTCTGATAGTCAAGAAGCTAATAGCTCTGACTGAAAACATCACTAAAAATACCTTTGCTGAGGAAAATTGTGTTAAACTATCACTGCAAACAGTGAAGGGGCAAGCGATGGTGAGAAAAATTCAGTGGATGAACCGAGAGGCTGCATTGCAGATGGAGTTCCATTGCCCGTACAGCTGACCCACGAGCAAGGTTGGATCGCTCCAAGCTGCTAAAACAGAAGTCAGGGCCCAGGCAGAGAAGTTCTGATGCTTGTTTAACTAGCTCGGATGAGAGCTGAACCAATTGGGAAATCAGGGCAGAGGTGAGACTCCTGCCCAGCTGGATATACAATTTAAATGCCATCCCTGATCAGAGGCGAGGGCCTATTATGCTCTCCCTCCACGATCTTCACTCCTCTCTCCATTGTGCATCTATAGAAGTTTGTCAACATTTTTGATGACATGTAATCTACGCAAACCTCTAAGAGAGTAGAGTCACTGTTGTACCTACTTTGTAATGAAACTTGTGTGCTGGTCCCAGGACAGATAACTGTTTCATGGATCTGAAGCTTCTTCCTGTAGTCAATAATCAGCTGTGTGGCTTTACCAACATTGAGTGAAAGTTTATTCTTGTGACACCGTGCAATCAGATTTTCAGTCTCCCTCCTATATGCCAATTCGTCACAACCTTTGTTTTGGCCAACAACAGTAGTGCCATCAACAATCTTAAGTATGACATTAAAGCTGTACCTAGCCACAGGATCATAAGTATAAAGTGAGTAGAGCTGGGGCTGTGGTAAAGATAGCCCTATGGTTCACCTGTGTTGATGGCAAGTGTGGTGGAGATGCTGTTGTCAATCTGTACTGACTAAGTTCTATCAGTGAGGAAATCGAGGATCCAATTGAGCAGGGTGGTACTGAGGCCCAGGTCTTGAAGCTTAGTAATGAATTTTGACAGGATGAATGTTGACCTGTAGTCAATGAAGAGCATCCTGACAAGCACAGGTTTTCAGTATTTGGTCAAGTATGCTACCTGGGCTAGGTGCTATTTGTGGATTCACCATCCTGCAGGATGCTTTCATGTTGGCTTCAGAGTCTGAAATCACAGGGTCATCGAGGGCTGAGGAGATCTGTGGAGTTGCCTCCATGTTCTGTCAGTCAAAATGAGAATAAAAGGGATTGAGCTCGTTAGAGAGCAAAACCTCTTTACCATTTACGTTTGGTTTTGCTTTTCAGGCAGTGATGGCACTCAAGCCTTGCCACAGTGTTGAGCATCCCTCTATGATTCAAGATGTAGTTTCTGAAATGCCAGCCATGATGTTCCACATGAAGTAGATCTGTTCCTGGAATAGCCAAGCACCTTGTCTCAAAACTAATTAAGGCTTTCCCTGAAATAATAAGAGTCTGTGTAATTACCTCCTGAAGAATATATTTAAGTACTTGATTTGCAGAGTGGGCTTAGTATAATACCTAATTCTCTGGAGTGAGAATTAACACTAGCTTTCCCAGAGATTCCATACTTGCCCAATCCACACTGCTTTGATATTAAAGTACTGCAATGAGTAAGTAGTTTATAGGAATGCCTTTGTCAGCTGAACTCCAGGGTTGCATGACTAATTAATCCAATTGACAGTGTTGGCTGTAGAATGAATTCAATCTATTATGGGCATGGGAACTGCCAAGCAGGGATTCAGTTTCACGAAAAAACTCCCCAGCATTACAGTCAAGTATCAGCCTGGATCAAATACCTTTCAACTCGATATTAACTGAGGCAGTTGACACCTAAGAGTTTTATTTCTTCCTGTTCATCTATGAATCCAAGATGGAACATGCTCAACAGGTTGTGATGTACAGCTCTCCAGACAACAGGGGCAAAAGCATCACACACAAAACACTGTAGGAACCCAGCAGGTCAGGCAGTGTTGATGGAAAATAATAAACAGTCGACATTTTGGGCCGAGACCCTTCTTCAGGACTGAAAAGGAAGGAGGAAGACGCCTGAATAAAAAGGAGTGCGGAGGGGAAGGAGTATAGCTAGAAAGTGATAGGTGAAGCCAGGTGGGTGCAAAAGATAAAAGGCTGGAGAGGAAGGAATCTGATAGAACTGGAGACTGGACCATGGGAGAAAGGAGGGACACCAGGGGGAGGTGATAGGCAGGTGAGAAGAGGTTAGAGGCCAGAGTGGGGATTGGAAGAAGTGGGAAGGGGGGATGCAAAAACATTTTTACAGAATGAGAAATTGTTCCTGCCATCAGTTTGGAGGCTACAGAGATAGAATATGAGGTGTTGCTCCTCTACCCTGAGAATGGTCTCATCATAGCTAAAGAGGAGGCCGACATGTTGGAATGGGAAAAGGAATAGGAATTAAAATGGTTAACCACTGGAAATTCTGTTTTTGGCGTAGGGATCGGAGGTGCTCGACAAAGTGATCCCCCAATTTACAATGGGTTTCACTAATGTAGAGGAGGGCACATCAGGAACACCAAATACAATAGATGGCCCCAACAGATCCTCAGGGAAAGTGTTGCCTCCCATTTGGTGTCCTGACTAGAGAAGAGGGAGGAGGTAGATGGGCAGGTGTAGTATTTTGGCTGCTTGTAGGAGTAAATACTAGAAGGGAGATTAGTGGGGATGGTAAATGGACAAGGGAATCATGGAAGGTGTGAACCTTGTGGAAAGCAGAGAATGGTTGGGGGTGGGGAGGTAAAGATGTGCTTGGTTGTAGTTTCCCTTTGGAGATGGTAGATGTTGTGGAGAATGACGTGAGGCTTATGTGATGGTTAATGTGGTGATAGGTTAGAACAGAAGGAACTTTATCACTGTGAAGGCTGTGGGAAGATGGGTTGAGTGCAGATGTCCGGGAAATGGAGGAGGTGCAGGTGAGGGCAACACCAATGATGGTGGAAAGGAAACCCCCTACTTTGAAGAAGGAGAACACCTCTGATGGCCTGGAAAGAGAAGCCTCCTCCTGAGAACATATGCAGTAGAGATGAAAGAAATGAGAAAAGGTAATAGCATTTTTACAGGAGACAGGGTAGGAAGAGGTATAGTCTGTGGGAATTAGTAGGTTTAGAGCATACTCATCAGTCAGTGTTTGGAAACTATGTGGGCACCATGTGTTGCAATGTACTGATGTTCTACTTGTGTCTAAAATCTGTGAAGGATAGACATAGAATCACTGCAGACTCCAGAGCCATGTTCCAGTCAGATGCACTACCTATTCTTCAAGGAAAACTAATTTCAGAAAAACATCTTGGACCACAAGTAAATCAGGCAGTGATCAACGTGGCATATCCTACAGGAAAGACAGGATAAAGACCAGGTGAATCCCATGGTTTGATCCCATGAGCAAACTGTCCAAGTCATCTGGCAGAATATGCATTATCATCAGAATTTACTGACATGCATCACAACTTCGCTTGGCTGGCAGTGAGAACAGACCTCCCTGTCAGATCCTTCCTCTATGGTCAACATTTCAATCTGCTGCTCTTGAAGTTGACGTGGCCACCCACCTTGTTATGGGCTGTCCATTAGAACATTACAACATTAGAAAGCTTTTGACAAGAACAAGCAATTCAGCTCAGCAAAGCTTGCCAAATTCCTATTCATGTAGTATGTTGAAATAACTATCAAGTTTAGATTTGAAAGTCTCTCAACTACACAACTAGGTAGTTTGTTCTATGTGTCCACAGCTCGCTGTGTGAAGAACTGCTTCCTGATTTAGTCTGAAATCTCCCCTTAACCATTCTCCACCTATGGCCCCGTGTCCTTGATGATGGATTAATTTTGAACTATCAGCTGGCTTCCACTTTACATATACCCTTAATGATGTGAACACGTCTATCATGTCTTATCACATTCTACGTCCATTTAGGCTAAAAAGATATAATCCTTTCAATCTTTCTTTTTAGCTCACACCCTGCAGACCTGGAATGAGTCTCATCACCCTTCTCTGAACTCTCTCCACTGCCTTCACATTCCTCACAAAATATGGAGACCAAAATTGTACACAGTATTCAAGGTGTGGCCTCACAAATGTATTTTACAGCTTGAGGAGAACGTCGCTAGACTTGAACACTAATGAGTGCATGATATAGTCCAGTATTTTATTGGCCTTCTTAGTCTGGATCAGGGGTTACCTGCCATGATGCCATGGACCAATACCATTAAGATAGAGTTCCGTTGGCTCCATGTTGGGAACCCTGGTCTAGATATTGATAGTGATGAGTCTACCAGGACACTCCAATCATTCTCATACACTAAACTTACTAACTCAAGAGCCCCACCTCCATTGTATATATATAGCTAATATTTCTACTTCCTATATGTAATATTTTACATTTACTAACATTAAAGTTCATCTGCCATTTATCTGCCCACACCTGGATTTTGTTTAGATCAAACTGTATTGATGCTGCTGCCTGAATGTTATCAGGTGCTTTGTCATGGTTGACTGAAGCAGCTTCATAACAGAGGACTCTCTGATCAAATGTTTATTCCCGGGGCTCATACCATGACAGACATGAAGAGCTGTTGGAGGATCATCATCTCAGGGAAAGAGACACTTTGGTCTGCCAGGAACTTGTTGGTCAGGTACAACAGAATATCAATAAGGGGAAGCTGCCAGCTGGGTAATGAAGCTCAGTACAACCAATGCTGAGGCTTTCTGGGAAAGATCTGCAGTCTAGGATCCTTCTATTATTAGACATTGAGTGGCCAAGTCCCGAATAGAGGCCTCTCAAACATTTGAAGATTTTATTTTCCCAGTAGACAATGTGGGCTGCAATGATGACATGCACTCAGAATGTGCCAACAGTACCAATATCTGGTACCAATAATGCTGTGTATGCACAGGCTGAGTGACACTATGAATAGAAAGAGACCCATGCACTGTTGATTTGCACTTGTATATACTTTTTATGAATAAGGTTTATTTTGGTTTGTAAATTTTCTGCTAGTTTAGTACTGCTATCTTTTGTAAATCAGTCCTTTCAACAATTGTCTCTACTCCCTCATCTAACCAAATGTAGAAACATGTGGAAATGGAAATGTAAACACTACAGTTCACTCATGCTAATCAATCTACACTGATGTTTATTTTCCACCCATGCCAATGTTCACATAGTCATTGATTCCACTTCCTTCAAACTCTTATCCAAAGCTTAAATACTGACTTTATGACCCTATTTACTCATAATGTAGCTTACATATAAATATAATTTTCCTCATCTCTAACTTATTTTGCTTTGTTCAATTTGATAACAGTGAAATCTCTTTGAGTGTTTGAAAGTACTTTTTTACAAGATTGGTTCACCATCCACAAATATACCTGGATGGAGCACATAAAGTACTGTTGAATGTTTGTCTCCTTTGCTGTAGCTCTAAGTTCATTACCACCACCATCACCTCAACACTAACAAGCAGTAGCCATCGATCCCAATTAACAGCCATTCAATTTCACATAGAACCATAAATCAGAGAGAGAGATACAGCACAAAAGTAGGCCTTTTTGTTTCACAAACTCTTAGCCACGCATTTACACCAAGCTTACATTAATCACTTCTATTCTTCCTAGGTTACCATCCTCTCCACAAAGAGCCCTTTCTCACACTCTCACCAAGTCCTAGCACCAGCCTACGCACTTGTAGTGGGAATTATAGTGGTCGATTGATCTACCAATCACACCTTTGGGAAGTAGGAGGAAAACAGAGCACATAGATGTAACCAGGTAGTTACAGGGAGAACATACAAACTGCACAGAGAGAGCACCTGAACCCAAGATTGAAACCTGGTCTGCAAAACCATCAACTTTACTAGATATGCCACTTTGCTACTCTTCCTGATCAACATTTCATCATGTTAAATAAACATCAACTCTCTGCATCAAGAATTTCCTTTTTAAAAGGCCACAGTATCCTCCTATCAGTTTTTTTTCTTTCAAACTGTGTTCCATTTCCACAGCACTATTTTCTCCTGAATATTTGTAGATGTTGTAGCTTCTAAACAGTGTCCATCCTGAAAGTCATGTTTTAAAATTCCAATTTGGTTTCAACTCCACTAACAAAGTCCCGCTCGGTGGCGCAATAATATCAGCACCAGACTCCGGAGCGAAGGTTCCTGAGTTTGAATTCAAGTCGGGTTGAGCGTTGAGCTAGCAACTTAGCCTCGTAAAAACAAGAATAGCTTGCTACGGAAACACCGTCATGACGGTGCCCTGATAACTCCACTGCCGAGTTAAGGACTATTCTTCTTCCACTAACAAACATAAATAAGAATCACAATCATATAACTCTTTCTGCTGACTCATCAACTATTGACATGAAGTCAGCTGTCACTCTAAAACTGAGCCCTTTCATGGACTACAAAATCTTGAAACAAAATCCCTACATATGTGTTATGGAGATATTATTGTTTTCTTAAGGCAAATACTGCCAAACAAATACCTTTGTATCCTGCCACATGTCTGAATTCATGTCAACAATTCTATCTATTTTCTTCAGGGCCAAGAAAATCCAGTTATTTCCAGGTTAAATATGTTTACAGGAGGTGAGAAATACTACACAATGTTAATATATAGACTGTCCTTAAATCCATACTTCCCCAATATGGCAACAGATAGGATGGTGAATAAACACATGCTTGTTTGCCTTCATAGAATATAAACGTTGGGTTGTTATGTTGCAACTTTACAGAAGATTGCACGGGATGGGAAGGACCTGATTGCTGTTGAGATAATTTAGAAAAAATTGACCGGGATATAGCCTGGATTGGAGGACTCTAGCTATGGAGAGAAATTGTATAGTGCAGGCCTGATTTCACTGAAGTGAAGGAGACTGTGGGTGGACAGTATAGAGAATACAGACCTAATGCAATGCAAATAGGATGAGTGAAAATGGGCAAAAAAGCTCTGGATTTGGTGGGCGCTGATGGGCTTGTTTCTGTACTGTACATCTCTATGACTCTGCATTTAAAGTGCATGACTCAACTGTGAATGCCAATGCAATTGATACATTGTTGTCATTATTGCCCCACGCAACTGAGTACTGTAACTGAAAATAAAAGCTGAGAAGATCTGTTGTTTCTTCTGCATGAACCTTGCCCTTCCCCTCACTCTATAGTTGGCCTCAACTGTTAAGTAATGAGTAGAGGCTCATTTTGTCATTGTCGTTAACATGGCTTGATATGTGAGTAAAATGTCCTGTACAAATTCATCTCCACTCATAACATGGGATTTAATAGGAAAAAATTATGGAAAATCACAATATGGATGTTTAATTAGCTGTGAGTTACTGACATTAAAAGACCTGTTCAATGCTAAAGCAAGGAAAAGAGCTAAAATTTTACTGCTGACTCTACCTACCCTACCAGTCACCTATTCATCAAAAGGCCATCAGGGACACATTACAAGTCCAACATCACTAAAACTACATGCCCATCTCTGAATCATTTTTTCCTGTAGTTATCTATCTTTTCAACAAAACTTATTCCGCTGTAATACATAAGAACATAAGAAATAGGAACAGAAGTAGGCCATCTGATCATGGACTCATCTCCACCTACCTGCCTTTTCCCCATAACTCTTAATTCCCTTACTAAGCAAAAATACATCCAAACTTGTCTTAAATATATTTACTGAGTTAGCCTCCACTGCTTCATTGGGCAGAGAATTCCACAGATTCACCACTCTCTGGGAAAAGCAGTTTCTCCTCATCTCTGTCCTAAATCTACTCCCCGGAATCTTGAGGTACAACATCTTTTCAATGGTCTTTCCTGCTCTCCTTGCTCTGTTGATAATTATTTAGTCTGTTCATACGTTCACATTTAAATTTGCTTATTGTTGCTTGCATATGTGACTGTATTGCTAATTGTTGATTGCTCTAGGCTGTTTGCACTATTGTCTTATAAGATGTTGGTAGTTAATGAATTGATTGTTATGATATTGTCCTGTGTTTTATGCTTGACATTTAACCACTATCAATTCTGGTATGTTTCACATACTGGCAATAAAGTGATTGTGATGGGCCACTGTATAGCAGGGGCCACCTGAACTCTCTGTTTTATATGCCCATAGACATCAGTAGTGGCCTGGACTATTTTGTTCAACTATATATAAAGCTATAACTGACAACCACGGCCATCAAAGTGAACAATCTTAACTGACTTGTACTGCTATGTTCATATTAACCATTTTTAAAACATAAATATGGACCACCATAATTGCTTTAATTATATCTATCAGGAATTCTAGTTCAGTAAATAAATGCACATTTATCAAACTTTTTGCTTACTCTTACTTAAGTACTTCACCCTATAAGTTATTTATCTTCATTCAAGCAGACCGAGGAATTTGCCAAAATTTTCTGAATATTTTTTCTGTGTAATGGTAAATTTCTTTGAACATATTGAAGTAACTTTACTGACTAAACACTGCACTTCTATCATAAATACCATCTAGGTAATACCACAGACTTGTTTCCTCAACAATTAATGTGACAGAAAATAAGTGTTAAGCAAATGATAATCTAACACTGCTGTCTTTATAAAATTATTTGAGTTTGTTAATTTGTTAAAGAAGAAGAAATCACACCAGATCATTTTCTGACTTCTGGTCACAATGCTATTTTTAAATCACATTATTACATGTATTTCAATATTTAAAAAAAAAATTGCATTCCTGCTTTAATTTCATTCATGTATTTCTTCCCACCAGTCTCCAGGAAGTAACTGACAGGCGAACTGCATTACCGTGTATGAGCAACTCACTCACTTCTCAACTAAGTGATCATCTGTGGGTTTAAATATTAAATAGCAATTGATTATTCAATTGCAAAGGCATCACAATAGATCCTAACGTTACTCTCAGAAGACATTTGAACTTGCTTTTGATTGCCAAGCTCATGCTGTAGAAATATCTTCCTAATCCACCCACAATGCTTTCCTTCTTTATAATTCTCTTCAACATTCAGGCTATCGAGGCACTTTCGTATCTTTGGCTCAAGCTTATTTCTGCTGTGCATGCTTGTGTAACAATCTTCCACAATATGGTAAAAAAAGGTATTTTATAGACAGATAAATCAAATAATGAAAGAAATTGAGCCATAAAGTGAGGGACAGGATGCAATAATAGACAGTTGCAGCAAAATGATGGAAAAACTGAAATATTATTTTACTTCATTGTTTACCAATAAATGAATCATCTGGGTGCATGCAGAAGAAGAGATCAGAAAAGATGTTCAGGAGAAATATTAATTAACGCAATTAAACACAAATATTAAAACCACTTGCCGATACAAAATACTTCCCTCAATTTAAAGGAATCCAGAGGGGAGAACAGGGAGTCCATATCCTCAATTCACAAGAAATTCATGTGCATAGGGCTGATACTAGCTAACATAATAGTTTAACATTTAAGAATTGACGTGGACCATGAACTGGGATCATTGATGACTCAGCTTTATATCAATGGCCAAAAAAATAATGGAATTCACACCAACAAACAAAACAATAAAATATCTGGAAACCAGATATATTTTTTAAATCAACATAGGTTTCAAAACAGTAAGTTGTCTTGGAAGTGGTATAATGTAAGCAGACATTTATGGAATAGAGGTAATTTATATAGACATCCCAAAGATCTTTGACAAGGTGTCATCTACAGGTTAATGAATAAACCAAGAACATTCGTCGTCAGGAGATAAATCACAGAATCAATGGCCAATCAGCTTTAAGGCAGGAAACAGGCAGCAAGGGTGAGGACACAAGAGATTCTGGAGATGCTGGAAATCTTGAATAACACAAAGTGGTGAAGGAACTCAGCAAGTTAGGTACCATCTACAGAGGGGAATAAGCAATCGGGCCCTCAAGTGGAGGCACTTCCTCAAGACCCTGATGAAGGGTCTCATTTCGAAATATCGACAGATTATTCACCACCACCAGCTTGTGTTGCTAAAAGTAAGTCATTCTGAGCAGCAGAAGCTGGAACTTGATGTGCCAAGGAATAGTGGTGGAATCACTATTTATAATTTATATTATTAATTTAGACTTTAGAAACATAACATCAAAACATTGAATGACACCAAGTTAAGTGAAACTAGACAATGGAGAATATTGAAGAGCACTGTGAAAAATTATAGGAAGATGCTAAGAAACTTGTATAACTAGTATGCAAGTAGAAAATGGATTTCAACACAGATTACCTGTGCATCAAGGAAATCAAGTGAATTCATATTATATTCAATAAAAAAGTGTTACAGTTTCTAAATTACTAACTAAGGCAGCTCTAGATTAAAAATCAGGAGACATGAATTTAAATTCTTATCTCTCGAAGGGATTTTAAGGGAGAAATAATCTAAGTCACTGTAACCATTAAACTAGTAGATTGTTTTCTTTTTTAAAAAGGGTTGCTCATAGCCTACAGTGAAGGGAATGTGCCATATTTTAAAGAATGGAGATTGATAGATCTTTTTTCAGGCATTAAATAAGCCAAGTGAATTGGGATATGATTTCAGAAATGATTTTATTGAACGATGAAACAAGTATGAGTGGCCAATTGGTCTAGTCTTGTTTCTGTTTTTTTTTATGTCCCAGGTGTGATGTGCTATACAAGGTATCACATATACATTTTTTCAAACCCGGCAATGTTAGAAGCATATCTATTTCCTCTGCTGTAAAACACTTCAGAGCTTCCTTCCCCAGATGACTTTTACCTGTGATTATAACCTCCCTCTGATAATTTGAACAAACACATGCACTAAATATTTAATAGCCTTCAATTAATTGGCAATTAGAAAAAATATCATGACAGAAATCAAAAGGATTAATTTGAAAGAGAATGGAAACCTTCCAAAATCTCAGACATTGCATTTCCTTTAGAAGCAATTTTAACATGAACTCTCTGATAGAACCTTGGGCGGAAACTTGCCAACAAGTTCATGTTCATCTATTCAAAGCCTGTAAGCTCTTCATGCAAACAATTTATTTTCTTCTGAGCTAATCCAATGGTCCAGAGAATCAGCTGTAGAGGTCAGCCAGTTGCAAAGTAATCTTAAGTACCCTCATAGAAAGGTTTACCTGCCCTGACAGAATTTCAGTGTTTCCCCATTTACAGGATCCCAAAATAACCACAATTAGCTTGCTCCATCACTTGTCCAGTGCTGGTGGGTTAGGTGATTCTCTCGCACCTTCCCAATGTTAGGGAATCACCTGAGGGATTTTAGTATGTCACTGACATTATAGCTTGTCTGAACTATTCTCTCTGATCAAACACAGAAACTTCCATTGTTGGTTTATTACTATTATACAGACATTAGAGGAACCTATCACTGTAGGAATTGGAAAGTAAAGGGCCAAGCACGAAAAATAAATTACATGAAAATAAAGATGAAATGAGCAAAGATATCTATACCTAAAGTAGAAGGGAATATTTGCATTGATGTAGAACAAGAGGAGTCCTTGATAATATAAGTACAAGAGAGATCCAGCAAATACACATTGAGAGAGAGAGAAAAGGAAGTTGGTTGCTATGTTATCAGCCCCTAATACGACACCCTCATAGCTTAAAAAATTCTACAAATCCAAATTTCAGTCTTAAAAATATTCCTTCCTTTATGAAACCCAATTTGATTGTGGTGTAGATAAAATAAAGTCATTGTTTCTTTCTGTACTGTGTATGTGATAGTCTTATAACTAAGAATTCTGTTCCCTACCCATGGAGTTCCACATTAGAGCAGATGGTAGATAAGTAAAGAGATAATTTAAAGACTTCATGATAGATTTGGGTTAAGTGCTGTACCAGGGATGCCAGCTCCTGATGCATGAGACTAATACAGCTGATCACAGCACCACGAAGTCCTGGTCAGCACCCATTGCACTGTTGATTCTAAATATTGGCATTAAATTTACTGACTAGTCTGCTACATCATATTTTAATACGTCATAAGAAAATGGGGTGGACTATGTGAATTTGTGAACAAAAGATTTGCCACCTGTCATCTTGTGCTTCTTAGTAAATCACTGAACAGCTAACGTTTTCACTGCTGATCTTATTCGAAGCAATGGGATTGCTCTGCACCTTTTTTACTTCATCACACTTTTCTCTTCTCCTCTCCTGCCATCCGTATGACACCTTATTCAGGCATCTCCTCATGTTATCTCTCTCCTGCTGCCTTTCAAATCTATTGTCACTCACACCTCCTACCAGGTTTCTCTCCAAAATGGGCTCTCTGTTTAGTTTCCTTAATGTCTATACTGAGTGACTCCTTAATGATTTTAATCTCCATTTCAGCTACTGTACCTTCTACCTTTCTTGATAAACTTGGTCATCAATCTAATCTCTTTGTCTCTAGTATTCTTTCCCATATTTTATTTCACTTTATTTGTCAACTGTGGTCCCATGAATGAATGCATTTATAAAACATTAACAAAATTATTCCTCTACTGGTTCTGAACCACAACAGCTTTTGGCATAGTCACAGTATATATCTGCTACTTACATGAAAAACAAATCATGATTTCACTTTTGCATTTGAATGAAAATAAAGTTATCAATTTCTTAATTTTATACTAGCCCTATATTAAGCTTATTCATAATTATCTTCACAAGATTAACACAGTTGTAATTGCTCCATGTATTATTCAGGTAACGGAATGTCTGGCCCTAATCAGTTTGCAAGAAAGGCGCAAATAAGGAAAAGTTATCTGGAGAATATTTGCATATTTTGGTTTAACAGATGTGAAATGCTCCCTAACTTCTAGACAGTTTAACTTAATAAGCTTATTCTAATATCAGACAATAATGATGATGGCATCCATTAGTCTCGTGAGACCATGCATCTGTGCCTGTGGAGTGTCCTCTCCAGGGTGTAGGCCTGGGCAGGGTTGTATGGAAGACCGGCAGTTGCCCAAGCAGCAAGTCTCCCCTCTCCATGCCACTGATGTTGTCCAAGGGAAGGGCAAAGGCCGATGCAGCTTGGCACCAGTGACATCACAGAAGTTTCCAGAGCAAGGTTGAAGGCAACTTTGGACTGCCTTAAGGATCCAGCTCCGGATTTGTCCTCAGGGTTTACTCCCAAAGCCACAAGGCAGCAGAGGTTTGAAATTAGAGTTTTCCCTTTTTTAGGTGGACTGCCTGATGCACCATCAATAACTCTCTCTGAGACGTGAAGGCCAGGTATCGGCTTTTATTGACTGGAAGAAAGAACAAGCAGTAGTTGACCACCATACTACATCCTGGAGACTGAGGGCCGGGCTCAGGCCTCAATCGCCTTTATACCGGGGTCTGTGGGAGGAGCCACGGTCAGTGGGAGGGGCCACAGGAACAGTCAGCGGGGGGGGGGGATGGGGGGGCGTGTCCAGACAGGTGAATGTAGTTCACCACACTGCCTTCCCAGGCTGACAAACTCCATCTACCCAAAGCACTGGTTTTAAGGCGCCAGGACTCGCCTTCACCCCTTCTCCTGGCAGTAGAAACAGTTCCGCCGGGCTTAGAGACTAAGCCACATGAGAAGGCCAAGAGTTGGACCTGGTTGTCAGAGGCTATTTGAGGCACATGCCGTGAGGAGCACTTTTAGGAGCACTTGACTACCTTGGAATGATCAGACAATATTGAACAGTTTTACTGTTATCTAAATTAAATATCTGGCACATACAATGCCTTATAAAAAGTATTCAGCTTCTAACCCTTTGTTCACATAAATGAATAATACAACCAGGGATTTTGATCAACATAACTGAGAATTTTTATTTGTGAATCACGTACTCCTTTTTTCAGAGTGCAATATACAGAGAAAATTGTGAAACATGAAAAATAAAAACTAAAAAAGAAATAACAGAAATATCAGCAGTTTGAAGGTATTCACTCCCCCTTTGCCCAGTACTTAGGTGAATCAATTCCGCAGCTATTACAGTCAGTAGTCTTTTTGGAAATGTCACTACTAGCTTGATGCAACATGATGGAGCAAGACTTGCCCATTCATCCTTGCAAAATTGCTCAAACTGTACCAAGTTAGTTGGAGCACTGGTGGACAGCAATCTTGAGGTCTTGCCAGAGATGATAGATCAGGTTAAGGCCAGGACTCTGACTGGATCACTCAAAGACATCAATTTTCTTCATTTGAAGCCATGCCTTGGCTGCTGTGGCAGTGTGCTTTGGGTTGTTGCCCTGCTGAAAGATGAACTGCCTCTCCAATTTAAACTTCCTGGCAGAGGCAGGCAGAATTTTATCCAGGATCTCTCTGTAATTAGTAGCACTCATCTTCCTATCAACATGACCAGATTTCCAGATCCTGCTGCTGAAAAACATCACCATAGCATGATGCCATCTCAACCATACTTTACAGTAGAGATGGTGACACCTAGCTGATGCACTGTATTAGATTTAAGTCACACTCACTGCTTAGTATCGAGACCAATAAGTTCCACTTTAGTGTCATCTGACCACAAGACCTTCTTCCACATCTTTACGGTATCTTCTAACTGACACTTTGCAAAGTCTTTACAGTAAGGATATTGTTTTTATAGTCAGGGCTTCTTCCTTCCCACTCTTCTATGAATATCTTTTCTGTGCAAGGCATTGGAGATTGTGGAGCCATGAACTTCATCTGCAGTTGCAGCATCAACTTCTGCTGCTCACTCAGAGTAACTGTTGGTGTCACAATAGCCTCTCTTACAAGTGCTATTCTTCTCCAGCAACTAAGTTTAGAGGGGTGTACTGACCTAGGTAACGTGGCTATGGTTTCACATTTTTCCTAATTTTTCATGATATACTGCACTGAGTTCTAAGGTACTGTATGTTCAGTGCCTTTGAGATGGTCTTGTACCCTTCCCCAGATTTGTGCTTCTCTACTATCATTTCCCCGACTTGTCTTGAATGCTCTTTTGTCTTTTTTTTGGTTTGGTCTGTTGCAAATTTATGAAACTTTACAGAGAAAGGGGTTACTTATTCTTATAAATTCATGGAAATCAGGTGATCCTCCAATTTTCTACAGCAACAATTTGGGTGAGTAGATAAGGTAATAGTATTTTGCACCTCAGGAAAGTTAGCATAGTAATTACAAAGGGGATAAAGACTTTTTCAGCCTCACAATTTTTGCTTTTAATTTTTAATACATTGTTGACTGTTTTTGGAATTTTTCTTTTGATTTGATGATGTTTTGTAGATTAGCTTAAAAATCTTATATCTTACATCCTATATTTTAAATTTGGAAAATGTAACAGTAAGATGTGAAAATAGTTGTGCAGGCTGAATCCTTTTTCTAGGCACTGCATTGCCATTCAGCACAGTTATCTAATAAGATCACTAAGCCTCATCAATATGCTTTTGAAGATCAAAGATCAAAGTTAAGTGTATTATCAAAGTATATAAATGTCACCAGATTCAACCCTAAGACTTATTTTCTTCCAGGCATTCACTGTAAGTTCAAAGAAACACAATAGAACCAATGAAAGACTGCTCAGGAACAAGAGAGCCAAACAACCAATGTGCAAAAGACAACAAACTGTGCAAATACAAAAAGAAAAAAAATCATAATAAATAAAAAAAACCAACAATAATTATCGAGAACATGAGATGAAGAGTCCTTTAAAGTGAATCCACAGGTTGTGGGAACAATTCAGTGATGGGGGTGAGTGAAGTTATCCATTGTGGTCCAAGAGCCTGATGATTGAAGAGTCATAACTGTTCCTAAATGTGTAAGTCCTGAGGATTATGTACCTCTTTCTGAATGGCTACAGCACAAAGAAAACATGGCCTGGATTATAGGTGCTGCTTTCCTGAAATAGTGCTACATTTAGATGTGCTCAATGGTTCAAGGGCATTGGTGCTTCTGTATCAGGCTGTGATGCAACCAGTCAGTGTTCTCTCCACCACACATCTATAGAAGATTATCAAAATTTCAGATGACATGCCAAATGCTCTGAGACAATAGCACCAAGGAATTTAAAGTTGCTGGCCCTCTCCATCTCAGATTCCATAATGAGGACTCACTCGTGGACCTCCAGTTTCCTCCTCCTGTAGTCAATAATCATCTCCTGTCTCCATTGCTGACATTGAGTGAGAGGTTGTTGTTGTGACACCACTCAGCCCTCCTCTATGCTGATCTGTAACCACCTGTGGTGTCACCAGCAAACTTAAATACGCTATTCAAGCTGTGCGTAGCCTCACTATCATAAGTATAAAGTGGGTAGATCAGGGGGCAAAGCACACAGCCTTGTGGTCACCCGTGCTGATTCTGATTGCAGAGGAGATGTTGTTGTCAATCCAAACTAACTGTGGTCTGCAGGTGAAGAAATCAAGAATCCTGTTGTCCAGGAGGTAATACTTGATCTTGGAGCTTATTGATTAGGTTTGAGGGCATGATAGTATTAAATATGGAGGTGTAGTCAATAAAGAGCATCCTGATATATGCATCTTCACTGTCCAAATGTTCTAGGGTTGAGTGGACAGCCAATGAAATGGCATATGCTGTTGAACTCATTGTGACAGTAGGCAAATGGAAGTCTTTTTTCAAGCAGGATTTGCTATGTTTCATCACCAATCTCTCAAAACACTTCATCACAGTGGGTGTAAGTGCTATTGGATGAGAGCCACTGAGGCAAGTTACCACGCTCTTAGGCATCAGTATAATTGAAGCCTGCTTGAAGCAGATGGATACCTCAGATTGCTGAAGCGAGACTTTAAAGATATCAGTGAACACTCCAACCAGTTGATCAGCATAGCTTTTAAGACTTAAGTAGCCCATATAGGACTGATCTTTTTTTCTATGGGTTCATCTTCACCTCACATTAGCCTCAGACACTGAAATCACAGGGTCTTTGGGGGTGGTAGGAATTTGTAAAGATGCCTCCACGTTTTGATGATTAAAGCGAGCTTAGAAAGGACTGAGTCCACCTGGGAGCAAAACCTAGTTGTCACCTATGTTGCTTGGTTTCACTTTGTAGAAGGTGACAGCATTAAAGTTTTGCCACAGCTGTCGAGCATCCTTCAGTGATACAAGTTTGATCCAGAATTGCCACTTTGCATATGAGATGGCTTTCCAGAGATTGTACCTGTCCAGGTGTCATGGAAAGTTAAGGGCTGGAATGAAATGGAAATGTCCGTAAACCATTAGAGGAAATGGAAGAGATGACAATGAAGTTTAAATATCTGTAGCTGGTGGAGGTTGGTGTTTATTGGAAGCTGAAGGAGGAACTGGGTACTTGTAAGAAAAAACAAAATCCAGTTGGTAGGAGATTTTCAGTTATACTTGATTTCTACAGCAAGCAACATTGAAGCAATTTGGCTTTAATATGACTATGACATTTGAACATCTGTAGGCTGGTGGAGGTTGGTGTTTATTGGCTGGTATTTTCAAAAGTATATTTTGTTGAACCTGGGATATATTTACAATCACACCATAAATGATGGAAAATGTATGAATCAGTTCTGTGAACTGTTTATCCACCTGGAGGAAAACGTGATTGGATACCTCTCCTGCCTGAAAAAGATACATTGAAAATAATTTCTCCAGTCAGATGGTCCTTGGAAATTGGGATATGGTTGATGTCAGGGTGGCATCCATGAACAACAAGATGGTGTGTAGTTAGAAGAGTAAAAGCTCAGCTTCAACCTGGAGCTTAAAAACAGCAATTAGCAACAATGTGGACAGATCTCTTCTTCCACCATCTTATCCTACTGTTTAGGAGATTTTAGCTATCAATCCAGAGTTAAGTTCCCTAATGTCAATTTCCACCTGAAACTGACCTGTAGGTCATGGAAAGTTAAGGGCAGGAATGAGAATAGGAAATCGTAATCCATTAATGGAAATGGAAGTGGTGACTATGAAATTTGAACATTGTAGGTTGGTGTTTATCGAAGCTGGAGGAGGAACTGGGTATTTGTAAATGCTGGAGTCAATGTCATCTGCTTTTGGAGAACCTGCTTAAATTTTCCTATCTTGTCGATTCGCCAAGTGTTTATCCAACAATCAGTAGTTCTGAGTGCTAAACAAAGTAGCAAAAGGTTACTAATTTGATAATGGAATGGGAAAAAATGCTACAGATAGTAATTCAAAGTCAGCTGGGAGATGCTGGGAAAAGTGGAAATTAATTATATTTTGGATGAAGGGTTATTGATTGATGTGAAGGACCAGCAGGAGTTAATGCTCAGGTTCACAAAAGTTATGAAATTAAAGTAAGGCAATGGAATCCATATCTTTTGGCAAAAGGTACAGAGCAAATGTATTGTGCTAAAATAATGAACTCATACTGTCTAAGATAAAAATCTCATAGATACCTGATACGTACTATTGGAATTGGCACCATTGAAGCATGCTAAATCAAAAAGAGATTTCAGATTGAGAATAAAGCTGTTTAGTGCAAGGAAATATATGGATGGAGGAGGAAATATTAGCACTACTTTACTCATAACTGAGCAGAATTTGAAAAAGGTTATTTGAAAGGTATTAAAACAACGAAGCATCGGGACAGAGTAGATAGCAACAGACTAGTTCCATTGATTGAGATAAATAATTTCTAGACCATAAGGAGGATTCTTAGAAACAAGTTTAAGTGTAAAAGATTTACAACAGAGTGGCAAGGAAAACTTTTTACAAAGTAATGCTGTAAATTGCACAGCTGGAATTGAGGACTAAATCAGACCATTTCACCAGTGTGGGTATTTGGAAAAAGCAGGAAATAAATGCCGTGGGAACAAAACAACATGCAGGAGAAGCATTACTGCAGTATAACACACAGAATGGCTGCTTAACTATATAGCCTGTTTCCATAGTGACATATCTACATAAATCTCCACAAGTCTACGAGAAGAATACATGACCCAGATCACTTGTCGCCTCAAGCAACACTTTGTAGAAGACAGTGCATATATGCTGAGCACCTGCCACAGTAAATTCATTTTATTGTAGCCCAACAATAAAAGGCTGTTTAGTGTAAGGAAATATAAGGATGGAGGAGGAAATATTGTCACAAACTTTATCAGAATGGAAGAGATTTGCATATCTCCTTTCTCAAACCTCCTCCATTCTGAATAAAGTAGTGCTTCCATTTCCATCTCCATCTATATTTCCTGGTGCTAAGCAGCATTATATTCAATCAGCAATGAGCCATCTTTTGATTTAATGTACATATGTGCAATTCCCATTATACACATCATATAGTGTTGAAATGAACTCACTATTTCAGAACATCACCTATATTGTATCTTTCTAAAAGCTGTAGATTAATTAACATGATTGAATTTTCTTAAGGAAATAATGAGAGATACTGCAGGCATTGGATCTCATAATGCAGTCATAGATCTTAACAAGGTGTCTGATGGAGGGCTACATTGGAAGTTTGATCATAAAAATAAAATAATGTCCCATGGGATGCAAAAGAAGGTAAAGCTGGTTTAAAATTTTGCTTAGTAGGATAAAGAAAAGCGTGATAATTGATGGGAGTTTAGAAGCTTTTGTGTAATGAGGTTCCAGAGGACTTAAGCCCAGGGGCAATGATCAGAAAACTTTGTCCATGTTACAAAAATTGATAGCTTGGGTGGTAGAGAGAAAGGATGTTGCATCTTGCAGGAAATTATCAAAAGAATAGTTAGGTATACACAAACTGAATGTAATATAAAGAAGTGCCTGGTTTTGCACCTCAGAAGAGCAATTACGAAAGAATAAACTTTAATAAATGACAGGCTTGAAGGAGCGGGATCCTGGAATGTATTTCCCCAGATCTCTGAGAGAGTTAACTATGCAGAAAGGTACTTGCCTTTATCAGCCAAGCCACAGCAAACAAAATCAGGGAGATAACATCATAAAGGTACAGGATCCCATTCTAATGAAAACAATATCAAGTATGAATTACCTCATAGATTTGAGCACTGTCTACAGTGCTGGCTATTATGCTACAAGGGAGATCTGATAGTGCATTAGAAGATTTTCCCGGTCAGAAAATCGCTGTTGAAGTAAGTCTGACAAGGCTGGGGCTATATTCAAAGGGGGAATTTAATTAAGATGTATAAGACTGAGAGACCAAAACCAGGTGACCTAGAAAGACCTATTTCCGTTGACAGATAGGATTAGAAAAAAATAGATGTTCATCCAATGTGTAGTGAGGGGCTTGGAACTCATTCATGAAAAGGTGGATGTATAAATCCTCAGCACAGTTAAAGAACTGCAATACATTAACAAATTACACTCAGTGGCCACTTTATTAGGTGCCTCCTGTACCTAAACAAGTGGCCTGAGTTTATGCTCATGGTCTTCTGCTGCTGTAGCCCATCCATTTCAAGGTTCAACATATTGTGCATTCAGAGATGGTCTGCTACACACAACTACTGTAACGTTGAGTTACTGTCACCTTCCTGTCAACTTCAACCAGTCTGGACATTCTCCTCTGACCTTGCTGATTAACAAGGCACTTTGACCCACAGAATTGCTGCTCACTGAATAATTTTTGATATTTGCACCATCCTCTGCAAACTCCAGATACTGTTTCATGAAAATCCTAGGGGATCAGTCGTTTTTGGGACACTGAAACTTTCCATCAGGAACCAACCATCATTCTATGGTCAAAGTCACTTATATCACATTTCTTCCCCATTCTGATGAACAACAGCCTCTTGACCCTCTCTGCAGGCTGTTATGCATTAAATTGCTGTTACATGATTGGCTGATTAAAAATTTGCAATAACCAGCAGGTGTACAGATGCACCTAATAAAGTGGGTACTGAGTTTATGCGTTACAAAGTTCAGGCTGAAAAGTGTGAAGTTAGAATAACTTAGTTTGTTCTTTGTCCATTTTGGACGCAATAGGCCAAATGGATGTCTTCTGTGCACATAAGTTCCCACAATTGTATGATTCAAAACTGTGTTCAATAATCACGTCACTGTATCTCTGTAGTCTCCCAGGATATCAGTTTAACACATGCACGTTGTGTAATCAATGCCCTGAATAATCAGCAAATCACTGAAATGTGAAAGCAACAATTAAGTATAGACTGGCTAAGCTGTCAAGAATCTTGCATGTGGCATGACATCGAAACTTATTCTTTAAAGAGATAACATATTGAATTGGATACTGAAATCACCAAGGTAAACAAAGAGATGAGCAGAGAAATGTAGAAAAGATAGAACATGATCCTACCCTGAGATGTGGAATGTTCTCATGCAGGACATTATGCCATAACTTGGAAAAACAGTCACTATGGTAACATGCCCATCTTACCATATAACCATATAACAGTTACAGCACAGAAACAGGCCATCAAATTCCTTCAGACATAGACCATCCAACCTACCTTAATTCCTTCAGGAAATCCTGAAGTATTCCACTCTGCCACAAATCTGTACAACTACACTCTGTATCCACACATTTGGTACAATATTATTTTCAATATCACATGATGTGATTGAGAATGTAGTGTTTACTTTTACAGTACATCGAGTTGAAAATGTATGATGATTATTCTAAGATTTTTACAGGGTGCATTTATATTTTAATCAAAAACTTTGGAACTTCAAGGTTAGGTCCCCCATTCTAGTACAACAGCAAAATATTGATGGAGAACATATCCTATTATAGCACACACGTTACATTGTGCTCTGTATCGCATGTCCATTACATACACTACAAATATCCCATTGGCTCTAGCTGTATGCAGCTTCAGAGTTCAACTCAATAGCCTGTCATGATGCTGCCACGATTCTTTAGCCTTTATACATACACAGAAAATCCGTCTAATGAGCAAAAATTCCTCATCCAAATCTAAGATTCAAAGCCAATTATAATAAGAACAACATGTAACTTCATACTTCTAAATGATTTTTCGTGTTGTTTTTAATTTACTGTTGATTAAAATTTGCGAAAATAGTTGTCAAGGTAACCAGAGCCTAGTGAACTAACCATTTGATGAGCAGGCTCCATTTTAAACTGTTTTACAGAATGCAACAAACCTGAGATGTAGAGAACGCTTTTGTTCCAGAAAATGGTAAATTGCAAGATGTAATTTCCTATTTGAATCTTGTCAGTTGGAATGGAATATTGCCATTGATAAATCACCACTTAACTCACTGTAAATGTAATGGGTATTCCTTCCTTCACTGTTGCTATGGCAATTGGAGGAAGAATGGTACATTCATTAAGCCATGGATGCTCTTATGGCATGATTAAACATACTTCCACAGGAATATGTGCTAGGGGAAATACAGAAACTTGATGTGGCAGATGTAAATTCTTTGAGGGGAAGGACTACAGTCTAATATCTTTCTTTTACTGAACATTGAATGTCTTCATTGGGCTGGGCCCCTCAAAGACGCAGTTTGTATCACCCCAGGAGGCTAGGTGAGAGGAAATGGTGCTCTGTATACAGAATTTGCTAAAATTACACATATATAAAACCAGTAGCACCATGAATGTACGTACAGATTGAATGACACTTAAAATGTAAAGAAGGCCATGTATTTGTTGCATTTCATATATGCATGTTTTGTTTGTTTTAAAAATAAAAAGAATAAATGTATTCACTATTTAGAGTCAATCAACACCATAATATGGTACCAGCGCATAGCATAGCAGGAAATGCCCCTAGAATCTGAGACATATCTCAATCTATTGCTGTGCTTTCCTACCCAGCAACTGTATGCTGCCATTCCTCCCCATTTCTTGCCAAACTCTAATCAACTTAATAGTGATTAATCTTTTTATTTTTTTGTGATAATAGCATTTTAAATAAATACTATCATAGATTACTCCTGGTCTCTCCCACCAATGCTTTCTCCTGCAACTTTAGGTTTCTCATGGCCATTTGTTTTTGTCTTGTTCTTTTTGCTCCTTCCTGTTGTCCTGCATGGTGAACTGCATGCCAGATTGCCGTAGTAGACAGCCCCCAGTGACCAACTGTTCTGGTGGGATGAGTAATCAAGAGGTCGATGGATACTTCAGATATGCAGAGGGGAAGTGGTGACAGCCTTTCTGAAGTGACAGACTTGCAAGGCTCTCCAAACCATTCTAACAACTTTCTACAAGAGCACCATTGAGAATGTCTTGTCTGTCTGCATCATTTTGTGACACAGAAGACTGCAAGACCCTACAGATGACAGTAAAAACTGCGGAGGAAATCACTGGGGTCACTCTGCCCCCATGTGTGACATTTACTGGGAATGTTGTATACAAAGGGCCCAAAGCTTTGTTGAGGATCCCTACCACACATCCCACAATCTTTTTGATCTACTCCCATCTGTAGAGAGACACAAAAGCATCAGAACTTGAAGTGCTGAACCAGATAACAGCTGCATCTCCCAGGCCGTGAGACTAATGAATAATCTGCCATCACTGAGGTTTCACCATAAGGACAGTGAGCTGTTTATTGTTTACCTATGCTGTGCACTTGATATGCATTTTGAATTATATTTTATTAAATTTTTGAGGTAGTATTTTGTTTTATGTGCTGTAAAGTGATATATGGGTTGTGGATGCATCACGGTCTGGAGGAACATTGTTTTGTTTGGTTGTCCATGTGATAATAAATTTGAACTTGAATTTGAAGATCTCTGAAGAAACACTCAGATTCTCCTGACCATGGAAAATACTTCTGTGATTCTCACAGCCATTACGTGTCATCATCAGTGCAGTTAAGGGCTGGGAGCATTCTTAGTTTTTAAGTTTTCAATCTTCTACTTGACTCTTCTGAATTGTAGGGGTTGGGGAGCCATGAGTTGAGGCAAAAATCAGTCACATTTCTCAGGGATCATGAAAGCATTTGAATTAACTAGTGAGCTCTTCACCCTGAAGGAAAAGTAAAGGGGGAATTGTTCATTTTCTACACACAATGCTGCAAAAACAGGATTCAAGATGAGGTTATGCGCTGTCTAAAAACAAATAAATAGATGCGTAGTATGATGCTGTTAAGTTAATAGCGTATTTACACAACTGAAAGATTGTTAGCCCCTGAATTCCGTATTCATAATTCTTTTGGAGAAATAGTTCCCAGTTCATTGTCAAATTATTGAATATTATAGTGGCACATAAAATTGTCAAATTATTGAATATTATATTGGCACATAAACAAAATGGAAAATGTTTAAATGTGCATGTTTTCATGTTTTTGACAAGAGAAATGTTTCTAATGCTTGAGTACAGCAGTTTGCCTGTCAGTCAAGTAATATTTGAAGAAATTGCAGCTTTTAAGAAGAGAAATGAAGGGAATATTTACATTCCTGGGCATTAGTTAAAGAAGTGGAGAGAAATTACTTTTTGTAGGCACCAAAATTTACAGTAGCCAGTTCAATGCATAGCTTAATTATCTATGTTACCATGCTAATTTTAAAGCAAATGGAAACATCCCACATAGGCAGAAGGGATAAATGCTGAATGACTAACATAATTTGTTCCACTCTTGTCCGGTTATCACCAGAAATTGTAAATACTATTTGCTAATTCCAATATTTAACAAATATTGCTAAAACCCTTAAGCTTTTAGGTATAGCCCTCTGCTCATTTTGCTTCTTGGTGACATTATCACTTATAAAATGTAAAACAGTGGCTTTCAGCTCTGTCCCTCCATCACTTCTCCCACGCTGTTTCCCTGCTGTCAATCAGTTAGTCAGTTTGCAATATATTCTCAAATGAATCAGCATAACTTGTCATGTTGCTAAGAAAAGTTTGCTAAGCTGGATCTTGATTAGATCCATCCAGATCATCTGCAACTGTATGTGGCTGATTCTCAAGACTCACAATCTTACTGTCCAATTATTGTGAAGCTATGAATGTCCCTGTTTTTTACAATATCAAGAACTACTTCATTTTATCATCTTCCTCCTCTGCATCTTTGTCTACCAGGGTGTGCAAAGCCAATGACTTCTTTCCTCCAGCTCTTTTATTTATTTAGAGATATTGTGTGGAATAGGCCTTTCTGGCCCTTCGAGCAAAGCCACGCAGCAAGCCCCAACAACACGAGTTTAACCCTAAATGAACCATGGGAGAATTTACAAATGAACATTCAACTTAGCTGGTACATCTTTGGACCTTGGGAGGAAACTGGAGCACCTGGGAGAACCTATGCATTCCACAGGGAAGATGTACAGTCTCCCTAGGGGGACACTGGGATTAAACTCTAAACTCCAGAGCCCCGAGTTGTAATAGTGTCGTGCTAATCTTTACATTGCCGTGGTGTCTTTTTGTACTGCTGACGCTTGCAACAATTCCTGCTCAGCACTCTCTTTGCCTTCGACCTTACTCCACCAACAGTGCAGTTTAAACATTCCCAAAAGGCCCTTGATTATATTTCCAGCCACTAACTCTCAGCCCCACTCCAAGCTGACTGCCACTCTACATAGGCAAGAACAACTCAACCTTGCATTCAGCTTCTCCTGTTCCTCCTTCCTCGGAATACTTGTACATCCTACCCTTCCATCGTTGATGATTGGTGTTCCTCACTGCCTAGACCCCAGAGTATCACACTTTCCTGTTCCTTCTCCACCTCTCTCCTTTTGATCGAACATTGGTAATCCTTTCAAATATTTTCCCATAACTTGTTGCTCAGCTTTTATTCAGACACAATTGCAAGCCATTTCTAGAGACTTCCTAGGTCTAATAATTGTCCTTTGCCTTTTGTCTCCCCCCCACCCACCCCCACCACTTTCTGAATTCAACCCATCAGGAAAGATATGTCATCGTTGCCAATGGCCTCCTGTTGTACTCACCTCCATGTGTTCTGATGCAGTGACGCCAATGGTTCCAAGCATTCCATTAACTGTTATTGTATTTGTGCAAAAAAAAGCTTCAGTTACCTCAGAAAACAAACATCCATTTCCGTTTTTCCACCTGAATAAACTGCAGGCTATTTTTGAAAACATTGCCATAACAACAAATAAAGTAGTCATTTCACCATCAGTATACACAGCAGAATTTGCACACTATTGCTGGAACAATAACAGAAAATTCCACGATTCCAGTAACGTTGAGTAATTTTTTGTTTATGGTAAGAGTGCCTGCAATATTGTTGTTTGAAATCTGTTATGGATTCACAATCCAAATGTCGTTATAAAAATGAATATTTGTAGAAGGCATGTCAAAATGTCAGAACTGGCCCTTAAAACGCAATAACATAGAGAATGAATCATAGATTTTGGACTGAATTATACTCTTTAAAATGTAGGGCTGAGCTCAACTGATTTTGGTGCCCTATACCTTATTTAGGCAAAAAAAATGGAGCACTGTTGATCTCAGGCAACTTTGTTGCCAAATTTGCTGCACCATAAATGGTTCAGGAAAGTTTTAGCAAAGTGGGACAATCAGCCAGGTGACTGTGACAGTGATTGGAAAGGTTGACAAGCAGTAGCTCACAGCAGTTCATAGTTTTAATGTGAAGTGCAAAGCAACAGGGTGCACATGGCAAAATATTGCTGGCTGGCTTGGCTTGAAGAGCCAGGAGGATCAATTCTACGCTGTACCTCAATAAACAAATAAATCTCAGAGTCAAGATTGAAATCTTTAATGTAATAATTTTTGGATGTTTATAGAGAAACAATATATTGCACCAAGATTTCTGCCTCACTATATGAAACTGCTAGATTAGGTTATGAGTTGAATGCTCCAAGAGTAAATCTCTAATTTTCCATGTGACATCACCTCCCATCAGGAGCAGAGGATGTTGCAAGCATACCATCCATGTAGCTTTGTACCATTCCAGCTTCTAATAGCACAACAGAGGCATTTTGCATGGGAACGGAACATGCTTTAAACAAACTAGGGCATGATCTTTTCTGTGGACATCTGGGGCTTATCACACATTTAGATCATTATCGTATTCAGTGTACTGACACAGTACTTCCTATATTTTAACAGGCGAGTAAAGCTGGAGTGGAGGAGTAAGAACTGAGCTATTTCAGAAAATGTGCCAAGATTATAAAGGACATTGGAATAAGTGTGCAAATGTGTTTGCCACTTAAACACTCACCCTCTTAAATATGCCCTGAATATACAAGAAGAGCAAAGATGTGGATATTCAACATAGAAAAACAATGCATCAGCTAGTTTGGGTTAATTTTCCTAGTAGATTTTGAGTGTACAGGAGATTGCTAAAAGATTTTTCTATAATACTTATAAAATTCCAAACATACTGCAGGAACCTATTTACAATGGATTTGCAATCTGGAAGTCCTGCATAAACCTAAGTGTACAGGCTGGCTTCAGTTTGAACTAAATTTAGTACCTTATACCGCTGCATCGGATCTTTAAAATCAGTATTGTGGTCTGCTTTGTTTTGAAAATATTGCTGATTAAACAATTGGCCTGGAAAATATAAGTAACATGGCAGCAGGAAATGGAATTCTACTTTTATTATCTGGTTAGCTAGTTTGTGGAAATGCTTTGATTTGAAGGGTGGTTTACATTCAGAGAGTTTTGCCACACACAGATTTTAATCTTTTCCTCTCATTTGTAACCACACAGAGAACCCATATGAAGTAAATCAGGTGTTAATGTTGTTTATACCACTGGGTGTGGTGATGTGCAATATTTCTTCCCTGCTAGATTTTGAAGTTATACTACATTTTTGTTTAGAAAAATATTATTGCTCATAATTGTATTTTATAGATCTCAAACTCAAGGAACAATAACATAGTAAATAAAAGAATACATGAATACATTTGCAACGAGTACACTTTTCCTGCTATTTAACTTGATCGCCTGTCATTTTCATCCAAATCAGTACATTTAAATCTTGGGCATTTGTGAATTACTGGAACTGCGCTGAATGTGATATTGTATTCATTCTACGATCCTGAGATGTCTTCTGATTTTGATTAGATAGTGGCAGAGGCCTGTATTTCATTAGGAATTTGAGGAGATTTGGTATGTCACCAAAGACTGGAGCAGATTTCTACATATGCATCATGGAGAGCGTTCTGACTGGCTGCATCATCATTTGGCATAGAGTGGCCACTTCACAGGATCAGAAAAGACTGCAGAAGGTTACAGAATCAGCCAGCTCCATCATAAGCACTCACCTCCCCAGCCTTGTGGAAATCTTCAAAAGGCAGTGTGGTGAACTACATATATCTGTCTGGACACCCCCCCCCCCCCACCCCGCTGACTGCTCCTGTGGCTCCTCCCACAGACCCCTGTATAAAGGCGATTGGAGGCACTGCTCCTCCCTCAGTCTCCAGGATGTTGTGTGGTGGTCTCTTGCTGCTGACAGTGCTTTCTTCCAGCTAATAAAAGCCTATCTCTCACCTCACGTCTCCAAGAGTTATTGATGGTGCATCAGGCGGCATCCATCATTAAGCCACCTCATCAGCTATGACATGCCCACTTCTCATTGCTGCCATCAGGAAAGAGGTATAGGAGCCCGAAGGCACATACTCAGGATTTTAGGAACTACTTCCACTCTGTCCTCAGATTTATGAGCAGACAATAAACCAACCAATGAACACTACCTCACTATTTTTGCTCCCTTTTTGCACTACTTATTTAATTTAATTTTATGCATACATATTTCTTAATCTAATTTATAGTTTTTATTACACTGAACTGCTGCACCAAAATGACAAATTTCACATGTTCCTGTGATATTAACCTGATTCTAATCTGTTTTACATCATTTAGATAATGAAGGAAAGAAATTCAGCAATTAAAGTACCACAACTGAAATATTCTATAGCTTAAATATATCACTTTCTTAAAAGAAATGGAAAGGAAAATAATTGGATAGGAAATTTTAATACAGTTGCTTACCATTATCAATTTCATCAATTGAGTTGGTATACATACATTATTTAATTTTACTAATTCTTCAGGCTGCAGTCTTGGCTGACACAGCCAGCATTTACTACCAAGTTGAGGTCATGATAATCATATTAGGACGGTGTATGGCTTGAGTGGGAATCTGCAGTGTCGGTTCTCCTATGTATCAACTGCCCTTATTCTTGATTGTACAGTTCATGAAATATCTTACATTAATTATATTTTTCCATTCTCCCCACATTCACATCAACTACCCCAAGTATCAGACCAAGTAAGGAAAATGTAGAAAAGGCTGTTATATGGCAGAAGGGCCTGTTTCTGCGCTGTCCTCCTTTATGACTCTATGACTATAATCCCACTGAATGTCTTACAGTCCCAAAGCATGGAATAGTATCTCTTATTTGTATATTCCTATGTTCTAATGTGCTGCCTTTTGTCTCTCCCATGAAATTTCTTAGTACTCCTGATCTATCAAAATAGTGAAGGAGATTTACACCAAAAGGAACTAAAGATTTAAAAGGAAAATGCAAACTACATTCAGACACCCAATTCAGCTGACATAATCCTATAACATGATGGGTGACTGAAGAAGCTGCCTGTTTCAAATTGAAGAATTGGATCCTATAAAGAAACATCAAAGTGAATCATATACCAAGTTCTCTCCACCCAGTTTATTTTACCCCAAAAATGCTGCTAAAGTGCCAAAAAAATATTTGTTGTCGGGAAGGACATCCCACATAATCAGCTTATGAATCTTCAACTGGTGCAAGAAATTTATACTTCAACAATTCATTCTTTGATCAGCACACCCTTGCAGCCAGAGTGATCCTCTGCAATGAATGTTTCATGAATCAGCCACAGATGCTACAGTTAGAACGATAATAGTAATTACAATAATAACTAATTTATAGAGCACTTTTCATACTGACAATTTAGTTCAAAATGCATTACAACGGGACAAAAGTAAAAACATGAAAATAAAATAAAAAATAAAAGTAAAAATATACATGAAAATGAAGGATAAAAAGATGTTTGTTAAAAGCAAATTTAAATAAATAGGTTTTAAACTGGCATTTAAAATTGTCAACTGAGTTTGCATCCCTTATAGTTTTAGGTATTGATCTCCACACTTCAGGAGCAAAGTTCAAAAAAGCAGATCTGCCAGTTATCTTTTGAAGGAGATTATTTAAATTTAAGAGACCGGTGGAAGAAAACTTGAAAGCTCAAGCAAGATTGTAAAAGGAAAGTGATTTTGTGACATCCTCCACTCCAAGACCATTAAGAATTTTAAATATTTATAAGATAAATTTAAAATCAGTTCTAAAAGGTACAGGAAGCCAATGAGAAGTAGCTGGGATAGGAGTGATATGCTCCTTTATCCTAGTTTTAGTTAAAAGTTTATAGATGTTTTTTAACCAAACACGCTATGAAAATATAAAAACAACACTGAAAATCTTCAAACTCAGTCTCCAGCAATTCACAATCTGTTCACTTACAAGCTTAGTTTACTATTCGACTGTTACCTAATGTGATTTAAAATAAAATCTACATTATTTCTTACTGAGTTGCACTCCCCACCACTCAAAACAATGGAAGAATTCTGCACAAAAGTTAACACCTCCCAGTCTGGCCGACTGATTGCAATAGGTGATGGTGAAACATTCCAAATAGTATAGAAACTGCCCTATTTTATCTCACAATATTCAAATGATTTCTAAAAATTACTTTCATAGACTCTCTGTGAAACTCATATGCAAGTCACAAATGGAATGTAAGTATGTATTTCTGCATTAATTACTTGGATACCTGTCTTTTTCAAGCCCATATTGATGCAAAAACTACAATGTTTAAAGTTAATATTTTGAGATAATAGGATTTTCTATAATTTTTCTAACCATCTACTTTCAGATGATTAAGTAAATGTACATTAAATTTAGATATTCTGGTATGTTGTAAGCAGTTGTGTAATCCTGAACTAACAATGGGAGGCCACACTCAAAGCTGTGCTGAAAGTGGAATTTGTCTCAGTTTTAAAGACCTATTTGAAATCCATGTTTGTTCTCATTGCACCCCACCACCCGTTCACCTAGTCTGCCATCTGCAAGCACCAACTGCTCCATTTTGTTGTCTTAAGGATTCTTTCCCATCTGCAGGGCTTGAGTTACCTACAACTCAACCAACAGGTTCACTTTCCAAGACTTTGCAACTCATGTTCTCAGTATTTTCTTTTTGTAATTTATACTTTTCTATTATTATTTATATATAAATAATCACTTTCTTCTTAAAATAATTCATTTAGGAAAGGGAGTGGAAAACACTTCTCATGCAAAAGGGTAGCTGAAATCTAGACTCCATTTTCCACCAACATAGCTGTACATGATTCTGGGCTAAAGCCCATCAGTTATATTATTTTCTTGCATTCTGACAGTGAAAGTACATTTTCAGCACTGTCCACCAACTCAAGTATATTGATGGCTTGAAAAAATATCTCCCTTGTAAAGTATCTCCAATGCAAAACACCCTGGTAGGCACCTTTAACAAGTAAAGTGATTATTTATATTTACCCAATAAAAATTTTATATACTCCATTTGGTAGAAAACACTTCAAGTAAAGGCAACATCTTTGCATCCTACGAATCAACTTGACAATTCCAAGCAACTCCATTGGAAACTGTGTTATAATGTGAGCTTGATAATGAAGTTCTGATAGTTTCTACTAACAGTAACAATAATAGGATGCAGGATATTTTGACAAAGGTCTGTATATTATTCTACTAGAACAGCAAAGATCTCATTGCACAAGCTGCTTATATTAGCTATATATATATATATATATAGTATTTACAGGATATGTCACCATGTTATCCGAACCTGTGGCTTACTCTCAGTCCCATTTCACTGATTCTGCTAAAACTACTTTGACTCCACGTACAATGTTATAGTTATGGTATTTATATATAAAGGTATTATTGATAGAAATGTGCTTTAGGCATTTTCCAGCATTTGAGAGTCTTGTGTTAGGCATACAAATGTGCCCTGACCAATGAAGTCAGCTGAGTGGAACTGGGATCTCAATAATGGGGTTATTGGTCTGTGTAAGGGCATTGTTTCTGCCAATTTCAAATATCCCTGCTAGTGGGTCTGCAGGGCCTTGCAAAAGCAATACTAATTGAGGACCTGGTGGATGATAGTCCAAGTCTCATATGCATATGGACATACAATGTCCAAAAGTACATGTACTGCATTTCAGATGTTTGGATAGTTTGACATCAACATCTTTGTCCTGAGTGAGACAGTACACCAGGAGATAGCTGATTTAAGGGACAAAACAGTGGGTGCACTCTATTCTGGAAAAGCAAGCTTTAAGAAGAATGACGTCCTCATGGAATGGTTTCTAGCATTAAGAATATGCTTGTTTGACAACTCAGTAATTCCTTTGTGGAGCAGGTGAACAACTCATGACCCACAGATTCAATCTAATGCACAAACAGCAAATAACTGACCATGGAATGTATCGTTAACACTTCAGAAGAATTCTGCTTAAACTGTGAGAAAACTCTGGCCTACATCTCTGAGACAAACTAATACTTGCAGACAACTGTCATCAGCGTGAAAAAAACAGGTGACCCTTTGAAATGATATGATCAACAAGGAGAGAGTGGGGAAGATTCCTCCCACAGATTACTTGCTGCTGCAGATTCCAGCATTTGCAATGCCTTGTGTCTCACAGGCAACCTGTTCTCACCCAGCCAACTGGAACTGGAACTAAATAATGACCCCAGTCACCAACCTCTTCCCTGAAGTCCACCATAATAGGTATCGGTAAAAAAGAACCAGGACTGGTATGGTAAGTGTTACCAAGAAATTGACTTAGTTAACTGCAACACAAGCCACTTCTGGATTGGAAGCTCCAATATGCCTCAAGAGAAAAGAAACAGCACCTGAAAGGTTCATTGGAAAGCCTGTGACCCAGAAAACTAATGGTGAGTGTGAAGAGTATATGATGTCCAGTAACTTTCCAATGGCCACGCACAAGTTCTGCAACACTACCCATCCATGGTTCAAATGCTCAAGACCTGACTCACCCAACCAAGAACTTAGAATAGAGATGAACTTATGAAGAACAGAGATGCAGTCAATATCCATCGCTAGGAAAGATTTAAACATATGTACCTGACATGACTGGCTTGACTCCATCCTACAGCAGTCTACATAGTGGAGGCATGTTGAAATTGCGGTAAGATCTGGTAAGATGTCAGCATGCTAAGACACAGTGGCCACACTAGGTCCAATCAAAGGTGTATTTGTTTGTCCTATACATCTTTCTTACAATAACAAGTGACATTTGGATACTGAGAGCATGAAGTACTTTAGGACTATCCCATCAGTGAGTTGCTCAATAAAGATGGAGCTGGATTTATTGTGTACCATTGTTGTGTTGTTGCCTGGACTTGTTGTGTACCATTGTGACACCCATTGCACAATGCAAATGCTTGACCTGGACATTTTTGTTGTGGTCGCAAGACCCTGTTGGATATTAGTAACATAGAATACTGCAAATCCATTTTACTGCTTCACTGGTAAAACTGATGGCGAGGGGAGCTGCATTTTCTCAGTTGTGACAACAAATGGATCTACACTGAGTGGTCGTCTGTTGCAGCTGACCAGGAGAGTAACACTGAGGAAACAGGAGAGCATCTGCAGGACACGCTGGAATATGTACTGGGCTGGAGATTGGCCCCTTGTATTGGTGCTCCTCTCCAGTGTTTACTCTGTGCTACCCCCCAGTGTTCATTCAGTGCATCCCTCCATTTTTCACTTGATAGAAAACAAGCTGGACCCAGAAAACTTACCATAATTTACAGTCATGCCACTCAGGGCTGTATATTTTTTCTTTGTGACTGTATGCTTTTCTGAAATTGTAACCATATGTGATATTTGTGTTATGTGCTATGTATTGTTGGTACTGTGTTTTGCACGTTGGCCCCAGAGGAATGCTGTTTCATTCGGCTATATCCATGCATGGTTGAATGATAATTAAACTTGAACTTGAAAAGGCTATAAAAGAGCTTAACTTGAGAGTAGACAATATCCTTCAAATTCTAGAGTCAATGGATGATGAACATTATCTCAAATTTTTAATTTTATTTTCCACATCTTTGAAGAGAAATACAGAACCAGGAGGCCTCAGCAACGCTATAGTCGTGACAAACTTTTAGAAAGAATATAAATCTGCAACCTGTGAATTCTATAGAGATTCCAAGGAAGTAGAATTACTTCCTTGAAAGAAATTACTTGAAAGTAATTCCAGTCCTTTCCAATTTGCATCAAAATTTTTCCTCTCTGATCCCTTGATTTTATAATATAGAATTAGCTAAGTTATTTGAAAATGAACAAAATGCACCTTGGAATTGCTCCCATCCAATGTAATGACAGTTCAGTCTGTAATTCCTTGCTCCTGATGCCAACATGATAGTGGGAATAATGTTCTGAAAAGGCCATTGTGCTTCTCAGGGAAAAGAAAGCTGATTGTATACACTGATCCCAAAGCCTTTATTGGTAGAGGCACAGCAAAGGGACCTCAAAATATATGTAGAAACACATATATTTTAATTAATAATTTTCAACTGGTGGTTAAAATGCACTTTTTGCTCTTTGCCTGGCTAGAATTATTATTCATTGGTTCTTTTATCCTCAAAGCTATGCTAAAGAAGCTTCTAATGACAGGCCTCCCCATACCAGCTCCATTAATTTATCAGAACAGCTGACTGGTTATTTCGTGGTTTGGAGGCTTCGGTGTCTAAAGGACCCAGAAAGCTATTTTTGGCTGGAGTCAGGGCTTTATGCCTTGGCGCTTGGTATCGTAAGCTATGCTAAACAGGTCAAATGGTAGAGGTCAAACTAAGAATAGTCCACCAGTCCTCCAGGTTCAGGAGTTCAGCTGAGGGCTAATAACCCTGATATGTAAAATGAAACTTTTACGACATAGTGGTGAAACAGCAATGAAGAAGTTTCTATATATGAGTGGTCAAGGACAGAGTTGGAGGACCTTCATTTCTGCCTAAACGCCAGTGGCATAATGGGCAGTAAGTAAGCTGACTAATATTTAACAGCTCTTTGGGCCTTTTAATTTACGTTGTGATTAATGATTGACTCAATGCCTTACATTTATTTGACAGTCAATGTACTGAGAAAGCAAAAGGGAATAATTTACTGATAACCAGCTAGAACTCTCATCATCATAGAATCCAGAAAGCCAACAAAAGTTGAACAAAAATGTAAGTGTAAAAGTGTTGGCAACTCCAGCATGGGCATACCACTTAATCAAATGGCTTTTGCACTCTACCTAGAGCGGGGGTCGGCAACCTGCGGCTCCCGAGCCATTTGTGGCTCTTTCACCTCTGTGCTGCGGCTCCCTGTGGCTTTGGGAAATAATTGGTCAGTATTTAATTAAAATGTATTTTATGTTAGTTTGTTAGCTTTTGAAATGTAATTCTAAATTTGAAGATTATGGTGATCTTGTACAATCTAAGTGTGGCGACACATTTCCTCACAATTAGCCAGCATTCCGGCTAAGGGAGATAGCCTACGGGGGTTTGTGAGTACGCGTCTTTTGCAGCATCTGCGTCCATGGGGGCTGGGTTGAGGGAGGCTTAAAAGCAAGGCTGTTTAGTTCGAATAAAGTTATTCGACTGCAGTTTACTGACTGCGTGAGCACACCGCTACAACGTGTTTTTATCGCTATTAATATACGTCACCACTGCCAATACCTGACACCCGCCAGTGCACGATTTCTTTAATTTTTCGATCCAAGGTAAGCCAACTATGGAGAATTCTAAAAAAAGAAAAGTGACTGAAGAAAACAGAACGTTTAATGATACGTGGACAGATTCATTTGCTTTCACTGTTGACGAGACTGGTTTACCGGTATGCTTAATATGCAATGAGAAACTAGCAAACAACAAAAAGTCAAATGTCGCAAGGCATTTCCAGAATAAACACGCAGCCTTTGCTCAAAAATATCCGGATGGAGATGAGAGAAAAAAAGCCGTTTCGGAACTGATGCGGAAGGTTGATCTGAGCAAAAATCATTTCCAGAAATGGATGAAGTCTGGAAAATCAACGACATACGCCAGTTATATTGCCGTTCAGGAAATAGTCAGGCACGGGAAGCAGTTTACAGATGGTGAATATATAAAAGAATCTTTCATTAAGATTTCAGAACATCTATTCACGGACTTTAAAAACAAGAGTGAAATTGTGCAGAAAATCAGGGATATGCCCCTCTCTGCAAAGACTGTCAAAGACAGAACCATAAAAATGGCAGAAGACATCACAAGACAGCAAACTAAAGACATCAATTCAGCTGTGGCCTACTCGATTGCCTGTGACGAGTCTAAAGACAAAGGTGATATTGAACAAATAGCGTTGTTCTGCCGGTATGTAAACTCTGCCGGGCCACAGGAAGAACTGATTGAGTTGATACCTCTAAAAGACCAAACACGGGGGGAGGACATCTGTGAGGCTGTCTTGAATTGTTTAAGAGCCAAAGGAATAAAGACCACCCATCTGGTGTCAGTAGCTACTGATGGGGGCACTGAATATGACAGGAACGTACAAGGGAATTGTGGCTTTACTGCAGAAGTCGCTGGACAGAAAGCTGCTGACTTTTCACTGCATCTTGCACCAAGAGGCACTGTGCGCTCAAACATTTCCTCCGGAATGCACAGAAGTAATGGATGTTGTCATTCAGATTGTCAATAAAATAATGGCAAAAAGTTTAAATCACCGTCAATTCCGTTTGTTACTGGACGAGCTGGAAATTGCATATTCTGATCTCCTGCTGCACAACAAAGTCTGATGGTTGTCCAGGGGGGAGGTGCTGAAACGCTTTGTCGCGTGTCTGGAAGAAGTGAAAACTTTCCTGGGCAGCAAAGGGCTCAACTTTCCTGAGCTGGAACAGCCAGAGTGGCTGGAAAAGCTACACTTCATGGTAGACATGACAGCGCACCTGAACACGCTGAACACAGCTCTTCAACGGGGTAAGGACGTACAGCCCTGCACATGTTGGAGGATGTTTTGGCATTCGAGCGCAAGTTGATGTTGCTTGCCAGAGATTTACAGAAAGGCACATTGTCTCACTTCCCCAATTTGAGAGAGTTCAAACAAGGTCACGACATGAAATATTCGGAGTATTTACATTCTGCAATCATCGCAATGCAAACATCGTTTGGGAAACGCTTCTGTGAGTTCAGAGAGGAAAAAAACACATTATCCTTCCCGGTCACTCCACTAAGCATCGATCCATCCCTACTAAATACGACTGCATTGTCAGGTGTGAGTCAACCTGAACAAGTATGATAAATATTTTAATTGCCTATTATTTTACGTATATTCATATGTTTTCATTGTTCAGTGAAATAGTCCTTTTATCTTTCAGGTTGACAGCTGGCTGACGTTATTTTTGGTTTGCTGCTGGCGGCAAATTTAAGTTTGGCGTTTTTCATAAATACAAGAAGGACTCAAATAGACGTTGAGTATTTTACTTAAAAGTAACCTTCAACCCAACGTCTTTTTTTCGGAGTTCAAAATGTTTTTGTTGCATGCAGAAATGTAATTTCATTTTCTCTGCAGGAGTTCATCAATTTCATAAATGCAACACATTATAGTTTGTTTATACATAGCATAAAGGCAAAACAAAACGTTGTATGCAGTGTTATTTCATTTTAAATGTCAAGCGGGTTTTGCGGCTCCCAGTGTTTTCTTTTCTGTGGGAAACGGGTCCAAGTGGCTCTTTCAGTGGTAAAGGTTGCTGACCCCTGACCTAGAGGGATTCTTAATTTGTATAGCAAGGAAAATAAGACCTTTATTAAATGAGGAAAATTCAAATACTGAATTTCAGGTTGTGTACAATTTGAGTTTTACATTACAAATTGTGGTTTCTTGTCAATTCTAACCAGTTTAAGTTTCAAAATCATGACACTTCGCTTTGAAGGGGGATATTGGCAAAAATATTGTTGTTATCAGGAATTTCTGTACATATGCCGATGAATGTCTAAATTCTGATATGGCACATAATTGTTTATTGTTGCTCCTCTTGGTACACTCTGAGGCTGGAGGTTCAACAGAGTCTCACATAAGAGCATAAAGAATACAAGAACACGAGAATAGGACAAACAGCCACTTGTACCCTCCGCATGATCATGGCTGATTTATGCTGGCCTCAACTCCTTTTCTGTATCATAATATTGCATCAATTCCTTAGTATCTACAGAGGTTAATATTCCATGCTGGATAGAACTTTGAATGGTGAGCACGAGAAATTCTGCAGATGCTGGAAATCCAAAGTAACACACACAAATTGCTGGAGCAACTCATCAGGTCAGGCAGCATCGACGGAAAAGAGCAAACGGTCGACATTTTGAGCCGAGATCCTTCCTCAGCACTCAGTAAAGGTCTCAACCTGAAAAGTCAACTTTTTACCCTTTTCCATAGATGCTGCCTGGCCTGCTGAGTTCTTGCAGCATTTTGTGTGTGTTGCTTTGCATGGATAAATGTTAGGAGGGAGATTAGAGGGGCGGGTCGAAAAGACAAGGGGATCACAGAGGGAGTGATCCCTGTGGAGAGTGGAAGGGGTGTGAGGCAAAGATATGTTTGGTGGTAGGATCCTTTTGAAGATGGCGAAAGTTGTGGAGAATGATGTGTTGGATGCAGCAGCTTATGGGGTGGTAGGTAAGGACATGAGGAACTCTATCACTGTTAAGGTAGCAGGACGATAGAATGAATGTGGACATTTAGGAAATGGAAGAGATGCAAGTGAGGCAGCTTCAATGGTGGAGGAAGGGAAACTTGATTCTTTGAAGAAGGAGGACATCTCTGATGTCCTGGAAAGGAAAGCCTCATCCTGGGAGCGGATGCAGATGAGATGTAGAAACTGAGAAAAGGGAATAGCATTTTTACTTGAGACAGGGTGGAAAGAGTTGTAGTCAAGATTACTGTTGGAATCGTTAGGTTTATAAAAGTTGTCAGTTAACAGTTTGTCTCCAGAGATGGAGACAGAGAGATTTAGAAAGGGGAGGGAGGTGTCAGAAATGGACCAACTGAATTTAAGGGTAGGTTGAAGTTGGAAGTAAAGTTGATGATGAGCTCAGCTTGCGTGCATGAAGCAACACCAATGCAGTCATTAATGTAGCATAAGAAGAGTTGAGGACCATTACTGGGGAAGGTTTGAAACATGGACAATTCTATGTAGTCAAAAAAAATGGCAGGAAAAGCTGGGGCCTATGCAAGTGCTCATGGCTGCCACATATGTCTGGACAAAGTGGGAGGAACTAAAGATAAGTTGTTGAGGTTGAGAACCAGTTCTTCCAGATGGAGGAGGATGGTAGTGAAGGGCATTGAGAAAGAAGCAGAGAGCTCTAAGGACTTCTTGACAGGGGATAGAAGTGTACAGGGACTGGACATCCATGGTGAAACTGAGGGTGTCAGGGCCAGGGAATGGAAAGTTAGTGAGGAGATCAAGAGCATGAGAAGTGTCATGGATGTGGGTGGGAAGGACTGAACTAAGAGGAATAGAATGGAGCTGAGGTATGAGGACACACGTTCAGTAGGGCAGAAGCATGCAGAGACAATAGGGCTACCTGAAGAGTCGGGTCTGTGGATCTTTTCAACACTTAAGAAATATTGCAAAGCTGCAACTAATTCTGTCATGTAATGATGCAGAAAAACTAATTCACACCTTTATGTCAAATGGACTAGATTACTGCAAAGTACTTTTTACTGGCCTTCCAAAGCAATCTATAGACAAACTTCAACTCATTCAGAATACTACCGCAAAACTTTTAGCTAAAACCAGGATGAGGGAGCATATTATTCTTGTCCTCACTGCTCTGCGTTGGCTTCCAGTATCTTTTTAGAATTTTAAAGTTCTCTTTCTTACTTTTAAAGCTCTCAATGGTCTAGGACCAGAATACATCACAGATTCACTTTTGTTTTAGAATACTGCTTGAGCTCTCCAGTCTTCTTCCACTGGTGTCTTAAACTTAAGCAATCTCCCTTTAAAAAATTGGCAGGTCAGCTTTTTTAAGTAATGCTCCAAAACTGTAGAATTCAATACCTAAAATTATGCAGACTCATTTGGCACTTCAATACCAGCTGAATACTCATTTATTTAACATTGCTTTTGATTAACATTATTTTGTGTTTTATTTTTATGTTGACACATTATCCCATTGTAAAGCACGTTGAACTACATCTTTTCAATGAAAAGTGCTCCATAATGAATGAATGAATTAATATTATTATTTAAGACCCTCCATTGGTCAGGGATGTTGCATCCTAGCTGTCTACATGATATGCAAGCCAGTATGCATTTCAGGGCAGTACGATATGGAGAATAAGCTGTTGTCCATGTAGCAGGCTTCCCTTTCCACACAGCTGATGAATCCAGAGGAGCAGCAAAGACTGATACAGCTTGGCACCAGCCGTGTCGCAAGAGATGCCAGTCAGTATTGAACTCAACGCAGGACCATCTTAGGGTTTCCAGCTTTGGATATTTCCTCGGGGTTTCTCCTGAAGCCTTTCCCATGAGTGGGTAAACCACGAGGCAGCAGAGGACTGAGATCAGAATCTTCCTTCTCTTAGATGAGCTGCCAACCACAGCTGGTTAGCCCCATCTGCCCAAAGCAAACGGTTTTAAGGTGCCAGTAACCTGTCTTTGCCCCATTCTCCTGTTAGTAGAAATGGCTCTGCTGGGCTTAGTAGGTAAGCCACACTTGAAGGCTAGGAGCTGGACTTAGTTGTTAGATGCACACAAGAAGGACAATGGTTATCAGAAAGCCTGCCATACCAAACAATGTTTTTTCAGTTGGAGGGATGGAGTCCACACCACAATAGTCAGTCTCATTCTCTGAAGAACACATTTCCAGAAATTAACTTTCAGCCAATATTTCTAGCTGTTATCAATGAAGTCTTGACGTTTCCTCATTTGGTTATGCAAATTTCGAACTCTCCTCTTCAAAAGACAATGGAAGCAATGTCTTTGAGAAATTCTTGATAGATTCTTGATGAGGGGTAATTGTTTACAAAGGGTGGATGGGGAATATGGACTTGAGGTTACAATTATTAGATCAATCAAGCTCTTATTAAATGATAGAATAAGACTTGATGAGCTAAGTGGCCTTCTCCCACTCCAAAATCCTATCAACATGTCAGTAAGTAGCTGCATTTAAAATGGCAGGAGCTACAGATCAGCTTGTGTCATGTCAACCCTGCTTAAATTTCTACACTCTTATTCACTTCTATCTAGCTAAGTATTTTATTTAACTACTTTGACTAAATTCATTACTTCATGAGGCTGACCATCTGTTTTTCAAGGCTCTCAGCAAAAGATCGGTTTTGGCTCGATCACTCAGTACAATTTTCTCTTTTGTTAAAATCACTAAATCCCACATATAATTGCGCCCGGGTTTTTCACAAAGACCGCAGTAAAACTACTCTCTTGCCATATATGTCACAAGCTTAACTTTTCAGACATTTTAGAAAAAGCATTTATTTTATTTTTATTTAGAGTAGCCCAATGAGCCAACACTGCCCAGTGACATTCATGTGACCATTTAACCTACCAATGCAGGACGGAACTAGAGCACCTGGAGGAAACCCACACAGTCGAGGGGAGAAGGTACAAACTACTTACAAAAAACGGCGGGAATTGAACATGTCACTGGTGCTGTAAAGTGTTGTGCTAACCACTATGCTACTGTGTTACTTCAAAAGGCTAGTCTGAAAGTCTACCATTAGGTGAATTAGGATTCCCAGGTTTTGAGACGACTGAACAATTGCAACCGATGCCTCTTGCATCCTCCGAGCTATTCTTATTTTGCACGGTGCAAAATGATCAAGTACACTTGGCATCCAATGGTTATCCCTGTTTAATAGAGTGAAAAGAATGAACTGGATGACTGGTTCCCCAATAATAGCAACATACGCCTTTTAATACTCTGTGATCTACCTTCTAATGGTAAAGGAAAGTTTATCATTCGGATATAATTAAGACACAAAGAATACTTTTTCCAAAAGACATTCTTGGCCACTCAGAATATTTTGGGAATGTTGTGGTTGTATACGTATGTTAATCAACTTTCAACATCTGGATTCCATTGAAGCAGATTTAACTCCATTGAAGTTCATGGTCAAAATGCATTGTTGCGACATATCATGCCCAGTCTGCTCCATGTAGTAAAAGACAAATCACAGATTATATATATTAATGGCTGTGAGATTACCCTGCGGCATGTTTTAATATAAATCCTAGTGGGTAACCATTTGAAGCAAATGATCTCCATCAACAAAAAGTGGCAGCAGAACTTTCGAAGTATGACATCAGGGAAAATGCTTCAGGAAGCTGAAATTATACCTACAAATACAAGGAGATGGTGGCAGTGCAGAGCTAAGGTATGAATAGTCCAGAAGGCTGTGCTTAACAATTCAGAGAAAAAGTTCTGATCCTATCACAGGAGCTTCAGGAAAGGTGGTCTATTATTGACAACCATGAAACTACTAGCTGATATTAACACCTAGCCCAATTGCAGGCAGGCAATAAGTGCTAGTTTGCTGGTGAGGATGTATCTCAAACAATAGAAATATTCACTGGAAACGACTTCAGTGTTTATATTGATCTTCTCACATAAAGTAGCAGTGATGAATTCAGTGGCCTTAAATAGTTGCCTGAAAAACGCACAATATTCTGTTTTGGCCATTTTGAACCTACAACCAAAGAACAGTGTTACATCTAAGCTGTTAGGATATGAAAGCAATGTCATTATTCTTGTGACATCAGCACTGAAGATTATACTTCCTGAATTCGAAGGCAAGGGCATCATGTAAATTAAGAAGACAAAGTACTTTTTAGGTAAGCATTATTGTTCCCTCTCTTTTGCTAATTAATTGCACTGAGCTCATGAAAATATTTGCAAAATTGAATAAAATTATGTTAAAAACAGTGCTGCCTGGCACTTAGAACATGCATCCATGAACTGAAACTGGATTTGTGTGGACTGCAGTCAAAGATTTCAAGCAGATCCTGCACCTGCCACATCATTATAATGCTGACTGCTGAGAAGCAAGTTAGTACTTAAAAATTTCTCTGCGTGTTAGTCCCAGTACAATGGCAGGGAAAAGGGGGGAGTGTTTCATTTTTGCACCTGGAACCTCCCATTCATGGAAATGCTTCAATTGATTCCCTCATCACAAGGGATAGTGAGAACTGTATGCAGCTCTTTCTTCCTTTTTATGAAAAAAAAGCTGTGATTAGTGAAGGCTGCATCTTGTATCAATTCAGAATAATTCTGATCAATGGGTATGAAGATTTGGGAAATGGCAGTTTGGGAAAAGCGCAGTGATCCTTTTCACTTACTCATTTTCATGAGCACAATCCTCACCGGCATTTTTTTTTGTAGGTGAATGATAACAATTGTCATGGCTTATTCTGTTCACCAAATCTCTAATTTCAGTTGGCAATTGACAAAATGCAAACTGAATAATCTATTACATCATTGGCTGCACAAATAATCGCTAAAGTGAAATCATGTATAGTACAACTGCCGAAAATAATTTCTTCTGAATCACTAACACAACTTGGTAATAATCCCTTATGCTATCTAGCATAAGCACAAGCATGACCATGTATAGACAATACATTCAGTCAGTCCAGTTTCTCGGCATATTTAATCAGTTTTTGAAAAGGTGCAGTCGTTCACTTGTTTCTGATGTCAATATAATGGGGGCATAGTGAATATTATTTCATTGTTTTCCCAAGAATATGATGTTTCTTTTGAGTATTTTTGGAGGCATCATTTTGCAATGTGTTCAATATTAGTGCATATTCCTTTGCACAATACACAAATCAGTCTGACAACACTTTGTAACACCAAATGGCTTGGCATGATTTATCGCACAACCTAAAGAAAGTTCTGTTCTCTATTGATTTTCTATGGTTTGGGAGCCTTGAGATTATCTGCCATAACAGTGAGTGGGCATTTTTTTCATTCATCAGAACATGCTTTGTAAAAGAAACACAAATCTATTTGAATCTCAAAGTCAGAGAATTACTGCAGACTTTCAAGTATCACTGCCATTGATTACCCCATGTTAATAGAAATAGTAATGCACAGCCATTAGAAGAGCATTTCCTGACATCTCAACGCATGTATCTGATATGTTGCAGTTACATATATTCTGGAAGGTTCCCAATATATTCCTAAACTATTTACCACTATTAAGTAGTGACATTCCCTGACGAGGTCAATTAAATTGATTTTACTGCATTAGAAAGCTACTATCAAATGAGAATTCCTTTCAGATTTTTCCAGATTTTCTGATATTACAAGTTGTTAACTAGATTTCAAAATCAGACTCAGAATCAGATTTATTATCACTGATGTATAACATGAAATTTATTGTCTTGTAGCAGCAGTATAGTGTAACAACATAAAAATCTTTAAGTTACGAAAATAAATAAATGCAGCAAAGTAAAGGAATTATGAGGTAGTGTTACTGGGTTCAGAGACTGTTCAGAAATCTGAAGGCAGAGGGGCAGAGGCCATAGGGAATGGATCTTCATGCATCTGATGGTAATAATAATAGATGCTGCTTTCTTGAGGCACTGCCTCTTGAAGATGTCTTTGATGGTCGAGAGGGTTGTGCCTGTGATGGAGCTGGCTGAGTCCATAATCCTCTGCAGCTTATTATGATCCTGTGCATTGGAGGTTCCATACCAGTCTGTGATGCAGAATGCACTCCATCCAGAGAAAATTGTCAAAGTCTCCAGTGAAATACCAAATCTCCTCAAACTTCTAACAAAGCAGAGCTCCCAGCATGTCTTCTTCGTGATTACATTGGTGTGTTCGGCGAGATGATGTGGAACGTTATTACAATGAAGCCTTGGTGGGAGCTTGAAAAATTTCTTTGCTGGTATACAATTAGGAGCTACTCTGTCATAATTTCTGTAGAATCTTTTTTGTTAGTTTACTAAAGTAAATTTCTTAAAGCCATGAACCTTTAAAAAAGGTTATTCTTGGTTATCAATAAAGAACTGGAGGTCAGATAGAAATAAAGAGGTAAAATATCTTATAATTTCCATGATATTCTATGTTAATATTGCAAGCTGATAAATTGAAGTTCCTCAAGAGCTCAGTTTCATTCAGAGTATCTGACTGATGTGGTGTAATGCACTATTAGATTTGGATGCCAGAATGTTGAAGAGGTGCCAGGAAAAAATGTTTGCGAAAGTAACAAATGTTATGAAGCATATGAAACTTAATATGTTTGAATGAAAATGTTTTACACTTTATTCCTCACAAACACAGGACCTTCACAATGTTTTAAAACTAATTGAATGATTTTGAGCTCTGGCCAATATGTTAGTCAGGAGCATAGCAGCCAGTTTATGCATAGTAATCTTTCACAAACAGCAATTAAACAATAAACCAGATTTTATTGTGATATGAGATTTTCCTAACACCACCTGCCATTTATTTTGTGCCTAAATGGTTTAGTTTAAAACATTTAAGTAGTAACGTGACTGCATATTGGGCTACTTAATCCCATTGAGGGTTAGGGCGTGTGATATAATGCAATTGCAATGTGCAAAAAAGATTGATGGTGTCTCGGCCCGAAACGTCGACATCGCTTCTCCCTGTAGATGGTGCCTAGCCTGCTGTGTTCGACCAGCATTTTGTGTGTGTTGTTGATGGTGTTTCTGGCGGTTCTGTGAGGGCAGTCCTTTGTTTAACATGGTCCTCTGCTCATCTCTTTCAGATCCATTCCCAACAGTTTTGAATAATCGATCAATCACTCATGCCCACTGTGTAAAGTTTAAGCAGGTAGATATTCACCATATCATCCTCCTCAAGAGCAAGTAACTATGTACAATAAATGCTGACCTTATGAGTGATGCCTAGATCTTGTAAAATTGGTACATACCTTCTAGATGGATGTACATCACTATGCTTAGGCCACAAGTATCAATGAATGTTATAGAATTCCACGACACAGTGTTGTGAAAGAAATGTCAAACTTTATTTTTAAAAAATCATTGAATGACACTTACATAGTTTGTGGGCCAGTTTGTTAAATTGCTGTTCCTCTCCACACCTTGTGACACATCGGGTGGCAATCTTGCTGTTTCTTTAGCATTTTTTGTCTCTTTTTATGAGGCCAAGTTGCTCACTCAACACTCAGCCTAACATAATGGAAATCATGCAAGGAGCTGGCTGGATTCGAACCTAATACCTCGTGCTTCAATGTCCAGTGTGGATGCCACTATACCACCATCCAGCTATTTGTTAAATCGAAGACATATACCTGAATGCTAGACTAATGTTTGTGTTTTAAATCAGTTCAGCTCTGCAGAAATATATGAAGATGCTGCACATATGCAGTTACAATTCTTTAAAAGGGACTGTTTTTCTTACTGTGCTTCTGGCTGATTGAATAGAAAACAATTAAGAATCAACAAAGCTTTAACTTCTAATTACAAAGTATTCACCATGGGTCTACAACAATAGAGAAAACTGCTGAGAATGCAGGCATGATGTTGACACTAATGTATTATGTATGCGCAATGAGTATTTAACAAACTTAATTTTCTTTCTCCCACCCAATACCCTAGGAAGATGTTACTAATGTGTCAACATAGTTTGAAAGCCTTCTTAAAATTAAATCTATAAATATGTTCTCCTAGAAAGACAATAGTACTGGTTTCACCTACAGATGTGCATCCAACCAGTTAAGTAGCCCCTTGCCAAACACAATATCGCACTTTCCCTTTTACCATAAACGTACTTCCAAGTTTGCTCACCAGCAGTGTCGCACCCACTTAACAGCTGAATAGAAACATTTGCCAGAATTTTAATTAAAATATCCAAATGCAGTATTAGAAGTGCTAGCACATTTTATTTAAAAAATAGCCTCTGTGTTATTTCCTTTAAAGTGTTTGGGTAAGTGTTATATGGTAATGCTTTTAAAATTACCCTGGAGCAGACAAATGGATGAACATTATTTTTATTACTTGTCGCCATAGATTTTCTTTTGCTCCCTAATATATTTTGGGGCAATAATATTAGAAAAAGATGAATTCCACATCACCCAGCAGAAACTTATGAGAAATGAGACGTAATAACAGGATATATGCTTTTCTAAATTCCAGGGCCCAGCATAAAATCTTCAGGCCTAAGGCTGCTAAATGGGTGGATCAGATCCTTTGGCGTTCTTGCAGTTGTGTGAATAGTCTTTCACTTGTATCTTCTTCCCAAGTCAACTTCTGAGGTTGAGAGAAAGAAAGGGAATCCTCAGCTGTCCATGTTCTATTGTAAAACCTATGCAGAGCATACTAGCCAAGAGCTGCTACAAATCTTACTTATCTTCACCATCTGAAGAGATCCAATGCATTGCAGAGTCAAGATAATTATTTTTGGAGAGAATTCAACTAGGGAATCCCTATACTATGAGAGATTTAATTAGCTAATATACATTAATTTGGCACAGTAAAAAGATATTAATTTCAACTGTCAGTCTGAGATCAATGGGTAATGCATGTTCTGCCATCAGTCCAATTATATGTCAGACCAACTAACCAGGTATATAGCTCCACCACTGGACCCACACAGTATGTATTTCAGTATGAAATTCCCCACTTTCAATCTTTCTGATCGGAATCATGTTGAGCGTATTCTGAAAGACCGCCTGGCAAATTGGGGCTGGTATCTCTATAGATACAATTGTCTTTGGGATCCAAGCACAGTCAACATTGTTGTGATTTGACAGTCAGTATGTTCCCTTTCATCCCATATTCCAGATACCTGATGGATTTGTTGACTTAGGTGATCATTGTTGGAAGTTCCACCTCAACGAAAGCTTTAAGAAAACTCCCAGACACACAAATTAATAATGTACATGCGATAAACTTTATTTATCCACTGTAACCCAGATTTCCACTGTAACCCAGAATGCTATAGAGAATTAGAGACAGTCCCTTTCAGTGAAGCGGTAGATAGGTTATATTAGTTTCATGATCTAACACCACACTGGTGTAACTAACAGCAGCCTGCAAAACTGTTCCCAATACTTCAACATTATCTTCACTTCCATAAGCCCATAAGGATGGCCCTGAGCTTCTGATTCTCTGTAGTTCAGTCTTCTAGTTCTAATGAAGGGTCTTTGACTATGTTTCTCTCCAGATGGATGTTGCTTGACTTTTTGAGTGTGTCCAGTACTTACTGTTTAGTTCTGCAATATTTTTGTTCCAGTCTCAGAATCCATGTTGTTTGTGAGATTGGAATAAGATAAATTCCCTTCAGTCCTGGAATAAATTTCTGTCAGGACTTGTGTATCTTATAACAGTGAAAGGAAATGGAAGAACGTTCACCTTTACAGCAGTCACCTTGCAGGACTTGATGCAAAGGGAACTATATATTAAAATTAATCGACAATTTTTTCACGCATAGGATGGCTGGTGGCGTACTGGCATCTTTGAGGCGAGTGGTACTGGGTTTGAATCCGGCCGGCTCCTTACACACTTTCCATCTGTGCTGGGTTGAGCATTGATCTAGAAATTCAGCCTCATAAGTAAAAAACAGCCACATGTTAAAGTAACAGCAAGGTTGCTGCTCGATACATCACAAGGCGTGGAGAGGAACAACATCTGCTATGCATATTAGGATTCACTCGGAAACAGTTCTTCTACTAAATCTCATACAATCTAATGATTCTTTGTCTTCCGTTCTGTGATTCATCAAGTGGATTCCAGTACAGTCTGGTTTGTTGTTTCAAATATCCAAGAAACAGCCATATGTCTTCTATGAAATCAGCACCCAGGGATAACAGATATGCTGAAGTTCCGCATCTTATTTGGCATATAGTTTTCTGAGCTGCACAATTTTTCCAGGTTGCCAAGCCAAAATTGACTTGAAGGCTCATCTTAGGTTGGAATCTATAGTTTAGTGGGGGAATAAAATAGGTAGTATCAGTTCAGCCTTCCATTATACAGCCTATCAGCTTTCTTTTACCACTGATAGCAATAGAAAGATTAATCAGTCAGGGGTGAAGAGAGGTTCCTAATCATTTATAACCTGCTGGTTGGAAACATTTTATACTTAGACTGAAACATTCACTACAGAATTCTCCCTATCTATTTCTATTGCAGAAAGTAATCACAGTACCAGCTTCAGCTTAACCTTTCATCTTAAAGCCTAACTTTCTTTCAGTTTTATTTTGTTTTAAGTTTTCTTCTGCCTCACAAGCAAAGGCATTTTCCTGGCAAACACTTTCAGTGAATTTCACCCATAAGGAACTCAGGTCAGCTCCCTGCAGATGAAGTGGAGAATGATTTGAGCTTGGTAGTTCTAATTTAATTTTAAGTGCCCGCAGCATCTCCATAATCAGACTAAGCACTCCAATTCACTTTCTTTCATGAACGAATTAACTAATAGCAAATGGTTCAATATTTTCACCAAGGCTATAAGCAGTAATTCCAAAATTTAAAAATCAAAATACACCCATTGTGATTATTGCTCCTAATATCTTTGGCAAGTGACAGCGGTCTATGCTGTATGCCTGAAGAAAGTTTAAATTTTAATACTGAAAATTTTTAAAAATCTTTTTATAGTGCATCTTCATGGATGTTTCCAGATGGAGGAACAGTGAAGTACCAAAGATGTAGAATGAAGATAATTGGCAAAACTGACAAGGAAAATCTTTTTTGTTCATAGTGGGTGTTTCAAATCTGAAATGTACAGTTGGGATGTAGACCCAGTGGAGATAGATTGGCAAAGTAAAATTTAGCACAGCTATGGGACAATTTTGGGTTTTGTGACAGCTCAGATTGTTCTTACATAGCACTGGCTTGGACTCAAAGTGGTCACCTACGGTATAAGATTCTGTGGTCCTCTATTGAATTATTATGAAGGAAACAAAATTACATCTTGGCATTTAACAGATCAACTAACCATCATTCTTCCATAGCAACCCACACAAAAATGGTCAAGGAACTCAGCAGCTCAGGCTAGGCCAGAGGAGAGAATTAAATAATTGGTATTTTGGGCTGAGACACTTTTTTCAGGACTGCAAAGGAAGAAGGCAGAAGCCATAAGAAAAGGGTTCAGGAGAGGGAGGAGCAAGAACACTCTGATGATAGGTGAATCCAGGTGAGGGGAAAGGCAGGACAATGGGAGAGGGGCAAAAAGGAATGATGCAAGAGTCTGATCGGTGATTGGCAGACAAGAAAAGGGCTGAAGAAGAAGGAGTCTGATATGAAAGAAAGCAGTGGAGCATAGAATAACAGGAAAGAATTGGCAAACCAAAAGGAGGAATATGTGGACGATAGGCAGTCATGAGGGTATGGGAAGGAAAAGTGAAGGGGTAAAGGGCCCAATGGGAAAAGGGAAAACAAAGGGGGAGAACAGAGGGGAATGGTTACTAGCTGTCAGAAAAATAAATGCCTACGCCATCAGTTGGAGATAACCAAGATGGAATATGAGATGTTGCTCCTTCATTCTGCGTTTGATCTCAATATGGCAGTAGCGAGGGCTGCAGACAGACATGTTGGTACTTGAGTGGAAAGTGGAATTAAAGTAGATGGCTACTGAGAATCATGTGTAAATCTATCGGGTTCATTTATTTTATCTAGTGCCCTCCATGCAAATTCCTCTACAACAGTGTGATTGGGAAATTGCTTCACAGAGCACCTTTGCTACATCTGCCATACTGCCAGTATCTTTGAGTGGCCAGTCATTTTAATTCTTCTTCCCCTTCCCACAATGACTTTCAATGGCCCCCTTTATCTCAGTGTTGAGGCCAGACACAGAATGGAGAAGAAACACCTCACATTTCATCTCTGTAATCTCCAACCTGATGATATGAACATCAATTTCTTGAACTTGCAGTAATCACTCCTTTATGCTCCCCCCAATATTTTGTTCTCCCTTATTGCAGAGTCCGCTCTTGTTCCTTCTCTTTCCCTTCCCCTGATCTCATGACTGCCCCTCACAAATACCTTCTGCTCCCCGGTTCCCTGCCCCTTCACTTTATTTAGTCCCCTCTGTTTTCCTTTACCCCCACTGTTGCTTTCTCTCTTTCCTCTCACCACTTCTCTTCCCCTCCCCTGACCTCACAATCTGCCCATCACCTCCCTTTGGTTCCCCACCATATTCCCTTTATTCCATGGTCTACCATCCTTTACTATCACATTCCTTCTTCAGCCCGTTGCCTCTTCCACTTATTAACCTCCTAGCTTCTCACCTCATTCCCTTTCATTCCCCTTTTCCAGTCATTTGACTCCCCCTCCCACCTGGACTCACTTACTACCTGCCAGTTTGTGCTCCTCCCCATCTCCCATTCTTTAATTCTGGCTTCTGCCCTCTTCCTTTTCAGTCCTTACAAAGAGTCTGAGCCCAAAATGTTGACAGGTCATTTCCATCTGTGGATGAGTTCTTTCAGCACTTTGTGGGCGCATTGTTTTAGGTTTCCAGCTTCTGCACTCTTGTGGTGTCATTTTTTTCCCAGAGCTTTATATACACTTTCCTTTCCTTTTATTAAGAAAAAGACACATCCTAATCTTAGAAATATTGCACTAATCTTCCATTCAGTTCATCAACCTTCAATTCTCCAACATTCTTGTTTGATCTGGCACATCTTTCCCTCTGCACTTTTAATTTTAATAAAACAACTAAATACAAAATCATAATGATACAAATTTTACAGGTGATTATTTTATATGCATCTTCCAATCTGCAAGTATCTAATAAGATATGATAGCATCAGCAAACTCATTGAGAAATGCTGGAACTCTTTCAGTGAATGTTGTAGAATGATATTTATTACACCTTTAGAATGAAAACTCCATTATCTTTATTTAGCCCCATCTTCCTTGAATATACTCAATTTTGTATCATTTTGTTCAAATGTTGAACTTTTTTCTTTGCAAAAGAGGGAAATGATAACACCAGCTTCAAGTTAATGTGTTCCCTGAGGCATTGCACAAACCAAAAGTAGTCTTCGGTTATGATGATGATTAAGCCAAGATAATGGCAAAGTTCCAGAGTGATTTGTTGTTCCGTTCACATTTCATAAACCCTCTTAACTCTGACTGCACACTGATATATTACCCACTATTATTTTCTCAGATGTAGAACTAGGCATACCATATAATTCAGAACATGGCAGATTTGAGTAATTTCATATTAACTCTGCACGATGGTGAAATCAACAGATTATCTTTTGACAGGAGTAGTTTTGTTTCCGAAGCTTTCAAAACATATCTCCTTCTGCCTTTTTTTTCTATTCTTTGGCTCCAAAGTGCTAGTTACCACAAATGTATTCTTAATGTTAGCAAGAATCGGACCTCTTCTCTATTATTATGGAGATACATTTGAATCATCGAGGAAATGTACATACATATTTAGATGTAGACCAAGAAGAGCTAATGTTACCAGATGGTTGTCATATTAAGTATACAATTTATTCAGATGAAGGTTAAAGTAGATATTATACATATTGATAGAGTTCATAAACTGGATTTTAAAATAGCTGCAGGGCAAGAACTTAATGTACTGAATTTGACATGATCCAAAATATCAGAAGTTTCATTTGACACCACACTGAATATAAGGTTTATGGCAACAAATCAGCTGAAAATATTAAGATTTATTTTCAACCAATATGATAAGCAGAAAACCCTAGTGACATTATGCTATCTTCACAAATTCTACATCTAGAATGGTAGGATATTCCAAGTTGGAAGTCAAAATTAAACATGTATTTTCTTATTATTTTGCCAATGAAGTTCAATGTTGAACAAGTTGACATAACAGAAGGGAAAGCGAGTATTTCATTGCATTGGTTGATATGACAAGGTTTCTTACTTCCCTATCATTTACAGCAGAGTAACATTTGCAATTTCACTAAGCTTCACATACTTGTGCACCCATTGTGGCCTTTCGTCTCCTGAGATGCAGGTATATGAATGGTTTGACTACAACTCAACTGGCAGATCAGCGGAACCTCTCAAAATACCAGGGATTTAATTGTTCAAATATTATGCTGTTTCTGGGAAGATTTTGACTATCATGATAGGGCCACCACACTACGAGGTAGATCATGATTAAGCACCCAAATCAGCGGTTTGACTTTATAGATCAGGAGTTCCTACCTAGGCAAAATCTAGTACTTCATTAGAAATAAACCTAGCTAGGCTTCTGTATAGTGGTTGTGCACCATGGTCATGTGATCCACCTCAGCAACTATAATTTCCAAAAATGCTTATTTAGTTTTACTTTTTTCAAATGATCAATATTCAGAGGGGAGTGGGGGAAAGGCAGCAAGGATCAGGAATGGCTTGATTAACAGCAGACCTGTCTTCTAAGGCTTGTCAGCATTAGAACTAAAGAAACATCCATGGTTTCCTTGGAACCCACCTGCTCAGTAACCCCAAAGCTCTACTGGGTTTAGTGTTGGAAGGCACTTCTTCCACTGATGCTGGAAATCCCACTGAATAACGTCCAGAGTATATTCATCACTGTTCTGTATTAAAATTAGGAGCCTCCTTTCCAAGTAATATAGAGTTAACAGGTGAAAGTCATCCTATTGAAGCCAAATATCTCTCAAAGCCTTATTATTGCAAATTGCAAATTACTACCAATTCTAAATTTTGTTTTTTTTTAAATTGCAAGTTATAGAACAATTAAGTCTGTAATAGAAGACTTTAAAGACTTTTGCATGAATGGTAAGTTTATGTACTGAGTCTAATTGACGTTGACTAGACTTAGTTATTTTCAGCTCACTGATGAACATCTGTTATGCATCACAAGTTATGACTCTGTGCCTCAAATCCTCTGAATAGCTTTCTAATAGAGGCTAATCTAAAAGGTTGCATTTGGACTAGGAACATCCATGCAATGTGCAATGCAGGCAGAAATGGTGTGCACACGGGAAATGCTTCAAAAATGAGCCATGCTCTTCAAAATGTGAGAGCTGCAAGGAAATGCTCAACAAGATTAATGTTAGAATTAAAAACAGGAGCAAATGAGACAAAATATTTTTAAAACAGGTGGGGACAATAGTTTCAGGTTACAGAAATTCACCCACAATGAAATTTGTAGGATATGCCATATGTAGCAAATATTCATAAGATGTACCTTTCAAAATCAGTTCCCTGATTTCATCAAGGATCAATTCTGGTGGTGGAATATAATATGTATGAGCAATTAATGTTGAACATTTAAAGCGCAGATTGAGATTGAATTTCTACCATATGTAAATTTGTTAGGTAGCATAATGTCAAGGTAAACGAAAGGCAACTGCAACAAGACAAAAACCTTGTGAGTTTAAGTAACAGACAGAGAGAGTCACGATGAATGTCTGCATTTTGCCTGCAGGAAATTATGTTCCTAGGGATCGTTGTTAGGACCATTGCTTTTCCTGATCTCTATTAATGAACTAGAATTAAGGATGTAAGCCACAATTACTAAATTAGCTGACAACATAATATTGTGAACTGCCAGGAAGACAGTAATAGATTGCAACAGAATATAGATAGGTTGGGGGAATGACATTTGAAGAAGAGGAATGTGGGGTGATGCTTTTTCATTGGAAGAATAAGGAAATAAAGAAAAAAGAATTCTGATCTAAGAGAGATGCAGGAATAGATGGACGACTCATTGAAAACAGCAGGATATGCAGATAATGCAATTCACAAGGCTTACTGGACAAACTTTTGGGCTTTGTCAACAGAGGCACAGAATATAAAAGCAGGAAGTCACACTGTGCCTTTATAAAACACAGGTCTGGTGTCAAGCAAAGAAGTATTTTGTTCAATTCTGGGTACCAAATTATAGGAGGTATATAAAAGCAATAGAGGTGGTCCAAAAAAAAAGATTTATGAGAGTTATTCTTGGGATGAGAAACTACAACTTCATAGGCTAGGACTGTTTACTTTAGAGAATAGAAGACTCGGGGGAGATTTAGCATGAGTTATTTCTTCAGCAGTTTGATCGAAGCACGACTGCGCAGACGCATGGACGTCAACCGGTTAGAACAGCAAGAAGAGTTTAAAAGGAAACAGTTTAAAAGGAAGAGCGGCATCAGAGCAGCAGGCGATAGAGTAGAGGGAGACAGAGTAGGAAGGCTTTGGCTCAATGGGGCTTGGGCATTAATGGGTCGAGGTAAGGTAAGTTACCTGTGTAGAATACAGACAGGAAGTATGTGTGTGAGGCCAGGTTTCTGTTCTCAGATGTGGGAAGTCCTGGAGACTCCCAGCTTCCCAGACGGCCACGTCTGCACCAGGTGCGTTGAGCTGCTGCTCTTTAAGGACTGGGTTAGGGAACTGGAGATGCAGCTCGACGACCTTTGTCTGGTCGGGAAGAGTGAGGAGGTGATAGAGAGAAGCTATAGGCAGGGACTCAGGAGACAGATAAATGGGTAACAGTCAGGAGAGGAACAGGCAGGAGTCAGATGCTAGAGGGTACCCCTGTGGCTATATCCCCGTTAATAATAAGTACTTCTGCTTGAGTACTGCTGGGGGAAAAATGGCCTACTGTGGGAAGCAACAGTGGTCGCACCTGTGGCACAGAGACTGGCCCTGTGGCTCAGAAGGGTAGGGAAAGGAAGAGGATAGCAGCACTGATAGGAGACTCTATAGTTAGAGTGTCAGACAGGCAGTTCTGTGGATGCAGGGAAGAAACACGGATGGTAGTTTGCCTCCCAGGTGCCACAGTCTGGGATGTTTCTGATCATGTCCACAATATCCTGAAGTGGGAAGGAGAACAGCCAGAGGTCATAGTACATATTGGTACCAATGACACAGTTAGGAAAAGGGAGGAGGTCCTGAAAACAGACTACAGGGAGTTAGGAATGAATTTGAGAAGCAGGACCTCAAAGGTAGCAATCTTGGGATTACTGCCTGTGTCATGTGACAGTGACTATAGGAATAGAATGAGGTGGAGGATAAATGCATGGCTGAGGGATTGGAGCAGGGGGCAGGTATTCAGATTTCTGAATTATTGGGACCTCTTTTGGGGCTGATGTGACCTGTACAAAAAGAACAGGTTGCACTTGAATCCCAGGAGGACCAATATCCTGGCGGGGAGGTTTGCTAAGGCTATTGTGGAGAGTTTAATCTAAAATTGCTTGTGGGTGGGAACTGAAATGGAGAGACAGAGGAAAGGGAATTGACTCAACAATCGAGAAAGCTTGGAGACAGTGCAAGAGGGAGGATAAGCAGGTGATGCAGAAGGGACATGCTCAGATTGATGGTTTGAGATGTGCCTATTTTAATGCAATGAGTATTATGAACAAAGCGGATGAGCTTAAAGCATGGATTAGTGCTTGGAGCTATGATGTTGTGGACATTACAGAGACTTGGATGGTGCAGGGGCAGGAATGGTTACTTCAAGTGCCAGGCTTTAGATGTTTCAGAAAGGACAGGGAGGGAGGCAAAAGAGGTGGGGTGTGGCACTGTTGATCAGAGATAGTTTCACGGCTGCAGAAAAGGAGTAAGTCATGGAGGGATTGTCTATGGAGTCTCTGTGGGTGGAAGTTAGGAACAAGAAGGGGTCATTAACTCTACTGGGTGTCTTTTATAGACCTCCCAAAGTAACAGGGACATCGAGGAGCAGACAGGGAGACAGATTCTGGAAAGGTGTAATAATAACAGGGTTGTCGTGGTGGGAGCTTTTAATTTCCCAAAGATTGATTGGCATGTCCCTAGAGCAAAGGGTTTAGATGGGGTCGAGTTTGTTTGGTGTGTTCAGGAAGGTTTCTTAACACAATATGTAGATACACCTACAAGAGGAGAGGCTGTACTTGATCTGGCATCTGGAAATGAACCTGGTCAGGTGACAGGTCTATCAGTGGGATGGCATTTAGGAGGTAGTGATCACAATTCTATCTCCTTTACCATAGCATTGGAGAAAGATAGGAACAGACAAAGTGTTTTGGAAAGCGGTTAATCGGAGTAAGGGAAAATATGAAACTATCAGGCAGAGTCTTAAGCATGAATTGGAAATAGATGTTCTCAGGGAAATATATGGAAAAAATGTGCCAAACGGTCAGGGGATGTTTGCTTGGAGTTCTACATAGAAACGTTCCAATGAGACAGGGAAAGGATGGTAGAGTACAGGAACTGTGGTGTACAAAGGCTGTTGTAAATCTAGCCAAGAAGAAAAGAAAGGCTTACAAAAGGTTCAAAAAACTAGTTAATTATAGAGATCTAGAAGATTATAAGGCTAGCAGGAAGGAGCTTAAGAATGAAATTAGGAGAGTCAGAAGGGGCCATGAGAAGGCCTTGGTGGACAGGATTAAGGAAAACTTCAAGGCATTCGACAAGTATGTGAAGAGCAAGAGGATAAGATGTGAGAGAATAGGACCAATCAGGTGTGACAGTGGAAAAGTGTGTTTGGAACCGGAGAAGATAACAATGTGTACTTTGCTTCAGTTTTCACTAGGGAAATGGATCTATGCAATTGTAGGGATAATTTACAGTGGACTGAGAAGCTTGAACATATAGATATTAAGAAAGAAGATGTGCTGGAGCTTTTGGAAAGCATCAACTTGTATAAGTCACCAGGACCGGAGGAGATGTACCTCAGGCTACTGTGGGAGGTGAGGGAAGACATTGCTGAGCCTCTGGTGATGATCTTTGCATCATCAATGGGGACGGGAGAGGTTCTGGAGGAGTGGAGGGTTGTGGATGTTGTTCCCTTATTCAAGAACGGGAATTGAAATAAACCAGAAAATTATAGACCAGTGAGTCTTACTTCAGTGGTTGGTAAGTTGATGGAGATGATCCTGAGAGACAGGATTTATGAACATTTGGAGAAGCATAATATGATTAGGAATAGTCAGCATGGCTTTGTCAAAGTCAGGTCGTGGCTTACGAGCCTGATTGAACTTTTTGAGGATATAACTAAACACATTGATGAAGGTAGATGTAGTGTACATGGATTTTAGCAAGGCATATGATAAGGTATCCCATGCAAGGCTTATTGAGAAAGTAAGTAGGTATGGGGTCCAAGGGAACATTGCTTTGTGGATCCAGAACTGGCTTGCCCACAGAAGGCAAAGAGTGGTTGTAGATGGATCAAATTCTGTATGGAGCTGGGTGACCAGAGGTGTGCCTCAGGGATCTGTTCTGGGACCCCTTCTCTTTGTAAGTTTTATAAATGACCTGGATGAGGAAGTGGAGGGATGGGTTAGTAAATTTGCTGATGACTCAAAGGTTGGTGTTGTGGATAGTGTGAAGGGCTGTCAGAGGTTACAGCGAGACATTGATAGGATGCAGAACTGGGCTGAGAAGTAGCAAATGGAGTTCAACCCTGATAAGTGTGAGCTGGTTCATTTTGGTAGGTCAAATATGATGGCTGGATATAGTATTACTGGTAAGTTCTTGGCAGCGTGGAGGATCTTGGGGTCTGAGTCCACTGGACAATCAAAGCTGCTGTGCAGGTTGACTCTGTGGTTAATAAAGCATACCGTGCATTGGCCTTCATCAATTGTTGGATTGAGTTTAGGAGCCGAGAAGTAAAGTTGCAGCTATATGGGACCCTGGTCAGACCCCATTTGGAGTACTGTGCTCAGTTCTGGTCACCTCACTACAGGAAGGATATGGAACTATAGAAAGGGTGCAGAGATCTACAAGGATATTGCCTGGATTGGGGAGCATGCCTTATGAGAATAGGTTGAGTGAACTCAGCCTTTTCTCCTTGGAGCGATGGAGGATGAGAAGTGACCTGATAGACGTGTATAAGATTGATCGTGCAGATAGTCAGTGACTTTTTCCCAGGGCTAGCATGAGAGGGCACAGTTTGGAGGTAGGTACAGAGGAGATGTCAGGAGTAAGTTTTTTTACGCAGAGTGGTGAGTGCATGGAATTGGCTGCTTCCAACCGTGGTGGAGGCAGATATAACAGGGTCTTTTAAGAGACTCCTGGATAGGTACATGGATCTTAGAAAAATATGGGTAACCCTATGTAATATCTAGGGTAAGAACATGTTCGGCACTGCTTTGTGGGCCAAAGGGCTTGAATTGTGCTGTAGGTTTTCTACGTTTCCATATTTCTAGTATATAACATAATGAAGGGGACACTGCTCCCTTTGATGAAGGGGTGAAGGTCTAGAGGTCACAAGTCTACAATAAAGGGGAAGAGAATCAAGAGTAGCATCAAAATGTATTTTTGAAACACCATATGTTTGGAATTTGGGAATTGCCTGAAAATGTGATGGAAGTTCATTTTATTGTGGCCTTCAGAAGGGACTTGGATAAGAACAGGGAAAGAAGAACTATTGCCAGGGCAATCGAAAAGGGCCAGGTGGTTGAGTAAGTGAATTGTTGTGGTAGAGAGCCAGAATGGACCCTTCTTTGCTGTGACCATTTTGTAAAAAACATTGCTGCATTGGTACTAAAGCAACTGAAGAACTACTAAGGAAGAATCAATAGACAGAGATTTTCCATTAAATACTTAAAACAACTATCATTCTTTAGCAAATGATAATTTACCTTTCAATTAAATTTCTAAGAATAAAACATAACATTTGACGTGGTCTCATCAATGACTTATTTTATGCACTGCCTCCTCTGGTAGAAGGCTGCAGGTTGAAATCCTGCAGAGTTTTGAACAAATAATCTAGGCTATGTGCTAACGGAGTAGTGAGGGGACTGCTACACAGCTGTAAGCCATCTCTTGGATGAAATCTTTTACTAAAAACTCTCCTCTCCTCGTACGTAAATAATTTAAAAAAAATCTCAGTTCAAAAGAAAGAAAAAAGTTACCTCTGATGCCCTGGAATATGCTTATCCTGATTCATCATCACTGAAACCAGATACAGTAAAATGTTAATCACCACATTGCTCTTTCTGGGAGATAGTTGTGAAAATATTTGATATGTTGTTTCCTGCAGAAACCAAAATTCTGAAGTATTTAATTAGCTGTAAAGTACTCCAGAAAGAGATGTGGAAGGCACTCCATATTATCAGACTTCCTTCTGGAATCATTATCAGAATCAGCATTCCACTTGTATGTTGATGGCTGCTAAATTTGAACTGACAGATTTGAGACATATAAAACAAAGTCATTGCTCACTTTGGAAGGACTAGCAACTGATAGTAGCAGAATGACCTTATGATGCAAGTTTTGGCAGGCTTTAATAAGGCTCCATCACCAGTCTTGGAGAATTTGGAATTTAATAATTTTCAAGATCGTGGCTGTTAGAGTTTGGTGGGAAGTGACTCGACTTGCACACATGGGCTTTTCCCCATGATGAATTGGAAAATGGAGGCAAGCAGCTGGCCTTTCTTAAAGACTATTCTTCTGCACTGTCACCACACATCCTCTCCAGTATTGATCAGATTCTACTAAAAAAATACATAACAGGCAAAGCCAGATAATTAGCTTTTTGACAAATCCAACAGAGAAAATACCTTCACATGGATTCCTTGGCAGTTTGGCTTTGGCATGGTTATGGCTTCCAAAGTTAGTCAGATTCAGCCAACCAAGCATCACTTTAAAAATAAAGTCAGACAACAAAACCTAAAAGGAATATATATCACTGCAACCCAGCAGAATATCAAATGAACTATATTAATTAAAAGATAACAAAAACTCATCCCACATTTTTCACTTCCATTCTGAGGCTCAGCATACCCATTTTAAACTTTTAACATTATAGAAGTTGTAACTTGTACTTATTTTTAGAAGGATCCATGTTTGTACGTTTTCTGTGCCAAGATCACAATCTTCTGCTTATTGTCTTTGGATACACTCAACTTTTACTTTGCATCCAGTATTGTTTTACTTGGAAATCTCTTTGAGAACATTCTGTTCTTTTGAGTCTAAATTCAAATACTGAATCTGATGGACTAAAAGCTAAGAATATGGATCCTACAACATTTCACTCTCCTCATTAGCATACATGATAAACCTTCAGTTAAATTTCCATAAAAAATCAGCAAAAATAACATTGATGTATTTTATTGACCAATACACATTGGATTCTGTTTAATTGAGTCATTGGTTAATCAGGGCAGCCACTTATTTGGGACAACTCTTAAAGAGCAAAAACTAATTGAGAAAATAGCTGGGATTCTCTTTGTTTATATGGGACACTTTGCCACTTAATTAGGACAGGAGATTGTTTCTAATTAGTGTCAGTCATGTGTACTTGTGTGGCTGTTACACACTACACTATTACTTAGAGAAAACTGTTTTTAAATCATGTCAGTTGCATGTGTTTGTGTTCAAAGTGCAGTGATTATTATCTCTGATAGCTGGTGAGATGTAAGCAGTCAGACAATTCAGAACTGTATTGTTCACTGCAGTTTCAACCATTCAGGCTTGGGGATGTCGGAAATGGCCGTAAGTGAAAATGAAGCAATTTCACTATTTCAAGAAGTTAAGAACTACAAAGAATTTGAAGGTGTCAACAATCATCTTTTATGTTACAATGAAAATTAAGATTTGGAAGATAAAATCATCAATAGCATTGTATGAAGACAATTGATTACCTGCACTAGGTGCCTACACTGATTTTGTTCAAAAGAACATGGCAGCGTACATTGGATGAATTCCTCGAATAGTCGGTAACTATTAGGTACTATTACACAGTTTTATAGTACACTAGTAGCAGTAGTAGTGCTCTGATCTGTTCTACATGTCATTGAAATGTGCAATTTTTACTTCATTTGTCTTTTTATACTTTTTAAACTATTTCCGTGAAACTTCTGCTAAGCTGGGTAGCCGATTAATTGGGCCAAAGCATATTGGTCCCGATGTGTCCCAATTAATCAGAATCCCAATTCAAATTGACAGAAGAAACAACTGATGAGTAAAATGAAAAGCATTAAAGAATTAAATGAATGCATCAGTTGAAAAATTCAATTACAATTTCATTAGTAATTTTCTTTTCATCGTTTATCCCAATTACTTTAAAACAAATTAATTTTAATAAATTACAGTAGATTCATTTTGCACAAAAACATCTAATGGAACCTAAGGTAATTTGTTCCTCTCAGTATGAAATACTTAAATACAATATATGAAAAATCTCATTACTTCTCCAAAATATGCAAATGCTGCAGATCAACTGTATGAAATGTTTGATAATTTATTGAATTATTATTACTTCAGTGGGGATCAGGGAACATGTATTCACATAACTCCTATTGACTCTATGTCCAAAAAGTGACACTAGGCTGTACATAAGGTGACTGATGGGAAATATTAAAGTAGTGTTGGAGTTAGTAGCTGGAGGTTCGAATAGTCTCACTGCTTAGGCATAGATTTAATGAGGGGGCACAGGTTTAAGGTGAGGTGGGAAAGGAAACCTGAGGTGCAAGTTTTCAATAGAAGGTGCTGGTTTAAGGAACAAGCTACCAGAGGAAGTGGTAGAGATGGGTACAATCAGCATGTTGAAGAGTTTGGAGAGGTACATGGATAGGAAAGCTCTCTAGGCCGCAATGAACCAAATGCAGGCAAGTAGCTCTAGCCCAGGAAGGCACCTTGCTTGGCATAGATGAATTAGGCTGAAGAACCTGTTTTTGTGCTGTATTTCTGGGCTGTAAGCCATGGAATATAAAAAGGCAAGGGATTTCTTGGATCCAAATACAACACAGTGACATGATGATGCAGTAAGTTGGTGCTCCCAACCAGGGATGAATAGATTATTGCTGCTGGTTGGGGTCATTGTGCAAATATAAGAAATAGGAGAGATGTTAGAAAATGTTTTGACTCATGGAGTGTGATGGACATTTTTCCTGAACTGGCAATTAATGCTAAGTCAATAGATAATTTTAAATCTAAGTCACTGATTTTCATTAATGAGAACGATATCTTGGTATTTGACATGAAACATAATTTAAAACTGGTTACAGATCAAGTATGATCTCATTGACTAGCAAATAGGTTTGAGCAGTTAGAGAGGTATTTCCTTTGCTGACTCTCTTACTGAATAGTGTAGAAGACTCAGGTGTCATTGTAGACTCAAAACAAGGAATGTTGGAATTACTCAGCTGCTTAGGTAGCATTTGTGGAGATAGAAATGTAGCTAACATCGGAGCTCAGTGACCTTACGGATATGACCACGTTAGAGAAATATCACATTAAGTACAAAGTGTAGAAAAGGGATAATATCGGGAGGTTAAAGAGAAAAGAACTCAAAGGAAGATTTGTGACAGAGTGGAAAGCAGATAATATTAAAAGACAAAATACATGATAATGCAAGACTCTTGGGACAGGAAAGCGAAGGGTGAAAAGCTCAATCATGTTGGAGGTGGAAATAAGAATCGTAGAATCACTATCTTAAATTGTGAAGTCAGTGTTGAACTCAGTCAGTTGCAATCTTTTAGGCTAAAAGACGATTGCAGCTCCTGAAATTATATAAAAACATTTTCAAATAGTGTACTGAGAATGGAGGGTTCATGGGAGATGGAATGTAGAAACACGAGACTGATGACCTGAAACACGGAACTATACCAGAAGTGTTCTGCAATGTGGTCATTCTACGTGGCCTTGGTCTAGAGAAGACCATCCTGTGAGTAAGGAATGAAGTACACCAAATTGAAAGTAGTAAGTTACTGTTTCACTTGGAAAGTGAAGAAAGTGGAATTGGAGAAGTTAAAATCCAAGGTATCATCGTAAAGGAATGAATATTGAGGTGATTGAAGGCTGGGCAAAATTCTCTCAATTAAAAACAGAGAAAAAGGAAAAGGTGGAAGGAGTGGAAAGATGTGTTTGCTGGTGAAGCAGTAGAAAAATAGAAAAAGTGAAGACTAATCTGAGAAATTTGGAAGTTGCTGGGAAGAGAAGTGAGGTCTTGCGAGCAGAAGAAATTTATGAAAGAACATTGCATGAGATTATATACAAATGATGGTTCTATCAATTTAAGTGAATAGGAATCTTTGATTGTGGAAAATGTTCCCAATTTTATGTCCATTATGTCTCTCTCAGGCATCTTGATAAAAAAATGCAAACTTACTGCATGTTCATATATGTCTACCCCTTGATGTTATGAGTTGTGCCAGTTTTACTTCGTAGAAAACATTTTCAGAGAAGAAGTGGGGACCCAACAATAAATCCATAAACATGAAAACCAACTGGTCATTACATTGAGTTACATGTGGAAGTAACATCGTTGTTTGTCAGACCATGCATTTTCCACGCTTGCCAACAGTATTACCAATTTGTCACAAAGAGGTACTAAGCTGTGACAGAAAATCTGGCACCAGCATCATCCAGCATTGCTGTTGTCAGTTCTTCATGTTTATTTGCTAATAACACTGTGCTTCCAATGACATCAGTACTACATTGTACTGCTTGAGGCATCAACACTACCTTGCTTACAGTACAGCACGGCTGTTGTTGATATGACTGTGCCTGTACTAATACAAACACAACATAATTCAAATAAATTACTTAGATTTTCCCAGTTTTAAATTTACAAAATAGGTGCTCAGAACAGATTTTGAAATACACATTACATCTTTGCAAAATATCATTATATATGAAGCCTGTATCTACTTTGCCTACTTTGTCTATTTTATTCCATGTTAATCATTATACTGGCTTGTAATACTGTTTAAATGCCTGATTAATCACTGTCAATAACTCTAGTGACATTGGGCACCTATTAATTTTGCTGTAGCTCTGAAAAATACACACGTAGCAGATTTTCTGATGAATTCAGCATTAATGAATATAAATGATTTGCAAATAAGTTTTCTGTTTATTCAGAATCAGTGTATTCTAAGAATAATTCAGAACTATATCTTGGAACGTATTAGATATGGTTAAATAATCTACACCATCTATCATTGCATGACAATCTTGCAAAATCTCTGTTCTTAACATTTTTGAAATGCAGGATTCACATCAGTTCATTTGTTAAACTCAGCAAATTAATCTACAGCCCACCCCTATTTCTAGATGATGTTGCAAAGTCATATACAAGTGCTTTCTGTAGATTGCAGCTTCATAACTTAGTTCTGGGTGACATCGGTTCTGGACTGAAACAGCTACAGACTGAACCAATTCCTATTAGTTCCCAGGTCAGCTCCAATCCTACAGGAACTTTTTTTGGAAGTGAGATGCAGTATCATGCTGATAAAGAGATGGGATGGGATGGGATCCATGCTGATTTGGTCATTTGGATTCAGAACTGGTTTGGCCATCAAAGACAGGGTAGTGGTGAAAGGAACTTATTTTAGTTGAAGATCTGTGATTGGTGACCATACACTTCCCAACACTGTATTCCATCTGCCACTTCTTTGCCCACTCTCCTAATCTATCTAAGTCCTTCTGTAGCATCTCTACTTCCTCAAAACCACCTGCCCCTCCACCTACCTTTGCATCATCTGCAAAATTGCAACAAAGTCATCAATTCCATCATCAAAATTCTCAGGCTTCACAATTCAATTTGGCCAGTGTGTTCAGGTACTGGGAGGGAGCAATTGATGAAAGCCTGCCAATAATTTTCTGCATGGCAGGCTGATCTAGACATACCACAGAGTGACCTGTCACTTTTCTTTAAGATGGTCATAATTAAAGCATCTCTGAGAGGTTTCTGCACCTCTTCCCAAATTTGAATGATGAGATAGTGAATTAATAATTAAAGGTCCCAGTATGAAGTCCTTTAAGCAGCAGTGCTCCCAAGACCTTCATTAGCTGGTTTAAGACCTTTTAACTTTTTACCTGTCAAGATTAATGGAAAGATTGATCTAAATAGGCTGCCATGGAATGGAGCCATGACATTTGAAACAAAGACAAAATCTGGTAAGGAAGACCCTGAAATGTTCTTTCCAGTGCTCAGTGCCACCTTCCTCCCATGATAAATTCACTTCTGTTTTTGGCTATCATTTAGGTGGGGACAAAGATCAAGCTGCTGAATGCAGGTGATACATGCTTCCTCCATGAGCTTGAAGACTGAATTTCAAACTGTTGTCAATTATTTTACTGAAATGCATGCGTGGATAGACCTTACAGACAACATCTGCAAGAAAACGGTCCCCTGCGACAACACACTCCAACAGTAAAGGTTCATGAAGAGGCTGATGCACCATCAATAACTCACTCTGAGACGCAAAGGCGAGATATCGGCTTTTATTGACTGGAAGAAGGAACAAGCAGTGAGTGACCACCATACTACATCCTGGAGACTGAGAGGCCGGGCTCAGGCCTCGATCGCCTTTATACAGGGGTCTGTGGGAGGAGCCACAGGAGCAGTCAGCAGGGGGCGTGTCCAGACAGGTATATGCAGTTCACCACAGAGGCACTGGAAAACAAAGAATACTTCTCATATTTCAGAACCCATCACACATTGAAGGCAAAGATTTATTAAATTTATCATCACCTTTGATGAACTCGTATAGATTGTAGGAAATGAAGGAAAAGAGTATTTTAAGACCTCATAAAAAGCACTGAACTCATATTCTACCAGGCACAAGTGGTCCCTGCCCTCCTGAATCTTAGATTAATGAATTCAAAATTCAAGTTTCAAGATTGTTTAATGTAATTTCCTGTACACAAGTGTAATAGAGAACAAAATAATTGTTACTCTAGATCTGATGCAGCACAAAAATCACAATAAGATAAAGAATACAGAAATAAAAATACACATAAATTTAAATATGTAAGATAGTTTATATACCGTACATAAAGAGACACTGACTAGGTGTAGGAGTCTCTCTATATATAAGGTGACTCTGACAGGAAATGATAAAGTAGTGCTGATGGAGTGTGTGGTGAGTAGGTTAGCGGGTGGAGGTGCCATGGATGCTACATAGCCTCCTTCATGTTAGGAGTATGATAACCAGTCCCTGAGCAATGTGGATGGAATCCATCATGATTTTGCTGGCCTTTTACCGGCACCTTTCTATATATATATGTCTTTGATGCCGGGTAGGCTGGTGCTGGTAATGCCTTGAGTAATTTTGACTACCCATTGTAGACGCTTCCTAACTACTGCAATGCAGTTTCCATACCAGGCAGTGAGGCAGCTTGAAAGGATACTCTCTACTGTGCATCTGTAGAAGGTAGCAAGAATTGACGTGCATAGTCCAGCTCTCTTCAGCCTCCTCAGAAAGTAGAGCATTGGTGAGCTTTCCTGATTGTATAGATTGTGAGCGATGTGTACCTCCAGGAGTTTGAAACTGTTCGCAGTTTTACTGTTGCACCTCTGAAGTAAAAGAGGGGTGTGAGTGGTACGAGTTCTCCTGAAGTCAATAGCCAAAGTCTCTTTTTGTCTTGGTGACATTAAGGAAGAAGTTACTTGAGTTCTTCCATCTCCTCTCTGTAGGCCATCTTATTGTTGTTGGTGAGGAGCCCCACCACTGTCATGTCATTAGCGAACTCGGCAATGTGATGACTTGGGTGTTTGGCCTTGCATTAAAGTGTGAGGAGACTGTACAGCAGTGAGCTCAGCACACAGCCCTGGGCGGTGGGTGGGGAACCCCCATGTTGAGGGTGATGGGGAGGAAGGAGCAGTTGTATATCCTGACTTTTTGAGGTCTGTTTGTTAGAAAGTCCAGCGCTCAGTTGCACAGATGTATATTTAGACCGAGGAGAAAGAATTTGTTCAACAAGTTCTGTGGGACAATGGTGTTGAATATGAAACTGAAATACAGAAACAACATTCTTACACAACTGTTCCAGTTTCTTCGGTGCATCAGCGCTAGATGCATGGCAGATGGTATAGTATTAATTTTTAGTAAGCTTAACTTACTCCATGTAAATATCCAGCTCGGTATGAACTAGGTAAGTAATCGATGGTAGATGTTCATAAAAGCTTGCATGCACAGACAAACCTGAGTTTAAAGGACATTCCTTTTTGTCTCTGTAATACTATTTGTCACAGAAACTAAGAAAAAGCAATTGAGAATGTTTGACAAGGATTATGCATTTGCTCCATAGGCAGAATTTTATATTGAAATGGAGAGAATATGTATTTTCCTGCTGTAAGGGTTCTTGTGTCTAGGCTTGATTGTAAATGAAGATCAACTGCAGCCTGTCAGGTAGGAGGTGATAGTAAATGCCTCACACCATAAAACATCACTGTGCTCTATCCTTCTTTAGAATACAATGGATTCTGGTTAATTAGGACCCATCAGGACCAGTACATTTTGGTCAACTAAGTGGCTGTCCCAATTAGCCCAAATTTCATGGAAATAGTTAAAAAGGTATAAAAAAGACAAACTACCATTTAGCTGAGTACAAATTATGGATTTAAATGAAATATAAAACAAATTAGAACACTATCAAGTACTATAAAACTGTGCATTGCGTTTTTAGAAATTATCGATGGAGGAATTCATCCAGTGTACACTGCCTGTTCTTTTGATTGATTGTAAAGGAATAAAATCAGTGAAGATACCTTTGTGCATAATGAACAATTTTTGATGATTGTATCCTCCAAATCTTTATTTTCATTGTAACATGCAAGATGTTTGTCGATACCTCCAAATTCTTCATAGTTTCTAAATAGTCAAAACATTGAAATCCTTGTACTTTCATTTCCGTCCATTTCTAGCATCCCCAAGCCTGAATGTTTGAAACCGTAGTGAGCAAAACAGTTCTGAATTGTCTTAACATTTATTTCTCACCATCTATCAGCAAAAAATTTCAGCACATTTTGAACAGAGGCACATGCAATTGATGCTATTTAAGAACCATTTGCTCTAGGCATGGGGTAGGGTCTAAGGGCCGCACAAGTGCGCACATCTGACACGAGTTAGAAACTGTTTGGCAACAGTCTCCTATCTCAATTAAGCAGCATACTGTCCCAAATGAATAGAAGTGAATCCTGGCTGTTTTCTTGATTAGTTTTAGTTCTATAAGAGTTGTGTCAAATAAATGGTTGCCTTGATGACCCAATTAACTGGAATCCATTGTATTATGCTGGGCTCTTTCCAGACTTTGCCACTACATTAACAGCTTTCCACTTGTTACTGAGGAAGAATGAACCCTGGTATTGAGATGGAGAACAAAGATGAGGTTATGATAAACATTAGGTGAAACAACACACACAAAATGCTGGTGGAGCGCAGCAGGCCAGGCAGCATCGATAGGAAATAGCACAGTCGACGTTTCAGGCCGAGATCGATGCTGCGTTCCACCAGCATTTTGTGTGTGTTGCTTGAATTTCCAGCATCTGCAGATTTCCTCATGTTAATATTTGGTGAACCTTAGCAAAGAGTCATTGTTGGCTCACAATGAAACAAAGGGTAAGAACACATTCTTGACATGACTCCATTTAGGGTGTCAGAACTGTTATAAGCATTTGTCTTTTTCACAAAATCTTACTAGATCTGTCTTTCATGCAGCTGATGGTCTATAAGATCAAACCAAAATTGAGCCCTACAAAGGGAATGCAAAAAAAAATGCAAACACGCTATTCTGTAAATAGGACCATGAAATTAAGTACTGGTTTCAAAATTGAATTCACAGCACATTCTCTCTTTATCACTCTTATCTGAAGAGGCTGCAGTGAATTATAAAAACAATAACTATGTAAATTTTGACAGAAGTTTTCCCATCACTGTAAAACTTGCAAAGAGCTCTGAAAATTTCTGTTCAGAGGTGTGTTAATGTTCCCTGACTGGAGGAAAGAATCTAATGTGTACCTCACAAGGATTTCAAACTTCTAAGAACTATTTATAAATCAAGGGTGGTTATTCCCCAAGCAAATCATAAGTTAGCTCCAAACTTAGTATTCTGGCATGGTGAGTATGTCAAGGCACATGCACTTCTTTACTGATATGGAGAAGACAAATACATTGATAATAATGATTGAGATGAGAAGTGACAAAGTATATTCAATCTTTGTGACCCATGGTTGACAGTCGCGGTCTTAGATGTCTGTATCCATTGCACATCTCTGACTTGATATCCATCAGTTGCTTCTTTCCTACCTTCATCACACTCAGAACCAACTATTCCTCCTCTCTATGAGAGGCAAGATGAGATAGAGATGAGCAGCCTCCAGGGTAGCCTTGTGGTGTCGCAGTTGATGTTATTATCACACAGCTCCAGAGACCCAGGTTTCATCCTGGTGCTGTCTGTGTGGAGTTTGCATGACTTCCATATGACTTGGTGCTGAAATTTCCTTCCGTATGTTAAAAATATGTTGATAGACTAATGACTGACTGCAAATTGTCACCACTGCAGTCTAAGTGGCAGAAGAATCAAATGGGAGTTGCTAGGCGCGTGCGAGATAATAAGTTACTGGGCAATAAAAGGGCATGGGACTGATGAGATTGCTTTGCTTGGAGAAGGCATGGACAAATGGCATTGTCCTGTGTCATAATAAATAATAATATGTTTCAAAATATGACTGGAAAAGAACTTAAAAACCAGGAACAATATGGTTTTCTCAAACACGCTATATTCATTTGGTATATTGAATGGAATTCTAAACATGAACATGAAGGAGTTCTGTTTGGGCAGAAGAATTTTGACTCTGTGATGCGCATGATTTATTTAATTAGGATTTCTGCTCAGATGTCAATCTCATCATTACATGGAACTGTGGCACAGCAGCTCCACCTAGGATTAATCAGGACCTCAGGATTTGCACATTTGCACTGTATCCACTGTTTCAGCCCTTATCTCAAAGACTTTGCTACAGTAAATTGCCCCTTGTGTTGGTGGGTAGCTGGAGGGAGATTTGATGAATATGCGAGTGAGATTTGTTTCCAGGGAGATAATTGAGGGAATTGCTCTGAAAAGAGTGTTTTGTGGGCAGAATGTACGGGCTGGATGGCTTTCTTCAGAATTATGAGGAAATATGACAGATATAAATATCAGAAACCGAGGAACACTACAATCTAGGCTGTAGCCAAGAAGTAGCTGGGTCAGTGATTGCATGGGGTTAGAATGATATATTACATTTGAGTAAAGATGCATCAGGACCATAAAGCAGGGATAGGAATTTGGATCTATGAAACTGATGGGGTTTGGATCCAATTGCAATTGGCATCTAAGTGCTAAATATTTTTAGATTCCATTTGACTCAAACCTACTCATGGTTGGGGGTTTAAAGCATCTCTTCAGAAAAAGGCTACCTTTGTTTTCTAGTTCTGAATGAGTACTAAAGAATTAGCTTTTCTTATTACATTTCCTTATTGAACTTTTGGACAGAAGTACATCAGGCAGCTAGATCCCTGCCACACACAGAACTGTCAACTAAAGATGAATTTCTCCACCAGTGTTTCTAAAGATTCAGTTTGCAGCTGATGCAGTTTGCAGTTTGCAGCAAAAGAAAAAGTATTTTCAGTTAAAATAGAGTGAAGGAAGAAAAGGAGCTTCAAGCTACCTCAGTTTAAAGTACTTCTGCTAATTTCAGAAATGAATAGTCTTCCACCTGTTGTCAACTTAAGAGCAAAATGAAAAAAAAATGCTTCTTTCGGCAATGCCTTTCATCCAGTGCATAGAAATACAGAGAACTCATGGAAGTGGAAGGTGTAATTGAATATCAATCTTCCTGCCAGGAAGATTGCTCTAGTTTGCTCCAGTCAATCTGGCTAGTTCTGCAGCCTTCAAGTTTTATTTCATAATGCAAGGATGGTTATTAATGTGCAAGAGCCCAGCAGGCTTAATTCCCTAGCTCAGATCATCCACAGAAGAAATAAGCCTCAAGTTTCAGACAGTAAGCTATCATGACCCAATTCAGACAGAACCCTGGAGTGTGCATCCCACACTTTAACCACCTAGTTAACACACCCCACAGTTAAGACAAGTCGGTGCATTAATATTCCCACAACTTGAGATAATGCACAACACAGACATATCCATGTGCTAGACTTAGAAGAGCTAATAAAGTGCTGGCATTAAAGGAAGAAACACCACATGACAACCAATGCATATCTGGTTGCCTGACTGAAACAGAATTATGCGGTTTCTAAAATCTCTTTGAGAAGGAAAGAGGTGAGATAGAAACATAGAAAACCTACAGCACAACACAGGCCCTTCGGCCCACAAAGTTGTTATGAGCATGTACCTACCTTAGAAATTACTAAGCTTACCCATAACACTCTATTTTCCTAAGCTCCATGTACCTATCCCAAAGTCTCTTAAAAGACCCTATCATATCTGCCTCCACCACCATTGATGACAGCCATTCCACACACTCACCACTCTCTGAGTAAAAAAACTTACCCATGACATCTCCTCTGTACCTTCTTCCCAGCACCTTAAACCTGTGTCCTCTTGTGGCAACCATTTCAGCCCTGGGAAAAGCCTCTGACTATCCACATGATCAATGCCTCTCAGATGCCACAATCAGATGTCTGATATAGTTTAGATATGGTTCACATGTCGATGTTTAGCGTAGACATGCTTGTATAAAATTTCAGTCGGCATTAGCTATTCTGAGGTAGGCAGAAAATCACATAACTATCCAGTGCATCTAACAACTATTCAGGCCCTTAATAGACATGACGAATTTATAGACTATGGTAATTCATTTTCAGTATAAAATCGTTTGGATTTTGCAATCAGTAGCAAAGCAGTTTTCTTTGCTGCTGACTCTGAAGCCATGAAAAAAATCAAACTATTTTTGGTGGTGTGTGCTTCCCCAGTCTTTGACATCAGATACTGAGAGGATTAATTCATAATATCTTTGGTCCCAACAACATTACTGTCGTCAATCACATTGAAGAATTCCCAAAGGCAACAGGCAAATTTTTAGTCATTACATATTTGCATTGAATGTGAAATGAAAATCAAAAATAAAATAAGCAGAATCTGAAATTTAATTTTATTTTCAAAAAATGTATTAAAATTTATTTTGGAATATTTATATAATGGAATTACAAATATTCTGATTTTGGGAGCAGACCCTAGTAAATAATAATTATATCTTAGAAATTCATACGCAGCTCAGACCATGAAATATAATGAAGCATTTGCAATATATTTTATAATGAAATAGGTTGTATATGGTCCAACTGTCATTTTATATCGTGGACATACCTTTTGAAGAAATACCAAAGTTTAAGTTTTTAAGATACCAAAACTTATTTTCAATTGGCACCATGGTAAGAGTTTAGAATTCAGTTCCAGTGCCATATGTAAGGAAACTCTGAATGTTCTCCCCTTTGACTGCATAGGTTTTTCCGGGATATTCCAGTTTCCACCCACAGTTGTAAGTGTACCCAGTGGATTAATTGGTAATTGTAAATTGTCCCATGATTAGGTTAGGGTTGTCGGGGTTTGCAGGGATGGCATGTCTCAAAGGACTGGAAGGGCCTCCCTGCACTGTATCACTAGATAAGTAATAAATAAATTTTGCATTTCAGTGGAGAATGCTGTGAAAAGCAAGTCAACAAAGAAGTATTAATCACTAGCATTTAGATTTTTTTTATTGAAGTTCATCATCAAACAAACATTTCTATAAGATGTATTCAGACATTGTACATATATATCATATAATCATATATATCACAAATCTTCACAAAGTATTTATCTGAGGTATACACTTATATAAAAGAGTGGGAAAAAAAACAACTAAAAGGTAAGAACTATGTACAAGTAAGGAGCGAGCTTTTTTTTTACAACATATTCGTTGATTTGTGAGAATAAAATCAGGCCTATGAGGCATTATGTAGTTAAACCATTTTTCCCAGTATGAATCAAGTTGTTCCAGTTTATGATTAACAGATGCAGTTATCTTCTCCATTTTGTAAATGTCCATTGTAATTTCCATATGTTAAACTATGCATGAATGGAAATCCCACAATTGCTTCCCCCTTCATCATGTCATGGTGGAGTTTGCCAGCATTTTTTTGCGGCAAAATTTCTAACTTTATTCTCTAGGGGAACTTCTTTGTTTTGTTATATCTCCGCATATAATGTATGTGTATTATTCACTGAGATGACTACACAAGTAATTATGAGAAAAGACCACCTTTTGGTTCATTATATCTGTAGTGTTCTCGCTCGGTGTGTTAAGATAACGCTCAGCTAAACACCGAGTTAAACCTCTGTCAATGATGACAGGATCACAGTAAGATTAACCATTTACTGTTCACTCTTCCACATTAACGTATGGTGAAAACTGTTGATAAAACAATACAAGATTTGTACAGCAGTTGTTTCCTTAATATTACATTTACATCATAAATACTTGCAAGGTAAAACTACAACAACTACGTTACATTAAAGTGCAGCATACAGTCAGAATCTACCTACTCCATTGACTGCTTTAAATACACTTCAACACAAACTATCCGCAACTCTTTAACTAACAAAAACATAAACATTATCGACCGTCATTACTTTTAACAGGATCAGCGTTAACATTTTAATTCAACATATCGATTATCTCATAACTCACAGCGTTGCTTTCACAACGTTTCTGGTGCGTAGAATGAAAACTTCGCTGCTGCTGCTCGCGCTTGCACATGTCGGCCCCCACCTTCCCGTTTCTCCAAACCGATATTTTCCCACAGGACGCGGCAAAACCGGATTTGGCATCATCGCATGCCACGATATCTCACAGACAACTTTAAACAATCCTAACTTTAACTAGAATGCTAACAAATGAATTACTAAGTGAAAATATTATAAACTAAATAACTGCCATAAAGGCAACACAATATCTGAACTACCAATTTACTGAAGAAACCCAAAGTTTCTCATATAGCTATGCAATGTGTGCCATTCTTTATAACAAATATCTTTTCCATTATCTCTGCTCCAACTATTCTCTATTGTAGGCCATTTTATGTTTCAAAATAGTATCTCCATACTATTTTAAGTAACCTCTCATCACTGACGGTCAGAGTGAAGAATCTTCCCCGCCTGTTCTAATTTTCAAATATACTTCTCTTAATCAATCTGCTCCTAAACAAATCATGATGAATTTCAATTCACTGATAATATCTATAGAATCAGACCTATGACAGCATACTGGTGATTCTATACCATGCAGGAAGAGGTTTGAAGTCACTGTTAGCATTATCACTTAACACCTGCATTCTTTGTTCTCCTTTATAAAATACTAAACAAGCTTTTGGTCATTACTTAATTCCTTTTTTGTATACTGTACATCAGCACTCAAAAATTCAGGACATACAGTGTTTGATTCCTTGTCTCTCTCTCATTATTCTCAATTTTTAGGATCTTTCCAAAATATGTATACTTCCATGCCTTGTTTCCTTGTTTCCAGTTTCCTTTGCAGAACTGAATGACATTTGCAATAAACTGTTTTGGCAGTTTATAATGTTATTCTATGTAATTTACTTTGAGCTCAATGTTTCATTACCTATACATCCAAGTCTAACTAAGCTTTAGTTTTTTAAAAATAATTTTTAAGACTTTACAATAACACGTTCACGGATGAATATGTCTGGATCAGAGCTTGGTTGAATATTCTAACTTCATTAAAAAATTCAAAGTATTGAAAATTATTTGTTGATATACAACAGCTTGTAGCTTTTAAGGATGATTTGTTCAGTTGCTTTTAAGCTAACTGATGAGGCTAATGCACATGCTAGTGATAATAAACATGATTCTGATTCTGATTCTACTATGGGTATCACTAGTTCTTGCCTAAAGTAGGAAGGGAAAGTGCACAAGATTGTAAAAGGTGTGATCTATCCAATGTTTATGAAGTTTATGTGTGCACATGATGCATGGAAATAAAGTTCTCAATGCCTTCTTACAATATTGCCTCTCCACTGTGAGCAGTTGCAAGTCAAGTATTTCCAAGACTTAATCATGATCTTGCGATTTTCCAAAGAGGATGGGAGCACATTCTTGAATCCTTTGCTCCGTTTATTTGGTAATCTGTTCCCATTACAGAGTTCAGAATGGAGTGTCTGTTTTGAGAGTCTGGTATCTGACATGTGAATGACATGGCCTGGTCTGTAGTGTTGACTGAGCATCACTAGGGCCTCAATGCTGGTTTTGTTAGTCCAAAACAGGATACTGAGATTTGTTTGCTTAACCCTTCAGGTAACTTAGAAGATTTTGCAGAGACAGACTGGATTGTATCTTCTCAGTATTTTGAGGTTCCTTCTTTAAGATGTGCAGTGGAGAGCATCCTAACAAGCTGCAACACAACCTGGTATAGAATCTGCACTATCTGCAGGGAGGCTCCACAATGGGTAGTCAAAATGACTCAATGTCTCACCAGCACCAGTCTACCTATTATCAAGGACATACATACAGAAAGGTTCCAGAAAAAGGCCAGTAACATCATAAAGGATCCCACCCACTCTGCTTATGGACTTTGTGCCACTCATAACAGGGAGGAGGCTATGTGGCATCTATGGCAGGACTACCAGACTCAAAATAGTTACTTTCCCCAAATAGTAAAGCTAACTCACACCTCCACACACCCAACCACTACTACTTTATCATTTCATGTCAGTTGACTAATATACAAACACTCTTGAGCCTAACGTCACTTTATGGATATGTAATCTTTTTTTCAAATTTATATTTATTGCATTTTTATCATTGTCTCTTTGGATGAGGAGTAACAATTATTTCATTATCCTTTACAGTTGTGAACTGGAAATGATATTAAACAATTCTGACATTAAACAATCACTGGGCTGCATCTTGACTTACGTTGTTCAAAATATTTAGATTCTCTTCTCCATTATTCTTAAGCAGTAACAACACTGATATAAGTTGGCAAAATATTAGCCTTACATCTTATAGGATGCAGAATGGGCTTTATGCTCTTTTTTTTTAAAACTTTTTTTATTGCATTTTTAAATGATTACAAAGTATGAAAAAACAATGTATATAACCCATACCCCCTCCCCTTAACCCCTCCCCCCTAACTGCCCTATAGCTTTATGCTCTTTGAGGCATTTGTAGGAATCCTTGAGTAGATCTTTGTATTGTAGTTCAATCTAATGCAGATCTAAATTATTGTAATGAAATGGCATATATGACCCAACAGGCATATGTGCAATCAGCTAAATTCTACTCTACAATGTGTATCTCTCAGTATAGTCAATAACAAATATTGGTGGTTCATCTGAAGATGTTCATGGTTGAATTATTGCTGCTTGGTCTTGGGAACTGTTCCACCTTTGTTGTATTTGTCTCATCTCTTAACTGTGTAATCTCCCCCTGTGTTGATATTCATTTCCATATTTTAGTCCTTTACCTACAATGGTCACTGAAATCATTTTTATTTGTTGATAGCCTTGGCTAAATGCCATTTAAATAGCATTCCTCAAAGCTTTGTGACAAAATTAATTCCTTGCTTTTTCATTCTGGTAAACCACTCCTATCTAGGCTTATTATGTTTTGTCTGTCTTTGCAAAGCGTTGTGTGTTCCCATTTAATTGCAAATTAAGCAGTGAACTGTCCTGAATGGAGGCAGTTGAGAGGAATAATTGAGCTGATAATGATAGCAGGGCTTTCTTTCCTTTTGCATCCCAGCTTCATGGAGGAAATGCTACTGTTAAAACCTCCTGTCAGTGTACAAACAGCATATGCATGTACATCTGCATCCCACTCTGAATGCAACTCCATTGTGTTTCCATTTCCATAGCAATCTTAATGCCTTTTTGAATGTGAGGTCTAGTACATGAAAACATTTACTCTAAATGCTTATATCAGTCAGCATGTAGACAAATCAGCATTTTCATGACTGGTTCAGGACATCCTGAAATATAATTTGTTGACATATTCTTTAACCTAGCAATGCTATGCCCCTGTCCAAACTTGTGACTTCAGGTACAGTACTAAAATTAAATGTTTTAAAATCTTCTGAAGCTATCAGGTCAAAGTTTTCTACAATATTTTAATGATATAATTGAACTAGATGTCCCTTGTCTGACAAGGGACTAATAAAGTAACTAGCTGTTTTTTTCAGCAAGTCTCTCAGGACTGAGCATTGCTCTGGTTTTGTGGCTTCTGATGTGGCTCACGGGGCCAGTGTTGTAATTGCAAACACATTCCTAAGATGGCATGGGAGGCAGCTGATAGAGCCAGCAGACGTGTTGATTAGGAGGTGGTGCGTTCCTTCGGCTGCTTATGCAAACCTTCTACGATAAAGTTCTATGTCCCCATTTCTGTAAAAACAATAGATTTGCTCTCTTGTGCTTATTACCTGTTCTTATCACTTTCTTCCATTGCTACATATTCTCTCTCTCTCTCTCTCTCTCTCTCTCTCTCTATATATATATATATATATATATATATATATATATATATATATATATATATATATATATATATATATGTATGTGATGCACCATCAATAACTCTCGGAGGCATGAGGCGAGATATAGGCTTTTATTGGCTGGAAGAAAAAACAAGCAGCAATTGACCACCACACTACATCCTGGAGACTGAGGCCAGCGCTGTGTCTCCAATCGCCTTTATACCGGGGTCCGTGGGAGGAGCCACAGTCAGTGGGAGGAGCCACAGGAGCAGTCAGCGGGGGGGACATGTCCAGACAGGTATATGTAGTTCACCACAGTACGTATATACAGAAAATGCTGTATTTACTCTATAGCATTGATAACACTGAAAAGCATTACCATTTACTCCAAAGGTGTACAGAGAACTACCTGCATCCCATCATAGCCAACTTCTCCAGCTGAAGGTTGCACTGCCCATTTCTTAAGCTTCATTTACACTCACGGTTCCCTTCATGTTTGTGCTGAGGCCTTTCCTTCAGAGTTGGCTTTTCTTTGGGAAATTACCAAATTTACCCTGTCTCAGTTCCTAAAATTTGAACCTTCATCAGATTCCTTTCTCATCTCAGGTACAGGGCATAGGTTGTCTTCTGGAGCCCAGTGACCAGTGCCAAAAACACTCACCAAGACTCAGAAGTTCCAATAAATAAGGCTGCTCCAGATGGCTTCTTGGACTAATTTTGGAGGCTTTCACAAAACTATGTTACAAACTAAATAGCAGCTAACTACGTGATTCTGCAATTAAAGAGATAGTTACTTCAGAGCAAGAGTTAATCTATTTCAGCCAATACTGCTGATACTAGCATGATGCTGTTACAGCTTGTGATGTTCCAGAGTTCAAAGGTTCAATCCCAGTACCATTCTATAAGGAGTCTTTGTACAGCCACCCAGAGGAATGCATGGATTTTCCCCAGGTGCTCAAGTTCCCTCCCACAGTCAAAAGACATACCAGGTTGGTTAATTATTCATTGTAAATTGATCCATGATTAGATTAGGGTTAATCAGGGTTATGGGGTTGTTGGAGCAGCGTGGCTCAAAGGGCAAAAGGGCCTACTCTGCGCTGTATCGCTAAACAAATAAAAAAATAAATAAACAAATTGTTTATCAGTTTCTGGTTGCATTTCAATCCAACAAGCAGAGAGGGTTGAACATGTTGCCAAAATGGAATTTGTGGTGGAGAGAGGCCTTCAAAGGCCTTCCTCCTGGTCCTGGCCAAGGTTTTTGTCCAGGTGTCTCCAGCCATATAACCTTGAGAAGAAATGTCTGTCAAAACATTTCAGGTCTCCTGCCACCAGTCAGCATCAGAGGAATTGAAATAGACTGTAGACAAATTATCTATGTTTTATTTATAACTTATGTGTTTATTATTTGGGCCCCGTTCAAATGGGAACACTTTAATTAAATTATTTTACGTTTAGGTTGATGTCACTGGGGCAATCAATTGTCAGCTTAATTGGCAATTAAGGGAAGCAGACATAATGCACAAGCTTTTGGGAAAGCATGTATTTTGTGGAAGAAATCATTTAATGAAGCAGGGATGAAGTAAATTTAAATTGTATCCGTACTAAAATACTAATCTGGACTACAAGACATAAGAAAACATTTGCATAAGTGATTCAACAGCAAAATGGCTGGTATTTGGTGTTACCCTAGCAACAGAATCAATGAACATGTCACGGGGACTTCATGGCAGATGCTTCCACGGTATCTTTAAGATTAAATTTAAAAACTAAATGCGGCACCCAGTCCCTGGAGACTCCTCAGTTACCGACCAATGGTGTTATATCACTATGGCAACTGCACTGTCTAGCCAGACTGAGACATGCTCTGCAATTAAACAACAGTTTCATTCCCCTGCTGTACTGATCTCTGATTTATTGTTAAGATGTGCAATATAATGGTGCTTGCAGACAGCAGTATGAAGTACCATATTTCACATCACAAATTACACCTCAGCATTTAGCTGAAAATCAAACAAACAACTGGAAGTAATGACAGGAAAGCTTTGATTTGGGCACAGTGACCAAATTTAAATGCAGATGACTTTAAATAATGTTTTGCAATATTCATATATTTTTTCATGGGTATAGAATCATGGCTCAGCATTTATTAGAAGATATGACAAGTTTTCATTTCCTGATGTAATTAGCCTGCAACAGATCAATGACATGTTTCATATTTCTCTAAATCATCAAATATAACCTTGTTTTTTAACAGGCAGTCATTTTTTAAGGAAGTTCTCATTCTTAAAATGGAATAGATTCATGAAAACCCATTCAAGCTGAACACTTGATGAAACAGTGACGAAAACAAATTTACTCCCAGTTGTATAATTGAGATAGTTTTGATTAATTTGAATAAATGACACCAAATTGACATTTCAGGTAAAAAAGTATTAAAGTTTAGATCTTTACAAAGGATAGATTTCATACTGAGAATTAGGCGACACATTTCCCTTGTCAAAAAGCCTTTTTTGATTTACACATTAACATTAACCCTTTCGGCAATGGGGACTCTAAGAAAGGATTGCGCTGTTATCGTGATTATTGCTAACCAATAGTTACGCAATCCCATGCTTGCATCTCCTACGATCTGACTTGCTCCAAGTACCAAGACTATTTTGACCAAAGTTGCCAGTAAACTGATCTGTTGGGTGAACTAAAGCATTCTGTAGCTCCTAAATAGGTTTACACTGTCATTGTTATTGATCATACACCACTTAAGAAAGGAAGAAAAAAATAAATAGGTATCGTAGGATGACTGTATGAGTAAAGGTAAATACATAAAAACTAAAGAGGAAACCAAGATGACAGATGAGGACAGGGTACTAGATGTTCTCTACAGGGACTTTGGCAAGATCTCACGGGATCCATGATGAACTAGCCAAATAGTTACAAACTGGATTGCAAAAGAAATTGAGGATGATAGTGGAGAGTTGTTTTTTGTTTGATTGGAGGCCTGTGACCAGTGTTGTGGCACAGAATATAGTTCAGAGTCCCCTGTTGTTAGTCATACATATTAATGACTTTGATGAGATTCTGGGCGCCCTGATGTGCAAATGATGCCAAAACTGGTTGTGTTGAGGACAGCGAAGAAAGTTGTCTAGGATTGAAACAGGTTCTAGATAAACTGAGAAATTGGGTGCAAAATTGCAGTTGGAATTTAACTCACATAAATATGAAATGATGCACTTTGGGAAATTAAACCAAGACAGGAGATATACAGTAAGCAGGAGCCTGGGTAGTGTTCAAGGACAGAGAGATCTAGGACTACAAGTCCATAATTTATTGAAATGGCACTGAAGAAGTCATATGGCACACTTGCATTCATCACTTGGGACATTGATACAAGAGCTAGGATGTTACAATTGCTCAACTGGAGAGAACACACTTGGAATACAATGTGAAACTCTGGTTGCCAACCACAGGAAAGATGTGTGATTAAGCTAGAGGGAATGAAGAAATGATTCACAAGGATGGTTGTGGAACTGGGGTGCTTGAGTCATAAGGAGAGACTGGATGGATTGAACTGTTGCCCCTAGAGTTGAAGGAGGCTAAGTGTTGGCCTTATAAAGGTTTATACAAATGCAATGGAACACAATCTTTTACTTGGGGTAGGGAAATCCAATCCAAATTAGATCTGGATTAAAGGGCTGTTACCAGAGGATATGGTAGAGGCAGGTTCAATGACCACATTATAAAAAAAACATTTGACCAGGTAAATATATAGGAAAGGATTGGATGAATATGGGATAACTCTGAAAATGGGATTAGCTCATGTAGACATCTTGGCTGGCGGCGATGAACTGGGCAAAGGGCTTGTTTTGTGCAGTATAACTCTTTGATTCTATGCTTATTTTCTTTTAGTCTACAGTTTGTGTTTCACAATGCTGTCTGTCACCCGTGAGCCATTATAGAGCCCATTAATACCTCCAGGGCAAATAATGGCTTTACACTGCTAAGTTTTCTCAATTATTGCAACATACAACTTGGCTTGTCAAGAGTAATAACTATTCTTCCAGGTCTAGCAAATGGGACTAGAAGCCTTAATATTAGCATCTCCAAGAGGCATTCATGCTGCCCGTGACTGACTGAGGATACAACTATCATTTTCCTCATTTGGGGAAAATCTCATTAGGAATATGACAGCTCAAAAGCTAAGATTTAAGAGAAAAAGAACCATTTTTTTTTCATTTTGGTGAGATTAGATCTTTATGTTAAGAATCTTGTCTCATGAACGATCAAGATGATTCAGCAAAGACAAGTAGGTTTTCAAAGATTTCACAAGAGCTACCAACTGAAAATATTGCAATATGTTTAGAAGGTGAAATAATAATACATAAATTCCACCAGTGCTCCCCTCCAATTGTATGAATCCTGTGGATAATTATTGCCAGATATTAATACATCTGCTTCACTTTAGATTCAGGGGCTCCCTCCATTTTTAATACACTTTAGTTTTGCTTTGGTGTCAGTGATATTAATAATTTAAAATGACATTCCCCTCTTCTAAGCCACGTTTATAATTTCATCTGGTACAACATCCAAGACCAGCTTCTCCGTACAAATTCTCTGTAGGTTATCACCTGTTAGATGCTTCACATGAAACCAGACATATTTCCATACCTACTGGTCACAACACTCACCCAAGACGAGCTAATTTTTTTTGTTTCTACGTCACCTTACCAAGATATCTAATGAAACCTGGAAAACTTTGCTTATCTCATTCATTCTAAAGGTAGTGGTCAGGTTCCAAATTCGCAAAAGTAATCATATACAAAAATATATTTCCAAGAATAACTCATCAACTAAATACACTTCTTGATATTCTTTATGAGTGTACTCATGCACCTTTTACTGAGCTAGATATTGATCATTACCCTGTTTGATTTTGTGTTATTTTAACCTCTATCTTGGTAATATTTTCAATCATAAAATAAATATTTTAATGTTGCAACAAACCTGAGAAGAAAGTTACATTCCAATATAACGTTTTGAAAGTGTAAGTGCTAAGCAAAGAATATAGGTGCCAAATTAGCTTCAAAATTAACTGCTGACTTTGACAATTTTATATTTTTGAAACTGACTAACTCATTACATTTCCGCGAGATACCTGTCCACAGCTTAAAACATAGAACAGTACAGCACAGGATTAGGCCCCTTGACCCACAATATCTGCGCCGCTGTGATACCAGATTAAACTAATCCCATCTTCCTGCACATGATCTATATCCCTCCATTTTCTGCATGGTTATGTGCCTGTCTAAATGACTCTTAAAAACCATGTGTACTTCAACCAGTGCCCCAACAACATGCTCCAGGCCCCTAATGTCCTCAGTGGGAAAAAAAAAATTATCCTCCACATCTCCTATGAACCTTTATCTCCTCACCATAAAGTAATGTCCTACACTGGGAAAAATATTCTCACTATCTCCTCTATCTGGAGGTATGCCTCTCACAATTTGGACAGGTCTCCTGCTAGGCTTCAATGCTTCAGAGAAAACAATCCAAGTTTATCCAACCTCTTCTTACAGGTAATATGTTGCAACCCTCAAAGCACTTTGGTGACCTCTTCTGTACCCTTTCCAAAGCCTCCATATTCTTCCAGTGGTGGAATGATCAGATTTTCTCACAATACTCCAGATGCAGCCTAACCAAAGTTTTATAAGCTGCACCATGGCTTACTGGCTTTTGCACTCAATGACACAACTGATGAAGGCAAGCTTGTCATGTGTCTTTTTTACCACACTGTCTACTTGTGTTACCACTTGCAGGGAACCATGGACTTGGACCTCGGGTACATTTGTACATCAATGCTTTTATTATAAACATATTTTCTGTTTATAGTTGACTTCCCAAATCGCCACCTCACACTTGTGGAGGGGAGCAAACAGCCAAAGTATTGGGCCAAGACATAGAGTCTTTATTTCTCTCCATACATGCTCTCTGACCTGCTGTTCCTCCAGAATCCACAGGATCTCAAGCATCTGCAGCATCCCTTGTGTTCAACATGTCACATATGCCCAGATTTAACTCTCTCTGCCATTTTCCCACCCATACCTGCAACAAATCTATTCTCTTTAATAACCTTCTTCACTGTGCAAGGTTTCACCAAGTTTTGTGTTATCTACAAATTACAAATTGATCCATCTTTATTTTTACCCAAGTCATTTATTTATATCACAAACAGCAAAGCTCTCAGCACTCATCCCTATACAACACCACTGAATAAAAACGTATTGTTAGAGTAACATCTCTGTAACTTAGTCTTCTATGACCAAGCCAATTTTGAATTTAATGTACTAAGGCACTGAGGATCCTATGTATCTTAATCAAAAACTATCCCTTATACTACATGCCACAGCATAACAAAAGAGTTCATAGCAATCATGAGGAAATCTGCAGATGCTGGAAATTCAAGCAACACTACACAAATTGCTGGTGGAATGCAGCAGGTCAGGCAGCATCTATAAGGAGAAGCGCTGTCAATGTTTTGCGCCGAGACCCTTCGTCAGGACTAACTGAAAGGAAAGATAGTAAGAGATTTGAAAGTAGGAGGGGAAGGGGAAAATGCGAAATAATAGGAGGAGAACGGAGGGGGTGGGGTGAAGCTGAGAGCTGGAAAGGTGATTGGCAAAAGGGATACAGAGTTAGAGAAGAGAAAGGATCATGGGACTGGAGGCCTAGGAAGAAAGAAAGGGGGAGGGGAGTACCAGAGGGAGATGGAGAACAGGCAGAGTGATGGGCAGAAAGAGAGAAAAAGAGGGGAGAAAAGCTAAATATATCAGGGATGGGGTAAGAAGGGAAGGAGGGGCATTAACGGAAGTTAGAGAAGTCGATGTTCATGCCATCAGGTTGGAGGTTACCCAGCCGGTATATAAGGTGTTGTTCCTCCAACCTGAGTGTGGCTTCATGTTGACAGTAGAGGAGGCCATGGATAGACATATCGGAATGGGAATGGGATGTAGAATTAAAATGTGTGGCCTCTGGGGACATGGAATTAAAATCTGTGGCCACAAGTATGTTAAGGATATCCAAAACATCCTTGCTACCATACCCTAAACTTACAAAATGTTGGAGGAACTCCGTAAGTTAGGCAGCATCTATGGCAATGAACAAACATTTGACGGTTCAGGCCAAGGCCGTTCATCAAGACTGGAAAAGGAGGAAGAAGCCAAAATAAGAAGGTGAGGAGAGGGAAGCAGTACAAGCTACAATGTAATAGGTGAAGCCATGTCATACAAAGGATATGATAATCTACAATTATCTTCATGACAGCTTGCCTGATATTACAGTGTAAATGAGTCAGCATTTGCAACAACAGATTGTTGAGATCAAGCAAATAATAATTTTTGGCCTTTGCAAAAATGTCTGCAGTCTTGCCATCAATTCTGTTCCCTTCAGCGTTGTTCTGAAAATGAAACAGACCGCACAAAATGCTGAAGGAACTTAGCAGGTTGTACAGCATTGATGGAAGGAAATGAAGAGTCAAGTTGCGGGTCAAGACTCTTCATCAGAGTTGGAAAGAAAGAGTGGAGATAAAAGGGGCGAAGCAAGAGTTGGCGGATGATAGGTGATAGGGGAAAACATAAGCAGGTGAGGGTGGGGGAAAGTGGGGCCAAAGAAATAGATGGAATCTGATAGAAGGAGACAGTTGGCCAGGAAATAAAAGGAAGGAGGTGGAGAGGGGATCTGGGGAAAAGAAGGATGGGTAATAGGCAGATTGAAAGGAAGACAAAAGAAACGGGATGATGCATTTGGTGAGATGAGGAGAAATGACGGGAGACAGATGGAATGCTTACTGGAAATTAGAGGAATTGATATTCAAGCCAACTGATAGGAAATTACCAAGATAGAAGATGACGTACTGATCCTCTAATATGAAGTAGACACGGTAGGATGGGATTAGGAAACTGAATCAAAAGGTCTGGCCACTGGAGATCCTGCCTATTATGGTAGATGGAGTGAAGGTGCTCAATAAAGCAATCTGAGTCAAGCCTCTCAATACGCTACAACTCCTTCCTCACCCCTTTATACCAGCTACGTCCGTATTTCTTTCTAATCTTTATGAAGTCTCAACCTTACTTAACCCCAAAAATCAATTGTCCATTTCTCTCCATAGAAAGTGCATGACGCATTGCGTTCCTCCAGTATTTTGTGTTTATGTTCCAGATTTCTGCACCTGCAGTCTTTCCAGTATTTCTATGAAAAGAGGGTGTTTATTTCCATAGTAGTCCTCATCTCTACTCCTATGACATTTCCATTCACTTTCTTGCTATCCTCCCTTCGACACCAATGTTAGATTTAACTATCTGTGTCCTCTTCTGCAGGGAGTCTTACTCATCCATTATTTCCTATCTTCCATGCTCCAATGCACTGAACGTAAAATGTTGATCTTCATCTACAAATCCCTGCATAACATCAGATCATCTGGGACCATCAACGTTGTACCATATTCATCTCTACACTCTAAGTTACCAAGCACTTGATTTTGAGTGTCAGGCCACATAAGAATGAAATAGGACTGTTGCTTTATGACTCACTTCCAATGACATTATGAATATGGATTTTACAGATTTTTAAAAATAATATGCAAAATGTTAAAAATATTTTGTCTAATTTTATCCCAAAAGGAACCGTTTACTCGAGTCTCATTTTCTTTTGACAAATCCTGTACATGGTTAAATAAAGAATGTTTTAAACTGATAAGTTGCCATAAAACACTGGGACGCAATGTAACAGGAGCCATAGGCAGGATGAATCATTTTGTATTCTTGAACACCAGCAGGTCTCAGAACAGCACTCTCACATCACTGGCAAGATACTCAAATCGTCATCCAACTGAGCCCTTGTGCCTCCCTTGGTGAAATGGCCAATTAGAGCTAAATTATTAATGGCTATTCACTATGCATGAATGCCCAAGAGATGGAGGGTTGAGACAAGCTCGTTTTGTTGATCAGAAATTTCAAACCAGATACAATTTTGTTCCATAAATTATGGGATCCAAACACAGGTCAAAATTGATGGAACAATATTCCAATGAAGTACCACTCATATGTAATTTTGCTTTTAATTACTTATAGGAAAAAGGCTTTTGCTGATTCTTCTGGTTCAGTTTTGGATAAGTTGCATGCAGATTGTGCAAACCCAATATACAAATAATCATCAAGGAAGTAGATTGCCTTTATAATAATCATCTAATTTCTTTAGCTAAATTAAATGGGAAAATGTGGCTGCTGGGCTGCGAGAAGAATAAGTGTGTCCAAAAAATCTCAGCTAACCAGCAGGTAGTAAATCAGGCAAAGATGTTTGAACTCTTTAGTGTGCTGAAAACGTTTATGCATCAATACAGGAAGTGAACTTAGAGTTGAGCTCAAAGATCATTTTGCAATTAATAGCCTTAATTGGTGTTCATATTCAGTACAACTTGAAAGGCATGTGAGGAATTTCATTTACACTTTTGACTTGTAATATGAAATTCTGTGCTATCATTGGAATATGATAATGGAATCAGAATTAATACAGTAAAAGTGACAAAACTGGATCATGCCAGATTAGCAGCAATAGAAACACTGACATCAATAGCATAAAATTGGTAAGGGACAGGAAGGTACTCTCTGTATAGGCCACAAAACAGTGAAGGATGGGGTGGGACTTCAGCAGAAGATGTCTGAATAATATGAATATATAAGCAGCAGATTGCTTTGTCATCATTACAATGTGGTAGAATTGCACTTTTACTACAAACCTGCACCACAATATAACATTTATTTCTCTTCATAGATGCTGCCTGATCTGCTGAGTTCCTGTAGCATTTTGTGTGTGCTGCTCTGGATTTAGAGCATCTGCAGAGTCTCTTGTGTTAATATAACCTGGCTTGATTGGTTCTTAAACTGAGTTTTTGGTCAAACTTTATGGGTACAGATCACTTGTAATCAGTGAATCAGAAGATTACTCGTTCATGTTCTGATATGAAAATCTATTATGGTCTTCCTAGTGGCAATGTCATAATACAATCTGACATTCAATTGAGGTAAAATTTGCTCTCTGGATGTAAAAGATCACATGTGCTCTGCTGAGAAGATTCACTTACACAGTTCATTCTTCAATTCAAAAAGATGCATGTTTTCTTTAAACAGTCCTACACTTGCAAGTAGGAGAAGGTGATTCAAGCTTTTTCAGGGATTGTGCAGAGTATGACATTTTTGTTCATAATCCAAAACATGATACAATATCTGGCAGTATCTTCACCCAATGTAGAGACATTCTTTTGTCTTCAAATAATCAATTAAGGTAAAAATGAGCTTGTGATTAGTCGTGCTGACAGCATTAATGCTCTGTGATCACCCTGTACCTTTTTAGCCCTTATCTTCACCACTGTCTGAGTGTCCTTCACTGTGGAAATGGTATGTTGTCTGTCTGTAATTGGGTGTTACAACAGGGTGGGTATATTCACTGTGACATGTCCTCTAAAGTGGGCTTGTGTTATGAGTACAACCCCAGGTCTCAGTATTCATTTGTTTGGGATCTATGCCCAAAATGTTCCTCAGCCTAAAAGCAAGTGGATAACTGTCCCTGAATTCTTCCTATCTCAGTTTAAGAGGGGATCTGTAGTATCCCAACACCATCCCCCCAACCTGATCTACCATCCTAATTGTAATTCCCTACTTGAACTGTAGACCCTCTATAACTAACTGTTATTTAACTGAAGATGACACATTAATGCCATCCATATTTACTTATTTACACTCTAATGTTATGCATCCTTATATATTTCATATATGATTATATCAGTGGTTCAACGAAAATGAGAAGAGTTAATCCTAACCTTCCGGTCAATGTTCAGCCAGAGACATTATTACAAAAAGCAGTTACTTGTTTGTTATTCATTGTAGTTGGAGAGAGTATGCTGTGCAAAAAGTGGTGTCTGTATTCACCACGTTGAAAGGAGCAATGTTAAATGATTTATTTAATTGCCCATAATATCTCCTTGTAAATTTTTGCCAAGTTTTCTTAGTATTACAGTGCAAAGAATAATAAATTTGATCATGTTGCTTTCTAGTAACAACTTCAAAATATTACAGGTATCCTATCACCAGATAGGTGGAACATTGTACTGCATCAAATACAATAGTTAAATACAAGTTATTATGGATTTAGTTGTTGGAAGGTGTGCTGTGTGGACGATGTACTATGCATTATTTTCCACAGGTAAGTGAAAGATTTTGCAGACCTCAGCTAAGTTCACAGGTTGTCACTGGCACTGACAAACAAGCCCAGCCATTGACGCAGCCATCAGGCAAGACATTCAGGAAAGCTTTGATAAAACAACAGAATAGTATTATGCTGAACACTTTATATCAGAATACAAGAACCCCACGATTTAGATAACTATACTGTTAGCAATATATTTTCATTCTAGCTATTTTTTCTACATCTATCCAAAATGAATTGTTGTATTCATAGAGATAAGATTCCAACAGTATTATCTAGTTCAAACAAACTGCAAATAAGGCTTATAGAATACTGTAATTCATATAATTCTCTCTTGCTGGAAAAGTTGTTAAAATTAAGACTATTCCAAAAAGAAAATACTGCATATAATAGAATTCCCCAAAAATTTGTAACTTAGTGGCATACTACATTACTTGACCCTTGAAAATCACATTGCACAAAGTTAAACTGTGCTAGTTTCTTTGTACTTACACTTCTAACCACCAGTCTATAAACAACACTACTTTTAAAAATTCTTTTATTCTGCCCTTCAGCCAGCTTCTGTGTAAAACTTTAATATTGCTATGAAGATTAATGGTAGGTGGACTGGAAAATCTGGCCTAAACGTTGAGCAACCACCAAGTGCCCTCAGCTGTCCTGTTGATCTAGGCTGTTGTAGTTTGCCAACAGTTACGAAATTCAACAGCAAGCATAGGCAACTTTGTTTTGAGTTGAGTTAGTATTTTGGTCTTTCAACATTTTAGGTTTACATAGGAAAAGTTGCATTTTTATAGCAGCATTCATATCCTTTTCAGGATGTTCTAAAGCACCATAGACCCTTTTGAATGCAGTGTCTGCTTTCACACAAAAATGATTGCAACCAATCACAAGCATCAGTGTTCCACAGACACACTGGGATAATGACTGAGCGAGTTTCCATCTCACATCACAGGAGGCACATCTAATCAGTATATCATGAAAAAACAGCTTCCCCTCCATGGGTTCTGTCTATACTTTTCAATATGAGACTATCTTCCGATGCAATATGTAGACAAGCTGACTAGAGGAAAGGCCATACTGAATCCAGTACTAGGTAATTAACCTGGTCAGGAGGGTGAGCATTTCAGAGAGAGTGACCACAGCCCACTTATCTTTACCATAAGCCTTGGACGGGGATAGGAGCAGACAGTATAGGAAAGTATTTAATTGGAGGAGGGAAAATTATGAAGTTATTAGGCAGAAACCTGGGAATTTAAATTGGGAACAGATATACTCAGGGAATTGCACAATGGGAATGTTGAAGCTGTTAACAAGCACTTGAACAGGGTTCTGAGTAGGTACATCTCATCGAGGCAAGGAAAGGACATAGGGTGAAGGAACCATAGTTGCCACAAGATGTCCAACATCTAGTCAAGAGGATGAAAGAAGCATACTTAAGGTTTAGGAAGCAAGGACCAGACAAGCCTCTTGAGATTTATAAGATAGCCAGGAAAGAGCTGAAGAATCATCTTAAGAGAGCTAGAAGGGGATATGAGAAAGTTTTTATAGGTGGTATTAAGGAAAACCCATACATGAAGAATAAGAGGATAACTAAAGCGAGGATCGGACCGATCAGGGATAAAAGGAAATTTGCCTGGAGTCACAGGAAGTAGTGGAGGTCCTTAATGAGTACTTTACTTCAGAATTCAACAGTAAGAGGGACCTTGAAGAATGTGAGGAGAGGCTGATGTGCTGCAACGTGTTGACATAAACAAAGAGGAAACCATCAGGATAGTTAACTTCCTGGGATGGATGGATACACGCTATGTTACTGCAGGAAGTGAGGGAAGATTTTGCTGCACTTTAACGATGATCTTTGTGTCCTTACCCACCACAGAAGTAGTACCAAGGACATGATTTATGAACATTGAGAGAAGCATAGTCTGATTATGGATAATCAACATGGATTTGTGAGGGACAGCTTGTGCCTCACTAGTCTGATTGAATTCTTTGAGGAAATGACAAAGCAAATTAATGAAGGTAGAATAGTAGAAGTGGTGTATATGGATTTAAATCAGACGTTTAACAATGTTTCCCATGGTTGGATCATTCAGAAAGTCAGGAGGAATGGGATCCAGGGAATCTTGCTTACATAGATTCAAAGTTAGCTTGCCTACAAAGTGCAGAGGGTGTATTGTATTTGCCTGCCTTGAGATTGGTGACCAGTGGTGTACTGGTCAGTGGCCAGTAGTGTCTTAACTGTTCTGTGACCTCTGCTCTTTGTGATTTCTATAAGTGACTTGAATGAGGAAGTGGAAGTGTTAGTAAGCTTGCAGATGATAGAAGAGTTGGTGGTTTTGTTGATAGTGTGGAAGATTGTTATAAGTTATAACAGGACAGTGATAGAATGCAGAGCAGGGCTGAGAAATGGCAGATAGAGTTCAATCCAGAAAAGTGTGAAGTGATTCACTTTGAAAAGTCGAACTTGAAGTCAGAGTACCAGGGTGGATGGTAGGATAGTTAATCATGTGGAGGAACAGAAGGATCTTGGAATGTATATATACAGATCCTTCTAAGTTGCCAAACATGTTGAGAGGGTGGTTAAGAAGGCTTATGGTGTGTTGGTCTTCATTAGTCAAGCTCATGAGCTGTGAGGTAATGTTTGTCATTGTTAGCTTGCACCTGGAATTTCCAGTTGGCAGACGACTTCCCTCCGTGCTGCTCTGACATATTGGGAAATTGTACTCGGCAGGTCACAGCAGTGGTCTGCCTTTGCCTTCTGCCAGGTGAGTTTAAAGAGATTACCACCTCTCGCGGTGGATGACCAGGACGGCTACGTGTTTTGTCGTGCTCTTAGCGCTCCACCAACGCCTGCTCGCCTGCCTTCTTGCCCATTGGACCATTAATCGGTCTCTTCCGCTCAATCTGCCAGGGCCAGACTTCACGCGCTGGGACAGACAGATCCCCTGCCTCACCGAGGGTCGAAGACCCATCGGCTGCCCTCACCTGGTTTGGCCCGTCTGCTGAGATGGTTTACCGGGGTGTTGCTACTGCGCGCGCTACAACTACTTGGAGACATAGGTGAGAGCAAACTACCAGGTGGGGACCAAAGGTGAATGAAAAAGGGCAAGGCAGGCCTCCCACCAGAGGTGCTACCCCTTCCTAGACACCTCATTCACCCCAGGATAATGTTACAGTTCTATAAAACCTTGGTTAGGTTACACTTTGAGTATTGTGCTCATTACTGATCCTCCTCATTATAGGAAGGATTTGGAAGCTTTAGAGAGGGTGCAGAGGAGATTTACCAGGATGCTGCCTAGATTAGACAGCATGTCTTATGAGGATAAGTTCAGCAAGCTAGGGCCTTTCTCATTGGAGCGAAAGAGGATGAGCCGAGACTACAAGATGATAAAAGGCAAAGATAAAGTGGACAGATGGAGACTCCTCCCCCAGGGTGGATATGGCCAGTACCAGAAGGTATAATTTTAAGGTGATTGGAGGAAAGCATGTGGGCATGTTAGATTAGGTTTTTTTTACAGAGAGTGGTGGATACATGGAATGTGCTGCCAAGGACATTTAAGAAATGCTTAGATAGGTACATGGATGAAAGAGAAATAGAGGGCTATGTAGGAGGAAAGAATTAGATTGATCTTAGAGTAGGTTAAAAGACTGGCAAAACATTGTAAGCTGAAAAGGCCTGTACCGTGTATACTGAGGCTACACTGTCTCAGTAGAGCAGCCAACATCATCAAAGATCCCACCCATCCTGGACAATTTCTCCTCCCGCCACCTCCCATTGGGCCAAAGGTACAAAAGCTTCATAACATATAGCATGAACCCCAAGGTCAATTTCTATCCCACTGTTAAAAACCTTTGAACAGGACCCTAGTATGATAAGATGCACTCTTGACCTCACAATCTACTCGTTATGGCCTTGCATCTTACTGCCCGCCTTTATTACACTTTCTCTGTAACTGTAACACTTTATTCTGCTTTCTGTCAATGCACTATTGTAATAAAATGACCTGTATAGATGATATGCAAGACAAATTATTCACAGTCCCTCTGTACATGTGATGACAATTGAAAACATTATCAACCTAAAATATACCAATTTATCGGAAGAGCACTGAGAGTCAGCCTAAGCATTTGTCCTCATCTCTGAAATGGGAATAGAACCAACAGAGTATAAACGTTTTCATTAAGGGGTTTGAGAGTGTAGATTTGTACAGTATACATCTGACAGCATACTCTTTGTTTGAAATCCTAAAGAGCATTTTCAATGCACAAGTAAACAGTGTTGAATCACTTTGTACACTGTATTAATGACTGTATGTCTACCGAAAATGTGCAACACTGATTTGACGTCAACACTACCACTTTGGAGCTCTTCAATCTAGCTACCAGACTGATTTAACCTCATAAAATTGAACACACTTCCACAACAAGCACAATATCCTTAACACGCTTTATATAAGGTAATAAGCTACCATATTAATTTACTCATATGATTTAACACACTTCCAGAAGTGGGCAAGACAAACACATTATCCTAAACATGCATTTGTATATGTGTCAAATTATGTATGTAAATATGCTTCTGAAGTGGGGCACTTTGCTGTTATTTATATAATGTAATTTACATAGCAAAATGTCCCACTTCAGAAGCACATTCACATGCATAACTTGACATTAATCCTCATAGGAGACAATTGGATAGAAACTGAACAGTATCTTGAAGGGGGAGGGGGGTCAGAGACTGACTGGAGCTTAAATCTCTCGGTAAATGAAAGAATGGTTGTCCATTGTCCGGTTATTAAAGTCAGAATTGTTCAGTAGGCTAGAATTAGACGAGATACAGTATCAGGTAAAGTTAAAGATTGTGAAGATTACATAAACGGACAATAGTCTTAATGAAATAATGGAAGTTAAAATGAAGTTACTGCTGAACTAAGAGAGTGTGTGTTAATGGGTGAGATTTTGATGACTATGACACATCGAAAGCCATGAAGAGGAAATCATGGTGTGAACAGGTTACACTTAGCTTAGGAGAGGTGTATAGTCTGGAGACTTTAAGAAGAAGGTCCAGTCAGACAGACTGTCAACAAGTACATGGAGCTTATAAAATAGAGCGCTATGAACTATGGAAATTAAAGGCAGTCTCTAGAGTGGGTTACATGGTCGGCACAACATTGTGGGCTGAAGGGCTTGTAATGTGCTCTGGATTTCTATGCTCTGTGTTGTAAACACTGCGCTAGAGAGGGAAGATCTTTGTGTGCAACTGCTGAGGGAATCATCAAGTATTCCCATTTACAACCACTACTGCTGAAAACTGCAGCCACAGATGCTCCTGTAAGTAGCATTATTTCAAACCACTTAAGTGAACTGGTGATCTTAAGAATGGACAGACTAGACTCCAGACCACCCAGGGAGCAAGCTCAGCAGCTGGAAGCTTAGAGTGACTTCCATTGTCTCAGAAACTGCGGCTGCCACTGAGGATTCCATGTAAAATTAAAGAATTAAAGCATGGGGCCCTAACCCCCCCATTCTCTGCTATCCTCTGGGCTAATGTACACTCTCTGGAAAATAAAATCCATTATTTAAGACCCTCACCATTTGGGACATGCCCTCTTCTTGTCATTATCATCAGGAAGAAAGTACGGAACCCTATAGACTCACTCACGATGATTTAGGAACAACTTCTTCCCCTCCACCATTAGATTACTAAATGGTCCATGAACCCATGGATATAATTGTCTTTTTTTCTCTATTTACTTATTTATTTAAGTTCTAGATTTTTATGTACCTGTGCTCAACCACTGCTGCAAGACAACAACATTCATGTCATATGATCATGATGATAAATCTGATTCTGATTCTGTGCTAACGTAGGTGCTGGAAATGGAGGATACATTTTTTTATCATAGATGCAGCAAAACTTTAAGAACGCTACCACACTTTTCCTCTTTTGCACTATTTATTTATTATTTTAAATTAAAGTAATTTTTTTATGTCTTGCACTGTAATGCTGCCACAAAACAACAAAATTTCACAATGTATGCCAGTGATAATCAAGCTGGTTCTGATTAGTAATAGCACTAAGTGATTGGATGTGGATCATGTTTAAAGAAGGATCATTAGTTCATTTTGAGTTCAGTGTTGTTTATTTCCAATAGCTGTTACAACAACTCTTCACGCACTTAATGCTTTCTGTGGCTCTTTTAAGTTGTAGACATCCGCTGGGAATGGTGCGGCAGGTGCTGAAAGTTATTAGCTGACTAATAAGCCAACCAACTGCTCCCAGACATTAAGGGTTTAATGGGGATTCCCTTTAGAGTAGACAGTGTAAGTGATTGGAGGACATGTGTAGAGCAGGAAAAGCAGCTTTAAGGACAGGGGGTAGGTGGGGAATAGGTGCTTCCTTCCCCCTTCCTGGTCTGTCCAAGACCAATTCTCTCTGGCAAGAAGCCACCTGTGTGATGTCTGCTTCAACGATGTGTTAAATGAAACCTGATAGCACCCAGTGCAGTTACATCTGTAGCCTCAGAGCTGTGGCTGTTGCACAGTCAGTGACCATCAGATTTTATGGTTCCAGCTCCTTCTGGCTGCCACTGAGGTTAACTGCAACTTCATGCGGTATTCCCATATACTGTTGTCAACGGAAGTCACTGAGGTTTTCTATTCCGAGTGTGTAACCAGAGACCAAAAAGCAGAGAAAGCAAGCGCTATTAGCTTGCCTATTTAACTGTTTTTTTTTAAATTAGCTGATACATATTATTATGAGGCATTCTTCTGTGTAGAGGAACCAAATTGTTCATTCCTGATTCCTGCACCACATGGTTGATGATTCAGGGACACATTTTAAACACATCAATACATCCATTACTCACTGAAAGAAAACCATGGGAAACGTCCAGAGCAGATCATTGATATGCTGAAAGGCAGTTCATTGGCATGTTGAATCAATACTTCATCTGAGCAAATCGTTCTGAAGGAGCCCTACAGCAGTCAACAGAATGCGCCAAGGTGCATTATGCTTCAATGCATGTTACATTTGACATAATTCTGCAAGCCCAGTGCTTGCTACTATCAACATTGCAAATGCGACCAAGAGAGTCTGCAATGCTGGAACAACCCGCACAAAATGCAGGAGAAATTCAACAAATAGTCAGCATCTATGACAAAAAATGAACAAGCAGTGTTTTGGGACAAGACTCTTCAATCCGGACTGGCTGATGCATCAAGCTGCTTTATGCATACTGTCGGTGTCTGTCATCCATTTGCCCTTACTGCTCTGGAGCTTTGCTGCACTCCTTGACCAGTGGAAAACCAGTTGACTCAGAGGAAAGGGGATTAAAAATAATCTTAAAGGCAGATTGAAGACTATTCTGTTTCAGTTTGAATGACAGGCAACGGAAAGGGCACTTAAGAACATCATGCTTGAGATAATTATTGCTAGCTTTCTGAAAGGGAGCAACAGGTTTAGCTGTTCTGTAGTGTTGAGGAGGACTGATAATAGGAACATAAGACTATAAAAGCCCCTCTGAACAGTTATCTGCAGACAGAATCAGTCTGAATTTTTTCAGTGGCACCCAATGTGTGGCAGCTGCTTGTGATATTACAGAATCTACCACATCACCTGCCAGACACCTGTTATGGTAAAGTTTCCTAATATGCAATGTGTATTGGCTAACACTTTTCAGAGTTAGAGCCTTATTTAGCAAGCGTTGCATAAAGCCCAAGTCAAGATGGCAGTTGATTTTTTTCCATGCACTTTGATGTAAACTGCAAACCTTTTGGTGAGACCTAAATGCAACAAGCATGTATGACATAAGACATCTTTGTTAAGTCCTCATCTGATGTTCCCATCACATGATAAGTCTTATCCTTCAGGCAGGTGCTTCCTCCACTATCTTTGCCTTCTGCTCTAGATGTGGCTACTTATTCTCAGTGTCATTATGTGTGGATTCTACCTCTATGTTATTAACTTATCAACATTTTCAGTACTTGAATGGCTGTAAAAATGAACTTGAGTAAAACTGCATCTTTATCTGCGAAGTCTTCTTGCATGCCAAGGTCTGGTAGCATTTCCTGGACATTTGAGAGAAGGAGGCCAAGGGGGTAAAGTTGTATTGCAAAGCAAGATGGAGGAAGTCATTTGGTAAATAAGTAACAGTGGGTCACCAATGGATAGTCCACTATCCACATTTTCAGTGGTCACAGGGATGTCGAATCATCCTGATGGTTCATACTTCACCCTGTGTGCCTTTCTGAACTACAAAGGAGGAGAAATTACACAACATTCACTGATGCCTATTGTCACAGTAAATGACTAGTATGTGTTCAAGCAATGGGATGCATGTGGGCACAATGGAACATTTCAATATTGGTCATTCTTCCTTATTAGTCGAGGTGTTTGGTAGATAAAATGAACTCAAATCCTTAGAAAGAGGTGTCATAGCATCAGAAAATGGAGAATCCTTGTGGTCGAGTTAAGAAGTTGAAAGGATTGAAGGTAGGTAAGTTACCTGGACCATAAGAACTACACCACAGTGTTCTGAAAGAGGTAGATGAAGAGATTGTGGAAGCATTAGTTATGATCCTTCAAGAACCATTAGATTCTGTACTGGTTCTGGAGGACTGGAAAATTGCAAAGGTCGCTCCACTTTAAGAAGGGAGGGAGACAAAAGAAAGGAAATTATAGACCAATTAATCTGACTTCAGAGGTTGAGAAGAGGTTGGAGTCCATTATTAAGGATAACATTTCAGTGTACTTGGAGGCACATGATAAAATAGGCTAAAGTCAGCTTGGTTTTCTAAAGGGAAAATCTTGCCTGACAAATCTATTGGAATACTTTAAGGAAATAACAAGCAGAATAGACAGAGGAGAGTCAGTGGATGTTGTTTACTTGGATTTTCAGAAGGCCTTTGAAAAGGTGCCATATATGAGGCTGCTAAACAAGATAAGAGTCCATGGTGTTACAGAAAAAATACCAGCATGGACAGAGGTTTGGCTGATTGGCAGGAAGCAATGAGTGGGAATAAGGGAAGTCTTTTTCTGCTTGACTGTCAATGACTAGTGGTGTTCCGCAATAGTAAGTGTTAGGACTGCTTATATGTTAATGATTTAGATGATGGAATTGATGGCCTTATGGCCAGGTTTGTGGATGATATAAAGATAGGTGAAGCGGCAGGTAGTGTCGAGGAAGTAGGGAGGCTGCAGAAGGACTTAAACAGACTAGGTAAATAAATAGAAGATGGAAAACAGTATCAGGAAGTGCCATGCACTTCGGTACAAGAAACACAAGTGTAGACTATTTTCTAAATGGGCAGAAAATTCAAAAATCGGAGGTGCAAAGGGACTTGGAAGTTCTAATTCCCTTGCAGATTGAGACGGTGGTGCGGAAAGCAAATGCAATGTTAGCCTTCATTTTGAAAATACTGGAATATAAAAGCAAGGATGTAATGCTGAGATTTTATAAGGCATGTTGAGACCTCATTTGAAGTATTGCGAGCAGTTTTGTGCCCCTGTCCTAAAAAAGATGTGCTGACTTTGGAGAAGGTTTACGAGAATGATTCTGATAATGACAGGGCTATCGTATGAGAAGTGTTTAATGGCTCTGGGGCAGTACTCGCTGGAATTTAGAGGAATGGTGGGGGGGGGGGGGGTGGGAATCTCATCGCAACCTATCAAATATTGAAATGCCTACATAGTGTGGATGTTTCCTATAGTGGCAAATCTAGGACCAGAAAGTACAGCATCAGAAAATAGGGGTGTCCATTTAGAATGGAGAAGAGGAAGAATTTCTTCAGCCAGAGGGTGGAGAATCTGTTGAATTCATTGCAACAGGCAGCTGTGGAGCCCAGGTTATTAGGTGTATTTAAGACAGAGTTGATTGGTTCTTGATTAGTCAGGGTGTAGTAAGTTATAGGGGGATTTCAGGAGAGTAGGGTTGACAGCGAAATAGGATCAGCCAAGATGAAATGGCAGAGCAGACTTGACAGGCCAAATGGCCTAATTACGCTTCTATCTCTTATGCTGTTTCTGGTCTTATATTTAAAGTGGAGGTTGATAAGTTCATGATTAGTCAAGATGTCAAAGATTACAGGGAGAAGGCGGAAGAACGGGTTGGAGAGGGATAATAAATCAGCCATGATGGAATGACAGAACAGACTTGATGGGCTGAACAGGCTAATTCTGCTCCAAGTCTTATGATCTTTTGGTAAGTAATGAGGATGTAGTGCTTTGCATTGGGCAAAAATCTCACATTGCAATCATTTGGATTTAGAATCTGACACATTCATTCACCTTGGCAAGGTGATTGAATTCAGTCTGGTGGGACCAGTGAACCACTTGTGGCACTTGACCTAGTTTCTCAGCTCTTTCAGCTGACTTTTTATGAACTAGCTTTATGTAGTGCAAGCTTGCTCTTAAATGGTGCTAGCCAATGCTGACATTTCCCTCACTCTGTGTGGTGACACAGAAACAATCAATCCAGTGCTGAACCGTCATAATGAGCCGGTAGTTAACGTGCTGTCTTCCTTTCAATCATACAATATGCACAACACATTCCTGTGTCTGCTTCTGGGAATCTACCCCATCATTTTCAGTAAATGTGGCATAAGAGATCCAGCAAATAAGTTAGGACTTTCTGCAAATAATAACTGATAGCACCCAGTACAAATGAAGAATCGGAAAATGAGTGGACCATACACTGCTGCTGCCTATGCTACCGAAGAAGAGCATTGCCAACATTCGAGTTCACTTTCCCACCAGATCGTCATATTCCTTTTACCTTATGTTGCTTTAAGCCTTAAAATCCAATTCCTCCGAATGAGGGAAAGAATAACACTACTTACTTAGGTAACAAGAGACTTAGCAGCAGGATTAAAGCAGTTGGCCAAGTATCAAGAGCAATCTCATTTTCCCGGACTATCATCTTGCCTCCTTAATCCCTTACTATTAAAAAACTACTAATCTATGTTTTAATGAATTCAATTACTGAATCTCTAGTCCTATGGGGCAGAGAACTGCAAAGATTCATTGCCATCAGTGTGAAGACATTTCCCCTTTACACAGTCCAAAATTGTCTACCTTTTATTCTGAAATGATCGGGTACAAGGGAATTAAGTATATTACACCTTTTTATTTCCTGAAGGAGGCTTCCAAGACATCCCCATTGGTTATCAGGAACCCTTAGTTCATAACCATCCAATAGGGAGAGAGCATTTTGAGACTGACATGAAGAACATTGAGTCTGAGAGTTCGGATCACCTCGAAATCCTGTTTTAATGCTGATGAAATGCATAGTTCACAAATGATCCACCCCAGTCCATCAGACGCCATCTGCTGCACTTGTGGAACAATCTGCAGTAATTCCATTGACTCCATCTGTCACCTTGAAACCAAAGAATTTTAGTGGGATTATGTCATCCTCAGTCCCAAGAGACTGTCTAAGGAGTAGGAGGATTCTATTATGTATGTAATGTAGAACTATTACAATTTAAAGCGTGTCCATTCTTGAACAGCTGAACAAGTAACACGACATGGCAATAAGTCTAACTAAATCCACACTGTATTGAGTATTCTCCTCCTTCACTATGAAATAGTATTTAAGAACTTCAGATGAACTAAGTGCATTCTCCTGGGCTTGTTCCAAAAACACTTTCATCCCAGGCCTGATTCATGAGCGCCTGAGGTCATTTATCTGAAATGCAAATGATTCCATCTTCACCCTCAGTGGCAGCAGATTGACTTTGAGTTTATTGCCTCATCCTAAGCAGAACCATGCCCATTATCAGCATCTACAAGTTTATCACTTTGATCACTTTTTTTTGTATGACAGGCATTTCTTTTTAACTGGAAATATCTCGGAGAGAAAGGCATATAAATTCACTTGAAAGCCCTAGAGAAGGCTGATCCATCTCCCCATCCCCCCTCACTAAAATTCTCACACACATTTATCTCTAACACCCCAGGCATTGATTGCTATCACCAGAGCTCAATACAAGCTTGTCCCTCTATAGTCTCATGCAAGGATATAATTCTGCTCATCTGCTACATGAATTCATTACTAAGGGATCAGATTCAGTCTTACCTGATCTCATCACCATGCTGCCACAAAGCACAAAAACCCTGCCCTTCCCTCTCCTTATCCGTAAAAGTAAGAATTTAATGCAATCTCAGTTCCAAACAGCACAAATCACCGTGCTACAAGGACAGGAAGGTAGGGAGAGAAAGAAGAACCATCAGAAGAAAACATCAATGCTCGAATAGAAAAGACTACAAAATATAGTGGCCTTACCCAAATCGATCACAGGTAAAGCCCTCCCAAAATTCCTGCAACAAGGAGCACTGTTGCAGAAAAGCAGCAATCATCATCAAGGACCCTCACCATCCAGAACATGCTCTCTTCTCACTTCTGCCATCAGTAAGGAGGCACAGGAGCCAGGTCCCACACCACTAGGTTCAGGGACAGTTAATACCTCTCAAACACCGGGCTCTTGAACCAGAGGGAATATCTTCACTCACCGCAAAACAGAGCTGATTCCACAACATATGGGCTTACTTTCAAGGATTCTACAACTCATGTTCTTGATACTTATCTACTTATGTATTTATTTTTCTGTTTTGTATTTGCACAATTTGTTGTCTTTTTTGTGTGCAGTTTTTCAATGATTCTTCTCCATTACTTTGTACTTACTGTGAATGTTCACAAGAGAAAGAATCAGAATCTCATATGTGATACTGTGATAATAAACTTACTTTGAACTAAACCAATTACATATTGGTTCAGGAATATGGAAAGCAAAAGAAAGCTGTCTGATTAACAAGTCTGTGAATACACAGCTCTTGCCAAGCACTAATTCTCATGTTTTAATTTGAATCAAGAAATTTTGCAGGAGGAAACCAGGGTCTGAAAGCATAGCTGAAATCTTCTGGGGATGGGTTTGAAAATCGAGAGGACGATGGGTGGGCAGGATCGATACAGGCATTGCAGATGGTGGGTGGTGAAGACAGATGGGAGGAATGAGGCCGAGAGCAATCCCGAAAATCGCATGCAATACAGCTGTCATCCAAAACCAAAAATTGGACAATGCGCTTTCTCCCTGGACCAGCTGTCCCTCCTTTCCTTGGAACTGTGAGCATCAGCCTAGATTCTATGATCATCTCTGGAATCTGACAAATTACTGCTGTTTATAGTTTAAATTCTGCCTACCACAGAGCTTGCATTACAGCAGCTGGAGGAATAGGTATCATTGTCACAATTCCACAAACCCCACTGCCTCAACATGAAATATAATCTTAATCTTTGATTTTGAACAGCTAAAATTCCTACTGTCATCTACTACCTAGATGGTCTGTCCTAGTGCAGACAATTTTGAAATCTGGATAAAAGGCTTCAGGGATTTAAAATCTTCCAATCTAGTAACTGTGCTGGGGTTTGGTGGGGTTAATGATGTAAGCATACAGTTTGTTGCCATCTTCACGCCAAGAAAGCAGAACAAGACACCAGGGTTTGCATTGTTATGCCTCATGACTATGAGAGTTCTGAGAAACATTTTGCTTGAAATGAATGTCCCCAATATCCTTGAACAGCTAGGACAGCTCAAAATACTCAAGGGATCAGTAAAAGTATAAGGCAGTATGTAGGACAGGCATGGGACACATCAAGGATAAAAGAAAACTAAACTAAACTCTCTGCCACAGAAGTGGCATCTGATCTATTTTAGCTAAGCTACTGCTGTGTTTGGCAGACTACAGAAATCCCAAGAGATTTGTGTTATAGAGCAATTCCATCTAGTTTTTGACTAAGGTGGAATGTTCTGATGAAGTAAAGCCAATGCACTGAAATACAGAGAATGTTAGAGACACTTGGAGAAACAGAATTATAGGATTGGATTCTCCACATTTCCACACATGTAGTTAAACTCAGGGGTCATGAACTCATTCTGAACCTGCTCTGGTTTTGAACTCTAGCCACAAGAGCTCCAACTTACTAAGATTCCACAAAATTGGCTTGGAAATAAGAAACCAATTAATGTTAATGGTACAGTAGAAAAGTAGGTTCCTCCTTTTTTAAAACAAAAATCCATATTTATTCATGTCTTATTTTAAAGAATGTGCATTTTTTTATATTCTTCTCACAGCTTTATTTACTTTGATCAATCTTTCGGGAAAAAACTGTCAGAAACTTTCAGAAATATTTAAAAGGCTTGACAACATTGGCTCATGGCAGGACTTTAGTAGCTGTTAACAATGTTTCTTCAGGGGTGAGTTTTCTCTTGTCCACCTTGGGCAGGCAAAATCAGCTTTCTACACCAGGTGCCTGTAGGCAGTGAATCCTCAGAAGCAAAATCTAATGTTTCAAATCACTGACCCTTTTTTTTCTAATCAGGTTATTGGCCTGAAATATTAACTCTGTTTCTATCACATTTAATACTGTACAACATTTCCAGCAGCTTAGACTTCTGTTTCAGATTTCTGGCATTCTGACTACTTTGCTTTTTTTGCTGATGTATATCCTTTCTAAGTTCTTAAACACTGGATACTTCAAGGAGCAAAATGGAAAAGTTTATATGAATAAAATCTCAGAGCCCCAGACACCCAAAACAACTTTCACTCCTATTCATATGATCAAAAAGTAATAAATGTGGTTTTGGGTGCTTAATTAAAAACAATAGTATGTAATGCAAAGTCTTAGCTTTACAGTCAATCTCCTGACTCTCACTGTCTATTTGTCCTGTTACTGCTTTGTTCCTTTTTTCCTGATCATATTAAAAGGGAAGGTATGGAAGAAATGATGTTGAAGAAGGAAATTAAAAACCAATTTAGTTGCAGACAAATTCAATTCATTTTGTATGCAGATGTGTTGTTAGCTAAAAATGAAAACTATAGGATTCAATGAGCCACATTTAACTTTCTGCTTAAAATTATACCATCCATACATCCTGACAGCTTTACTGTCCTTTACCTCCTTTGCATCTCACTGTCTCACCTTAGTACCCCTCATAGCGCTAGATAATTTTGTGGAGAGATGAAAAAGCAGAGATTGCAAACTGAGGCAATTTTATTATGCTTACCTTCAATGATACAGCAACAGTTTTCACTAGCCATCAGATAAGAGATTTGGAAAATTCTCTGGATCATTTGGCCATCGTTCTACATATGTTGTGCCAACCATTGGGCCTTGCCAAATATATCCATGAAGGTGTTCTAGATTTGCTGAGTTGTCAGTACAATGCCACCCCCACCCCATTCTCTGTTTGAAGAATACATAACCACAATTCATGCTAAGATGTTTTTTTCCCTATAGAGGACAAGTACAAAAGCATTATATCAATCTTGAAGAAGATTCCTCTGTGAGCCATACATTGCATATGAAAAGGATGATTTTATTGTTAATAAAACCCTCACAGATCAAAACAAATTTTTTTCTGAAACCAAAAGACAAGAGTGTTTGCGTTAGCTTCTCACCCATCCAAAACATTTTGAAACCTTTAAATCAAAAGACACAGCTGTTTCCCTTTTTGTAAATGTGCATTGAAAGCAAATGGAGTTAAATGTGTGTATGAGTAGTATCTCTAGATTTATACTGGTCAATAGCAGCTTGGTGTATGTGACATTTTGTTGGAAGTCATGTATATATCCTTAAGATAATACAGATCCACATGGAATTCAATTAGCAGATACTCAGAAAATCCAATAACATAATGAAAATACAATATTCCATCTTGCTCTTATTCATACCCTTATTGATCATTAATTCTCTATTAAATATCAAGCTACTAATAAAATGGATTTGACTGTTTCTTTAAGTTTTATAAGGTCATCCAATTTCACATTTCTATATATTCTGCACTATAAAATATGTCACTGGTGAACTATTTACAGAGTTACTTTTGCCAATACCACTCATAATATTTAGCAAAATCTGCTATATTGAAATATAGCAGGGCGGTGGAGAGGATCACAAAGGGGGAAGCAGCCTAGGCTTGAGAGTGGAGGTTGATGTGGAGATATGGAATTGCTGGCTTCAAGTCATAAATATTTTTCTCAAACATTTCATTTGTGATTGTTTGCCAAGAGCTGCTGTTCTTGTGGAAATACATTTATCTAAACTAGTTCTTATGCTGAAGTTTGCAAATGTAATTAAAACCTATGTTCCTTTGCAGCTGAACAAATTCCTCCTAAATTAGATTATACACAAAATTTATATGCAGCCATCATCTATTCTTGAAACATTAGCAAAGAGGGAGTAAGGAGTGAGTTTCCAGCTGTATACCATTTTACTTGATCACTTATATTTAAAAAGAAAAACAAAATTGAAGATAAAAAGAGGCTGCAGAATCTGGAACAATAAACAGAGCGCTGGACGAACTTAAAGCAGCAACTGTGAAGGCAAAAAGTGTATGTTAGTGTTTTGGGATCTTGTATCAGTTCTGGCAGGAAGGATTGCCACCATCTAGCAATATGATAATGTGTGGGGATAGAGATGAGGAGGGGATGATTGCAGGTGGAACCAGATGAGGAGTAGGGGAGGATGGTGAAGAAAGGAAGATGGAAACCAGTTGGACAGGTAGTATGCATGGGAGAAGAACACTGGGAACATGCTTTACATGAAATTGAGACCGTTAATGTTTATATCATTGTAAGCTACCCAAGCAGAATATGTGGCATTTCTTCCAATTTGCATTTGGCCTTTCCAAGCAATGGAGAGCAGCACTCCATGATGATGGAGTAGCCAGGAGCATTAAAATAACCTGCGATCATAAACTCAAAATGGCTAAATTTATGGCTGAACTAAATAGTTCTACTTGAACAGATATTGCTCAGACTATCACATGATATGACTGATGTTTGCACACTGACCCATTACATCTTTCTCTCTACACTCAACTATCCATATCTGAACATGACATTGTCCATGGACAATTTTTTTAAATATGGGGAGTAGAAAATTCCGTGGTTAGGAGTGTGACCTGATGTCAAGTAGTTAAACCTCAGTCAATGCAGAACTTATTATCAAAGAGTTTCTGTTATTTGGAGAACTGGCAGTAGTTTTATTCTCCATATCTGAAGGGGTTATGCTGTCTTCATGTATCAGTTGAAACAAGAGATAAAATAATCAATTTCTGTGATAAGCATCTATGAAAATAGCAGAAGGATGGCTTTTAATCATCAGTGATAAGGATGAGAAGTAATCTTATTGAGAATTGCAAGATGCCAAAAAGAACTGAAAGAATAGATGCCAAAAGGGTTATGTTCCTTCAGTGCATTCAGAAAGATATACTATAAGGCAACTATTGTCAAATGAAGTTGAATTTATTGTTACATACAGAAAGAAGCATGGCGAAATACAGGTCCAATGAAAAAAATGCTAACTGCAGCATCCTAGGAATATAAGTTCAGAGAACACACAGAACATAAGTTGAACACATAGAAATTATACCAGGTAATGAAGAAAAACTGCACAACAAAAATTAAGTACAAAGAAAAACATATCATGCACAATTACATGGTTGTACAAGAAATGGTTTGTGGTGCTCCATTGCTGAAATAGGATTAGGATTATGCGTGACAGCTCAAGAACCTAATGTTTATAGGAAAGTAATTGTTCCTGAATCTGGTGGTGTAGGACTTCAGACTTCTGTACTTCCTCTTCTATATATTGAAACATTCTGTATCTTGACTCTACCTCTTCCCAATCTGCCTCCTGCAAAAATGTTATTCCCTTTTCTCAGTTCCTTTGTCTCCACTGCACCTATCCACTTTCTGCAACGAACAGGGTTTCTTTTCCACCAACATTGATACTGTCATCATTGCATCTCCTCCATTTCTTGGAAATTCACACTCACACATCTTTCTGCCACCTTAACAGGGATAGAGTTCTTCTTGTATTCTCCTACCACCTCATGAGCTTCTGCATTCAACACATCATTCTCCGCAACTTCCACCATCGTCAATGTGACACTACTACAAAGCACATCTTTATCTTCTTCTACCTCTGCTTTCCACAGGGATCATTCCCTCCATGATTCCCTTGTCCATTCATCCCTCACCAGTAATCTCCTTCTTGGTGCATACCTCTGAAAGTATCTGAAATGATATGCCTGCCTATTTACCTCCTACCTTTCCTCCATTCAGAGCCCCAAACAGTCCTTTAGGTGAGGCAACACTTCACCTACGAATCTATCAGGGCTGTATAATGTATCCAGTGTTCCAAGGCAGGCTCCTTTATGCTGGTGAGACCCGACGTGAATTGGAGGACCACTTTGTTGAGCACCTCGTTCCATCTACCAAGATGGAATTTCCTGTGGCCAACCATTTAACTTCCAGTCCCCATTCCCATTCCAACATGTCCATAATGTCGGTCCCTGGCTTCCTCATTTGGTACAAAGAGGTCACTCTCAAGGTGGAGGAGCAACACCTTTTATGCCATCTGTCTAGCCTCCAACATGATGGCATGAACATTGATTTCTCATACTGGTAAAAACATTTTTTTCTCTACCACTTTGCTCTTTTATTCCTCACTCTGGCTCCCTAACTCTTCTCTTCACCTGCCAACTACCTCCCTCTTCCCTTTCTCCCATGGTCCTCTCCTATCAGATTTCTTCTTCTCTAATCCTTTTCCTTTACCATCCTCCTGGCTTTACCTATTATCTTCTAGCTAGTCCTCCTTTCCTCTCCTCCCACCCCCACCACCTTTTTTATTCTGGCGTCTCCCTCTTCCTTTCCAGTGCTGAAGAAGGGTCTTGGCCCAAAACATCACGTGTTTATTCACTTCCGTAGATGCTGTCCGATCTGCTGAGTTCTTCCACAGTTTGTGTATTGTTCTGTACCTCCTGTTTGAAAAGTGTCAGTGAGAGTATGATGACGCAGATGGTGGGAATCCTTTCAATAGTGGGGAGGGCTGTACCCGTGATGGACCTGTCCATTGATTTGCCATACCAGGCCATTATGCAACCAGCTAAGCTACTTCTACAGTACAAAATCTCCTTAAGCTTCCAAGAAAGTACAAGTGCTGGCACACCTTCTTGATGGTTGCATTGAGGTGCAGGATCCAAGTTAGGTCATCTGAGATGTTAACACCCAGGAATTTACTTTCTCCAACTCTGTCTTCCCATTTCTGAAGTCAGTGACAGGCTCCTTGGCTTGGTGGATGAATTTGTTGTTCATTGAAGAATGAGATGAAAGATATTTTTATGCTCTTTATGCAGAGAGTGGAGAATCTTTGGAAATCTCTACATCAGAAAGCTGATGTAATAACGCCTCAAACTTTATCCCACACAGTACACATACAGTAGTTCTTAAATGATGCATATACAATCAATACATACTATACCATGTAAGTAAGTCCTGTGTTTGTGTAGGCCTTCTGTAAGTCTGGGCAATGCTGGGTAACAGCAGCTGACATAGCTCACCTTGGTAGGACACATGATTTAATGTGAGTCCAGTCTTGAAGAAGTTATCCAGCATTACATTGAAAAATTCGCTATAGTTGTTAATCCTACCTGCTATAGGCTCTGACACCCCATTCAACAGAATAGGAATTCCCTGTATGAGATTAAAAGGAAACACACAAGTGATTTATTTTGCACTTTAATGTTCAATGCCTTACCTATGCACAAATGTACTTTTAATTAAGTATGTTTTAATTTTTAGTAAAACAGGTTTTAAATTATTTCCAACATTTTGGTAATCCAAGTGACTCTAAATTTAAAGCCATTTAACTAAAAACCTTCCAAATGATAGAAAATCAGGCTATAAGCCCAGACTTGCCTCCTATCATGATGTTTCTGTAGCTACCGGTTGTCTGAAGTCCTCCCACCACTGAAGCATCACCATATTCTTTGTCCCTCTCCTAGGAGGAGAGGGTCTTTTCAATTGACTCTTCACATCCAGTCCAGATACTGGTGGTAACAAATCTACATCCAATTCATTGAACATATTTGGACACAGCTTGTCCCAGCCTTTCCTATCCAATCCCTTCCATCTGTCTCCTTAACTTGATCTCACTATTCACATAAATTGAAATGAAAATCAATAGAATTAAGAAGCATTTTAATACAATATTTCTATAAAATCTGTTTATATTCTTTAAGCCAAACATGAATTTCTGATAAAAATAAGCAGTTACTCCGTTAACTTTTTCTTAGATACTTAACTAGTCCCTTAGCTTAATTAAACGCAATAACGTAGAACATATTTAGTACTTTAAATGCATCCAAAAGATACAGTTGCTATAATTTCCCCAGATGTTCAGAAATGAGGGCAATTAATTTACCATGTGGAGTGAGCAGTTCTCTGGGTGGGCTCTGCTTTTAATCCAGGGTTTTTAAAACAAGTGGTAAAACAGCTGCACTTAATCTGCACTCAAAATTATATTGTCCTGATAGGAGCAAAATTTCACAAAAATAAATTCTTATTATCCTGTATTTGAAGTTAACTCAAAGCACAGGAGGTGATATTTACACAACCTCAATCTGAATTAAATTGCTTTGAAATAATCTGTTGTCAAAAATAGATGTGATTTAGAAATATTATGCTTTATTATGAGTGAAAGTGATGTTGTAGTCGATGAGCTTTGGTCCAAGCATCAAAAATGCTGGAAATGCTCTGCAGATATTTCCTGCATGTTTTACACACTGAGTATTTCTAGCATTTCCTATTTTTATTTCAGATTTCCACCATCTGTGTTCTTTTTTTTTGCTTTTAGTAAAAAGGTGCTCGATTTTGAATCTTGATTCAATGTTTGTTATTTAAATCAATTAATAACATTCACTGCGCTTTCATCTAAAATTTAAGGTCACAAATAAAGGAAGACCATACTTCATTTCATACAGTCTCTAAATGATAAAGAGGAGGAAAGTTGGTTGATATAGCAGAACAGATGGGCTGATATATGAGTTGTTTTGTGAGCATTCTGTGTGCATGTACTCTAAATTATATATATTCAAAATCTCAATAGATATTCTGGTTTCAAATAACACATAATTAGAAAAATTAAAGATGGAAATTTTCAAGTGCAACCAAAATCTGGATTAAATAGGTTTAGTTTAAACAACACCTTATAGTAGAAATGAGGAAGCTTGTCCAAGAACAGAATTCTCAAGTTCAGGCCCTAGGTTTAAGGCACTGTGGCAAACTATCTGGAGAAGGAACTGAGGAATACAGAGAAGCCAAGTGCTCTGCAGATTTAGGGCTTCAATGCTTAGTGGAAGAGGGGGTTTGCATGGGTGAAAATTTAAGTTGAGGCTTTCTAGGATGTGCGCTACATTGGCTGATTGAGCAGAGGCATGATGGATGAGGAGGATGTTGTTGGGTGAGCTGAAGTTTTTAAAGAGTGGGGAGTTTGGGCCCTTCAGGACACCAATGAAAAATTTGGAATTGGTATAAACAAACAAAACAGCTGGAGATGACATGAGGTGAAGTGGACATTTGAAGAATATGGAGATGGAGTGTAAAAGGGCATAACAATAGAAAAGGAAAGGTTGTAATCTTTGGGTCAAATACAGCTTTGTAGTTATGGAAACAGCAGCACAGCCTGAGAAAATAGCTTTGACCTTCCTAATGTTGAAGTGGAGGAAGCTTTTAAACTTTGTTTGCTGAACATCAGGAACTACTGTATCCACATCATTGAAAGAGTCTGTAGTTAGATAAATCAGCACACCACTATATCCTAAGTGGAGCATTCTATTTTGCTTTTGAATAAATTTCTCTGCCAAAAATGTACCACTGAAGAATTGGAGAGAGCTGAGAATAAACCTTTTGGGAACTTCAAAAGCAGTAACGGAGGCGCACAAAGATGGAGGTTAGAGTCTGGAAGTGACAAAGGATGAAGGAGTCACAGCCAAATCTGCAGACTAACTAGGATAGAGAGGCTGAGGAACAGTACATAGATGTTGATATGTGATGGACTGGTCTTTAGAGTTAGAAACCAGGCTCAGAATTAAACAACACTTGAACAATCCGATGACATGGGAATCAAGGTACTGAAAGTGTGATTGTAAAGAGATAAATAAATTACTGTTTTTCTTTCCCCAAGGTTTTGGAATCCAGTTTTGTATTCCAAAATATAGAGGTTATTAACCTGTTTATTGCAAATACACTGTTAATTCAGAATGCAGTGAAATGCAGACATCATACTGATGAATACTAATTAATAGAATTGATAAATCTTTTTGACATTCATGCAAAGAACCCAAATTATGAATAATATTATTGATATTTTTTAAAATATCATTTGATCAAAATAAATTTGTCTCTTTTCAGATTCTGCAGATGAAAGTAAACCTTCTGAAAGTGCCCAAACTGAAGAAGTTAAAGGAGATGAAAAGAAGGCCACCGAGGAAAATGCCTGAAGGTGCAAAGCCCCCAGCCCCAACTACTCTCTCCCCTTGATGTGTGGACCATTCCCCGTATGGCTAAAGGCGGGAAAGTTTTCCAGTCAAACAGTGTGGCTTAATTTAAATGTTCTTGGTGTTGTTCTGGCAGTTTGATGACCATCATTTGGAATTTTTGCACTGTACAAAATTTCTCTGGCTCTCTGTTTCACTGTATGCAATGTTACTTTAAGAAGTAAAAATGTAAGTGAAAATGGTATCCTTTTAAATGTGATTGGAATGAATATCCATTTGTTTTAAGAATAAAGCAAAGTGCCAATTATTGGTGGGTAAGGCCTCATTCTGATCCTAACTTTGAGGTTGTTATTTATCTTAATCTCCATTTAATTTATCAAATAATATTTAATTGCAATTAAACTAATTTAATGTGATTTTAGTTTATCCAACAATTCATGAATATTTGAAGATTATGTCACTGCCCCATAACATACACAAATGTCCTGTTGACATATGTTTGTTGCATGATCTTTGGCAGAAATACATTACATAATAGGAAGAGAAATGCATTGATTATTTAATTGCTATTCAATAGTAGCCTGCAGATATAAGATGTTGTGATCAGCTGATTTCTATGTTCCTCTTTCTTTGGTGTTTTCTGTGCTGCCCTGCAATTTGCTGCAATACTGTTTTATCAGAACATCTTGATGGCTGCCCTATGCTATTCAGTTGTAAACTAGAAAAACCATAGATAATAAAGTCTGCTATTTTGCCTTTTCATGTTAAGTATGAGAAAAATTCTCAGAATTTAAGAAAGACCCATTTAGATTTTATGTAAGCAGCTGAAACAGGGGAAAGGAAGAGCTAACAGGACAGGACAGAATTCAAAGGTATTGGATTATTTGACCATTATATATCATTGTAATTAACACATTTAGGAATTTTTGCATGGATTGTAGCTCATTTTACAAAAATGTACTGCCTCTGTGCATCAAACAACTCAGTCAAAAGATATATGACTCTAGAGACAGAAGGGAACCATTAAAAATAAGACAAAAATCTATTGTGTAATACTTAAATTCAAATATGTGAAAGTACTATCCTTTGTCCTGAGATCATCAACATTTCCTGGATTGGTTTCCAATTCCAGCTCTTCAATTCACTATACATTCAAGAAGATGTTAATTTCTTTCCCAACAGAGTTCACTAGCACAGAAACTGTCTCCAGTAATATATTGCGGGGAAATTGATTCACATCACTGCCTTAACTACTGGTCCTCGCACCATTCCAAAGGCACATCGATCATGCCATGTAGCGTGTAGAAAGAATTAGCATGAACATTAACCTAGGATGGGGGAAGCAAGGGAGTGAGATTAAGTTTATTCATCTGCTGGAATCTGTGAGGAGTCAATGCAAGAACTAAGATCGTGTCAGTGTTCAAAAGGAAGTGAGACACAAGCTCATTTTGTTTGACCTTTGACAGAGCAGCAAACCTGTAACTCACAAATCATCCCCATCTACAGATTAGAAATCCACCTTCAAGTATCTAGAGGAATGTTACTAGCAGATAGGCCTTTGGGCATTTCTACCACTAGACTATTATAACACTTCTAGTAATATTTATTAATTTGCAGTTATTAGTTGGACATATCTTCATTAGAATTTCTGTAGCTTTTTTTTCATTCTCAATTACATTATTTTTTTGCTTTAACTGTTGTCCAGTAACAGAGAATTCTGGACAATTTGAAACATTTTGCTTATTTTTGCTGGAATGCCTCAGTTGCTATTATATTGAAGAGATTTCATCTAAAATGTTGTGCTAGCATTAGTAGCACATTCTGAGAATGTAATACAACAGTGATGCATGTCGCATGGTAGAACACCATTATTTGTACACCTATTATATTCTCCCTACTTACTGAACAATACCTTTGAATGATTTCTTTCACTATAGTACTCTTAAGGCAATAACCTGGCATTGAAAAGTAACCATCACTGGAGAAACACAAGCTCTATACCGAATAATTAAGCAAAATCAAATTCCTAAATATAAAACCTGAAGAATTCAAATTTCTTAACGATTTGATTTGTTACATCTCTTCACAAGCGTATTCAATTAATATATATATTATGTTCAAAAATAAAATTATTTCCCAGTTTTAAGTTAATAATCTTACTCAATGTTACAGCATATTTGTGATACCATCACGTGCAAATGTAACAGTGATTTGACTGGTTTCAGTTTAAAAATATAAAATAGATTTTTATGTTTGAAGTACAGCAATACATTTTAGTGAGGAGTATGTAAAATGACAATTTTTTTTGGCTAGGACTTGCATGCAGAATTTAAGATTCTAAAATTCACTCAAATAACCATTTCAATTTAAAATGAACATCTTTATATTTGTGCCTCTCCACTTCACTAAAGTAAGCCCAATTCTGTACAATGATTTGTCAGCTGCCTTCAATGAAACCTCAAATTATGGAAAAGAGCAACATAGGAAGATATCAGGTCACCTTTACAACATATTGCTAAAATTACCTCTGTAGAAATGATGAAAATAAAAATCTTCCCTTCATACATTTCAAAATACTTATGTGTTCCTTGCTGAAAAACACTGTCAATTGATTACTCAAAAGGCAATACCATCAATGTGCAAATCTGGATTTTGTTAGTTTTAAAATGAAAATGATATGGAGCTCAATGGATTCATTGTACATTAGTTTGCAATAATACTGAGAAAGTTTTAAGTTCTTAAAGTATTAAATAGACAGGAATGAGCAATCCGTTTAAACTCATAGCTTTCTATTACTATTTAACCAAAGCCACTCAGTTCATCTAAAACACATTAGAATCTTACAATTGATCACTTTTGCTAACATTTCTCCTGTGTGATTTTAATTAGAATGAGTTAAAATGCAGGGTAAAGCACCTTATTTAAATACACAAGAAATAAAGTGATTTTCTTTATTGATTGGCACTATTCAATCCAGAATAATACTTTTATTAAAACTCAATCCCATTCCTATTCTACTGATATTTTGTTTTGCTTACTGATAACAATATCCACTGATTTTGACAATATATAAAGTGGAACATTCACTTACATATATGGTATATAGCTTCAAACATTTTTAAATAGTTAGACTCTTTATATCTAAATGTTTGTTCATTAGTGATCACCACCAAGGGGAACGATGATACAATTCATAGAAAATTTTGTCACTCAGCTTTTCACCAAGATTATCAACCATTTTCTATAAATCTTATGTAGTTCAATGCAAATTAGCCGAATGAAACACCTCACTCCACAAAATGAACACAGCAAGGTGCAAGTGCTAAACTCATTTACTGAGTACAACAAAATGCCAATATGCTTTTGTTTTGTAAACCATGTGAGAGAAAAGATAATATCTGCAGAGGGCTTTACAAATAATTGAAAGAAAATAATTTTTTTTAAACCCTGGTCCGAATATGCAAATATGTGCAACTTACGGCGATCGTAAATGGAGCATAGTTGATGTGAATTTCTAACCTGGATTCACTGTAGTTCTTTAAGTGTTCCCACTTGAGCTTTGCACACTGATTTTCCACCTCTATTGGTGGAAAAAAAAACGCATTTTTTTGTAAAATACCAAAAAAAACTAATTTCTTAACCTAATTAATCATAATGAATTGAAACCTCAGTGCTGGAAAATGTTTTTGTCCAGTTTCCTCCTTAGATAAAGGCCATTTGACATAAAATTATGAGACAGTTAAGGAATGTTTAAATACTTTTTAGCACTAGACTCCAGAATCATATTATCTCTGATGCACTTTGGCAACTAATAGCTACTATCTGATATTCTTCTTGATTTTCTAGTGAGTTTCCCTTTTGGAACATACCTGTATATTGATATCATAAAAATGGACAATTCTCATCTGTTACAGATCTATTTGTTATTTTATGGGGAAAATAGAACATTAATAATTCCCGGATCCAAATACTCATTGTCCTCTACATCATCTGTGATGGTGTGCCATGAATACAACCAAAGGTATTGATATTTAACCCAAGTGCGTAATTAGTAGACTTCTCTGGTGTTAATAGACTGTCAGTTTGAATGCCCAATCTCTTAGGAAGAGTTCCACTTTTCAATAATTGGTTATTGTGCTTACACTTAAACATGGCAATACTTGTCACTGCTATTTTGAAAGTTCTTTGAAAACTCTGGAGTGAAGAGAATGGCTATAGAAGCCAGCAAGGGAATACTAAATGCCTAAGCTTCTATAAGAGAAGGAGCGGGAACATAAAAGGGCTTGGAGACAATTCAGTCTACTTTTCTTGGCTTGATTACCTAAGTATATTGTGAAAACTTTGTGAATCTCGGCACAAAAAAAGATCTTTTAATATATTGGCAAGCTTACTGTATCTCTGTATGTAGGTAGACAACACTAAATTGGCATATCTGGTTAGTACATACATATCACAAATGTTTTAGCTGTGGGTATTACTTGTACTTTCATATATGTTACACCTCTAGTTTTGTTGTCCTGGGGCAAATAATGCCATCTACTTACTGTTATTCAGCCTTGTAATTGCCTCAGAGAGAATGATTGCAACATCAGAAATTAACCGACTTTTGCTTGGTTATTCTACAAGGTCACTGGCTGAAGTCTATTATTCATAAATTGCAGTTAATACGGGAATGAATGAACCAGAATTTCTGCCAATTTTAATAATGATTCTTGCCCAAAAGTAAACACAAGGAATGCATACTGGTACAGTGTGATTTCATAGGTCACACAAAACAATTACTTGGTTGTTTAAAATGTTTTTAACCTACTGTTTTTAAGATGAACACAAAACAAAACATAGGAAACATTTAATATTGTTCTTGAAGTGACTTTTTATAATGCTGTATCAATATAGTCCTATTTATTAATGTAAGCATGTAATGCCTTGCCGTTTGAATAGACCTCAAGCTTTTTGCCATACCAGAAATTACTGCGTTTAGTATCTTCTTAGATAACCGTTACAGAGATAGCAAGAACTAAATACAGAAAAAAAACCGTAACTACAGGCCGCCTTCCAATTTTAGCCAGGCAGTCTCTTAAACTGTACCAAATCTGAATCATGGTTAGGTGACAAGAAGTGAGTTTACATTGTCTCAAATATATTTCTAATAGTTTTAGTGGTAATTTGCAAGTTTACTCATCAAAACAAAGGGGACCATTATAGCTGCAACAGTATGCAGTCATTAACCATTTTAGTAACTGCTTAATAAAGGTTTCACACACATCTGGATATGTGGCAGAAGTAGTAGGATTGGTGAAACAGGCCACTGAATGCAGGCAACCGTATAATTGCTTGGTGGGGGAGATAAATTTTAAAATGTGGTCACAATTCAACTCTATTTGAAGGGAGCTTAGAACTCTTGATCTCCTTTTTTTTTATAAAGAAAAGAAAACTAAGTTAAGGAAGAGTTCAGATTCTGTATGCATGCTGGTCATAGGTTTCAAATTGCACCAATATTGTATTTGCTCAAGCTGTACTTTTGACTTGGACCTAATTGATGCTTAGGCTAAAAAGTTTTAAAAAAGGCTGTGTGTATATTTCCAACTGCATTGCCACGAAATGAAACTCTAGCAGACAATAAATCTGTTGGTCGTGCAATTTTTATGGATAGTTTCTCAATATGTTGCCCCCTTATGCATAACATAGATCAAATGTAATTGACTTACAGATGAAAGCCGTCATTAGCCACCTTTTATGTCATGTAGGCCATTTTACCATCATATCAGTGATAATCATATAAATTAGAGTGTGATTATATTGTATGGGCACCCTTATAAGTTGGTATGTTGAATCCACTGCAGTTTAGTGCCAATCAGGCTTTAAGGACATGCACAAAGTACAGAAAATATAATTTAAAACAATAATAAAATGAGGCCCCCAGTGTCCTATTGGCATATCCAATTGAATACCAATGTTACCATGCTTAAGTATAAGTCTCAGACAAGGTATAAATATGTCTTATGAATTAACCATCCTCAGAGCACAAGAGTTTGTAGTTGGAAGCATACATTTCTTTCAGCCTTAGTGAATTTTTTGATTGCCTTCCTGCCTACTTGATTGGCCACTGCCTTACGCAATCCTGATCTACTTGCTTGGTGCTGTTGAGTCCTTGTGATGTTCTGTAGTGCTTGATTGCTGGTATTTTTGTACTGGTAAATTATTTTTACTCAGCAGTAATGATATTCTGAATTTGTGAGTGTGTGTAATTGGTGTGGCATCTAAGATGGCTGATGCAGAATGTGGCCTGCCTTTTTTTCACAAAACGTTAGAGAGACAGTGGGGAGAATGAAAAATAAAAGTCACCAGTCTTCACAATATTCATGTTGTTTGTGTTTCCTTCTTAAATGTGACTTCCTTTCAATATTATGATGAATACAAAAGCATTGGACAGAAGCGTTTGATATTTATTAGTAAAATGTTCTTTTGCACAGTTAGCTAATTTGCCTTTTTTCCTGTAAACCAGCATAAAAAAGGGGGCTCTGCTGATATTAATAGGACTTAACAGAAAGCAAGTATTTACAGGATAAAACAGTCAGACTCAATTAATGATAGATAACTACAAAAATCATGAAGATTTTGGTCTTGAACTGTGGCAATAACTCCAAGCATGTCAGTTAGTGGATGCAGACAGCTTTGCAGCTAATATAGGTTGACTGATATTTCAGATCAAAATCAGAAACTTACAACTCAAAATTAAATTTACTGCATCATGGAACTGATGATTGGCATAACAAACTTGTCAAAGTCTTTTTATTCTTAGTTGGAGTTTGTAAATTAATCAGGAAGAAATAAAACTGAGATAATTCAAGTCTTGCAGAAAAAAATGCTCAGCAGTTGTCTCTTACTCGTTACAACCCAAAAAATAATGTATAAGCAATTTGGTAAAACATCTTTCAGTGTAACTTTATGCAACCAACTATGCCTTTCCACTCCAATCCTGCATCTAAATCCCTGGACTATTTGACTGCTGAAAATAAAGATCTTCTATCTATCCAGCCAATTATGCATCTTCTGAAGTGTTGTCGGGTATCTATGTAGAAAATGTGGCAGTCAGCTTGTGTACAGATATCCCTCACAAACAGCAGTGAGCAAACCAGACAAGGTTGATTGAAGATTAATTTTGTGCAGAACATTCATGCTAACAGCTATGATGTTTTCCAAAGTAGTACTCTGGAAAGAGTTACCCACCACCCCAACCTCGGATTCTTGCACACGACTGTCAACTGAATTTGCATGCTTGATCCTAGAGTGAGACATGAGATTATTAAAGAGGTACCTGAGGAGCCATGAATGGAACACAATAATAACAGGAATCTATTCCATTCTGAATTCTTATTACATCTGAAATTTAATATATGATTAATTTGCCTTCCTTGAAGAAACATTGTCAAAAGCAAAAAAAAAATTATCAATATCTTCCAAACATTTGTTTTGAAATGCCTGCAGCTACAAAAGCTAGCAATGAATTTTGGGAATATATCAAAAATATATAAAAGCACCAAAGTCAAAATCCAACAATTAACACTGGGAATATTAACCTCATCCGCTTGGAAGAAATAGCCTTGCCTCAAGTTCATGCTACATTATACATCTCCATAAAAGTTCAGACTTTGGTATATGCAACTGAGTGTTATCATTTGCTTCTGAGAATGCCACATCGTTTGTCTGTCGTCTGTTGCAACTAATAACTAACAATTGGAACTGAAGTGAGAAGCTGTGCCACAGGAGAAGCTAGATGACCCAAAATCAGCAAGAGCTTTAAAGCATTTAATACAATCCAAAATGATTGCCTTTAATGGAATGAATTAGGAAGCAAAATACAATGTGCTTTCACTATTACGTATTGTGTTTAGTACTTTAACTGGAAGAAAACTTTTAGACAGGCAACTCAAAAAAAAAGACACATAGACCTGGAAATTAACCTTCTGAGGGAATTCACTTGAGTCTCTTAAATTCAGCTATCAATATGTGAATACTTAAGAAAGCTGCTGTAAATGATAAATAGAAGTGCAACATTGAAAGTTTTAGTCAAAATGCATGCAATGCATAAATACTGGCTAACAGTTCCTTAGGGACAGCCTCAATCTTCAGCCAGGATTTCATAAGATATAATATAAATATACATATATGTGTTCAGAGATTCCTTTAAAATGGTGGGATCTTCCTTGTAGAAATGTTAGCCCTCAGTCAGTGTCAATAATTCGACTGAAAGGAGCAGGCAGATTTTACTGCAACAACAGGCAAATCATCAGATTCCTCCATAATAAACTATTATGAAAGGATAGCATAATAAAGACATCAAAGAAACCATTGCTACACCAGTTTACAGCTTCAACTTGAATTAGTATGACTCAAGGAAGAGAGAATTTATAATTTGTCAGTTAAATACAATCAAGAGGAAACAACATTAGGTAGATAAGTAGTTAAATAATATTCAGAACTTTTATATTGAATTGTGAAAAGAGCTTTATCTGAAGAAAAAACACTTGTATGAGCCCAGTAACATGATTTCTATGCAGTAAATACTTTATGTGAACATCTTGCAGTTCAGCAAACTTAATGCATTGCCTAGCCCAAGCCTACAGACATAATCATTAGTAATAGATGTTGTTTTGAGACAAGCCCGAAAGCCAGTAAAAACTAAGTTTGACTCTGAATTTAATCCACATTATTTTCAAATTGGGAAAACATGATCTAGTGACAATCACACTAAATGGAAAGGTTTCAACCAAATTTTTAAAAAGAACCTTCATCTCAATTGCACGCAGCTTCCACTGCCGAAAACTTGCTCCTTGGGTTTCTCTTTTCACTTAAGTTCATATGGGAAGCAATGAACACAAAGTAAATCATAAATTTACAATTTAGAGAAAGGCAATTAGATTAATCTGATATCAATAATCCAATCAATTAAATCATAATTCAGTCATTTGTGGGATAGAAATCCCAAAGGAGCTTTCATAAAAACATGTTGTATTGTCTGTTAACTCCTTCCATTTTGAGTAATTTGAGACAGTATGTGTGAGAAGTGCAAAGGAAGAAAAGATACCTATGTGTTCCAAAGATTTCCTCTTCTTTTGCCTTGTCTACTGTAAACCAACTAACACCACTATTTCATGCATCTTCTACTGTGGTAGGTAACAAATTAGTTTCTTTTTTGTCTGTCAATTACTATGTTTTCAACAACAAATAATTTTTCCTTTTGATAATTGGAACTGATGTTTTTGGATTTTAGATGAAAAAGGGAAACACCTGTAGTAAAGATTATGGCTTAGTTTTTCCATCAGGGCCAGGGAAACGTTTGAAAGTGTAAAGATTTATATCGAAAATAATTAATTTTCCACACCTGAAACAAAGAGTTTTATTTCAAAGAATATTTGATCCCAGAGATGATAAATACTGTAGTCTTCATTAATGCATTTTTGGACCTCAGCAAATCTATGGAATGGCAGTTTCACCTAAAAAGACCATTCTGCCTGTAAACTTTAAGATAGATTACCAAAACCTGTTGCAACACATACAAATGCTGGAGGAACTCAGCAAGTCAGATAGCATCTATGGAGAGAAATATAAACAGTTGAGGAAGCAGGGACTCTGCAGGAGGACTTAGATTGGAAAAATGGGCAAAGAAGCGTCAGATGGAGTAGAGTGTAGGGAAGTGTACAGTACTCTTTGCACTTTGGTAGATGGAATAAAAACATAGATGCTTTTTAACCAGGGAGAAAATTCAAAAATTAGAGGTGCATAGGTACTTGGGAGTCCTTCTACAGGATTCCCTAAAGGTTAATTTGCAATTTGAGTTGGTGGTAAGTCAAGTCAAGTCAAGTCAACTTTTATTGTCATTTCGACCATAACTGCTGGTACAGTGCATAGTAAAAATGAGACAATGATTTTCAGGACTATGGTTTACATGACACAGTACAAAAACTAGATTGAACTATGTAATAAAAAAACCACAGAGGAAGCTATACTAGACTACAGACCTAAGGAAGGCAAATGCAATGTTAATATTCCTTTATAGAGGACTAGAATTTAAGTGCAAGGATGTCTTTGTAAGACATTGGTCAAACTGCCCTTGGAGCAATGTTAGCAGGTTTGGTACCATCTGAGAAAAAAATGTGCTGGCATTGGAGAGAGTCCAGAGGAAGTTCACAAGCATAATTCTAGGAATGAAAGGGTTAACACACAAGGAGTGTTTGATTGCTCTGGGACAGTACTTACTGGATTTTAGAAGAATGAGGGAAGATCTAATTGAAACCTATTGAATATTGAAAGGCCTAGACAGAGTGGATGTGGAGAGAATGTTTCTGCTAGTGGGGAAGTCTAGGGACAAGCAGGCACAACTTCAGAATAGAGTGACATCCATTTAGAAGAGAAATGTGGAGGAATTTCTTTTGGAAGTGAATCTGTGAAATTCATTTTCACAGAAGGCTGTGGAAACCAAAGCATTGAGTATATTTAAAGCAGAGGTTGGTAAGTTGTTGGTTAATCAGGGCATCAAGGGTTACAGGGAGAAGGGAGAATGGGATTGAGTGGGTTAATAGATCAACCATGATGGAATGGCAAGACAGACTTGATGGAGCAATGGCAGAAGTCTGTTCCTATTTCTTATGGTCTTAAAGACTTTTTAGGCTGAGACCCTTCATCAGGACTAGAATAAAAGGGGTAGAGACAGGCAAAGGAGAAGGAACACAGACTAGTGGTTAATAGGAGAAAGATTTGAGGATGGTGTGGAAGCTTGAAGTGAAATTGTAAAGATACTTAATGGAATACTCAGTGAAATAGACAGCAAAGATGCAAACAAACTGGTTCAGCTTGAGTCAGTGAACAAAGATGGGGGCTGAATTGATGGAAATAGTATTAGGTACTTGGTGTGAATGAAAAACGTTAATGGAATATTCAATCCTTTGTATCTGTTAATCTTGAATAGATGTTTTCTTTTGCTTCCCGGCTTCATGGATTTTTGATCTAAAAGTCTTGGTATACTAAGCTAATGCAAGTCTTTTATTTTTATCCTGCAATTACATTTAACTTCACACCTGCAGATTTTTTTTGGAGAGAGATGAACAAATTTGCCTTTTATACTAATTGTACTTGCCAATTTGGTCTCAGTTTTGCCTTTACCTCATTTTAGGAATGTGCTCATTATTGTGAACTCTCTGTAGCTGAATTCTGAAATAACTTATTTGTACCTCTTCTTTCAAATAAATTATCATTTCAGATCCTTCAGTTAAATCACCAAACAACATATTAACCTCAGTGAAAAAGAAGGCAATTTTTTGCATGTTACCCTCATTAAGCTTCAGCAGCAAGTACATCTTGTGATGTCCCAGCAAAAGAGCACTCTGCCTTTATGAGAATTACCAGTAAAAAGGATTGCACTTCTGCAGCTGAGATGAGATGCACACCTGATCAACTGAAGCTCTGTTTCCTCTTCTTTGCATCAGTCAATAGAGTTCCATTATCATATTGATTTCTCTGAACTCTACAAGAACTTGTGCGTACATAAACATCTCCAAAATCTTTTGTTCTTCCATCATACTTAGTGCTTCAATGATACCAGAAAAATATAAAATTTGCTTACCTCAGATGAGCTTCACACACACACACACACACACACACACACACACACACACACACACACACACCATTAAGTGCCTTTTTGTAACTTTGACGGGTGGAAAATATGCTCAAATAGGCCTAATTTAAATAGCACACTGTCTCCAGGCTGTTGAGATCTATCTGGACTTCCTTGCTCCTCTGAAGCACTGTCAGTATTTGTTCTCCCAGCCAGCCCCAAGCTTTTAAAATTTCACTGGTTCTCTCTCTTCCTTCCCCCTCCACTGTACTCACCACAAGTCCTCATCTTCAGACCTTGTTTCCCACTCAAGCCCCACAGTACATTTACTACTTCCTCCTCCTCTTTCCCCAAGATCTCCCCTCCTCTAACCCCAGTACCTCTCCTCATCTCTTCTCCCACAATTCCCCTACCCCATTACACTTCTCTCCTGACCTAATACTTACTCCAGCTCCGACTCCTGTCATGTCATCACCATTCCACCCTGAACATCTCCCCCACCCCAACACTGAGTGGTTAGTCATCAGCAAAGGCGGCACATTTGTGGCTCTGCACCTACCCTTCAACAACTTCCACACCTGCCATGACATGGTGCTCTTCTTCTTCCATTGTTTCTGTGTGTATTTCTTTGTCATTGAGTTCGCACTCCCCTACTGAATATCTCTTTGATACCCTCCCTTGATCTTTTCATCTCCAGATGCTGTCATAACGTCAACTGCCTTGATTTCTCCACTTTCTTGGCCTGTGTCAACATCAGCTCCTCTGGATGTATAGCCCTCCATTCACTTTGCACTGATCACAGCTTAGTCATCAAACCCACAGAACAAAGACAGTGTCATTATAGTCTGGCAGACGGATCTCTACTTTGCAAAGGCCAGACGACAACTCCTGTATGCCTCTTTTTACCTACCCCTGAATGATGAACCCACCTACAAAATCCAGACCATTGTCTCATTACATCAGGAAATCTTCCCTCTGCATCCTCTAACTATACTCTTCCCACTTCTATCACTTACCCAAGATCGACACCAAGGAATGCCCTAGTAGACCCATTGTTTCTGCTTGCTTTTGCCTCATCAAACTTTACTTGCTATATCAGAACTCCATTTTGTCCCTCACTCCCTAAAACCTACCCACCTACATCCAGGACGCTTTGCATTCCCTCCACCATTTGAACAACTTTGAAACCCCAACGACTCATCTTCAGAATGGATATCCAGTCTTTATGCACCTCCATTGCATCAGGAAGGTCTAAAAATCCTCCACTTCTTTCTGCAGCAAAGATCCAATCAGTTCCCCACCAATAACTCTTTCATCCATCTGGCTGAATTTGTTTTCACCATAAGCAACTCCCCATTTGAGTACTCTCATTTTCTACAAATCAACATTGTAGCCATGAGCACCCACATGGACCCCAGCCTGTTTTTTTAGTTGTCTGTGTGGAAGAGTCCCAGTTCCAATCCTTCTCTTGTACTACTCCAAACTCTTTTTTCTGTTATATCACTTCTTGCACTGGTGCAGAACTCATCAATTTTATAATCGCCTCCAGCTTCCACTCTGCTCTTAAAATCACACAGTAACAGACACAAGAAGCTGGAGAAACTCAGCAGGCTAGGAAACATCTATGGAAAAGAATAAGGAGTCAATGTTTTGTGTCAATGAAGGGTCGCAGCCCAAAAATTGACTCCTTCTTCCTCCCCAAAGAAGTTGCCTGATCTGCCGAGTTTCTCCAGCATTTAGTGTGTGTTACTCTGGATTTCTACATTTGCAGAATCGCTTGTGTTTAAATTCACCCAAGACGATTTCTGACACTTCTTTCCCTTTTTGAATCTTGTAAGGATGCCATTCCTTTTTCCTTCTCCACTGCATTTGCTCTGAAGTTCAGATTTCCTGTTTCAGGACATCTAAAATATCATCCTTTTTCAGGGAGTTTGGTTTCCCTTCGGCTGTGGATGATGGAGGCTGATCTTGCATTTATACTGTTTCTTGTACTTCTGATCTCACCCAGTTTCCTGCCAGTCAGAACAGAGATAGAGTTCCCCTGGCCCCTACCTTTCAACCTATGAGCCCTTGCATCTGGCATATCATCCTTTGTCAGTTCCAAGAGCTGCAACAAGATCCATGACTAGTCTCTACGCCTTTCAGCCTTCTACAAGGCCCACTCCCTCTGTGACTCCATGGTCCAGTTATCCCTCCACACACATCAATCCCTTTTCCTTGCTCTCATACTTATCCCTACAACTCCCCTCTCACTTCCATCTGAGGACATAATAAGTTCTTCCTAGCGGAGGCAAGGGTTTACATGCATCTCCTCCAATCTTTTCTACTGCATTCAGTGCCACGCAAGATATTGGAGGAGCACATCAGGCCAGGAAGCAGTTGATGTTTTGAGCCGAGACCCTTCTTCAGAATTGGAAAAGAAGAGGGGAGATGCCAGAATAAAAAGGTAGGGGGAGGGGAAAGAGGATAGCTGGAAGGTGATGTGAAGCCAGGTAGATTGGAAAGATAGAGCTGGAGAGAAAGACATCTGGGAGAAGAGCAGAGTAGACCATAGCAGAAAGGGAAGGCAAAGGGGACCCAGGGGGAGGTGATAGTCAGATGAGAAGAGATAAAAGGCCAGAGTGGGGCATAGAAGAAGAGGGGAGGCGAATTTTTTTTTACTTGAAGGAGAAATTGATATTCATGCTATCAAGTTGGAGGCTACCCATACAGAATATAAGTTATATATATTATATGTTATATAATATATCCATCCTGAAGGTGGCCTCATCTTGGCATAAGGCACGTGAGAACAGGAATGGGAATCAGAAGTAAAATGATTGGCCTTCAGGAAGTTCCACAATTGGCAGATGGATCGAAGGTGCTCAACAAAGCGCTAGCTCAATTTACAATGGGTGGTCCAACAGGTGTAGAGGAAGGCACATCAGGAGCACCAAATGCAATAGACAACCTCAGCAGATTCACAGGTGAAGTGTTAGTTCACCTTGAAGGACTGTTTGGAGCCCTGAAGGGAGGTGAATGAGCAGGTGTAGCATTTTGGCCAATTGCAGGGATAAGTCTTGGGAGGGGATTAGTGGGGAGGGATGAATGAACATGGGAATCATGGAGGGAGAAATCCTTGCTGAAAGCAGAGAAAACAGGAGAGGGAATGATACGTTTGGCGGTAGGATCACTTTGAAGATAGCAGAAGTTGTGGAGGATAATGAGCTGGATGTGGAGGCTTATAGGGTGGTAAGTAAGGACAAGAGGAATTCTATCGCTGTTAAGGTGGCAGGTAGATGGAGTGAGCATGGATGTCTGGGACATGGAGGAGATGTGGATTGGGATAGCATTACTGGTGGAGGAAGTGAAACCTTGTTCTTTGAAGAAGGATGACATCTCTGATGCCCTGGAAAGGAAAACGACTTCCTCGGAACAAATGCGGCAGAGACAAAGGAACTGAGAAAACGGAATGACATTTTTACAGGGTGGGAAAGGGTATAGTCAAGATAACTGTGGGAATTGGTAGGTTTATAAAAGATGTCATTCAACAGTTGACAGAAAGATCAAGATAGGACAGGGAGGTATCAGAAATGGTCCAAAAGAATTTAAGAGCAAGGTGGAAGTTAGAGGGGAAGTTGATGTAATTGATGAGCTCAGCATGGGTTCATGAAGCAGCACCTTTTCAGTTATCAACGTAGCAGAGGAGGAGTTAGGAAGCATTACTGGGAAAGAAAATGTACACAACGCTTCCAGTGTTGTGTACGTATTCTTTGATCCACAGCATCTGCATTGTATTTTTGTGTTTTCATTCATTACTGGGAAAGGCTTGGAACAGGGAATGTTTAAAATAGCCAACAAAGAGGTGAACATAGCTGGTACCTATGCACGTGCCAATGATTACTCCTCAAGTCTGGAAAAAGTGAGAGGAGCTGAAGAAAAAATTGTTGAGGGTAAGGGCCAGTTCAGCCAGACAGACATCCACTTAGTCTGCCAAAAAAGGAATTTCCCAATGGCCAAACATTTTAATTCTGATTCCCATTCCTGTTCTGACATGCCAATCTATGGCCTCCTCTTGTGCCAAAGTGAGGCCAGTACCCTCAGGGTGGAGGAGCAACACCTTATATTCATCTGGGTAGCCTCTAACCTGAAGACATTAATATCAATTTCTCCTTCAAGGAAAAAAAAATCTCCCTGTCCTCTCTTTGCCTATTCTACAATTGAGTCTCTTACATCTTTTCATCTGACTATCACTTTCCCCTGGGTCCCCTCCTCCTTATTATTTTCCTATGGTCTGCTCTCCTTTCCTACTAGATTCCTTCCTCTCCAACCCTTTACCTGTCTGACCCACCTGGCTTCACCTATCACCTTCTAGCTGTTCGCCTTCCCCTCCTCCATTTTTTTATTCTGGCAGTCCTGAAGAAGGGTCTCAACCTGAAAAATTGACTGCTTATTCCCAGAGTTTCTTCAGCATTTTGTGTATGTTGCTTTGGATTTCCATCATCTCTAGACTTCCTTGTGTTTGTGATCTATTGAGTGTTGTACATCAGCGAGATCGAGTTCGGACTTGCCAACTATTTTGCAGTACACCTATGCTCACTCCTCCATGGCTATCCTGTGCTCCCAGTTGCAAACCATTTCAGCTTCCATTCCCTTTCCTACACTGAATATCCTTTCTGGGTCTTTTTTGCTGGCAAGAATGTCGCCCAGTGTAAATTGAATGAGCAGCACCTTATATTCTGCCTCAATAGTCTACAACTCTCAATGGCATGAATGCTGAGTTTTCCAGTTTGAGGTAAAATTAGGTAAAATTACTCTCCTTTTTTAACTACAGAGGTGGAAATGTTATTTTTTGAGGTTTGTATCAGTTTTGTGCTACATTAAGAACTTCATGAACCATTTTTATTTTTAAAGGTTTATCCGATAACTGTTCACTTCAAATTACCTTGGTCAGTGATCAATTAATTTCACTTTTCTTTATGCATTTTACATACATTTGAGAACTTGGTTTATGGCTTTTGCTAGTACTTATCAAATCAATATTAGTCTTACAGTTCATGATTGATTAACTTGTGGCACCAATTTCAGAGGTAACAGTGAAGACCCATTCGTGAATGTTATACGTGGACTTCTGGAAAGTAAAGCAGCAGAAGAAAATGAAAGCTAATTCATCTTACACAATAATTAATGGTTTGATTGCCTCATGTGGTTTGGCTGATAATTCACAAGTAACAAGAGAAATTTCTGTCTGAGTTTGTTTCCTTTGTGAACTGATTAAGGGTTTCATTTTTGTTATGCTTCTTTCTAGAGCTGGTTTAAGAAGGAAATTTGGTACTGGAGATAAAATCAAGTACAGTGGATGGAGTGAGTAAAAGATTGCTATCAATTCCAGCTTACCGATAGACTATCTAAACCTGCTAGGACATTTTAGTTTCTACGTGTATACTTTATTTTCTAAACTGCAGTGAACATAAACCTAATTGACCTTCTTTCTCCTCATACATCATCCCAGGAATCAGTCCACTGAATCTTCATTGTACTCTCTCTGTGACAATAAAAAAAATTCTTCCTCATACAAGAAGACCAAAACTGCACACAAAACCCAAAGTCAAGTCAAGTCGCTTTTTATTGTCATTTCGAACATAACTGCTGGTACAGTACACAGTAAAAACGAGATAACGTTTATCAGGACCATGGTGCTACATGAAACAGTACAAAAATGACACTGAACTGCGTAAAAACAACACAGTAAGAAAACTACACTAGACTATAGACCTACCCAGGACTGCATAAAGTGCACAAAACAGTACAGGCATTACAATAAATAATAAACAAGACAATAGGCACAGAAAGGGCAGTGAGTTGGTTTCAGTTCTGTCTCTGGGTATTGAGGAGTCTGATAGCTTGGGGGAAGAAATTGTTACATAGTCTGGATGTGAAAGCCCGAATGCAGCAGTGCCTTTTCCCAGACGGCAGGAGGGAGAAGAGTTTGTATGAAGGGTGCGTGGGGTCCTTCATAATGCTGTTTGCTTTGTCGTGTAAATGTCCGTAATGGTGAGACCCCGATGATCTTCTCAGCTGACCTCACTATCCGCTGCAGGGTCTTGCGATCTGAGATGGTGCAATTTCTGTACCAGGCAGTGATGCAGCTGTTCAGGATGCTCTCAATACATCCCCTGTAGAATGTGATGAAGATCGGGGATAGGAGATGGACTTTCCTCAACCTTTGCAGAAAGTAGAGACACTGCCAGTCTTTCTTTGCTATGGAGCTGGCATTGAGGGACCAGGTGAGATTCTCTGCCAGGTGAACACCAAGAAATTTGGTGCTCTTAACGATCTCTACTGAGGAGCTGTCGATGTTCAGTGGAGAGTGATCGCTCGGTGCCCTCTTAAAGTTATCAACCATCTCTTTTGTTTTGTTCACATTCAGAGACAGGTTGTTGGCTTTGCACCAGTTTGTTAGCCACTGCACCTCCTCTCTGACTCGTCATTCTTGCTGATGAGACCAACCACGGTCATGTCATCGGTGGACTTGATGATGTGGTTCGAGCTGTGCATTGCAGCACAGTCGTGGGTCAGCAGTGGACGAAGCCCGCAACCCTGGGGAGCCCCATGCTCATTGTGATGGTGTTGGAGATGCTGCCTTTGATCCGGACTGACTGAGGTCTCCCAGTCAGGAAGTCTAGTATCCAGTTTCAGAGGGAGGTGTTCCAACAATATGTAAGCTGCAGGAAGATATTCTTGCACTTGAATGTAAGTCCCCTTTTAACGAAGACAAACATACTTAAACCTTCCCAACTGCCTTGTGTACCTGAACTCTTCCTTTAAGTTGTATGACATTCGTCTTGCTGCACTTTCCTCTTTTCCAGTTGAGCAGCATTCAGTTAATTAACTACTGTATCTTTATCTTTAGAGCAGATTGGATAACATCTCATTTATCCATATTGTTTTGCGACTACCATGCATTTGCTCACTCACCCTAATTGTTTAAATCACTTTGAAGGCACTTTACATTCTTCTCACAGTTCCCAGTTTTGTGACAGCAGACAAATGATAAAGTGCAAGATCATAACAAGGTAGAGGTCAAGTCAGTTTTATTGTACAAGAGGTACCTTCCAAAGTCTGAAAGCAGCAGGATACAAGTTTATGTTTTCAGGCTTTTGCATCTTCTGCCTAATGGGAGAGGGGTGAATAGAGAGTATATGGGGTAGTTGGGGTCTTTGATTATGTTGGCTACTTTACTCAGGCAGCAGGAAATACAGACAGAGTACATGGAGGGAGGCTGGATCCTCTGACGTGCTGAGCTGTGTCCACAACTCTCTGCAGTTTCTTGAAGTCATGTGCAGAGCAGTCATCATATCGACCATTATACACTCAGACAAAATGCTTTCTATGGTGCATTGACAATTATTAGCAAGGGTTGACGGTGACATGCAAAATTTCTTAAGCCTCCTGAGGAAGTAGAGACGTTAGTGACCTTTCCTGGCCATGGCGTCACTGTGGTTGTACCAGGATAAGTTATTGATGATGTTCACAGCTCGGAACTTGAAGCTTTCAAACCTGAAGTTATCTGCCCTGTGCAGCTCCTTACCTTGTGCTCCTGTGGTCTCTGCTGTCCTACGCATATTCGCAGACTTTTCCAGCACCAAATCTTTTTCTGCAGAAGTCTTTCTCTGAGTACATTATCTGGAATTCAACAAACTCTAACTACTGAGTTTCTCAAATCTCAAAATTCACATGTTGGGAACCCCTACTATATAGCTATTTATCTTCATCCAGAAAGACACACAGCACCCTCAGCTGTAGGAACTCCACTTTAAAGGTAACCTTGAAGTCAGATTTCCTTCTGTTTCTTTCTCTCATTTTAGTCTTGATTGCCTCAACCCACCTGGACAAAAAAGACACATACATTCAGATGCTGTTCATAGACTTCAGTTCAGCATTCAACACAATCATCCCTCAGAAACTGATTGGAAAGCTGAGCCTACTGGACCTGAACACCTCCCTCTGCAACTGGATCCTAGACTTCCTGACTGGGAGACCTCAGTCAGTCGGGATCGGGAGCAGCATCTCCAACACCATCACACCGAGCACGGGGGCTCCCCAGGGCTGTGTGCTCAGTCCACTGCTGTTCACTCTGCTGACCCATGACTCTGCTGCAACACACAGCTCGAACCACATCATCAAGTTCGTCGATGACACCACTGTGGTGGGTCTCATCAGCAAGAGTGACGAGTCAACTTACAGAGAGGAGGTGCAGCGGCTAATGGACTGGTGCAGAGCCAACAACCTGTCTCTGAATGTGAACAAAACAAAAGAGATGGTTGTTGACTTCAGGAGGGCACGGAGCGACCACTCTCCATTGAACATCGACGGCTCCTCAGTAGAGATCGTTAAGAGCACCAAATTTCTTGGTGTTCACCTGGCGGAGAATTTCTCCAGGTCCCTCAACACCAGCTCCATAGCAAAGAAAGAACAGCATTGTCTCTACTTTCTGCAAAGGTTGAGGAAAGTCCATCTCCCATCCCCCATCTTCATCACATTCTACAGGGGTTGTATTGAGAGCATCCTGAACAGCTGCATCACTGCCTGGTACAGAAATTGCACCATCTCAGATTGCAAGACCCTGCAGCGGATAGTGAGGCCAGCTGAGAAGATCATCGGGGTCTCTCTGCCTGCCATCACGGACATTTACACTACACGCTGCATCCACAAAGGAAACAGCATTATGAAGGACCCCATGCACCCCTCATACAAACTCTTCTCCCTCCTGCCATCTGGTAAAAGGCTCCGAAGCTCTCACGGCCAGACTATATAATAGTTTCTTCCCCCAAGCTATCAGACTCCTCAATACCTGAAGCCTAGACTGACACCTTGCCCTATTGTCCTGTTTATTATTTATTGTAATGCCTGCACTGTTTTTGTGCACTTTATGTAGTCCTGTGTAGGTCTGTAGTCTAGTGTAGCTTTCTCTGTGTTGTTTTTTTTTACATAGTTCAGTCTAGTTTTTTACTGTGTCATGTAACAGCATGGTCCTTAAAAACATTGTCTCATTTTTACTACGTACTGTACCAGCAGTTATGGTCCAAATGACAATAAAAGTGATTTGACTTGACTTGATTTGACTTGATTTTATCAGGAAGCTATAGGTTCCAGATTTTAAAAAGTATGCATGTGTATACCTGCTAACTTTGTGACAATTATAATTTCCAGCATTTTGGACATTTGCCTTCACTAACTTTTTCCTTTCCAAATATTTATAGAAACATTTACAGTACTGTCCTTATATACTCCTAAATTGTACAAGGCATGGCACTTTTGGTATTGTAGGTATATAAATGTCAAATTGTTAGAGGTTCTTCATTATCTCCTACCCAATCCAAAATAAGGTGATTTATGATTAGCCAATTCTGACATCACTTTCACCATGTGACCATCATGCACCTTGTAAACTCCTGCCTCTGATTAGTACCTGTGTCATTTCATAATAAACCATCCCTTGGATTTATACTTGATTACAAGCCATTTTGTTCAGAGATCATTTGTACTCAACAGGCATGTTATTGCTAACCTATTATCATTCTCATGTGATCATATGTTTGAAAATTTGTCAGCTGTATGTTTTTCTGCAGGATTAATTACCTTGGGAAAGGCCGATATCACCTTTATTGTTCCATAGTGCAGAGGTTCCCAACCTGGATCTCATAAACCCCTTGGTTAACAGTAGGGGGTCAATGGCATAAAAAAGGTTGGGAACCCCCTGAGACAGAGCTATTTATCTTCATCCATTAAATGTTTTTCAACATCATTTTAGTCCTCTTCTATCCTGGAAACAGACCATTAACAAAGCCTGTGTATACTGAGTAAAGATGGTATATACCATTGATTCCAAAAATATCAAACATGTTTTCATCTGTGTTGCCACATGTACACCTGTGTTTACACTGCCCTCTAACTAGCATATTGCTGAAAAGACTGTGGAGATTCTGTGTCCTTCAATGTAAAAGGTTCTCTTTAAGAAAATATTCCAAGGAACTGTTTATTTTTCACGTTTAACCTAAGTTGATTCATTCAGCTATACAAATAACTCATTTTTTGTGAGCCAGAAATATATCCTGTCCTGCAATGTGTTTGCACATCTGGATATGCAAGCTAACCACACATGCCACTAAATCCCTTTAGAGTTCTATACTGTGCCAAGTACTCAGACTTGCTGTTTCTCCAACCAACTTTATATATCTTCTCTTTAGATTTAATAGTGTCTCTTATTTCCTTCATATGACATGGTTGAGTTATCTGTCTTGAGTTATTTTTGTGCCAGACAAGGATAAATTGTTGTAGTTGATGCCTATATTTTCAATTATTATCCATTGCCTATCCACCTTCAACTTATTTCTGTTAAGGATCCGGCTTGAACACTGGGTCAAAGGGGCTCTGCTGATAGCTCTGGACCATGACAGCCCTTAAATTCTACCTTCTTTCACCTGGCCATGTGGGCTTTGAACCAACCCCTTCCCTAATTGGACTCCCGCCAATTCCCCACTTAGCTCCTCAATAGCACCCACCTGTTTCTGTTCTCGCTCATTACCCAGTCCACTTAAACCCTGCCTCGACTCACACTATCTGCCTGTTCGTCCCAGTCCTGAACTGAGTCGTTCCAGCCTGCGATAGTGACTACTGACAACGGAAATTGTTGGATTCTGTGTTTCTGGATTCTGCCTGTTTGGAATCTGATTCTTGCCTGAAGCACCCGTAATCGTCTGCCCTCGCCGGACAGCCTCTCCCGGGTAAGACTTCCGCCTGCCATTCCGGCTTCGTGCCTGTCTCCTGGTGTTGAAAGACTGTTGCCCCTGTGGCCGCTAATAAAATCCTGGTAAAAGAACATTCATTGGTCTGCACTTGAGTCCTACCGCAACCGGCCCCTCATTGACAGAACAAACAGGCCATATGGACTCAGCAGACCCCAATCAGGTACGTGAGGCCCTTTCCCAACAGGGAGTGTTATTAGGGAGACACAAAGTCACCCAGTCGATGGAAGCCTTCTCCGCCTCTCTGACCAGAATGGCCTCCCAGCTGCAGCAGATTCAGCTAGCGCTGAGACCTAACCCTCCTGTTGCGGCAACATCAGCCCCACAGGCTCCAACCCTACCAGCCCGAGAGCCCCGCTTACCTCCACCCGAAACTTACAACGGCGACCCAGGCACCTGCAGATCCTTCCTGTCCCAATGCTCGTTGATTTTTGAGCGGCAGCCTGCTACCTTTCCCACTGATCGATCCCGTATCGCTTTTGTGATCACGTTGCTGTTGGGAAGAGCAAGAGAGTGGGGTATGGCCCTGTGGGACAGCAGAGCCCCGTTTTGCCGCACGTTTGAAGATGCTTGTGAGGAGATGAAGAGAGTCTTTGACCGCTCCCAGCAGGGGCAAGAAGCAGCAAGGAAAATGTTGCGGATTCGTCAGGGTAACCGCTTTGTTTTGGACTACGCCATTGAGTTCCGCACGCTAGCCGCCACTACCCACTGGGATTCGGAAGCCCAGTCTGACGTGTTCCTCTATGGATTGAGCGAGAAGGTTAAGGGTGAACTAGCCACCCGTGACCTGCCTACTGACTTCCAAGAGCTGGTTGATTTGGCCATTAAAATTGATAGCCACATAAAACAGCGTCAGCAGGAGCGTGAGATCCGGGGTTCCCGAAGAACCACCAGGGGACGTCTGACATTCTTCCAGCCAACACCCACGTTTCCTTCTCTGAATCTTCAGTCACCCCCATCCAGCCCAACATAACCCATGTAGATTGATCGTCCCTGTCTGTCTCCTTCGGAGCGAAGGAGGAGACTCCGGACCAACTCTTGTCTGTATTGTGGTCAGGCTGATCACTATGTATCCAGTTGTCCTGTAAAAGACAAACCCCCGTTTGTAAAGAGGGGAGTACGGATGAACAATGTTTCTTTTACCTGGTCGCCCATCACTCGGACCCCGCTACCCGCTTTTATACTGGCTGAAGGGAGGAGACAAACTGTCTCAGTCTTCATCGACTCTGGGGCTGAGGGAAACTTTATCAGTTCCAGTTTGGTGGCCAAACTCGGGAAGCCACTCTCCCGTCTAAAGCAACCCCTGGGGGCCAGCAGCCAAACCGGGGGTTAAAGTGGCCTTGATTACCCTCTCTACAGCTCCGGTGAGTCTCCTCATTTCTGGGAATCACCAGGAGAGTATTATTTTTCATGTGATCGATTTCCCCAAAGCTGAAGTTGTGTTAGGTCACCCATAGCTCCCTCTGCACGGTCCACAAGTCGATCGGTCGAATAACAGAGTGTAAAGCTGGAGCCCCTTCTGCCTAAATCATTGTCTACGTGTTGCTCATTCTACTCCAAGTCCGGCTCCTCTGCCTACAGAAGAGTTTCCTGATCTGTCCTCTGTACCCCCAGAATATCAAGACCTAAAGCTGGTATTCAGCAAGACTCGGGCCACCACCTTACCCCCACATCGGCTCTATTGATCTCCTTCCGGAAACCTCGCCACCAAGGGGCCGTCTGTGTTCCCTGAAAGGACGGCGATGGACAAGTGTATCCAGGAGGGCCTGGCTGCAGGAATTATCCATCCCTCTTCCTCCCCAGCAGGCGCAGGGTTCTTCTTTGTTGCCAAGAAGGACGGGTCCCTGATTCCTTGCGTGGACTATAGAGGTCTCAATGAGGTCACCGTTAAGAGCCGCTACCCTCTTCCGCTTATGTCATCTGCATCTGAATTGCTCCAGGGTGCGTCTATCTTTTCCAAGCTCAACCTCCGTAACGCTTACCATTTGGTCCGCATAGAGTGGAAGAACGCGTTCAATACGCCCTCTGGGCACTATGAATATTTGGTGATGCCTTTCGGACTTTCCAATGGTCCTGCTGTGTTCCAGTCTCTGGTAGATGACGTCCTCCGGGACATGCTGAACCAATTTGTATTCGTATACCTGGATGACATTCTGATATTTTCTAGGTCCCTCTCTGAACATATCCAGCACGTCCGCCGGGTACTCCAACGACTCCTGGAGAACCACTTATTTGTGAAGGTGAAGTGTGAATTTCACAGGAGTTCATCTTCATTCCTGGGATATGTGATCAGCGCTGGAAAGATTCAGATGGACCCTCAGAAGATCAAGGCGGTAGAGGAGTGGCTGCAACCCACCTCTCGACGGGGGGGGGTCCGACGCTTTCCTGGGTTTGCCAACTTCTATTGCCAATTTATCCGAAACTTCAGCATCCTGGCCGCCCCGCTGACTGCCCTAACCTCCTCCAGGTCGAAGTTTGACTGGAATCCAGCGGCTGAGAAAGCCTTTTCGGATCTGAAGACTCGTTTCACCAGGGCCCCTATCCTCCTTCAGGCCGATCCAGCCAGACAGTTTATTGTAGAGACGGATGCCTCTGACATAGGAGTTGGGCTATCCTGTCACAGTGTTCAGCAGAGGACAACAAAGTAAACCCGTGCGCCCTTTTCTCCCACAAATTTTCGCCCACGGAACGCAACTATGACATCGGCGATCGGGAGTTGTTGGCGGTTAAACTTGCTCTTGAGGAATGGTGGCATTGGCTTGAGGGAATGACTACCCCTTTTCTAGTCTGGACGGATCACAAGAACCTGGAATATATCCGTTCAGCCAAACGCCTCAATTCCTGCCAGGCTCAGTGGTCCCTGTTTTTTGCCCTTTTCAGGTTCATCAACACCTACCGCCCTGGCTCTAAGAATGTCGAGCCTGACGCGCTTTCCAGGCAGTTTCCTACGACCGACGAGGCGCCCGAGGTTATGACCGTTCTCCCCAAGCAATGTCTGGTCGCCGCAGTACAGTGGGAGATTGAATCTGTGGTCCGGTCGGCCCAACTGGGTGAGTCGGTTTCTGATGCGGGTCTTGCTAACCTATTGTATGTTCCCCAGTCTGTCCGCTCCCAGGTTCTCCAGTGGGGGGACACCTCCAGACTGGCATGTCACCCTGGCATCAGACGCACGGTGGCCTTCATCAGTCAAAGATTTTGGCGGCCATCCCTGAGGAAGGATGTCAAGAGCTTCATTTCTGCCTGCCCAGTCTGTGCACAGAACAAGACCTCCAGCCAACCACCCACTGGTCTCCTGCAACCCCTACCTGTCCCGAGAAGACTATGGTCACACATTGCACTGGACTTTGTCACCGGTCCACCCCGTCTGACAGTAACACCACTATTCTTACCATAGTGGATCATTTTTCCAAATCGGTCCACTTAGTGCCCCTTCCCAGGCTGCCCTCAGACAAAGAGACTGCCGACCTGGTGATGCAGCATGTTTTCCGTATTCACGGTCTCCCTGTTGAAGTGGTGTCTGACAGAGGGTCACAATTTACCTCCCACTTCTGGAGAGCCTTTTGCAAACTACTCAGGATCAAGGTTAACCTCTCATCTGGGTTTCATCCACAGAGTAATGGCCAGACCGAGCGGGCTAATCAGCGGATGGAGGTGATGCTCCATTGCGTGATGTCTCGGGAGTCTTCCTCTTGGAGTCGGCAACTTCCCTGGGTCGAGTAAGCCACCAATTCCTTGCCTTCTGCTTCATCAGGTCTGTCACCGTTCCAGTGCTGTCTTGGCTATCGACCCCCCTTATTCGCACCTCAGGAGGAGGAAGTGGGCGTTCCCTCAGCCGAAGCGTTTGTCCAGAGGTGTTCGCGGACCTGGAGGCGAGCCCGAGAGGCGCTGCTTCAGTCTACAGCCAGAATGAAGCAGTGAACAGACCTTCACCGCATCGAGGCCCCCCGTTACCGCCAGGGTCAGAAGATGTGGTTATCTTCGCGGGATATCCCCTTAAAGGTGGACTCCCACAAGCTGGTGCAAGCTGGGGACCTTTCCCCATCACCAAGGTGATCAGCCCTTCGGCGGTGCATGTGGATCTACCCCCTACTCTTCGCAGGATTCACCCTACCTTCCAGGATTAAGCCCTTCGTCTGTCACCCCCTCTGTCCTGGCCCTAATCCCCCTCCCCCTCCCCATCTCATTGCTGGCTCGGAGGCCTTCACTGTGCACCGATTACTGGACGTTCAACGCAGGGGCCGTGGACTGCAATACCTCGTGGATTGGGTGGGCTATGACTCCAAGGAAAGGTGCTGGGTTCCCGCACGGGATATCCTGGATCCCTCTCTCATCAGGGACTTCCATAAGAGCCATCCTGTACCGGCAAGAAGGGCATCTGGAGACGCCCTTGGGGAGGGGGTACTGTTAAGGATCCGGCCTGAACACTGGGTCAAAGGGGCTCTGCTGACAGCTCTGGACCACGACAGCCCTTAAATTCTGCCTTCTTTCACCTGGCCATGTGGGCTTTGAACCAGCCTCTTCCCTAATTTGACTCTCGCCAATTCCCCACTTATCTCCTCAATAGCACCCACCTGTTTCTGTTCTCACCCATTACCCGGTCCACTTAAACCCTGCCTCGACTCACACTCTCTGCCTGTTCGTCCCAGTCCTGAACTGAGTCATTCCAGCCTGCGATAGTGACTACTGACAACGGAAATTGTTGAATTCTGTGTTTCTGAATTCTGCCTTTTTGGAACCTGATTCTTGCCTGAAGCACCCGTAATCATCTGCCCTCGCCGGACAGCCTTTCCCGGGTAAGACCTCTGCCTGCCCTATTCTGGCTTCGTGCCTGCCTCCTGGTGTTGAAAGACTGTTGCTCCTGTGGCCACTAATAAAATCCTGGTAAAAGAACATTCATTGGTCTGCACTTGAGTCCTACCGCAAACACCCCTCCCCCCCCCCCAACAATTTCACAATTTCCTCAATCGGTCATAGCTAACTCACACTTCAAAGTTGCTTTCTTTCAGATGTAGGAAGTTAGTTACTGTTTCAACGACTTCACTTTCCATTCTGACTATGAATGTTGCTCATCACTGACTGCCCTGAAAGTGCACTACCACAGTCCATCCAATAAAAGTACTCCCAAAACATAGGATAGAAGTTCTGCAGGGACTTCTGCAGAAGTACTGAAGCATGTTCAATATATCTCAGCATTTACACAGAAGTGAATAATACAAATGGAAAATTCAGAACATGTTAGATACATTCACATTGATTTCAAACAGAATCTACAAGTTCAGCAGAAATCAAGAATTGATTGACATGGTCATGATATCTTCCAGAATTGCTTCCCACTGCTTTAATTATGAATTGAGGTTTGGAGATTCAGAAACCCATTACACCCTCTTTCATTCAATTATGTCCACTGGAGCAAAACAAAATAATGTTCTGGTGTAGCCAATGAAGACAATGCCAAGTTAAAAGAAGAACTGATTCACAGAAGGAAGGCAGAAGCAGCAGCTTTAGTTATATAACCAGTTGGAAAATTCCCAGATTAATCAATGAATCAATGAATCCATGAATTCCTTCTGGTCTTCCCTGTTGCTATTAAGACACAGGTATGCATGAAGAAGCAGCTGCTGGTTCTTGTTATAAATGCAAAAAAACCTTGTTATGAAGGTACCACAGCTCTGAGGGGCCGAAGGAGCGGGAGCAGCCCCCTCCTTCCGGAGAATCGCAAGATTGCTATTAATTCGGGTCTCGGAAGTGAGAGACAATGCAACGGTTCTGGCCATTGTTCTTAGAGGCACCTGTGTGTCCCTACTACGTGACAGCTACCATGGACATGGACACCCTCGGGCAATGTGGGGGTGGAGATTGCATCACCCTACTTTGATGGACATCTACAACTCTGCAAGTAAAGATAAAAGCAGACTGCAGGAGGTGGTACCCTAGCGATGCACCAGAAGAACTTGCTCGCTCAACGCTCCCGGGAGAGCTGGAAGCCACTCAATGCCACGTGTGCTCCTAACTCCTTTGCCTGGGGAGTGAGTGGTAGATAATACCGAGAAGGACTTCGAACTAACAACGGGGAGACCAACGCTCCCCTGATTTTTAACAGAGTGGCTTCATAAAGACACAGGCAAGTTTTCTTTTCGTTTTCACCGATCCCTCTAAAACACGTGAGACCCAACGATTCCTCGAAAGGCTAAAGTCTGCAGACTTCTGAATGACTTTTTATATTTCCAATGCACAAAAATATTATCCCCTAGACAACAGCCGAGATTACTTCTTAATGACGATTATGACTATACCAGCGCTTTAGATTGAGTATTGGTGATGTGCATTATCTGAATGCTTGCATTAACCTTACTTTTGTGCCCCTTTATAAATAAAAATATTTGAAAATAGTGACATCAGACTTCAACGGACCTCTCTATCTTTGCTGGTAAGTTCTCCAGTTACGGGATACGTAACAACCTGAACCAACAACAGAGTGAATTTCAGCCAAAAAATTTCTCCTTGGCAACTTTTAGGATAGTACCAGTGAAGGGAAGGGCAAATGTTTGAATTTGCAGTGGCAGAAGGTCATTTGCAATGATCAATAAAATCAAGTTTGATCTGATTTTCACATCAACTCTGCATTTCAGGTCAAAGAAATTTCATCAAATCTGGTGTACTAGGCATTTCGCAAGCTCGCCATTTGTTTTTAGGAATTAGTAATAGTTCTGACAAGCATTTCATTATTTTAAATTTGTCCTTTGTTTTCTCTCTAAAATTTCAAAGCAATTTTATTATCAAAGTACATATACATCACCATATAAAAATGTGAGATTAATTTTCTTGCAAACATTCACAGTAAGTATAAACAAGCAAATAGAAACAATGAAAAACTGCATATGACAGAGACAAACAACCAATGTGCAAAAGACAACAAACTGTGCAAAAACAAAAAAAAAATAATAATAATAAAATAAATATGCAAACATAGAGAAGACTAGTTTTAGAGCCTTTAAAATTGAATCTGTATGTTGTGGAATCAGCTCATTGTTGGAGTGAGTGAAGTTATCCCCTCTAGCTCAAGAGGCTGATGGTTGGGAGGTAATAGCTGTTCCTGAACCTGGTGTAGAGCAGCTATTGCCATCTGCCCCATTGATATCTGTCAACTGGATGGCTCCTTTAAAGTTGGTATCAATTGGTTGACTCTGGACATACCCTTTGACCTATCTAACCCTCCCCACACTCACTTAACTTGTTACCTCAATTTGCTGATTTTGATGAAGAGTTTTGAGATAAAACATTAACTGTTTCTATTTTTATGATGTTGTGTGGCTAGCGGAATTTTTCAACTTCTGCTATTTTTTCTTTTGATTTCCAACATCACCAGTTTATCAGTTGTTGGGGATCTAAAATGTCTACGATGATCTATTTACTGCTACTTTCTTTAAAATGTTGGACCTCATTTCCTCTGCCTTTGAAGAGGAGAGATTCAAAACTGATGACCTCTGAAGAGAATAAAATTCTCTCCATCTTTATCTTAAATGGACAAAATTGACAACTCCAAGTTCAAGAATCTCCTAGAGAAAAAAAAATATCCTTTCTTATCCATCTTGTCAGGGTTCCACAAGATCTTATATGTCTTAACTCGAATAGATAGAGGCTTAGCTCTGTCCAACCTTTCCTCAAGATAAACCACCAATGCCAGGTATCAGTTTAGTAAACCTTCTGTGAATTGCTTCTAAAACATTTACATCATTCCCTAAATAAAACCAGAACTGTATACATTACTCCAGATCTGATCTCGGCAATGCCTTTTTATCTCCCAATTCTTTTGGATTCATTTCCACTTGCAAAAAAAAAAACAATTACGTTCTATTACCATTTATTGTACTGGCATACTAGCTTTTACAAATAACTCCTGAAAAATGAGAAAATACTGCAGATGCTAGATATCTAAAAATTCAGAAAACAGAAGTATTTATGTAAAAGGAAATAGAATTTACATTTCAGATTTAGGACACTACATCTGTTACTCTTAAAGGAAATGGGTTCCAAAAACTAACAACTCTGTATCAAGAAAAGAAGTTATCCCCATCTTCATCTAAACTGGGCAACACCTCATTTTCAAAACAGTGACAACTAGCTAGAAAAATAAATTACCAGCATTCTCTGATTCTGTGGTAGAAATACAATATTTTCCTTCTGGCCACAGATAACTTTTAAGTAAATTAACATCACTTTTTCTGGTGGAAGTTACGTTCTTTGATCAAATGAAAATTTGATTGAGAAGACAAAGATATATGGGATCTGGGGGGAATTGCAAGTTTGGATTCCAAACTGACTTGCCCATAGAAGGCAGAGCGTAGGGATGGAAGACTAATTCTGGCTGGAATGCTCTGACCAGTGATGTTTCACAAGGATTAGTCCTGGGACCTCTGTGCTTGAGAAATATATCAATGACTTGAATGAAAATGGAAATGGTGGATTAGCAAAATTTGCAGGTGACCCCAAAATTTCTCAAGTTGTAGGCAGTGTAAGAAATATAAAAAAAGTGGGATATAGATAAAGATCCTGAACAAACAGTTCAAAGGAGAAGAAAGGCGACCTAACTGTTGTCTGGTTAGACCTAGCCAACACCTAAGGATCAATGCCACGTCCTCATCTAGGTTGGTCTGGACCTCTAGCATATTCTTCTAGTAATGCGAGATATGTTCACTAGCTACCAAGGAAGCTTCAAGCTACACTCACTTCAGCCCACTTTACAACCAGGTGGGAATACCTCTAAAAAAGGATTCCAACTGGCTGTACCATCTCCCCCATCTTGTTTGTCGTGGGTATGAGCCTCCTCATATCAGCAGCAGCAGACGTAACCCGAGACCCAATGTTGGAGCCTGACATTTGACAAACTGCAGTACAGTGGTTCATGGATGACATCATGGTAACCACTGTATACCATGTCCAAGCAAGATGGGTTTTGGAAACCTTGCACAATGTAGCTACATGGACTAGGATGACCTGCAAGGCCAGGAAGTCTGGTTGCATGGTGATCAAAAAGGGCGAGGTTACTAGTAAGTTCAATCTTCAAGTAGATGGAGAGGTCATTCCATTCATAGAGGACAACCCAGTGAAGTGGCTTGGAAAGTGGTTTAATGCAGCAATGGTGGATGGCACCAACGTCACCAATACTGTAATGCAGACTGAAGAGTGGCAGAGGCAGATCAACAAAACCAGGCTCCCTGGTCCAACGGAGCTTGCATTGTGTGCTGCGTCTGCAAGGTTGAGTCTGGCGCCGTGGGAGTCCATAGCAGGGGTATTCCCTTCTGCCGCCTGTGTGGGATGACGAGTCTATCAGGACCCTGTGGACTTGTGGAAACTGTGTGGTAGTTTCTTTCAAACTTATAGTCTTTTAACATCTTTAGACTATTTTTACTGTGCCCACGGTCTGTTTTTTATCAATTATGGTATTGTCTGCACTGTTGTAACTATATGCTAACTATAACTTTATGTAACTACATGGTTTTATGTAGATCTTATAGCTTTAGTCTTTGGTTTGTTGGGTGGTTGTTGGGTAGAGTTGGTCTCTTGATTTGGTGAGTCTGGGTAGTCTTGTTTCATCTGGTGGGTTTGGAGCTCCTTTCCGGGAAATGCGCTAAGATGGTAGTGCGATATTAATATGCAGCAGCCTTTCTGGACTCTGGATTTGGGGATTGCCAAACGTTATGTGGATTTTCTGGTGTAGTCTGTTTTGTCATGTGCTTTTGTGATATCATTCCGGAGGAAATTGTCTCATTTTTTAACTGCATTGCATTTGTGGTTTCTAAATGACAACAAACTGAACCTGAACTGAACTGGTAAATTTAAGAGCAAACACGACGAAATCTGCAGATGCTGGAAATTCAAACAACACACACAAATTGCTGGTGGAACACAGCAGGCCAGGCAGCATCTATAGGGAGAAGTGCTGTCGATGTTTCGGTCCTGACAAAAGGTCTCGGCCCGAAACGCCGACAACGCTTCTCCCTATAGATGCTGCCTGGCCTGCTGTGTTCCACCAGCATTTTGTGTGTGTTGTTGGTAAATTTAAGACATAGTTGTACCAACATGATCTTCCAATGCTGTTCTGGCTTTTCATGGTGTACAAGTTCCCCATGACCACTGTAGAAGGTACTGAGAGGAAAGTCAACAAGCAACTGCGGATGTGGCTGGGGATCCGCCCGAAGTTTTTCTTCAGTGGGGCTCCACATAAGATCAGGCCAACTACAGCTCCTGTTGTCATCAGTAGTGGAGAAGTTCAAGGAGGCAAAGTGTAGAGCTGTGTTAACACTGGGGGGGCTCCAATGACAAGCTAATAAACGAAGCAGGAGCCACAACAAGATTGGGCCAAAAGTGCACTGCCAACTCAGCCATAGATGAGGCAGTGTGCTCCCTGCAATTGAGAGACATTATTAGCAACCCATGCCTGGGACAGCAAGGCCTCAGCTCTGCACACATTCAATGATGGGGGTATGCAAGTGCTAGAGAAAGGAATGAAATAGTCCAGGCAGAGGTACAGAAGTGTGAGGACAAAAGGCAAATATTGAAGGCTGTGGAATTGTGGTCACAGGGCGCCTGGATAAATGGGACCTTCCCAAGCCTAAGAACACTTGGGCAGAACTTTGGAGACTGGAGCCCTTCTGCATTTCTTTCCTCCTGTGGTCTGTGTATGGGATTCTCCCTATACTATCACAACTGCATACATGGAGGCTGAGAGAGGACCTAACCACAAGCTTTGTGGTCAGCGGGGTTCACTGACACACATAGTGTTAGGATACAAAATAGCTTCAATGTAAAGATGGTATAGATTGGACTACGACAAGGTCCTACTGTCCCTTCCTGACACACTGAGGCGGGAGAGGTCAGCTGGTGGAGAGGCAAATAAGGCAGTCATTTTCATCAAGCAGAGGGCCACACAAGTCATAGCAAAAAGGCCTAAATCCAATCTGCTGCAAACTGCCAAATCATGGGATATGAGGAAGCTGCAGTTCCGGAGGTGATGCAAACCACACTTCGATCAGACATCATTCTGTGTTCCACTGAGGACAGGAAAATCATTCTGCAAGAGCTCACAGTCTCATGGGAGGAAGGATGCAAAGAGGCTTATGAGAAGAAAGCCTTGAAGAATGAGTTCTTAGTCCAGGAATATAGGGACCAGGGACGACAGGTGTGGATATTCTCTGTGGAGATTGGCTGTTGTGAGTTCCTAGGAAGCATATCATGGAGGTTGCTGTCTGCACTTGGCTTTGATGAAAAGGGCAGGAGCCAAGCAGCTCGCCGGAGGAGGAAGCAGAAAGAGCCTCTTGCCACAGGACAGGAGCAGGCAAGAAGAGATGAGTTGGAAGTCACAAGCAGATAGCAGTGACTTGGCCACAACTGTTGACCTACCAACTGGAGAGTGTAGTGGTTAAAGGTCAATACACTCTATGAAGGTTGGGCACCACTTGACTACATCTGCTCCTGGCAAAAGGCTACTTTTACCTCATCAGGTAACTGAAGAGAGCACCCCGGTGTATTATGCAAGTCAAACAAATGGGAAGAGACGTGCCAGATGGAGTTAAATCTGAACAAGTGTAAGTTGTTGCATTTTGGGAGGTCAAATAAAAAGAAAAAGTATGCAGTTGATTCTTGTCCTTAGTAGAGCTGAGATGCAGAGGTGTCCTGGATTCCTGGTCCATAGTTCAATGAAAGTTCTCAAGCAATTGGATAAGGTGGTTAAGAAAAGGCAAATTAACTGCTTGCCTTCATTGGTATGGTTGTTGAAGATAAGAATAAAGGGTGCTTCAAAGTTCAAAGTAAAATTATTATCAAATATATATATATCAGCACATACCTCCCTGAGGTTCATTACACTGCAACTATCTAAAACATTAAACAGATTACAAATCAAGCATTGCATGCAGTACTGATCATCCCATTATAAGACCATAAGACATTGAAGACTTAGGCCATTTGGCCATTTGCCCCATCTCGGCTGATCTATTTCCCTCTCAACCCCATTCTCCTACCTTCTGACCGTAACCTTCATGCCCTGATCTGATAAGACTCTATCAGCCTCTGTCTTAAATATATTCAAAGACCAGGATTCCACTGCCACATGTGGCAATGAATTCCACTGATTCACTACCCTCTCGCTAAATAAATTCCTCCTCATCTCTGTTCTAAATGGACACCCCTGTATTCTTAGATTGTGCCCTTCAGTCCTAGACTCTCCACCACAGGAAACACCTTCTCCACATCCATTCTATCCAAGCATTTCAATATTCAATCGGTTTCAATATCTTCCCTCATTCTTCTAATTTCCAGCAAATAAAAGCCCAAAGCTATCAAATGCTCCTTGTATGATAAGCTGCTCAATCATGAACCTCCTTTGAATCCTCTCCAAGGTCAACATATCCTTTCTTAGATATAGAATCCAAAATTTCTCATAATACTCCAAGTGAGGCCTCACTGTGCCTTATAAAACCTCGGCATTACATCCTTGTTTTTATATTCTAGTCCTCTCAAAATGAATGCTAACATTGCATTTGTCTTCCTCACCACCAACTCAACCCTCAAGTTACCCTTTAGGAAATCTGCACAAGGACTCCCAAGTCTCTTTGCCCCTTAAGTTTTTGAATTTTCTCCCCATTTAGAAACTAGTCTACAATTTTATTCACTCTACCAAAGTGCATAAATGTACACTTACTGACACTGAATTCTATTAGTCACTTCTTTGGCTGTTCTTCTAATCTAAGTCCTACTACAACCTCCTTGCTTTCTCAACACTACCACTCCTTCACCTACCTTTGCTTCATCCACAAACTTGGTCACAAAGTCCTCAATTCCATCATCCAAATCATTGACATGCAACATAAAAAGAAGTGATCCCAATACCAACCTCTCTGGAACATTAGTCACCAGCAGCCAATCATGTCATGGTCCGGTCCATGGACTGCAGACTCCGGGTCTTCCGTCTGTCCCTTGTTTCATTTGTGCTTAATCATAGACACCTGATTCTTGTCTTGGTGCTGGAATATAAGTGGCCCTGGGGTTGATTGTGGTTGCTGCTTTGTCTTGTCAGTATCCTGTCCTTGCATCTGTGGGATAAACCAGGCTGTCTTTGCTGTTACCCTGAGGCTGGACTGTTCCCTTCCCCTCCCCTCCCCTCCCCTTCTTTCTGCCACCCATGCCTGAAGCCTTGCCTGCTACCTTGCCTTTGTCCTTGCCTGTATCACTGTCAATTTCAGCTGCTGGAGTGAGACTGGAGCCTTGCCTTGCCAACAGAAGGAACTATCTATTGTTAAGCTTGGAGCTGTCTCTTTGTGTCCCTGTGTTTAGTGTATGTGTATGAGTCCTGGTCCTATGTCCTGTCCACAAAGAAGGGTCCTGGCTCTGTGTAAAGCCCTGGCCCTATGTGCTGTTCCCAAGGAGGGGTCCGGGCTGTGTGTTCTGTTGTTCCTGTGCTCAAGTCCAAGGCTCTGAGGAGGTTTCCAGTCTGTCCAAAAGTCCAAGTCTTATCCCTGGCCCTGTATCCTAGTCTTGTCCAGGGCCTGTGTCTTGTCCAGTGTTGTATCTCCCCCACTTCCCTTGCTTTCTGTCACACCAGGTCCCACTTTCGTTAGTACTTCACTGTCTATGTTTTACATTTGGGTTCACTCTCAATGCCCACTTTATGACAGAATGAACCAGCCATTCATGGACCCAGCAATGCAGATACTGTCATCTAACTCTCATTACCCTGGGTTCCCTCCTGATTTAATACACCCCCCCATCCGCCCAGGTTGTACTTAGTCCTGGAGAGCCTGTTAGGTTGTCTGGAGGCTACCATGCAGTGGTGGGGGGGGGGGGGGTCGCGGGGAGGTTACTGTCATGGTCCTGTTCATGAAGTCTGCATTCCAGTTCACGGTCCAGTCTGTGGACTCCAGACTCCGGGTCTTCTGGCTGTCCCTTGATTCATTTGGGCTTAATCATAGGCACCTGATTCTTGTCTTGGAGCTGGAATATAAGTGGCCCTGGGTTCAAGTGTGGTTGCTGGTTTGTATTGTCAGTATCCTGTCCTTGCCTCTGTGGGGTAAATTAGGCTGTTCTTGCCATTACCCTGCGGTTGGACCTGTCCCTTCCTGTCCTTGCCTCCTTTGGGTAAGCCAGGGTGTCTTTGCCATTACCCTGAGGCTGGACTGTTCCCTTCCCTTCCCCTTCTTTCGGCTACCCATGCCTGAAGCCTTGCCTGCATTGCCATCAAGTTCAGCGGCCAGAGTGAGACTAGAGCCTTGCTACGCCAACAGAAGGAACTATCTATCGTTGAGCTTGGAACTGTCTCTTTGTGTCGCCGTGTTTAGTGTCTGTGTATGAGTCCTGGTTCTATGTCCTGTTCCCAAGGAGGGGTCCCGGCTCTGTGTTCTGTTGTTCCCATTCTCAGGTCCAAGTCTCTGAGGAGGTTTCCAGTTCATTTCCAAGTCCAAGTTGTAGCCCTGGCCCTGAGAGCTGGTCTTGTCCAGGGCCAGTGTCTGTGTTCTAGCTACTCCTGACCCCGCTTCTGCTTTGCTCTCCTTCGACCTAGGCTCTGCGTTCCTGCTCTCCCTCAATCGAGACCAATCTGAGCTTCATGTCCTCGTCCTGTCCCCACATCCAGTCCTGTTGCCACGTCCAGTCCGAGCCTGGATCTGGAGTCCGAGCCTGAGTTAGGACCCAGGTTCCGGGTCCCTGTCCAGTCTCTGGCTCGGAGTCCTTGTCCAGGTCCCTAGTTCCCAGTTCCCAGTTCTTAGTTCCTCATCCAGGTCCCAAATTCCTAGTCTAGTCTTAGCAAAGGTCCTGTATCCTAGTCTCATCCAGGACCTGTGTCTTGTCCAGCATTGTTTCTACCCCCACTTCACTTGCTTTCTGTCACACCAGGTTCCACTTTCCCTAGTACATCAGTGTCTGTGTCTTGCTTTTGGACCGCTCTCAACACCCACCTTATGACAAATCAGTGAATGCTCTATCCATGCTAGGATCCTTCATGGGCTCTTCTCTTGGTAAGCAGCCTCATGTGTGGCACATTATCAAAGACCTTTTGAAAATCCAAGTAGTCAACATCCACCAATTCTCCTCTGTCTATCCTGTTTGTTGTTTCCTCAAAGAGTGCCAACGGTTTTATCAGGCAAGATTTTCCCTTAAGGAAGCCGTGCTGACTTCTGCTCATTTTATCATGTCTCCAAGTACCACAAAATCTCATCTTTAACAATTCAACATCTTCTCAACTACTGAAGTCAGGGTAATGGCCTATATTTTCCTTTTGCTTCCCTCCCTTCTTGAATAATGCGTGACTTTACAATTTTCTAGTCCTCTGGAACCATGTCAGAATCTAGTGATTCTTAAAAGATCATTACTAATGTTTCCATAATTTCTTCGCCCTCCTCTTTCAGAACACTGGGGTGTAGTCCATCTGGTGCAGATGACTTATCTACCTTCAGACCTTTCAGGTTTCCAAGCACCTTCTCCCTCGTAATGGTTACTGCACTCACTTCTGCCCCCTAACACTCTCCTCCATTTACTTATCCCCTATTACTGCCTCTCCAGCATAATTTTCCAGTGATCTGATATCTATTCTCTTTTCTTTTTTGCTCTTCATATATCTGAAAAACCTTTTGGTATCCTCTTTAACATTATTGGCTAGCTTTTCTTTGTATTTCATCTTTTTACTCCTTATGGCCTTTTCAGTTGCCTTCTGTTGGTTTTTAAAAGCTTTCCAGTCCTCTAGGAGTTGGTGGTGGACTTCAGGAAGGTGAAAATACCCTGCATTCCCATCTCCATCATGTGAACAGATGTAGAAGTTGTCCAGGACTACAAATATCACCTGGACAGTAAACTGGACTGGATTAAAAATAGAGGCTCTATACAAGAAGGAACAGAGCTGACTGTACTTAAGGAGGCTCCATTCATTCAACTCTGCAGTACTATGCTACGGATGTTCTATGACTCAGTTGTGGCCAGCATTCTATTCCGCGCTGTAGTCTGCTGGGACAGCAGTGTGAGAGCAGCTGATACCAAGAAGGTCGATAAGCTCATCTGGAAGGCTGGTTCTGTTCTGCGGGTGGAGCTGGATTCCCTTTTGACTGCCTGAGAGGGGGATGTTGCAGAAGCTTCAGAGCATTATCAACAATCTCTGCCACCCTCTCCATGACATACTGGACAAACTGAGGAGCACCTTTAGTAACAGACTGATTTCACCGAGATGCACCACTGAACATCCTTTCTCCTTGTGGTTATAAGACCCTACAACTCCCTCTCCTTAAGCACATAAGATATATGGTTTCATTGCACATCTGTAATTTTCACTATTACCTTTCAATGCATATTTTGTATTGTTTCATACCTCAATGCTTACATTTTGTATTTTAAAGTACATATTTTTGAACTAACAAGCTTACAGCAATGAGTTCCTTTGGGATAAATAGTTTTGTTATCTTAACTTCCCACTTTTTGTCCTATTATATGCCCTTTGTTTTACTTTTATGTTGGTTTTGACTTCCCTTGTCATCCTGCCTTTAGATTACTGCTTCTTCTTTGGGATGTATCTATCTTGCAACTTCTGAATTGCTCCCTGAAACTTCTGTCATTGCTATTTTTCTGTCATCCCTGCTAGTGTCCTCTTCCAATCAGCTTTGGCCAGCTATGCTTTCATGCCTCTGTAATTCCCTTTACTCCACTGTAAAACTGATATGAATTCTAGCATAGTGGATGACTGTTTCCTAATTGTTCCTTTACCTTGAGCTTTCTAATCAAATCTGATTCATTACACAACATCCAATTGAGAATAACTGATCCCTGAGTGGGCTCAGCCACAAACTTATCTAAAAAGCCATCTCATAGGCATTTAGAAAACTTCTCTTAGGATTCAAAATTAGCACCACCCTGATATTCCTGATCTACGTAGTTGAAATCCCTCATGACTATTGTAACATTGCCATTTTGCATGTATTTTCTATCTTCTGTTGTAATTTGTAGTCCACGTTCTGGCTGCTGTTCAGAGGCCTGTATATAGCTCGCATCAGGGTCATTTTGCCCCTGCAGTTCATTAACTCCACCCACTTCAATTCTGCTACTTCCTATCTTATGTCACCTTTCTAAGAATTTGAATTTCTGAATTCATTTTTTACCAACAGAATCACAGCACCCCCTCTTCCTACCTGCTTTTCCTTGTATCCCTGGATGTTGAGCTTCCAATCTTTCAGCCATGACTTAGTGATGCCTAGAACATCGCACCTGCTAATCACAAACAGTTCACAATTCAAAGTTCGAAGTAAAACTATTTTTTATCAGAGTACATACATGCCACCACATACAACCCTGAGTTTTGATTTTCTGTAAGCATACTTAGCAAATTTACGGAACAGTAACTGTAAACAGGATATGTAAGTGGCAAACATCAGGAACTGTGCAAATGCAAATAATAATTAAATATCAATAAACAACAAGGTAAATGTGTCCTCAAATGAGTGTAGTTCTCTCCTTTTGTTCAAGAGCCTGATGGTTGAGGGGTAGTAATTGTTCTTGAATTTGGTGGTGCGAGTCCTGAGGTACCAGTACCTTCTACCTGATGGAAGCCGTGAGAAAAGAGCACGGCCTAGGTGGAGAGGATCTTTGATGATGGATGCTGTTTTCTATGGTAACATTTCATACAGATGTGCTTAATGTTTGGGAGGGTTTTACGCATGATGCCCTGGGCCGAATCCACTACCTTTTGTAGGATTTTCCCTTCTGTAACAGTCATTTAGTTCTTCATTAGAACATATGCTCAGTGGCCACTATTTGGTACACCTGGACTCCTGTTCATTAATGTAAACATCTAAACAGCCCATGTGGCAGCAACTCAATCCATAAAAGCATGCAGACATTGTCTAGGTGTACAGTTGTAGTTCAGGTCAAATATCAGAATGGGGATGAAATATGATCTATGTGACTTTAACAATGGAAGGATTGCTGGTGCTGGACAGGCTGGTTTGAGTAGCAGAGACTCTGCTGATCTCCTAGGATTTTCAGGCACAGCAGTCTTTAGTGTTTTCAGAGAATGGAGTGAAAAACAAAGCAAAAACATCCAGTGAGCAGAGTTCTGTGAGGAAAAAGTGATTTGTTCGTGTAAAAGTCAGAGGAGAATGGCCAGACTGGCTCAACCAGGCAGAAAGGTAACTGTAACTCAAATAATGACTCTTTACAGCAGTAATATGCAGAAGAGCATCTCTGAATGTGCAACACATCGAACCTTGAAATGAATAAGCCACAGCATCAGAAGACCACAGACATAAGACCATAAGACATAGGAGTGGAGTTAGGTCATTTGGACAATCAAGTTTGCTCTGCCATTGGCTGATTCTTCTATTTTTCCTCCTCAGCCCCACTCCCTGGCTTCTCCCCATAGGTTTTGGTGCTGTGTCCTATCAAGAACATATCAAGCACTGCCTTATATATACTCAAAGACCTGGCCTCCACAGCTGTCTGTGGTACTAACATTCCACAAATTCACCACTCTCTGGCTAACGAAATTTCTCCACATCTCCGTTTTAAATAGACACCCCTCTAGCTTGAGTCTGTGCCCTCTTGTCCGAGACTCCCCCAACTTAGGAAACATCTTTTCCACATCTACTCAGTCTAGGCCTTTTAACATTAGAAAGGTTTCAATGAGATCTTCCCCCCCCTTCTAAATTCCAGTGAGTACACACCCAGAGCTATCCTTGTATGATAACCTTTTCATGCCTAGAATCAGCCTTATGAACCTCCGCTAAATTTTCTCCAATGCCATGAAGCACATCTTTCTTAGATGAGGAATCCAGAACTGTTCACAATTCGCAAGGTGAGGGCTCACCAGTGCCTTATAAAGCCTCAGCATCACATCACATCCCTGCTCTTGCATTCTAGAGCTCTAAAATGAATGCATTTGTCTTCTGCACCACCGACTCTCACTGCAAGTTAACCTTCAGGGAGTTCTGCAGAAGGACTCCTAAGTCCCTTTGAATCATAGATTTTTGGATTTTCTCCCCACTTAGAAAATAGTCTGCACATATATTTCTACTACCAAAGTGCATGACCACCCATTTGGTAACATTATATTTGCCACTTTCTTGCCTATTCTCCTAATCTGTCTAAGTCCTTCTGCAGCCTACAACATTACCTGCCCTTCCACCAATCTTCATATTATCTACAAACTTGGCAACAAAGCCATCTTTTCCATCATTTAAATCATTGATGTACATCATAAAAAGAACTGGTTACAACACTGACCCCTGTGAAACACCACTACTCACTGGCAGTGAACCAGAAAAGGATTCTTTTATTCCCAGTCACTGCCTCCTACAAATCAGCCAATGCTCTGCCCATACTTGTAACTTTTCTGTAATACCATGGGCTGTTAACTTGGTAAGCAGCCTCATTTGTGGCACCTTGTAAAAGGCCTTCTGAAGGCCCTGTTATGAAATCCCGTAACTGGATCACTTACCAGCAAAGATAGAGAGGTCTGTTGAAGTCTGATGGTACTATTTTTAAAAGTCTTTATTTATAAAGGGGCACAAAAATAAGATTAATACAAACATTCAGCTAATATACATCGTCACTACTCAATCTAAAAGTGCGGGTCTAATAATAACCATCAATAAGAAACAGCTTGATCATTTGTCTAGGGGATAATATATTGTCCGATGGAAATATAAAAGTCACTCAGGTCCCGCAGACTTCAGCCTTTTGGGGGACTGCTGGGTTTTCACTTGTTGGAGAGAGAGAGAGATTGGTGAGAAAAGAAACTTGCCCAGGTGTTTTATGAAGCAAATCCGTTGAATCAGGGGAGCGGGCTTCCCCGTTGTTGGCTAAAAGCTGGTTTCCGTGGTTCCAGTCACCGATTCCAGCCGCGGAATCGAACGCACGTGACTTTCTTCAAATGGCTTCCCACTACTACGGGATTGTTAGCGTTTCTTCTGGTGCGTCTGAAGGGGGACCCTCTTTTATACTTCCTCATGGGGTCTCAGATGTCAATCAGGTTGGGATGATGCAATCTCTCTCAACCAGCCCACTTTGCCCAAGGGCTTGCACGTAGCATAGTCCCCAATCCACAAACGTTGTCTCCAGGAGACAATGGTCAATGTCGCATTATTTTGCATCGCGGTGGAACGATGTATTCGGCACGTCTCTCTCTCCCATTTCCTGGGTCTCCTGAATGGACTCAATGGTGATCTTGCGATTCTCACAAAGGAGGGGGCTACCCCGCACCCTTCGGCCCCTCAGAGCTGTGGTACATTCATAACATCCCCTTTCATCAAAGCGTTTTCACCAGCGGTGAAAACTAAGTAGTACAGAGTCTTACAGGGTTTTAGAATCTAACACAATACAAAAGTTTTTTTTTACAGAGTAATACAATTATGCATTCAATTCAGTATCTAAACAGTTAACAATTACGGTGTCACTTTCTTTAATATCTTAACATCGCGTACCGTACTAAAGTCTTGTAGCATCAGACTTCAATTTAATAACCACCTATTTTTATTTCTTTCCTTCAGCAACAAAACTAAGGAGGTGTGATCTTAGCTTAAGTGCATCTACAAAAGTTTATGTGAATACTAATTGTTTCGGTCATTTTACTTAACCGGCAGGTCTCCAAGGGGCTGTCTTTATTATTCACAGGCTTTGGCGCAATCCCGTACAACCTGCTTTGCTGTTTAAAATGGCATCCCGATTAACCATCGCCTCTTTTCTGGTGAGTCCCCCCGTGGGGAACTTGAGTAATTTGGCCTGGTAAACTCCCGCCTGCCTCGTTCATAGGTGTTATTTTATCAACACCGTGTCCCAAACTTAGACCATTTCCACCCAATTCTTTAATTTTACCCAGCTGGCTAGCACTTTTGTCAGGACCCTTCAGGCTATTGGTTTTTAATTCTAACTCTTTGCTCAAGTAGCATTTCGAATTCAGCCTCTTCACACCCCATCCTGGCATAACAATAGAGTGGGGGTCCCCGCTATCTCCCGGCTCACTCTGTGAGCGATCTGCCAGTTTTAAAATTTCTTCATTCAACTTGGAAACTACAGACTTTCCTTGTCCTTCAATAATAATCATCTCCCCATTCTTAAATTCTGCATTAACTTTGAACACACCTTCAAGCACAAACACCTGGGAACTCACATTTCCCACGGTTACCAAGGTTAACCCTTTTCCCACTGAACCAAGTCTATCTGACCCACAAGGACGGCCGCCCCGTTCCACTGAATCAAATATCTCAGACTCCGTTACTAGGTTCAGTACCACGTGCATCCCCATCTCGGATACACTCAAACAGGACATTGGCCTCTTCCAGGCTTTCAACGCCCATACCCTTTTTAAATTCTAAGTTCCCCCGATCCTCCCAGTTACTCTCTGGGCAACTCCCTTCCGGAGTAAACTCAACCCCGCGGGCTGAAACAACCTCATCTGCCAACCCAGCAGACTCCTTCAAGGTAAGGGCACCCTTTTCATCTAGGGCTGCCCTCATTTCATTATCGGGAACACCTTTAGAAGTTTCAACTTCCTCAAACAGTTCTGCCAAACCAGACAGATCATCCATGTCCACCTCTGGACCTCTTAACCGCTCTATCGGTTCCTCATCTTTATTTTCTGCCTCTAGAACCTTTCTCCTCGCTAAAGGCACATCTACCTCCGTTCCCTTACCCTCTTTCACTTTACTACTCTTCGTTTTACCCCCCTCTAAACCCTCGTGGTACAGGGTTGGTAGAAACATCTCGGCCAAATCAAAACTGGCCCGATTTAAACTGCTCTCGTTCTCAGCTGCCTTTCTTGACAGGCTGCGACTGACCGCGCATGCGGGATAGATCTGGGACTCTAGGGGCGGGGCCACTGCACTCGCCGGTCGGCGGGTCGGCATCATGGCCGCCCAAACTTACCACCTGCTAAATCGTTACCGAGAAGGACGTCCACGTCAGTTCTCGGGAACTCTGATGGCACCCCTATTTCAACGGGTCCAGACACCAGCTCACAATCCATAATGACCTCATGTAAGGCCACCATTTCTATTCTTTTACTGATCCCCTCTACCGCCACCATGCCCGTTTTTCGACCAAATTCTAGTACCTTACTGCTGATCAACGACAGCTCAGCCCCCGTGTCTCTCCAGATTTGTGCGGGAATTGGTGGTTCCCCCTTCCTCAAAGACACGGTTCCGTGTGTCAGACAAGTTTCAGACCCTTCTCGTACTCTGTCTACCCTTGGCTCTCTGGTCGATTTACTGATTACCACGGCACACCCGATAGGGACTGCAGCTTTCCCTTTTCCTATCTCTTTCCTCGGAGCAAAGCATCGCGATGCAATATGTCCTCCCTTTCCACAATTAAAACAGGTCAAACCCGGAAACCTCTGGCCATCTTGCCTTTCTCCCTCAACCTTACCGCTAGCTCCCGATGGGACCTCTGCCTCACTCATTGGACTTTCTCAATCGTTCCCACGGTCTCTCTGGGAACTTTTATTCGAGGAAAACTTTGTCTTGTGGGTTAGGGCATATTCACCCGTGAACCTAGCAAATTCTGAAATGGACTTATTCGGCTTCTCATTCAAATACATCTGGATGTCATCCGAAACATAACCTTTAAATTCCTCAATCAAAAGTAACTCCCTGAGGCACCCATAATCCTTGTCCACTTTTTCCGCGGTGCACCAACGGTCCAAGAGCATACCCTTCTCATACGCAAACTCGGTATATGTCTGATTCCACCCTTTTCGTAAATTTCTGAACTTTTGTCTATATGCTTCAGCTAATAGCTCGTAACCCAGGAGAATGGCCGCCTTTACTTGGTCATATTTCTCTTCCCCTTCCCCCTCCGTGGACAACGCCGCATATGCCCGTTGTGCCTTCCCTCTTAACACACTTTGTAACAACGCCACCCACTGCTCTCTGGGCCACTTCTGATTCACTGCCACCTTTTCAAAAAGCAAGAAATAACTATCAACATCCGTCTCCTCGAACCTCAATGCCCGACTGACATCAAACCGCTCCTCTCGGTCTGACCCCTGACTTTGTTGCTCTAGCCTTAACTTCTCCATCTCCAAGTCATGTTTCCTCTCCTTCTCCTTCTCGACCCTCTCCTTCTGCTTTTCGGCCCTTTCCTTCTCCTTCTCAGCTGCTCCAGCTCTTTTAGCTGAAGTTCATGCTCTCTCTCTCTCTCTCTCTCTCTCTCTCTCTCTCTCAGCCCTTTCCTTCTCTATTTCCAGCTGTTTTAACTTAATTTCATGTTCCCACCTTAATTTTTCTAACTCTAACTGAGCTGCCCCACTAGCTGGTACCTTTTCAGGGATATTTTCCAATACCTCAGCGGTAAACACATTCTTCCCAATATTGAGTTATTGCCCTTCGCACCTCCCGCTTTTTCATTGACAACCTCATCTCCTTCGCCAATTTTATCAAGTCCGATTTGGAGGCCACCTCCAGCGCCTCCAGAGTTGGGTTTTCTATAAATTCACCCACACCCATCTTTGCTGGTTTCCCGCCTGGCTACTCGCGTAACCAGATCCAAGTTTTGGACCTAGAAGCCCGATTCACTGGCCCTCCAATTTGGTGTCATATTCCGGACGAGCCCCCAACTGTTACGAAATCCCGTAACTGGATCACTTACCAGCAAAGATAGAGAGGTCCGTTGAAGTCTGATGGTACTATTTTTAAAAGTCTTTATTTATAAAGGGGCACAAAAGTAAGATTAATACAAACATTCAGCTAATATACGTCGTCACTACTCAATCTAAAAGCACGGGTCTAATAGTAACCATCAATAAGAAACAGCTCGATCATTTGTCTAGGGGATAATATATTGTCCGATGGAAATATCAAAGTCACTCAGGTCCTGCAGGCTTCAGCCTTTTGGGGGACCGCTGGGTTTTCACTTGTTGGAGAGAGAGAGAGAGATTGGTGAGAAAAGAAACTTGCCCAGGTCTTTTATGAAGCAAATCTGTTGAATCAGGGGAGCGGGATTCCCCGTTGTTGGCTAAAAGCTGGTTTCCGTGGTTCCAGTCACCGATTCCAGCCGCGGAATCGAACGCACGTGATTTCCTTCAAATGGCTTCCCGCTACTACGGGATCATTAGAGTTTCTTCTGGTGCGTCTGAAGGGGGTGTTCCCCCAGACCCTCTTTTATACTTCCTCACAGGGTCTCAGATGTCAATCAGGTTGGAATGATGCAATCTCTCTCTCAGCCAGCCCACTTTGCCCAAGGGCTTGCACATAGCATAGTCCCCAATCCACAACCGTGGTCTCCAGGAGACAATGGTCAATGTTGCATTATTTTGCATCACAGTGGAACGAGGTATTCGGCACGTCTCTCTCTCCCATCTCCTGGGTCTCTTGAACGGACTCAATAGTGATCTTGTGATTCTCACAAAGGAGGGGGCTACCCCGCACCCTTCGGCCCCTCAGAGCTGTGGTACATTCATAACAGCCCAAATATACAACTTCCAGTACATCCCTTTTATCTATCCTACTTGTAATCACCTCAGAGTTCCAATAGGTTCATCAGGCAAGATTTCCTCTCAAGAAAACCATGCTGACTTTATCTTATCTTGTCCAGAATCACCAAGTACTCCATCACCTCATCCTTAATATTTGACTCCAATATCTTTGCAACCACTGAGGTCAGCTAATCGGTCTATAATTTACTTTCTGCTGCCTTCCGCCCTCCTAAAGAGTGGAGTGACATGTGGAATTTTCCAGTCCTCTGGCAGCATGCTCGAGTACAATGATTTTTGAAAGATTATTACTAATGTATCCGTAATCTCTACCGCTTCCTCTTTCGGAACACTATGGTGCAGTTCATCTGGTTCTTATGACTTATGTACCTTTAGGTCTTTCAGCTCTTTGAGCACCTTCCCCTTGTGATAGTAACTGCACTCCCTAGTAATAGCACCTGCACTCACATCTCTCCCCTCATATACTTTAACACCTGGCACACTGCTAACGTCTTCCAGAATGAAGACTGATGCAAAATACTGACTCAGTTCATCATGTCCCCTTTTATTATTTCTCCAGCCTCATTTTCTAGTGGTCATATATCCGTTTTCATCTCTCTTATATTTTTTACATACTTGAAAAAGCATTTACTACCCACTTGATATTATTTCCTAGCTTGCTTTTGCATTTCATCTTTTCCCTCCTAATGCTTCTTTTAGTTAGTCTCTGTAGGTTTTTAAAAGCTTCCCAATCCTTTGTTTTACCACTAATTTTTGAGCTGTTGTATGCCCTCTCTTTTGCTTTACATTAGCTTTGACTACACTCATTGGCCATTTTATTAGGTACAGGTTACCATGCTTGTCTTTATAATGATCAGGATAATTTTTTAGCATTTCTTGATGTGCAGGTATGGAAATTATTCTTATTTTCCCTGTTTTTTTCATAAACATACTTATGCAACAAGGTTCAGCTTCATAAATCACATGATTCTTATGTTCATATTGTATGACATAGGCGATCATGATCTTTCCAAGTCCATGATTGTTCTTGGCAAATTTTTCTACAGATTTGGTTTGCCATTTGCTTCTATACCCTGCGAAGCTTCGAATTTCTCCGTCGAATGCTCCACGACAAGTTTTCCTTTCAACTTCAGAAGTGAGAAAATATCTGGAGGAGAACTTCCCTACTGCTACAGACACCAGTCTTTAATAAATGAATGATTCTGATCGTATAAGATGGTTCTCGATCTCTTAAACCAGAATTATAATCTGGTTATTGGTGTAGGTTCATCCTACACTTTATACTCAAGTTAAAGTGTGTTTGCGTCATGTTAATTGTTTTGCCTTATACACTTTAATCATTTAACTACATACTTGTCTATTAACTTTGTTCCTTTGAAGGTATATTTTTAATTCTTTGAAGGTAAATTTTTCCTTGATTAAGATGGTGGTTTTTTGGAAAAGATTTTTGGTTTTGCTTAAGATGGCATTATGTTTATATTTTTCGTGTTTCTCCCAGACAATGGTATCGCTTATCTCAGCTTAAATATTTTTTGTTTTGTCTGGGCCAGAGCCCGAGTTATAATTGTTTTTAGTGATTATATTTTTATTCTTTTTACAACTAACTATACTTCGAAATATGGTTTTTATTATAGTGATTTTATTTTTAAAGTCGGGGTGATTCTTTTATATATATCCTTTTTATATGGAGTGTTCTTCAGCTGACATGGGGGTAGGATTAGTCTTACTTTTTCTCTTTTTAAGTCATATTTTGGCTTTTTCTCTTTTTCTCGGGGGGTGGGGGGATGGTCTGTTTTCTAATTCTATTTTTTTTGTACCAGTTTGTGTTAGTTTTTTTATTCGGGCTGTTTTTGAACTTCAAATATGTCTGTGTTGTCGTCACTTCCGGGTCTTCTCACTACTTTTGTTCCTCTTCCGGGTGCATGAGTTTATAAGTTGGTTAACCCTTTCTATACCAAAGGGTTGATTATAGAATTATGGCTCAGACCATTAATTTTGTGTCTTGGAATACTAATGGTTTAAATCATCCAATTAAACGAAAGAAGATTTTCAAAGTATTCCAAAGACTTAATGCTCATATCATTTTTGTACAAGAAACTCATGTGAGGAGGGAGGACAAATTTCGTTTTTTTAGATTTTGGCGGGGTCAACAGTATCATGCAAATTCGAATGCTAAAGTAAAAGGAGTTTCAATTTTTATTGACTCCTCTATTTCATTTGTTCAACATGATATTTTTTCGGATCCGAATGGCAGATTTTTGTTAATTACGGGTTTACTTTGTAATAAAAAGGTTGCTTTGGTTAATGTTTATGCTCCAAATGTGGATTGTCCTGACTTTTTTAAGTCTTTATTTACTTCTTTACCCAATCTAAATGAATATAAGTTAATAATGGGTGGTGACTTTAATTGTTGTTTAAATCCTCTGATGGATAAATCTTTATCTATTCAGACCTTACCTAATAAGTCGGCCACTTGTATTAACTCCTTTTTGACTGACAATGGAGTTTTTGATGTTTGGAGATTTCGGCATTCTAATGACAAAGAGTTTTCTTTTTTCTCACATGTTCATCACTCTTATTCAAGAATTGATTATTTTTTTGTAGACTCTTGTTTTATTCCATTGGTAATAGGTTGTAACTATGATATTATAGCTATCTCTGATCATGCTCCGTTATTACTTTCTATGAAATTTACGGATACAGCTTCTAATGCTAGACAATGGCGATTTGACTCTACCTTGTTGCAAGACTCTGACTTTATTAAATTTATGGAGGAGCAGATCGACTTCTTCTTCTCAACTAATTCTACAGATGATATTTCCTGCGGAACACTTTGGGACACTTTTAAAGCTTATATATGTGGACAGATTATTTCTTATTCTGTTGGTTTGAGGAAACGTATCAAGATGGAAACTCTTTTATTGGTTGATAAAATTAAAGAGATTGATAAGAAATATTCGATTGCTCCTAGTAAGGAGCTTTACAAACAAAGGGTTGAACTTCAAATGGAACATAGTTTATTACTTACATCCTCGATTGAAAATCAATTAATGAAAACTAAATCTGATTTTTATATACATAGTGATAAATCTGGTAAACTGTTAGCTAATCAATTGAAGAATGCTCTGCTTAAACGTCAAATCACTAAGATTGGTCAGCAGAATGGGAATCTGACAGTTAATCATGATGAGATAAATAAGGCATTTCAAGATTTCTATACCTCCCTGTATCAATCTGAATTTCCTCAAGATTATAATACCATGTCTGATTTTCTGGGGAAATTAAATTTTCCAAGGTTATCATCTGATGATCTTTTGATATTGGATACTCCTATTACGGATGTAGAAATTAAAGGGGCTATTTCCTCAATGAATTCTGGGAAAGCACCGGGTCCAGATGGTTATACAGTTGAATTTTTTAAATTTTTTTCCGCTACTCTTTCCCCTTGGTTAGGTAAGGTTTTTGAGGAGGCCATTAGATTAGGGAATTTGCCACAATCTTTTTATAGAGCTTCCATTTCTCTAATATTGAAGAAAGATAAAGACCCTACTAATTGTGCTTCTTATAGACCTATATCTTTATTGAATGTAGACTCCAAGATTTTTTCTAAGTTACTGGCATCTAGATTGGAGAAGGTATTACCCAAAATTATTTCAGATGATCAAACTGGCTTTATTAAAAATCGTTATTCTTTTTTTAACATTAGGAGATTGTTGAATATTGTTTATACTCCCTCACATGATACTTCAGAATGCGTGATTTCATTAGATGCGGAGAAAGCATTTGACAGAGTTGAATGGCCTTACTTATTTAATGTGTTGGAGAAGTTTAATTTTAGTCCGATATTTATATCATGGATTAAATTGATTTATCATACTCCAGTAGCCTCAGTGGTTACCAATAATCAAAGATCTCCCTTTTTTCGCCTATTTCGGGGCACTAGACAGGGATGTCCTCTTAGTCCATTACTATTTAACATTGCCTTAGAACCTTTGGCAATTGCCATCAGACAATCACAGGATATTTTGGGTATTAATCGTGGGACAGATATTCATAAGTTATCTTTGTATGCAGATGATTTATTACTATTCATTTCTAACCCGGAGAAATCCATTCCAGCAGTTTTATCATTATTGGCTCAATTTAGTGAGTTTTCTGGGTATAAGTTAAATCTTAATAAAAATGAATTGTTTCCATTAAATAAACGGGTCCCAATTTATGGAAATTTACCCTTTAAATTAGTTAATGACTCTTTTACTTATTTAGGGATCAAAATCACAAAGAACCATAAAGATTTGTTTGGATTTAATTTTTTACCCTTAATTGATCAGATTAAAGGTTTGTTTACTATGTGGTCACCTTTGTCTCTATCTCTAATAGGCAGGATTAATGCTATTAAGATGGTTATTTTACCTAAGTTTTTATATATTTTTCAAGCGATACCAATTTTTATCCCGAAATCTTTTTTTACTAATGCTGACTCTAAAATTTCTTCATATATATGGCAGTATAAAAATCCCAGGTTAGGTAAAACATATTTACAGAAGACAAAAAAGGAAGGCGGGTTAGCATTACCTAATTTCAGATTTTACTATTGGGCAGCTAATATTAGATATTTGTTATGTTGGTTGAAAGATGGGGATGGATCTTCTGGCCCTTGTTGGGTGAGTTTAGAAACTAAATCGGTATCAGCTTATGCTCTGGGTTCTATTTTAGGGACTTCTTTCCCTTTTGCTCTTTCTAAATTGCCGAAACGAATTGACAACCCGATAGTTAAACATACATTGCGTATATGGTTTCAATTTCGGAGATTTTTTGGGTTGACTCAATTCGTTTTAAATAGTCCTATTGTATCTAATTGTTTTTTTCACCCTTCCATTATAGATCAAGCTTATTCAGCTTGGAAAACTAAGGGATTACTAAGATTTTCTGATTTATTTTTAGATAATTGTTTCATGTCTTTTGAACAATTATCCAACAGATATAACTTGCCGAGATTTCATTTTTTTAGATATTTACAGATTAGACATTTTTTAAGTTCTGTACTCTCTACGTTTCCAAATTTTGTGCCTTCAGATACTTTGGAGAGTTTATTTGAATTAGACCCTTTTCAAAAAGGGCTTATTTCAAAACTTTATAATATAATTATGAAGATACGTTCAGAGCCCCTTTATAAGACTAAACAGGATTGGGAAAGAGAGCTTAGTTTTAGTATTTCTAGTGAGAATTGGGATAGAATTCTTCAATTAGTTAATACATCATCGTTATGTGCCAAACATTCACTAATACAATTTAAGGTTGTACATAGGGCCCATATGTCCAAGGATAAATTAGCTCATTTTTACTCTCATATAAGTCCTATTTGTGATAGATGTCATTCTGAAATTGCGTCTTTAACTCACATGTTTTGGTCGTGTTCATTTTTGGAGAAATATTGGAAAGATATTTTTGATATTATTTCTGCGGTTTTGAATATTGATTTACAACCTCATCCTATTACCGCAATTTTTGGTTTACCAATGTTAGATTCACAGCATTTATCTTCTTCAGCCCGTCGAATGATTGCATTTCTAACTCTGATGGCTAGAAGATCTATATTGTTGAATTGGAAAGAAATTGATCCTCCCACTGTATTTAATTGGTTCTCTCAAACTATGTTATGTTTAAATTTAGAAAAAATTAGAAGTGGTACTTTTGAGACTTCTATTAAATTTGAAAAGTTATGGAGACCATTTATTCAACATTTTCATATGATGTAATATGACCCTGTGCCAAGTACATTTGATTTCCTAGCTTTCAGCTTATGTATTTTGAGAGGATCGGAAGTGACGGCATTGATGAATACTTATTTTTGTGAGATATTATAAACAGCCCACTTTTTTTTTCTCCTTCTCTTTTGTTTGTTTTTCTTTCTTTTATATTACTTATTAGTTATAGTTATTAGATTAGATTAGTTAGTTTTGCATTATATAAATTTTTTTTTGTTTTTTTTTTCTTTTTTCTGTTTTTTTTATATTATACATTATGAAATATTTAGATTTACTATGTCCATACATATATCTTATGGCTTATGTCTTGTAAACTCATTTATATTGTAACTATTATGTATGTTTTTTTTCATATGTAATGGAATGTGTATGTTGGTAATTTCTTTATCAATATATCATCTGTATTCTGTCCATATTACTAATATTAATAAAAAGATTTAGAAAGAAAGATTTGGTTTGCCATTGCTTTCTTCTGGGCAGTGTCTTTACAAGATGGGTGATCCCAGCCATTATCAATACTCTTCAGAGATTGTCTGCCTGATGTTGGTTTTCGCACAACCAGGACTTTAGTATCCATCATCTGCTCTGACGGCTCCACGTGACTCAGATCGGGGGGGTTAAGCAGGTGCTGCACCTTCCCGAAGGGTGACCTGCAGACTAGATGAGGGAGGGAGTACCTTACACCTCCTTTGGTAGAAATGTATCTCCACCCTACCATTCAATGGTTCTTTAAAACACTGAAATATCGATAATAGAATTATAGTCAATGATATTTCCTGCACTTCTGTATGTACCTTCAGACTACTCTACCTTATTTTAAATAGTCTTCTCTGATCAATGTAGAATGATCCTGTTATAATATTTTGAAGTAGCATAAACTATATTAGGGACTAACAGAGGAAGAGGTGGAGAGTTTCTTAAATGCATCTATTTTAATGCTAGGAGCATTGTAAGAAAGGTGAATGAGCTTTGAGCATGGATTGATATCTGGAAATATGATTTGTAGCTAGTGGTGAAACATAGTTGCAGGAGGGGTGTGATTGACAACTACTGTAAATTCCAGTGTACAAGCTGACCCGGAGTATAAGACGATCCCCTATTTTCAAGGCTAAAAAAGTGACTTTTTCATGTTACCTTTGTATAAGCCGACCCCTTTTGTAGAGGTTTTTGATTTAACTGGAAAAGATCACAAGACCTCACATGCCGGTACTCAGCTTTGCCGGATCCGGACCCTGGAAATTTTGTGAATCAGTACCTGCTAAGAAAACAGGCTTACACATTGTAGAGTGTTATAAGCGAATTCTTAAAAAAATAAATCAGGGAGGGAAATTTTGGATTAGGTTTCTAAAGGAAAAGAATCCTCTGAAATGTAATCCCCGTGAAACCATTTAGCGCTCATTGTAATCTTGTTAAAACATAACACGGGGTAGCGGAATCAGTATGGGTACTCAGTATTGAGTTTGCAACCACCAGGTACAAAAGATTAAAACAAATGCGATATGATGCTGGCTTCAAGCTGAAGGTTGTCGATTTTGCTAAAGGAACGAATAATTCTGCAGCTACTAAGAAGTTTAGTGTAAATGAGAAACAAGTGAGAGAGTGGAGAAGGGCAGAGGACACGCTGAGCGAAATGCCATAGATGAAATATACAAACTGCAGTACAACATGCCAGTGACCAGAACTGGAAGAATAAGTTTTAGAGTGGGCAAATCACCAGTGATCGTCTGGATCCATTGTTACCAGAGAAATTATTCAAGTTCAAGCGTTGAGATGGGAGGGAAAACACAGTGAGGTCAGCGAAAATTTCAAACCTACGCGAAGTTGGTGCACCGATTTATGTATAGACGCGATCTTGTGTTGAGCCAAAAAACAAAGATTGCTCAGAAAATTTCAGCAGGGTGTTTATGTTCAAGAATGCTACTGGATGGATGAAGCGGGTTGCTTGAAATGGGTTAAAGATGTGTGGCATCGACGTCCTGATGGTTTTAGGAAGGAAAAGACGCTAATTGTCTGGGACATGTTCAAAGCGCATTTGTCAGATAAGACAAACACAGCATTGAAAGCTGAAAATACAGACATCGCAGTCATCCTCAATAATTTGATGTCTGTGCTCCAGCCACTAGATGTGAGTTTAAACAAATCATTCAAAGAATTCATGCATCCCCAGTGGAACACATTTGACTTAATAACAGCCAATAAATACGACCCATCTTCCGCGTATTCGTTTTTCCAAAGTTGGCTCCCTCTGTATAAGCCGACCCCCTAATTTTAGGACCAAAATTCGGAGCTAAATTCTTGGCTTATACACTGGAATTTACAGTAAATATTCCTGGATTTTGTTGCTTCATGTGTGATAGAATCTGAGGGGCAAGAGGGGGTGGTGTTGCATTGCTTTTCTGAGAAAATATTACAGCGGTGTTTTGGCAGGATAAATTAGAGGGCTCGTCTAGGGAGGCTATTGGTGTGGAATTGAGGAATGGGAAAGGTGTAGTAACACTTATAGGGGTGTATTATAGACCACCTAATGGGGAGCAAAAATTGGAGGAGCAAATTTGTAAAGTGATAGCAGATACTTCTAATAAGCACAAGGTTGTGACTGTGGGAGATTTTAATTTTCTGCACACAGACTGGGAAGCCCATTCTGTAAAAGGGCTGGATGGTTTGGAGTTTGTAAAATGTGTGCAGGATAGTTTTTTGCAGCAATACATAGAGGTACCAACTAGAGAAGGGGCAGTGTTGGATCTCCTGTTAATGAATGAAATAGGTCAGGTGATGGAGGTATGTGTTGGGGAGCGCTTCGGGTCCAGTGATCACAATGCCATTAGTTTCAATATAATTATGGAGAAGGATAGGACTGGACCCAAAGTTGAGATTTTTGATTGGAGAAAGGCTAACTTTGAGGGGATGCGAAGGGATTTAGAGAGAGTGGATTGGGTCAAGTTGTTTTATGGGAAGGATGTAATAGAGAAATGGAGGTCATTTAAAGGTGCAATTTTGGGGGTACAGAATCTTTATGTTCCTGTTAGGTTGAAAGCAAAGGTTAAAAGTTTGAGAGAGCCATGGTTTTCAAGAGATATTGGAAACTTGGTTCAGAAAAAAAGAGAGATCTACAATAAATATAGGCAACGTGGAGTAAATGAGGTGCTCAAGGAATATAAAGAATGTGAAAAGAATCTTAAGAAATAAATTAGAAAAGCTAAAAGAAGATATGAATTTGCTTTGGCAAGTAAGGTGAAAATAAATCCAAGGGATTTCTACAGTTATATTAGTAGCAAAAGGATAGTGAGGGATAAAATTGGTCCCTTAGAGAATCAGAGTGGACAGCTATGCATGGAGCCAAAAGAGATGGGGGAGATTTTGAACAATTTCTTTTCTTCGGTATTCACTAAGGAGAAGGATATTGAATTGTGTAAGGTAAGGGAAACAAGAAGGGTAGTTATGGAAACTATGATGATTAAAGAAGAGGAAGTACTGGCGCTGTTAAAGAATATAAAAGTGGATAAGTCTCCAGGTCCTGACAGAATATTCCCTAGGACCTTGAGAGAAGTTAGTGTAGAAATAGCAGGGGCTCTGACAGAAATATTTTAAATGCCATTAGAACCAGGAATGGTGCTGGAGGATTGGCATATTGCTCATGTGGTTCCATTGTTTAAAAAGGGTTCTAAGAGTAAACCTAGCAATTATCGGCCTGTAAGTTTGGCGTTAGTGGTGGGTAAGTTAATGGAAAGTATTCCTAGAGATTGCATATATAATTACCCGGATAGACAGGGTCTGATTAGGAGCAGTCAACATGGATTTATGTGTGGAAGGTCATGTTTGACAAATCTTATTGAATTTTTTGAAGAGGTTACTAGGAAAGTTGATGAGGGTAAAGCAGTGGATGTTGTCTATATGGACTTCAGTAAGGCCTTTGACAAGGTTCCACATGGAAGGTTAGTTAGGAAGGTTCAATCGTTAGGTATTAATATTGAAGTAGTAAAATGGATTCAACAGTGGTTGGATGGGAGATGCCAGAGAATAGTGGTGGATGACTCTTTCCTAGGTTGGAGGCCGGTGACTAGTGGTGTGCCACAGGGATCTGTACTGGGTCCAATGTTGTTTGTCATATACATTAATGATCTGGAAGATGGGGTGGTAAATTGAATTAGTAATTATGCAGATGATACTAAGACAGGTGGTGTTGTGGATAATGAAGTAGGTTTTCAAAGCTTGCAGAGAGATTTAGGCCAGTTAGAAGAGTGGGCTGAAAGATGGCAGGGGGAGCTTAATGCTGATAAGTGTGGACTAATCAAAATAGGACATACGTGGTAAATGGTAGGGCATTGAGGAATGCAGTAGGACAGAGTGATCTAGGAATAATGGTACATAGTTCTCTGAAGGTGGAATCTCATGTGGATAGGGTGGTGAAGAAAGCTTTTGGTATGCTGGCCTTTATAAATCAGAGCATTGAGTATAGGAGTTAGGAAGTAATGTTAAAATTGTACAAGGCATTGGTGAGGCCAAATTTGGAGTATTGTGTACAGTTCTGGTCACTGAATTATAGTAAAGATGTCAACAAAATAAAGAGAGTACAGAGGAGATTTACTAGGTAACCTGGATTTCAGCACCTAAGTTGCAGTGAAAGGTTGAACAAGTTAGGTCTTTATTCTTTGGAGCATAGAAGGTTGAGGGGGGACTTGATAAAGGTATTTAAAATTATGGGGGGGGGGGATAGATAGAGTTGATAGGCTTTTTCCATTGAGAGTAGGGGAGATTCAAACAAGAGGACATGAGTTGAGAGTTAAGGGACAAAAGTTTAGGGGTAACACAAGGGGAAACTTCTTTACTCAGAGTGGTAGCTGTATGGAATGAGCTTCCAGCAGAATGGTAGATGCAGGTTCGATTTTGTCATTAAAAAAAAATTGGATAGGTATATAGACAGGAAAGGAATGGAGGGTTATGGGCTGAGTGCAGGTCGGTGGGACTAGGTGAGAGTAAGCATCGGCACAGACTAGAAGGGCCGAGATGGCCTGTTTCCATGCTGTAATTGTTATATGGTTATATATTTTACATATATATTTCTACCCTCTTCTCCAGCAAGTATTTAGGTCAGAGCAGTTCCAAAATATGTTAGTTTTGTGTATGTGCCTCTTGTTAGATATTACTAAAACCTCTATCTAAGTAAGTGGGGCACATTCGACTTCATCCAAATAAAAACTATACTCACTTCTCAATGACCTATTTGAAGAAGCTTGGTGCTATATACCTGTACATGACAGAAATTTGGCTCACCGAAACAGTACCATTAGTAACAATGTGTATGAAATTATTGGAAGAAACATGTCTTTTTAGCTTTGAAAGGAGGTTTCCAGGATGATCTTGCCAAAGTGTATCATATAAACAGTATGGCAAGAGTAAAGGCAAAAGGCACTTTACAGTAACTAAAATGAATAAGGAAAAAATGACACTGAAAGAAATACAGGACAATAAATCTTTATGTAAATAGTAAACGTGGAATGAATATCAAAGACCAAGGGATCACTTAAAACATTAACATGGTACTCTAAATAGAGACAAGGACTTAACCAAATTAATTAACTAAAATGGCTTAAATTGCTGCCGTGGTCTTTAATCTTTCGTGACCTTGACTAATGAAGCAATTCCTAGCAGCTGAGCAACTTAAGTACAATAATATTAATGTTTATTTTAGGACCATGCTGTGCTAAATAAGATTAAATAAATAACTGACACAAGACCATTATTTTCTTTGGTTACTGACAGTGTAAGAGTTAATACTATTACAGATGCTAAAGAACTCAAATTAATCATTGGCATTCTATCGTTTTCCCCTCTGAACATATAGGATACTATTCAAAGCAGATATAAAACAGGCCCATTATGTCTAATGTGGTTAATTTATCCCATTATCTCATTTAACATTTATTGATTCCAATGGACAACACCTTAAACAAAGAAAACATCTTTTCTGTGGTGATAAAATAAATAGATGTGAGTAATCTTGGCTGATACACTTCTAGTATGTAGAAGCCCCAAAGATAAGAAAATAATTGAAATTCAAGTTTCAAATTAATACAGAACTGTACTGAAGAAAACCACATGAAACACATTAACATGGAATTTAATAGTAATTTTATGAATATCAGGAAATAAAGCAAGAAGATGAGTACTTTTTTTCAGAATATCTTGCATTTGATGAATGAAAATCTGAAGTAGTATACATCATATTTTGCATGATAATACTTAATTGACTGACTAAGATTACATAGGGTAGAGGTCACTTGACAAGATAAATGATAAAAATGGCAGTTTCACTTCATTTCTCTTTATATATACTCACTAATATGTTCCCCGATTATGCATCACTTTAACAAAGGCGAAGGTCTCGGTCTAAGTAAGAACTGGAATTTGATTGTAAACAAGGTGGGACAGCAGGAACCTGATTGGATGAGGACTAACTAATCAGGAGGGATGGACAAGGGGATATAAATACCACTGGTCCAGACATGCCAGGTATCTTCCCAGATGAAAATGGCAGAGTTTGCCACTGAAACATCACTCAAAATTAATACCTGTACCTAGCAGGAATCCTGAGAAGAACTTATACACTGGGAATGCACCAGACCCTTTTTCACTAATGGAAATGTCATTACCGAGCATTTTATATGGCATCACTTGGCATCATTTTCATTGAGTGTCTTGAAATCATCCTGCTGTATTGGTCCTTGCCTTAAGACTTGTCTTATACTGTCCAAAATGTTACATGACATTACTGGCCGAAGAACTTATTCTAAGATCTTTGAAGAGTAGGTGCTTTATCAGAGCGGTCATTGTATGAGAGGGCCGGTGTTAGAGTGATGGGGGAGGGGTTCAGGCTTTGGCTAATTGAGCCTTTGATGAGGAGCGGTATAGGAGGTAGGTAGATTTTTTTTGCTATTTATGTTTTCTTTATTTGGGGGCAGTGAGAATGTTAGGTAGGATAGTGAAATACTCCTCTTGCATGATAAGGGAAGGCAGGGAGACCCAATTATTCCTGAAGACTACACCTGCAAGAAGTGCATCCAGCTGCAGCTTCTAAAAGTCTGTGTTAAGTAGTTGGAGATGGAACTGGATGAACTCTGGATGATTTGGAAGGATGAGGAGTGGATGGACAGGACATACAGGGAGATAGCTACACCCAAAGTACAGGACACAGGTAACCGGTCAGGAGGAAAGAGGAGGACAGGCAGCCAGTGCAGAGTACCACTGTGGCCGTTCTCTGCAACAACAAGTTGTACTGCTTTGGATACTGCTGGGGAGGATGGCCAAGCAGAGGAAATCCCCAGAAGTCTGGTCTCTGTCACTGAGACGAGTTCTGTGGCTCAGAAGGGATGCGGGGAGAAGAAGTGAGTTGGAGTGATAGTGGATTCATTAGTTCGGGGAACAGAAGGAGGTTCTGTGGATGAGAATGAGATTCCCACATGGTATGTTGCCCCCAGCTGCAAGAGTCAGGGACATCTCGGATCAAGTCCACAGCATTCCTAAGTATGATGATAAGCAGAAAGAGGCTATAGTTCACATCAGTATCAATACCAGAGGTAGGAGGGGTGACAAAGTACAGCAAAGTGATTTCAGGGAGTTAGGTGTTAAAGGACAGGTATCTCCAGGGCTGGAATCACTGAACTGCTACCTGTGCCACATGCGAATGAGTCCAGAAACAGAAAGATTGTTGAGTTTAGCATATGGCTAAGGAAAGGTGCTGGAAGGAGATGGTCAAATGGTTGGATGATGGGGCTCTCTTCCAGGGAATGTGACTTGTAGAGAAAGGATGATTTTTGCATCAGAACTGGAGGGGGAAGGTTTGCTTGTGCTGTACGGTGGTGGTGGGGGTGGGGGTATAAACTAAAACTGCAAGGAGATGGCAACAAAACAGGTAGTAGTGTGATTGTGGAGAAAGATGTTGTTAAGCCTACATAAAAGGTCAGGAATCAAAAGGTTGAGCATAGCGGGACTAATGTTCTTTCTTTTCCAAGATTTTTATTAGTTTCTGCATAGAGGAATACAGAGTACAAGAAAGTATATATAAGGTCAGAAAAGATTAAAAAAACACCAGTTACATTATATCTGTTCATAATAACAATTACATTACCCTGTATTCATATAAGTTAATCAATAGTTATATTAAACTATACTAATATGTTACAAAAGAAAAAAAATCTAACCCCTACCAAGACTGAAGCTGTTCATTAAGGAGAAAAGAAGGTAAATACCTTATATAATAAAAATTATGAATAGCCAACATCTGAGTTTAAACAATGAATTGAAGGTTTTGAAAATAATTCAGAAAAGGTCCCCACAATGTTTGAAAGTCTTGACGAGAATCAGAAATTGAACAATGAATCTACTCTAAATGTAAACATGACATAATGTCACATAACCATTGAGCATGAGTAGGAAGAAGAACATCTTTCCATTTAAACAAAAGAGTCCTCCTAGCTATAAGAGAGGTAAAGGCCAAAATATGTAAATCAGATGCCTTCAGCTTAATATCTTGTCCTGCAACAATACCAAAAAAGGGCCGTCAGAGGGTTAGGCTTACAATTGACTTCAAAAAGTACGGAAAAAGTTTGAAAAACTTTCTTCCAATATTATTCAAGATTCGGACAGGACCAAAACTTATGAATTAATGAGGCACCTCCATTATTACATCTGTCACAGTAGGAAGATATATCTGAATAAAAATGAGATAGGTTATCATTAGTCATATGAGCTCTATGTACCACATTAAATTGTATGAGGGAATGACGAGCACATAGCGATGAACCAGTTTAAAAATTTCATTTCAAGTTTCCTCAGATATCGATATCTGTAAATCGTGTTCCCAAAGATTCTTAATTTTGTCTAAAGGAACACTCCTCATCTCCAGTAACATACCATAAATCTCAGATATTGAACCATTATGAAAAGGTGTCATACCAAAAATTACGTATAGTAAGTTCTTAACTGAGCTTATAGGAAATGTACATAATTGAGATCTTAAAAAGTCTCTGATTTGTAAATATCTAAAAAAGTGAGTTTTGGGTAAACTATATTTAACCAACAATTGCTCAAATGAACAAAGTTTTCCTCCAAGAAATAGACCTCAAAAACATTTAATACCCAATCTGTCCCATTCCTTAAAAACTAAATCAATCATCGAGTGTTTAAAAAAGTTAGAATAAATGGGGACTTGAAAGGGAGAACCACAATAAACCAAAGTGTTTTCTAAATTGTATCCAGAGCCTCAGAGTATGTTTAACTATTAAATTATCAGTTGGTTTACTCACAGATAAAGCAAGTGAGGATCCAAGAAGAGAAATAATAGAAAATTTATTAATAGAGTTAGGTTCTAAAGAAACCCATACCGGAAAATCTACGCGATTAATATAGTATAGCCAAAATGTAAGATATCGTATATTAACTGCCCAGTAATAAAACCTAAAATTAGGTAAGGCTAAACCTCCAGACTTCTTAGATTTTTGAAGATGAAATTTATTTAAATGAGAATGTTTATTTTTCCAAATACAAGAGGATAAAATAGAATCAAGAGAGTCAAAAAAGGATTTAGGAATAAATTAGGGACTAATGTTCTGAGCTGCATTATTTCAATGCAAGAAGTATTATAGGAAAGGTGAATGAGCTTAGGGTATGGATCAACACATGGAAGTATGGCATTGTAGCCATTAGTTGACTGGAAACTTAATATTCTGGGGTTCCATTGTTTTAGAGGTGATAGAGCTGGATGAATTAAAGGGAAAAGGGTGGCATTACTAATCAGGGAAAATGTCATGGCAATGCTCAGTCATGACAGACTGGAGAACTCATCTAGTGAGGATTTCCAGGTGGAACTGAGGCATAAGGAAGATATTACCACTTTAATGGGATTACATTATTGACCACCCAACAGTCCATAGGATTTAGAGGAGGAAGTTTGTAGATTGATCGTAGACTCTTTCCATATATTGACTGGGACACCCATATTGTAAAAGGGCTAGATGGGAAAACTTTGTTAAATGTGTTTGGGAAAGCTTCCAAAATCAGTACATAAAAGTTCCAACTAGTGGGAGTATGATACTAGATCTCCTATTAGGGTATGAGATAGGACAGGTAACAGAAGATTATGTAGCACAACACTTTGCATCTAGTATTCATAATGTCATTAGTTTCAAGGTAATTATGGGAAGGGGTAGGTCTGGTCCTCAGGTTGAGATTCTAAATTTGGAGAAAGGCCAATTTTGATGGTGTCAGAGAGGATATAGCAAGTGTAAATTGGGACAGGTTGTTTTCTGGGAAATGTGTACTTGGTAAGTGGGAGGCCTTCAAAAGTGAAAATTTGAGAGTACAGATTTTGTCTTTTCCTGTCATAATAAAAAGGCAGTGATAACAAGTTTGGAGAACTTTGGTTTTTGCGAGATATCGAGGCCCTGGTTAAGGAAAAGGAGGTGCACAATAGGTATAAGCTGGAATGAACAAATGAGTTGCTTTAGTAGTATATGAAATGCAAGAGAAGGAAATGAGGAAGGCTTAAGGAAGGCATGAGGTTGCTGTAGCAGACAAGGTGAAGGAGGATCCTCAGAGCTTCTACAGATAGATTAAGAGCAAAATGATAGCAAGGAAGATAAGAGTGGTAAAACATGCATTGGTCTGAAAGAGATAGGGAGATCATAAATGGATTGTTTGCATATTGTCTTTACTCGAGAGACATATAGATGTGAGGCAATGTAGCAGCAACTTCATGGACTCTACACAGATTACAGAGGAGGAGGTATCGGCTGTCTTGAGGCAAACTAGGATGGATTAATCCCAGGGCCTGACTAGGTATTACCTCAGGAACTCTGGGAGGCTGGAGCAGAAACTGCAGTGGCCCTACCATAGATATTTAAAATGTCCTTAGCTATGGGTGAGGTGCTGGAGAATTGGAGGGTAGCTAATATGGTTCCATAATTCAAGAAAGGCTCTAAAGATGGGCTAGGAAATTATAGGCCAGTGAACCTGACATCAATAGTGGGAAAGTTATTGGAAGATATTTCAAGGGACCAAATATCTAAGTATTTAGATAAACAAGGACTTATTAAGAAAAGTCAACATGGCTTTGTGCACGATGGGCTTGTCTAACCAATCTTATAGAATTTTACAAGTTACCAGGATTGTTGATGAAGGCAAGACATTGTATATAAACTACCTGGAACTTAGCAAGGATTTTGACAAGATCTTGCATGGGAGGTTAGTCGAGAAGGTTCAGTCACTTGGCTTTCAAGATGAGGTAGTAAATTGGATTAGACATTGGCTTTGTGGGTGAAGCCAATGATTGGTAGTAGAGGGTTGCCTCTCTGACTGGAGGCCTGTGGCTAGTTGTGTGCCACAGTGTTCAGTTCTGGGTTTGCTGTTGTTTTTCATCTATATCATTGATCTGGATACTAATGTCGTTAACTGGATCAGTGATTTGTGGATGATACTGGAGACTGGAGGAGTAATAGCAGTGACAAGGATTATCGAAGCTTGCAGTGGGAATCTGGACCAGCTGGAAAAATGGGCTGAAAAATGGCAAATGGAGTTTAATGCAGACAAGTGTCAGGTGTTGCACTAGGACACTGAGGACTGTGGTAGGACAGCGGGATCTGAGGATACAGATTCATAATTCATTGAAAGTGGTGTCACAAGTAGATAGGATCATAAAGTAAGTTTTTGACATATTAGCCTTCTTAATTCAATGTACTAAGTATAGGAACTGGGATGTTAAATTGAAATTGTATAAGACTTTGGTGAGGCTAAATTTAGAGTTTTGTGTCCATTTTTGGTCACCACTCTATAGCAAAGATGTAAATAAAAGACTGAAGGAGTGCAGAGAAAATTCACAAAAGTGTTCCTGGGACTTGAGGACTTGAGTTACAGGGAAAGTTTGAATAAATCACCACCTCCACTCCATCCAACAAAGGTGGAACTTACTGGTGGAGCCCCTTTTTAATTCCGATTCCCACTGCCATTCCAGCATGTCAGTCCCTGGCTACTTCTTGTGCCATGATGAGGCCAACTTCAAGATGGGGGAGTAACATGTCTAAGTAGCCTCCAACCTGATAGTATGCATATCGATTTCTCTTCCTGGTAAAAAGGATTATCCCTTCCCCTCTAGTCCTCTTCTATTCCCCACTCCTGTATCTTACCTTTTCTCACCTGCCTAGAGCCTGGAGCCCATCCTCCTTCCTTTTCTCCTATGGTCCACTCTCCTCTCCTATCAGATTCCTTCATCTCCATCCCTTTACCGTTCCCACCCACCTGTCTTCATGTATCATCTACTAGCTGTCCTTTTTTCCCTTCCCCCACCTTTTGATTCTGGCATCTTCACCCTTCCTTTCCAGTCCTGAAGAATGGTCTCAGCCTAAAACATTGTCCGTTTGTTCATTTCCATGGATGCTGCCTGACCTGCTGAGTTCCTTCAGCATTTTGTGTGTTGTGATTTGGATTTCTAGCATCTGTAGAATTTCTTGTGTTTAAAGTTTAAATAGGTTAGGGCTTAGTTCTGAGGAATGTAGAATATTGTTAGAGGTATAAAAATTATGAGGGGTTATAGATAGGGTAAATGCAAGCAGGCTTTTTCCACCGAGATTGGGAGACACTACAACTAGAGGTCATGGGTTAAGGGTTAAATATGAATTATTTAGGGGGAAAGTGAGAAGGATCTTCACTCAGAGCTTGGTGAGCATGTGAAATGAGCTGCCCGTGGAAGTGGTGGATGTGGGGGTGCTTTCAAAATGTAGAAGAAACTTGGATAGGTACATGGATGGGAGGGGCATGGGAGGCTATGGTCTGGGTGCAAGTCAATGGGACTAGGCAAATTAATGGCTAGATGGACCAAATAGCCTGTTTATGTGCTGTTGTGTTCCATGACCCTATATCTCTGCACTTCATGATTTGCAAGTTAGTATAAAGAATGTCTGTGAAGATTACATGTTACAAATATTATTTTTCATTCAATGGCTGGGAGCAGATTTATTTATTTATTTATTTATTTATTTATTTATTTATTTATCTATTTATCTATCTATCTATCTATCTATCTATCTATCTATCTATCTATCTATTTAGAGATACAGCATAATAACAGACCCTTCTGGGCCAATGAGTCTAAGCTCCCCAAATACACCCATGTGACCAATTAACACACAACATACATTTTTGAAATATGGGAGGAAACCTATACAATCACAGGGAGAACATACGATTCCTTACAGAGAGTAACAGAATTGAACATGGGTTTCTAGTAGCTGTAAGAACATCGCAGATCTTTCTCTTGCTGGTTCATTTTTTTACACATCAATCTGCTAATGACTTTACACCTGTGCACTTCTGTGTGGGGATACGAAGAGGTTTGGAAGTCAGGTGCCAGCTGGCCTGGTCCCTTGATCCATCACTGAACTCTGCAGACAGCATGGTCCAGTTTCGTAGCATTCTCAGCCAAGGAACTCCATTATCATTGTATCTGGCTTTTCAACTTGCCCTAACATGTTTTTTAATTCCACTTGCAACCTTCAATAAAAAGGTAAGCTTTGACAAGATTTGTTCATTATTTTTTGCTTTATTTGGTTGTATTCTTGCTTTCAATTACTGATTTGTGATGTAAAATGATTTAAGTAACTATTTGAATTTTCTTCAAATTGTTCTAAGTGTCCCTGTATATACTCTTAAAAAGCTGAAAAGCTTTTAAGCAATGTAAGCTGTCAATAGGGCAGAATTTTGTGTTCCATGAGGGCCCTGGTTCGGATTTCCAATTGCTCTGTTCTTCAGTACAATTGCTGAATACAGGTTCTAATTTCAGTGGAAGTAATGTGTATTCAAAATAGTAATCTAGCTTTGGGAATAGCAGGGATTCAGGGGAAGGAGCTTTCAAGACAAGGGTCACACTACTGAACAAATATTGGCAAATCCCAGAAACACATGGATATTGTTCTTCCAAGGGAGGTGAAACTGTTGCAAGGGTGATGTGATTTTTCTAGAAAATAACTAATAATTGAACAGTGGCAAGGTACTTTAAACCATTTTTTGCAACTGAGAACTTTTCAAGAGGCGCCCTATATTCTTTGAGCCAGGATCCTCTGTAGTACTCTAGGGAAATCAACGCTGCTAGTCTTTGAAAAATTAAAGCAATTGAGTTTATAAATTTGCTTGCATATTTATATGCACACATCTGAAACTTCTCTCCCAGTTAAAGGTCAATATTCATTTGGACATGTTTATGAAATCAATGCTAGTGATCCATCAATCCAATGAAATCTTTAAGTAGAACCAACAGGCTCCTTTATTGGCTATGTCTTCACAACTTTGTCAGTTAATGGTGTGGATACTTACTTTGCACTTGCCATTCAACATTTGAAAGTTTAATTTTAACAAATGCTGAGGGGTCCCAACTAATTTCCATTATGTATATGACTAAAACTTGGTTCTCAGTCATGGTGCTCAGCTTGGCTGAAAGAATTAATTGGCAAATTGAAAAGGGGAGTTGAAAATTGCCTGTGTGTTTAATAAATAAGCCTGTGACGTGGAGGAAACAAAGATTGAGGGGGCTTTTTTGGGGGGAAATGATTCATTGTTTACAGATTAATATAATGAATCTAGAAGAGAGAGGTAAAGAGAGAGCACCTAGAAGGTGAGTGTAGAACTGTGGCCACTTCTGAAACTGTTACAAGGGGGCATTGGGAGTGGACCCAAATGCAAGACACAGACACTGAAGTTGTAGAAACATGATGATGATTATTAAGAATACTAGAGAAGCCAGAGAGTGAGGACAAAATGACAACATGGATGTAGACATTGGATATAACCTGGACTAGGACTTGACTGGGAGCTCAGGTCATGACTCAGAACTTGGGTCTTGGCAGGGACTCAGTTCCTGGGTCTTGGCTTGACTCTTGACTTATAACTCAGACTTGGCTTGGCTAGGACATGGATTTACGTGGGAACTTTGGTCACGACTAGAAACCTGGGTCTTAACTTGGTTCTTGACTTAGAAGTTGGCTTGACCTGCAACTCGGGCTTGGCTTGACTTGGAACTCAGTCTCGGAATCGGACTCGGACTCAACTTAACTTGACTTGAAGCTCGGACACAGACCCTGAGTTGGAACTCAACCTTGGACACGGAGCCGGGACTCTTCTTGGACACGGAGCCGGGACTCTTCTTGGACATGGAGCCGGGACTCTTCTTGATGCAAACTGCCAGTGATTCCCAGCTGGCCACAAAAGTGTCAGAATTCGTGCCTTACTTAGAGCAGCAGCAGACAGCCGGCAACTCAGCTGGACACGAAAATGACTGAATTTGCAAAGCAGCCACAGGCACAGAAGCAACCTAGAGTCCATGATACTTGGTAGCTCTGATAATGGTCTAGCTTCCCGCACTGGCTGAGGTCACGTGTTTCATATAACTGGTTTCTGGTAACAAGCTTCCTGGTATGGGATTCAGATGCCGAGCTTCTTGGTGTGGGTTTCTGATAGGACAGTCCAGCAAAGAAATAGCTGGACCCCAGAGCTATTTATGTTGCCAGCCTGAAACGAGAAACAGGTAGGTATTATGATAACAGTGGGAGAAAAATAGAAAATTAAATCCAAAAGTTAGGAATCTCAATTATACTGCCAACACCATCTCCATAAGATCTAGTTAATGGCTAAACAAATAGATTTTTTAAAGTGTTCACCTAACTAGGTGATTTGGGGGTTAAGGTGGGAGTAAATAATTATTTTTGTTTCAGGAAATGAAATTAGAATGTGGAAAATATAGGCAGCAAGAGGAAATATTGGGTGCAGGCATACTACCAATAACAAAAATCTAACTGAATTCTGAAAAACAATGATCCAGAATCTAAGTTCTATGCAGGCTTACTTTATTAGATTGAATTACAATGAAACAAGGCTGAACCTGGAACAGTTATGAGATGGTAATCTCCTTTGAGAGAAAATGGAGTCTGCCTGATTCTAGATCAAGACGGTTTTTAGTGGCATCTACAGGGCAACATAGAGCAGCTGAGAACAAAGATTGGCAGTTTATACTATATAAAGCCTGAAAATCTCTCAGACAAATGAGTGAAATTAAGGGAAAGGAAAAAGAGGTACATGGAGAAAAAGAAATAATAAAAAATGTGAAGTTCTCTAAATCCATGAAGGGAAATAATCTTACAAAGGAGAATGTAGGCCTTTCAGAAACCTTAGCAGCAGCGCAGAGGAAGGAAGATTGTAAAATTCTTTGTACTGAAATTCATGGAAGAAAGACGCACATGGGCCAAAAGCAGTAAATTAAATGTACAGCATTACAGATGACAAATAATGAATGGGTACACTGGAGGTATTCTTTTTAACAGTAGAGAAATCACCAGGTCTGGACAAAGTATGTACATGGTTTATAAAATAAATAGCAAATAGTCCAGAGTTTGATGATCACTTTCCAGATTCTCATTGATTACAGGTGCATTTCTGGAGGATAGCAATGTTGCATAAGTGGTGCAATTGTTTATAAAAGGGATTAAGTGAACAACTACAGACCTATCAGTCTGACATTGGTAGAGGGCAGATTACTGGAAAGTATTCTGAGGGACAGCATAAATCAGCATTTGGAGGCACACCAGTTAATCAAAGACAGTCAACATGGATTTGTTAAGGGAAGACTGTGTCTGACCAACTTAATTAAATTGGAGGCAGCAACAAGATTGTTGATGTAGAGCATATAGATTTTAGTGAGGCATCTGACAAAGTCCCACTTGGCAGATTAATCAGGAAAGCAAAAGCCAAAGAAAGAGTCCCAAAGTGGCAAGTTGAACTAAAAATTGAATCAGGTAAAGCACAGCAGGAATTTTAATGACTGCATGCAGTAGAGTATAGTGCTGGGCCCTTTGCTTTTCCTGGTATGATTAAATAATTTCCACCTAAATAATGGGACAACAATAAATAGCATTTACAAAATGATTCTAAAACTGTCAGTGTGCTTAATTGCGAGAAAGTAAGCTTGTTGTTACAAAGAATCATCAATGGATTGATCAGTTGAACACAAAGGTAGCAAATAGATTTCAGTTCTTGATGCATTTTGGGAGGAAAACTAAGACAGTGGAAAGAGGGTGTATAATAAATGGAATGAAACCAAAACGTATAGAGGAACACAAGGATCTTGGAGGGCATATTTACAAATCTTTGAAGGCAGCAAATCTTAAGAGGAATGTAGTTGTGAAGTCATACCAGCTGAGGCATAAAATCAGGGCAGGGAGGATATTTGCAGAAATGTGTAAAACATTAGATAGCTCATAGCTAGAGCACTTTGTACAATTCTGGTCACTTCAGAGCAAGCAGGGTGTAATAGGAAAAGAGCAGGCACAGAGCAGATTGACAAGGAGGCTGCCAAGACTGAGGAATTGCAGAGAGAATTAGCAAGATCATTTTCTTTTGTGAGGAAATTGGAATTGTATAAAATTGAGGTCTCAACAGGCTAAATTGATGACAGCAAAGTCATAAGCAAAAATATTGGCAGATTTGTGGGTAACTAGTGAATATACATGTATTTAAAATAAAATGCTTCAATTAGTAAGTGGTTGGAGTCTGAAACTCGCTATCTACAAAAATAGTCAGAAAAAGAAAAGCCTCAGCACTTTGAAAAATTACCTGCCTAAGCATTTGAAGAACCATAAACCTGCACAGCTATGGACTAAATAGAAAGAAATGGAATTAATGGATTAATCACACTTTGTCCAGTATGATCACAATTGCACAATTGGTCTTTTGTACCAAAATGTACAATCGTTCTAAGAGTACCTCAGCACTAATTTGCCAAGTTCAAAGATGGGCATAAAGTAGCATGCCCTGCTGATCCTTCAGTTCAGAGAGTCATTGAGGCTCAAAGCTGCATCCCAACAGCTGACCATATGAGAAGTCACGGAATGGTTCAGCCTTCTGTGATTTAACGTAAGAGTAACAAATGTAAGGTCTTGCGAACTTCACCAATCCTGAGATGAGCAATTGGGTGAATAGCATTCCCACAATGTACGTAAGACTTCAGTCACAACATCTCTATGTAATGATCCTTAACAAAACCACTTAATTCGACTGACCAATTGTTCTGAGTAGAGATTCCTTATGAATTCAGCTGCTGCTAAAAATATCTCTGGTAATTTTCATTAATTTCGAACTATCAGGAATGTCCAGGTGCTTTAGGCAGAAAAGCATTTTTTATTTTTAACTTTCTTTCCTGTAGCTTTCTTACATTCTGTAAATATGATCAAGGAGACTCATCAGCTATCACAGCCACCTCTGTGCAGACATGTAGGCTTTGCTGTGAATTATGTGACTGTTGGTGAGTTCTGCTGCTGTTGAAGTATAGAATGTGAATCAGCCCAAACTTTGGTATTGATCCTGAGTAAATGATTTCCAGGGGTGGATGTTGATGCCATGTTGCTAACTCCCTGCATGGACTGTGAGCCTGAGGAATAGAGTACCCAAGGTTACGCCCAGTAAATCCACATTGGTCCTGGTAGAACATTCGTAATGGGTGATGATGCTGAGGTTTCCTCTCCTTTCCATTTTTCTCTCACTTTCTTTTTAGGATTTGACATTCCTGATGCTAATGTTGTGCAAGTTGTGGCATATAATAACAAACTAAGACGCTTTCTGCCCTCAGACGAGATTCAATGCTGCAAGCCTACCTTGAGAGTACCAAAGATATTTTCCTCTACGGGTATTGTATGGGCACTCCATTATGTTCACTGAAGCCTAGAAAGAGTTATGAGCTGGAAAGGAGAATGAGAGCCCTCTTGACCTACACCCCTTCCAATGTTCAATCTTTATGCTGAGCTGTGGCAGGAAACATGGAATATCTAATAATTAGAGGCACATGAACTGAGGAGATACATGACAATGACCATGTGACTTTGCTTTCTTATGATCTACAATGAACTCAGATATTGAATAACTCTTGTAATTCAGTAAGTGCTCCAGGATCTGATAAGAGACTTTTGAGCACCACGTGCTTATAGTTTGTAACCCCCTGTCATTCACCACCTCCACCTCCTGCCTAACCTCACCAAATTCCCAATACTTACAAATCTATCAGTATGTATGTCTCTGTTTGAGGATAATGAAGCAAAGTCATATTTTCTAGGGAGGAGGAACTGAAAAATGTATCATCTGCTTTTGCCTGGAATATTCAGAGGTCAGTATGTTTATGGTGATGGTAATCTTAGCCTCTATGGACAGAAGTGTTCAGATATAGGTACAGGCTTGCAGCTCCTCCCATGGAAGGGTCAGAGATCTTCCACCACTGACTTAGCTGCAGAATACTCTGGTCTACTAAGGGATGGGAGGAAGTCCTCTTGAACATTACCAAGCAATGGAGTTTGTGGATATGAACCAGCCTTCACCTCCTTTCTCAGGAACATGCACATGGCCTGCCTGAATGTTCAGCTTGTGGAACTGTCGAGAAGGTCCACCACAAAACTCATGGAAAAAGGAACCTCACCTAGAGTCACTGTGAAGATTTGCAGAGGCCTCCTGATTCTCCAGATGGCCTGCAACAGAGTGAGTGACCAAGTCAACGAAGGGTCACCATGGAAACAGGATTCTCTGTTCATTCTTAATCAGGAAAGCGTGAGTCTGATAGCATTTCAAACGAGCCTGGCGTGACAGGTAATCTTATTCTGTGTACGTTTTATGCACAAAATGCCTGCTGTGTGTATCACTACCATCAGAAGAACAGGGCCAAATTTCATTAATCTTTAAATTCTTAGAGGGTGATTACAATTTGCACACAAAACATTGAAATTTAAGCATCGAAACACAGTTCTACATGATAACATATCCTTATATAGTTCCACAATAAATATTTTGCTCCTCTATTGTTCTGCTTTGGTCACCGGATTATTTTTTAACACAATTGATTTTATGGAAAAAAAGATTAATCTGTGTTGCAGTTTGACCTTTCTAAGATAGATTTAAATCTAAAAGTAGTGACCTTGTGACTTCTGGTTACTAATGGCTGTAACATCACCCCTGTACTTTAGTCTGTTCACTGTCTGACAAACCAATCAAAACCTTGTCAGATTATTCATCACTCTTACATTATCAGATTAGACAAACCCTACTTGTATATTTGCCACACACACACTTTAGTGCAATTATATCCATTTACTTTAAACCACCATCGTCAATTTTCATCAGCTGTAGTAAAACGCCACCATCAGGTCAATAATAATCATTTATTTTCCCCTGCTTTGCATTCCTAGCCATATACAGCAGAGTTAATCGTTTGAGTGAAAAGCAAAGGCTATTCATTTGCTTCATAAGTCTTACTAGCTTCATCTCATTTCTTTGTTTCCTTTGCACTGGTGGCTTTTATGGCAGCTCTAGTTTGGTGAGTGTCATTACATGTGGAAAATAATTCCTTTAACTTTTGTCGAGATTAGTCCATGCACCTAAATCTAACTTGAAGGCAGTTTTGGATCAAAATAATTAGTGAATTTGTTCCCTCATCTTTCCTAATTCACACTATCTTTTTCAAATTATTGTGAAAGATCAGTCTTCAGTGTTTCATCCAAAAGTTGTCGGAGTGGTTGGGGGAGTTTTTATGAGAGGTGAAGAGCTTTGGAAAGGAAGATGTTGGATGACATTTTTAAAAAGTAAACCAGTAAATATGAGTCATTGGGAATAAGGAAAAAAAATGTACTAAATCTTTGGTAAATTTTGAAACAACTATCAGGGATCAACAATAAGAAATCAGCTGTTCTCTTGGATTGCTGTCAATACTTTCCTCACCGTCAGCTGGAAGTCAGTGAACTGCTTCAAATAACACCACCCACCCCCCCAAGCTCCTTTGAAAACCATACACATTTTTAATACTCTACCCATTCCCCCACCCCCTAGCAGGTACACACGCCTGCTGTGTATTTCTATATATTTGATTTGCTTTCATACTTCTGCAGTGGCACTGCTTCTTCTCTAAGCTCCTGAGACCTGGCTCAAGCTTCACGTCTAGGCTGATGTGATGCAGAACTGGGAACTGCTGCCCAGATGAATGGACCGCCACGTAGATAGTAAGTTAAACACAGATTTCAATTGGCTGCTTGTATAATAGATATTGTGGGACTTTTCAAGTCAAACAGTGATCACTGGACTTCCAAATCCAAATTCCTCCCCACCCCCTCCACCCAGCATCATACCATTTCCCTCTAGGAGTATAATGTTTACACTTCAAAGTACTTAATCGTAAACACTGCACGGTTTTCTGTGATCAAAAGTGCTACAAACATAAAAAGTATCTAGTTTCAGTATCGCAATCTTACCTCCACGTATACCAGCATTATCAGTGTTGTTGAATTATTCGGATTTGAGCCAACAAGCTAATAAATGTTATGAGGAAAGTATTTTGGGATTCACCCAACTGCAGTGATCTCTCTAGTGATGATTAGAAGCATTCATACCATCAGGCACTTGCACTTAACAGCTTCAGCATCCCCTCACTTCAAGTTTTAATCGGTTAGCTGTGTGAAAAATGTAATTGCTTGCTGTACTGCTTTAGGAAGAATAACAAAAGTGGGTTTTTTTTTTCTCTGTAATTACTGTGCCCAAAATGTGAAGTGAATTAGTTTCACATCACCAACTTTGCCCTACCAGTTTTTAATAATCTCTTTGTCTAGTCATAACATTACAAATTATTTGTAATTTCTTTGGTATTATCAGCAGGTGGTGGGTGTGTCATACTATTATTTTAACTGTGTCGGAGACTTCAAAAGGAAAAATCGAGAAATTAGCGATGTGCAGGACCTGGCAACCAAAGCCTAGCAGGACCCTATCAAACTGGAGAAAGGCTAATTACAACAGTATTAGACAGGAGCTGTCGAGAATAGATTGGGAGCGGCTTTGGACCAAACCTTAGCTGGTTGTTTGAATGTGAACAAGCGCATGATCTGATTTTAAATTGCTGTGATTACAGAAGCTATTTACATTGAACTAGCTTTAAAATTCTAAATACTTCCATATTACTTTGATAAATTTATTGAGTACAAAGAGCCATTGAAATACTGTATCTTTTATTAACTTTATAACCCAAACATATAATTCAGATCACAGGTAGTGGCAGAAAAGCCTTGGAATTGAGTGAACCAACTATTATTTTGTTCCTAAAGATAAAATAGTCTCTAGATGTATTTCTTCTACTTGGGTATTATCATCAATCTTTAAGACTTGGTTTTGAAAATCTTATGGCATAATCTGAATAAAACATGTTTTTTCATATTTAAATTAAAGCTAAGGCTTTGTGTGAAACCTCATTTTAGATGAATAAATTTAACATACAAGTCCATGTATTTAAAACTAAATTAATTGCATTGCTTAATGGGGTTATGTAATAAGCCTCAACATTAGACAGGGATCTTGTATTCCCAAAAAAATGGATTGAGTATTTCTAACATTTTTGATTCACTGGTGCCCAGGTCACTAAACCATAAGCTTTACAATGCGTGCAACACATGTTGCCCACCCTGCTGAGATCAGGCCGAATAAATGCCAGAAATGGCCAGCTGGCAGCATGGTTGTGTTCATACGTTAATTATATGGCAAATTGCCTTGCTTAGACTGGAGAGAGAAAAATCCAACAAAAGTTAATACAGATTGCTTCAGCAAGCAATTAACATGTCCAATCCTGTCTGGTTTAGTCTTGTCTGTTGGATTCTATAAAACTGCAAAAATAGTATACTCTGAAATGATTAGCATAATGGATATTTTCAACAGGTCTGACTGGTTGCTAGGTTACATAATCACAATATGGCAATTGCTTAAAACAGCAGTTACACATTTCCAGCAACATACGTCAGCATTTCAATTTAATCTCTGCTATATCTGTGCAAAACAATTTATTTAGATGCTGGATTTTGCTAAATCCATTACTGCAAATAAAACTGAATGATAGGCAAATCATCAATGTATGACTATGACAGCAGGATTGTAAAAACAATATCCTAGAAAATTAAAGCATATTCTATCATGCACTAAGTAGTGATTCATCATATTTCTTTTTCTTCCTACCCCACCAAAGGGCATCATCAGTACTGCTTACAACTTGCAAAGCATCATTTGTTATTTCCCCTCTCTGGTTTCTGAGGACTATCACACTGTACTGCTGTTCTCCAATGCATTATGCAAGCCCCTTTCCAAGGTGTGGTATAAAGGCATCAGAATATTTCATAATTATTCAAAATAGATACTTCAAATTCAACATTTGTAGAAAAAATAGATACCAGTCATTCCACAAGATGCAGTAATTTGTGTAGTCTATGATTATTTATTTATCTAATATATAAGGAAGTTTTTCTAGCATGAAATATTATCCCAAATTCCCCCAGCTGAGGTGAAAGGGAAAGCGTAGATTATTCCCACTGAATACACAGATTTCAGAGATGCATTAGTCTTATCCTGTTGCAGATGATTTGCCCTTCTCCAGAGCACGGTACATTGTATGCCCAGTTGCTTCTTCAGATTAGCATATCTCAAGTTCTCAACTGCAGAATGGATGCTCTCAAAAATATGTATTTTTTAACCTTTGCTTACCTGTAAAGGTAAAGCATTAATCTGTTTCTCATCACTAAACAATCAATAATCACTTCACAGAGCCGCTCATTCATCCTCATAACCATGGAAACTGATGTTTTATGGATGTAAAATGACGCACAGACATTTCGAACCAAGGAACGACTGGGGTCATGATCCTGCTGGGTGTTCAACAAGTTTTGTGATGTGTACTTAAGTGAATGTTTCAGTACTAGCAAATGCAGTTCAAATGAATGCAGGCTGTTTTTTTGCTTGGCTGAACCAATAAATTAAAATAGATAAAATGCATTTAGCTGGTACAATACTGAAAAAAAAAACCCAAGACCTCCTCGATTCAGTCTTGCCTTTGTTAACTGTTCTCAGCTGAGAATGGGGTAATTGGAACATCAATTAAAAACAAAGTACTACATAGATGTTTGAAATCTGAAATTAAAACAGAAAATGCTAGAACTACTTAGCATGTAATATCTATAGAGAGAACCAGAGCAAACATCAAAGACTAGAGGTGAGAAAAAGGAAGAACAGATTTTAAGATGCGGAGAAAGAGGGTGTGGGAAGCAAACAATGTCAGTTTTCTGTAAATAAAAGTTTTTAAATGACAAGACCACAAAATAGGTGAAAATACAAATGATAACTTGAAACACTTAAAAAATTAGTAATGACTGATGGAAATCTGGAATAAAAACTGCTGACGGCCTTTCTTGGCTGTATATACAATCTACCTTTCTCTTTGATCCAATAGCATCTTTAAACTTTCTTGATAGGCATAGCTGGAATACCTTTACTTTTTGATTTTTATGCCATAATTTGAGATATATTACATGTAAACTGTATGTTAACTATGGCTTGTTTATTATCATATATTTTTAATGTAGTCTACCACTGCTGAGCCATGCCTTGTAACCATATAACCATATAACAATCACAGCACGGAAACAGGCCATCTTGGCCCTCCTAGTCCGTGCCGAACCCTTAATCTCACCTAGTCCCACCTACCCGCACTCAGCCCATAACCCTCCACTTCTTTCCTGTCCATATACCTATCCAATTTTACCTTAAATGACACAACTGAACTGGCCTCTACTACTTCTACAGGAAGCTCATTCCACACAGCGTATTGCTCATGTGGTTCCATTGTTTAAAAAGGGTTCTAGAAGGAAGCCTAGCGATTATAGACCTGTCAGTTTGACATCAGTGGTGGGTAAATTAATGGAAAGTATTCTTAGAGATAGTATTTATAATTATCTGGATAGACAGGATCTGATTAGAAGTAGCCAGCATGGATTTGTGCGTGGAAGGTCATGTTTGACAAACTTTTTGAGTAAAGAAATACCCCCTCGTGTTTCCCTTAAACTTCTGCCCCCTAACTCTCAAATCATGTCCTCTAGTTTGAATCTCCCCTACTCTCAATGGAAACAGCCTGTTCACGTCAACTCTATCTATCCCTCTCAAAATTTTAAATACCTCGATCAAATCCCCCCTCAACCTTCTACGCTCCAATGAATAGAGACCTAACTTGTTCAACCTTTCTCTGTAACTTAATTGCTGAAACTCAGGTAACATCCTAGTAAATCATCTCTGCACTCTCTCTAATTTATTGATATCTTTCCTATAATTCGGTGACCAGAACTGCACACAATATTCCAAATTTGGCCTTACCAATGCCTTGTACAACTTTAGCATTACATCCCAACTTCTGTACTCAATGCTTTGATTTATAAAGGCCAGCGTTCCAAAAGCCCTCTTCACCACCCTATCTACATGGGACTCCACTTTCAGGGAACTATGCACAGTTATTCCTAGATCTCTCTGTTCCTCTGCATTCCTCAATGCCCTACCATTTACTCTGTATGTTCTATTTGGATTATTCCTGCCAAAATGTAGAACCTCACACTTCTCAGCATTAAACTCCATCTGCCAACATTCAGCCCATTCTTCTAACCGGCATAAATCTCCCTGCAAGCTTTGAAAATCCACCTCATTATCCACAACACCTCCTACCTTAGTATCATCGGCATACTTACTAATCCAATTTACCACCCCATCATCCAGATCATTTATGTATATTACAAACAACATTGGGCCCAAAACAGATCCCTGAGGCACCCCGCTAGTCACCGGCCTCCATCCCGATAAACAATTATCCACCACTACTCTCTGGCATCTCCCATCTAGCCACTGTTGAATCCATTTTATTACTCCAGCATTAATACCTAACGACTGAACCTTCTTAACTAACCTTCCATGTGGAACTTTGTCAAAGGCTTTGCTGAAGTCCATATAGACTACATCCACTGCCTTACCCTCGTCAACATTCCTCGTAACTTCTTCAAAAAATTCAATAAGGTTTGTCAAACATGACCTTCCATGCACAAATCCATGCTGGCTACTTCTAATCAGATCCCGTCTATCCAGATAATTATAAATACTATCTCTAAGAATACTTTCCATTTATTTACCCACCACTGATGTCGAACTGATAGGTCTATAATCGCTAGGCTTCCTTCTAGAACCCTTTTTAAACAATGGAACCACATGAGCAATACGCCAATCCTCCGGCACAATCCCCGTTTCTAATGACATATTAAAGATCTCCGACAGAGCTCCTGCTATTTCTACACAAACTTCCCTCAAGGTCCTGGGGAATATCCTGTCACCTTTACATCTTGTATCTTGTACCTTTACAGTTTGTGTTATTTCAGGTACCTTGCTTTGGTTTTGGATTGAACTAAATCAGCTTTAAAATTTATATAAAACTTTTGTTATATTAAGATCATTGTTTCTGAAACACCCTTTAACTATCAAATCATAAATTAATCATTGCTCACTCACAATACTGGATATAAACTAACTTGCTCCCCCTTTGGTTCCTCAATATAAAAATCCAGTAAGTCATCTCAGATATAATCATCTTCCATTTGAGGACTGCCCAATTGACTTGCCTCGATTGCGTGAATCAAAGTCCTCCATGATTATTCTATTGTTCATGTTAAATGCATTAGTTCCTTAATTTCTTTATTTATCCTGTGCTCTGAATTAGCATTGTATCTTAGAAGCCAATATACAACTCCCTCCTAAGTTTTCTACCTCTTGCTCTGTCCTCAATCCACCCAAAATGATTTTACTTCTGATATTTCTGAGCTAAGTTCCTTCCTTTCTATTACCTTTATCCCATTCTTTAATATCAGGATACAATATTGTTTTTATTTCTCCCATCTCTTCCAAAAGTTGAGTATCACCTTCAATATTTAATTCACATCCTCTGACACATTGCAACCATATATCTGTAACAGGTATTAGATTTTATCATTTATTTCTTAAAATCATTTGGATGCTTTTCACTCTGATGACTAGATTACTTTTACAGCAAATCTGTGACGTATTGAGGCAACAGAATCCCTAATGGCTTTGAACAATGCTAAGGAATTGATAAAAATTAAGTAAAGAAATGTATGGCAATGCGGACCACCACGATCTGCACGAGCAGCAGGTGAGAAGTGAATGTGCCTCAGGTATTCCTCCTTACTAAAGGTAATGGAGGACATATCCACCCTGAATCCTTGTTGTGGATGAGCTTTTTGCCATCCTGTTTTGATTGTGCTTCCAGGTCTCTGACAATTTCCCTCTTCACTGCAGCCAAACTACTTCTGAGGAGTGCAACAACGTAACAAAAGCGATAATATCTTAGAAGATAAAAATATTATCACTGGTATAATAAAATACATCAAAAGTACCCAGAAATTAGCAAATACTCTAAAAATATAAAGTAGATACTAGAAGTTCAGCATTATGTTTACAGAGGTTATTATATAGTTATAAATTGCTGTGGTGAAAGGGCAAGTTGGTGTAGTGCCAAATCAGACTGATGGGACTACCAACTTGCAAGAACTGAAGGTATCTAATTCAAATAAATTGTCTACTCACCTTTTCTGTCTTATGAATATAGAACAGTATAGGACTGGACTGGTCCTATAGCCCATGATATTGTGCCAATCCTTTAACTTACTCTAAGATCAACCTAATGGTTTCCTCCCACATAACCCTCCATTTTACTTTCATCCAAATACCTATCTAAGAGTCTCTTAAATATCCCTAATGCATCTGCCTCTACTACCACCCTAGCAGCGCATTCCACGCACATATCATTGTGTATATAAAACCTGCTCTGACAACCCTCCCGTATTTTCCTCCTTAAAGTGAGCACCTTAAAGTTATGCCCCCTTGTATTAGCCATTTCTGTCCTGGGGAAGTCTTTGGCTGTTCACTTGATCTATGACTCTTATTATTTTCCACACTTCTATTAAATCACCTCTCAGTCTCCTTCTCTTCAAAAAGAAAAGTCCTAATTCACTCAACCTGTCCTCATGAGTCCAGCCTTCTAATTCAGGTATCGTCCTGGTAAATCTCTGTAGCCATCATGGCAATCAAGTTACTTTCAGATTATTCTTCCTATCTACTGCATTGAACATTTGAAAATTGCCTGTAGACTGATAAAAATGAATGCTCTTTTGTTAAATGCTCTTGTTGTTTTCCTAAAATGTTGCCTTCACTGGCTTTGTGTCAGCAAATCACTAGAAGACATTACCAGGTGCAGCAGTGACATCTACTGGTATAATAGTTTTATACCTCTGGTACTATCCCAATAACAAAAATATAAGATTATAAGATAAATAGAATGATTTCATAAGGATCCATATATTAGGTACAGTTTTTTTCTTACTCTTCTGTATGATTTAAGTATTCTGCTCTTATCTGCTGTTATATCTCAACAACCACAAAATATAATTACAATATTTAAAAAGAAACATACCTAACCAATACTTATCCAACATAACTATGTGATCTATTCCTAATATGAACATATTATACTGGCTGACAAGTACCAGTTTTTAGCTGCTTCTCAGCTAAAGTTATGGGAAAGAATACTGACCTGAAACTTTTACTACTATCACTTTCCACAGATGGCACTTGACTAGCTGAATCTTCTCTGTTTTAGATTTTATTTGTTGTCACTCATATGTATAAATTTATGCTCCAGCACTCGCACTATTCTTTCTCTTGACATGTCTTTCCATTACTCCACTTCATGTACATTTATGTCTTACCATTGTGAAAATACCCCATCTTGTCTTTAAGACGCACGTGTCTGCCTGTCAGCCAATTGCTGTGAATTTAGGTTCCAATGACCTTTATTTTCAATGTCTTTTTTTACTCTTTTTGGACCGAGAATGTTCCAATTATTGGCTTTCTGTAATGAGATGAACACAGGTTGGAATGTGGTGACAAGATGAGAAGGGAGGAAAGAAAGTGGAATCTGTTTACCTTATCCTCTCTTTAATTCAGGTGAATGTCAGGATCAGAGGAGGATAATTTAATGCCGACAGAAGTTTGTGTCTAAGGGATTTCCCTTCCTGAGAAAGCCAACAAAGGTTTTCTACAGGGCTTAAAGCATGCAGGCACAGATAGTTCCCTCTCCTTCCCACCTCCATCCCTTTATACTATGGTCCACTAGTGTATACTAACGTCAACAATTCACTTCCTTTCATAGGCACTGGCTGACTTGTTGAATCTCAAAAACCAGCATTTCTTATGTGAGGCCCAAAAAAATTTCCTGTCAAGTGATGCCACATCCTTTTCCTATGTGCCACTTCTTTTTATAAAGAAGAGTTAAGTGTGTCAAGTCAAGTTAAGTTTATTGTTATTTCGACCATAAACTGCTGGTACAGTACACAGTAAAAACAAAACAACCTTCCTCCAGGACCCTTGTGCTACGTGAAACACAAAACTACACTAGACAGCACAAGGCTAGACTAAACTACATAAAACAACATAAAAAACTGCACTAGACTACAGACCTGCACAGGACTACATAAAGTGCACAAAACAGAGCAGGGCATTACAATAATTATATAAACAAGACAATAGGTGCAGTAGAGGACAGATTACAATATAATAAATGATGTAGATGTCAGTCTGGACTCTGAGTATTGAGGTGTCTGATGGCTTGGGGGAAGAAACTGTTGCACAGTCTAGTGGTGAAAGCCCAAATGCTTTGGTACCTTTTGCCAGGTGGCAGGAGGGAGAAGAGTTTGTGTGAGGGATGCGTGGGGTCTTTCACAATACTGTTAGCTGTGCGGGTGCAGAATGTGGTGTAAATGGCTGTAATAGTAGGAAGCGAGACCTCGATGATCTTCGCAGCTGACCTCACTATCCGCTGCAGGGTCTTGCGATCTGAGACGGTACAATTCCTGAACCAGGCAGTGATGCACCTGCTCAAGATGCTCTCGATATACCCTCTGTAGAATGTGATGAGGATGGGGGGTGGGAGATGGACTTTTCTCAGCCGTCGCAGAAATTAGAGATGCTACTGGGCTTTCTTTGCTATTGAGCTGGTATTGAGGACCAGGTGAGATTCTCCGCCAGGTGAACGACAAGAAATTTGGTGCTCTTAACGATCTCAATGGAGGAGCTGTCGATGTTCAGCAGAGAGTGGTCGCTCCGTGCCCTCCTGAAGTCAACAACCATCTCTTTTCTTTTGCTCACATTCAGAGACAGTTTGTTGGCTCTGCACCAGTCCGTTAGCCACTGCACTTTCTCTCTGTATGCTGACTCGTTGTTCTTGCTAATGAAACCCACCACTGTCGTGTCATCGGAGAACTTGATGATGTGGTTCGAGCTGTGTGTTGCAGCACAGTCGTGGGTCAGCAGAGTGAACAGCAGTGGACTGAGCACACAGCCCTGGGGGGCCCCCGCGCTCAGTGTGATGGTGTTGGAGATGCTGCTCCCGATCCGGACTGACTGAGGTCTCCCCGTCAGGAAGTCTAGGATCCAGTTGCAGAGGGAGGTGTTCAGGCCCAGTAGGCTCAGCTTTCCAATCAGGTGCTGAGGAATGATTGTGTTGAATGCTGAACTGAAGTCTATGAACAGCATTCAGTGTATCAGTGAAGTACTTGGCTGAATTGGCTGCCAGCATGTTTACTGTGAGTTGTGAGCCCACAACAGTGATAAAAGTGTGGAGGTGAGGTAAATTAAAGAGTTGTTTATTGGCTAACAGATTGTTAGTAGGTGGTGATGACAGCTGTGGAGGTCAAAGTCATTGGGTATATTTAAAGCAGAGGTTGGTAGGTTCTTAATTAGTAAGGGTGTCAAAGATTATGGGGAGAATGGGATTGAGTGGGAATGATGGGGCAGACCTGATGAGCCGAATGGCCTATTTCTGCTCATATGTCATAGGATCTTATGAGGTTGCTAGGCAGCAAGGCTATTGGTGTGGTTTGTGTGATCTTGGTTATCTTTATAGTTCATGTCATAGTACTTTCCTATCCTGAATCAATGCTCACGGAACAATAGTCTGTTTTTCACCTCTCGTTCCTTCTTTGTTGCTTTCTAAGCATAAGTCTAAAGGGCCTCCCTGAATCCCAGCAGAAATAAGAACTCCCTCTTACTTTTTCTCAAGAACTCCAGTGCATAATTAGAAAACCTTGGTGCATCCTTTTCAGACAATCATCATTCAACTAAATGAAAAGTTCCCAACTTTAAGGTCAAAATGTCCCTTAATCTATGGGCTATTAATAATTTGTACTAGCTGCTCTCAATGTCTGACCGATTACTTATGCGTTCAGCAGATATTGATGACAGAACATACTACACTACAATTGGTGCTACACTCAGTTTGGTGTAGCACCAATTTAATTTAATGAACTGGTATTGGTTAATCATGCACAGTGTTCCAAGCCCTGATCTTTGGATATTAGCCAGTTTAACTCCTTCCATCTCTTTAGCTAACCTAATTATACAATACTTCATTTGCCTAGAAGGTTATGAATCTTCACCACAATTGGAGTGAAGTACGAAAGAAAATAGAACATTGTTCTTAATTAATGAAAACCCTTCAAAATGCTTTTTCTCTATATTACATACCATCCAACAGGTGATAAAGTGTGTATTTATGCTGTTCCTAACTTCAAAGTAATCCCCAGTAAAGAAATACTAGAATATACATTTATTTCAACTAACTTATTAATCACTTCTGCATTAAATTAAGTTGGCTGTAACAAAGTAAAAGGCATTACAAAAGTTTAAAAGCAATCAAAATTGAACCCTTTTCCCACATGGACTGCTTATATAATTAGCTGGTTGATGAGAACATTTCTATAAACATTTTCTTTGCTGCTAAAGAGGAGCGTGGGTGTTCCAAATGCCAACTGTCTTTTCAAGCACTGTATTACTGTACAAATTTATTCATTGACTGAGTCCTCTATTATCCACAATGAATAAACATATTACTTACATTAACCATACCTCTTAGGTTCATGGTCACACATCTGATACATAGAGGCAGTGTGCTATTATCATGCTGATGGGTCTGAAGTAATGAATGGAGGCAATCAAAGATGCTTCATGAGCTACTAAAATAATTATGCACACAGTCTGTGAAGAAGATTTGCAAACCTGCTGTGCTCTTAAGTTATTAGGCCACTATGCTAGGTCAAATATTAAGCAGAGTTTACCTGACCTTAATTAAGGTTAACCTCTTTAACTTAGTGGTAATTATCAGAAGCTTTGTTTTCATAAATGTGCAATGCTACCAAGTAGAAAATGGAGGAAAACTAATTCATGGGCTTTAATGCTATCAGGAAAATAGTGACACTTTCTTATACATGTGCAGGCTAAATTGGAATACCTTTACATGGTCAAATCTGGAAATCATGAGTTTGCTGATCCCTGTTTGTTACTGACTTCCTGACTGTAATCTAGCCCTGTACATTTTTGTTACCTTCGACTTGTATTTCTGATTAATTGTACAGACTTACTGCTAAGCAAAATAAAAACAATCACTACTTTAAAGTTTGCCACACGGGAGATGTTGAGCTCAGTCCTGAAGTTGAAACGCATCACATTCTAATAGTATAACAACACCTCAGTCACTGAATTCCTCAATGAGAATGGTGGAAAAACGTATTTCCCCAGAACACATTGGGAATCTACTCAAAGCACTGTGTAAGCAACAGTCATAGAGCAAAACAGCATGAAAACAGGCCCTTAGACCCCACTGGTCCATGCCGACTACAGTATTGTCCCTGCTAGTGCATTAGCCTGTGCTCACCGCATAATCCTCCAAGTCTCTCCCTCCATGTACCTATCCAAATTCCTCTTAAATGTTACAATTGAATCTGCTTTGGACACTTCCTCTGGCAGGTCATTCCATTTGCTCACTGCTCTCCATGTAAAGATAGTACCTTTCAAGTTTCTTCTTAAAGTTCTCTCCTTCATATACTGTACCTCTTTCCTTGTAATATACATATGATTGAAGACCTCACTACTTATTATCCTTATTTCTTTGGCATCCATGATATCCTTCTCAGTAAACACTGATGATAAATAGGCATTACAGTCTCAGCCACCTCCTGTGGCTCCACACATAGGAGGCTCTGATAGTCTTTAAGAGGGCCTCATCTCTCCCTAGTCTCCTTTTACTGTCAGTACAGCTGAAGAATATATTAGGATTATCTTTAAACCTGCCTGGCAAATCCATCTCATATCCTCTTTTTGCCCTTCTAATTTCCCTATTATGCCTAGTCTTACACTTGTTAAATTTGTTGAGTGGTTTATTCATACTGAGCAGCTTAAACATGATGCATGCTTCCTTCTGTTTCTTTACTAGACTCTCTCGTCAGCCAAGGTTCCCTGAACATGGTATGTCCACTTACCACCTGTTACTTTGCCTTTAAATAGATTTATCAAGTCACCTCCAGCTAGATCTTGCCTAATGTCCTCAAAGTGGCTCAGAAGGGTAGGGAAGGGAAGAGGAAGGAAGTAGTGATAGGGGACTCTACAGTTAGAGGGTCAGACAGGCGATTCTGTGGATGCAGGAATGAAACTCAGATGGTAGTTTGCCTCCCCAGTGCCAGGGTCCCGGATGTTTTGGATCGCGTCCAAGATATCCTGCAGTGGGAAGGAGAACAGCCAGAGGTCATGATACATATTGGTGCCAAGGACATAGGTAGGAAAAGGGAAGAGGTCCTGAAAAAAGACAACAGGGAGTTAGGAAGGAAGGTGAGAAGCAGGATTGCAAAGGTAGTAATCTTTGGATTACTGCTTGTGCCATGTGACAGCGAGAATAGGAATAGGATGAGGTGGAGGATAAATGCGTGACTGAGGGATTGGAGCAGGGGGCAGGGATTCAGATTTCTGGACCATTGGGACCTCTTTTGGGGCAGGTGTCACCTGTACAAAAAGGAGGAAACACTTGAATCCCAGGGGTCCAAGATCTGGGCGGGGAAGTTTGCTAAGGCTACTGGGGAGAGTTTTAACTAGAATTGTTGGGGGGTGGGAACTGAACTGAAGAGACTGGGGAAGAGAAGGTTAGCTCATAAATGAAGAAAGCTTGGAGACAGTGCAAGAGGGAGGATAGGCAGGAGATAGAGAAGGGACGCGCTCAAACCAAAGGCTTGAGATGTGTCTATTTTAATGCAAGGAGTGTTGCGAAAAAAGCAGATGAGCTTAGAGCGTGGATTAGTACTTGGAGATATGATGTGGTGGCCATTACAGAGACTTGGATGGCTCAGGGACAGGAATAGTTACTTCAAGTGCCGGGTTTTAGATGTTTCAGAAAGGACAGGGAGGGAGGCAAAAGAGGTGGGGGCGTGGCACTGTTGATCAGAGATAGTGTCACGGCTGCAGAAAAGGTGGACGCGATGGAGAGATTGTCTACGGAGTCTCTGTGGGTGGAGGTTAGGAACAGGAAGTGGGTCTATAACTTTACTGGGTGTATTTTTTATAGGCTGCCCAATAGTAACAGGGCTATTGAGGAACAGATCCTGGAAAAGTGTAATAATAACAGAGTTGTCGTGACGGGAGATTTTAACTTCCCAAATATCAATTGGTATCTCCCTAGATCAAGAGGTTTAGATGAGGTGGAGTTTGATAGGTGTGTTCAGGAAGGTTTCTTGACACAGTATATAGATAAGCCTACAAGAGGAGAGGATGTACTTGATTTGGTATTGGGAAAAGAACCTGGTCAGGTATCAGATCTCTCAGTGGGAGAGCATTTTGGAGATAGTGATCATAATTCTATCTCCTTTGCAATAGAATTGGAGAGAGATAGGAACAGACAAGTTAGAAAAGTGTTGAATTGGAGGAAGGGGAATTATCAGGCTATCAGCAGGAAATTGGAGACGTTAAATGAAAACAGATGTTCTCAGAGAAAAGTATGGAAGAAATGTGGCAAATATTTAGGGGATATTTGTGTAGAGTTCTGTATAGATACGTTCCAATGAGACAGGGAAGTTATGGTAGGGTACAGGAACTGTTGTGTACAAAGGCTGTAATAAATCTAGTCAAGAAGAAGAGAAAAGCTTACAAAAGGTTCCGAGAGCTAGGTAATGTTAGAGATCCAGAAAATTATAAGGCTAACAGGAAGGAGCTTAAGAAGGAAATTAGGAGAGCCAAAAGTGGCCATGAGAAGGCTTTGGCGAGCAGAATTAAGGAACACCCCAAGGAATTCTACAAGTATGTGAAGAGCAAGAGGATAAGACGTGAAAGAATAGGACCTATCAAGTGTGACAGTGGTAAAGTGTGTATGGAACCAAAGGAAATAGCAGAGGTAATTAATGAATTCTTTACTTCAGTATTCACCATGGAAAAAAATCTTAGTGATGACTTGCAGCAGACTGAAAAGCTTGAGCATGTAGATATTAAGAAAGAGTTTATTTCCTTCATTTTCCATATTAAAAAAAGCCTTATCCAGAGTTGATGGTTTAAAGAAAAAGCTAAAATGGATATTACTAGAGAGTACAAAGTTATTTAATTGAAAAAAATCTACAAAACTGAAACCAAATTTTTGAAGTATGTTTAACAATAGGACTAAGACCTTGTCTATCTATCCTGGAGAATGAAAAAGGAAGAGGAGCTCCCAATAAAGAAGCTAAAGAAAACCCCCTTACCGAATTCTCCTCCAAATGTAACCATGAGGGACAGTCCTGGTTATCTATACCATGAATCCAGAAGGTGATGTAACGAATATTAATTGCCCAATAATAAAATCTAAAGTTTGGTAGCACCATTCCTCCAACTTTTTTTGATTTTTGCAATGAAAATTTACTCACTGTGGAGCTTTTATTATTCCAAATGTAAGGGAGGATCATGGAATCTATTCTATCAAAAAATGTTTTCAGAACAAAAGATGGAACTGCTTGAAATCTATATAAAAATTTTGGTAAAATAGCCATTTTTATAGCATTTATTGGACCAATTAATGACATCAACATAGGCGACTATTTAGACAATTATTTTAGATTTGATTTCAGAGGATTGTTTAATGACTTCTTCGCAGTTAGTGGCCAAATATGATATATCTAGTGCACATTTTTTTAGATATTTAAAAGTTAGGAATTTTTAATGTGATTTTTTACCAAATTATCCATTGGCTCATTCACCAAATATGATTTATGCTGTTTTTCACCTTAAGCCACCTCAAAAGCGATTGATAGCTATTATATATAAACAGTTAATGAATGCATGTATGATGCCTAAAGATAAGGTTAAACATACTTGGGAAACGGAAATTCAACATTCACTATCTCATGATCAATGGAGTAAAATTTATTAACTAGTTAATAATTCATCTATCTGTGCATGTCACTCCCTAATTCAGTTTAAGATAGTACACAGGGCCCATATGTCAAAAGATAAACTAGCACATATTTTTTTTCTAATATAAGCCCCACCTGTGACAGATGCAACACTGAGGTGGCTACTCTAACTCATATGTTTTGGTCTTGCGTAAAGTTAAACAATTTTTGGAGCAATGTGTTTAGAATATTATCAAAAGTCATAGGTGTGGATTTACAACCCAATTTACTTACGGCAATCCTTGGGATTATTCCAGAGGAAACAGGAAGTGTTCCTGCTTCCGCTCAACACGTGATAGCCTTTTCAACTTTACTGGCTAGGAGAGTTATCTTGTTACACTGGAATGATTCTAATCCACCTACTGTTTTTAATTATCTCTCCTCCACTATGTCCTGTTTAAGTTTGGAGAAAATTAGAAGCTGGACGTTTGACATATCTTTTAACTTTAAGCAAGTCTGGTAACCTTTTGTTCAATATTTTCATATGATTTAATTTTTTTTCTCTTTTTTATTTTTTTAAGGAAAATTTTTCCCCTCTTTTTTCTTTTTGTTCCTCCTTATCCGCGAAGGTTCAGAGATGACTAGAAGGATGTTTTCTTCTTTTTTTCTAATTTTATCCTCAAATGGACTGCCCAATCTTTTTTGTGTTTTAGGTTAGTTTAGCGGGGTTTTTTTTCTTACTATAAAAAATTCCAGTCTTTTTTTCTATGATTTGCCAAGAGGAGTTGTGGTTTCTTGTTTATATACAATAGTTTAATATATGTATTTGACTTTTACAGTATATATTCTTTTGTTGTTTCTACGTTTTTTGTATTATGTGTTTGCTATAACTTCTCTTCTGATTTGTATTTTTTTTTGTTGAAAAATCAATTAAAAAAGATTGAAAATGAATATGAGATATTAAGAAAGAGGATGTGCTGGAGCTTTTGGAAAGCATCAAGTTGGATATGTCACCGGGACCAGACAAAATGTACCCCAGGCTACTGTGGGACGTGAGGAAGGATATTGCTGAGCCTCTGGTGATGATCTTTGCATCATCAATGGGGATGGGAGAGGTTCAGAAGGATTGGAGGGTTGCAGATGTTGTTCCTTTTATCAAGAAAGGGAGTAGAGATAACCCAGGAAATTATAGACCAATGAGTCTTACCTCAGTGGTTGTTAAGATGATGGGGAAGATCCTGAGAGGCAGGATTTAAGAACGTTTGAAGAGGTATAATATGATTAGCAGTAGTCAGCATGGCTTTGTCAAAGGCAAGTCATGCCTTACGAACCTGTTTGAATTTTTTGAGGATGTGACTAAACACATTGATGAAGGACGAGTAGTAGATGTAGTGTATATAAACTTCAGCAAGGCATTTGATAAGGCTTATTGCAAGGCCTATTGAGAAAATAAAGATGCATGTGATCCAAGGGGACATTGCTTTGTGGATCGAGAACTGGCTTGCCCACAGAAGGCAAAGAGTCATGTTCTGATGACTCTTTAGATGTTTAGATGGGTCATGTTCTGCATGGAGGTCGGTCACCAGTGGAGTGCCTCAGGGATCTGTTCTGGGACCCTTACTCTTCATGATTTTTATAAAAGACCTGGATGAGGAAGTGGAGGGATGGATTAGTAAGTTTGCTGATGACGCAAACGTTGGAGGTGTTGTGGATAGTGTGGAGGGCTGTCAAAGATTACAATGAGACATGGATAGGATGCAAAACTGGACTGAAAAGTGGCAGATGGGGTTCAACCCAGATAAGTGCGAAGTGGTTAATTTTGGTTGGTCAAGTATGATGGCAGAATATAGTATTATTGATAAGACTCTTGGCAGTGTGGATGATCAGAGGGATCTTGGGGTCTGAGTCCATAGAATACTCAAAGTAGTTGCGCAGGTTGACTCTGTGGTTAAGAAGGAATATGGTGTATTGGCCTTCATCAATCATGGAATTGAATTTATGAGTTGACAAATAATGTTGCAGCTACATAGGATCCTGGTCAGACCCCACTTGGAGTTCTGTGCTCAGTTCTGAAAGCCATAGAAAGGGAGCAGAGGAGATTTACAAGGATGTTGCTTGAATTGGGGAGCATGCCTTATGAGAATAGGTTGAGTGAACTCAGCTTTTTCTCCTTGGAGTGAAAGAGGATGAGAGGTGACCAGATAGACGTGTGTAAGATAGTGAGAGGCATTGATTATGTGGATAGTCAAAGGCTTTTTCCCAGGATTGAAATGGTTGCCACAAGAGGACACAGGTTTAAGGTGCTGGGAAGTAGGTACAGAGGAGATGTCAGAGGTAAGTTTTTTAGTCAACGAGTGGTGAGTCTGTGGAATGGGCTGCCAGCAACAGTGGTGGAGGTGGATAAGGTAGGGTCTTTTAAGAGGCTTTTAGATAGGTACTTGGAGATTAATAAAATAGAGAGCTATGGGTAAGCCTGGTAATTTCTGAAGTGTGGACATGTTCAGCACAATTTTGTGGGCTGAAGGGCCTGTATTATGTATTATTATGTAGGTTTTCTATGTTTCTAAGTTGATATTGCTCCAATTTAGGACTTTAACCTGTGGACCTATTCTATTGTTCACCATAACTATTTAAGAATAAATAGGATTGTGGGCTCTAGATCTCCCAAACAGCCACTACAGTAATTTTGCCTCTTAGTTCCCTAAAAGGATCTCCGGTACTGCTCTTTCCTAAGTATGTTCCTCAATACACTGAGTGAGGAATCTGTCTTGGATGTACTACACAAATTCTACCACATCCAGGCCCTTGGCACTCTGGGTACTCAGTAAATACCAGGAAAATTGAAATCTCCCAATAGCACTATCCTACTATTCCCACAACTAAATCCAATTTTTTGAAACATCTGCTCCATAAGTTTCAGCTGCCTTTTGAGAGGGAGGAGGGCTTATAACAATGCCTGAACAAGGTGGCCATTCCCTTATTTCTAAGTTCTAAACAAATGTACTTGTTAGATGATCCCTTGAGAATATTTTCTCCAAGCACAGCTGTTATGTCCTCCCTTATCAAAAAGACAACTCTTCCTTCACCCTCACCTGCATGACTAAAGCATTGCTATCCTGGAACACTGAGCTGCCAGTCCTGCCATTCTCACAGCCATGTTTCTGTTGTCATCACAATATCCCTGAGCCTAGAGACAATCCACACACTCAGTTCATCCATCTTGCCTGTTAAGCTACTTGTATTGAAATAGAAGCGATTTGAGGTAGTGTCCTAGCTGACCTTTTACTGTAAACATGGTTATCCTGATTGCTGTACGTACACACCTCACTAACCTTGCTCTCCCGAGTTCCAACCCCTGCCAATCTAGTTTAAAACTTCCCTGCTGGCAGAAGCAAATGCCCTCACTAGGATATTGGTCCCCTTCTGGTTTAAGTGCAACCCATGCCTCTTGTACAAGTCACTGCACCCTTGAAGAGACCCAATTATCCAAGAACCAGAATCCCTGCCCCATGCACCAGTTGCTCTTCAGCCACACTTTAATCTAGCCTGTCTTTCTATTCCTGAATTCATTGGCAGTTGTAGTAATCCAGGGATTACTAACATTGAGGTCCACCTTTTAATTTCTTACCTGTGTCTCTGTACATTGTGCAGGAATTCATCTTTTGTTCTACCCAAGCCATTGGTGCCAACTTGTACAATGTTCTCTGACAGTTGAAAACTATTGTAGGAATCTCTCCTTTAATTTTAATGCAAGGGATTAAGATACTTGTAGATTTATATTTTTACTGGGTTTTATTTAGATGTTCATTGTTTGAGGTAAATGATGACTTTTTGAAAGATTACTTATTAGTTCATATTAGTTGGAGTTCACTTGAGCTCTGATTGTCTGGCCATTTGGTCTCTAGATCACCCGTATTTCCTCTACAATATTCCAAACGCCCTTTGTTCCATCATAATTCAGTTTTCTAAAATCCATAATGTCTTTCATGAAACCCAATAAGTTCAAAATAGATGTATATCTTACTTTTTTCATGCTGTCTAAAGGCCAAAATTGAAGCATGTAATCAATCAGACGATTTGTCTAAAAGTAGGAGAAAGTAGTAACAGGGAAAGCAGAAAACAGCCTTCACTCTATCTATGCCCCAAATTTACATGTCCCCTCTCTCTATCATCTGTCATTGGCCTGATGCATTTCCCAAGGATTGACATGCTTAAATACTTTAGCATAGATCATTTGAGTAAAGCTGAGTAATTATATTCCATGCTTAAAGAGGCACAAAATGCATGCTACAGTGAAGGCCTGGATGCACTTATGTGATTGCCATGTCTGATGCTCTATTTGTGAAATCGCTTGTGTCACAAAGATCTCATTGCAACAACCCACCATATCCTGCAGTTCACCCATCAACATCAGCTACCTTTACACAGGCTAGTCAGATTATAAAATAAGTATTGAGCTATTAAGCTCACCCATGTATTTTGCTACAAATACATTTTAAAAAACACTATCATGGAAGGGCTATTAGCCCTGAATAACAAATACAATTGATGTTGTTGCACTGCTGAGTTAATGACTGTATCCGAAATCAATTCAGCTCCATCACACTATTTTCTCATTAACAGAAGAAAAAGCTTTGAGAATATCAATGGCAATTGTGGAGATAGAAAATTCAAATATTAAGAAAAATAGTCAGAGAAAAATATGAAGACAATGCCAGTTCCTTGTTATCATTTAACTTATTAAATGATAGAAGACATTCACTTGAAGGCATCTATATGGTAGCAATGTCAATTGAACAGTGTTGGCTGCCCTTGCTAACGAACATATATAATGCACGTCTTAAAAATACCTTTGACCCAGCACAAAGAGCTCACTCTCGTAAAACAATCTGTTGCGTAGCTTTTTCTGAGCTATGAGCCTGGAGAGTCGGCACCAAAAAGGCACAGCTCTCCAGCTGGAAGTAACTCCTCCTTGCGGGGGGTAGGGGACCTACCACTCAAATAGTGGGTATTAGCGGCTAAATTCACTATGGAAGAAAAACAGTGAAGTGATATAACCCTCGTAAAGTAGGTAGCTATAGTATAACCTCTCTTTCATGAGGGTATCCATAGCTACCTATGTCACACAGGGCTTAAAATCTTCATTTGAGTTCAGAATCGCACAGACAATAAATTCAATACTATCACAGCTCATGCCAACCAAGTCAGACTCATTTGTCTTCATCTGGCCCTTATCCCTCTGAACCTTTCCTATCTCCATACCTGCCTTAATATCCTTTAAATGTTGTAACTGTACCTGTTTCTCCCAACTTATCTGACACTTTGTTCCATATACTCACTGCACTTTGTGTAGAAAAAAAAAACTTAGCCCTCAGGTCTTCAACAAATCTTTCCCGTCTTACTTTGAACTTATGCTCTCTACTTTCAGCCTGCCCTGCCTTGTGAAAATAAAAGACTAATCACTCAACTTATCATTCATGATTTTACACTCACTCTTCCTGATATTAGAAACATCAATGCTCCCCTCTGCTGGCTGGTAGTGTAATGGCATCCACACCAGACTTCCACATGAGTGGTCTCAGGTTCGAATCCAACCAGCTCCTTGCACAGTTTCTGTCTGTGCTGGGTTAAGAGTCAAGCTAGCAACTTCGCCTTGTAAAAAATAGACAATTGCTAAAGAAATGGCAAGATTTCCGCCTAATATGCCACAAGGCGTAGAGAGGAACAACAATGCTCACCCTCGACCTACTTTGCTCCAGAGGAAAGAGACCCAGAATCTCCAAACTTGCCTTATAACTCAATCCCTTCAGTTATAACAACATCCTTGAGAAATGTTTCTACACCACTGTGAACTTGTTCCCATATTTCCTCTAGTCAGATGAAGGCAAGGGTTGCCATGTGCCTTCTTCACCACCCTGCCTACCCATCCCCATTTTCAAGGAAATGTTATTTGTACCTCTAGGTCTCTCTGCTCTACAAAACTCCTCATGGCTCTGCCATTCACTCTGTAATTCCTGACCTGGTTTAACCTCCCAAAATGCATCACTTTACACTTGTCTAAGTTAAATTAGCCAAGGAATTGATTCAGAAAGAGGTAGTTGAGGGAACAAACCCCTGTTTTCATTGAGGGATCAACAATGGAACGGGTGAGCAGTTTCAAGTTCCTGAGTGTCAACATTTCTGAAGAACCTATCCTGGGCCTAACGTATTGATGCAATTACAAATTAGGCACAACCGTGGCTATATTTCATTAGGAGTTAGGTTGGTATGTCATCAGAGACTCTTGCAAATTTCTACAAATGTATCTTGGAGAACATTCTAATTGGTTGCATTGCTGTCTGGTATGGAGGGGACACTGCACAAAGCTACAGAAAGTTGCAAACTCTGTAAGTTCATCATGGGCACTAGTCTCCCCAGCATCGAAAACGTTATCAAAAGGTGATACCCAATAAAGGTGTCATTAAGGACCCTTATCAACCAGGACATTCTCTTTTCTCACTGCTACCACCAAGGAGCCTAAAGAGCCTAAAACCTATAGAGCCAAGAGCCTAAAGACACACACTCAGTGTTTCCATAACAGCTTCTTCCCAACAGCCATCAGATTTCTGAATGGACAGTGAACCCATATACACTGCCTCAGTATATTTTTTATCTCTTTTTTGCTCTCTCGTAATTTATAGTTTTTTTAAAAATTATATATTGCTGCCGTAGAACAACATATTTCATGACATTAAACCTGGTTCTGATTCTGATAAATTCCATCTGTCATTCTTTTGCCCATTGGAGACTGAGGAAAGACAAGATGAAGGAGTGTAAAATTATGAGGAGGATAGATAGAGTGACTAGCTAGTGACAGTTTTCCATACTTGGGTTGGCTAGAACTATAGGGCAAAGGTTGAATGTGTGAGGAAGGAACTAAGAGATCTAAGGAGTAAATTTTCACACAGTGGTTAGTATCTGGAATGAGTTGCCAAATGTGGTGGATCAGGTTGAAACAATGAGAAAATTAGAGGTGTCTTGATAGGTTCCTGAAAGCATAAAATATAAAAGGACATGAAAGGACAAACCAGGGTAGGACTTACACTTTGAATGGTAGGGCACTGAGGAGTGCAATAGAACAGAGGCATTTGAGATTTATAATTCTTGAAAGTCGTGTCACAAGCAGATAAGGTCATAAAGAGAGCTTTTGACATATTAGCCTTCATAACTAAAATTATTGAGTAAAGGAATTGGAACTTTGAAGTTGTAAAACATGTCGACGATGAATAATTTGGAATAGTGTGTGCAGTTCTAGTTACCCATCTACAGGAAAGATATCAATAAGATTGGAAGAATGCAGAGAAAATTTACAAGGTGAAGGTTAGGACTTTATGCCCTACAGCAAAGGAGAATGAGAAGAGATTTGATTAAGGTAGACAAAATTATGAGAGGTATAGATAGGGTAAATATAAGCAGACTTTTTCCACCGAGGCTGACTGGATTTAAAGCTGGAGTCATGGGTTAAGGGTGAAAGGTGAACTGTTTAAAGGGAACTTCTTCACTCAGAGGGTGGTCAGAGTGTGGAACAAGCTGCCAGCGGAGTGGTGGATTCAACTTCGATTTCAATATCTTAGAGAAATTTGGATAGGTACATGGATGGGAGGGTCATGGAAGGCTGTGGTCCGGGCACAAGTCAATGAATCTAGGTAGATTAATAGCTTGGCACAGATGAGATGGGCCAAAGTTCCTGTTTGTTTGTGTTCTATGACGGTGGGATTGATTTATATAGGCATGATGGTTGGCATTGACAGAGTGTGTCAAAAGGGCTGTTTTTATGCTGTATGTTGCTATGGGCAGATGTAGCACTTCTTCTGCTTGCAGGGGTAAATGCCAGGAAGAAGATTAGTGGGGAGGGATGAATGGAAAAAGGTATCATAGAGGAGGTGATCCCTGCAGAGTGAGGAGATTGGGTGGGGGTGTGGGGGAGAGATGAAAATATGTTTGGTGGTAGGTCCCATTGAAGATGACTGAAATTGCAGAGAATCATGTGTTGGATGTGTAGGTGAGAATAGGAGGAATTATATCCCTGTTAAAGCAGTGTGAAGATGGGGTGATGGCAGATGACTGGGCAATGGAGGAAATGTGGATGAGGGTAGCATCAATAGTGGAGGAAGAGAAACTCTGTTCATTGAAGAGGGAAGGCATCTCTCGTGTTTTGGAAAGGAAAGCCTCATCCTGGGATCAAATGCAGTTGACACAAAGGAACTGAGAAAAAGGAAAGGAATATTTACACCAGATAGTGTGAAAAGAGGTAATGTCAAAATAACCATGGGATTTAGTAAGTTTATAAAAGATATCAGCAGATAGTTTGTTCCCAGAGATTGAGTAATGAGAGAGAGGTGTCAGAAATGGACCAAGTGAAATTAACAGTAGGGTGGAAGTTGGAGGCAAAATTAATAAAAGTGATGAGTTCAGCATGGGTACATGAAGCAGCACCAATGAAGTCATCAACATAGCACAGAAAGCTTGTGGAGTATTACCTTTCTCTCATGATCCACTCTCCTCTGCTATCAGATTCTTTCTCCAGCCTTTTACCTTTCCCACCTATCACCTCCCAGCTTCTTACTTCATTTTCCTTCTACAACCAATCTGGCTTCACCTATCACCTACTAGCTTGTACTGCCTCCCCTCCTCCCACCTTCTTATTCTGACACTTTCCCTCTTCCTTTCCAGTCCAGAATGGTCTTGCCTTCAAACATTGACTATTCATTTCTGTAAATGCTGCCTGATCTGCTCAGCTCTTCCAGTATTTTCTGTGTGTAATTTTGGTTGAGAATTGGAGAGTTGCAAAATAAATTATAACATCAGACACACCATGTAATCTAGATCTTACATTCTTCAGTTTACTTGTGTTAGGAAACATTGTGACCATTTGGCATGTACTGATCAATTTTTCATTTTGATACATCTAGTCATTCTAAATTACATTATAGTATAAACCCATTCTCCTGAATCCTTAAAATATAATTTCATATTATTCTTCTCCTTACTCTATTAGATTAGATCTTCATTCCTCTCATACCCCCTTTTAAAAGGCAACATGCCAAGTTTTGCAATGAGAAGGAAAAGTGTTTCAAAAATAACTTGGAGAATTGTAAAGTAATAGTGAAAGATATAAGCTGTCAGAACGAATACAATTTAGAGATAGGAAATACTAGGGCATATTGGGTGCACAGCATATGTGGAAAGAAAGCAGAGAACATTTTGACTCAGAAGTGTATCTGGAGACTTCTGACGGATCAAATGCTATGGATCACCTTACCGTTTGTGATAAGAATCGAAATCTTCAGTTGCTAAGTTCAGAAAGCAACATTGTTGGGTTTCCCTGTGTAACACCATTTTCTGTGTTCATTGCCTCATTGTCTGACAGTCCATTGTCTCATCTCCCAGCATTTGGCCTTGCCGATTTGATCTCTGCAATAATCTCAAACAACAATACTGCAAATATGATCTTCTCAACTACAAGTGTGTAGTGCAAATGAAAGAATAAATGTAAGAACGATAGGAAAATGCTCCCAAGAAGTCATGGGGATTTGAGTGGGATTTGAGGAACATTGCCTCAATTACACCATGGTCTCCAACTAAATAATCCTACACAAGATTGCAGGAAGGAATAATACATTATTGCATACTTGAACATTATTAATTTTGGGAATTCTACAGTATAGGTAAATATCATGCTGGCTCATTTTGCTTTAGACCGAAGTAAAAAAAGTATATGAAATCTTCTCTCATTGAGTATGGATTTTGGATTACCTCTCTAATTCAATAGGGAACTGTAAACCATGAGATGAGACAGAGATCAGCAGAGGCAGGCTGGAAGAATCCTGAGATTGGGAATCTTGACCTTCTCTTTCAAGGGGAAAGCTGTCTAAGACATCTTGTAATTCTGCATTTGAGATTGCAGGAGGTTATAAATCTCCAAGGACAGAGCATGGAGTCTGAGGTTTGGTATTTTAAATAAAGTGCTTTCAGGTGAAATTTACGTTGTTAAAAGCTAGATGTTCTGTGAATCAACAAGAATAATTTATTTGACAAATAAAAAAGGTTGAAATCATCTCAGCGATGAATTCCAAGTGTTAATGCTACCATTGACATCAATACACCAAATTTCATGTTGGAAAATATATCCATGTGAAAACGTTGACAAGAGATCAAGATCAAGATCAAATTTACCAGCGAGCACAGAGACATAAGAAAACATGCGCAAAATTGCTCTACTCTAAATTGTGCTAATTTTCAACATCTTTTTAGTTTGAGTTGTGTAAAGAAATAGCTGGATCATTAAGCAGTATAAAATATGCAGGCACTGATTCACAACGGAAAAGTCATCGATGAATAATTAAAATGCTGAAACAATATTGACTGACAATATACAAGGTGAGAAGTATAATTATTAGAAATTTTCAACAATGGCAAAAATTTTGATTATGCAGTTCCATCCTTTAATTTCCTCTATTGGGTAATAAGTGAAAAGGAACTAACTGTCAGATGTTAATACAGTGAAAGGCAAGCAACTTAAGAGTTTTATTTGGGGAGGGATTAGAATATTGGAAAATTTCTCAGATAAAATAAGGAATAGTCATTGCATTTTTTAGAAATAGAATAAATGATTGACACAGAGGAAACAGAAGAGTAAGTAGAGACCAAAGCATCAAGATTGATTATGAATTCACCAAAGAGACTGCACAGATTCTATAAGCCAATATGCAAACTATATCATATCCCTCAATGACTCTTCCCAAATTACTTTAGGAGTTTTAAAACTGAAATCTATTCTTGCAAAGCAAATCCAGTGATTAAGAAAGTTACAGGAAGTCCAGGTATAATCTCCAGAAAGTTAACTCGCAGGCAAAGTGTCCACTCTGGACTAAACTTCAATCAATAAAAAGATGCTCGACTGCTGTGGCAGGACTTCAAAGTTATCATCTCTTTTAAAGTAAAATCAAGCGACGTATGGGACAAGAGGGCTTTGATTCCTGATGAGCTCAATGCCTTCTATGTCCAATCTGACTGTCAAAACATGAAGGAACCATCAAGAACTCCCACAGCTGATGATCCTGTGACTTCAGTCTCTGAGGCTAATGTGCGAGCACCCTTTAGGAGGGTGAAACCATGAAAAGCATCTGGCATAGGTGGCGTAGCTGGTCAAGTACTAAAGACTTGTGCTGATCAACAGGCTGGAGCATTCACAGAAATCTTTAACCTCTCACTTTGGAAGTCTGAGGTACCCACTTGCTACAAGGAGACTTCAATTATACTGGTGCCAAAGAGGAAAATGGTAACCTGCCGCAATGAATAACGTCCAGTAGCACTTATATCGACTGTGATGAAGTGCTTTGAGAGTTTGCTGATGAAACATATCAACTCCTGCTTGAGAAGTGTCTTGGATCCACTCCAGTTTACCTACCATCACAACAGGTCAACAGCAGATACCATTTCATTGACTCTTCACTCAACCCTGGAATACCTGGACAGCAAAGCTGCAAAGATCATGATGTCCATCCTTGATTACAGCTTGGCATTCAATACTCTACTCCCTTCAAAACTAATCAATAAACTTCAAGACCTCTTTGTGTAACTGGAACCTTGATTTCATCACTTGCAGATCCTAGGCAGTTCAGATTAGCATCAATATCTCCTCCAGAATCACCATCAGCACAGGGACACCACATAGCTGTGTGATTAGCCCATTGCTCTACTCGCTTTACACTCATGAGTATGTGGCTAAACACAGCTCTAATGCCTATATCAAGTAATCTGGCTGAGTGGGGCCACAACAACAACCTCTTATTCAATGACAGCAAGACCAAAGAGCTAATTAATGAATTCAGGAGGAGGAAACCAGAGGTCCATGAGCCAGTTCTTATTAGAAAATCAAAGATAGAGAAGGTGAGCATCTTTAAATTCCTTGGTGTTATAATTTTAGTGGACCTGCCCAGGGCCCAGCACAAAAGTACAATTATGAAGAAAGTACAGCAGAGTTTCTACTTCAGGAGTTTGCAAAGATTTGGCATGACATCTAAAATTCTGACAAACTTCTATAGACATGTGTTGTAGAGTATTTTGGCTGGCTGCATCACCAATGCCATTGAACAGAAAATCCTACAAAATGTTGTACATATAGCCCAGTTCATCACAGATAAATCATTCCCCACCATTAAGCACATCTATATGGAGCACTGTTGCAGGAAAGCAGCACCCATCATCAGCAACACCACCTCAAAGGCCATGTGCTCTTCTCACTGCTGCCATAAAGAAGAAGGTACAGAAGCCTTGGGACTCACACCACAAAGTTTAGGAACAGTCATTAGCCCTCAACCATCAGGCTGATGAACCAAAGTGGAAAACGTAATTCAACTTCACTTGGTCCATTACAGAAATGTTTCCACAACCAATGGACTCACTTTCAAGGATTCTTCATCTCATGTTCTTGATATTCATTACTGATTTATTTATTATTATTATTTATTTATTTCGTACTTGCACAGTTTGTTGTCTTCTGCATACTAGTTGAATTACCAGTTGGTGCAATACTTCATTGATTTATTTTTCATGCAGAAAAGTACAGCACAGAAACAAGCTAAATCAGGTAAACTGCCTACTCCCATCGACCTGCACTGGGACCATAGCTCTATATACAGCTACTGTCCATGTACCTATCCAAACTTCTTTTAAACGTTGAAATTGAGCTTGCAGGCATCACTTGTGCTAGCAGCTCCTTCCGTATTCTCACTACCCTCTGAGCGAAAAAGTTTCCCCTCATGTTCCCCTTAAACTTTTCACCTTTCACACTTAACTCAAGACCTCTGATTATAGTTCAACTCAACCTCAGCGAAAAAAACCTGCTTGCATTTACCCTATCTATACCCCTCATAATTTTGTATGGCTCTATCTAATCTCCTTGCAATCTTTTGCATTCCAAGGAATAATGTCCCAACCTATTCATTGTTTTTGTAATTTATTTTTTATTGAAGTTCATCATCAAACAAACATTTCCATAAGATGTATTTCAGATACTGTCCATAAATATCATATAGTCATATATGCCACAAATCTCCACATAATATTTATCTGAGGTATACACTTACAGAAAAGAGAGGAAAGAAAGAACAAGCAAAAGGAGAAAACTATGTACAAGTAGAGAGTGACATATTTACAACATATTCATTGATTTGTGAGAATAAAATCAGGTCCATGAGGTGTTATGTAGTTAAACAATTTTTCCCAGTATGAATCAAATTGTTCCAACTTATGATTAACAGATGCTGTTATCTTCTCCATTTTTTAAATGTCCATTGTAATTTCCATCCATGCGCTTAAAGTTGGGATCTCTTGTGATAACCATTTCCTGATAAGAGTCTTTTTACCAGCCACCAGCAGTATATTCATTAAATATATATCTCTTTTCAACCATTCTTGAGGTATATACCCAAAATATATGGTCTTACTTTCTAAGGGTGTTTCACATTTAAAGATGTCTTGCAGGACGTTATGTATCCCACTCCAAAGGTTTTTGATAATGGGGCATTCCCAGAAAATATGATAATGGTTTGCATTTTGATTTCCACAATTTCTCCAACAGACAGGGAGGTTACTATCATAATGTGATTTCTGAGAGGGTATAAAAAATATCTTCTCAAGTTTTTCCATCCAAACTCTCTCCATTTCTGTGAACTGGTACACTTCCATTGATACCTCCATATTATTGTCTATTTTTCTTCAGGAATAATTATCCCTCCTTCCTTCTCCCATTTTGTTTTAATGTATGAAGATGAATGTGTTTTAAGATTTGACACACCCTTATACATACTTGAAATGATTCTACTACCATTATCTGAATTATACACTTTTCTAAATAGCTCTATGAAACATGTACTTGCCTTAGTTACATTTTTAACCCTCCTATTAATATACTGTCGCATCTGTAAATACCGATAAAAGTCTTGTTTTTCTAATAAGTGTTTCTCTTTAAGCATTTCAAAACTGAACAGTGTTCCTTCTTTCATTATATTGCAAAGAACTGTTATTCCTTTAGCTGTCCAGTCCTTAAATCTAGCATCCAGTTTATTCGGCGTAAAATCCGAGTCATAGGCACACCATTTAAGAATTGCAATATCTCCATCTAGTTTATATTCTTTTATAATAGTTTTCCATATTTTAAGAGTCCATTTCACCCAAAGATTATCAATAGTATTTATGTAACTTTGTAGGTTGTTATCAGCCAAAATTGCCTGAATGGGGATGGAAAGTGTCTTCTCTTCAATGTTTTTCCATTGAACGTCATATGATGGGTTGCACCAGCATATCACAGCTCTCAACTGTGCTGCAAAATAATAATCTCTAACAGAAGATAGGCCCTATCCCCCCTTTTCCTTGGCTAATTGCAAAGTTTTGAGATGAATTCTAGGCCTTTTACCTTGCATATATATCTTGAAAACATTTTATTCCATTCATTGAATTGGTTTTGGTTAATCTCTATTGGTCGGGTCTGAAAGAGATAAAATAGTCTGGGCAGTATATTTATTTTAATGGATTCAGTCCTTGAATTGAGAGTAAAAAAAGGAATTAGGCTCCATCTTGTTATATCTTCCTTAATTTTTTTATACATAGGCGGATAATTGCATTCTGATAATTTTGCCAAATTTTTTGGCATAATGATGCCCAAATATTTGAAAGACTGTTTGCCACGCCCAGGGATATCTACTTTCAACTTCTCTTGTTGGGCTATAGTTATATGAAGGCAATTGGGTTTTACCTATGTTGATCTTGTATCCTGATATTTGACCATATTGTTCAAAGGATTGCATCAATTTAGGTAAAGTGTATGTTGGTTGTCCTAGATAGATCAAAATGTCATCTACGTAACAAGCCAATTTATGCTCTCTCTTTAATAGTAATTCCCCTGATATCTTCATTTTGTCTGATGTATTGAGCTAATGGTTCCAGGTATAATTCAAAGAGTAGCAGTGACCATGCACAGCCCTGTCTCATGCCCCTTTCTAGGGTAAAACTATTTGATAAATATCCATTGATTTTAATCCTAGCAGTAGGATTGTCATATAGTGCCTGTATAGTTTTAATAATTGTGTCATGTAAGCCAGATCTATGTAAAACTCTGTAAACAAAATTCCAATTAACCAAATCAAATGCTTTTTCAGCGTCCACTCTTATCACTATTGCTTCATCTTTTTTTCTATATGATCCAAATTGTGAAGTGCCCTTCATATATTGCCTTATGTTTGGCGTTGTCGTATAAATCCTATCTGCTCATTATGTATCAGTGTGGGTAGAAACTCTTCTAATCATTTGGCCATGGAGGTAAATAACCTATAATCTACATTAAGAACGGATATTGGTCTAACTGACCCACATTCCATCTTATCCTTGCCTTCTTTCAGTATAGCTGAAATTATCACCTCCTTCCAGCTGAGTGGCATCTGTGCCTTTTTTAGAGCCCAGTTCCGTGTGGGGAGTAAAACAGGAATTAACTCATTTTTAAATTCTTTATACCACTCTTCCATATATCCATCCGATCTATGGTGACTTGTTAATTTAAGCCTACTAATTGCATTTTTCAGTTCAGCTTCAGTTATGTCAGCAGTCATCATTCTATTTTGTTCTTCGCTTAAAGTGGGTAACTCTAGAGAATTCAAGAAGGTGTCAATTTGGGTTATGCTTCCCCCCTTGAACTGTGGAATATAGAGTTTTGTAAAACACTTCAAAAGCTTCTTGAATTTCACTTAGCTTATTTTTTATCACTTTTGTTCTTGGATCCCTAATTCTATGAATTTTATTTTCTGCTATCTTTTTTTTTTCAGTTTCCACGCCAGTATTTTCATAGATTTAGATCCACTTTCATAGTGCCTCTGTTTCAGAAACATTAAATCTTTCCTGATTTCTTGTGTAGCCAAACTATTAATTTCATTCCTAATTTTTAAAATTTCCTCTAATGTATCCTGTGCCAAACTCAATTTGTGTTTTTTTTTCTAGTTCCTTCCGCTTATTTTGTAATTCCTCTAATGTTTTATTCCTTATTATTTTCTTGTATGAAGATATTGCTATAATTTTTCCTCTTAAGACAGCCTTCAGAGTATCCCATAGAATGAGAGGTGAAACCGCTCCACTATTATTGAATTCTAAGTAAAGATCAATTTCTTTTTTAAGTTGTTCCTTAAAATAAGCATCATTGAGTAGACTTGAATTTAGTTTCCAAATAGTATTCTTTGGTTGTAGGTCAAAATCAACAGAGAAATACATAGGTGCATGGTCACTTACATCTATTGTCCCAATCCCACAGGTGTTTATTTTGTCTATATCTTTTCCAAATGTTATGAAATAGTCTATTCTTGTATATACTGTAAAGAATGGTGTCAGAATAATGAGTGTAATCCCTTCTATCGGGGAGAAGGTCCCTCCATATATCAATTAGACCAACATTCTCAAAAAGTGTGTTAACTTTCTTATGTAAGGACTTTGTTTCATAGGTTTTTCTATTGGAAGAGTCTAAGGATGGTTGTAATTGTAAATTTAAGTCTCCCCCACATATCATGAGACCTTCTGTTTCCATTATGATAATATTAGTGATTTTCTGGAAGAAACTAATATCACTTGCCGGAGGTGCATATATATTCAATAGAGTAACTGAATTTCCATCTATATTCCCCCTTACCAGTATGTATCTGCCCTCCTTATCTCCCATTTTGAATACTTTTTTCAAAATCTAGCTTGCTTGAGATGAGAATAGCAACTCCTCTCCTATGTCCTGATATATATGAGAAGAAAAGCAAATTAGTGAAGCCCATTCTCTTTAGTTTGCCATGCTCATGATCACTTAAATGAGTTTCCTGTAAATATACTACCTGGGCTTGTTCTTTCTTCATTTTTGATAGAATTTTACTACACTTAATTGGATTTAACAGCCCTTTGACATTAAAAGAAATTAATTTACTTTGTCCTTGCCATGTGCATTTGTCTGTCAGTATATCATTGAAATTAGCAGAATAAAACTTAATCAATCTACTCCCTGAACAAATAAGAACCAAGAAACATGAATAAAAAAGAAGGTAACAAAGCTGTAATTCCAAGGCTGAGATCTCTAGTAGATGACTCTGGGTTGAGCTAAGGAAGCACATAGCCGTGGGGAATAGCCTCTCCTACCTGTGAATTGAGGGCCCCCACTGCAGTACCCATAAAAGTAAATGAAAATTTTATGTCTATTACACAGAAAAGATTTCCCTGTGTATTCCTCCCACGTACATATTCTCATTTAGGTGGGGAAAAAGGAGTGAATGAATGAATAAAAAATAAATCAACGGAGCTGCAGTGGAGCATGTATCAAGCTTCAAATTCCTTGGTGTCCACATTTATGAGGATCTCACCTGGTTCCTGAACTCCTCCATTCTCCATAGCAAAGAAAGCCCAGCAGCGTCTTTACTTTCTGCGAAGGTGGAGGAAAGTGCATCTCCCACCCCCCATCCTCATCACATTCCATAGGGGTTGTATTGAGAGTATCCTGAGCAGCTGCATCATTGCCTTGTTCTGAAATTGCACCATCTCGGATATCAAGACCCTGCAGCGGATAGTGAGGTCAGTTGAGAAGAACATTGGGGTCTCTCTTCCCGCCATTACAGACATTTACACTACATGCTGCATCTGCAAAGCAAACAGCATTATGAAGGACCCCGTGCACCCCCCCTTACAAACTCTTCTCCCTCCTGACATCTGGGAAAAGGCTCCAAAGCATTTCGGCTCTCACGATCAGACTATGTAAAAGTTTCTTCCCCCAAGCCATCAGACTCCTGGACTGGACAGAGCCTGGACTGACACCAGCTTACTGCCCTCTACTGTGCCTATTGTTTTGTTTATTATTTATTGCAATGCCTGTACTGTCTTGTGAACTTTATGCAGCTCTGGGTATGTCTGTAGTCAGGGGTAGTTTTTTTTCTGTGTTGTTTTCACGTAGTTCAGTGTAGTTTTTTGTACTGTTTCATGTAGCACCATGGTCCTGAAAAATGTTGTCTCCTTTCTACTGTGTACTGTACTAGCAGTTATGGTTGAAATAACAATAAAAAGTGACTTGACTAATCAAAAAGGCACAATATCGCCTTTATTTCCTGCAGAGCATCAAGAAAGCTCACATCTGTCCCAGGATACTGACAGACTTTTACCGCTGTACCATTGAGAGCATACTCACCAACTGCATCTCAGTGTGGTATGGTAATTGTTCCGTATCAGACCACAAAGCACTCTAGTGGGTGGTGAAAACTACCCAGCGGATTATCGGCACCCAATTGCCCAACATTGAGAACATCTTCCATGAGCGATGCCTGGGAGGGGCAAGAAGCATTATCAAGAATGCATCTCACCCTAACCATGGACTTTTTACTCTCCTCCCATCCAGTAGGTGCCTCAGGAGCCTCCGATCCCACACCAACAGGCACATGAAGAGCTTCTTCCCTGAGGCTGTGACCCTGTTGAACCCCATGTCACAGCACTAAGCAGTATTGCACCCATATTGTACTGTCTCAGTACTTTTATATTTGTGTGCTGTAGCACTTACTTTTTATTCACAGTTATTTTGTAAATAACACTATTCTTTGCATTTCTGGCTAGATGCTAATTGCATTTCATTGGCCTTGTATCTGAGCTCGGCACAATGACATAGTAACATAGAAAATAGGTGCAGGAGTAGGCCATTCAGCCCTTTGAGCCTGCACCACCATTCAGTATGATCATGGCTGATCATCCAACTCAGAACCCTGTACCTGCTTTCTCTCCATACCCCCTGATCCCTTTAGCCACAAGGGCTATATCTAACTTGACAATAAAGTTGAATCTAATCTAATCTAATCTAAAATAATTGAGTGATATAAAATCCACATTGTAATATGTATTTCTTGAGATAAGTATAACATTGTCTATTTTTGCTTCTGTTTAGCTTATCAACACTTTTGAAATTAGTCAGACCTTATGGCTCTTCTGGAGGGGTGAGGGCTGTCTTCTGAAAACTCCCCGTCTCTTCCTGATATTCTGCTCTTGCCCTCCTCCCGTCCCCTGCTTTATCAATTCTCTCATTATTTCCCAAGCAGAGTGGGATAGCTGCTCAGCCAGGATTTCCCTCGGTTTGATCACGCTGATGGGCAACCCTCTGTCCTTCATGTCTGCAGTTGCCGCTTCCACAGCCTGATATGGCTGCGTCCCATCTTCATAAAACACTCACAGTTTAGCAGGGAACGGAGTCTGGAAGCTAATGTTTCTTTGCTTTAACACTTGCTTCGTTTCAGAATACTCCTTATGTTTCTGCAAGATCGCTGGGAGTAATCTTGATCAAAATATATTAATTTCCTGTTCAAAAATACCTTCTTCTTTCCCCAGGCCTTGCGCAGAATCTCTGCTTTGGTTTTGTACTGAAGGAATCTGATTAATATTGACTATGGCTTATCTTCCCTGTCTCCAGAAGACCTCGGGACGAGCGCACAGTGTGCTCTCTCAATGTCAAGTTCCGTAGTCGGAGGAATCTCCAACGTGTTCCGTAGTAACTTTTCTACAAACTCCACCATAGACAACCCCTCCGCTCCTTCAGAAACATGATATATCCTGATATTCTTCCGTCGTGACCTTCCTTCTTGGTCGAGTATTTAATTTTCTTGTAGATTTAACACTTTTATCATCTTACTTAGCATCCGTTCCATGTTTTGAATGAGATCTTCCACCTTTTCAATTCGTGTCTGCCAATGCTATTTTTTGATTAACGTTGGTGAGCTCTGACTTTAGCCTTACAGACATCAAGTTCTAGATTACTTCTACTCTTTGCATGAAAAGAGACACTTCACCTGTAAGTCGGCTGGTGTGGTATACTGCGTCTGGTGCTCCCAGTGCGGCCTTTTATATATTGGTGAGACCCGACGCAGAGGGAGGGAGATGAGTGGAAAACAGTATTCAGTACCCCTCTAGGCCACCTCGAATACCTGGTCATGCCATTTGGCCTCACCAATGCCCCCACCATCTACCAAGCCCTGATTAATGATATCCTAAGAGAATTTATTAACCATTTTGTGTTTGTTTATCTGTATGACATCTTAATCTTCTCCAGCAGTTTCCAGGAACACACCCATCATGTCAGTTAGGTTCTACAGAGGCTTTGGGAGAAGAAATTATTCATTAAAACTGAGGAGTGTGAGCTCCATGTCTCCTCAGTTAGTTTCTTAGGGTACATCATTGAGAGTGGGCGAGTGAGAGCGGATCCCAAGAAGATCTGGGCGATGGCAGAGTGGCCCAGACCCACGACTCGCAAGCAAATCCAGCGATTTCTGGGGTTTGTGAACTTTTATCCCCGGCTTATGAGGGATTATAGTTGGGTGGTGGCGCGCCTTACCCAACTCACCTCACCTCACCTAAGACCCCTTTTCATTGGGACCCTGAAGCGGATGCTGCCTTCTTGGAGCTGAAGAGGCGTTTCACCTCCACTCCCATACTGGTCCAACCAAGCCTCTCTTGTCAATTCATTGTGGAGGTCGATGCCTCTGACTCTGGTGTGGGAGCGGTCCTCTCCCAACATTCAGGCCCTAATCAGAAACTTCATCCCTGTGCCTTCTTTTCTCGCTGGCTGTCCCCTGCCAAACAAAATTATGACGTAGGGAACCGGGAGTTACTGGTGGTCAAATTTGCTTTGGAGGAGTGGTGGCACTGGCTGGAGGGAGCGGAACATCCATTTATCGTCTGGACCGATCACAAGAACCTTGAATACAGGTAGTCCCTGGGTTACGAACGAGTTCCATTCCTGAGTTTGTCTTTAAGTCGAATTTGTACAAGTACATCCAGTATTATTTAGTGTCAGTTAGTCAAATGTTTGTCTTAGTATATAGTATATATTTTACCTTTCAATGCATATAAAACACTTAAGAAATGTATTTATTCCAATAATTAAACCACCACGTTGCTTAGTATTAATTGTAGCTTTCATCGGGGCAGGGCCTTTCACATGCTCCATTATTCTCACTTTATCCTTTATCCTTAAAATTGTTCCGATCATTGTTGACTGTAGCCCAACGCTTTTCCAATGACCGATGGTGTTTCACCTCTTTTCAAACGCATTCTTATTTCCACTTAATTTTCAATCGTGATCACTTCCTGTCAATGGGTGGTGGGTCCCAACCTCCACCGGCTGCCGAGCTCCACTGGGTCTTAAGGACTCACTGAATTCTCTGGGTCCTAAAGTCCACCACAATGGGACAGGTTAAATGGGAAAAGTCGGGACCGTGCTGGGTTTGGGTATTTGATCCTCCACAATATTCCGCATGGGAATTTAAACTGGAGGTGGCACTTTTTTGTTTATGAGGTCGAGATGTGAGCTCGACATCAACCCGATACGGGAGCGGTCTGTCACTGGATTGAACTCAGGAACCTCCGTTCTCAAACCCAGCGCTGATCTCACTGCGCCACCAGCCGACCGGAATGAGGCAGGGGTGGGGTCAGGGTGAACCTTGCTAAGAAAAATTTAAGCCAAATACAAAGTTACACACTCAACACAGTACCAATGGCAACGACCTAAAGTGGTAGACAGCGTTGCAATCTGATTTAAAATGGCAGACGGCCTTTTCCTTCCTCAGTTTGTAAGGACAAGTTGTCCGTAAGTCGGATGTTCGTAACTTGGGGACTACCTGTATATCCAAACTGACAAATGCCTGAATTCCCGTCAAGCCCGTTGGGCATTATTTTTTGTCCGGTTCAGGTTTACACTCACCTGTCGTCCGGGGTCCAAGAACGGGAACCCCAATGCCCTCTCCCATCAATACATTTCTGAGGAGGGCCTTCCCAAACCTGAGACCATCCTGAGTGGTGGCTGCCCTCACCTGGGAGATCGAGGCTGTAGTCAAAGAGGCCCAACGGGCCCAATCAGACCCAGGCAATGGACCCTCCAATCGCTTTCTTGTGCCCAATTCCGTTTGATCTCAGGTTCTCCAGTGGGGGCACATGTCTCGTTTTGCCTGCCATCCTGGGATTAATCGGACTCTGTCCCTTCTGAAGAGGCACTTCTGGTGGCCCTCCATGGAAGCTGATACCTGCTCCTTTATAGACAATAGACAATAGGTGCAGAAGTAAACCATTCGGCCCTTCGAGCCTGCACCGCCATTTTGAGATCATGGCTGATCAACTACTATCAATACCCGGTTCCTGCCTTGTCCCCATATCCCTTGATTCCCCTATCCATAAGATACCTATCTAGCTCCTTCTTGAAAGCATCCAGAGAATTGGCCTCCACTGCCTTCCGAGGCAGTGCATTCCAGACCCCCACAACTCTCTGGGAGAAGAAGTTTTTCCTTAACTCTGTCCTAACTCACCTACCCCTTATTCTCAAACCATGCCCTCTGCTACTGGATTCTCCCAGCATCTGGAATATATTTCCTGCCTCTATCTTGTCCAATCCCTTAATAATCTTAGATGTTTCAATCAGATCCCCTCTCAATCTCCTTAATTCCAGCGTGTACAAGCCCAATCTCTCCAATCTCTCTGCGTAAGACAGTCCAGACATCCCAGGAATTAATCTCGTGAATCTAGGCTGCACTTCCTCTACAGCCAGGATGTCCTTCCTTAACCCTGGAGACCAAAGCTGTACACAGTATTCCAGGTGCGGTCTCACCAGGGCCCTGAGCAAATGCAAAAGGATTTCCTTGCTCTTGTTCTCAAATCCCTTTGTAATAAAGGCTTACATTCCATTAGCCTTCTTCACTGCCTGCTGCCCTTGCTCATCCACCTTCAGTGACTGATGAACAAAGACTCCTAGATCTCTTTGTATTTCTCCCTTACCTAACTCTATACCATTCAGATAATAATCTGCCTTCCTGTTCTTACTCCCAAAGTGGATAACCTCACATTTATTCACATTAAACGCCATCTGCCAAGTATCTGCCCACTCAACCAGCCTATCGAAGTCACCCTGAATTCTCCTAACATCCTCATCACATGTCACCCTGCCACCCAGCTTAGTATCATCAGCAAATTTGCTGATGTTATTTTCAATGCCTTCATCCAAATTGTTGACGTAAATTGTAAACAGCTGTGGTCCCAATACCGAGCCCTGTGGCACCCCACTAGTCACCACCTGCCATTCTGAGAAACACCCATTCACCGCTACCCTTTGCTTTCTAACTGCCAACCAGTTTTCTATCCGTGTCAATGTCTTTCCCCCGATGCCATGAGCTTTGATTTTACCCACCAATCTTCTATGTTGGACCTTATCAAATGCCTTCTGAAAATCGAGGTACACTACATCCACTGAATCTCCCTTGTCTAACTTCCTGGTTACATCGTCGAAAAACTCCAACAGATTAGTCAAGCATGATTTACCCTTGCTAAATCCATGCTGGCTCGGCCCAATCCTATCACTGCTATCTAGATATGCCACTATTTCATCCTTAATTATGGACTCTAGCATCTTCCCCACCACCAATGTCAGGCTGACAGGTCAATAGTTCTCTGTTTTCTCCCTCCCTCTTTTCTTAAAAAGTGGGATAACATTAGCCATTCTCCAATCCTCAGGAACTGTTCCTGAATCTAAGGAATATTGGAAAATGATTACCAATGCATCTGCAATTTCCAGGGCCACCTCCCTAGGATGCAGACCATCCGGACCTGGGGATTTGTCAGCCTTCAGTCCCATCAGTCTACTCATCACCGTTTCCTTCCTAATGTCAATCTGTTTCATTTCTTCTGTTACCCTATGTCCTTGGCCCATCCATACATCTGGGAGTTTGCTTGTGTCTTCCTTAGTGAAAACAGATCTAAAGTCTCTGTCTGTTTTGTTTGTGCCCGTGGAAAAACCTCCCTCCAACCACCTGCTGGATTGCTTCATCCCTTACCTGTTCCTAGCCGTCCTTGGTCTCACGTAGCACTGTATTTCGTTACAGGACTACGCACCCTTCACATGGGAATACAGCCGTACTTACCGTGGTGGACCGCTTCTTGAAAGCTGTGCACTTCGTAGCCCTTCCCAAACTCTCTACAGCTTGGAAAACAGCCGACCTTATTGTCCATCACGTCTTCCGCCTTGACGGGATTCCCTCAGACATTAATACTGACCGGGGTCCCCATTTATCTCTCAAGTCTGGAGATCCTTTCGTCAAGCCCTAGGTGCTGTAGTAAGTCTGTCGTCTGGATTTCATCCGCAGACAAACGCTTTCATCGGCTTTCAAACAGAATGGGCTAAACAGGATTTGAAAGCAGCACTGCACTGCATAATCAACATAATCTGCTTGGAGCACCCGTCTCACTTGGGTAGAGTACGCCCACAACACCCTGGTCAGCACTGCCACGAGAAGGTCTCCCTTTGAATGCTCCCTCAGTTACCAACCCGCTCTGTTCTCTGCTCATGAAGAGGACATTGCTGTACCTTCTGTTCAGGCCCATATCCACCAGTGTGCAAGGTCTGGGAAGACACTCAGGGCCCTGCTCTGCTCAGCCGACCGCAACCGGAGGATTGCCAATCACCATCAGATTCCTGCACCTGATCATTGACCTGGGCAGAAGGTTTGGCTCACTTCTAAAGATATTCTCCTCAAGAATGAGCCCAAGAAACTCGCCCCTCACTTCCTGGGACCTTTAATGATTGAGAGTATTATCAACCCCTTGGCAGTCCGACCCAAACTGCTTAGATCTATGCACATCCATCCTACATTCCACACTTCCCAACTGAAACCAGTATCTGTCAGCCCTTTGTGTCCTCCGGTCAAACCCCCTCAACCTGCCAGGATCATTGACGACCACCCAGCTATCACCGTCCGGTGATTACTGGATGTGCGCCGCTGAGGCAGGGGCCTCCAGTACCTGGTTGATTGGGAAGAGTACAGCCTGGAGGAATGCTCCTGGATTCCCTGCTCCTTCATCCTGGACCCTTCCCTTATCTGTGATTTCCATCGGGACAATCTGGACAAGCCTGGAGGCTCCCGTTGAGGGGAGGGTGCTGTCATGAGCCCGTATGTTAATCCCCTATCTTGCCCCTAATTGCCTTTGATTATGCCTTGATTCCATTGTTAGTTTCCCATTTACTGCCAATTTGTTTGATGACAGCACACCTGGTCTCCATCAAGATCTGCAGAATAAGAACCCTGGCATCATAACCACTGATTGCCAGTTCGTTGGTCTATTCCTGTGTGATAACTTCATTTCTCGACTGCTTAGAACTATTAGTTCAGCTCCAGTTTCAAGATATTCCATGAAAACCCCATCTCCGTGTCAAGACTCCATATCAGAGCTCCATGTCAAGATTCCTCCTGTTTTCTGTTCAATGTTCACGTCTGTGCCAGCATTCCCTCAACTCAGTCTCCATGCCTGTGTCTTGCACTTGGGTTCTCCTCAGTCGCTCTGTGCAACATTAGCTTTTTGAGCACTTTCTCCCTAGTAATAGCAACTGCACTCACATCTCTCCCCTCATACACTTCAATACTTGGCACACTGCTAATGTCTTCCACAGTGAAGACTGATGCAAAATACTCATTTAGTTCATCTGCCATCTCCTTGTCCCCTATTATTATTTCACAAGCTTCATTTTCTAGCTATCATATATCCACTCTCAACTCTTTCATTTTTACATACTTGAACAAGCTTTTACTATCCACTTTGATATTGCTTAATAGCTTGCTTTCATATTTCATCTTTTCTCTTCTAATGTTTTTTAGTTGTTCTCTGTAGGTTTTTAAAAGCTTCCCAATCCTCTATCTTCCTGCTAATTTTTATTTTGTCATATGCCCTCTCTTGCTTTTACATTAGCTTTGACTTCCCTCGTCAGCCACAGTTGAAATATTTTGCCATTTGAGCATTTCTTTGCTTTTGGAATACATCTATCCTGCACCTTCTTCATTTTTCCCAGAAGCTCATGCCATTGCTGCTCTGCTGTCATCACTGCCAGCATCTCCTTCCAGTTTACTTTGGCAAACTCCTCTCTCATACCACAGTAATTTATTTTTCTCCACTAATATGCTGCTACGTCAGACTTTACATTCCCCTATCAAATTTCAAGTTTAACTCAATTATTTTGGGATCATTGGCTCCTATGTTGGCCCTGACTCCAGACAACATACTCCTTGGGTCACTGAGGCATGCAAGCTTCAAAATTCTATGACAAGGTTGTGGTCCTCCTGGGAGATTTACTGTTAATGCCTGCAAGGAAATGAATTTCAGGGCTGTATATGGTGACATATATCTGCTTCCATATCAAAGTTACTTTGAACTTTGAAGACCAGCTCCCTTTTATGACAAGAAGCTAAACAAAACTAGTAGTCGAAAGTTTAACTTACTCAAAAGCAACATTGATGTTCATAGCTGCTGTGTTTAGAAAGCTTCACTTGATAAAAACGATAAGACCTGGCTCAGGTCACTAAATATATATCAAATCCCTCTCTTGCTAAGCAAAGATTTTTAAACCAGAGTATCCCTATGGATCAGTTTTGAGATCAGACTCGTAGTAAGATTCTTCTTGGGAGCAGACTATCACTCCATCCGCCATTCCAGTAATGTACCAATGTTAGAAGATTTTTCTTTGATTGAATGCTCAAGTAACTCATTGAGTACTTCCTAATCCCAATGTAAGGGTTTCGGTGGTGATTTTCTTTTTAGACTTCATAGGCCCTGGGATTACATAGAAACACAGAAAACATAGAAAACCTACAGCATAATACAGGCCCTTCAGCCCACAATGTTGTGTCAAACATGTCCCTACCTTAGAAATTACAAGGCATACCCATAGCCCTCTATTTTACTAAGCTCCATTTACCTAACCAGAAGTCTCTTAAAAGACCCTATCATATTCATCTTCACCACCATTGCCGGAAGCCCATTCCACGCACTCACCACTCTCTGAGTAAAAACTTACCCCTGACATCTCCTTTGTATCTACTCCCCAGCACCTTAAACCTGTGTCCTCTTATTACAGCCGTTTCAGCCCTGAGAAAAAGCCTCTGACTATCCGCACTATCAATGCCTCTCATCATCTCATACACATCTATCAGGTCACCTCTCATCCTCCGTCGCTCCAAGGAGAAAAGGTTGAGTTCACTCAACCTATTCTCATAAGGCATGCTTCCCAATCCAGGCAACGTCCTGGTAAATCTCCTCTGCCCCCTTTCTCTGGCTTCCACGTCCTTCCTGTAGTGAGGCGACCAGAACTGAACACAGTACTCCGAGTGGGTTCTGACCGGGGTCCTATATAGCTGCAACATTACCCCTCAGCTCCTAAATTCAATTCCATGATTGATCACCTTGCTATTTCCAAAGAATTCGCAACAGAATAGGTAAATAGGTTATCAGAAGTATATTATTCCACGGGGGCAGCCATTTTTCTCCTCCTGGTAAGTATTTAACCATTGTATAAAATAACACACAAAGTATTGTAAGATAGATTGGTTTGAATATAAAGTCAATCAAGAGTCATAAAAATATGATAGTATAATGCCATCATTAGCAGTGAATAGTCTATCTACAACTATAAAGTCTTAAGAACCATGTTATATAAAATGTTACCCATGTTCAAATGTAAATATGTAATATGAAGTATGTGAGTGAGAGATATTTGTTGACTTATCTCTCCATGGGATTGTGTTATTAGACTGATTATTCATGCATCCCAACCCCCTCAAGATGAGGTTGGAAACATCCAAACCTGTGCACAACATTATTAATCAGTTCTGGGAAAAGGAGAGGAGCAAGAAGTACATGATTATGGCAGTCCCTGCTCATCACTCTTCCAGGGTTAGCGAAATAGTGGAATGGATAAAAGATCAGTACAAGGCAGTGTATAGCAAAGCAGTCATAGTAGAAATAAGCTATTGTAGTGCAAGTCAAGTATTGGAGTTAGAGGATTCTTAGGAGTGGAGCTGTTATACAAAAAGCAGAAGTCAGCATCCCTGCAGGCTTCAACACTGCAGCAAAAGGAGCACTATAAAGACAATAATATATAACATATAACAATCACAGCACAGAAACAGGCCATCTCGGCCCTCCTAGTCCGTGCCGAACTCTTAATCTCACCTAGTCCCACCTACCCGCACTCAGCCCATAACCCTCCACTCCTTTCCTGTCCATATACCTATCCAATTTTACCTTAAATGACACAACTGAACTGGCCTCTACTACTTCTACAGGAAGCTCATTCCACACAGCTATCACTCTCTTAGTAAAGAAATACCCCCTCGTGTTTCCCTTAAACTTCTGTCCCCTAACTCTCAAATCATGTCCTCTCGTTTGAATCTCCCCTACACTCAATGGAAACAGCCTATTCACGTCACCTCTATCTATCCCTCTCAAAATTTTAAATACCTCGATCAAATCCCCCCTCAACCTTTTACGCTCCAATGAATAGAGACCTAACTTGTTCAACCTTTCTCTGTAACTTAAGTGCTGAAACCCAGGTAACATCCTAGTAAATCGTCTCTGCACTCTCTCTAATTTATTGATATCTTTCCTATAATTCGGTGACCAGAATGGTACACAATATTCCAAATTTGGCCTTACCAATGCCTTGTACAATTTTAACATTACATCCCAACTTCTGTACTCAATGCTCTGATTTATAAAGGCCAGCGTTCCAAAAGCCTTCTTCACCACCCTATCTACATGAGACTCCACCTTCAGGGAACTATGCACTGTTATTCCTAGATCTCTCTGTTCCACTGCATTCCTCAATGCCCTACCATTTACCCTGTATGTTCTATTTGGATTATTCCTGCCAAAATGTAGAACCTCACACTTCTCAGCATTAAACTCCATCTGCCAACGTTCATCCTATTCTTCTAACTGGCATAAATCTCCCTGCAAGCTTTGAAAACCCACCTCATTATCCACAACACCTCCTACCTTAGTATCATCGGCATACTTACTAATCCAATTTACCACCCCATCATCCAGATCATTTATGTATATTACAAACAACATTGGGCCCAAAACAGATCCCTGAGGCACCCCACTAGTCACCGGCCTCCATCCCGATAAACAATTATCCACCACTACTCTCTGGCATCTCCCATCTAGCCACTGTTGAATCCATTTTATTACTCCAGCATTAATACCTAACGACTGAACCTTCTTAACTAACCTTCCATGTGGAACTTTGTCAAAGGCTACATCCACTGCCTTACCCTTATCAACATTCCTCGTAACTTCTTCAAAAAATTCAATAAGGTTTGTCAAACATGACCTTCCACGCACAAATCCATGCTGGCTACTCCTAATCAGATCCTGTCTATCCAGATAATTATAAATACTATCTCTAAGAATACTTTCCATTAATTTACCCACCACTGATGTCAAACTGACAGGTCTATAATCGCTAGGCTTACTTCTAGAACCCTTTTTAAACAATGGAACCACATGAGCAATACGCCAATCCTCTGGCACAATCCCCGTTTCTAATGACATCTGAAAGATCTCCGTCAGAGCTCCTGCTATCTCTACACAAACTTCCCTCAAGGTCCTGGGGAATATCCTGTCAGGATCTGGAGATTTATCCACCTTTAAATTTCTTAAAAGCGCCAGTCCTTCCACCTCTTTAATTGTCATAGGTTCCATAACTTCCTTACTTGTTTCCCACAACTTACACAATTTAATATCCTTCTCCTTAGTGAATACCGAAGAGAAGAAATCATTCAAAATCTCTCCCATCTCCCTCGGCTCCACACATAGCTGACCACCCTGATTCTCTAAGAGGCCAATTTTATCCCTCACTATCCTCTTGCTTTTAATATAACTGTAGAAACCTTTCGGATTTACTTTCACCTTATTTGCCAAACCAACCTCGTATCTTCTTTTAGCTTTTCTAATCTCTTTCTTAAGATTCCTTTTACATTCTTTATACTCCTCAAGCAATTCCTTTACTCCATGCTGCCTATATCTATTGTAGACATCCCTCTTTTTCTGAACCAAGTTTCTAATATCCCTTGAAAACCATGGTGCTTTCATAGCTTTAACCTTTCCTTTCAACCTAACAGGACCATAAAGATTCTGTACCCTCATAATTTCACCCTTAAATGACCTCCATTTCTCTATTACATCCTTCCCATAAAACAACTTGACCCAATCCACTCTCTCTAAATCCCTTCACATCTCCTCAAAGTTAGCCTTTCTCCAATCAAAAATCTCAACTCTAGGTCCAGTCCTGTCCTTCTCCATAATTATATTGAAGCTAATGCTATTGTGATCACTGGACCCGAAGTGCTCCCCAACACATACATGTGTCAGCTGACCTATCGCATTCCCTAACAGGAGATCCAACACTGTCCCATCTCTAGTCGGTACTTCTATGTATTGTTGCAAAAAACTATCCTGCACACATTTCACAAACTCTAAACCATCCAGCCCTTTTACAGAATGAGCTTCCCAATCTATGTGTGGAAAATTAAAATCTCCCACAATCACCACCTTGTGTTTACTACAAATATCTGCTATCTCCTTACACATTTGCTCTTCCAACTCACGCTCCCCATTAGGTGGCCTATAAAACACTCCTATCAGTGTCACTACACCTTTCCCATTCCTCAATTCCACCCAAATAGCTTCCCTAGAGGAGCTCTCTAATCTATCCTTCCAAAGCACAGCCATAAGATTTTCTCGGACAAGCAATGCAACACCTCCTCCTCTGGCCCCTCCTACTCTATCACACCTGAAGCAACTAAATTTCATTGGTCAGGGAAATTGTACATTCAAAAACTGCAACCACAAACTGTAACACCATTTAAAGTAGTGCCAATCCACCCAGAAATTCTATTCACTGCTGTGGAAGTTAACCTTGCAATAGCTGGAAAGTTCTTAGCTGTTGTTTCAGTTCAAGCATTAAGCCAGCCAGGAGCTCAGAAAGGGTCTGCAAAGGAAAGCTGAGAAAGGAGATGTGTCACTCATCAGATTGTGTCAGTTCAGTTACTCTAGTAGTGTATTGAAAAATATTCTTCTGATTTCAGTGAGTTTCTTTTCGTCATTGTGGATAACCATCCAGTCCTTCAGTCCTTAAAATTGGGCTTGCATTTTCTGATACATAGCAATAATTGAAGGCTTGTTTATGCGTATAGCGTCGGCTATTGAGGAGTAATAATATCAGTGTAATCTCAAGTTTTAGCAATATTAATTGGTCTCCAACAGTAAAATTTGTTATAGGCTAGGCTCCCCGTTGTTCAGCTTGTTGTCAAGGTCTATCATAAATATAATTAGGTTCGTAACTACACTAATAATTTTGTAATAATTTTTGTTCTAGGGTATTATTCACACCGTAGCTGGAACAATCCACAACTGTTTGACCAAACAGAAAAGCTGGGTAGATTTAATAGTCTCTTAGACTAAAATATCCAAAAAAAACCTTATTTATCGGGGTCTCTCTTCCCACCATTAAAGACATTTACACCACACGCTGTATCCACAAAGCAAACAGCATTATGAAGGACCCCATGTACCCCTCATACAAACTCTTCTCCCTCCTGCCACCTGGGAAAAGGCACTGAAGTGTTAGGGCTCTTATGACCAGACTTTGTAACAGTTTCTTCCCCCAAGCCATCAGACTCCTCAATACCCAGAGACCGGACTGACACCAACTTACTGCCCAACTTACTACCAACTTACTTACTGTGCCTATTGTCTGGTTTATTATTTATTGTAATGCCTGCACTGTTTTGTGCACTTCATGCAGTCCTGGGTAGGTCTGTAGTCTAGTGTAGTTTTTTGTGTTATTTTACATAGTTCTGTGTAGTATTTGTATTGTTTCATGTAGCACCATAGTCCTGAAAAACGTTGCCTCATTTTTACTGTGTACTGTACCAGCAGTTATGGTCAAAATGACAATAAAAAATGACTTGACTTGACTTACTGGATTTAATTAGTTTTGGTTGACCAGAGAAGAAAACATTTTTGTTTGTTTCTTATCTTCTGCTTCAGTGTATCTTTCCATCTTATCTTCCTATGCAAAAACCAGATCAAAGGTTTTACTGAACCATTTAAAATGTAAACCAATAATGTCAAAAATTGTCATTGTAGCGTTCTCGCTCGGGTGTAATGGAAACGCCGAATTAAACGCCGAGATAAACCGTAGTCAATGAGAACAAGGTCGTAGTAAGATTAACCATTTACTGTTCACTCTTCACATTAACATATGGTGAAAACTGTTGATAAAACAATACAAGATTGATACAGTATTTTTTCCCTTCTGGATATCACATTTACATTGTAAATACTTGTAAAAGTAAACTATAACTACATTACATTAAAGTGCAGCATACAGCCAGAATTTACCTACACCATTGACTGCTTTAAATACACTTCAATGCAAACTATCCGCAACTCTTTAACTAATGAAAACATAAACATTATCGACCGTCGTTACTTTTAACAGGATCGGCGTTAACATTTTAATTCAACATATCGATTATCTATTAACTTACAGCGTTGCTCTCACTGTGATTTCTAATGCTTGCAAACAACTTCTTGCTCGGGTCTATCTCGTGCGACCCCCGCCCTCGTGTTGATCCCAAACCGGTATTTTCCCACAAGACGCGGCAAAACCGGATGTGATGTCATCGCATGCCGATATATTTTACAGGCAATGAATATACTTTAAACAATTCTAATTCTAACTAGAAAATACTAACAAATGAATTACTAAGTGAAAATATTATAAACTAAATAACTGCCATAAAGGCAACACAGTCATGCTACCTTGACAATTAACAATGGAGTGTAATTGTGGCCATAATTGGAGAAAAGGAAACATCTAAAATCTTTGTAGCAAGATGAGACATCTGGCTGATGTAGAAGACTCTTTATTAAAAATTAATTCTTACCACGTTCTAGTCTAATGGTTTCAATGCTATGTTTCTAAGAGTGGGACCAATGAGGCCCTCCATTGGACAAGGTCGGCCATTGATGTTGTGTCAGAGCTGTCTATGTGATATGCAAGCCAGTAAGCAGCTTGGGCAGTAAGATATGGAGAGCAAGCTGTCACCCATGGAGAGGGCTGTGCCTCCCCATGCAGCTGATGAACATAAAGGAACGGCAGAGACCGATAGAGTGGCATTACTGGAGTTGGCAGTCAGCATTGAACTGAACGTAAGAATGTCTTAGGGACTCTCAGCATTTACTCCTAAAACCTTCTCCATGCATGTGTATAGCCACGAGCCACTAGAGGTTTGAGGTCAGATTGTTCCTTCTCCAAGGTGAGTAGCCAATCACAGCTAATGAGCCCCAGCTGCCCAAAGCAGCCATCTTTGCCCCTTCTCCTGTCTGTAGAAACAATTCCAGTGGGCTTGGTCGCTAAGGCACACGTGAAGGCCAGGAGCTCAACTTGGTTGACAGAGGCTATTTGAGACGCACACCATTGGGAGTTTTTAACAGATTGTGTGAGCAGATCCCTACTACCTCCCCTGGCTATAACAACCCTAATGAATCAGAATGGGGCCATTCAATGAGACAACATTTTTGATACTTTTCTTCTGGTATAGAGGGATCCATCAGAAGGAATTCCTACATTGGTTTACTTTTAATATGTGGACTGGAATCTTTCAGTTTTGCTAAGTGTTATTAATCATTTCTGACAATGATTCTTTGTCTTTCCATGTATCTACTGTATGTTCATTTCATCTGTAATGAGGTCAGAGTATATGTTTAAATGCACAGGAACAATCACTTTGCCAGAGGCAAAGATCAAGGGTTCCTGTGTATTAGTTCACTCATGACCAAGGGGTAAGGACAATTTGGTGATATCTAAATTAGAATCATCATTGATCTTGGTGCTTTTTATCTAATATTCTCTGAATCATTAAGTTAGAGAAGTCAAAGCAGATGAGGCAATTTCCATAGTAAGTGCGACTTTATTTGTTAAAAAAGAAAATGGTAAGTAGGGCAGCACTGAATGACATTGTTATAAGAATAAATATTAAAAGTATTGTCCCTGTGCAATGTATCTATGAGATCTTCCTCAAGTAAACAGGAAGTTTTAATTTCTTTGTAAATCTAAATGTGGTTTATCATTTCAACATATTTCAAAATCCCCTTTCCCTTTGGGTGTAGGGGTTCTGTGGCAACCCATATACCAGTCAAATATAAGGTTCCACTCATTTTGGTGGGATAAATCCAGCTGGGGCAGGTTTAATGTTATTAATGAGATAGGTTTACTTGTTTCCCCACATGATCCTGACTACTACAGTCCTATCATTGATAACCTTGGTAAGGAGATAAGGATATTTCCATTTAGGATGGAAACAAGGTTCAGAATTATTTTTATGGAATTTCTTTTCTTGGACCTAATTCCCTTTTTGTGGTATCCAACTGTCTCTTCAAGTTCTTTAACTTTCTCTAGAATTCCCATAAACACTCTCAATTCCTTGAGGAGAGTTGTATTGGGTGTAGGTTATGGTTGGCCTGACTTAGCAATCGGAGTGTACTTGGGAGGATATTGTACATAAAGTAATAAGGTGTGAAATTCTTGTGTATGCATGTTTTCACAATCGCATTTGGTTTACTGACAGTTGCACTTGAGGGACAAGTGCAGCCTACTTTTGACCACTAGGGGAGACCAGTTTTGCTAGGCCTCGCATAATCACTCAATTCCTTTGCTGCACCATGACACTTGCCTGTGGGTGAAATGGAGTGCTGTACTCCACTTGTAGGTCTGTTTGTCACTCATGACTTGAAAGCCTTTACCAATGAAGGAAGACCCCCAATCGGCATGTATACAGGCTGGGATCCCAGTGTGTAGGAGTTTTGGAGTGCTGTAGCGGTTGTGGCCTCATTACAGGAAGTCATGAAGACTAACTACGTACAGTATCTCCTGTACAATGATCAACTTTTACAAGAATATGTCTATTAGGTTTCCAATAAGATGGGTTAACTAGGGATGCTGGAAATGGGGCTATATAATCAATTTGTCACACCTGCATTGATGAAGTTTGTTTAGTTTGTCTTACAGTAGGAGATCTTGTGACTACTCCTTTATCCATGGATTATTCACAATTAGCAACACATTGCTTACAATCACTCAACATATAAGGCCATCACTATATCACGGCTAACTTCATATGAGTGTGTTGTCTGAATCCTTGGTGGACTTCTTGAATCAGGGCTTTCTGCTTGTGGTCAGGAGGTGTTTGCTTCACTTTATCAGGATGAGAAACACAACCTTTACCTTCACTGTCAGCTTCATATTCATATCATTTTGGAAATCCTTTGGAATTGAGTTTAGTAGTATCTAGGAGAATTCTTAAACGTTATCCTGATAATTTTTTATGTGTTGCTTAGTTACAACCGAACATTCTTTACTAAACCTTTACTATAGTCATGCCCATGCCCAAGACAAGTTGGTCTTGCTTATTCATTGACTAGTTTATTAGCAGTTCTGAGTATGAGGCCTGAGGTATGTCCTGGGATGTGTAATGTTGGTACTAATGGTTAAGTCAATAATAATTCATAAATATTCTTCCATGTGGACAAATGTGGAATCAGTTTATCTCTGTGTGTACTCCATCCAGAAGTTGAACTGATGGGAAAATCTCTTTTGACTACCTTCTTCTCATAATTAAAGTCAGTACATATCAAGATGGATCTGTTGTATTTACTTGTTTTAGACCTAATTCTAGGGCTTCAGTTCTGCAAATTGAGCTGCTTGATTCCCTAAAGGATGTGCTTTCTGGAGTTGAGTATAGTGCTCTAAAGAATGCCATACTACATTGGGTCATGGAGAAGATAGTTCTGCATCTTCCATGACAGATAAGGATTGTAAGTCATAACCCTCAGGAATGTATTCCCACTTTAATGTGTATTTGCCATTTCCCATATCTAGTTATAGAAGCTCTCCATTCCTTTGTTGGTAATTTGTTATCTATTTTCAAAGCCTCACACTCTATTCGTATAATAATTACCTTGTCCCTTTGTACCATTCTAAGGCAGCAAATTTCTGTTCTGTTGGGATGAGATTATATGAGGCATTGTGCATGGGGGCTTATGTTTCTTCTCCCTCATCATTGTCGATGGCCACAGTGGTATTCAGAGAAACATAAATTTGCAGAACAAACTATTTTCTTAGGTCTCTTATCCAGAGGTCTATTGCTTACTGAAATGCATTCAACAATTTCTCTAGTGCCTCATAATCTCTTGGGATAAAAGCAAAAGGCTCTTTGTTTTTCGGTGTACATCTGAAGGATAGTAGTTTTGATAATTGAGCATAGTAAGGTATGACAGCTCTAGCATAATTCAATATATCTATTGTTGGTTGTAAGGCATTTAGGGTCTTTCAATATCTACTCATGCAACTTTTTGTTTATATTCAGGGGCTAAACCATGTCCCTGATTGGTAATTGTCATACCTAGGAAATTCAAAAGAGTTGAGATTTTATTTTGATGTTAATTAAATAGCCTCTTTCAGTCATCCTTTTAATGACAATCTCAGTCTGTGTTGAATGTTTGTCCAGTGCGGCAGCGATGCAGTATATGTCATCAATATATGCACAACTGTCTGCTATTCCCTGTAGAGACTGAATGCCTCTTGTAGAAAATATTTGTGGACTATTCTGAAAACCTTGTGGGAGTTTGGCCAACTGATACAGTGAGCATCAGGTTCTGTTACTTTCAAGAACTGGGTGTGACCAGAAGCCATTGGCTAGATCTATACAAGATTTATAAGTTTTACGGGTCAAACCTTGCAGCATTTGTTGTAATGACTGTTGCTTGACTGAATTAAGTTATGTGTACTTAATCAGGATGATCTAGTTGATAACTAATTGACATTGTCCATCAGGTTTTTCTAGGCCGAATGTGGGCGAGTTAAATCGAGGAGGTACTTTTATTAAGAGGCGTTGTTTATAGAGTCAGTCTACAGTTTCCTCCAGGGATTACTTCCATCTATGGTCAGGAACATGCCACTGTCTCTGACATAGGAAAGGACTGCATTCTAATTCACTCAGTTCAATATCAACCATCCCACAGTGGATAGGATATTGTTGTAGGTGGTCATAATATTTGTACAAAATACATTACAATTTTGCTCTGGTTGTTTTATCCTGATGACAGTCTAGCTATGTCAGAATATGTCTCATTCATATGGCACATTGTATCAGCTGTTGGTTTGATTATAGTATGAATCCAACAGGAAGCATCCGGTGTTCCTATTAGAAGCTATAGTTTATTACAATAAGGGGCAAGCTAGTGTAAAGAATTTAGAGCTATTTATATTGTTTGTTTAATCCTGTATATCTGTACAGGAAATTTATAAGTTGGACACTCTATATTGTTTCAGAAGTTTCAAAGGTACATTTAACATCAGAGAAATGTATACAATATACTGTACATCCTGAGAGGCATTTTCATTGCAACCATCCACAAAAACAGAGGAGTTCCCCAAAGAATGAACGACAGTCAAAATGTCAGAACCCCGAAGTCCCCCTCAGCTCCCACCTCCCATGAGTAAACGGCAGCAAGCAACAATTTCCCCCTCTCCCACTGGCAAAAAAAGGCATCAGCACCTGCCACCGAGCACTCAAATATGAGCAAAGCAACAACAAACACATAGACTTGCAGTTACCGAAAGACTTAGCATTTCACCCAGTATTTGATATACCACAGGCTTGCTCTCTCCCTAATAAGGGAGAAAGAGGTGACTCTGTTTTCACAGTGAGCAGCGAGACATAACAAACAACTCACTGGTTTACGATGCTGGAAATCTGCCACATCGCTTTTTTCAAGCTCTGTGCCCAACGATCACAAGTCTCTGGGCACACAGCTGCAAATATTCCAACTCCTCCCATGTTTCCATGTATACCTAGAATTTTAATATTGTCTGTCAGCTCCCTTAGATTATCACCTTTAATAATGTCAGAATTTAGCATAGAAATGTTCACAACTCTATCAAAATGTTGGATTGGATTTGATCTGTCTAATCTACATCCTACTCTAACGTCTTCCTCTTCATCATTCCATTCTCTGACATGAACAATAAAATGTTCATCATGTTCAATTTGAGGTGCCTTTGGGGTATTAGCCCATATTTCTGCTATAATAATATCATCAAGCATTTGCCTGCTGAGCTACTGGAATCAGGATGTTAACCATCTTGGTCTAAGCCCTATCCATTTTAGATAGTTATGGTACACACACTAAAGAAAGGTTATGCAATAACTACTCAATCTTCTTAGACTTATTCACTTCCCTGTTTATCCCCCCATTGTGAGCTTAGTTGCCAATACACACTATTTGAGCATTGGGTCACCCTTTTCTACCAATTAAGTGATTCATCTAGCCAACAAAGTAGTTCAAACAAAGTTCATTTATATTCAGTGATATAAATCCAACATTTAAACCTCATAGTGGATTTCTATCTTATAAGACATTTCCAATTTACAACCCATTTCTAAAACACAGGTATAATTTCTGTAAGTTAAAAGACATACTCACAAGCTGCAGGCAATCGTCCATCACAGAAATTGAAGGCAGAGGAATGGATTTCAGTTCATCCAATATTTCTGTTATTCTTCTTGACATTTCTGGACCAGAATCTGTCTCATTATCTTTTGGGTAACTTCATATTTGTGATATTTTTTTGGATACCTCTTAACACAAAACATCTAAAAGCTTCTGGAGACAGTTTCTGGCTACCCACAATTAAGCTGACTCTTTGAGTACATAGACCTTCCAACTATTAACAGATCAGTTATTTAATATGCTAAATGATAATATCAAAACAGTCTGACAGCTTCCTTGAACTAAACAACTTCACCATCATTTGCACCTCTTGAACAATAAGCCCAGATGCTACAGACAGTGCCTGCTTACAAAGCTGTTCTTTTAATTTCAAACTGATTGCCATTTCCATTAAGCTCTGATGACTGGCTCCCATTTATGGTAAGAAGCTAAACAAAGAATATTAGATGGAAGTTGATCTTATTCAAAAACAACACGTTGATCATAAAAGTTCACAGCTGCTGTGTTTAGAAAGCTGAGCTTGGCAAAAAAGAAAGGCCCACTGGTGCAGGACAATGAATATCTATCACACCTTTGCCCTCACTCTTCACTTTCTACAGTAATTATCCTCTTCATGATTCCCTTATCCAGCCATCCCTCTCCGCCACTCTTCTTCCTAGCACTTATCCCTGCAAGTGGAAGGGTTGCTACACCTGCCCATTCACCTTTCCCTTCACATCCATTCAGGTCCCCAAACTGTCATTCCAGGTGAGGCAGCACTTCATCTGCAAACCCGTTAGGCTCGTCTACTGCATCTGGTGTTCCCGATGTGGCCTCTTCTACATTGGTAAGACCCATTGTAGATAGGGGGTTTGCTTTGTCGAGCACCTTCACTGAATCTGCAACAAGCAGGAGTTCCTGGTAGCCAATCATCTAATTCCAATCCCTCCTCCCATTCCGACATGTCAGTACACGGCCATGATGAGGCCACTCTGAGGATAGAGGAGCAACACCTCATTTACTGCTCTGCTAACCTCCAATGCAATGGCACGAACATCGATTTTTTCAACTTCCTGTAATTATCCCTCTCCCTCTTCCATCTCTTCCACTCTTGCTGCCCTCTCACCTCTCCTATACTTGCCTATCACCTCCCCCTAATGGCTCTCCTCCTCTTTCTCTCATAGTCCACTCATATCTCCTCAGTTTCCTTCTTCTTCAGCACCTTTACCTATCACCTTTCACCTTCCAGCTTCTCACGTCATACCCCCTCCCCCACACAGCTGGTTTCACCTATTTCCTATCTCCTTCTACCACCTCCTTATGCTGGTTTCTTCCCCCTTTTTCAGTCCTGATAAAGAGCATTGGCCCAAAATGTTAAATGTTTATTTCTTTCCATTGATTTTGCCTGACCTGCTGAATTCCTCCAACATTTTATATGTTTTGCCTTCAAATTTATACTACTTCTCCTCCGCTTACTTTCTTAATCCATCTTCTTCCCTTTCATTTCCAGTCCTGATGAAGTATCTCAGCCCAAACTGTGTGTGCCTGTGTGTTTGTGGATGTCCAGCATCTACACATTTTTCTGTGTATATAACCTTTTAGAGTTCCTTGAATCAGGAGCTATATCCACAGATTAGAGTGCTGGGATCCTGATATTTAAGCAAGATGAACATGTACCTTTTAGCTGAAATGCTAATGATTCATTTGATCTAAGTATAGTTAAGGATGGCCTAACAAATGTAAAAATTTTTTTGCTGTTTTTAGAAAGACAGCATTGTTCTTTTTAGGCTACGTCAAGCCTATTATACTGACTGAATGGTTCAGACTTTGAAGTCCGCAAACAATTCTGAAATACCTGGTAAGTATAGATTTGCTTTTTGTAGATCTGCAGTTGTTAATTTTTGCACAGAAATGAGAAGTAGTCTGACATTATGTTCTGTATAAGTCTAGTCTTCCTGAATAATATAAGAGTCACAGAGCTGAGTGTTCCTATTTTCCAAAGTTTCTAAAAACCCCTTCCATGATCATAATGGATTTAACAAATTAACTCTTTTCTTTAGTTATTAACCATTATTTTCACAATATCAACTAGTTTTGCCAATGCACATAATTTCTAACATTTTTCTTAACATGAATATTGGATTGAATCATAGTTGTCTTCACTTTTGAACTGAGATGTCACCTTTTCAAACCACTAGTTCACTGGTATCACTCTGACACCGCAGAGCATTTGACTCTTCTCCCTTGCACTTCCTGTATTTTAATTGGATTTCTAATGAATTTTGATCCTGGTGTGTATTGAAAATGCTCTATTACTGATCTTCCTTTTCAAATAAAATATCAAAAGCTCTTCTCCTACTCTTCATGTCTAGTCTCTACCCCTAATTAACTTCTGAGGATATTGTACCCAATTTATATGAACCATCTTTGTTTATTTAGCTTTTGCTAGCTTTTAATTTCAGGATACCTCAGCCAGATCTGTTTCGTAGCTTTTGTTGTGTATCAATGCAATACACATGACTTATTTTCAGCCTGAATTAAATAGTGCATCCACCTTCTTGAACAGGGGTTCCCAAACATTTTTTTTATGCCATGGAACAATACTATTAATACTAATGGACCACAGGTTGGGAACCCCTGTTCTTGAGTATATTTAAATTTTCACTACCTTTTCATAATGATCACTTAGCTGGTGTGTGCTCTTGGCTGTAATTGTATTGTTAATTATGTGTATTATTCCTTTATTCAGAAAAATAATATTTTCCTTAAACTAATGATGGATGCCTTTCACTAACCAACTAAAACATATTTGCATTGTTAGCCACAGTTAGCATACACCTTGAAAGTTGATAATTTAAGAAAAACTTTCATTTCTGTTTTTACTGTGTAGTAGCCAAACTCAGTGCTGGTATTGTAGTTAAATATTATTAAAGAAGACAGCAATATTGAGCCTAAAACAAGTGACAGTACATAAATACATAATGTTTCCTTTCTGGGACTAACATATAGTTGATAAGTTATAATGCATGTACTCCAATTGATATACTTCCTCCTGAATATTAAATAAGTAACAACAATGGTGCTTTTTTTCTTAAAAAAACTGCCCATTTTAGGACAATTATATTATGTTTTGCAAACTATGTTTACTCACAACTTCATGTTTAGAATAATTACATTCTACAAAGCACAAAATGCTCTACTATCACTGGCTGTAAGCATAGATTATTTTTCATTAAGCACAAAATAAGGTTTATATATTGATTTGCACTTGATATAGATACAGTGTGTTTTTGATTTTTAGAAATAAACGAAATAGTCATTTTCACTTAAAACAGGTTTTTATTCATGTTAGCAAATCCAAAGCAACACAAGCTAGTGGAGAGCAGTAAAAGTAGAAAAGTCCACTTACTGGAATATGTTTGTAATCACACACAAAATATACATTGGATTCATCAACACAATTTTACAAGTGGTGCAGCAGTACAGAGTGGGTTACAGCAACATAGAGCAAGGAGTAAGTTTGGCAGGAATTGGGTAAAACATCTATGAGCTTGTTTTTCTCATTGTTCAGAATTAAAAACTAAGCACATCATGAACCAGAACCTGTACCCAGAGTTTACTTCAGCTAGTGTGTATTTATGCACATAAGTGTGTGTTAAATGGGGGTGTGTTTGTTTTTAATGTTACTGCTATTGGAATGTGTTGACCAAGTTGGTAAAGGGTAAGGACAGGATCAATTAGAATGGCACACTGACACATATCAATATATTGCAATGATAGACTTGTGTTATGTTGAAACTCTTTAGTTATTAGATTAGCTTTGGCTGCATGGTACTTCAACTGGACTATTATAGAACATTCAACAACTTTACCCTTTTGACCCCATTTACATTTTAACAAAATTATTTACAGCTTCAAATCATAATCTTACCAATTTCAATTTGTTTTAAATACATTGCAAGTGATTGGGCACAATTATGAAGGAGTTGAAAAAGCACAGGCAATTATTGGGTTTATTTTTACTTTTATAGCCATCATATAGTAAGGAGCCTCTGAAAGAGGATGTCCTGAAAACCAATGAAACAGCTTTCAGAGAGCACAGTGGACTGATATGGCTATAGATTAGTTTAGCCCTATTGTTCAGTAATGAACTGTTAGGAAAATATGGCCCTTTAACAAAATGTATTGATTCCCAGTAGAATAAGTTTTTCAAGACTGGACATGTCTTCTATTTCATTTAGATAAAGTGGAGTAAACTATTTTTGGTAAAAGTGATCTAAATATTATTTTACTAAAAAGCAGTTTCTCCACTGATTACTATTCTTTCATTTCATCAGCAGGTAAATAAAACAAAACTATGAACAATTAGTATTCAAATTGGATAAAACAAAAGCCCATAAATATAAATTAAATACATTCTGTTAAATTGTTCTCCCTGCTGCTGTGTGCTGTATTTCAGGGATTACTTTTGGGGCACTGAGCGTTGCTTTGGCTGCATTAGATGCTTATTCCTTGAAACTGGAATGAATCGCATCTGTGATTTTTTAATGTGAAAATCCAGCCTAAAAGTAGATTGAGATAGTGACATTGGATAAGTTTGGATATTGTGAAATAGCATTCATTGTTTGATTAGTTTGGGTACTTCTGTGCACTATTCCCATTCGGGTGGGTGACACTTGTACGGTGTCAGATGTGCATTAATTGCATCACTATTTGGTCAAAACACATCTCCACTATTATCACCATAATTTGGAGTTTTATGATGCAACAAAGACAGTCATTTTTTGCTTCTAGGAACATATTACTTCGTTTCCTCTTCTGTTATTTAAAGGGACACCTTGCTGAATCTGAGAAATTTGATGGACATATTCAGAACTGACTTCAGGCTGCTCAGACATTTCTCAAAGTCCATGGAGTGTGCTTGAACTAACAAGGAGTGATTACCCCAGAACATAGCAGCTGAGATACTCTGTGGAAACTGGAAGCACAACCTTGCAATCTTACGATGGCAGTAGGAACCGGGGAAGAAAGAAGCGTGGATCTGGAACTGACCTACACAAGCCACGGGATGAATGGGAGTAAGAGGACAAAGAATATTATCAGAAGGGCCAGTAGAACAACAACAGACTCTCCTCCCAGCAGGGCCTAGGAGAAAGAGATCGATCACACAGGCCAGAAGTGACTCCCTGATAGAAGAATCAACTCCCACATAGAACCTGCAAAAAACATTGTTCCCCAATCCAGACACAGTGATTGTCTTCATATTCTAAGCCTTATTTCTAAACATTATTTACCATTAATCATTGGAGAAAGAACAAAACAATCCCTTGCTGCCCCTTTGCAGGAAAACCTGTACTGATTATAACACCTCTGTGATCTTCAGAATGGCTCCCTACAATTGTTTTTGGTGCTGAGCACTCATTCTGACATACTGCATAATTATGTGAAATTATTTGTGAATAATTTAGGATATTCTCATTTGAGGAAGACAGAGGAGCCAGTTCCTGCCAGTTTGTTCTGTTGGTGTTCATAATGGGTATTCTGGCCACTCTGGGCATGCAGGACATCCCTTCTGGCTGATGCTAATGTCAAGTCTCTTTCTCTTTGGGAGCTATCTTCCTCTGTCTGAAGCCTTAGTCCTTCACATGGCAACCACTTGGTGTGCCTACAGTTTGACAGCCCAGAGGTACCTTTAAAGTTGGTACACACAGAAAATTGCTGAAAATATTTAAATGGTGTGTGGTTCACTGGGAACCATTTTAGCAGATGTTTATGGGCCTAAACTGTCCTGACAATGTCGTAGATGTCTATTCAGCTGATTTCTTGATTTTCTTAATATAAGGATACAAAAAGGGTGTTGTGGTATACAAAACTGGCAAGACCCAATTTGAAAGAATGATTGTTGTACGTGTTTCATTCAGGATGCAGAGGGATTGCATATGTATGTGCTGCATTGTGTTAGTCCACTGTTAACTGGCATTGGGGCTCTTCAGATAGATTGCATGGCATTCAGAATAGGACTGAGGCAGTACTGAGGCTTTGCTTCTGCAGCTTTCTGAATACCTTTGGATAATTCAGTGGGAATAATTGGGGAGATATTGTGGTGAAGAAAACGACATGGATAGATTGTCATTCGGATCAAGTCAATCCTTATTATTTAAAGTGAGCTCTTAGCCAGATCTGATTATTTGAACAGAGGTTTAGATTACATAGAGTAAATTGTTTGGGTCCATTTACAGTTTAAATATATTTAATTCACTTATTTCAGTTTACTATGAATTACAACTTCAGAGATAAATGCTGTTTGAAGTGAATTTGGAGTGTAAGTGATACACTAGCTTTTTTAAAAATATATGGTTTTTAAAAATGCAAAAATGGTAAAAATGTAAGGCACAAAACAGCAAATGTAAGGCCTTTTTCCGCGGGGTATATTATCATCACCAGTGGCCAATGTGAACCATGTTCATTACCCCCCTGAATGGTTTCATCTTGAGTTTTGTATAACTTGAGACATTTATGCAAATATTTTCTCTTCAAAAATGAGTGACATAGATTCAGTTTACAAAATTTAAACACCATGCCACATCATCTGAATTACTCATCTAAATGCAGATACTCTGCACTGTGTTCCAACAGAATGCAGATATTGGCTGTGTTTATTTGTTACACCTAGCCTTTTGAGAGAAGCATTAAAGGGCTCTTGTTTAAAGTTCTGCAAATCAAAATCTCATTCCTCTGGCTCAATTTAAAAGACAAATTGTGAGGTCTCTTTCAGGCTTGGGGCCTATCAGTGCATCAGCACACTGTTCCTCTCAAACATCTTGTACCTTCTAACAAATGCTCATTAAGGCAACAGTGCATGGAAGGATATGCACCTCTTCCTCAAGTGTGCCTTATGCACTAAGTACAGGCATTGCCTTCAAGATACACCAATAACGATGCAATAGTCTTTCTCACTCATGCACATATAATAACCAGGTGCAGTCATTGCTGTCAGAATTATAAAATAATTAATATGTTTTAATAACTAATGATGCCAGTGAATAAAAGTTCTATTCAAAACTTGTTGTTCCCATTTTATGTCCATGGTAGATAAAGTCAATGCAGACAAAAAAGAATTTGCATTTGTGAAGTTGCTTGCTTGCTTAACTATAGCACTGCACTCTCTAGAATGAATCACATTTTAACTTTGTGATTCATGTCAATTAGAATTAATGCAATACATTCATATGTGTTTCATTATTGATAAGTTGTCCCTAAAATTTAATAGTTAGCATCAATATAAAGGGAGAAACATAGTATTATGAGAGATTTCGTCCATGAAATTTTGATTTAATTTGTTGTTTCTAAATCAACTGAGTAATTGGGGAAACCCCATAATATCTCCACAAGAGAGATACTCTGAACTTTTAATACTATTCCAAAGGAGCGGTTCACTTAGCACTGCATAGCATGATTATTCATCCACTGCAGTATCTAGTTATTCAGAACAAAAAAGTAAAATGGCAAAAGGTATAAAGGCAATGCATTTGTGTAGAATGCTAAATGTTTGAAATCTAGAGATCCTTCAGGTTTCCACAAATAATTCATCATTGTCATACTCTTAAGGAATTTATTATATTCCATCAGTTTTCTTGCAGAATAAATACTAGTTATGGACTGTAGATCTAATAGGCCAGTCAATTCTCTAATTATATTTAATTGTCCTTGCATTGCAATTGGCTGACAGCAATGGAGAAAAGATTTATCTTCACTTTGCAGCTGATCAAAAGCACTCAGACTTCTATATATACTGTTTCAACAAATAAAGTACATTTTAAACACCTGCACATTTCTAAATCAGGGCAAAGTTTGAAAAATTCTTACGAATCAAATTAGCATTGAGCATTGGCATGAGAGTAAGAAGAGATGAAAAAGTAAATAAAATAAGAATATTTTACAAGAAACTTCTTGAACCACTCTCTCATATTGGAGATTATCATACTAGAATCAGCTGTCAAATTGGAGTAACATTATGGTGGTGTATAGTTTTGATCTCCTAGTTTAACTAAGGCTGTAATTATCTAAGAAGCAGTACGGAGAAATTTCACTGGGTTGATGAGCTTGTCTCAGCAAATGATTGGTTTCCTAAAAATTAACTGAATCTGAGATGATCATATTAAAACGATGGATGTTGAGAGTATTTCCCAGATAATGCCAGGATATTTTCATTGTTAGGAGATTTAATACCTGGAAGTCAGAATTTCCTGATGCAGGAATGTCCATTTAAGTCTGAGATGAATAATTACTTACAGAAAGCTGCATATCACTGAAATATTCTTCCTCAGAGTTATGAATGTCAAATCATGCATATTGCATTAAGGGTGTTTTAAGGATTGTGGGGATTAGGCAGAAAAGTGAAAAAATGGGACTAGTGGTCAAAATGGCCATAGTCAATTTACAGTGATCAAACTGAGTGAAGGAGTTGTATTATCCACTTCTACTACTAATACAATTGTTATTAGCTGTAGTTAATTTAATGGCTTAAATTACCAGCAAATAAAGCATAATTCTATTTGTATCTAAACTTCATGTAAGCAAATATGCTTTACATGACCTTTGACATGTACATAGCAGCTCTGCAAGGTGCAGTAGGAGTGGGGTAGGATAGATGGAGCAGAAGCTGTGACTACTGCAGAGAGAAATGGTAATTTTCTATATTCAATTATTCATATCTGTGGACCTGACTGTCCTTTGTACTCTTCTATCAAACATTCACCATCATTTGCTGTCCCTCAGTTCACTGTTGTATTATGATTTGGCTCTCCAGATTTGAAGCGTTAATAGCAGAGACAAAGTGCAAGAGATATGTGTGTGAAACAATGCAAGATATTTGGTAACTGGAGGTAAAAAAAATTGGAACTAACCTTATCAATATTACTATGTGAAATAGCTATTTGTGATACCATTTCCTGATAACATATAGCAATATGCAAGTACTCAAATAGTTCATAACTATCTTTATAAAGTAGTATTTGTATATCTAGCACAATTGTTATTTATTTCTTCAATATGTGACAGTCATTAAAGTAATGGGCAACACAATTGACACTGAAACTAATGTAACCAGTGGCTAAATACAACATCACTACCTGGGTCTAGCAATGATGATCATCTGCACCAAGTTACTGAACACTTCCCCAGGCATTCCTAGTACTGCATTCAGATTAAAGGAGGATTTTGCTGTCAATCTTTTAAGTTACAGGTGACCCCAAGTTTAAAATATCAGTCATAATTTGTGCTGCTGGTTATATTATTCCTGCCCTAAAATTTACCATTGACCAGGAAAACTCCTAGCGACCTATTCCTGTAAATTGTGTCTTAAATTTCATTGTTAAGCACTACTGCCTTATGTTTAATTTGTTGATATTAAAAAGTCAGATCCTTTCTTATAATTTTACAGAATAGATAATCTTATCGCAGCTGTCTTTGGCAAAGTGACTGTGTCCTACATGATACAGAACCTGATTGGACCACAATTCAATTTAATTAGTTGTTTAGGACATTATCATCAAGTGTAAAGGAGTCAGATAATTATCGTAGTTTTATTGAAATAGTTAATACTTACATTTGAGAAATGACCCATCCCTGCCAGCCTTACTGAAATTCCTCAACATGTGACATTAGCAGGATTCAATCAGCCATGGCATGCTTCAAACAGCTTTCTGCATTTTACAGGCCTGCTTATTCCTTGTTGCACAGAAATATTTACAATACAATCTTTCAATCACAAAACTTTACAGAGACTCCACAGTTCAAGCAGAGCTTCATGGGATTGCTGACCACCAGAAACAACATTACCACAACCTAATTCAAAAACCAAGTTATTCATTCTGATAAACTTTCTGAAATAAGGAATAAAAAAAATGTTAGCAAATTAGTTAATTCTTTAACTTTATATTAACGCTTTGCTCACAGCAAGAGAAAGAAAATGGAACTATCATTTTGTTTTACTAACGTGCTATGCTTTGGATTTAAATATTTTCTGAATATTTCGGTAGATGATGGACCAAGGTTACTTCCCATTAATATCTTGCAGGCTCATTTATTTTGGAATTCATCATGCCTGGTAAAAATATTTCCCTAGTTTATATGGAGGCAACACAGGTTGAAACATTGAGTGATGATTGACCTTTCCCCTCAATTCAAAGCAGTGGTAAATAAACAAATCCCTCAGCTTCTGATTTTGTATGTTGCATGTCTGCAACATCTGAACAGATAAAGAGACCCCTAAAATGCCATAAATATTCATTTTAAGATGAAGATTAAAATTGAAACATAAAAGTTACAAACTTTACCTCACATATAGTTTAAAAGGAACATTTTCCACTGAAGAATATAGCAGTGGAATTAAGTAGAGCATCAATAATTGTTATAAATCTATTTTAACACTATTAAATCTATTTTGTTTTGTTTAAGCTTCTGCTTTAACATTGGAATCCTTGCCATTTGTAGTTATTAAGCTGATGTCAAAAGGATGTTGCTGCATATCTGTTGTTAAAGATTAAACAATAAATAAAAGATATCCACTTAATATACTGTGCTTTCAGACTATTACAGACAATGAAAAGAGTAGTGAATTAGCAACCTTTCTAAACCACATCCAGAAAAACTCAGACTTTCCATAAAATAGGCAGACAATTTATTATGAGCATCTTTGGAAACATCAGCATTTTTAGTTTTGGTACTGCTTTCTTCAGTGATAGATAGCTTTACTTTAATCTACATTGCTTCATGGTGTCGTGCTGCAACCGTAAGCACAGTGGAAATACTCACTTAATATGAAGTTGTGGTAATGTTGGAAAATGTGTGGTAGCTTCAAACAGTTGTGCAACTAAGTAACCATAGAGTCATTATACATACATAGCCAAGGGATCCCATTCCTTTTCTTGGAAAATACATCTAACAGAAGGAAATGAGACACTTCAATCACGGACGATAGAAGAATATGGCAGATTTTGCATCACACATTTATTAGGCAATGATATGAGGGGAAACTAGAGGTTTGAGTGTAGAGCCCTCATATAAGGAAGAGGATATCTGTATCAACTGGTATCGAAGGCAACAATAAGGAAAATAATTTTTTTAAGTGTTTTAAAAAAGAAAGCTGTGGTAAAGTTGCTTCTGTGAAGTATTTATGCCAATCCCATCTTCAATGAAAGCTGTACAAAACCATATCCTGTACCAACTGTTAAACCAAGAAACTTGAAAAATATTAGACTTAACCTATCACAGCATTAAAAACATGAACCACGTTGGAATTAAATCAAACTATAGAATTCAAATTAGAGCTACACACCATTTTAATTTTTTTTGTATTTTTTTACAGTTAAGTCATAAGCTATTTGCATCCAGTTTTTTGGGCAAACTTTACAGAAAAAAATGTTTTAAATTCTTTTTGCACATTCTCATTGTGATTATAAATCAACTTCATGACCACAAATTGAACTAGTTGAGGAATATACTCACTGTTGCATGTTGGAGACTGTAACTCCCATTTGGATTGCTCCTTCATTCAGATTTACATTCAATCAATAAACCACCGGAGTAATGCCAAACTTGTTCATACAGAATTTTGAGATTACCATTTGTATATTATATTTATCTTATTTCAAAAGGTTAAACTAGTCTCTTTCAAACTCTTTTAGTATTCCAGTAAAATCTTTTCCTATTGTTGAACACCGCCAAGAATTACTTTTGCACTAGAAATGAAAAGTCTATATTCTTTCACCTTTTACCAACATCCATCTCTAGAACTGTAATGCTAAATATTGATTATATAGAGAAATTCAAAAAAGTTACAGTGCACCACAACATGTTATAGGACCATTATGAACTGAAAAGTGTATTAGTTCTTAATAAAGTGGGACAAAACGCTACCACTGCTCCCAAGTAATTTCTTATGTATGTACAGAGCAACTAACTGTCACAAGGAAAACTAGCATGGTTGAAAGCTAGCAATATAAGTATCTCTCCACAAGGGCACCCATCTCAAATATACACTAACATAAATTAAAAACAAACACCTTTAGCATCTGAAATGCAATTTTGCTTTATATCTCTTAAAAGATAATCAATTATTATGACCTGTTGAACTGATGCCCTGCGGACTCATTCCAAGAACATGTCACATGTTAATAAATTTGGAGTGACATGCATGCTCTGGCACTGCAGTGATTATTAGAAAGTCTTGTGTGTTAGTTCAGAGCTATTGGTTCCTGTGTATGATACTTAAAATTAATGTGTTACACCTAAAGCTTAACAAGCAGAGGTTTATGACCAATGATACTTCATTTCCTCTGTTCACAAAGTTCAGACCAAAGCCCATATAATACTCATACAGATTTGATTTAATCTCACTACATTCTATCATCAAACCTTATGGTCTTCTTGGAGGACCCTTTTGAAAGACATGAACACTTCGATTTTCTTCTGATCATGTTCAGATATTTAAGCAAAAACAGACATTGTGTTTTTAAAAATAGTCCAAGTTTTTTTTACAAGGGCAAGATTTTTATTTTTTTTACATTTTTAATAAATAAATTGTAATTGCAATCCATTTAGCACTGTGCATTTAAAAACAAACACCCTAATTGGCGTCATCGGTATCATGACATCATGAGTTTGAAAATTAGTCAGACAGATCATTTCCTAACCTTGCAAGTTATGACACATAACTTGCAAATTGTTTTATCTTCTTGAACTGCAATGGGATAAATCAGTCGGAGTTTCAATAAACTACATGAATCTCTTTAATATTGTCTTGGTTGATATCATTGGTTGAAAATCCATGGCCGAATGGATATTTCCCTCCCAAAAAATCTAGAGAATTTAAAAGCATTTTTTTTTTAACAGTTTAGTCTCTAGCAGGTGACAGAGGCATACTTCTTTAATTGGATAAGTATATGACTGTTTTTGTTTACACATGTTAGATGGTGCAGACTGTTGATGACGTTTTTACTTCAACAAATATTTTGAAAATATTCCACAAGCTTTTGCAATTCCAACAAAAAAAAAACTACTTTAATCACATTATTGAAGAAAAGGGTGGCATCAAAATTGCATTCTTTATTTTAGAGCAAATTGATTTACTTCATCAAGAATTTACCCTTTAAATCAGACCGCTGCACATTGGTGCCTGAGCTTAAATATAGTGGGTGATTCATTAATATAAGTACATTTAATGATAAACTTGCTTCATACATCACCCCCAATATTTCTCCAGTAAAATATCATCTTAATATAGTGAATGTGTCACTGGGCACCAACAAATATAGTGTTATGTTTTGCACTAATTATATGTCATCATTCAGACCCAAAACGAAGGGTTAGATCTGTGTGAATGTAAACATTAGCAAAAATGGCAGAGGAGAATTTTTTTATACACAATATTTGAAACTCATGAGCAAATGTTGATCATTTTGTATCTAATACACCCTTGACCTTTTTCTATTCTAAAAGCTTCTCTAGCAATACTTTTTTTGTGCGGTGTCATGCACCAAGTTGAAATACAAATAATCTCCTCTTTCCTTGTTGTGGTCAGTTTCATATTATTAACATTTGTAAATTAGACAAACTAGAGTTGCTGCTAGCAGCCACAGCGATATGGTGACGCCTGCTAATCCAGTGCCTGAGTCTCGCATGGAACCTGGTCCTGAGAGGGTGAAAAAAAAGAAATGATGTTAAAATTTATTCAAAACTTAAATTGAACATTTATATTTGTTCTTGCATTTTTTATTTTTATACTTGCATGCTTTTTTTCTCATGTGTTTGCATTCTTTTTGCCACAGGTTTTTGACTAACTAAGCAGAATTACACCCTTAAAATCAGGCATTGATGGAAGTTGTTGCTCCTGAAGCATGGCTCAACAATATAGGCATCATATGAAACAGACACACTTACGAGAAACATCCTAATTGTAGATATGAAAGATTGTGATGTGATTCAATTAATACATAAAGTGCAAATTAAATCGAAGGTCATTTGACCAGGTGAGATATACTGAATAACACAGCAGTAGAAAAAATAGTATACTCAATTTATTATTAACTACATTTTATGTCAAAAATTTGGTCAGTATTGTTGTGTATTTACTGTTCCAATAATATTTGAATAATCCTGTATACATATTGTTTGACAAAGCATTTTTGTTTGTTTAAATAAATCATTATGGGCTATATAAAAAAAACTGCATACATCAACATGCTATCAACTGATTCATGCATGCCTGTCTGAAACTAAACTCGAACTACGCCTGTATTTTTGGACTCCCGTGTATCATTTGAATTAATTTAATGCTTTCTTAATGAAAGAAAAAATTATTTACCACATGTCAAGGAGATTATTCCTTATTCTGATTTCTAGTATAATCTTGTTGACTAATTTTGCTCTATATGTTATTGATTTTCCTATTCTTTTTATGATATCAGTAACAGCCTGGAAATATATTCTCTTCTAAGCTGTCAGAGGTTTTGCTTTGTGATTGTCTGCTTCAACAAAACAAAAAAGTATCCATGAGGCTGCACAGTTATATACTGTTATGTTCCATATTATATTCACCAAAATAATTTTATAATGAAATGACATTACACTGAGAATGGAGAAGGTAGGAATGAAAACAACATATTTTTGGTTTGAATTAACCAACATTTTAAGATGTTTAGAGAAAGTCCTTTTAAGAATAAGTACAATGTAAATTGGAGCTGTTCAAAGCCACCTGAAGCCCAAGGTAGTTGTTACCCATAATGCATCTTACAGGAAAATTTGCCACCTGGAGAATGACAAACCCATTTAACACAGATTTGTATGTTACATCATCACAGAAATTTAATCATAGTGATTCTATGTCATTTCACAATATATAAAAGTGAGTAAAGCAGCATTAGACATTAGAAATTGAGGAAGCTTCAAATCCATATCAACAATAAAGTTGAAAAATTAAAATACAAAAATACTCAGCTGATCAGGCTTTATCTGTGACGTGAAAAACAAGAATTTAAACTATGCTCTTTCATTGGGGCAGAGGAAAGTTAAAGTGAATAATTTATAGTAGCTATTCATAAGCTGACCATGTGATCACATTTTATTATTATGAGATATGTTCTTCAATATATCCAAGTTTGACTGGTTCCTAACAAAACATTTCAATGACTGCATGATATTCTAAAACTTTCAAAATAATATTAAAACGTCTGTCCAAATTATTTTAAAACTGAATCATTTAAGTACAAGAGATCTTGAAAATAAATCAAAATATTTTAATCTCTAATTTGTTAAAAATTATCCATGGTACCTTTGTCTTTTCAAGTGTAACAGGCATGATTGTTCAAGTAGATTCCATACCTTAACTGTTATGAAATTGCCCAGCTCTATGGCTTTCAAGTCAAATCTACTGAATAGCTGCCAGCAATTTAAGGACTATACTGTATACATAGACTTGCTGAAATTCTAAACATACTGCCAATGATGTGAAGAATTACTTCCACGTTTTTGATCTTGGTTTGACAAGCACATACAAGATTTTTAATATAATTTCTTTTGTGCATCAATGTCATCACAAGAAGACATTGGATTGCATAGAGGGAGAGAGAATTTAAAGGAAGTGAGCTGAGGCAGCTGGCACATTTTGTGAACCACACTTACCCAGGGGACATTGGATTGTGTACAGGGAAGGACAGTTTAAAAGAAGTGAATGGGAACAGTCAGCATATTTCACACACCACAGTTCCCCGATGAGACTTTAGACTGTGCATAGTTAGAAACTCGGCAAGGTCCAATAAAAAGAAGATAGGTTTAAGCAGAGCAGCCATTGTGTGAGAGGGCCAGGGTTAGAGTTGAGGCTTTGGCATATTGAGACTTCAGTGAGACGAGGTGTCAGCTGTGGGTAGATTTTTTTTTGTTATTTACTCTTTCTTTCTTATTGCACATTTAGAGGAGTGGAGTTGCCAAGGAGGATAGTGGAATGTTCCTCCTGCAGGATGTGGGAAGGCAGGGAGACCTCCAGTGTCAAGAAGTGCATCCAGCTGCAGCTTCTAGTGGACAGATTTAAGGAGTTTTTGCTGGTATTGGATGAATGCTGGATCATTTGGGAGGCTGAAGGGTTGATAGGCAGGATATATAGGGAGGCAATTACATCCAATGTGCAAGGCATAGGTAACTGGGTGACATCATGAGGGAGAAAGGGAATAAGCATTCGGAGCAGAGTACCCCTGTGGCCATTCCCCTCAACAATAGGTAATTCGAGCAAGAAAGTATGCTGGTCCTGCACGGAGTGGGTTTTAAACTAGAGTTGCAAGGGGATGGGAAACAGAATGCCAGAACAGGAAGTGGAGTGGTTGTGAAGCAAGATGGTACTGAGCCTGTACACATAGTCAGGAATCAAAAGGGTGTGCATTGTGAGACTGATATTCTGAGCTGTGTATCTTTCAATGCAAGGAATATTGTAGGAAAGGCAGATGAGTTTTATTTCTAGGCATCTTGGGAACGGCAATCTTGTGCAGCACAGCTCAATGGATACAATTAAATGTTTCCATTTCAGCCTGATTCAGCTGAGAATCATAACTGCTTCTAACGTCGTACAGTTAATAAAGATATCTTAATGCGATTGAATAAACTATCACCACATAATACCGAAGGAAACAATGCCAATCATTGCTGTACTTCTTACCAGATTCCTCGTAACAAATGTGGCTGAACGTTAGGGATACAGGTGCATTTTAAAAAAACGTGGTTTTAGATTCCCAATATTGACTATTTTGCTGGAAAAAGTAGAGTCTCTGGTAAATAAAATTGAAGATCTCAAAGCTAGGGTGCTGTATCAGAGGAATATTAGTACCACGTATGTCCTTTGTTTCACAGAATCCTGGTGAACCTTTCCGTACTGGATTCAGTGATTCAGATTGACAGGTTCACTATTCACCATCAGGATAGGACTGCTGGGTCTCTCAAAAGCAGAGGTGGAGAAGTATGCCTCATGATCAACTCCTCTTGCACAAATGTGTCAGTGATGTCCCAATTCTGCTCACCAGACCTGGAATATCTCATAATTGAAGTGCTGTCCAAATTGTTGTTTGTTAGCTATATCAATGATCTGGATGATAATGATAAGCTGATTCAGCAGATTTGTGCATGATACCAAGATTGAGATGTCATTGACAGAGAGAAGGGCAATCAAAATTGAATTGAATTGAACTGAATTTCAGTTTATTGTCATTTAGAAACCACAACTGCAATGCAGTTAACAAATGAAACAACGTTCCTCCAGAATGATATCACAAAAGTACACAACAAAACAGACTACACCAGAAAATCCAAATAACATTTGGCAATCCCCAAATCCAGAGTCCAGAGAGGCTGTTGTGTATTAATATCGCGCTACCATCTTAGCGCGTTCCCCGGAAAGGAAGTCCAAACCCACCAGACAAAACAAGACTACCCAGACACACCGTCAGGAGACCAACTCTACTACCCAACGAACCAAAAACTAAAGTTACAAGACCTACACAAAACCACATAGTTACATATAGTTACAACAGTGCAAACAATACCATAATTGATTAAAAATACAAACCATGGGCACAGTAAAAATAGTCCAAAGATGTTAAAAGACAATAAGTTCGAAAAAAAACCACCATACAGTTTCCGCAAGTCCTCAGGGTCCCGATAAACTTGTCATCCCATGCATGCAGCAGAAGGGAATACCCCCGCTATGGCCTTCCTGGAGATTTCCAAATGTTCCTCCATGCTCCCAAGTCCATTTTTAATCAGATTAGGATTTGCACGGCATCCTGCTTGACAAATAACAGATATCAACTCCGGACAGGCCGCTGCGAACTGCATTTCACCGCCATCTTGAAGTCAACTTGAAAACTTGCAGTGGGATATGGACCATCTGGAAAACTGAGCTGAATTGGGCACCGTGGTTGCATACTATTTAGCTCAACATTATTACAGTTCAGGGTGTCGGAGTTCAGAGTTCAAATTTGACATCCTCCGTAAGGAGTCTCTCTGTGTGTCCTCCCCATGAAATGTGGGTCCCCCGGTTTCCTCCCACAGTCCAAAGACGTACCGGGTAGGTTGATTGGTCATTGTAAATTATTCCGAGATTAGTTTAGGGTTAAATCAAGGGTTGTCGGGGGTTGCTGGACAGTATGGCTGGAGGGGTTGGAAGAGCTAGTTCCATGCTGATTCACTAAATAAATAAATAGTTAGATAGATAAATGGAATTGGCAGATGGAATTTAATGCCTACAAGTATGAGGTGTTGCACCTTGGCAAGGTCAACCAGTGAAGATCTTACACAGTGAGTGGTAGGGCACACAGCAGCGTGATAGAGCAGAGGGATGTGGGAATACAGATCCATTATTAGTTGAAAGTGGCATCACAGGTAGATTGGGTCACAAAGAAAGCTTTTACCATGCTGACCTTCATAAATCAATGCATTCAGTGCCGCAGATGGGATGATTTGTTGAAATTATATAGGACACTGATGAGGCCTAATTTGGAGTATTGTGCGCAGTTTTGGTCACCTACCTACAGGAAAGATTTGGTCACCTACCTATAGAAAAGATACAGTATTAGTAAGGTTGAAAGGTTACAGAGACAATTTACAAGGATATTGCAGGAACTTGAGGACCTGAGTTAAAAGGAAACCACCTCATCTTAAGAAAACAATACACGACTATCAAGTTAATCAGTTTTCTTTATAAAGCAGGAAATTCACTTTTCATTTCTCAGCAGTCTCCCAGTGTCTGCTTCAACAAATCTGCAGTTGTACTAATGTGAGTATGAAAGCCCTTGGTTGATCCAATGTTGTTCTTCTCAACATAATAGGCTAAGCTGAGTTGGTACATAATGTCTGAATTATTTTCAAATTGCTATTGTAATATATTTGAATGTTTTAAGCTGCTCACTATCTCTGAGAATTAAATTTAAAACTATATTTATATATATATATAAATATACTGTGTTATATATATGTTGATCTAATTGCAAAGAAGCATTATGAGTTCAAAATTCAAGCACGGACAACATGGTTCAAGTTCAGCAATTTTCCAAATTCCAAATTCAGTCATTTTCCAAATCCCCACAAAGAATGATCATATCAGCAGCTGCAATAACATTACTTTAATCCCTTCTTGGCTTGGACTTTATGTCCAGTGATTGAAGAATATTCAAACACAGTTTGATTTGTTCAGTTGATGCATTTATAAATAAACTTTAGTCATTGTCTTTGGCAGCAAGTCATATGGATAATGACTTATTGAAAATATTTACATCTATCCCATAAAACAATGCAATGCCAGTATCAGGAGCTTTTGTTCTCCATGTACGATGCATATGTAGCTCTTCTTAGATGCATGTTTTTATAAGAAAGGAAATTAAAATCTATAATCTGCCAGTATAAACATTGCTAAAGCAAACTCCATCAAAATTCTCTAAAATGTTTTTTAGAAAATAAATAAAAGAACATAGCTGAAAACTAGGCAAAGCCCAACCAGTTATTATAATCACCGCTGGAAAAGATGTATCAAAAATCAAGAGACCAGCTTAGAAAGTCACTCAAAAGAAATAAGTGTAGGATTATAAGACCATAAGATATAGGAGCAGAATTTGGCCCATTTAGTCTGCTCCACTACTTCATCATGGTTCTCAACCCCAGTCTCCTGCCTTCTCCCCATATCCCTTCATGCCCTGATTAATCAAGAATCTATCAACCTTGCCTTAAACACTGTATACCCAATGACTTGCCTCCACAGCTGCCTGTGGCAACAAACTCTTTAGATTATGCAGTGATACTCAGTTTCCAATAGGATAATCAAACATCAGGTTTGTTGAATTGCCAGAGGAGAAGTTTCTAAAATTGGAAATGGATCTTGTACCTGTAACCTGAAAATGCAAATCAATTAATTCCAATAGTTCAAGCATTCCTCCCATTGTGCAGAAGACACAGAAGAACTAATCTTCTAGTAGGAAATAATTGAAATGTCTTTTTGCCTTAAACACATTTATATCACAGTACAGTTGATAATTACTCTGGAATAAAATAAACACAATTTCCCATCAACATTTTAAAATTTAATTACATTATTCAGAGAAGAAATTCAGCACAAAGCAATAATCAATAGCTGGCTAAAGATGAATCAGCCAACAGTTGCCAAAAACTGATTTATTTGAGAAAATTAGTTTGTTATGTTTATTAGGGTAAAGCAGTTTTGTCAAACACGTAGTAAATAACTTGCCATTGATCTGCAATGATGAAACACAACGACATAACACATTGAGGTAACTTCATCTTCATGCATTTGTCATGTGACAGATGATTGTCTGTCCTCTGTGCTGAAAACTATCCCATCATCAATCTATTCAAAAGAATTTACCTCAATGCCACAATTAATCGGGCAAGGTTATTGCCATGGCAACATTTTTTTAAAGGGATGTTATCATACTTACTCATAAAGCAATGTAAAAATATCTTATGCAATTGCCTCATTGTCCTTGATCACTTTCATATTCATTACGCCTTTGATACAACCTGAATTTTAGTATAGTCTACATGACCGTGATATTTTCCAAAAACCCTCATGCTAAGATTTGCACTGATTTTTTTTCCTTGCAATCCTTTGGTCTTTAAATCAAGCATAAATAATAATTTTAATTAAAATCAGCTATTTATGTGAGTGTTCAATTTACATCTTGCTAATTAAAAATGTGGAAGTATATTTTGGTATTTCTTTTGCAGTTTAACACATTTAATCATCAATGTGGTTTTGCTTCATGAATTGCAAATGTGCACACAACTTGACAAAACAAGAAAAAACACCTAAAATGCTGGTAGAGAAAAATATATTGTATTTTAGGAATCAAGAATAGATAGTTTGTTGAAAAATGAATGGTTGTCTATAAATCATGAAAAAAGTACTGCATTTCTTAGTACTCCATGTAAAGATGAGACTAGTATTGTGGTGGTATAGTGAGGAACAGTTTAACCGCCAAGCACAAAATGGATGCTCTAATTAACTGTAAATTTTGAAAAAACAGATGAACTATGATACCCCAGCAATTTATCTTGCATGATAAATCATTCAAAACTTGTTACTTGTGAAAAGCAAATGGTAGTGCATGGAACATACATTAAATCAAAAAATTCATATTATTTTACTCTTATATTCAATTAATTTATTCTTCTCCCAATTTCTGCTCTGAAACTAAATCATCAGCCACATCCAAGTTTCTACTTTCCCATTAAGTGAAAGTAATATTTGACTCATTTTTAATGGCAACTGAATTCTCTTGCCAAGGAACACACACATAATGCTGGTGGAACACAGCAGGCCAGGCAGCATCTATAGGAAGAAGCACTGTTGACGTTTTGGGCCGAGACCCTTCGTCAGGACTAACTGAATGGAAAGATAGTAAGAGATTTAAAAATAGGAGGGGGAGGGGGAAATCTGAAATGATAGGAGAAGACAGGAGGAGGTGGGGTAAAGCTAAGAGCTGGAAAGGTGATTGGCAAAAGGGATACAGTGCTGGAGAAGGTAAAGGATCATGGGTCAGAAGGCCTAGGGAGAAAGAAAGGGGGAGGGGAGCACTAGAGGGAGATGGAAAACAGGCAAAGAGTGATAGGCAAAGAGAACAAAAAGTGGGGGGGGGAATAAATCACAGATGAGGAAAGAAGGGAAGGAAGGGCATTAATGGAAGTTAGAGAAATCAATGTTCATGTCATCAGGTTGGAGGCTACCCAGACAGAATATACGGTGTTGTTCCTCCTACCTGAGTGTGGCTTCACCTTGACAGTAGAGGAGTCCATGGATAGACATATCAGAATGGGAATGGGACCTGGAATTAAAATGTGTGGCCACTGGGAGATCCTGCTTTCTCTGGCGGAGTGTAGGTGTTCAGCGTAACAGTCTCCCAGTCTGCCTCTGGTCTCACCAATATATAAGAGGCTGCACTGGGAGCACCAGATGCAGTATACCACACCAGCTGACTCACAGGTGAAGTGTTGCCTCACCTGGAAGGACCACCTGGGGCCCTGAATGGTGGTGAGGGAGGAAGTGTAAGGGCAGGTGTAGCACTTGTTCTGCTTACATGGATAAGTGCCAGGAGGGAGATCGGTGGGAAGGGATGGGGGAGAACGAATGGACAAGGGAGTCGTGTAGGGAGCAATCCTTGCAGAAAGCAGAAGGGCGGGAGGAGGGATCCAGTTGGAGGTGGCAGAAGTTACAGAGAATTATACGTTGGGCCCGGAGGCTGGTGGGGTGGTAGGTGAAGATAAGGGGAACCCTATCCCGAGTGGGGTGGCGGGCAGATGGGGTTAGAGCAGATGTGCATGAAATGGGAGGGATGCGTTTGAGGCTCTTGCCAAGGAATTGGATTTCACCTGTAAACTGTGCACCAAAAAGGGAACATGCAGTTAGGGAAACACAATGATATGTTAAAATTTACTTTCAAAATTTCAGTAAGACAATTCTCTTCCATTTTGGTACCTGTTCATATTACAACAGCTTGGGCCATTGCCACCAGGAATCATGGGACGTTGTCAGATTTTCAAAGTCTGCACTCTGTGAAAGTAACAGTAACATGAGCTGCCATGGAGAGAAGGGGAACCTTTATATGGGTGCTAGGCTGTGTGGGGGTGGCTGGAATAAGTTGTTAGTCCATGGTGTATGGAGCACTTGCATTCTCCATTACCAGCTACTCCTTGTCTCCCAAATATCTATTCCCAAGACCCAAGTGGTCAATTCCTGCAAGTGGAGTTGCTACAGGGGCTTGCATGCATAACTGACCTGCTGCATTAGTGAGTCATAGATACAACAGGATGTCAATGTTCCAGTAAATAGCCTTTCATTCACTATTAGCTTGTGACTTAGGCTACATCCACACTACACCGGATAAATCCATAACCGAAGCTTTTTCTCTTCGTTCTTACCGTCCATCCACACTAAAATGGCGTTTTTGTCCCCCAAAAACAGAGATTCTCAGAACTGCCCTCCAGAGTGTGTAATTTTGAAAATACTGGATTGGCCGGAGCAGTGTGGACAGGGTAACCGGAGAAATCTAAAAACACTGTCATGACATGCCAGATCAGATGGTGACGGCAACGCACCATTTCATTGTTTTCTTAAACGCAACCTAACAATTTCAGAACAGACGTCAACGAGACTGAAGCCAGAAGAGTTAGAAATGTACTCACCAAAAACTTTGATTCTTAACTTACTGAATAAATAATTATACTCACTTTGCCCTGTTTTCTGTCCTTGCTCATATGAAGGTGGTTTACTTATTTATGCAAGTACTTCCCTGACAATAGATGTATAACATCTAATATAATGTCTAGAATTACAAGATGTATGGAAATACAAGATAATACTGATGCAGACATGTTTTATACATTTAACAAGGTGCTTTATAATGCAACAGAGTTCGTCAGTTTTTCAATGTTCGTTGTCAGCCAGGTGTGAGAGCCAATAGCTGTCCATCGTTTAAGTTTTTCTAGTCTGTAACTGGAAAAACATGCACCAAATCTTTTATCGCGAGATTCAACACCAAACATGTCACTTATTTTTGGTAGATGTGTCCTGCGCATGTGCAGTAGGAGGAGATTCGCCAAAATATCTGTTTTAATGTGGACAGAGATTTTTTTTAAACCGCTTAGGGTGGACGCCTATCATTTTTACGCAAAACTGGCATTTTTAAAATTACACACACAAAATGCTGGTGGAACACAGCAGACCAGGTAGCATCTATAGGGAGAAGCGCTGTCGACATTTCGGGCCGAGACCCTTCATCAGGACCGAAACGTCGACAGCACTTCTCCCTACAGATGCTGCCTGGCCTGCTGGGTTCCAGCAGCATTTTGTGTGTGTTGCTTGAATTTCCAGCATCTGCAGATTTCCTCGTGTTTTCAAAATTATACGGTCTAGTGTGGATGTAGCCTTAATGTGGGTCTGTTCTTTGTTTGTCAGTAGGTGAAAAATGGAGTTAAAGTCACACCAGTTTAAAAGTAATAACTGTCCCAAGTGGAATACCTGTAGCAGGTGAGATTTCAACCAGACCTGAGGCAAATGCATTAAAGCATGTGCTAAATGACATTTTTATGTATTATAAACATTAAAAAAATCAAACAGGAATGAGTCCAATTTCAAGGCCTGCTGGTTTTAGATCCAAAGTTACAACTACACTAAATTTAGTCTGTTTAGTAATTTTTTCCTCCCTTTTTTGGGAATGGATTTTTTTTTTTGCTTTGAATTACTTTCCTGCATTCATGCTCACTATTTCCTTTGTCCGCTCATCATTTCTTGAATCTTGCACCAATGCCTTCAGCAGAGTCCAACCAGTGGGCAGAATTCATCATCTAAATTCTTCAGATCTTGTTGCGCTGTATCAAGCTGCTTTCACAGGAATATACCTAACAGCAGTGTTACAACTACAGATATGCTGGCTCGTTGCTCTTTTTGAAGAAATCACTGTTACCTTGCAACCTGGCTTCATACACTGGTCAGCTTTACATCATATACGTCAAAGGAACGGAATTATTTCTGAGGGAAAGTGCCTCATTTCCTGTTATTTCTGAATCCTAACTACTTATCACAAACCAGCAGACATTTATAAAATGACAGCTCGCATCAGGCTTCTAGTTAGATGCAGTGAAGCACTGGTCTCTGACATGAAGGGCCTAGCAATCAGGAAGGAGGCAACCAGAGGGACAGGAGTTCCAATCACCTAATGTTCTTGTTTTCTACCAAAAAAGTAAAACAAATAATTTCCAAGAAGATGCCTCTTTTACTTCTGGGAATTCAACCTCCTTCATTTTGCCACACTTGATTCCTGCCCATGAGCATTAAAGAACAGCCTTATTCATTAGAATGTTCTGTTTAGATGTTCTAAATACAAAATTGGAAAGAAAATTGCATTGTCCAGGAAATCAGAATTTTAATATATTGTTCCAGGTTTCCAGGTTTCACCTATCACCTGGCGGTTCTCCCTCCCCTCCCCCTACCTTTAAAATCTACTCCTCAGCTTTTTTTCTCCAGTCTTGCCAAAGGGTTTGAGCCTGAAACGTCAACTGTACTTTTTTCCATAGCTGCTGCCTGACCTGCTGAGTTCCTCCAGCATTTTGTATGTATTGCTCAGATTTCCAGCAGCTGCAGATTTTCTCTTGCTTATTAATATATCATTCATGATTCCCATACAAATAATAAAAATAGAACAATATCTTTGGGTCAGATATAGAGTGGATTCCAGTTAATTGGGCATCAGTTAATCAGGGAAGCCACTGATTTGGGACAACTCTGAAAGAACAAAATCTAATTGAGGAAAGAACCAGGATTCTCTTTGATTATTTCGAAGTATATGCTGCTTAACTAGGGAAGGAGAGAGTTGACAAGAAGTTTCTAACTAGTATCAGATGCGTGCACTTTTGTTGTTGTTAGAGACACTATACCGCAATTAGAGCAAACAGTTTTTTATAGAGCCTCATGCAATTGTATTTAAAAAGCAGTGGCTTTTTGGCACTGGCATTTACTGAGAATTAAGTATTAAGCCAATTCAAAACCAATTTGCTTATGGCGGAGTCAAACATTCAGGCTTGGAGATGCTTCAAATATCCAGGAGGGAAAATGAAACTATTTCACTACTTCAGTGAGTTAGGAATTACAAATAATTTGATGGTATCAACAATTATCTTGAATGCTACAATGAAAGTGATGATCTGGAGGATGCAATCATTAATAGCATAGAGTGAAGGTAGTCAATTATCTACACTTCGGGTCTGCAGTGATTTTATTAATTAACCATAGAATGTTACAGCACAGAAATAGGCCTTTTGGCCCTTCTTGGCTGTGCCGAACCATTTTTCTGCCTAGTCCCACTGACCTGCACCTGGCCCATATCCCTCCATACACCTCTCATCCATGTACCAGTACAAGTTTTTCTTAAATGTTAAAAGTGAGCCTGCATTTACCACTTCATTTGGCAGCTCATTCCACACTCCCACCACTCTGTGTGAAGAAGCCCTCCCTATTGTTCCCTTTAAACTTTTCCCCCATTCACACTTAACCCATGTCCTCTGTTTTTTTTTCTCCCCAAGCCTCAGTGGAAAAAGCCTGCTTACATTCACTCTATCTATACCCATCATAATTTTATATACCTCTATCAAGTCTTAGCTCATTCTTCTACGCTCCAGGGAATAAATTCCTAACCTATTCAACCTTTCTCTCAGTTCTTGAGTCCCGGCAACATCCTTGTAAACTTTCTCTGCACTCTTTCAACCTTATTAATATCCTCCCTGTAATTTAGTGACCAAAACTGCACACAATACTCAAAAATCGGCCTCACCAATGCCTTATACAACCTCAGAATAATATTCCAACTCTTACACTCAAATCAATCAAACAAAAAAATGCAGTATCCTCACAAATTGCAGGAGGAACTCAGCAGGTTAGGCAGCATCTCAGGAAAGGTAGAAATAGTCGATGGTTCAGACTGAGACCCATCATTCGGACTGGAAAAAAAGTTTAGAAGTCAGAGTAAAGCACATATCATCCTTTTATCCAGTTCTGATGGACAGTCTTGGCCAGAAATATTGACTGTTATGCCTTTCCATAGATGCTGTCTGACCTGAGTTCCTCCAGATTTTGTGTGTGTTTCTTTAGATTTCCAGCATGCATATTTTCTTGTGAATGTAGTAGCCTCTATCAATAACTATTAAGAACGAATACAGTGTTATAGCACTGTAGTAGTACCGATAATGTTCTAATTAATTTTGTATTCATTTAAATACATAATTTGTTACTCAGTTTACTATGTTTTTAACTTCAAAACATTAAACTAATTCAATGGGTCCATAATGTGAGTCTAACTTTGTGTTTACTTTAAATGAGTTGCATGCACTTGTTATGTGGTAGCATCATGACGTAGACAATTCATGTATTTATACATATAATTCATAATGAATTATTTAAACAAAGAATGCTTAATCAACATATACACATATGCACATAAGATCACTCAAATATGAATTAAATATTAAAACTTCAACACTCCTCTCTGTTTAGCTATAAACTCCAACTCAATACAGAATGTATCTCACTATATACACAGTATACTACATAATACAACTACTGTACAGACAACCACAGCATCATAAGTATTTAATTTTCCCCTTCAGATCTAAAGAATTAGTATCTGTGGAGGATTTTTTACTCTTGTGGAATCTTGCTGAGTACCTACTTTTGGCCACCTCTGTAGTCCCTTGCTAAGACTGCTTGTCCAAGAGTGCAACATCAAAGCTACTTGTTTGAGGAGCCTTCTATTTGTCTCGGCCATTTGTCCTGCATACTCCTTCTAAGATTGAGTTTGAGCAGATCCAAACATGAATGCAAGGTATGATGCAAGAGCAACACAGCTGGTGGGTTGTTGGTTGTGGTGCGTGCTGCATTGTGATATACAAAGAGGAAATTGGGAAGCTTCTGATAGAGTGTCAGTGTAGTGTATTCTGCTGACATTGCTTTCAGTGTGTTCTTTACACTCCGGACAAACCTTTGATTTAAATAATTCATAATTGTCACATCATGCTCTGAGCCCATTAACTTCCAATTTTTTTAACATTGTCTTGAGGTTTTGGAAATGTCCTTTGTCATCCTTACCAGTAACAATGATATCCAGGTAACAGATTGCCTGAGTAGTCCTGCATCATCTTGTCCATACCTTTCTGTCAGAGTATAGGTGCAGATACTACTCCAAAAATAAGCCTATAATAGCGATACAGCCCTCCATGAGTGTTTATGTCAAGCAACACTCTGGGCACTCCTTTCATCTCCATATGTAAGTTGGCCTCAAGTAAATCCACTTTGCTGAAGTGCTTTCCTCCAGAAAGGTTTGCAAAGATATCCTGTATCCTGGGCAGAGGTAATTGATTTAGTTTCAATACTGGGTTGATGGTAACCTCAAATTCACTGACATTGGCCACAGGCTCCACTCAGCCTTGGAAAGAATTCCTTCAGCATCCATGTGATCTAGCTCACTGGCTACTTTATCACGGATGGTATAAGGACACCCTGATGACTGACATGAAGCTCCTCCAACTCTCGTTCTCTGCTGGGATGATTTAACATCATTTACCCTAGATATGTTTGAAATTTTCAATGCTGTTCTTGAACACTGCTGTGAAATCATTCAGTACCATTCTTAATTCACTTACAGGTGGCAGGGCATGTGGCATGAAAAGTGTGAATGGCTCTCCAATCAATTTGTAGTTGTCTCAGCCAATTATGTCCCCACAGTACTGATGCTCCTGCTCCTGCCACATACAAGCTCAATGTGGTTTTTGGTTGTTGTATTTCACTGTCATGAATGATATTCCCACAGGAGATATCTTCTCACCAACTTAACTTCTTAGTTGGATATCTGCAGGCCTCAGTTTAATATTCGTCAAATGACGTTCAAACGCATCGTCTGATTCATTTTAATTAATTTGCCATTCACTTCAGGTGTAAGCCATACTGCTTGTCTATTGCTAGTTCTTGCAATGCAATCTTAAGTGCACCCAATCCTGTGTCACTCTCATTATTATCAGATTTTTCATCGGTAGCAAGCAGATTAGTGGCTCTTTTTGAAACTATGGCTCAACTCAGCATTTTCTCCTCTCTGTGCAGTCCATTTATTTTTGTCTGCCCAAAATGTTCTTAGTATGTATGCTGCTTTGTTGCACTTTCTACACATTTCACCCTTAAATCTGCATCGATCCAGTGTATGTGAACCCCTGCCACAACAGGAACACTATTTGTTTGGATAGGCCAGTTTCTATTTGACATTGTAATTTTATTTACACTCATTTTCAACTCAACTGCATCTCAGTCTGCTGTTTCCTTTGACACAACTATTTCAACTGCTCATTTAAATGTAAATTGTTCTTCAGTTAGGAGCTGATTTTGAATGCTTTCTTGTAAGATCCACAAAATATCTCATAGAGCATCATTAAGCCCAACACTGAACTGACAATGCTCAGATAATCTCTTCAGTTCAGCCACGTGTGTTGAAATGGAATCTTCTTCCTTTTGATTCTGCAAATGAAAACTAAAGCATTCTGCAATCAACAATGGCTTTGGTTCTATATGTTCCTGGATTACTTTGACAACGTCAGCAAAGCTTATTTCTGCTAGTAAGATTGGAGCTGTCAAACTCCTCAGCAATCAGCTTGCCTATAAACCCAAAGCATTCAGCAATAATCACAGTCAGTTAGATTCCTGTATATTCCCAAGTAGGATCTGCGTTCATTCCAGCCTGAACTAAAATGATTCATGTAAATAATTTCAAACCCTCCAATTATCATGAGCTGACTTATTTGTCTGCTCTCCAATGGCTTCATATGCCATTATATGATTCCCTTTGAAATTAGAAGTAAAGCTTTCCACATCAAAAAAGTTCAGCATAGTTCCCTTCATCTTTTCTACCCCACCAATGCACCATAATTTGGTTCAGACACAGTCCCCCCTTGCAGGCCCATTTCTGCTTTCCAGATCTTTCTTCCACCCCCTATCATGTGCTGTCTCAGCGCAATCCTACACTATCAATAAAACTCACCAATACATCTTTGTGTCAAAGGAAGAGCTGTACTAAGCATTGGCTCTATAACAGGACGAGCTAGTTAAAAACTGCCCCATGCATCACCAGCACCAGCCTACCTGCCACCAAGGACATACACAAAAAGGTGACAGAAAAAGGTCAGCAGTATCATGAAGGGTCCCACTCACCTTGCTCATGGGCTGTTTGTCCCATTCCCATCAGGTAGGAAGCTATGTAGCATCTACACCAGGATCACCCGATTCAAAAGCAGTTATTTTCCCCAAGCAGTAAGGCTGATCAACACCTCCACCCACTAACCCACCCCACCACCACTACCTTATATTTTCCTTTCAAAGTCACCTTATGTACACACTCCTGTACCTAGTGTCACTTTATGTACATACAATCAGTCTAAGTGTACAACGTATCTTATTTATTTATATTTATTGTGTTCTTTTTTTATTATCGTGCTTTTGTTGTGCTACATTAAATCTGAAGTAACAATTATTTTGTTCTCCTTAACTCTTGTGTACTGGAAATCTTAAATCTTCTCGTAACCTTCAGCAAAGAATCATGTTTCATGTTCAGAAGGCTTTCAGAATATCACTAGGAACTCCACTTGAAGGAGTCTGCAATTGAATTTGAGAAAATGCCTCCTAGTGTTATGAACCTCAGTTTCAACACCTGGGATGGTACATGATGCATTGGGAATCTGTGTGTTACGTACCCCAGTATCAATTCTTGGGACGGTACATGATGTACTGGAAATCTGTGACTTTGTTTCTGTGAGTGTCATGCGATGATCTACCCCAACAGTAAAAAAGGAGCAGTGCTGATTGCTCTGAGAGTCGAGTATGGTTTCAATCAAGAAAAGACACCAGTGAGTGGGGTCGCTGGTTTAAATTCTCCGAATAGCCCAAAGGGGTGAGTTGAGATCGATCCAAAGTATTGATAAATGACTCTCACAGTTGCTGTAGCTGGAGGAAGTTGTAGAGAAGAGGGGAGAGAAAAGGTTTGAAACAGAAGAAACCTAGTGACAAAGAGATCACTATTTGGTCTCTCTCCAAGTAGCCCATAAGAGTGAGTTTGATTCCATTCACAAGATCACAAGACAAAGGAACAGAAGTAGGTCATTCGGCCCATTGAGTCTGCTCTGCCACCCCACTGTGAGCTAAACTGTTCTCCCATCTAGTTCCAATTTCTAGCTTTCTCTCCATATCCCTTGATACCCTGACTAATTACATACCTGTCAATCTCCTCCTTAAAATCCCTCAATGATCGGACCTCCACAGCTGTACGTGGCAATGAATTCCATAAATCTATGACCCTCTGGCAAAACAAAATCTCTATTTTAAATGGGTACCCTCTAATTTTAAGACTGTGGCCTCTTGTCCTGGACTCACCCACCAAGGGAAACAGCCTTTCCACATCTACTCTGTCCAACCCTTCCAACATTCGAAATGTTTCTATGCGATCCTTTCTCATTCTTCTATACCCTAATGAATACAGTCCAATAGCCAACAAATGCTCCTCATATGTTAGCCTCTGAATTCCAGGAATCATCCTCGTAAATCTTCTCTGAACTCTCTCCAACATCAGTATATCCCTTCTAAGACAGGGGGCCCAAAACTGCACACAGTATTCCAGTTGAGGTCTCACCAGTGCCCCATAGAGCCTCATCAGCACCTCCTTGCTCTTATACATTATTCCTCTTGAAATGAATGCAAACATAGCATTCGCTTTCCCTACTGCCAATCCAACCTAGTGGTTAACCTTTAGGGTATTCTGCACAAGGATCCCCAAGTCCCTTTGCACTTCAGACTTTTGAATTTTCTCCCCATCTAAATAATAATCTGCCCGATTATTTTTTCTTCCAAAATGTACAACCGTACATTTCGCAACATTGTATCTCATCTGCCATTTCTTTGCCCACTCTCCTAAACTGACCAAGTCTCTCTGACACCTTTCCGTTTCTTCAACACTTTCTGCTCCTCCACCTATCTTGGTGTCATCTGCAAACTTAACCACAAAACCATTTAATCCATAATCTAAATCATCGATATACAGTGAACAAGAAGTGGCCCCAACACCGACCCTGCGGAATACCATCAGTAACCGGCAACCAATCAGTATAGGATCCCTGTATTCCCACCCTTTGCTTGCTGCCTATCAGCCAATGCTCCACCCATTCCAATAGCTTTCCTGTAATTCCTTGGGCTCTCATCTTATTAAGCAGCCTCTTATGCAGCACCTTATTGAAGACCTTTTGAAAATCCAAATACACAACATCCACAGCCTCTCCCTTGTCAATCTTATTTGAGATTACCTCAAAAAATTTCAAAAGGTTGGTGAGGCAGGATCTTCCCTTCATGAAACTATGCTGGCTTGGGACTATCTTGTCATGCACCTCAAGGTATTTCATAACCTCGTCCTTGAGGATCGACTTCAATAACTTTTCAACTATCGATGTCAGACTAATAGGTCTATAATTTTCTTCTTGCTGCCTTCCTCCTTTCTTAAACAGTGGAACTACATTTGCAACTTTCCAGTCCTCTGGAACCATGCCAGAGTCTATTGATTCCTTAAAGATCATTTCTAATGCCTCCACAATCTCCAAAGCCACCTCCTTCAGAACCCGTGGGTGCACCTCATCCCATCTGGGAGACTTATCTATCCTTAGTTCATTTAGCTTCCCAAGCACTTGCTCTCTAGTAATCTTGACTGTACCTAATTCTATTCCCTGAGACCTCTGGCTATCAGGTATGTTGCTAATGTCTTCCACTGGGAAGACTGATGCAAAATACTCATTTAGTTCCTCTGCCATCTCTTTGTTACCCATTATAATTTCACCAGCATCAGTTTCAATCAGTCCTATATCTACCCGTGCCACTTTTTTACTCTTCATATATTTATACAAACTCTTAGTATCCTTTTTTATGTTAATTGCTAACTTCCTTTCATAATTTATCTTTTCTTTCCTAATGACTTTCTAAGTTTCCTTCTGTAAGTTTTTAAAAGTTGTCCAGTCCTCGGTTTTCCCACTAGTTTTTGCTTCATAGTACGCCGTCTCTTTTGCTTTTATTTTAGCCTTAACCTCTCTCGTTAGCCACATTTGTGCCATTTTTCCATTCATGATTTTCTTTATTCTTGGAATATATTTTTCCTGCCCTTTCCTTATTTCTTGTAGGAATTTCATCCAAATCTCATCTACTGTCCCTCCATCTAGCTTGCTTTTCCAATCAACTTGGCCCAGCTCCTCTCTCATACCACTGTAATTTCCTTTGTTCCACTGAAATATCGATACACCTGATACCAGCTTCTCCTTTTCAAATTTGAAACTGAACTCGATCTTATTATGATCACTATTTCCAAAGGGTTCCATTACCTCTAGCTCCCTAATCACCTCAGGCTCATTACACAGCACCCAATCCAAAACAGTCGACCCCCCCGGTGGACTAATGGACAAGCTGCTCCAAAAAGCCATCCCGTAGGCATTCTACAAACTCCCTCTCCTGAGATCCAGAATCTTCCTGACTTCCCCAATCCACTTTCATACTAAAATCCCCCATAACTATCTTGTCATTTTCCTTCTGACAAGCTTTTTCTATTTCCAGCTGTAACTTGTAGTCCACATCCCGGGTGCTGTTTGAAGGCCTGTATATAACTGCTATTAGTGTCTTTTTACCATTGCCATTTCTTAACTTGACCCATAAGGTTTCTACATCTTCTGATCCTATGTCCCTTCTTTCTAGTGATTTGATATAATTGCTTACCATCAGGGCCACACCACCCCCTTTACCTACCTTCCTATCTTTCCTATACACTGTGTATCCTTGGACATTCAGTTCCCAATCACATCCATCAATTAGCCATGACTCAGTGATGGCCACAATGTCATATCTTTTAACCTGTAGCTGTACAACAAGGTCATCCACTTTATTTCTAATGCTGCATGCACTTAAGTACAGTACATTTAAATCAGTATCTGTTACCGATTTTGCTATATTTCTATCACACAGCAAATTACCCTGTCTATTTACCTGCCTGTCCTTCTTGCCATCTTTGCTGCACAGTATCTTTGACTTATTTCTATTTTCCTCTTCCTCGACCCTAACACCCTGGTTTCCTTCCCCCTGCCAACTTAGTTTAAACCCTCCCTAACAACTGTATTAAACAATCCCGCCAAGATTTTAGTACCCTTTCAGTTCAGTTGTAACGCATCGTTTGTGTATAAGTCATACCTCCCCCAAAATAGATCCCAATGATCCAAGAATTTGTAGCCCTGCCCCCTGCACCAGTTACTTAGCCACATTCATCTGCTTAATTCTGCTATCCTTACCATCATTAGCGCGTGTCTCAGGCAGTAATCCTGGGATTATTACTCTGGAGGTCCAGCATTTCAATTTTCTTCCTAGCTCCCAGTAATCTTCCTTCAGGACCTCCTCTCTTTTTCTGTCTATGTCATTGGTACCAACATGTACCAAGACTTCTGGCTGCTCACCCTCTCTCTTCAGAATACTCTGGACCCGACCTGAGACAGCCCGTATCCTGACCAGGGAGGCAACACACCATCCGAGTATCCTTGTCCGGCTCGCAAAATCTCTTGTCTGTTCCCCTCACTATGGAATCCCCTATAACTACTGCATTTCTCCTTGCTCTCTTGATCAAGGCACTGGGTAGAGTGTCAGTCCCGTTCCTTGTGGTCTTCCTCTGTCAGGTCAACCTCTACAACAGTATCTAAAATGATATATCGATTTCTGAGGGGGACTGTCACAGAGGTGCAGTCCACTATCTCTCTATAGGTATTATCAATAACCTCCTCACTTTCCCTAAGTAGCTGAAGGTCATCAAGTTGCAGTTCCAGATCCCTAACATGGCCCTTAAGGAGCCTGATCTCAATGCACCTGGTGCCGATGTAATCCTTGGGGAAGCTGGGAGTCTCTCAGGGTCCCCACATCTGGCACTCCAAGATGTGGCATTCAAATACGAAAGTGTGGTTGCCACATAGTTAATCCACAGGAGTAGGTTCTCTGGTGAGGGGAAAACCTTTGTGAATACCACGTTTGTGCTAACGCTTGTCTGGGTGTGGTATTTCACTGAAGAAGGCATCCCTGTGGCAAATCACTGTTGGAGTTACTTTGTATGTAGTGGAACTGGATAATCCAAGCAGAGCTTTTTGGCACCCACTTTGGTGACCTCTGCAAAGTCTTGGGTGTGTGATGACCAGTCCTGGAAAAAGAGACATCTCCTGTCAGTTATGTGGTGAAGTTCTCACTTTTTGTGGACTCTGCGTAGACTCTTTGAAACAGAATGCATCGTGAACTAATTGATTCTAAACAGAGTAGGGTGTGCTGAATAATAACATAATTCCCAGAGACCCATTCAGGCATCACATGTGGTCTGTTAGACTGTGTATAATATTCATTCTGAATCTCTTAACTTTCAAGAAGGTAGACACTGTACTCTCCTCCTGTACACATATCCCAAAATGCTAAGCAGTGCCGATGGTGACTGCAAACAGGAATATTAACAGGTTTTGTATTCCACTAACTAATTTGCTGTGTACAAATGTTAGCTTGTAAAGATACAGCTGCATGAATAAAACAGTCAAATACTCGCTCACAAGCTAACAATGTTGTTCAGACACTATTAAAAGGATACAAAAGAGCCAAGTATATATTTTGAATTCTCCCCTTCCCCAGTAGTCCATTTTAATTGGAACCTAAGGGCAATTTGTCTCTATATAATGATGAGATGAAGGACAGAATAAAAGGCTATTGCTTCCAAACAGTGCTGAAGTGAACAAAGACAATAAAATATCCCCTTTGATACCGTGTATAATTTCATGTGTGCATTAGTTCCTGTATGAAAATAAATGGGTCTGTGGCATTAATAATTAAGCAGAGAAAGAATATGAAATTAATTAATTATCTGAAAATAACAAAAACAGAACACAAATATTGCTTAGGATAGGATTGACTTGGGATTATGATGATTCTGCTAGTATAACCAGCATGGAACATTGCTGCCATGGTGGGCTGAGCATGATCCAAGGGAAAAATAAGGAAGGAAAGAAAGAAATACAAAACCACTCAAGCATGGCAATGTAGAATAGCAATTAGATAAACAGACTATGGCTTTCACCTGCCAAGGAGATTGTTCCTGATCCTCGATGACTTTACACTTGAGGTCTGTATAGTGAAAACAGGCCTCGGCCAACACAGCAACTTATTTGGGACCAGGAGTTGGGAGGTCTTTCACAGAGGCAGTTAAGTATGCTCCGAGTTGCCAGAAGATTTGTTTTACTTACCATAGTTTGCTGCTCTCTGAAGAGCCTGCACACATAACCTGATGCACAATTGGATATGTTCCTTCAACAACATACTTAAAGTTCTCCATCACCCAATGTTTCAACATTACTAATGACAAAAATAAGAATAGCAATAGCGAACCTAAAGTTTTCTATCGACCAATGTTTCAACATTATTGATAACAAAAAAAGTCTCAAAGTCTGAAAGTCCATTATGGAAGGGACCTGACTCTCTGCCTATATGAAGGACAGTCAGAGGACTGCACAGTGGCATAGTTGCTGCCTCATGGCTCCTAATTGACTTATGCTTCATCATGATCATTGGTGCAGGTTTTAGAGCTTGCACGTTACACTATTACCACTTGGGCTTCCTTTAGGTGGTGCAATTTCTTCCCATACCTGATTATATGTAGATTGCTAGGTTAATAGGTAATAATTGACTAAAGCCTCTTTGGAGTAACATTGGTACATCCTGAAATAATAAGACTAGCTTACAGGCAGGCTGGTTGTAGAAAAAGTAGGGAAGGGGGAGGGTGGGATGAATTAATGGGAGAATCAGTTACTAGAAGGATTAGAGGGGTTTGATTTAGTCTGTGAGTTGGCAAATACTCAATGGACTAAAATGGTCTCCTTATAAGGAGAAATGGAAATGTAGAAATATCAGACATGTTAACAAGGGCGTCATATTACCCCTAACACAGTGAAGATGTAAAATGACATCTTACCATGTGTTCCACTACACATGTATTTATTTGACACAAACACATGGCTGTGCTTTACGCCATTGTTCTTAGCTTCTAAAGAAAGAGGAGTTAATGGGAATGCAGGAGAGTGCATCTCCACGGATTAACCAACACCCCAGCAACAGTTCAACAGGTAAACTGTGAAGCAAGGCCAGGAAAAACTATGGCTTTGTGATAAAAAATTAGCTTATAAATCACCATGCACATAGTACAATGCATCTCACCAGTACTGTCATTAAACTTAGAGCGCAAATTTAAATGAGGTATGTCTCTGACCTTTAGCATAGCTATAGACAAGGGTAAGAGCAAAAAATATGGGAAAATACTTAATTGGGGGAAGGCTGTTTACTACGGTATTAGGCAGGTCATGGGAGCATAAATCGGGAACATATGTTCTCAGGGAAGTACATAACACTTGCAAGGGGTTCCAGGTAGGTATGTCCCACTGAGACAGGATGGTAGGGTAAAGAAGTCACAAGATCCCTCAAAGTTGCCATCCAAGTTTTACAGGATGGTTATGAAAGCATTTTTTGTGCTGGCCTTCAATAGTTGGGAAACTGAGTTCAAGAGCCTAGATGTAATATTGCAGCTCTATAAACTTAAATCTAGTTAGACCACACTTGGAAGACCATTTTCAGTTCAGATTGCCTAATCATTGGAGGGATGTGGAAGCTTTAGAGAGGACGCAGAGGATATTTACCAGCAATGGTTGAGAAAGCTGGGCTTTCCTCTTTGGAGTGATGAAAGACTCGGGGAGGCACAGATAAAGTGGGCAGCCAGCACCTTTTTCCCAATGTGGAAATGACAGATATCAGAACATATCCATTTAGGATGACAGGAGGGAAGTTTAACGATAAAGATAAAGATTAGATTTATTTGTCCTTTGTACACCTAAACATACACCATTGTTTGTGTCATTGGGCAACACAGTCCGTAGATGTGCTGCTGGAGGCAGACGACATCATTCTAGCACCAACGTAGGATGCTGACAAACTTAGTAACCCTAACTCATATGTCCTTGGAATATGGGAGAAAACCAGAGGACCTGGACAAAATCCACGTGGTCACGGGACAACATACAAACCCTTTGTAGGCAGTCGCAGGAATTGAACCCCAATCACTGGTGCTGTAAAAAATTGTGCTAACTATTACTTCACCATGGTGCCTGGATGGTTTTGTGAGAGCTAGGTGATTCACAGAGTGCTGCATCCATGGAGTGCACTACTAGGGTGGCAGTACATTAGGGACTTTTAAGAGAATCTTAGAAAGGCACTTAGAAATGAACGATAATGGGCTGCATAGGAAGAAGAGTTAGTCTGATCATGGAGTAGCTTTATACTGTTCCACACAATGTCATACCTTTCTATATCTTATATTCTACATTCTGAACTTAACTTGGTGGAGGAGCTGGCTTATGCACCAGAACTTCAGGCTGACAATAAGTGTTTAGTAAATTTTTGTGGTGAATAGAAACTTGAACAATTTCAAGATCAATTCCTGCTTCTAGCTAACACCATAAATGTCTTACCTAATTGTTTGTTCAGGGAATTATTTACAGAAGGATTCACACTTCGATACTTTAGAGTTGTAGGGATTGAAGTTTCATTTCCCTGTTTATGATGAAAAACGGGTGTCTAGGCTGATGTTTAATCACTGTAACTCAGTAAAAGCATTCATCCCACTTTAAAAGATTGCCACCCCCCATTAGAATATAGTGGCAATCACAATCAACGATTAGGTTTCTTTTCCTGGAGTGATAATATATCACATCACCACCATGCTCAGAGCCGCTTTTCAAAAGGAATGGCAAGCTAACAAATGGTAGGAATCTCATCTTCTTTAGGTCTATTGAAATTCCAATCACTGAAAACTGTCCAGACACAATCTCCCTCTGGTGTCATTAATCACTAAAATCAAGTCAATAAAACACAGAACCAGTCACTTGCTCAGAGTACAGAACTAATCATGTATTCTCTAATAGGGGCCTGCAATAGTCTTCACATTTGATTAGTAAATGGGCACTTTTTCAACTTCACGTCATCTTTCAACACCAAAACTCTGATTCAAGGAGAGACAGAATTGATGCTTAAAATAATAAATTAATGCATATGGTTTGTCCTTGATTCATTTTCATTAAGCATTGCTGTGCAAAGATTTGTGACTGTAGAGATTTCCCTTTTTAAGCAGAATTTTAAATGATTAATTAGCTTTGGCTATGCATTTTAATGAAGACACATAGTGAACTATCATCCTAATGCCTGTGAAGGTCATTTTCTTTTCATGTACAAAACAATTCTATGATGGAACAACTATTCAAAAGCCATTACAACTGGATGTACTTATATTTGATTAAACTTGTTAAGATAATGGTGGGCACAGTGTTTGATCACACAGTTCTCAATCAAAGTGGTGGTCCTCACTGGGAATCAGAAATGCTGATAAAAATACAGGACTAAATACATTTAATTTTTTAAACTTTTCTTTATATTTTGCAACGGAAAAAGAAAATATCACTTGTTAAACCACTGATACTGAAACATATACAGTGCAACAATAATTTTGCATAAAGGGAAGTGTAGGAAAAGGTTAATTAGCTTAAACAATCCAAAAAATTCATCGAAAAATGGTATTCATCAAAGAATGAGCCTATTGAAATAACCATGTTCACAGCAGATCTCTAGCAGAGCAATTCATTCATTCGATCTCCCATATAGTTGTCTAAGATGCCTTCTCTTATAAGTTTTTCCTCACCTTCTTCATGTTGTTCTGTCTTAAAGAACATAGTGCAACCTGCCTGCATCACACTTGTTGGCAATTTTTCCTGATCACAATGCATACAGTGTAGACATGTTTCTTTTTAGGTCATTCTTAATCCTTCACTCCTTTGCTTAGTACAAGTAACCACAATCCTTCACCAAAAAGAACAGGCGCCTACTCTCTATCCCATCCAGACACCTCCTCCTTTTCTGGGCTTTCGTCAAATCAAATTTTAGCATTCTTTAAAGAAAGTTTAATCTCTCAGTGCAGGGACAATTCTCAAATCATTTCCAGATGCTTAGCAATGTTTTCACATCCTTCCTATATATGAATTGGTCAAAATTGAAGTCAATGCTCCGGTTAATGTTGGATCCATTTTATAAAGACTAGTCATGATTTGCATTTTTTTTGTTTTTATGGCTTGAACTCCTATTAACATATTAATTATTAACATAAATTCCCAACCTCTGGGGAATTCCATTACAGTCCTCCCCTGCTTACAAGCACCTGATTTACTATGTATGGCCCTATATTTGATTGAGCATTTGGGAGGCTGGCAGGGCTGCAGGCATCTTCTGCCATATAAGTACTCAGTCCATGGATGCACTTCCAACTTGCAAACTGTTCAGGTTACAAATTGTTCATGGGAACGGGACCCTGTCATACCCTGGGTAGGACCTGTATTCACCTTCTTCCAGACTGAAATATAACCATTCACTGAAACTTGTCTCTGAATCAAATTCATATCCATGCTATCAATGTCTCTTTTAGACCATGATTTTCAGTTTTCCTATTATGTGGCACCTGGTTCAAAGCTTTCTGGAGGTCTGTGTATTACATCAAATATATCATCCTCATCAGCTTGTTCGTTTCCACAACAAAAAATTCTATCAGACTAGTAAATACAAGTTGTCTTTAGCAAGCCCATACCTTAGTAAGCCGTTTTCCTCCAGGTGACTAATAATCCTGCCCTCAATCAATATTTCTGAAATCTTTACCACTAAGGTTAAATTGATTGGCCTGAGATTGATAGTACTTTCTTCCCTGACTACTGCACTGACAATTCCCTGGCGTTGCACATTTCAGAAACTTCTTGCCATCTCTACCCTTAGCATTATTACTATCCCAAGATAAATAAAATCTGCTCTACTGTCTTTGTGCTTACCCTTCTGGAAGAACTAAATCAGTCAAACAGCATCTGCTGAGGCAAAGAGGTGATGGACATTTTGGGTTGAGACCCTGCTTCAAGACTGAGGGTAAAGAGCGAAAATGACTGGTATAAAAAGGTGAAGTAAGGGTTGAGGCCGGGGCTGGTAGGTAACAAATGACATCAGATAAAGGGGGAGGTTAGTTAATGGGCAGATGGAACCAAGTAGGTAAGGGGGAGGATAGCAAAGGTGAACTAAAGAAGAAGAATTCCAGGTGAATAGGGATGTGCGTGATTGGAAAATTTAACCAAGCAAAGAAGGGTAATGAGTTTAGATACTCGGGGTTAACCATCCTTTTGCATCCACAGGTACTGCTTCATTCACCAAGTTCCTCCAACAGTTTATTTTTTTGCCCGGGATTCCAGCATCAGCTGTCTCTCGTATTTCTGCCTTGTTTATTTGCAGCCAATTGTTTGTGATCAATACAATATGTTGTTCCCCTTCTTTTCCTTGGCTCTAACCAAACTGGTTCTAACCTTGAGCTCTCTACATCATCCTTTCTCACCCCAGTGCTGAAATATTCTTTTAAATCAATACCTCCACCTCTTCTCCTTTGTTCCCTTTCCTATCCTACCTGAATGCTTTTGTTTCCAGGAATATTTGATGCATGGTTTGTGAGCCAAACTTTTGTTATTGACACCACATTACGTTCCCATGAGGCAATCTGTACTTATGGCTCGCCAGCTTGAATTGCCACACTCAGCAGGCTTAGTACACCAGATCATTTCCATCTTCAACAACCCTAGTAAAATCCCTCTGATTTAGTTTGCAGTGAACTGTCTTCCCCATTACATTTCACTTGTTATGGTACATTTTATCTCATTTTTCCTAATTTTGACACTACTTTTTGGCAGTATCCATGCTTTTCCCTTCCCCATACATCCTTCTTATTATTATCCTCATCATTGAACAGTGTATTGTCTTTTCTTTCACCTTCTATTTTCTGTAACTGAACTTCCGCCTTCTAATTCCAGCTTAGCTTTTCTGCCTTCTAATTTTACACTTTCTTACAAAGAGCTAGATGCTGATGGGAGGAGATGGGAGAAGTAGAACTGGATTGGCTAGGTTGGTTTACCTCTGTCAGTGATGATTCAATATCATCACTAATGACTGACCTTTTTTTGCCTTTGACATCCTAATCCCTTATGAAGGTCATTTTCTTCTGATGACACTTCAGTCTATGAAACATAGTAAGTGAAAGCTTGACAGCTAGCAGGAAGAGAAGCTAATGAAAAAGAAATAAAATGAAATAGGGATAAGAATTGATTCCTGCTGGAGCAACACTATATTTTCCCCTCCAATATGAAATATATCCCTCCTGAGTTTGTTTGCTTCAGAGTTAGCTGAGATAACAATCTCTTAATGACTTACAAAAGAAAGAAGATGAATTTATATGAGGTGAGCAACATGAATGGTATTTAAATGAGGTCAAGATTATCTCTCAACAGTACTAAAGAAAGGTTGACATCAATTCCTGGAATGCAGTGCATATGAAAGGGAGCAGGAATCATGCCTCATACAAGGTCATGTTCTCATGGTTTATGTTTCACATTCCCAAAGGTACAGAGAATGCTGCATTATGCCAGACAGATTTATGAAATCCCCTGACACAGTGTTATTAAGTGTGTCATTTAACAACAGGGTGCAAGTTGAGTACCTAGCTTGCTGAGAAATAATGTATTATCCTCTTCACGACAATTCATATTTGTGTTACACTGCACAAGAATTACATAGCCAAATGTCACATCACATAAAAATAGAAAATAATTAAATTGACTAGTGTAGATATTGGTCTATCTCTTTCCAAACAAAACATTGTAAACTGCGCCCATTTGTCTGCTAGATTGGTCTTGTGTCGTACTAGAAATACTGTATGTGAAATTTCTCCAAACATAAGCAACAATATCTGGTAGAAATGTTTTTGTTTCTTTTTGGGATGTTGCTTTCTGCCCAGAGTTAAAATCAGCCTGGTTTAGAAATTTGTGTTTCCAATGTACAAGGGTCTACATTATATAATTTTTATTTTCTAGTTCAAGTTTAATGTCATAGATATAAATGCCAGGTAAAATAGTTTTGCAACCGCAGCATGGTACATTACAAATTGAATTCAACCACAAACAGCAAACCCAGTCCAAATTCATGAAAAGGCACTTTATATACATATTATATTTTCCAGTTTGATTCCTGACTGGAAACAAGCATCTTTCAGCGTCATCTGCCTTAGCCAAGTACGTATGTATGTATTTATTTATTGATTGATTGAGATACATCACATAATAGGCCCTTCTGGCCAAGCAATCCCCCAACTTAATCTGAGCCTAATCACGGGATAATGTACAATGACCAATTAACCTATCAACCGGTATGTCTTTGGACTGTGGGAAGAAACTGGAGCATCCAGAGGAAACCCACAGTCACAGAGAGAATGTTTAGGCAATGGCAGGAAATGAACCTGGGTCACTGGTTGAGCTAACCACTACGCTACCGTGTCGCCTAAAAATATCCAGCAATAGGGAATGCATCTGCAAGTCATTTGGGGTCATCTACTGCATCCAGTGCCCTCCCATATATCAGTGAGATCCGATATAGATTGTGTGACTGCTTTGCCGAGCATCTACACTCAATGCACCAGATAAAGCGGGATCTCCCAGTGGCCGCTCATTTTAATTTTACTTCCCATTCCCTTTCTGACATTTCAGACCATGGCTTTCTCTAGGGCTGTGATGAGGTCATGCTAATATTGGTGTAGTAACACATATTCCATCTGGGTAGCCTCCAACCTGACAGCATGAACATCAATTTCCTCACTCACCTTATCTCCTTACCTGCCTAACCCCTCCCTCTGGTGTTCCTCCCCCTTCCCTTTCTTCCAAGGCCTTCTGTCCTCTCCTATGAGATTCCCCCTTCTCCAGCCCTTTATCTCTTTCGCCAATTGACTGACCTGCTCTTTACTTCACCCCTCTCCCCTCACGGTCTTACCTATCACCAAGTATTTATTCCTCTTCTTCCCCCACCTTCTTACTCTGACTTTTCATTTTTTTTCTTCAGTCCTGAAGAAGGATCTTGGCCTGAAACATTGATGATTTACTCTTCTCCATAGATGCTACCTGGTCTGCCGAGTTCATCCAGCATTTTATCGTGTGTTGCTTCATTTAGACTGATCTGGCTTACTAATCTCTTTTGGTCAAGGAAATAGAGATCATTTTGCTCAGTTACACCATATTAGACCAGTAAAACCACCAATCTACTGGCATAGCCAGTATGTGATTCTAGATCCATAGCAACATGGTTGATACTTCTCTAAAATAGTCCAACATGCCCTTGTATGAGCAATAAATGTTAGTCTTTCAGCACTGTGGTATTCTCTATTTCTGTGACAAAGGAAAAAGATTCAGAATGAAGTGAGCACAATAGTAGCTCATATCCTCTCTCTGATATTCTTCTATATATGATAGCACACAGCATCTTTAATGATTTTGATCTCCCAAATCACTTGTATTATCATACTGGAATATGTGATTAAAATATGTAAATCATTGAAATATGGTTCTGTTTTTCATTACATGCTGTTAAATTCTTATTCCCAAGGTAGAAGCATTCATATTATAAAATATATCTTCTCCAGTTCAAGTTTTACCTACACTTTACCAGTGTATGACTTTAGTAATTTGTGGGGCTTGATAAAATAGCAACAACATATAGACAATCATAATGACACAGTAGTTTGTTTTGTAAAATCCGGGTGGGAAGAATATTCTCTCTATTAAGTATACCAAAATTATTTCTATAATCTTCATTCAGTAATTAAGTCTCTATCAATGTGATAACCTGAACTCCTGGGGCAGCCAAATTAAATTACAGAGTTTAAACAAAACATCATGCAATTGGCAAAAAAATCAGAATCAGCTTTAATATCACTGGTATATGTTGAGAAATTTGTTGTTAGCATCAGCAGTACAATAAAATATATGATAATATAGGGAAAATAAGTAAGTCAATTACTGTAAATATATATACATTAAATTTTAAAAGAGCAGTGCAAAAACAGAAATAATAAAAATAAGTCATTTTTATATTGAAAAACTGAAGTCCCTAGAACAATTCCACAGAATAAGGTTAGGCTAGCAACTCCAGAGAAACTTCCATGACTGTGGTTGTTCAGCAAAGTAGCTCTAAGACTCATGGAAACATATGTACAGGGCTTATTGAGCAACAAGTGGTACTTCACTCATCTAGGTTTCTTTAGTACTACATTGGGGAATTGGATCATTGAATACTGCACCAAGTACCCTTCTTATATTTACCTCGTTGAGCTTCTTTCTTTCAGTTAGTTCTCCAACATGGAAAATCTTTCAACAGTCATTCCAACACCTGGATACAACCCAGTATGATATACTGAGATTGCTTTGCTTCAAATATGATTACCCTTGACTTACAACATAATGAGTTGCTTCTGAGCGATTTCAGTAATTTTAAGGCCTATTTTCTCTCCTACATCCATTGTGCTGAGTGAACCCATTCACACTGCAGCTGAACCGATGGAAGGACAGTCCATCTTTGAAAAGTAGTCCAAATGATGCACTTTCCTTTAAGTCTGTTAAACTATATCATAAAGCTCTGATTGCTCCAAAAATGACAACTGGGTATAATTCTCTAAGGAATTCAAGTATAGCATTGAAAGCACCAGTGAAGAAATACACATTGAGGCTTATTGTTACTTTTAGCAATATTGGAAAGCTGTGTTAACAATTGTCTGCCTATTATGTAGCTTTCCTATTTACTGCCTTCTAGAGGAGTGACTTGGGTTGAATGAGGTGGATCAGATCAGTGTACAACAAGGAAATGATTTGCTTTAGCAATTTTCTGTCGATTCTGCGATAATTCTGGACCATCATCATACCTGTAAGATCCTGGAGTAAACTGATGTTTCAATGACATTAATTTCCCTGGCAAATGGGAAAATTATGGTACTGCTTGATAAAGGCCATTGTATAGAGAGAAAAAAAGAATGGAATTTGGCTCACTGATAGATCCTGTGCCCAGCAGGTACCTAATCTGTTTAAAAATTGTAATGCAGTCTAATTTTTCTCTTGAAAATGGACTGTAGAAAAAGCTTTTGTTATATTTCTGAAGAAAATGTTCCTTGGCTCTTTACAACATGGAAGTGGCTCAAATGTGCATATGAAAAATAAGGCTAAAGCGATAATGTCTAAGGCAGGCCTTGAAATAACAGTAGAAATTGGTTACTTTCGCTCCTGAAGACTACCTGTTCAACTTTTCCTCTTAGCTTTGTTCCACTTGATAATGTGAATGTGATCAACAGCTCACACCATATCTAAGGACAGACGCAATCTGAGTACAATGCTTGCTTTGTCATAATACTGATCTACATTAGCCTCCCATCAAGAAAAATGATACTGAAAATGACATAAATGTATCAACTTCCCACTTTGTGACAAATGTTCATTGTTTTGAGATAGATCATAATAACACGGTTGTTTAACTTTGACACAAATGCATTCTGCCATTGACAGCAAAAGTTCAAAGCAAAGAGGCAGAACAATGTGAAGCATCAGTTTAATGTTGCATTAAACTGTAGGTCATTGGCACCTGTGACAACAGTCTTGCAAGACGAGATTACACAGCTCATCTTGAAATGCAATCCTCAGCCCTCGCAGAACTGATGTGAGCAGCTGCCAACATGGCTGAGGAAAGGGATGAGTATTCTGTGCAATTTTTCAGACCAGCAAGTTCCAACCATCAGGCAAGGTAGTGCACTCAGAAGTGAAAGTCGTGCTTCATTTTTGTCCAAACAATGGTCTGGGGATTTGGAAACAAACGTGAGGCCCCAGCAAGCAAGACTGATGGCAATTCCACACATTAAGTGGACAGGAAGTGTATTTTGTGGTTTTAAATGTTGGGGTATTTAAATCTCTGTGCTAATGTAATGGTTAGCATGCCATTATCTCATTTAGTCAATTCGGTGGACATATTGACGCACGGATATACTTCCACATGCCTGTCAGTATAGTGTAGTCTCCAAGTAAATATAACTGCCAAAAACCAATAAGAGTAGCAAATGGTGAATAACCGAAAAAGATCTATGAGAAATTGCAAGAGTGAGATTCAAAAAGCTGGAAGTGAGACCATCTCCAAATCAAATTCAAAAATGCTAATTTTCATGCAAGGCCCATTACGTCATTCACAAATGATTACATTTTAAAGACAAATTAAATGCAGTTGCTTGCAACATAATAATAAACCAGACACTGCAAACATTTCCAAATACAATTAAAAAGCCAAATACACTGATTAATTTAAAGGAATTCTTCGTGAAGATGACACTGGTCCATCCATTCCCTTTTGTTTCAAGGAGGCACGACTAATAAAAGTTAACGCATGATTTCAACAGAACTGAAAATAAACCTTTTCTAAATTAGTATGGGTACGAGTGGGAGTCTGTTATCTGATGTGCTCACTGTTCATCCACAGCCATAAGTGAACCTCTATATGTGATTCCTCTATAGGGCCAACACTCTGGAAGAGGGGCGGGCAAAGTAATGGCTGGAATGAACATTCCAACCTATCCAATTCATCTTCAAGTGGCTTCCATTCTAAACCACTGAATCAGCATCTTATTTAGACTCAAACAGACCCATGAGAAGGTCATCCAGCGTGTATGTCCTTCCACCCCCATAAGGCTTTAACTCTCACATATGTTGTTCTGTTTCAGTCTGTGTGCAAGTTTCCTGCCGCCAACATCTCTGCGCTTAGCATAATGACTGGGATTGCAGCTCCCATATAAATCGTGAGGTACTCAGGAATAGAATAAAACCAGCAACCTTCTACACTGATAAATAACAAAAGCACTCATACTTTTAGACATTCTAAACAAAATCACTAACTCAATGGAACTGGGCTGCACAACGGGTCTGGGAGCTTCCTTGCATTTTCCATTTTGGTCTGAACAGATTATTGAGCAGCATTCTTAACTTTAGGCAACCAACACTTTTAAACTTCAAAGCCAAAACCCTTTGAATGGAGCTGTGCTGTTAATCTTTCCATCCAGTTTCACCATATCTGAAACACAGTCGTTTCCATGGATACAACACTCCTTCCTGGGATTTTTCGATCGATTCCTTTCTTCACACAGGTCTGAGGTGAAGTGATTTAATTATTTCGGTGAATCAGTCCGAAAACAGCTTTTTTTAATTTCATTTCAAACTGAGACCAGGGAAGGGTGTCAGTTCACCCACAGTGCTTATCATTTACATATATAATATAACAACAAGTGCAGTCTGTACACTCTGTGCTCTCATTAATTTAGCATGAAGGATATTTGGTTATAAACATTCCTAAAACATTATCTTGTTTGGCAGAATAAAGTGCCAGTTACTGACCTCTTTGTTTTGAGTGAACAGTGGTTTCTATTTGTTCTAAAGAAAGAAACATAAAGATTACATTTATATGAAAAATAATTTCTTTGAATACACAGTTTGTACCTGCGGAAAAAAACCACTGGTCAGCAAGAAATAGAGAAACAGTGCCACCTGCTGACATACCAATGATATGACAAATAGAATATGAAATGTGCTACGATTTTTGGTCTTGATAACTGATATATTTGCCATTTTGTCCAAATAATCTTGAATGGATGGATTCACCATATTACCCTACCAAATATACCTCTATCTCTTACTGGAAAACTGAACACAACTAATCTAATCTCAACTAACTCTAATCCTACAATAGATATGATCTGTCAATATTGGATTAGACTGGAATACTCTCTTTAAGCAAGGATGACCATGATAATCTAAATGGATTCCCTCTGTGGTAGGTAAATTTTTATAGCTCTGTAATGCTATGACAGTATGCATGTGATTTCAAGTAAGATGCTAACAAGCATACAGAAAGACGAAGTGGAGTTGACTGACACCACAGTGTTTCTGATTTTGCTCTTTCCCTTGTTTAGTTCATTATTTGATCTTTTTCATGATTACTGTGCTGCACTGTTTCAATCCTTGCCCGTATTTCAGTTCTTTTGATGTCCATGTCTTAGATTTTCCCTTTATCCTTGCAGTTTTATTTCTTACTTTTCTCCCTTGTATAATCATCATCACTTTACTTGCACTGTTTTATTTGAGACACTGATGGCAACCCAAACTTAACCCCACCCAACCCCAGGTTGTTTTTTTCTCTAATAAATCTGCCAAACAAAGGTACTAAGAAGCACATTAAGCATTGTTAGTTCAAAAATGCTTATTGAAGTCTCTCTCATTTACTCTTAGTGGAGACTTTTGGCTGCGTTCACCTCTTTTATATTAGCATTCGGGTGTGTGGATGCACTCCAGGATTGAGGAGGTGTTTGAGCGTAAGAAAGCCAAATACTGGGAGCTGGCGGACCAGTGGCTGAGACAGGGGTGGGGGACAAGATTTGAACCTATAGAGGAGGGGTGTTGAGGGTGTACTGGCTTCTCACTGTGCGGAACCTACTCTTCTATGGCATTCCAGGGGCTGCCAAGGAAAGAGCCATCAGAGCTACCATGGAGGCTGCCGAGTGAGCCTCCAAATGGCTATGGATTGAGATGTGTGATCTGTGGACCAGTACTGCTGGGACACATGCCACGGCCTGATCGACGCTGACTGTATCACCTGAATGAGAGTGTCTGATGTTGAAAAACTCAAAGCACCTGATGACCCCAGGTTACGTCACTGATAATGTGTCCCAGCATTATCCTAGGATGTTCCTCAGCATCAGGCTGAGATTGATAGATTTTTGGACTCAAATGTGCATTAGAGGGTATGAGGATGAAGTAGAGATGTCAACAAGGTAAATTTTCTGTTTGGCATCAAAGCTGCCAACAGGTGGGCAGTAGCTAGGAGATGATCTTCTAAGTAGTAAAGTCAAGGGCAGATGAACTTGTAAAGCTGATAAGAATTGGTGGGTAGGTATGACATTATGGGCATCAGAGAGTCATAGCTGAAAGAAGATCATAGCTGGGAGCTTAACACCCAAGAAGATACATCATATCGAAAGGAGAGCAGCTGGCCAGAGGCAATGGGGTGGATTTTATTTTGGCAAAAGTTTAAATCAATTCCTAAGAAAGAAATGACATAGGATTGGAAGATGTAGAACCTTTGTGGGTGGAGTTAAGAAACTGCAAGATTAAAAAAAATACCCTGATGGGAATTAAATACAGGTCTCCACAACAATAGCTAAAATGTGAGATGAAAATTACAATGCAAGATAGAAATGGCATGTATAAAGGGCAATATTACAATAGTCATGGGGGATTACAATATGGCAATATGCAGGTAGATTGGTGCTGGATCCCAAGAAAGGGAATTTGTAAAATGCCTGTGAGATAGCTTTGCAGAGCAGCCCACCAGGGAAATGTCAATTCTGACTGTGTGTTCTGTAATGAACCAGATTTGATTAAGGAGCTTAAGGTAAAAGAACCCTAATGAGGCAGTGATCATAATATGGTAGAAGTCACCATGCAGTTTGAGAGGGAGAAGCTAAAGTCTTATGTATCAGCATTAGAGTTAAGTAAAGGTAACAATGGAGTCATGAGAGAGGAGTTGGCCAACGCTCATTTGAAGGAGATACCAGCAGAAATGATGGTAGACCAGAAACAGCTTGGAGTTTCTGGAGCAATTCAGAGGTGCAGGATAGATTCATCAAAAAGAAGGAGAAGCATTCTAAAGGCAGAATGAGGATACCATGGCTGACAAGAGAGCATGTAGCAAACACTGGTGGGAAGCTGGAGACTTTGGAAGCTTTAAAACCAACCGAAGGCAACTAAAAAACAGCATGTTAAAGTTAAAGTCTTTCTCAAGTGTTATAGTCTCATCATCTGATGCCGGTTTCCGTGGCGTGAAGCGACTGAGAGTACGAGACTACCCCCCCCACCCCCCCCCCCCCCGATAGGACACCAGTCTATCGTGAGGTGAGGTGAGGTGAGGTTAACACCCAGCATTTTGCCGGTACCCATTTTCAGCTGGGTGGACTGGAGCAGTGTGTAGTTAAGTGCTTTGTTCAAGGACCCAACATGCTGGCTCAGCTGGAGCTCGAACTCACGACCTTCATTAGTCCAACGCTTTAAACAGTAAGCAGAGAAATAAATGAAATATGAAGGTAAGCCAGCTAATAATATAAAAGAAGATACCAAAAGATGTTCCAGATATGTAAAGCGTAAAAGAGAGGCAAGAGTGGACATTGCTCTACTGGAAAATGACATTACAGAGGTAGTAATGGGGAACAAAGAAATGACAGACAAACTCATTAAGTATTCTATTTCCAGAGGATTGGACAAATGTAAATGTCACTCCATGTTCAAGAAGGGAGGGAGGCAAAAGTAAGGAAATTATAGGCCAAGCAATACACACAAAAGCTGGAGGAACTCAGCAGGTCAGGCAGCATCTGGGGAAAAGAGTTAATGTTTTGTGCTGGGACCCTTCATTAGGTCACATGTGTTCTTGATTTCTTGTGTAATTTCTCGTGTTCATGAAATTGTAAGCCAGTTAACCTGACTTCAATAGCTGGTAATGGTTGGGAGTGGATGGGAAGATGTTAGAGTCCATTATTAAGATTGAGGTTTCAGGTACTAAGATGCACATGATAAGATAGGTCAAAGTAAGCATAGATTCCTTAAGGCACATTCTTGCCTGACAAATCTGTTAGAACATTTTGAGGAAATAACAAGCAGGACAAATAAAGGAGAGTCAGTCGATGTTGTTTACTTGGATTTTCAGAAGGCCTTTGTCAAGCTGCCACACATCAGGCTACTAAACAAGGAAAGAGTGCATCAGTATTACCGGAAATATTCTTTCATGGACAGAAGATTGGCTGACAGCAGAAGGCAATGAATGGAAATAAAAGAGGCCTTTTCCAATTGGCTGCTGGTGACTAGTGGCGATTTGCAGAGGTCCACTACTTTTTGTGTTGCATATTAATAATATGGATGATGGAATTGATGACTTTTTGGCTAGGGTTCTGGCTGATACAAAGATGGGTGGGTGGGCAGGTGGCACTGAGGAGGCAGGGAGTCCAAATTAATTCTGTCATTAATTCTTATGGTGAAGACAGGTGTAATTTTAAAAGTAGATACTTTGTAATTTATTATTTCTAATTGAGGGGAGTTGGAAATGAGAAAGGGAAAACAAACTTCTGAAATGGTGCACAGTACATTTGAATAGCTCTGAGCTAGAACATCAGCTCCGATTTCATTCTCGGGATGCAGGTTGATTGGAATGAGTGGCTTCCTCCTGTTTAAATCTTTAATCATTTTAAATTTTGTCCTCATCGATTTTTGTATTCAACTTTGCAGCTTTATCTTCTGGAGATCATCAGATGATGGTTGATTACTCCATCTTTCATCTCCAGTGCATTTGAAAAGATCACTAACTACCAACCTAAAATAGAAGGGTGTAGTGTCAGAGCAGGGTAAAGAAATGGAGAGATCAGAAAGGGTAAAGTAGTGAAGTTGGGTAAGAAGTATGGGCCAAGTGGCCAAATTCCGCTCCTATGTCCTGCTGGTTTATGGCCATTTGATTTATGGCAATCTGTACTATTCTATGACTCTATACGTACTAGAGAAGAAAAAATAGAGTATTAAATCTCACAGAGGTCAGACGTTCATGAAGCTACAGTGTACTTTCCAAATTTATAACTCTGACAGGGAGGCCTTGTGATGAGTTCAATAACTTGGTCTTTCAATGGATGCCAAATAAAGTTTTATAAATAATCAAAACTGGATAACTTTTTTAAAGTAAATACTGATGGTTAGAGTTGTGTTTTCATTAAGAGAGCAGCCAAAACAATGGGATCTGCTTTATTGGCCTGAGCATAGCTAACTCTTCCTCATAGCTAACATTTCCTCATATTGCACTCTATACAACTATTGTCACATTCTAAGTCTACAAAATTCAGAGTAGAAATAGTGATTCATAAATGCACGAGAAGAACTGTAACTGTTTAAGATATGTGGCTGTCTTATAAGTGCACCTTCCCAAAACATAATTATTCCTCAGATAAGGCCTTTTATTCCAGCACAATGTTATCAGGACCAGAATCAGATGTAATATCACTGGCATATGTCATAAAGTTTGTAAATTTTATGGCAGCAGTACAAAGAAATACATAATAAATAGAGAAAAAATACTGAATTTCATTAAGTGTGTATATTAATATATATATATATATATAAAATAGTTATGTTAACTATTTAATAGACATATAATAGCTAAGTTAGCAAATTTTACGTCACATACCAGTGATAATAAACCTGATTCTGATTCTGAGTTACAAATAGGTAGTGCAAAAAACAACAGAAATAAAAAAGTAGTGAGGTAGTGATCATGGGTTCAATGTCCATTTATAAACCAGATGGCAGAGAGGGAAAAAGCTGTTCCTGAATCACTGTGTGTGTACCTTTGAGCTTCTGTACCTCTTTCCCAATGGTAACAAAGAGAAGAGGGCATGTCCTAGGGGGTGGGAGGTCCTTAATGATAGTCGCCATCTTTCTAAGGCACTGCTGCTTGAAGATGTTCTGGATGCTACAGAGGCTAATGCTCATGATGGAGCTGACTAATTTTAGATATTCCTGCAACTTATTTTGATCTTGTGCAGTAGCCACACCCCACTCCCATACCAGACAGTGTGGCAGCCTGTCACAATGCTCTCCATGGTACATATATCAAAGTTTTTGAGTATTTCCTAATGAAATGTAGCTGCTCTCTTGCCTTCTTTGTAGCTGCATTAATATGTTGGTCCAGGTTAGGTCCTCAGAGATACTGACACCCAAGAACCTAACATTTCTTAGAGAAGTACATGGATGATAGAAATATGGAGGGCTTATGAGGGATACTCAGTGTTCATGGCTGGGGGTGGGACCTTTTTGCCAAGCTCAGCTATTTAACACAGAAGCTGAAACCTCCAGAGATGAAAGAGCTTATTTTGAGTAAATTAAACTTCCAACAAATATTCTTTGTCCATCTTCATGTCATAAACCAGAGCTCATCTTCAGTCCTTAATATAAATGGCAAGTAGTAATCAGTCCGAAGTTAAAAGGACAAACAGCACTGTCAATAGAGCACAAGCTGCTGGCCCTTGCTGACTGCTCAAGGGATACAATGTACAACAATGGGGTTATGTTAATTGGCCTCTATCAAACCAAACAACACTGGCTAATTTATTCATTTCAAGGAAGTTTGCAGGCCAGATTGACACTAAATTTTACTGCATTAAATAGCTGATCTATCAATAGTGGAAAGATTTGTGTACTCAGTGAGTCAGTATTCACAGCATCAGTTTTCTGGGGTCCCCAGAAACCTCTTGACCATTGTGTGTGAAAAAATATCTGAAGATATATCACATGTGTGTGAAGTTACCAAGTGGAAAAAAACACAGAATAAATGCAAGAGGGCAGTTAGACATGACAGGAATGGTCAAGGAACAGTAAGTAGAATGACAAAAAGTCAGGGTGAACTAGAATCCATTCCTTTGCTTTCAATTTCTGTGACAGATGACTCATTTATATGCAACTCGATTGTATGTCCTTTTAGCTTATAGGAAATGTACCTGATTTTTGGAAATAATTTGTGTTTTAGAAATTATTTGTAACTTGGAAATCTTTTATAAGAAAAGAAAACCTCTGTGACTTTTAAATGTGTTTTAAGATCTTTTTCTAAATTTTAACGTGTGTCACTAAAATAAATTAATTGTAATTAAACTAATTTGTTAACTGGAAATATCTCCTCCTTGGTAGCTAGTGGAAACCCATCACTCAAATAGTGGTTATTGGCAACTAACTTGTAGTGAAAGATGAACAGGGAAATGTTGAAGCATTCAAAGAGTCAATGACTAGTGTATAACTTCCCTTTGGAGAGGGTATCCTTAACTACCTATATCAGATAGGGCTTAAGATGCTTGTTTGAGTTCAGAACTTCATTGTCAGCAAACCCAATACCAGCACAGGTTATGTAGCAGGAAATGTTTTGATTGAACTCCCGCCTCAGAAAGAACCTGGACCCATTGCATATTACCTATCACCACAATAGGTCAATAGCAGATACAATCTCAATTGCTCTCCACGCAGCTTTAGACCACCTGGACAACACAAACACCTATGTCAGGATGCTGTTCATCGATTATAGCTCAGCATTTAATATCATCATTCCTGATTGAGAAGTTGCAGAACTTGGGCCTCTATGACTTCCTCTGCAATTGGATCCTTGACTTCCTAACCAGAAGACCATAATCTGTGCAGATAGTTGATAACATATCCTCTTTGCTGATGATCAACACTGGCGCACCTCAGGGGTGTGTGCTTAGCCCACTGCTCTCCTCTCAATATACACACGACTGTGTGGCTAGGCATAGCTCAAATACCATCTATAAATTTGCTGATGATACTGTGGCGACCCATTTCCTGGCACATCCGAACCGGCTCACAATTAGATAGCCTACGGGGGTTTGCGAGCACAGAGCTTTGGAGCCTCTGTGCCACGGGGGGCAGGTTGAGGGAGGCTTAAAAGTGAGGCTGAGGATTTTGAATAAAGTTTTTCCTTCGACTGCAGTTACCGACTCCGTGTCGTAATTTTAGCGCTGCGTGTAGCACACCGCTACAATACAACCATTGTTGGTAGAATCTCAGGTGGTGACGAGAAGGTGACCAGGAGGGAGATATGCCAACTAGTGGAGTGGTGCCGCAGCAACAACCTGGCTCTCAACATCAGTAAGATGAAAGAGTTGATTGTGGACTTCAGGATGGGTAAGATGAAGGAACACATACCAATTCTCATAGAGGGGTCAAAAGTGAAGAGAGTGAGCAGTTTCAAGTTCCTGGGTGTCAAGATCTCTGAGGATCTAATCTGGTCCCAACATATCGATGTAGTTATAAAGAAGGCAAGACAGCAACTATATTAGGAGTTTGAAGAGATCTGGCATGTCAACAAATATACTCTAAAACTTCTATAGTTGAACCGTGGAGAGCATTCTGACAGGCTGCATCACTGTCTGGTATGGAGGGGCTACTGTACAGGACCGAAAGAAGCTGCAGAAGGTTGTAAATCTAGTCAGCTCCATCTTGGGCACTAGCCTATAAAGTACCCAGGACATCTTCAGAGAGCAGTGTCTCAGAAAGGCAGCGTCCATTATTAGGGACCTCCAGCACCCAGGGGATGCCCTTTTCTCACTGTTACCATCAAGTATTAGGTAGAGAAGCCTGAAGGCACACGCTCAGCGATTCAGGAACACCTTTTTCCCCTCTGCCTCTGATATCTAAATGGACATTGAACCCTTAATAATATGTCACTATTTTTAATATACAGTATTTCTGTTTTTGTATGTTTTTTAATCTATTCAATACAAGTATACTGTAATTGATTTCTTATTTATTATTATTATTATTATTATTTTTACATTATTTTTTTTCTCACTGCGAGATTATGTATTGCATTGAACTGCTGCTGCTAAGTTAACAAATTTCATGCTTTGTGCCTGTGATAATAAACCTGACTCTGATTCTGATTCTGTTCTTAGGGTAGGTTCAAAGTTAGGCACAACATCATGGATGAAGGGGCCTGTAATGTACTGTAATGTTCTATGTTCTAAAAATTGTGTTTGATTCTTCACAGATTTGAATACACAGATTGTTTTTATATTCATAGGGTGGATGTGATGACTGCAAGGCTGTCACAGAACACTTCCTTAAGTGGTCATGGGGATTATGAGCTACCTTCCTGAATCACTGCCTTCCTTTTGATTTGGGAATGGAATTCCAGTACTTACAGTCAGCATTAGTAAATCAGTCTATATGAGACTTTCAGAGCTACTTGATCTTGGCGTAATCCATTTTACCTGATGCCCCTGCTCTTCTGGGTGGTAGCACTCACAGGTTTCGGTAAGTGCTGTCAAGGGAGCCCAGGCAGATGGTTCAGCACATTTTGAAACAGTCATATATTACAACCACTGTGAGAGGAAGTAAATCTCTAAAGTGATAGGGTTGCTACTACTGCTTTGGTTAAGATGGAGTCCAGCTAAAAGCATCCAAAATATTGGAGAGAAGATTCTTTCTTGTAGTTCGTGGGAAGGTTTTGTGAACCAGGACATGATTCATTCATGAGTTCTCAAACTTTGGCCAACTCAGGCCATCACAGTAGTGCTGTGCAAGGTCCAATGAAGTTTCTGGCCAAGGTTGTCTCATTCTTATTCCATCTCAAAAAGCTGTTTATGTAGGGCTTGGCACTGGTATTACCACTGGTAATATTATTATACGTCAAGAGTAGGCAGATAAATTCTCTTTGTTAGTGGTGCTTCCTGCCTGACATGTGTAGGTGTTTTGAAAGGTGTTTACCACTTATCAGTCATTGCTCTAAAGTGCTCTAGGTCTTTCAATGCACAAGAGGAAACCACTTCACTTTCTTGACAGCTGAGAATGAAATCGATTGGGATGTAGTCATTGGCAAACATACCCGCTTCAGTCACCAGGGTGACAAATTTTTAAAATTCATATTATAATGAGGGATTTGAAAGAGAATTGTATGTTGGACTTGTTGCTTGAAATATGTTCACAGTTCTCTTTCATTTGTAATATATTCTGGACATTAATCACTCATTCATGTCAATTCATTTGCTCCGGTGCTTTAGAGACAAACTTAATAACCTTTTCTGGGAATATACTGTATAATTTAATTCATGGGTAAATTCCTATTTCTTTGTAATAGGTCATAAAATATAAATTATTTCTGATTAGTTTGGTGCAGAAAAATGGAGATACACTCACCATGATTTGTTGTCAGTAAAGATGTAACAAGGTTTGAACAAAATATTTTACATCTGTATGCAGTGATTTAATGCAATTACATTTAGTCAATCTTAAATTAATTCAGTTAATACTGAGTTAATATTCAGTTTAAGTATTTTGGCAGGTTATTGCAGGAACTGGAGGAATAAGGGGAATGGAGAAAGTAATTTGGATCAGCACACATATAACCACTGAAGCAGCTTCACAGGTCAGGCAGCACCTATGGAGGGAAATAAATTGTCGATATTTTGGGCTGAGACCCTTCATCAGGACTGGAAAGAAACAGAAGGAGCCAAAATAAAAGGGTGGGGAAGGGAGAGGAGCACAAGCTGGCAAGTATAGGTGAATCCAGGTAGCGGAGGAAGATGGGAAGGTGAGGGAGGGGGAGAAAGGGAATGATGTGAGAAGCTGGGATAGGTGGGAGAGGCAAAGGCCTGAAGAAGAACAAATCTGACACGAGACTACAGTAGATCGTGGAGTAAAGAGAAAGAGGTGGGAAACCTGAGTGAAGAAGTTGAAGGTGATGGGCAGGGTAGGGAAACAGGAGTGATAATGGGGCCACAAGGATAAAAGATCATAGGAGAGTGGTTTCCGAAGGTTGAAGAAATCGATGTTGATGCCATTAGGTAACCTGTCATCTGTGTTTATAATATTTCAGTCCTAATGATCTGAAACATTAACTTTGTTTCTCTCAACAGCTGCTGCCTGACATACTAGGTATTTTCAGCATTTCTGTTTATATTTCACATTTCCAACATCTGCAGCATTATATCTTTCAAGGGCCAGGTTGCAAAAAACGCCTTTAGAAGATTGGTGAATTCACTGTCAGTGGACAGTATAAAACCAGGGACATACTGCATGAGCATGGTCACCAGGCAGGTGAAGAAGAAGAAATTTTGATCCAGGTATAAACAAAAAAAAATACAAAATATACACAAATTAATTGAACAAAATAAATATTACTTCTTTTCTTTATATCAACATTCAGCTATCTAAAACTTGTTGAAAGGATATTTTATGTATTAGTATGACAACTGCTCTGCTCAAGAAAACAAGAATTTGCACAGCCCAGTCCATTAAAAAATGCAGCCTCCTCACCAAAAAACAACTTTTCAGGTTCCTACTGCCTTGGAAAGACTGCAGATAGAATCAATAACCCCACCGACCTAGTTATTCTCTCTTTTCCCCTCCTCCCAACACCCAGAAGATAGAAAAACTTCAGAATATGCCCCACCAGACCCAACGACAGCTGAGAGACATAGAGTGCGGGAGCACTCCAGCACAGAATCAGGTCCTTCGGCCCATCTACTTCATGCCAAAGTATTAATCTGCCACGAACCCATCAACCTACACCCAGAACATGGCCCTCCGTACCCCTCTCATCCACACACCTATCCAAATTTCTCTTAATCCTTACATACTGTTCGGGTTAAATTTGACCTGTTTTGACACTTGACAGCAGTAAAAACACCCTAAATGCCATTTTTTTAGCCAAAATTTGATAACTTTTCCTAAAGCGACCCAAAATGTGCAAAAATGAAAACATTTAAAATTTTATACATTTTTACAGGTGCTACAAATTTTTGTACATGAGGCTGTTCCAGGTTAAATTTGACCTATATCTATTGAAATGGATTTTACATCTCTGAAACATTAATTAAGGATTAATCACCCATTTATTAATGTCAGATAGGCTATTTATACATTCTAAATAGATCTGTGGTTCAAAATTTGGTATAGACACTTGTTATGGGGGGATTCTTGGGTCTGTGGAGGTATAGAATATGAACATGTTGCCTGGGTTAAATGTTGAAATCAAATCCATATTCACTACTTCCACAGGCAGTTAATGCCACACTCCCATCACCCTCTGAGTGAAGAAATTCCCTCTCGTGTTCCCTTTAAACATTTCACCTGTCACTCTTAACCCATTACCTTTAGTTCCAGTCTCATCCAACTTCAGTAAAATAATGCTTGCTTGTTTACCCTATCTATACCTCTCATAATTTAATATTTTTCTTTCAAATCTCCTCTTATTCGCTTATGTTCTAGGTCTGACTCTCCATTTGATGAATACAACAAATATAACAAATTTATTTTTGCATTCCATAATTTCTATATTTCTATATTTACCTGGTCAAGATCAAAACTGCCCCTAAGACAAAATAGATGGTCTAGATCATTCCCCTTAGCCATTTTCACTATCCAAAAGAAGGCTGTCACCGATACAACAATTTCATATTGACAGCTCATTATGTACTTCTTGGCAAATTTTAGAAGACTAAAACTAGCTTTCCTTGAAGCAACTATAGTATATAGCAGTATTGTTTGGAGAATATTGTGAAGTTGCAGAGTGATTTCTACCTTCCTTTCCTTTTGGGCACCTCATAAATTTGGCCACATTTCCAGCTTCATGAATTTTGATGAATCTTCTATTATTCACTATCGTGAGGCTTCAGCCAGAGATGAGATTTACATTTGTGTGGAATTGTACTGAAAATTTTATTCCTATCGAGGTTTTTAATATTGATGGTTTTATCCCTGTAGAATTATTTCTGTTTATTTCTGTTTAGTTGAACAGTGAAAGTTTTGGAATCCAGCATCCTTTTTATCACATGGGTCTTCACAAATCCCAGAGCCTTTCCTATTGAACAGAATCTAATCGGGGCATCAGTATCTCACTGTATTCATCATAACATTTTACTTATTTAAATAAATTGAAATATAAATTGCTGTCATATTAATCTTAGGAGCACGCAATAATCAAAAGTGAAACTTGAAATTTATTGAAGTCACCATTAATTTATTCAACACTATTTCCCTTCAGTCTAAAATTGAACAAAATTTTCTCTGGATGTCTGCTTTATTTACCACTTCAACTGAAAATAAGGCTCAATTTTCTTACGTAAGCATACCTTTTCTTCTCCACTACTTCCTGAAATATTCTGATACACATGATTAATTTCTTATATTGTACAAAGTACAGTATTAGAAATTAATGTCATGGGCACCATGGTAATATAGCAGTTAGCACAACAATATTGCAGCTCCGGCATCCCGAATTAGGAATTCTGGCGCGATTCTGTAAGGACTCTCTGTACGTCCTCCCCGTGGAATGTGTGAGTTTTCCTCAGGTCGTCCAGTTTCACCCCACAGGCCATTGTAATTTGTTGCATGATTAGGTTAGGATTAATAAAGGTTGTGGAATTGCTGGGGCAGCATGATACCAAGGGCCAGGAGGGCCTCTCCCACAGTAAGTAGTGAGTTTTAGTATAGACTCCAATGCATGCTACCAAATGTAAACTACTGAACAGACATTTAACTGAGATACTGGTCGGAGGCCAAAACAAACACTAGCAGAATGGCGATATTGTGTATATAGCAAAAGTAATAACATTTGGGGGCCAAAGGTTAGGTATTCAAGGATGTAGCCAGGATGATTGAAGGGTGTGGGAAGATCCTGATCTTTTCTGAAGGTCTCATGGAATTAAAGTACTGGATTTGAGGCCTGAGCCAGTTGGGTGTGGGGGGCTCAGAGTGGGAGCACAAAGATCGGAAGTTTGGAAGCTGTTTAATTTGTGGATGATAACACAGGTTTAAGTGTCAGCGTCTCAATCAAACAGTATCCTGAGCATGGTAGGGAAGAGAGTGCAGAGTCTAGAGACTTGAAAGGTCTTGGGATGTGGATCAGATGTGGGTGGAGTAGGAGGGTGAAGAGGGTAGAGAAAGAGAGTGAGAGAGATGGGAGAGAGAGAAATAAATGAGTAAAGAGAGAGAAACATACTGAGATACAAACAATTAAAGTATATTGTGTGAGGGAGTGATCAGCACTGTTTAAACCAAGAATCTGGCAGTTAAAACAAAAGCACATACTTTAATGCACATTAAAAGATACTAAATGCACATACTTTAATGCATAAAAGCACATATACTTTAATGAGTCCAGTGATGTGCCAACGGTACCCAACAATCTTTCCCGGGACAAAGTGCTCTGAATTCCTTTACAGTGCTCTCAAAATTACATAAGGAAACCAGAGCAGGCCAGTTGACCTTTCAAGTCTGCCCCATTATTCAATGTGATCATGGCTATTCAATGCTGGCCTCAACTCCTTTTCTGGACCAATCCACTTCACTCTTTAATCCCCTGATCTTAAAATAATATATGTCTGTGGTGAACTACATATACCTGTCTGGACAGGCCCCCCCGCCCCACCCCCCGGCTGACTGCTCCTGTGGCTCCTCCCACGGACCCCGGTATAAAGGCAATTGGAGGCACAGCCCCATCCTCAGTCTCCAGGATGTAGCATGGTGGTCATTTGCTGCTTGTTCTTTCTTCCAGCCAATAAAAGCCTATATCTTGCCTCACGTCTCTGAGAGGTATTGATGATGCATTTTAAAAATTTCTAGCAATTAAGCCTCTACAATTTTTCTGGGGCAGAAATTTCTGGAGATTCACAGCTCAGAGAAAAAAAATTAAGTACCTTGGTTTTAAATAGCCATATTTTTATTTTGAAAGAATGCCTCCTTGTTTGAAATTCTTCTATTGATGAAAACACCTTAACATCAACTCTGCCATATCACCTTAGGATCTTATACATTTCAAAAACATCACTCTCATTCTTTTCAACTCCAAGAAATATAGATAGACCTAGCATGTTCAGCATTTCTTATTTGTTTAATCCTCTCACCCCAGGAATTGGCCTGGTGGGTACTCTGGTGGGTTACCTCCAATGCTATAATATCCTTTTTATTTTAAGGTGACAATAACTGAGTGCAATACAAACATTTATGATGATAAAATCATGACAGCACGTGTAAACTCATCTCATATGAGCAATATTCTATCATATTCTGGCAAAACTGAAAACCTGAAAATAGTTGTAAATATATTTTCGATTGTGTCACAAGTACTAGACCGGTCTTTGATCCGGAATGGCAGGTCAGCTAGCTGCTGGGCATGTGTCAATGTGTTCTGCTTACGGCATCTTAGTACAGTGGGGCATGCTACAGTACAGCCTGGAGGTCAAATGCAAATGTGACTGACCTCCCACTACATCCCTGGACTCAGTATTGATTCTCACAGAAGCTGCTAATTGTAATGAGCTGAAGGGCTGGAGACAACTCGTATCATCATCCCAGATTTGTGCGAGTCACAACTGCTGCACCTCCCATGGCCGAATCAGTGGAATGGAGTTTAGGACCTTCATTGGAAAGGTAGGTGAATCGATCTGCTGGTTCTTTTTCTTAACAGTGTCTTTAGACACATTATTCAAGCTAAACGTGCTTTTGAATAAACTGTATTTTTATCTTTATTTTAATAATTCTTATTTTTTTCAACTTCAATTTTGCCGATCATCAAAAGCATCTGGAGACAGTAACAAGCTGTCAAGTCGTGAGGCCAAGCATTTACTGGTCGTCAGTTCTGCTTCACAGGGCAGCTGCCACAATGACATCTCCAGGAAGCTAGAGCCACACAGACATAAAAATAATAAGTGTGATCATGGAATCAGTAGAGGTTATGGAGTGTGTGTGTGTGTGTGTGTGTGTGTGTGTGTGTGTGTGTGTGTGTGTGTGTGTGTGTGTGTGTGTGTGTGTGTGTGTGTGTGTGTGTGTGTGTGTGTGTGTGTGTGTGTGTGTGTGTGTGTTGAGGAGGGAATTAGGTTTGAAGTGGGGCAGCAGGTAATGATCTCTGTTTAATCATGAATAGAATTTTTAACATTAATAGCTCCCACCATGACTTTGGAACTTCCATTTCTTCAGTACAGACATTCAATTGTTTCTTGTAGGGTGTAGATGATAATGTCATGGGGAAAATGTACATTTCTTATTTTAACTATCCTCTATACTATCATTTATTATTGGTTCAAATTGGAACCAGTCATCTCAATTGCAGTTTACCTGTGAATATTCATTCAGTTGAGACTCATGTAAAGTATCCACTGTTATCTTAAACACAGAAGAAGAATTGAGGTACATCTGCTCTGAGTTCTTTTTAAACATCAAGAGAGGATGATTCCTTTCAGAAAAGATTCTCAACATGATGGCGAACAGACTAAGACTACTTAAAATACACAGGGTGTACTTTATCTTCTCACAGTAACAAGGGAAAAATCAGACAGTGTTATTAACATTGGATGGGGATCTGACCAAATCAGATTGATCACTGAAATCAAAACTCCTGGAGCCGCAAGGCAATGTACAGGAAAAGAGAAGAGACAGATTCAGGAAAATTAATAACAAAGTGACAATTCAAAAGCTCTATTCTGTCAAGCGACTATCATATAAAAATGATGAGTAAAGCTTAGATTTCACACACAGATCAATTTTTTTTTAAGTCTATGAAAAGCTTCTGGGCAGTACATGTTTGACCTGAATCAGTCCCAGCAATGTCATATAGTTAAACATATTAAAGAATTGAGTGCAAGACTAATACAAATACTACAAATGCTAAATAAATACTAATTCAACAATAAAAATTCTGGTGAAAGGCAAAGAGAAAAATGGTATTGAAAACCAGGAAAGACAGAATCAGCCCTTGAGAGCGAACAGTAAAACACATACTGATGATTAAGGCACAGATATTTATCTAAAAGATCTAACTCTGGATGAAAACTTTGGGACAATTCACCTGTGATGTATTTATCATTATTGTTCTTGTCTGATAGCGTGAAAGGATTTAATCATTTTGTTTGGAGGTCTGTGCACGAAAATCTGTAGACTGGAAGCAAGTCAAATCAAATTTGGAAACATTAAATATATGTCGAGATTTTCACAGAAGCTTTTTGCATTCATCACCTTTTGCAGACAAAGAAGGATTCATTGACTTTTGAGCAAAATCTAATAACTGGAGATTTTTAAAAAACTTGTTTAAAATCTTTACTGTTAGTGTGATTAGAATTTCTATTAGTGCCATCTAGTGATACCATTTTGTTACAGCAGTCAGCCGCTCCCATTCCACTTGCAATTGCAGCAAACACTTCAATTTCCCATTTTAATTGGCACAAGAAATCACCTACTTTTGCTTCAGCAAGTAAAAGGTTATTAGTGATAATGAACTGTCACTTCCTCTCTTTCTACTTGATGTGATCCCTTATCAAATGAATATGACTGTCACTAATGACTGTACCACAATGTCTTTGAAGCAAGCAGCTCATATCCTGCTTCAGTGGTTGTGCAGCTGGGGAGCAGTAAATTGTGGATGTTTTGAACAGTGATATCATTGCTGATGCAGAGTTATTTATTCTAACCTGGTCTCCAGATATGCATTAAGTATTTCTTGGGAGTGCTTATCAGCTCCAGAATATCTATTGTGTAATGGAGGCTGGGAGCTTTCAAAAATCCATACGTGGTCTGTTTATTCATGCTTGTAGAACACTGAATTACCCTCTAGATCCTCTAGGTCTCCTTGGATCATGCAGTCTTCATGGTCAGCTCTGGGTCACAGCCAATGCCACTGCAAACTAGAAAGTTACCAGAAGTCCCCCTCAGTCCATAGTCTTAGTTTTCTGATTGTATCCTAGCAGATATCTGGGCTTTACTTTGCGCCCTAAGATTTCAACTGTCATTGGAGTATGGTGTGTAACTAATTTCCTCTTCCACTACCTTTCTGTATGATGTTGACTTCAGGCAATACAACAGTATTGTTCGGAGATTGTGCATTAAAATCTGTAGACTGGATGCAAGTCAAATCAAATTTGGAAACATTAAAAATACGTGGAGATTTTTACAGAGGCCTTTTGTCATTCATCAGAATTTCTCTGAGTGCAATATTTGTTACCCTTTTCCACTCTAAAGATTTTGTTATTAATACAAAAGACCATTTACTGATATACAGGAAGAGATAGGAAAACAATGACCACCCAGGCTTTCTATCACCTTGCTCCTGAGATGATTGCTAGGAAGGATTTGTGAATTGTAGCAATGCCAATATTTTGATTATATCATGTGTCCTGTCCTGAAATTTACAGAAGCTCTTCAGATGCCTGCAACAGTGCTTAAAGATTATCAATTAAATGAATGCAATGATTATGAGATTGAATCATGGGCAAGCGAATGGGGAGACTCATTCTCCTACTTTATTTTCCCTTAATCTTATGGTCAGATTTACTCCCTACTCTTCTATTTGAACCAACAAAGATGGAAATATGCATGTGCTTGCATCATTGAGGAGTACCCGGCTGACATTATTACGTAGTTTAACACAATCTTGAAAGCCATCGTTGAATGGGGGATTCTCTGATTCTGGAGCTCAATTCTCTGATTTCAGGGGTAGGATCAATATTTTATTCTCCTATACCTCTCAGTGACCACCTGAAGAACAGGAAGAAGTTAAAAGCAAATAAAATGACAGCCTTTCATTTGTAAAATGACACAAATGCATGTTTAGTTAAGGTAGAAAATAAATTGAAATGTGGAAAGGAAGATAATTTAAACATTTTTCATATATTTTAATGACTAAATGTTTTTAAAATCTATTCAATATATGTAATTGATTTACTTATTTATTTATTATTATTTTAATTTATTTCTTTTTTTTCCTCTGCTAGATTATGTATTGAATTGAACTGCTGCTGCTAACTTAACAGATTTCACATCACATGCTGGTGATAATAAACCTGATTCTGATATTGCCAGAGCTATGGTTAAAAGCAACATTGGGGCACATAAGACTCAATTTACCAATGAATTTTATCATTTTTTGTCAATATTAATAATATCAACTGGGTCAAAGTTCAAAATTATAAAACATGGTGACAAGGTGCATTTAACTTTGTGCATACCCACAATTAGAAACTTTAAATCATGTTGGGACTGTTTGATTCTTGTGTTATCCAAACTATGTTCTAATGACTATGTTTTTGTTTATGTATGGGCACGGCTTGGGGTTGTAGTCAGCCTAGTTAATAGACTCAGTCTTCCAAAAGTGCAATGCAGAAAGTAATTATCTTTTTTTTCATCAGTAAACCTTATTCTAATTCATCTCCTGGAGCTTGATCTTCCTGTTCTGCATCATTTAGTTTTTTTTAAATTCTGAACACACTATGTAGCTAGTACCATGGAAACAACAAATATCATACCACTTTTGCAGGAGACAATGGCCATTAGGATCAGAAACTGTATCATTTTTGGAGCTGGCAATGTGAAGTACTGAATGCAAAGTATCAAATCTCTCCAAAATGATCAAAATTTGATTTCATCTTAAACTTTGAAAATAAATTTCAGCTGCATTTTAAATACTTATTGGCTCTTGACATACCCCCAAGCATTGATCGTTGTGTTGTCTGTGTACTAACTAAGATATAATAAACAAAGGGTAAATAAAAGCTATATAAACTGAGGGCATGTCACTTAGATATGAAGAGGAAACAAGCTTGAATAAGAGGATAGATTACAATATTTTGATTCAGTTGTTCACAGGTGAAAATTCAACTGTCTGGATAGTCAAGAAAGATATGAAATCCCATCATGGAGGGAGATATGCCAAAAGAAATCATATAGAGTATGTACTAGGGCCAAAAGTAAGACAATCAGTAAGATAAAACCTGCCAGAATACTAAGCAACTTCAGAGAGGGTGTTTAGCAGTAACTTAGAGCAATGCTCCAAGCAGCTCCAGAAACATGAAATTGTGAAAATGGACTGGAATTTGCTACTCATAAACCCTTAATGTAGCAGTGTGAAAATTTCAAGGACTAGGGTATCTTTTGGGCTGGGAATTAAGTGGGAATTAAAAACCAGAATTACATGGGTGCAACTGTGCAATTTGGTAGAAGTATTCAGGGTGTGAGGGAAGTTGAAATCATACATTCCATGTGGTTCATACAGTATATTTAACAATATGCTATTGAGAATCCTTTTTAATAATTTCATTGACTCATATTAAATTACAAAGTACATCTCATTGACAATAAATAAAGGAAAATCAAAATAAAAATCTAAATTCTGCAATTATCATTACAATCGCTTTGAATTACTATAACTGCTAGAAATTTCTGTATATAGCTTTTTTTGACTAGAGGCAGAGAGAATTCTCTAGCTGGGGACGAAAACAGGCAGACTGACATGAAAGCTATGCACAGTGAAATTATTTGGATAACCAACTTGCTCCTGAGTTTCCTTTGATGTTATTTGTTTTATATTCCGTTACACATATGTTTTGACATAAACTGTAAAAGATTCAGTGTTAATGTGGTCAGGCTTTGGCTCAACATGTTTAGGTGAGACAGGTGCAGGCTAGAACTTATGTTTGAGAAGATACAGGTATAAAAATTGTAGACAGGATGGTAGTTTAGGCAGTAGAAAGTTCTTCTTGTGAGATGTTGGATTTCAGAGTATCTAACGTTACTGATGACTACATCTGCAGGAAGTGCACCTAACCTCTGCTGCTGACTGACAAAGTCAATGAACTGGTGCTGGATGCATTCAGTCCATCTGGGAGACTGAAAACTTCATAGTTGAGACATTTACTGAGATGGCCACACCCAGAATACAGGCTCCAGATCGTAGATGGGTGAACACCAGGAGAAGTGAGGGGAGTAAGCAGTCTGTGCAGGTTCCACTGTGGCCATCCCCCTCAGCAACATTCATACCATTTTGGCTACTGCTGGTGGCGGGGGGGGGGGGCGGGGAATGAGCTATCAGGGCATAGTAACAGCAAGCAAGCAAGTGCTGTGGCTGGCTCTGAGGCTCAGCAGAGAAGGCTAAAACAATTGTGATAGGAGACTCGATAGTTAGGAGGATGGACTGCAGATTCTGTGGCTGCAAAAGAGAAGCCAGGATGGGGTGTTTCCTTCCAGGTGCTTGTGTCCAGGGTGTCTCAGAGTGGTTGCAGAAGATTCTCAAGTGGGAGGGGAAGTATCCAGAGGTTGTGGTGCATTTTGGCACCAATGACATTGGTAAAAAGGGGTAAGAGGTACTGTGCAGTAAGTATAGGTTGTTAGGGAAGAGGCTGAAGAATAGGACCTCCAAGGTAGTAATCTCTGAAACTCCCCCAGTACAAGTGCTAGTCAGTAGGAATAAGATGATAGTACAATTGAAGGAGTGGCTAATGAAGTGGTGCAGGGGACAGGGTTTCTGATTTCTGGATCATTGGGATCTCTTCTAGGAAAGGAACTGTATGCCTTATACAAAAATGTCAGATCATACATGCACCTGAGGGGGACCAATATCCTTGCAGGCAGATTTGCTAGAACTGATGGGGAGGGTTTAATCTAAGTTGGCAGGGGATCAAAAGCAAACTGACAGTGCTGAGGACGGGGCAGTTGGCATACAAGTCGATGCAGTGTGTAGTGAAACTATGAGGAAGGGCAGGCAGATGATAGGGCAAAATTACAGTTAGTGAAATGATTTTGAAGTGCAACATGGGAATGGGATAAAAAGGAAGATGAATACAGGACTGAAGGTGTTATATTTGAATGCACTCAGTATACTGAATAAGATAGGTGATCTTTAAGCACAGTTCAGAGATTGGCGGGTATGACATAGTAGGCACCACTGAGTCGTGGTTGAAAGAAGATCACAGTTGGGAGCTTAACATCCAAGGATACGCGTTGTATTGAAAGACAGGCAGGTAGGCAGAAGGGGTGGGGTGGTTCTGTTGATAAAAATATGAAATCAAATCCTAAGAAAGATGTGACATTGGATCAGAAGATGTAGAATCCTTATGTGTAGAATTAAGAAACTGCGAGAATAAAAATATGCTGATGGATGTTTTATATGATACCTGAAATAATAGCCAGGATGTGGGATATAGAAAAAGCATGAAATAAGGGCAATGTTACATTAGACATTGGGTATTTGAATATGTAAATAGATATAGATTGGAAAAACCTGGTTGGTGCTAGATGCCAAGAGAGGGAATTTGTAGACTGCCAATGAGATGGCTTTTTAGAGCAGCTTGTGGACTAGACCACTGGGGAAAAAGGCAATTCAAAATTGCTGTGGTATAATGAACCAGATTTGATTAAGAAGCTTAAGGTAAAGGAATCCTCAGGAGTCAGTGATCATAATATTAAAAAAAATCACTTGAAAATGGGAAGATGAAGTCAGATGTGTCAGTATTACAGTGGAGTAAAGGGAACTAAAGAGGAATGAAGAAGGACCTGGCCAAAGCTGATTGGAATGGGACACAAGCAGGGATGACAGTAGAACAGCAACAGCTAGTAAGAGTGGATATTAGACTGCTGAAAAATTATGATAGAGAGGTATTAATGGGGGACAAAGAAATGGAAGACAAACTTAACTATTTTGTATCAGTCTTCATTGTGGAAACACTAGTGTATTCCTGAAATTTGAGAGTGTCTGGGGGCAGAAGTAAGTGTAGTTGTTATTTCAAAGGAGAAGGTGTTTGGGAAGGTGAAATGTCTGAAGGTAAGTAAATCACAGACAGACAGACATACTTTATTTATCCCGAGGGAAATTGGGTTTTGTTACAGCCGCACCAACCAAGAATAGTGTTATATGTTATATATGTTATAGTGTAGAAATATAGCCAATATAAAACCATAAATAATTAAATAATAATAAGTTAATCATGCCAAGTGGAAATAAGTCCAGGACGAGCCTATTGGCTTAAGGTGTCTGACATTCCGAAGGAGTAGTTGTAAAGTTTGATGGCCACTGGCAGGAATGACTTCCTATGATGCTCAGTGTTCTCACCTGGACCAGATGGGCTGTGCTCCAGGGTTCTGAAAGAGTTTAGTGTAGACTTTGTGGCATCATTAGTAATGACCTTTCTAGAAACACTAACTTCTGGAATGGTTCCAGGGGACTGGAAAATTGTAAATTCACTCCACTCTTTAGGAAGTAATGTTCCGCAGGGATCAGTACTGGGACCATTTCCTTTCACGTTGTATGTAAATGATCTGGATGTTGGAATTGGTGGCTTTGTGGCTAAGATTGCCAGATGATACAAAGATAGGAAAAGGATCAAGTAGTGTTCAGGAAGCAGGGAGTCTGCAGAAGATACATTGTGAATATGCACAAAGAATTGGCAGATAGAACATACAGTGGCATGCAAAAGTTTGGGCACCCCTGGTCAAAATTTCTGTTACTGTGCTAAGCGAGTAAAAGATAAACTGATTTCCAAAAGGCATAAAATTAAAAAATGACACATTTATTTAATATTTTAAGCAAGATTACTTTTTTATTTCCATCTTTTACAGTTTCAAAGAACGAAAAAGGAAAAGGGGCTGAAGCAAAAGTCTGGGCAACTTGCATGGTCAGTACTTAATAACACCCCCTTTGGCAAGGATCATGGCTTGTAAACACTTTCTGTAGCCAGCTAAGAGTCTTTCAATTCTTGTTTAGGGGATTCTCACCCATACTTCCTTGCAAAAGGCTTCGAGTTCTGTGAGATTCTTGGGCCGTCTTGCATGCACTGCTATTGAGGTCTAGCCACAGATTTTCGATGATGTTTAGGTCGGGGGACTGTGAGGGCTATGACAAAACCTTCAGCTTGTGCCTCTTGATGTAGTCCATTGTGGATTTTGAGGTGTGGTTAGGATCATTTTCCAGTTGCAGAAGCCATTCTCTTTTCATCTTCAGCTTTTTTACAGATGGTGTGATGTTTGCTTCCAGAGTTTGCTGGCATTTAATTGAATTCATTCTTCCCTCTACCAGTGAAATTTTCACTGTGCCAGTGGCTGCAACACAAGCCCAAAGCATGATTGATCCACCCCCATGCTTAACAGTTGGAGAATTGTTCTTTTCATGAAATTCTGCACCCTTCTTTCTCCAAACATACCTTTGCTCATTGCGGCCAAAAAGTTCTATTTTAACTTCATCAGTTCACAGGACTTCTTTCCAAAATGCATCAGGCTTGTTTAGATGTTCCTTTGCAAACTTCTGATGCTTAATTTTGTGGTGAGGACGCGGGAAAGGTTTTCTTCTGATGCCTTTTCCATGAAGGTCATATTTGTGCAGGTGTCATTGCACAGTAGAATAGTGCACCACCACTCCAGAGTCTGCTAAATCTTCCTGAAGGTCCTTTGCAGTCAAACGGGGGTTTTGATTTGCCTTTCCAGCAATCCTACGAGCAGTTCTCTCGGAAAGTTTTCTTGGTCTTCCAGATCTCAACTTGACCTCCACCATTCCTGTTAACTGCCATTTCTTAATTACATTACGAACTGAGGAAACGGCTGCCTGAAAACACTTTGCTATTTTATTATAGCCTTCTCCTGCTTTGTGGGCATCATTTATTTTAATTTTCAGTGTGCTAGGCAACTGCTTAGTGGACTCCATGGCTGCTGCTTGTTGGGACAAGGTTTGAGGAGTTGGGGTATTTATAAATCTTTGAAATTTGCATCACCTGGCCTTTTCTAACAATGACTGTGAACAAGCCATAGCCCTAACAAGCTAATTAAGGTTTGAGACCTTGGTAAAAGTTATCTGTGAGCTCAAATCTCTTGGCGTGCCCAAACTTTTGGATGGTGCTCCTTTCCTTTTTTCCACTCTAAAATTGTACAAAAATAATACACTAATCTTGCTTAAAATGTTGAAAGGGATGTTTTACCTTTAACTTTATGACTTTTGGAGGTCAGTTCATCTTCTATTCATTTAACTAGTCACAGTAACAGAAATTTTGACTATGGGTGCCTAAACTTTTGCATGCCACTGTAGTATAGGGAACTGTATGGTCATGCACTTTAGCAGAAGGAATAAAAGCATAGACTATTTTCTAAATGGGGAGAAAATTCAAAAATTTGAGGTGCAAATGTACTTCAGACTATTTTCAATAAAGAACATGGAAATCTATTGCATTGCCTTATGAGAATAGGTTGAGTGAACTCGGCCTTTTCTCCTTGGAGTGACGGAGGATGAGAGGTGACCTGATAGAGTTGTACAAGATAGTGAGAGGCATTGATTGTGTGGATAGTCAGAGGCTTTTTCCCAGGGTGGACATGGCTAGCATGAGAGGGCACAGTTCTAAGGTACTTGGAAGTAGGTACAGAGGAGATGTCAGGGGTAAGTTTTTTACTCAGAGAGTGGTGAGTGTGTGGAATGGGCTGCCGGCAACAGTGGTGGAGGCGGAAATGATAGGGTCTTTTAAGAAACTCCTAGATGGCTACATGGAGCTTAGAAAAATAAAGGGCTATGTGGAAAGACTAGTTAGTTCTAAGGTAGGGACATGTTCAGCACAGTTTTGTGGGCGGAAAGGCCTGTATTGTGCTGTAGGTTTTCTATTGTTCTAAACTAAAATGCCTCCTCCTGCGCTGCTTTTCCACCAAATCATTGTATGTGTTCTGCTGACATTGCTCGCAGTGCATTCTTTAAGCTCTGGACAAATCTTTCCACCAAGCCATTTGTAGCTGTGTGGTAGAGTTCAGATGTAATATATCATTCCAATCATTTTCAGGAATGACTGAAACTGCTCTGCAACAAACTGTGGAACTGTGGTCAATTCTCACTGACTAAGTATTCTGGAACACAAATCCTTGAGGAAAAAGCATCTCAACACATCAACAGTGTACAAGGCTGTAATGCAGACCACAGGGATCATTTCTGGTCACAATGTAGCTGCATTCACTACTATCAAGAAATTTGTCCCCTTGAATACTCCGGCTAAATCCACATGAATCCCATGCCAGGGCAATGCAGGCCATTCCCAGGGTTGAAGAGGTGCTACAACTTGGCATCTTCTGGACACCTCAGCATCCTGAACAGTGCATAACAAGCTACTCAATCTTCTAATCTATCCCAGGCCAATGGACAAAGCTTCGAGCCAACACTTTATTCAAGGGGTGGAGTATAGTAGTCAGGTTTGTCAAGAGTCTGTTATAGCAATTGACATTTTCTAAAAAGAACAGCAACTGTGACATGTTATTTCACCTCGGTAAGTGATAATTGTTTTAAGGAATTCACTCTTGTTGCATTATACTCTGAGCCCAGAATCTTCTCATCTTTTTAACACTGGCTTGACATTTTGGAAGTTTCATCCTCGCCAATAACAATGGTGTCATTCCGGTACCACTGGGTGTTTGGGCAGAGTTGTGGCACCTGGTACATAGCTTTCTGCCAGAGTGTAGGTGCAGATGCTACTACAAAAATAAGACCATTATAGCAATAAATCCATCTGTGAGTGTTCATGGTGAGAAGCTCTTTGGAGATTTCTTCCATCTCTATCTGCATGTAGGTCTCAGCTAAATCCACATTAGAAACATAGAAATCCTATAGCACAATACAGGCCCTTTCACCCACAAAGTTGTGCTGAACACGTCCTTACCTTAGAAATTACTAGGCTTACATAAAACCCTCTATTTTACTAAGCTCCATGTACCTAACTAAAAGCCTCTTAAAAGAACCTATTGTATCCGCCTCTACCACAGTTGCCGGCAGCCCATTCCATGCACTCACCACTCTCTGAGTAAACAACTTATCCCTGACATCTCCTCTGTACCTGCTCCTCAACACCTTGAACCTGTGTACTCTTGTGGCAGACATTGCTGAAGCATTTCCACCCAGAAAAGTTTGCAATGATATCCTCTATCCTGGGCAGAGGGTATTGATCTACTTTCAGTACTGGATTGAGGGATTAAAATCAGCATGGATCTTGACAGAACTATTCTTCTTGGCTACTTGGATCACTGGTGTTGCCCATGGGCTCCACTCCATGTAATCTTGCTTACCCGCTACTTCATCACAGATGTTATAAGGAACTGGGCAGGTATTGTAAAAGTTGGGTGTGGCATTTCACATGATTTTACCCTGATAAGTTTCAGTTTTCTAATGCTATTCTTGAACACTGCTTTGGTATCTTCCAGTACCTTTCTTAGTTTGCTTTCAGTTGACTCTATTGCAGGGGATGTGGTATGCAAATAGTGAATGGATCTCCAATCATTGCATTTCTCTCATCCAATCATATTCCCACAATAATGGCCCTCTTGTTTTTACCAAATGCAAGCCCAAGGTAGCTTGTTGGTTGTTGAATTCCCACAAGAGTTATCTTTTCTCCAGTATAAGTTCTTGATTGGATAGCTATAGGCTGTAGCTTAGTATTTTTTAAATGATGTTTCAACTTATTTTGTGGAGTGACAGAAACAACTGAATCAGTGTCCTATTCCATTTAAGTTAATTTGCCATTTACTTCTAGTGTAATTTAAATTGCTTCTCTATTATTAGTTTTCATATTGTAAATCTCAAGGCTACTCAATCCTCCATCACTCTCATTATTATCAGACTTTTCCTCAACAGCAAATGGATTAATGCTCTTTTTGAAACTGCATCCTGACTTTGTTATCTTCCTTTCCTTCCTTGTGCAGTACATTTATTTTTTGTTTGCATACTGTGCTCTTTGTATGTGTCCTATTTTGATGCATTTTCGATAAGTTTCACCTTTAAATTTGTCTGTTGTAGGTGACCCCCTACCAAAACAGGAACACATTTGTTCAGCCTGGCAGGTTGCAGATCAGACAGTACAATTTTGTTCATTCTTACTTTCATTCCCGACTGCAACTCAGTTGCACCTCTGGCTGCTGTTTCCACTGAATGTCAATTACTCTTTTAAATGTGAGCTGTACTTCACTTAACAGCCACTTTATTATGCTTTTTTGTAAGATTGCACAAACTGATCTTCCAGTGCATCACTAAGCCCATTAGTGAACTGACAATGCTCAGAAAATTTCTGCAATTCAGCCACATAAGCTGAAGTGGACTTCCCTTCCTTTTGTTTCCACATATGAAACCATTCTGCAAAAAACAATGGTTTCAGTTGTAAATGTTCCTGCATCACATTCACAATCTCAGCAAAGCTCATTTCATCTGGTTTAGTTTGAGCTGTTAGACTTCTAAGTAAACTGTATGTTTTTTCACTTATTGTACTCAACAGAACTTACCCTAATTTCTTACCAGTTACTCCATTTGTGTTAAGATACTGCTCAATTCATTCCATATACATCATCCAGCTATCTGTGGTGCAACTGAATGCAGCTATCTTTTCGATGTATCCAGCTGTTTTTGCTTTATTCATTTATGTATTATGCCATATTTATTGTTTCTGTACCCTTGGTTTGTTAATTTCTTCCATTTTCTGCCTTTTTTACAAACTCGAACTTCTCTCTTCCCTTGCAAAGAAAAATGTGCTGCACTTCAACAGACAGATTATCATCTTAGGTTTGTTTTATAACTTCCTCATCAGTACTGTTATGTTTTGCAATTCCAAAAACTAATTGAAGCAATATCTGGATGCCTGTGCTCAGTTTCTTTTTCTTTTAATGAGGCATGAACATATGATGTGGTTGATTCAGCACCTTAGATTTTTAGATTCATTTTAATTCAGATGTCTTAGTTTTGTCCTCTGCATTAGTGTACCAGCAGAAAAGAGCAAATTTTGGATTTCCAAACATTCATTTCCAAAGAAATTAAATGCTACAGAGAATTTTTGTGCTTTGTTTAAGGAAGTAACATATTAAGTAATAGACCACTTTTCCAATGAAAGCTTGATTGTTTTGTAAGTAGATAGCCCAGTACATGATTAAGCAAAGTTAACAAACAGAATGCTAATGATCAACGACATGATGAGTTGAATGAACTAAACTGATTAACTAAAACAGAAATGGATGTAGAAGGCATCAAACTGAGTGAAGTTCAAATAAACTAAAAGGTGACAGGGTGGAAGATGTGACAGTTTAACTTTCAAATCATCAATTCTTACACCATGGTAAGAGGGAGAATAGCAACAAGCCACAAGTTGGTCATCCCCTGGATCAGCAAGGTCTCTCCCAAACAGAAATTTTGTGGCAGACAGGAGTTGCAAGATGTGCTGTCCAAGCCCTTCTGAAAAAGCACAAAGAAATGGGCAAGGTTGAAGACCAGAAACTCAATTGTTGGCCATGGAAACTGAGTGCAGCAGATAAGAGAGACATCAAACTGACATCCCTTCTATTTCGGAAGTCCAGCACTGCTATCAGCTCTGAACTCATTGAAACCAGAGGTCTGGAGAAGTCCTGTCAAAAGTGGCCTTCATGGAAGAATTACTGCCAAAAAGGCATTCCTTTGAAGTGAAAACAAAGCCAAGGGACTCACCTATGCTCAAAAACACAAGGACTTGTGTGCTAAACAATGGCAGCAAGTGCTCTAGGCAGATGAGTCAAAACTTGAAATTATTGACTCAAACAGGAGGCAGCTTGTCTGTAGAAGAGCTGGAGATCGCTAACGGATGACTGTCGGCAGTCAACAGTGAAGCACGGGAGATGTTCCCTACAAGTTTGGGGCCACATTTATGTAAATGGAATTGGTAATCTAGTCAGACTTAATGGAATCTTTAATGCTAAGCATATTCTCATCCATCATACAATACCATCAGGGAAGCATCTGATTGGTCCCAACCTCATTTTGCAGCAAAACAGTGACCTTAAACACATGGCCAAGGCCATAAAGAACTATCTTCAGTGAGAAGAAGAACAAGGAATTCTGCATCAGAGGGTATGGCCTTTACAGAGTCCTGATGTCAACATCATCAAGGCTGTCTGGCATGACCTGGAGAGACAGAAGCAAGCAAGACATCCAAAGTATGCAGAAGAACTATGGCAAGTTCTCCAAGATGCATGGACCAACTTGCCAGCCAATTTTCTTACAAAACTGCACAATAGTGTGCCTTAGAGAACAGATGAAATTTTAAAGGCAAAGGGTAGTTGCACCAAATATTGAATTGATGTACTGTAGTTTTTGACTGTTTACTGCTGTTTATAGTAATTTTTTTTTGATATTTAGAAACTTTTCATTTCATTATTTTTGAAAGCACCTCCACTTTACAGATATTTTACATGTGCCTATGACTTTTGCACAGTCATGTATTTACAATATTATTCAAATATTACTAAAATATTATATTACACCCTGCACTCACAAGGTTTAATTGAAAATATTTATTTAAAATTATTTGATGCAACAAATATGGCCTCGCTCATACTGAACATAACATTACTAAAGTAAAACTTGTTGCATTGATCTGGAAATGCCTGATTCCTTGATCTCTGAAGCTCAGACTGTTCCTACAGAGAAGAGAGGCTAGGAATAGATGGTAATGTAGTTTTTGACTGGGGAGAATGTGAAAGTCACTAACTTAACGTCACCAAGAGTCACCCTTGGGACTTTTAAATTAATGTGTTTAGCAAACATTTTCAAATTGCCTTCCATGAAGATAGATTAATGTTCGAACAGAAGGCGCAAAAACATTTATTGACACATTACTACACCAATTCAGTAAAGGAAAATAAATCCCTTTAAGACTGTGCATGTCAGCACTTTGAGCAAGAAGTAGGATCTGATGTGGCTGTGTTACTATACAGAGTGCAGAAGTTCTCTAACAGTTGCAGACTTAGCTTACTTATAAAAAATGATCACAATGAACAGAATAGACTAGTACTTATTAAGTTGTGTGCCATCTATAACCATGACTTTCACACAAGAAAAAAAGATGTGCAGAATATTTTGTCCATTTTAAAATCAATATAAGGACATGGCCAATAGATGGCACTGTTTGCCACTACAGGCTATCTACAGGTTATGAATACCCAACTTATGGACCCTTCATACATGTCAGCATGCTCGCAAAATATTAAATTTATAAGTCTGATGTACATAATTTTGTTAATTTCTATGGCAGAATTACTTTCTTCTCTTCACTTTAGTAATTGTACTTTCTTATCACTCGTATGTGTTTTTGAGACTATTCTTTACAACAAAGTGGATGTACACTTAGCATATCAAATAATTTTTGAGTATTTTAAAACTTAAGGACAAATGCAAAAACAAAATCTGTTGATTCACCATGTTTACATACAGAAAAAATGTTAACAATTAATAGAAAAAAGAGGCAGAGATGTTCAGCCAATGTGTTCTAAACAAATGCATTGTTTTTATCTGTCTAACCCTGAGATGGGCTTGCTGTTGAAATTACTGACAGTGGAAGTTAAAATTAACTAAACATAGGGAAAGATTGTTCCCTGCAATTAAACTGTAATTGTCCTCCTTGTAAATAGATTTTGATGTCATTAAACCCAACATGCAAGTAATTTAATATATCTAATGAATTTGCAGCAAACACTCTTAGTTTTGTGGGCCTGCATTAATGCTGTAGATATTATTGTCATCTTTTATACGTATTACAGAATACATTCTTTTTTATACAATATACAAAATTATAATTAACTAACTTTCATGAGTTTGATACTGAGACCACCTGCAGTGAGAACAATTGGTGCCTGGCAGCAGCCTGTACCCGCAGTCATGTGTACAGTTAAGAAGATAAAACAGATATTGAGGAGCCTTTCTTCATCATTACTGGCAGCAGGACTGGTCTATTAATCTCACAGAAATATCCCTAAATTTAAGGCTAATGGCAACAGCAGTACCCAGTTGGCAGCATTCAGCACCACACAGAGAATGCATGTGTAATGCAATGTTGAGTTGGTGTTCATGTTCTAACATCTGAGACATATCTTTTGAGATGAGAGTTGTGTCCAAAAAAAAGTGATCAGGAGTCCACATTCAGGAGTATAAACATGCTTCTGAGTATTGTGAAGTTTTGAATAATTGGGAGATGTATCACAGTGTTGATGGAATGCTCTTTTAATTTATATTTTTCTGTCTTAAGGTAAACCTCTTGAACATAATACATCTCACAAAGTTTGACTTTAACTATTAATTTTAAGAAAAATATTTGGAAATGACTATAAGTAAATTTTGTAAATGTTTAAAGCTAGAGCTGAACAAGCTATTCTTGGTGCCATGCACTGTACTGGATATATACACAGGATATATACATCCCAAAGTGGAAGAAGTATTTTAAAGGCAAGATGACACAACCGTGTCTAACAAGAGAAGTCAAAGCCAACATAAAAGCCATAGAGAGAGCACATAATAGAGAAAAAATAGTGGGAAGTTAGAGTATTGGGAAGCTATTAAAAAACAACAGAAGGCAACTAAAGAAGTAATTGAGAAAGAAAAGTTGGAATATGAAATTAAGCTAGTCAATAATTATAAACAGGATACCAAAAGTTTTTTCAGATACATAAAGTGTAAGAGAGAGGAGAGAATGGATATCGGACCACTGGAAAACGATGTTGGAGAGGAAGTAATGGGGGACAAGGAAACGGTAGATTTTGCATCAGTACTCACTGTGAAAGTCGCGAGCAGTGTGGTGAAAGTTCCAGGTGTCAGGGTCATTAAGTGTGTGAAGCTACCATTACTAGGGAGAAAGTTCTTGGAAAACTGAAAGGTCTGAAGGTAGGTTAGTATGAGTTTGAGTATTGAAGTGGTGTTTTAACCCAACCAAGACAATGAGACAGAACACCAAGATGGAGGGATGATACTCAGCATCAACCTAACAGAGGGATCTGACAAGTATGCAAAACTCATAACATAGTGATTGTAGAGAACTTAAATGTTCCAGAAATAGGAGGTAGAACCATAAGGGCCAAAGTGTGGAAGGAGTTACGTAAGTATTGAGGTATTCTTCCTTGTTATAATACAGAGAGGCCACTGCACAGGATTGAAAAGAAATGCAGAAGGTCGCAAACTCAGCCAGCTCCATCATAAGCACTAGCCTCTTCAGCATCATGGACACTTTCAAAAGTCAATGCCTCAGAAAGGCAGCATCCATCATTAAAGATCCCTATCGCCCAGGACATGCCCTCTTCTCATTGCTACCATCAGGGAGGAGGTACAGGAGCCTGAAAACACACACACACAATGTTTCATGAACAGCTTCTTCCCCTCAGACATCTTTTTTTTTGTGTATTGCACTGTACTGCTGCCACAAATCAACACATTTCATGACATAAGCCAACAATATTAAACCCGATTCTAATTCTGATTCCTTGTTCACAGTGCAATAGTCAAAGTTAATTTAGTTTGGAGTAATTTTAACTAAAATATTATATTCAAAGCTGATTAAAATAGTAACTCTTCTGAAATAATTTCCTCTGATTTATTTGTGATCCATTGTATATGTTGTGCATACTATTGCTCCTCTCCCACCTCCCCATACACACTCACAAGGTATTCCACAACATCGATCCCCCACCTTCCACCATCCATACCATGTGTCGATGTTATTGATGGTGTTTCCTTTAAAAGACCTGTATGTCTTTATATAGTATGGCACCAGGCTTGGGCACTGGATCATGAAAACAGAATTGAACATTTTCAGTTTTAGACTTGATGAATGTTGTAGGGACTGCCTTAGGTATAATCCCTATAACACCATGCAAGTAACGTATCTGACAGGAATCAAAGCACTCAAAACCACAGATGCTGGAAATTTGAAATAAAAACTATAAATGCTGGAAGTATCCAGAATGTCAAGTGGAAGCAAGTTTTGGTCAACATGTTATCAAAAACAAGGGAAGGACCCTGCTGAATATGATCAGCATGTTTCCTTTTATATCATTCGACATAACTTTTCACCATTCTCACTTTCAACAAGAGACTTGGCTTTCCATGTCCTTCCAGCTTAAACATACAAGTGAGATTTCCAAAAGCTCTCAAATTGAGGTCTGGCGATGCTGGAATCACTTTCCTTCTTAAGGTTGACCTTAAAGGACAAATCCTTTGAATTAAACCTGTGTTAGTGTTGGCAGCATATTACTGCTAATATCTTATTTCATTAATTGTGTTCATTTGCTTCATGATCTCAGTTCTTTTTGTTGAATAACTGGAATTATTCTCTGCTGATCATGATAAAACGAATGATCTAGATGCAATGTTTTGGATTGAAGACCTCTGGAATATTTTTAAAAAGACGATAAGATGGAGTGAAACTAATAGGAGAGCAGAAAATTCTGGGAAGTGTTAACAGGGTAGGCAGAATCCATAGAAAAAGAAGTGGTTTTGTGTCTGGCTTGTGATCTTTCATAAAACTAAGATCATAATTGTTCACTTCCAAGTGACTGGCAGATGTAGATGTCAACAAACATTGCAACAACATTTGATGATTAGTCTGCAAGAAAGTGGTTTCTAAGAATGAAAAAAAACAATACATAAGGCAAAAATGTACTGTAATATTTCTGAACTATGTAAACTATGAATTTAAAGACATCTAAAGAACCTATCTTTGAACAGAATAGAGTGTGTTAAGTGAGTAACCTAGGTCTTTATTATACCCTTGGGATTAAATTTCAATGAATGAGTGGCTCAATCTACTACTACTAAAGCTTTCACAATCACTTGCTCCAGGCACCAATTTGACTCAATTCATACAATGCAACAAAAATCTAAACTGTCTAATCTATTCTTTCCAATTGCATAGATCTACATCTAGGTGAAAGAAGTACCATATTTGGATGATGACTTTGAGTTATTAGGACCTGTTTTTAGCCTATATAATAAATCATCATACATATGAAAAAAGGCATGAATAAAGGTGAAATAAAATTATACATTTAAACAATAGAATTCAATCAAATGACTCATCCATGCTGAAAAATACAATTCAGTCTAATTCTAAGTGTGGCCTTCAGTTTTATGAAAGCATTTGAAAGTCCTGATCTTACCTATTTCTATTTAGCATTTGCAAGAAGTTCCAAAGAATTTGTGAAATTAAATATGAATTTTTCCATTATTTATTTTGCTTTTGAATCTGACGCACAGCAAAAGTGTGATTCCACTTCCTTTGACCAGGAATGCTCCATGCAGCAACGATAATGATGCTTCTCTACTTTCAAAAGGATGCGTTTGGAAGCTGAAAGCCATCCAAGTAAAAACACATCTGAGAGTGGGATTAGATACCATGGTTTTAATCAAAGTCTCCTTGGCTATGAGAAGGGAAGTTGAAGCAAAAACAGAAATAGTCCAAGAGCTCAGTCAGTCAGCGGTGTCTGTGGAAAGAGAAGCCAGTCCACGTTGCAAGTTTGTTCAGAGGAAGAGTCTCTTTTCAGAGATGTTTTTCAGTGAGTTCTTTCAGCATTTCTGTTTTTGCTTCGGATTCCAGCATTTGCAGATTAATTTGTTTTCAATGAGAATGAAATGTGTTCAATTTCATAAAGCTGGTGTTATGAACTGCGGAATTCAAAATTAGAAAGCTAATTAGAAAGCTGTTAGTCAGAGCGGGAGAGAGGGAGTGGGAGGGGGAGAGGAGGGGAAAGAGAGCACTAGAAAGACAGAAAAAACTGGAAGGATAGAGATTGATTGAGAGTTAGCAAGAAAGATACAGGAAAGAGAAAGAGATAGATGAGCAAAGGCTGAGATATGTATGAACACAAACACAGTACAGATAAATGAAGAGATAGACAAATAAAAGAGAATGAGAGAGAGATGGGGAGGGCAGGACTGGAGAACAGAGAAAAAGAGATTGGGAGTCTGGGAAGGACTGATGGATTATAATTTACTTCCACCATTTTGTATAAATGCTCTCTCCCTGTAGGCAGTCGAACATGTTCACTATGACAATGTATTCTACTCTTTCAATCTCCTGAAATTTTAGTTAGTCATGCACTCATTTGCACTAAAAACTTCACTATTCCCCTTTTTATTCTCAAACATTTTCAACTCCCATTAGATTCTTGCACTTACCTACACAAAAGAGGCAATTTATAGTGGCCAATTCAAATTTGAATCTTTGGGTTATGAGAGGAGGCCTATACGGTCACAGGGAGAAGATACTAATTCCATGCAGACAGCACCATAACAGTAGCACCTGTTGAAAGGAAAAGCCCAAGAGACAGCAGCAGATAAACACCGCTACTCTATACCCAAATCTAGATAACTCTTGAATTATGTTTCAAGAGCCAAGTTAGTGCTTCATAACATTGAGGTATTCCAGATAACATCATTATTGAAACTGCATGGAACAGCTGTTAATTACAGCAAGTGGTGCTCAATTATAGCAGGTATATTTCATTATTGAAATAGTGTATCAGTTAAATATGCAAAATGTCATTAGTTCTTGTTTTGCTCAAAATGTTTTGACAAATGGAAGTAGCTTTGGAGATTTTCATTAAGCTCCTTTATAATAACGCTCCTTAATACAATCTACCTAATTCATGTACCCAAGAGTATAATAAATCAAATATTGACTGATGTTTGAAACAAACAAGGTTAAGCTCTATGCCCCAATATTAAAGAGTTAATTAACTTTTAATATTTAACTCTCAGATGGTTCATCTCAGTTTCAAAGGGCAATCCTTTAACCTCATTCCATCAATAGAAATCAGTATTTGTCAAAAATGCATCTTTTGCATGTTAATTTTCTACAACACATTGCCTTCTAGAAGAAATATCTACTACTTGCTAATCTAATAGAAATCTCTAAAGTCATATCTAGTCCATACTGACCTTGAACTGGGTTTGGAATAGTTGGCAGGATACTTTCTATGAAGGAAATGGTGAAAATAAAATGGAAAAAGTATTTGCACATCATGATGCCATGACATAACATTAAACACAATGATTACAAAAGGCTCATTATTATTAAAGGGTCTTAGATGGTGCAAGTTTTCATTTGTTTCTATTACTCCATTTGTCGTTGCCATTTTACTGTATCGTCTAACCTGACATTAATAAACATAAAAAAATCTGTGTCTGTGTCACTCCTGTGGAATTTAAATGCCAAAACCTATTCATAGCACAGGATATTTGGGTAAAGTTGAGCTCACTTTCTCCAGTTTTTAAATAAAATCATTCCTGTACTTTGAAAATATAGTTATAACATGGCTTTAGGTGATAAAATGACAATGATATAATCCTGAACAAATGGTCTATTTACTTCCTAAATGACAAAGAACAGATAATGCAATACTACTGTTCACACTTCTTTCTAATCTTGATTCTTGCTCAGTAGATGGAATAAATCATGCCACAATTACAAAGCAAACACTATCAAGTGAAGCACAAGTACATTTGTGACAGAACAGTCAAACTTTTGACATCTTCACTCTTGAATTTTTCTTGCTTCCTCATATAGGATATCAAAAGCTGTGTTAAAATATATGTGACAGATTTATTTTCATTAGTAAGTTACCAAAAAAAAAATTCAGCATTAAATTGGTTGAGATATCCACAATAGGGGACAGGAATGGTTGCAAATTAACCAAGCCCTAATCAGATTCAGATTTATTTATCATAATGCTGTATTTTGCATTACTTGGCAACTTATTCACTGCAGCTTAGTAGTGCCAATAGAGTTTTGAATAATTCTTCAGAGCTGAACCAGTTCTTAAGTTTCCCTATTTACAATGGAGATGTGTACTGGAGGTTTAGGTTAGGATATTTTGTTACTACTATGATAGACTGCAACTGATTTGGAAATGTATTTGCACATTGCCATAAATTACTTCAATTTTCTTATTTTTAAGCTTCCCTTCCTTATTTCCCTCTGCTTGGAATCATTCAATAAACAATTCACAAGTCAGTGTCACCACTCATCTTCATCCAAAGAAGATGATTAACACTTTGGACACAATCACATGCAATGACATAATAATGAGAAGTCACCTGTTTTTTCTACTTACCAGACACTTCATAATAATAACAAAACTGTAGGCCATATAAAATGAATATTTTACAAGGCATTACTTGAAAATTAATTTAAATTAAACATTGTTAATGTGAACTAAATCAAAAACAAAGATACTAAATGCCTGACCTTGACCCTCATTAGTACAGCCTTTGTTCTGAACTGACAATACTCGTAGACTATTTGCATACCACACGCAAAATAGTGATTTAAATAATGCAAACTATATAATTATAACCATATATCTGTAACTAATTTCATCCAGGCATCATAAAGCTCTTTTTACAGAAGAAAAATATAGGTCAACAATTAAATATTTTCAAAGAAAGCACTTGCCCTTCTTCATGTAGACAAGGGTCACTTGATTTACAAGTTGACAGCAAAGAGTTTTCCTGTCTGCTGTGCATCTGTTCCACATCAGTAGTACAAGTGAAACTGAGCATACTGCAAAGAATCATCATGGCTAATGTGACCCAACAACTTCCAGACATAATTCTTAGAATGAAAGGAGCTCTGTCAAGGACATAATTCCAAAAATCATTCCTTACTTTGGAAAGTCCTAAGGGAGATGTGCAGCTAATTACAAGTCATCATTAATATGTAGTCGATGAGCACCCTCATTTAACACTGCTGACACAAACACTTTTATTTCCTCAAAGCCTTCAATGACAGATCAGAAGCACCAATCAACACTCCAGGAGCACTAATGAAGGAGACAAGCTCCTTGGAGTAGATTATCTCATTCAAATTAATATTTATGTGAAGGGAATAGAAATTGGAACCCTCACTATGTCTTCCGTCTTTCAGCAGACCTGTTGGAAGAATCATTTTTGCTCTATTTTCCTGTTAATACAATCCTTTTAATTTAAGATATGCATTACAGTATATTTAGAGCTAAAATTGTAATACACAATTATAATTTGGAATATCTCCTTTTTTACTTTAATTATTTGTTCACTGTTCTCATTTGCAGTAAGTGTAATAATTTACTTGGCCAACACGCACGCAGCAATTAGATATACAACATGCTTTGAAGCTTCACTGATTAAACCTTACTAACTGTATTTACCATGTTAGATTATTCTTAATAGATATTAAAGGGAACTGTACTGGCAAAGCCAGCATCTGTAGCTTATTTCAGAGGGCTGCTGATGAGTCACCAATTTGAACTGCTTCAATCTTCTGCTGTAGGGACTTGCATGCAAATATGAGCTAGGGAGTTCCAGGATTTGAACACAATATCAGTGTAGCTAATCATACAGCAAGACCACATGCAACCCAAACGAAATCAATGCTAGTGCAGGCAGTGTACAGTCAAAATGTGTGTCTTGCCCACATAAAAATTTACCAAACTTCAAGTTCCGGTGTGCCGAAAGGAACCAAAAAGCTGTTCAATTAACTTTTATTGCAAGTTGAAAGAAATGCTGGAGGAAACATCCATACAGCACCATAAACCAGGAAGGGGTTGGAATGTATCTGCTCATTTTCTTCTTTGAACCTTTGTGGTCTGTGTATCAACAAAATTTGCAAATCTATCCATAATGACCCAAGACCCCACTGAATATGGATTTAAAGACCTCTAAAGATCAGAATCATTAATGAAGTGGATCCTTTCCAACAACTTTCATTATTCAGCGTTTTCCTCATCAATAGAATTTTGTTGTAATAATGCCCAACATCAAATAGAATGCCTGTTCTGGAATGACAATGGACTGTTTCACTAATTCCTGCACTTGGAACAAGCACGATTAATATGGTTCAATAATGTGTAACATGGTACCTTTTCCCACCTTGCGTACTCTGTCACTTGAGTTACGAAGGATGAACAACTCTGATGGGCAGAAGGTTGCAGAGTCGCCCATGGCCCCTCCCCTTTTGGAAAATCATAAATCGCTACTATTTCGATGCTGCTAACAAGGAAGTAAGAGAGACAAAAGGAAATCTGCCAGGGCAGTTGTTATTGATAACAGCTCATGAAAGTTAATGAGAGGGAGGCACAACTAAGGTGGAATGTCTCCAGCTAACAAAAGGAGAGCAGAACCATTGATTACTGCTATTGTCTTTTGGAGAAGGATTGTGTACTTGGTACTGTTCTATTCATTGAAACCCCTCAGGGGGCAACCAGAGTGGGCTGTTTGGATGGGGTTACATCATCCCAACCTGATTGACACCTGAGACCCTGTGAGTGGGGATAAAAGTGAGGTCTGGGGTTAACACCCCTCAGATGCACCAGGAGAAACACTAGTGAGCATCAGAAACCCCATAAGACAGGGTGGGATACCGGAGACTGAACAAAGGTTCGGTAAATTTTAACTCACAGTGTTTTGTAGCAAGACCAGTGGGGGCTTGTGTGTGTGTCCACCCTTGCCTGGGTGATGAGTCCACCATGGAAGAACGGTCTAGCTAAAGGACAAAGGGATCATACGTGAATGGCCACAACAATGCATCAATGGATCAAAATCGTAAAGGAAGGTTGGCAAGATAATAGCTGTTATTGTTCACATGTTTTCTCTCTCTCTCTCCAACAATTGCAACACATCGACAAACAACTACCACAGCCTGCATGAACTGAACTGAACTTTATATTTCCATCGGACAATTCATTATCCCCTAGACAATGATAGAGCTTGTTTCATTAGTGATTATTATTTTATCTGCAATTTTAGGTTTAGTATTGCTAATGTATATTCTCTGTATATTTGCATTGATATTATTTTGTATATTTTTGCTAATAAATATTGTTGAAAATAGTATCACCAGACTCCAATGGACACTTCTATCTTTGCTGGTAGGACACCCAGTTACGGGGTTCGTAACAAATGTAAGAATGCACTTCCCTTTTCTCAGTTTCTCTGTCTCCATTGCATCTGTTCACAGAATGAAGCTTTTCACTCCATATCATCTGAGAGATGCCCTCCTTCTTCAAAGATTGGGGTTTCACTTCCTCTGCCATGGATGCTTCCCTCACCTGCATCTCTTCCACTTCACTGACATCTACCCTCATCGCATCATCATGGATAGTTTACCTTGTTCTTATCTAACACTTCATGAGCTACCGAGCTCAGCACATTATTCTCTGTAGCTTCCACCATCTTCAACAGGATCCTTCCAATAAGCACATCTTTCCCTCTTCCCACCCTCCCCACTCTGTACTTTCCATAGGGGTTACTCTCTACATGACTCCCTTCTCCATTTGGCCTTCCCCAATGATCTCCCTCCTGGGACTTATCTCTACAAGTGACAGAAATTCTCCACCTCTTCCTTAACGGCCAATGAGACCCAACATAGATTGGGGGACTGCTTTGTCAAACACTTTTACTCTATCCACCACAACAAGCAAGATTTCCCTGTGGCCACCCATTTTAATTCTAGTTCCAATTCCACTTCCCATTCCAACATGTCGGTACATGGCCTCCTCTATAGTCATGATTAGGTCACTCTCAGAGCAACACCTCATATTGTCTGGGTGTCCTCCAGCCTCATGGGATGAGCATTGATTTCTCTAACTTCCAGCGATATCTCTCTCCTCCCCTTTCTCTTTTTCCATTCTCCATCAAGCTCCCCTAATATCCTTTCTCTTCTCCTCACCTGCCAATCATCTCTATTTGATCTCTAATGATCTCTAATCATCTCCTCCTTCCCTTTCTTCTTTTGTCTATAGTTCTTTCCTTTCAGATTCCTTCTTCTTTATTCTTTTACCTCTTACACCTTGTACTCCTTCCCCTCCCCCCACCTTCTTATCCTGGCATTGTCCCCTTTTCTTTCCAGTCCTGAAGAAGGGTCTCCTCCTGAAACATTGACTGTTTAACTCTCTCCACAGATAAATTCTTCTCATCACCTGATGGGCTCCTCCAGCAATTTTCTGCTGATCTTATGCTTTCTTCAGTGTTTCTGGGAATTTAATTGTCCCAATAATTATCTCACTATACTTAGTTCTTCCCTGTTGTAGATGATGAAGGAAACGCAGGGATTTGGAGATGAGTCACTTGTTACAGGATACCTACTCTTTGGTGTGCCCTTGCAGCCATAGTGATTATATAGTGAATCAAGTTATATTTCCATTCAGTGCTGATTTACCCTTCCCAGCATAGGATTTTGTTAATACCATAGCAAGTCAAAGTAACGATGAAATGGTGTTTAATATCTTGTTAGGTGGCTATTATAGGCTTGAATATTCCAGGCCAAGAGAGTAAAAAGGCAACAGGGTCTGCAATTCCTGATTCAACTCTGATTGAAGTCTAGGCATGTGGAAGATAAGAGAACCCTATATTATATCTGACAGCCAGTCATTGAAAGGGGTTGAAAGTTGCATGTGTGTGGATATCTGGTAGGGTTACAATCAAGCTTGTCTGTGGTACTTCCCATAGCTGCTTGTCAGCTGGCATTTACTGAAAAGTATAAGACAGGGAGTTAGCACCAATGGGTCTACACTTTAAAATATCACAGGACTTCTAAGCCCAAACTTGCAAAACTTTTTAGTTGGTAGTGCTATGATACCATTTGGCAGCAGCAGTATGTTCTACTCTTTCTTCAAAGTTCAATCCATTAACTTTGATGAAATGTATTTCAGAGAAGGAATATAGGACCATAAGACCAGAAGATTGAGGAGCCAAATTAGGCCATTTGGCCCATCGAGTCTGCTCCACCATTTCAACCTGGCTGATTCCATTTTCCTTTCAGTCCCAATCTACCTCCTACTCCCCATATCTCTTCATGCTCTGACTGATCAAGAATCTATCAATCTCTGCCTTATATATATAGATATAGATAGATAGACTTGGCCTCTACAGGGACCTGTAGGAAATAATTCCACAGATTAACCACTCTCTGGCTAAAAAAAATTTCCACCTCATCTCCATACTAAAAGGATGCTCCTCAATTCTGAGGTTGTGTCCTCTGGTCTTAGAATCTCACACCATAGGAAGCATCATCCCCACATCCATTCCTTCAAGGCTTGTCACCATTCGATAAGTTTTATATATGCAGGCCCAAAGCCATCAAATGCTCTTCATATGACAATCCATTCAATCCTGGAATAATGTTCGTGAAACTCCTCTGAACCCTCTTCAGTTTCAGCACATCCTTTCTAAAATAAGGATCCTGAAAATCTTCACAATATTCCAAGTGAGGCCTCACCAGTGCTTTATGAAGTCTCAACATTATATCCTTGTCTTTATATTCTAGTCCTCTTGAAATGAATGCTGACATCACATATGTCCTCCTCAATACAGACTCAACCTGCAACTTAACCTTTAAGGAATCCTGCACAAGAACTCCTAAGTCCCTTTGTACCTCAGTTTTTTGTATTTTCTTTTCATTTAGAAAATACGCAACCCTTTCATTTCTACTACCAAAATGGATAACAATACACTTCCCCACCCTGTATTATATCTGCCATTTCTTTGCCCATTCTCCTGGCATTCTTTAGCCTCTCTACTTCCTCAAAATTACTTGCCTATCTTCATGTCATCAGCAAACTTTGCAACAGAGCTTCAATTCCATCATCCAAATAATTGACATATAACGTAAAAAGAATCAGTCACTTGTGGAACACCACTAGTCACTGGCACTCAACCAGAAAAGGCTCCCTTTATTCCAACACTTAGCCTCCTGCCAATCAGCCACTGCTTTATCCCTGTTGGAATCTTTTCTGTAATACCATGGGCTCGTAGCTTTTTAAGCAGCCACACATGTAATATGTTGTCAAATGCTTTCTGAAAATCCAAGTACACATCAACCAATTCTCATTTGTCTATTCTGCTTGTTATTTCTTCAAACAATTCCAATAGATTTGTCAGGTGTTACATACCCCGTAACTGGGTCACTTACCAGCAAAGATAGAGAGGCCCGTTGAAGTCTGATACTATTTTAAGTTTATGAAGTTTGGTACTATTTTAACAGTATTTATTGGTAAAAATACACAAAAATAATATCAATGCAAACATACAGATACTATACGTTGTCAATACTAGATCAAAAGGTGCGGGTATAATAATAATCAATAAGAAATAGCTCTTTTGTCATCTAGGGGATAATGTATTGTCCAATGGAAATATAAAAGTCACTCAGTTCATTCAGGCTGCAGCCTTTGGTTGGAGTCAAGACAGAGAGATTTTGGAACTTGCCAGAGTTTCCTTTTTTATGATGTCGATCCTTCGAAATGTCGTGGGAGTCCTTTTCCTTTTAGCTAAGCCATTCTTCCGTGGTCAGTCCCGCCAACCCCAGGCAATGGGAAAGGATGCATGCGGGCTCCACCGGCTGTCACTATTAAATGCTGTCACGGGATTTCTAGCGTTTCTCCTGGTGCGTCTAAAGGGGTTGTTCCCCAGACCCTCTTTTATCCTTACTCACAGGGTCTCAGATGTCAATCAGGTTGGGATGATGTAATCCCTCAACCAGCCCTCTCTGTTCATTTCCTGAGGGCTTCAATGAATAGTACAGTACTCAATACACAATTCCGTCTCCAAGAGACAATGGCCGTTATCCGTGGCTTTGACTTTCGGAGGCCCAGGACACATTCCAAACCTTGAGGATTCTGCGTGTCTCTCTCTCATTTCCTGGGTCCCAGACCCGAATTAATAGCGATCTTGCGAATCTCAAAAAGGAGGGGGCTACTTTGTGCCCTTCGGCCCCTCAGAGTTGGGGCACAGTCGTAACACAGGCAAGATTTTCCCTAGACAAATCCATGTTGACTATGGTCTATTTTATCACGTGCCTCCAAGTACTCTGAGACGTCATGTTAATAGTCAACTCTAAGGTTTTCCCAACCACTGAGGTCAGACTTACTGGCCTATAGTTTTCTTTCTTCTGCTGCTTTCCCTTCTTGAAGAGTGGAGTGACATTTTCAATTTTCCATTCTTCTGGAACCATTCCAAAATCTAATAATTCTTGAAAAATCATTACTGATGCCTCTACAATCTCTTCAGCCACCTCTTTCAGATCCTTGTGTTGTCCACAATCTGGTCCAAGTGCCTTATCTACTTTCAGACCTTTCAGTTTCCCAAGAACCTTCTCTCTCACACACATCCACCCGTTTAGCCACATAACATATTGATGTAAGGTGAGCATCCAGGACAATGTACTTATCATCAAATTTACTGTTTTAATATGCAATGGCACCTGTCAGATAAATAAATACAATATGTATGCAAAACAAGGTCTCAGTTATGGGATTTGATGCTCCATTTGGTTGTGTGGGTTGAAGGTCATTGTCAAATAATCTTTTTGAAAAACTTACTCGAAATCCCATTGTTGTTGTATTGTGCTATATGGTATCCAACATTTAACTGAAACACTGGAAGCAGCTGCTGGAGTTTTTTGATTTCAGGTTCAGATGAACACCAAAATTTCTTGGTGTTCACCTGGCGGAGAATCTCACCTGGTCCCTCAACACCATCTCCATAGCAAAGAAAGCCCAGCAGCATCTTTACTTTCTGTGAAGGCTGAGGAAAGTCCATCTCCTATCCCACATCCTCATCACATTCTACAGGGGTTGTATTGAGAGTAATGAGCAGCTGCATCACAGCCTGGTTTGGAATTTGTACCAGCTCGGATGGCAAGACCCTGCAGCGGATAGTGAGGTCAGCTGAGAAGATCATCAGGGTCTCTCTTCCCGCCATCATGGACATTTACACTACACGCTGCATCCGCAAAGCAAACAGCATTATGAAGGACCCCACGCACCCCTCATACAAACTCTTCTCCCTCCTGCCATCTGGGAAAAGGCACCGAAGCATTCAGGCTCTCACGACCAAACTATGTAACAGTTTCTTCCCCCAAGCTATCAGACTCCTCAAAACCCAGAGCCTGGACTGACACCTTACTGCCCTATTGTCTTGTTTATTATTTATTGTAATGCCTGCACTGTTTTGTGCACTTTTGGAGTCCTGTGTAGGTCTGTAGTCTAGTGTAGCTTTCTCGGTGTTGTTTTTTTACATAGTTCAGTCTAGTTTTTGTACTGTGTCATGTAACACCATGGTCCTGCAAAAACGTTGTTTCATTTTTACTATGTACTGTACCAGCAGTTATGGTCAAAATGACAATAAAGGTGACTTGACTTGACTCTTCTCTGACATTGCAGTACTCTTGTTTCATGACCTTTTGCACTAGAGTGCATCAGGAGTTGAGGATATGGTTTGAACTATCACACTTCTGACTCGGACATGAGAGTGGTATCCGCTGATGCAAAATCTTGGTGAAAGTTATGCAAAATATTTGTAGCCAATTTTGGGGATGACCTACAGTCAATTGGTCCAGAGAAAAACATTCATCAGTTTTGCTATAACACAGTAGGAAGAGTGCTATTATCAAAGTTCACAGATCAGACTTTAAATCCAAAACTGTGCATTTAATTCCACCTTCCATGATTGAAGAAAACTGACAATCTATCATGCACACTGCAATCTATAAAAATGGCAAAGTATCCCACACTGGCAGTCAATGAATGAATTATATTAATGTCCCAAAGACTGACAATGTAAAGCCTTTGGTTTGTAGACTTTTATTTGTTTAATTTCAGCTTTTATAACCACATTAAATATTAATTGAGCTGCTGCTGATTACATGTAGCAATTAGCTCACTAAGAGTCACAAGCTTCTCCAGATTTTTCCTTTAAAGCTCTGCCTGAGGTACAGTATTAGAATAGTGAGTATGTTTAATCAAACTGTCAGTCTAGGCATTTTACAGATGTATCAGAGAACATATTTCATGAACTTCCTCCCCATTTCCAAGAACTATTGGTGACCAAATATAAATCATTTATATCAACTGTCAAGTTCAATTATCCTGTAGCTGCTTCTGAACCACAGAATTTGCTCATCTGAGTAGTTTTAAGCAAATTTTATTTGTTGAAATTGAAATGCAATCTTTGACTAGAATTAAAACTATGGAATAGAAATTCATGGATGCTTTAGGGAATGTAACTGATGGTACTTTTTCAGCAAGTGCTGAAGCTAGTCAGTCTGATGCATCCAAACATTAATCATTATGGCAAGCTGCCTTTCACACTCCTGAGGAGCTCCCCACTTCCCGTGAACAGAGCTACCTTGCTGAGAATGACTGTGACAACATAACGATTGTGGGAGCACAGAGTAGCCAAGGCAAGAGAAGCCTCCTTTTTCATCTGACTCCAGCTTTGCAAAATGTGTACAACTCCCAGATTGCAGTTACTGATAGTTACTGGAAGGACTGCTAGTTAAACAATTTCAAATCAAGAATAACTTCATGGCTTGTTCAGTGCAACAACCTGCAATGATATTTGATGAACTTCACCAAAGGATTATGAAATGGGCACCCACTGTTGAAATTGGACCCAAGCTCATCTCACATAGCTGCCAGACCATAGCAGAAAGAAATCAGCTGTGGTCTGAATACACATGGACAGCTTGGACACAGGCTGTTGCACTGTAATATTATAACAGTAAACTGTGTGCAATGGTGCTGAATGTTTTTCCACTACAGGTTTTTATACTGAAATAATTTGCCAATTTAAGCTCTGCAAAATAATCCCTTACAATCTAAATGAATGGTTAAAATAAGTTTGAAGCTGAGATTGTAAACAAAATTTAATCAGCTTTATATTGTCAGAAACAACATGAAAAGCTTCAGGGTGTTAATGGGTGTATATACAACTAAGGCAGACAAGGTAAGGTATCTCAAACTGTATACAAATCAGCTTTTTTCTTCTCACCCAATAAAATATGAGAGACTTTTTTGTAATTTCAGTAACCACTTGTAATTATACTACTCTAAACCAGTGACTACTGGCAAACCACAGAGAACAGAGGTACAATAAACTACAAATTAAATTTTACATTAGCTGTGACTGCATCACAAAAATACCACTTTCCAAAAGAAAATAAAGACAAAAGAACTTTCACTTTGTTTATCCTAGAATGTGTCTTGTTCACACAACAAAAATCTTTCAAATGAAATCATACTAAACTCACATTCAAATCAACCAGTGACATACAAGGTATTTATCATCCTTAGGGGATCAAAGATGCAAGCTGTGCTCTGCAACCAATGGTCTACATCCCAACACTACACAGAAACAATTGTAGGGAAAAGGTGTCATGGTGTCAATGCTGGTTTTACTGCATGAATATATAAATGTACTTTGTAGAAAGGATATTTGGTAACAGAATGATGAGAACTTTAATGCAATGTTTGGATTTACTAACCCCTAAATAAATAATAGTGAAAATAGCTTGAAATGTAAATATATTTTTGACATATATATTATTTTTCTAACAGCAATAAGCTACTGTTTTTAATACAATCAAATCATAGGAGATTAAGGGTCAATATCAGTTGCGTTGAGTGCAAAGTATTTTGCTCATCATACATATACATACAGTGGCTACTTTATTAGATTTCTCAGGTGCCTGATAAAGTCGGTACTATTTGTGGTCTTCTGCTCCTATAGCCCATTAATTTCAAGGTTTGACATGTCATGCATTCCGAGATGTTCTTCTGGACACTAACATTGTAACATGTGGTTATTTGAATTACTATTGCCTTCCAGTAAGCTTGAACCAGTCTCACCATACTTCTCAGACCTCTCTCACTAACAGGACAAATTATCCACTGAACTGCTGTTGACTACATTTTTTTTTCACTTTTTTTGTACCATTCTTGGTAAGTTCTAGATACTGTTGTGTAGGAATATCACAGGAGATCAGCAGGTTCTGAGATACTCAAACCACTCCATCTGGCACCAACAATCATTCCACAGTCAAAGCTCCTTAAATGAGATTTCTTCCCCGTTTTGATGTCTGGTCTGAGCAATAACTGAACCCCTTGACCATGTCTGCAAGTTTTTAAGGACTGAGTTGCTGCCACATGATTGGCTGATTAGATACTTGCATTAAAGAACAGGTATATAGGAGTACCTAATAAAGTAGCCACTGTGTGTATGTGACACTGTATTACAAATCTTTTAGACATACCTCTGACTGTTATCCCAGCAGATGATTCTGTATGAGGAGTATCTCATTATGAGTGCTTATTTAGTAAGCTTTGATTGCAAAGTAAATCTGAACTTCCTTGTGACTTATCCATTATATATCAGCTAATGCTTAATTTATCATTAAATCTCACTGCTTTATGCAAAATTATTTAATTTTGTTTTGCTATCAGTATAGATATGACTTTAACAACAAGATAACTTTTGTACGGGGTTGAGCATGGAGTGAGTAGGTGCATGTGAGTGTGGCTCCTGATTTTTACTGAAAATCTACCTGTTTATCTTTGCCATAAGGTCGAGATAACTGAATATTTAATATGGTGAATAACCTGGGACATTGCTAGACACTGAAACAGCAAATAAAATGCACCTTTGAAGTAAAATGGGAAAAATATAGCAAAGCCTCGAGCAAGAAAGCTGATGTTATGGAAATGGCGCCGTTGCATGGTGCTGGGCCCGTGCTATCTGATGACCTCGAGAGGCTTTGCTTAGTACTTCTTACTGACATGAGGCAAGCGGTGCATTCTGCCCTAAGAAGAGAACTTGGAAATGTTTTGTCACCAGTGGATTCTACCATGGAACAAATTATGTCTTATTATGAGTTGCACGATGAATGCATTCGTGAGGTTGAAGATGGCCTGAATGATTATACTGACCGACTGGTGAGTGCTGAAGCCGCTATTGCAGTGTTGCAGAGTGAAAACGCATTTCTGAAGGGGAAGCTAGATGACCTCGAAAATCAGTCGTGGGAGTGGTCGGCATTCCTGAAAATTTAGAAGGTTCGGACCTTGTTAAATTTATGACCAAGTTTGTCGATGAAGTGCTGGGGACAAACTTCTTCCCAAGGCCTCTCATGTTTTCGCGTGCTCACCGAGTTGGGCCTAAACCATCCAGCGCCCCTGAAGCCAAGCAAACGAGACCAATAATGTTCCTGGTTCTCTTTCACTACTTTCAAGATAAGCAACGCATCATCAGTAGACGGAAGCAGGAGCTGTATTTCTGCGAGCATCAAAGGTTTTCTCATTAGAATTTTAGTGCAGAGCTAGGGAGAAAACAAGCAGCTTTCAAGGAGGTGAAATCCCTGCTTTACGGGAAAGGGGTCAGGTTTGGCCTCTTGTATCCTGCCCGGCTCCGGGTCATCCACGAAGGTAAAAAGCATTATTTCGATACACCAGAGGCGGCCAAAGAGTTTTACCATTTGTGCTGGGGAGAAGAAGAAAGAGAAGAGCAATAACTTTTTTTTTAGGTTATTCATGCAACATTGAATAACCAACCAAGGTAAGCTGTTAATTTTTGCAATTCACTTCTTTGTTCTTTTTTTCCAGTTTAATCTGTGGAACATGATCGGGTTGAACTGCTATGCTGCAGAATCTGATTAACAAAAACTTTCAAATGTAAATATTTGGGATTTGTATCTCTGGCATTCAGTTTCCTAGTTTTTTTTTTTGTTTTTAATGCTTTACTTGACCTGTGTTATCTTTAGCCTATATATACTAAAGGTAGAATAAGTGGTGGTATAAATTCTAAGGAGGGAAGCCACCCTAGATTAGATTGAAGGTTTGGTTATATGGGGAACGCTTTGGAAGTTTTTTATTTGGTAATGCCTGCGATCATCCTCAGTTGGAGAGATGGATCTCGTTTTTGGGGGTTAATTGTTTTTTCTTGTTTGTGTAAAGGGGTAAGGGGAGTGTTATAGGGGATCACCATGGCAGCTTATTCTTTTGTGTGTCACAGACTGGCCAGACTTTCTTTTCATTGTGCGTTATTGTGTGCAGCTTGTGCCCTCGCACTGTTTTGGATTGTGGGCCCTGTGTGTCATTTGAAATGGTTAACATGAGTGCTGCTGATGGAGGCCACCCTGTGAGGTTTATTTCTTGGAATGTAAAGGGGCTCAATGGTCCTGTTACAAGAGCTAAAGTTTTCTCTCATCTGAAACAATTAAAAGCAGATACACTATTTCTACAAAAGACACATTTAAGAGTGGAAGACAATAATAGACTCCACAAAGCATGGATTAGTCAGGTTTTTCATTCCAGATTTAATAGCAGGTCCATGGGGTGGCAATAGTAATCACCAAAAGAATGCAGTTTACACCATCTGATGTAATCAGTGATCCTGGTTCTCTTTTTCAGATACCTATCATTTTTCTAAATGTTTATGCCCCTAATTGGGACGACATCAACTTTGCAAATAAGGTTTTGTCATTAGTACCTAACCTGAATACACACCAGCTAATTTTTTCAAGAGATTTGAACTATGCTAGTGACCCACTATGCTTAGAGGTCTAGCTCTAAGGGAACTTCTTCTGGTATGGCAAAGGCCTTCTCAATGTTTATGCAACAAAATGGAGATTTTTGAATCCATTGGTTAGGCAATTCTCTTTCTTTTCTCATGTTCACCACTCCTATTCTAGGCTAGACTATTTTTTTATAGATAGCTCCTTGATACCAATGATTAGACAAATTGCATACATTGCTATAGTTATATCTGATCACTCGCCCATGAAACTAGACCTATGTTTTCCTTTGAACATTAGAGAATAGCCTCTGTGGAGACTTAACCCCCTTTTGCTTTCCAGTGAGAAATTTTGTAGTTATATATCAGCTATCATTGACACATTCTTCGAGACTAACAAAACTGAGTTGGTATTGTACTCTTTACTTGGGGAAACTTTAAAAAGATTTCTTGAGGGCTTAAATAATATCTTGTACTTCACATGCCAATAAAGAGCGTAGGAAGGAAATGCAAGAGTTATCGCAATCTATTTTGGACCTGGAAAGGCAATCTTCTGAGGTACCCACTACGGAATTATATAAAAGCTGGGCTGATTGGCAAGTGAAGTTTGATCTTCTATCTACAAAGCTATCAGAACAATTAATTCTTAAGACACGTGGCCTCTATTATGAAATAGGTGACAAGGTGAGCCGGCTAATGGCTCAACAGTTGAAGCATCAAGCTGCATCACGACTTATTCCCCAGATAAGAGACATGCACCAAAACTTGACAAGCAATCCAAAAGAGATTAATAACATCTTTGCAGCTTTTTATTCCTCTCTGTATACCTCAGAGTTTCCCTCAGATATAACAACTATGGAACGTTTTTTAGATAATTTGGAAATACCAACTCTTGAACCAGAGGAGGTGGAGAATTTAGATCAGGCTCTTGGACAGGAAGAAATTAATAATGCCATTATGGCTATGCAGAGTGGTAAGTCCCCAGGTCCTGATGGTTATCCAATAGAATTTTATAAGAAATTTAAGAATAAGGTCATACCAGTTCTTTTAGAAGTGTTTCAGGAATCTTTGGAGACTGGTTCCTTACCCCCTACTCTTTCACAGGCATCTATTTCACTTCTTCTTATAAAGGACAAGGACACGACTCAATGTGGATCATATCGCCCCATCTCACTTTTGAATCTGGATGTGAAAATTTTTGCTAAAGTGCTTGCATGCCTTTTAGAACACCCCCTTCCCAAGATAATCTCAGATGATCAAATTGGTTTTATTAAAAATCAACACCTTTTTTTTAATATCCGTCGACTGGCTGATGTGGTTTAATCACCTGGTGACTCTCCGAGTCTGAAGGTTGTTATCTCCTTGGACACGGAGAAGGCATTCCATAGAGTGGAGTGGGTATACTTGTTTAATGTTTTGGAGAAATTTAGATTTGGCCGAATATTTGTAGCCTGGGTTAAGCTATTATATCACTCGCCTTCAGCGTGCATACAGACAAACTATTCTTGATCTGACTATTTCCCAATAACACGTGGCACTCACCAAGGCTGCCCATTGTCCCCTCTTCATTTTGCAATTGCAATTGTGCCTCTTTCTATTGCACTTAAGTCAACTACATTATTTCAAGGCGTTAGGAGAGGGGACATGGAACACCGTGTGTCCCTGTATACCAATGACCTCCTACTTTATGTTCACAACATTGTAGATAGCAGTCCTGCTATTGTGTCATTATTAGGTCAATTTGGAGCCTTCTCGGGCTTATAAAAAAAGCAAGTGTTTTCCCATTAATAACTTGGCCCTACAGATCCAACAGGAATCTTTGCCTTTTCCTTTATCTCATGATGGTTTTGTATACCTAGGAATACATATTAATCGCTCTTTTACATCTCTGTTTGAAGCTAACTACAGGCCTCAGGTTAGCCAAATGAAGGCTGATTTTGAGAGGCGGCACACTATCCCTTACTATAGCTGGGAGAATTCAATCAGTGAAAATGACTATACTTCCCAGATTTCTTTATTTGTTCCAGTGCTTGCCAGTTTTCTTATCTAAGTTATTTTTCAAGTCAGTCAACCAAGCTATAACCTCCTTTATTTTGGGAAATTAAGGTCCCAAGGGTTAATAAGTGTATTCTCCAAAGAGGTCATGATGTAGGTGAAATGGGCCTTCCTAGCTTTAATCATTATTACTGGGCATCGAACATTCAAAAGGTATTATTTTGGCTCCACCGGACAGATATAAACTGGTGCCTGCTTGAGACACGGTCTTGCCACACCTCGTCTCTCCCAGCTTTAGTGTGTTCTTCCTTGACATTGAAATCCTTTCAATTCACATTTAACCTGGTCATGCTCTCCACCCTCAAAATTTTTAATCAATTTCGCTGCCAGTATAAGTTCACATCAGCTTCAGTTTTGGGTCCCATTCATAGAAACCATCTATTTCTTCCCTCCACACTCGATTCAGTTTTTAGACATTGCAGTTTGAATGGTCTTATGTGCATTAAGGATTTGTACACTCATAATATATTTAGTAGTTTTGATGACCTGTGCAGTAAATATGGTCTTCCGCATAATTATTTTTTTAAGTACCTGCAGATTCACCATTTTGTCAAGGAAAAATTTCCCTCTTTTCCTGATCTACCATCTGCTATGTTGTGGGAAAAAGTCACTCTTAGCTTTAATGATAAAGGGCTGATCTCTGTACTATACTCTCACCTGTTGTCTTTGGGAGTTCAAAATATGTAACTATGTGGTTTTGTGTAGGTCTTGTAGCTTTAGTTTTTGGTTTGTTGGGCGGTAGAGTTGGTCTCATGACTTGGTGTGTCTGGGTAGTCTGGTGGGTTTGGAGCTCCTTTCTGGGGAACGCGCTAAGATGATAGTGTGATATTAAAACACAGCAGCTTCTCCGGACTCTGGATTGGGGATTGCCAAACGTTATGTGGATTTTCTGGTGTAGTCTGTTTTGTCATGTGCTTTTGTGATATCAATCTGGAGGAATGTTGTCTCATTTTTAATTGCATTGCATTTGTGGTTTCTAAATGACAATAAACTGAAATTCAATTCAATTCCATCTAAACAAAACTAAGACTAGGTGGGAGGATGACCTTGGTATGGATCTGGCTGAGGAATATTGGGCAAAAGCATTGAATAGGGTTCATTCCTCATCATCATGTGCTAGACTGGGGCTCATACAATTTTAAGTTTTACACAGGATACATTTAAGTAATGCCAGGATTGCTGACATATATCCTGGGACAGACGATGGCTGTGACAGGTGTTCCTTCTCTCCACCTGATTTAGTGCATGCATTTTGGTCTTGCCCTTGGCTTGATGGCTATTGGGCACTGGTCTTTATAATTATCAGTGAGGTCTTGGGGGTGACACTGAGACCTTGCCAGCTTGTAGCTGTATTTGGTGTGGCGGATGATGGTTTGGGTTTAAATGCAAACCAGCTGGATATTATTGCATTTACATCACTTTTGGCCCATAGGAGAATCTTGCTGGTCTGGAAATCTGCCATTCTCCCATCTGCTGCTGCTTGGTTAGAGGACAAAATGTTTTTTCTGAAACTAGAAATGATTAAATTCACTCTGAGGGGGGTCTGTGAAAAAGTTCTATTCAAAATGGGGATCTTTCTTGTAATATTTTGGGAGTCATAAGGAATTACCTAGTTGAGGACATTTGATTGTACTTGGGAATTTACCCCCCCCCCCTTAACACGCATATGGTTTACCTCACAGGGTGGTTGATGAGTTGTAATATGAGTGTATTCTGGATCATCTGACATGTTGTGGATGTGCGTGGGCCTCCGTCTTGAAAAAGTGTAGGATATGGTTGTGAAATATCCGTATTTGTGAAGTGTTGTATTATAAATACATCAGCTGCTGTGGTATGTTTGGGGAGGGCAGGTGAGGGGAGTTTTGTTGAGGGGTGAGATATTAAAGCAAATAAAAAAAGAAAAAATAAATAACTTTTGTACTAGCTTTTGTAATCATATTTTACAAAGAGAAATTGTAAAATTATTACAGTCCATTTTCATTTATTTAATATTTTGTTCGAAAAACTATAATTCCTTTAGGAACAATTTTGACTTACCTTTTTCAATAAGTAATTCCATTGATAGATGACTTTCACACTGGCAAAATGGCCCAAAGTTCTTCACAACCAATTAACTGATTTTGGCATACAAATACTGTTGTATTGTCAGAAAGTTACAACCTATTTGCAGTCAACAATGTCTCATAAGCTGCAACATGATTATGACTTGATTATCAGCTTCTATTAAAGTTGGTTGAGGAATAAATCTGGTGAATACTTCAAAGAAAACTTCATGACTTCTTCATTTTAAGTTTGACATAAATAAGAGTTTCTGGTGAAGTTCTGGCTGTGGTTAAAACTCCCAAGAAAGTTCCTGGTCTGCAAAGTACAGCAGACTTTCTTCATTAGTGAAAACAATGATATCATAGGAACGTTTAGTCAAGAGGATATGAGTGGAGATGACAATTTTCTTTTCTTGTCATCTATATTATTAGTCAGGCACATTACTCAGCACACTGGTACGCACTCAGGAAAATGATATTTCATGAACCGGGCTATGAAAATTTGCTCTGATAAAAAGGGATCAAGATGATTGTATCATGGTCCTGTCTGGCAATTCCCCATCTTGCTATTATCTCTTTAATTGGGCCTTAATCCCCTCACCTGATTTCCAATTGTTCCCAGTTCGGCTAATTATAGCACACCTGGCTCTATTAGCAAACATTGGATAAAACTCGGGCGTCACAGACCATGCTTTGCCAGTTCACTGGTTGACTCTAGTGTGAGTAAACCTTGTTTCCTGATTCCTCAGGACTGTCAGTTCTAAGCTCCACATCATTTCCTGGATATTCTATGTAAACCTTGTCTCTGTGTAAAGACTCTCCTAGATATTGGTTCCACATTTGTGACGGTGTTAATGCTTCATGACTCTGTTTCCGTGCCTGTGTCCTGCACTTGGGTTTGTCCCCAGCCCCATCCGTGCAACAGAATGAACTGGCCAAGAATGAACCCAGTGGACATGGACCCTGTGCAACAGGCCCTTGTCAGCCAGGGCTCCCTACTGGGTGTACATGATCAACTGCTCAGAGAAATCATGGAAAATCTTCGTGCCCTATCCGATGAGGGGAAGAAGGTCGGTGAGCAGGTTGACCAAGTATCTGCTCCCCTTACTCCGTCCCTTCCACGAACCCAGTTTGACCAAACCGCACAGCCTGGGATGGCTACGCTCCTTGGGTCGGCAACACCATTACCTCGAGAGCCATACACTGGGGACCTAGGGAAGTGCCAGGCTTTCTTACTTCAATGCTCTCTGGTTTTAAACAACAACCACGTATGTACAGCTCAGACAGATCAAAAATAGTGTACATCATGGGGCTGTTACGAGGGGATGCCTTAGCATAGGCCACAGTGATCTGGGACAACCAGCCAGAGGTCTGTTCCTCCTTCTCCACCTTCATCTCTGAAATGAGGAAGGTTTTTGAACAGCCCATTCATGGTAAGGATGCTGCTAGGCACCTACTGACTCTCAGTCAAGGTTCGTGAAACGTAGCAAAATACTCTATAGAGTTCCGAACATTAGCGGCTGACTCTGGGTGGAATGACAAGGCACTATAAGAAGTGTTTTGGCAGGGCCTCTCAGACAAGATAAAGGATGAACTGGCAGCGAGGGATGATGCGGACTCTCTGATCTCTCTAGCCACCAGATTGGATAATCGACTTCAAGAGTGTCTGACAGAAAAGACCAGTTGCCCCACTCCTCAGGTCATCCCATGTCCCACCTTACCATCTACAGCCAGCCTCCCTTTTCTGGTCATTCCAAGCTCCTACTCCAATCATCCCCACTACCCTAGGGGAGGAACTGACGCTACTGGGACTGAACCATCTCTCTCCTGTTGAACGACTTCGGAGGCAGAGAGCTGGGGATGGTTACTATTGCGGCCAGCCAGGACATTTCCGGGATACCTGTCCTCTGCGGCCAAAAGGGAGGGCTCACTGGTAGAAAGGGGTATCCTGGTGAGCTGGATGACACTTCCATCAGCCCCCCAGACCCAGATGTAGATCCCAGCTACTGTGAACTATCAACAACAGTCCCTGTCCCTATTCGCCTTGGTGGATTCTGTTGCCAAGGGAAATCTGCTGGACGAGGACATAGCCTCCTGGGCTGGAATACCTCGGGAGCCATTAAGTACCCCTCTGGAGGCCCAGGCACTGGATGGAAAACTGCTGGCTTGTGTTACCCACTGTATGCCTCCCCTGACCTTGATCCTGTCCGGAAACCATCGAGAGGAGGTATAATCTAATCTCATTCATTCTCCTCAAGCCCCTGTAGTTCAAGGATATCTCTGGCTGAACCACTACAACCCCTCCATCAACTGGCCTACCAGGAGGATAGCCAGCTGGAGCCCGTTTTGAAACGCCACCTGTGTGTGGTCGGCTCCATCCCCTAGGTAGGCTACAGTGACCTTGCCTGTCTTGGAACCCCTTGACTTGTCTGGAGTCCCTGCAGAATACCATGACCTGGGACAGGTATTCAGCAAACAATGGGCCCTTTCCCTGCCTTTACACCACCCGTATGATTGTGCTATCGACCTTCAGCCCGGGTTCTCATTACCCACCAGTCATCTTTATAACTTATCCTGACTGGAGAGAGAGAGGCCATGGCCATGGCCATGGTCTCATTAGTGAGACCCTCGCAGTGGTCATTATTCGACCTTCATCCTCCCCAGTGGGTGCCGGTTTCTTCTTTGTAGAGAAGAAGGATGGGTCGCTTCATCCCTGTATTGATTACCATGGCCTAAACAATTTAACAGTTAAAAATAAGTACCCACTAGCCCTCATTAACTCGGCATTTGAACCAATTCGCAGAGCCACCATCTTCTTGAAGTTGGACCTTTGTAGCACCTACCATCTAGTCAGGATAAGGGAGGGAGACGAGTGGAAGATGGCCTTTAATACACCTTTGGGCCTCTTCAAATACTTGGTCATGCTGTTTGGCCTCACCAATGCCCTACTGTTTTTCAAGCCCTAATCAATGACATGCAATTATTAATCACTTCGTGTTTGTCTACCTAGATGATATCTTAATATTTCCTAGCAGCCCCCAGGAACATATTCACCATGTCCGTCTAGTCCTGCAGAGACTGTGGGAGAACAAGTTACTTGTGAAGGCAGAGAAATGTGAGTTCCATGTCCTTCAGTCAACTTCCTAGGCTATGTCATAGAGAATAGGCAGGTGAGGGCGGATCCCGCAAAGATCTGGGTGGTGGAAGAATGGCCTAGACCAGGCATGGGCAAACTACGGCCCGTTAAGCTTTTTAATCCAGCCCGCAGAACTTGAGGAAATTATATTAATAAACCTTGTTAACGTTTTTTCTCCACAATTCTGGCATTGTCCCAATAGATGACGCACTCTATATACATTTGTGGCGACCCATTTCCTGGCACATCCGACCCGGCTCATGATTAGCCAACATTCCGGCTAAGGGAGATAGCCTGTGGGGATTTGCGAGCACAGAGCTTTGGAGTCTCTGCGCCACGGGGGGCAGGTTGAGGGAGGCTTAAAAGTGAGGCTGGGGATTTCGAATAAAGTTTTTTTCTTCGACTGCAGTTACCGACTCCGTGTCGTAATTTTAGTGCTGCATGTAGCACACCGCTACACATTGACCTTTGTTGAGGTGCAGTGTATTACTCCACATTTGCGCTTTACTCTTTGTTCGGCTCGACCTATTTGTGTGAACAGGCGTTCAGCGTCATGAACATCAACAAAGCCAGCCACAGATCCAAGTTAACTGACCAACACCTCAGATCCATCCTGAGAATCGCCACAACAAAACTAAATCCAGACTTTGATGCGCTGGCTAAAAAGGGAGACCAACAACACTGTTCCCACTGAAATTAAAAATAAGTTTCTTCGTTGTGTTAAGTAAAAAATGCATTTGAAAATATTTTTTTCAATAAGCCTTACATGTTACATGTCATTTGTTAAGTGATGGACATGAGTAGTGCGCAGGTGCACGTACGTTCTCAAAATAAAAAAATGCGCTCCAGATCAAATAATGCACTCCGCATACTGGCGCGCTCTCACTGTTCTGTCTTTGTGTTGGTCGTTGTTGAGTTTTGGCACAGGGGACAATTGAATAAGAAGGAGCAGGACAAGTAGACCTGCATCTCCTACCGTTTTTGAAATAAAGACAGTCAGGAGGAGAGTGATGATGATAATATTTTGAAGGATAACAGAATTTTCAGTGCTTTAAAATAATAACTGTTACTATTAAAAAAAGCTGTATTTTATTCATCTAATTTTCAGTGTTTTAAAAGTCATTTCAATAAATAGCTAAATACCATGGGACTTTAAAGACAGATATTTTGTTGTAATGCATTTGTTCATTTTCAATTGAAATTAAAGCACATGTTTTCTACATATCCCATGATATTTTATTTTCTCTTATGAGGTGTATTACCAAAACACTCCATCCATCTGCTCCTGGTCCGGCCCCCCTGTCAAATTTTAGAACCCTTTGTGGCCCACAAGTCAGAAAGTTTGCCCACCCCTGGCCTAGACCCACGACCTGCAAGCAGCTTCAGCGGTTTTTCAGGTTTGCAAACTTTTATTGCCAATTTATCAGGGATTACAGTCAAGTGGAGGTGCCCCTTACCCAACTGACCTCGTCTACAACACCTTTTTGTTGGGACTCCGAGGTTGATTCGGCATTCACTGACGTGAAGAGGTGGTTCACAACCACTCCCATGCTGGTTCAACCGGACCCCTCCCATCAATTCACTGTTGAGGTTGACGCCTCTGACTCCGGGGTAGCAGCAGTCCCGTCCCAACGATCAAGTCTTTGCCCTCTTTTCTCACTGACTGTCCCCCACCAAGCAGAATTATGACGTGGGGAATTGGGAACTACTGGCGGTCAAGCTGGCATTGGAGGAGTGGTGGCACTGGCTGGAGGGGGGCAAAACACCTGTTTATTGTTTAGACTGATCATAAGAACCTGGGGTATACTCAGACCACCAAACTTTTGAACTCCAGCCAGGCCCATTGGGTGTTATTTTCTGGACGGTTCAAGTTTTCCCTCACACAGTCTAGGGTCCAAGAATGGGAAGCTGGACATGCTCTCCGGCCAATACAACTCCAAGGAGGACACTTCCAGCCCAGAGATATTCCTCCTACCATCCTGTGTGGTGGTGACCCTCACTTGGAGATTGAGTCCATAGTAAAGGAAGCCCAACAGGATGACCCTGACCCTGGCAATGGACCCGCCGATCGCCGTTTTGTGCCTGATTCCATCAGATCTCAGGTTCTCCAGTGGGGGCACATCTCGGTTCACCTGCCACCCCGGGAGTGATTGGACACTGGCTCTCCAGAAAAGTGGCCTTCCATGGAGGCGGATACCCGTTCCTATGTCTCTGCCTGTTCTGTCTGTGCTCGTGGAAAAGCCTCCCATCGGCCACCTGCGGGATTACTTCATCCCCTACCTGTCCCTGGTTGTCCTTGGTTGCACATCACCCTAGATTTCATCACCGGTCTACTCCTTTCACATGGGAACACCACCGTACTCACCATGTAGACCGGTTCTCCAAGATGGTACACTTTGTAACCTTCCCTAAACTCCCTTCTGCTCAGGAAACAGCCGACCTTCTTGTCCGCCACGACTTCTGCCTCCACGGAATCCCCGCAGGCATCGTCTCTGAGGTCCACAATTTGCCTTGCAGGTATTGAAGGCCTTCTGTCAAGCCTTAGATGCCTTGGTCAGCCTGTCATCTGGCTTCCACCCACAAATGAATGGGCAGGTGGGTACCAATCGCACTGTTCCCTGCGCAAGAAGAGGAGATTGCAGTGCCTTCTGTTCAGGCCCATATCGATCAAGGCTGCAAGATTTGGGAGGAGATGCGTACAGCCCTGCTCTGATCAGCCGATCACAATAGGAGGATTGCTGACTTCCATCGGACTCCTGCACCCGAGTACCAACCTGTGCAGGAGCTGTGGCTCTCGTTCAAAGACATTCCCCTCAAAAATGAGCCTAAGGAACTTGCCCTCACTTCCTGGGACTCTTTGAGGTCGGAAGTATCATTAACCCCACAGTAATCCGGCTTAAACTCCCGAAGTCTGTGCACATCCACCCTACATCTCACGTCTCTCAAGTAAAACCAGTTTCCATCAGTCCCTTGTGTCCTCCGACCGGATCAACGACAACCATCTGGCATACACCGTCCGGCGGCTACTGGATGTTTGCTGTAGGGGCAGGGTCCTCAAATACCTAGTCGACCGGGAAGGGTATGGCCTGGAAGAGTGTTCCTAGGTTCCTCACTCCTTCATCCTGGATCCCTCTCTCACCCAAGACTTTCATTGGGACCATCCGGACAAGCCTGGAGGATCACCTGGAGGCTCCTGTTGAGGAAGGTGGTGGCGTACTGTCATGAGCCTGTCTGGCAATTCCCCATCTTGCTATTATCTCTTTAATTGGGCCTTAATCTCCCACCTAATTTCCAATCATTCCCAGTTCAGCTAATTACAGCACACCTGGTTCCCATTAAAGAACACAGGATAAAACTCGGGCGTCACAGCCAGTTCGCTGGTCGATTCTAGTGTGAGTAAACCTCGTTTCCTGATTCCTTACGACTGTCAGTTCTAAGCTCCGCATTGTTTCCTGGATATTCTATGTAAACCTTGTCTCCGTGTAAAGACTCTCCTGGATACCGCGGTGTTCCACGTTTGCAACGGTGCTAACGCCTCATGATTCTGTCTCTGCGCTTGGGTTCATCCCCAGCCATGTCCTTGCAACAGATGGACATTCCTCAGATAAATCAATGTGTGCAGTATCTGGAATTCTCTCCTCTTGCCACACATTCACAATATGCTCAAAAGGAAGCAGGATTACAAATGACCTGGAAGAGATCTCTCAATGGGCTCCAGGAATGGATTGAAGTGATGCGACGGTGGATTTACTGTGCTTTATAAACAGAGCGCTGGGAAACTGCCATCTGCCAACACAGGCTCCAGACTGTGTAGCTGTTGGGACTGTGAAGTAGATTGCATGGGGAGGAAGCATCGAAGCAGAGGCACAGGAACCTGCAGTCCCACACTCAACATTTTAGAACCAGTTTCTTCTGCTGCTATTTTCTTAAAAACCTTTGTTTACATCTTCTACAATCTCCTATTTCAGTCAAAGCTATACCTAGGATTCAAATAACAGTCAAAAGTCCACAAAGCTACAAGTCCTGTCTTCCAATAGTTTATAAAAACAAGTATTTGAATGATAACGTTTATGATTCTACTTAAAACCATTTGCTTTCTGTACAATGAAACAATACGATTTTTTGATCAATCCTAAATTGGCACTTGAAATCTAGAATAAAAAGTAACTCACACATTCATTTTAAAAGCATTAAAACCTTAACAGCAAACCTTGGAGAAGTATTCTTTGGAATTTATTTTCAAAAGTTGATGACATTAATTTCTAAATGCTATGAGTGCCATTTGTCCATTCACAGATCTCGCAGATTGGTGAACCAAAGATTTCTTCAGATCCTCTGCAAACAATTCCAGGAATGCACGTAATCAGAAGCACAAATTAATATCTTCTATTAATCAACTGTTTTTTTTTAAATTACCACCACCTGCTTTCCTGTGGTGATGTCAACTAAATCAAGACAATAAATTAAGCAAGGATCTGTACCTAACGTATACCATATACTGGAACCATTTTGTTTTCAGAGGGATTTTTTTAGCTTAATTTGTGCTTAACTCTAAGATCTTAAAAAAAAATCTTGTGCTCTATGGGGAATAATGCTGGTACGAGGCACGTTAGATCCCAATGTCAATCAAAGAAAGATTTATAAGATTATAGGTGAAATTTTCTTATTGGAGCTTGTTGCCAGTAAGTCTTCTTGCAAAATTACCCTCATGTTACCAATCAGTTAAGGAAAACATTACAGAAATTTCACTTTTGGGCAGGGAATCTGCTTTGTAAGTAACAGATGGTTTGATTTAATTTGGAGTAATAAAAGGTTTATGATATAGTTGCCAGATGTTAATAGCATTTTATGACTGATACTAGAGCATTATTAATTTTATTTTTGGAATATCACGGGGAAACACATTATTAAAAATTAATTTGAATAAGTGACATTTCTATTTCTGAATTAAGAGAAAATAGTTCATAAAGTCCATCCGGTAGGAAACATGCAACACAGTCATATAATACACTGTGTCCTGTTTGTTTAAGAAAGGAGACAATCCAATAGCAGTTCAATTCACATTGCCAACAGTAGTAGTCAGCTACAGATTCAGCTTTATTATTTTCTTTAAGTAAAGCAAGTACTTCCTGAGGAAAAAGTTTATTAGCTCATATTTTACCTCAATGGCCCAATGGTTCCAAATGGACTATCATTATTTAGCAGTTCAATGACAAGTCTGAGATTTCCAACTTGATAATTGGCTTTAAATGTTTTGCCAGTGGACTTCTAATAAATACCCATTATCTGCAGAGACATTTAACAAAAACTATTTAAAGGAAATAATTTAAGATAACCATATTGAAGAAGTCAGCTGAAAACATTATAACTAAAACATTGTTGCCAACACAAATCAAAGTATAAATGAACACCATTCCTATACTTCTTGTGGTTTTAAAGTCTCTATCCTTCAATCAGGGCTTCAGGTAGCATAGCTGTTAGCACAACACTATTGCAGCTTGCATGCTGGGGTTCACATTTCAATTCCTGTGATCTTTGTAAGCAGATTTGTACATTCCTTCCCATGGTTTTCCTCCAAGTTTTCCAGGTTCCTCTCACAGTCCAGAAATCTATCAGTTAGTAGGTTAATTGGTCATTGTAAATTGTCTCTTGATTAGGTTATTGTTAAATGGGTGGATTGCTGGGCATCGCACCTCATAGGGCCAGGAGGGCCTGTTCCACACTGTATCGCTAAATAAATAAAACAGGTAAATAAAGACTGAACTAGCCTCAAGATCAACCCACAAGCAGACCTCCCAGCATAAGTGCTTGGGTTGACAATTTTTTGCTCCAGCATTGAACTCCCTACTGGTGTTGTAACAAATACACTTCCTGATATCCACCATCAAGTCCAGCTCTAGGTACACATGCATCAAAGTCACAAATTTGCTTGAAAATATTTGTGAAAATGCTGACAGTTTTATATTGTACTGGCATCAAATTATGGCCATTAAAACACTACTTGAATCCCTTGGCAAACTCTCTATCACCCAAGCTATTGTTATCTGAACATTACAGGAACTGGAAATAATCCTACATGGTACAGAATCAGAACACAACTCCACACAATTTAAATCATTTTAACCCAAGCAATTTCATGGACATTTCCCATCATACCACAATGATGCAACTTTGAGATGGGTGGGATTGAATATAAACTGTAATTTTACTATTGCAAAAAGTTCTAAAATGTGCATGATCAAATAAAATCTTAGCATGTTCAGCACTGAGGGTGTACCAACTTTTAAACCACTGTTATTTGTCACTTTCAAATATCTGACATTCATTTATTAAGTGCACTTTCATTATTAAAATGACATCTGCTACATATGCCAAAAATGGACAAAATTTGTCAGTCAGGTCAGTGGCACATACTTCAAGTTTACACAATAGAAGCAAAGCTGAAAAGATATTTCAAAATATATTTGTGATAACTTAAATGCACAGTTACAGACAGCTAAAGGTTTTGTTTTAGAAAATGATTTCCTGCTCCATCGGATAGTTGATATTTTATCTAAGTGCAAATAAATGACATGCAGGCAGCAATCCAATCAGTAAAACTTATTCAGGTGTGACCATTTCAAGCACTAGAACCTCACTGTGTATTCACTGGAGATTTGACTGTCAGAGAACAAGTTGCATCTGGAGAGAAACTGCTGGATCAAAAGGTGCCAATAATGTGTATGACTGCTGCAAGTTGAAGCAAAAGAATTAGAAATCCTCTTTGTTACAGGTGCACCATTCTTAAAGTGCATAGGACTGGAAATTAGAAAAACAGCATCTCACACTACTGACAGTCTCATACTAAGGAGTTTTGGATGTATCCGTGTAATTAAAATACAAATATATATATAAGAAACAGTAGCAAGACTTGGAGTAAATCAGGCTATTGGGTCTACCACACCATTCACTAAGGTAATTTTTTGCTCCCTTCCCATATATTTTGATTCCTTTGAGTTTAAGACACCTGTCAGTCTTCATCTTGAATATACTCAGTGAGTACCTTTACAGCTCTCTGAAAAAAGAATTTCAAAGACTCACAACTCACTGAGAAAATAGATTCATTTTCACCTCCATCTGAAATGGGCGACCTCTTAGACTGATACAATTCAGTCAGATTACCTCCCAGAGTGCTGTATTCCAATGATATCAGCCCAATTTCGCAACACCTTCATCTGCACAATCAATGTATTGAACCTTCTATGCACTACCACCTGAGGAAGTATATGCTTCGTTAAATATGGAGCTAAAAAATGCATACAGTTCTCCAGATGCAGTCTCACCAATATCCGATAAAGCTGCATCAAGCTTATTTACTTTTATACTCATAACCCTTGAAATAAAGAACTACATTCCATGAGACTGTCAATTTTTTTGTGTACTTGCAAGCAAAGCTTTTGCACTTCATCTACAAGAACTTCAGAGTCCCTTGCAACCTTACAAGTCAAGGAGGGAAGAAGAGAGTGAAATGAGAACTACAGGCAATTTAATCTGATACCAGTAAGAGGAGAAATTCTGAAAAGTACAATTAAAGAAGTGGTAACATTGAAGTCAGAAGATCATAACAGGATTAGGCAGACTAAACATGCATTTTGCAAATGCCAGTAACTTTTGACAAATCTGATAGATTTTTTTCTGTTTTCTACTTGGTGTAATGGACAGAATAGATAAAAATGAGCTAGATGATACAGTATCTTTGGATATCCTTTGATTAAGACTACACAAAGAATTATGAACAAAATTAGTGAAAATTGCATTGATAATATACAGGCACAGAATGAAGATCTGTTAATGGATAAAAAGCTGTTGGAATGAATTGGTCAACTTTTTGCTTAGGAGGCTGAAACAAGTAGTGTGCTGGAGCTCCAATCATCACCAGTACCAGGGGTTCGTAACTAATTCTGGCTCCACTGATCCCTTGGTTAATGCTAGGGGCCCAAGGCATAAAAAAGATTAGGAATCCCTAATCTATACTATTGATTCCTTTGATACAATCAAATATGACTTACCCAGACTTTCTGATGATAAAAAGTCTAAGTCAAAGAGATTCTATTTCTGCAGGCATCTATAGAACAATTGGTGCAAACAGGGTCTGTAAACTGTAAACTTTAAACAAACAAACTGCAAAAGCAGGTAATAAATAAATAACATGCATGAAACAAGATAAAAGAGTCTTTAAGTGAATGTAATTATCCACTTGTGTTCAAGAGGCTGATGGTTGAGAGGTAGTAACTGTTTCTGAATCTTGTGGTGTGTGTCCTGAGACACTTTTCTACCTGACGGCAACAGTGAGAGAAGAGCATGGCCTGTGTGGTGAGGATCTTTGATGATGGATTCTGCTTTTCTACAGGAATATTTTATGTCAATGTACGCAATGGTTGGGAGGGTTTTACCCATGATAAAAAACTGGGTGAAACCTGCTGAGATGACGTAGATAGTTTTCAGGGGGACATAGACATGTTCAGTTAACACACAAATGCATCCAGCAAACAAGAAGGCAATTACTATGTTTACCAGTGTTATGAACAGAATTGAATATAAAAGATATTGGGAGGAGATAGAACACACAGAAGCAAGAGGGATTAAATTAATTAGGTGACATCAGCTTAATTAGTTCAGAATAGCATTGTGAGGCAAAGGGGTCTTTTCTGTGCAGTACTGTTCTAAAATCTATATAAATTGACCTATTAAAATGGAGAGGTAATTCAAAATGTGGTTTTCTTCCACGTCTGTTTTTTGAAGTTGGCTAGAAATTTAGTATAAACTGGAAGTATTTCAGGAAAGAGAAAACTGGTAAATGGAATGTACGTTGGAAACTGTGTGTCACAAATTAGATGTAGGTTTATTGAAGAGATGACAGATAGGATCGATGAGAGCAGGATGATGGACTCATCCTGTTTGCATGCAGCAAGGACTTTGATAAAGTACTGCATGGTAGACTGGTTTGGAAGGTTAGATGATTGAATCTATGGTGAGGTGGCCAAATAGATACACATTTGGCTTGGTGGAGAAAGCAGAGGAAGGAGATGGAAGGTCAGAAGCTTAAGGTGAGTAGTGTGCTACAGGGATTGGTGCTGTTTGCCAATATGGTTGAAAATTCAAGTGGCAAGATTAAGTAGTGTGATGAACAGTGAAGATTGCTTTAATATTCTAGTCCTCTTGAAATGAATGCAAATGTTGCATTTACTTTTCCACAAAAGCCTAAGGTTGTTAGAATGGTTCCTTACTTAATGTCCCACTAATGCAGCTTCCATGATTTAGTAAGAGTCACAGAAAGATTCAGCATTGAAACAGGCCTCCTCAACCTCACACTAATACTACACTAATTTGAATTTATTCTCCCTACATTTCCATTAACTCCCCCCAGATTCTAAACCCCCCCCCCACCAGCACATTACACTGGTGTATTGATTTTACCAGCCTGCATCTTTTTGGGATGTGAGAGAAAATTGAAGCATCTGAGGGAACATGCAAACTCCACACAGACAGCACAGCGATCAGGGTCAAACCAAAGAGTCGTGAGGAGCAGCTGCACCAACTGCACCTCCATGTCACACCAGGCGTGTAAGCACATTTACACTTGGACTAGAACTTGCTCAAATCACGTGCACCTGTGCTGAGGCCCGAGGTACACAGGCTACGGTCAAGAAGGTTGAACACACATCAGCCTGACAACATCATAGTTTTGTCATCACTGGGCTTGTTCTGAACCTTCAATGCCTTTGCCATGTTTAAGATACGTGGAGTTTGCATGGTCTTCCTGTGACCTTGTGGGTTTTCCTTGGGGACTCTGGTTTCCTCTCAATCTGAAGAAGACGAGAGCACTAACTGGATAATGTAAATGAACCCTTGTTTAGGTTGGTGTGAGAGAGAATAAATTACAGGAAATGTGAGTGAATTTGATTTTACAGAGAGCTAGCATTGACTCGATGACTCAAATGGGCTCCTTCCACAATGTAAGTTTGACTATTGTGGATAGTTTTAATCACCCTGTTATAGGAATAATGTGGTTAAACTGGAAAGAGTGAAAAAAGATTTATAAGGATGGCATCAAGGCCAGAAGACCTGAGTTACATGGAAATGTTGGGGAGACTAGGTCTTTATTTCTTAGAATGTAAAAGTATAAGGGGTGGCCTTCCATAAATATTTAAAATTATGAGCAGCATAAGGTGGATGGTAAGAGTATTTTCCCAAAGGTGGGGGAGCTCAAAACTAAGGGGCATAGATTTAAGGTGAGAGGGGAAAGATTTGAAAGTGTCTTGGGGGACTACCTTTTCCATACAGATGACAGTGAGTATATTCAATGCACTGCCAAAGGAAATGATTGAGGGTGGTACAATATTATCATTTAAGTAGCACTTAGATAGGTACATGCAGGGAGGGGAGCCTTAGCAAAATGGGCTAAGCGCAGGAAATTGGGACTAGGTAGGTGAACAATGCAGCCATTATGGACTTCTTGGACTGAAGGCTTGTATCCATGCTCTATGACCTTCAGCCACTATAAGGAATTTAAAGAAGAGGGCAGTTTGGGCAAAAACAGAAAAGTGAAAACTGAAGAATAGTCTGCTTATTATCAAAGACTCGGTTAGCACTATTTCCAGAGGCACTGGCATATCGAGGGGAGGGACTGGTGATACCTTGTCATTCTATGTGGTGATGTAGGTCATCGGCATATTCAGCATCTCTTGGGCCACCAGATGCATTTAAGTGAGATGAGTAACATTTCACAAAATACTTTTTGTTGCTGCTGAGTCCTGTTTTACCACTGTCTCCATCACCTGCTGAAGGAGTGCAGTAGAATGCCAACCTGGTCATCTCACTCTCCCTAAATCCTATCTGCTCCTGCCTTCCATTGCTGAGCATCTACCTGCCCACAGGTAAGCAATGCCCTATCATAAAAGCCTGTGAATATGACATGGACAGACTTTGGCAAATATTAACAAAGCCTTGCTAATTCTAATCAGAGTACAGGCTCACAGATCTAAGGATTAAAGTCTGCTAGTCCCTCTATTGGTCAGGCTGGGTTCAACTGTGAACTCAAGTTAATGAGTCCATACTGACCCTGTAGGTCTTACATACATTATAAAAAACCCTTATTAAAACATGTATAGTTACGTTAGAGCATATTCTGGAGTTATGCAATATAGCAAATAGCAATTTCAACATCAACCAGTTGATCTGAATATGGATTGTAGATTAAATTTAAAGTGCAGCTCCGAACAATGGCTTTCTGAGAGCTGCAGAGCAAGAAACACCCATTTACCTGAGATGAATGCAACTAGAGTGTCAGAGGAGATTAGCACTCATTTTGGGTGAGTTGGTGTGAATATCCAGGTGTTTGAAATTATGTGCAACTCAAAGGAAGCATTATGAATGCAGAACAACAGGAATTGTCCTGTTGTTGCCTTTGTCCTTTATATAAAATATTATGCAACATTGGGCTAGGAGGCCTCTTCTTCCAAGAGTGTCTCCAGTATAATGTCTGCTTGTTTTGCTGAATAAAGAATATCCTCAGTGTCTCTGCAGCAACTTCACTCATAGTTAAAACAAATACCTTACAAGTGATTCAGAGTAGACTGGGTATATGGGTATTGTCAAAAATGTAATAATTATTTACATAGTTAATTTCAAAGTTACTTATTTTAGGTAGAACCAGGTATGCTTACCATAAAGTTACACTAATGCAAGAATGAACAAAATACCTGATTAAGTAAATGTCAGGAATGTGCACTTGGAACTTAATTATGTAAACTTTATTGTTTGAATTAAAGCTAAATTGAATTGAGCTAAAGATGGCACCAGAGGGTAACTTCATTCAGTTCATCTGCAAAACAGTTTAAATTCTTTAGTGTATCTTTCCTTTTCAAAGTGTCTGGGGTCCTGTCAGAGTCCGTGATCTACAGCTGCACTGAAACTGTGGTTCTTTGTGGTAGCGGGACCCAGCAGTCTAGTGTTTTCAATATCTCCAGGAGCGGCCTGAACAATGTGCGCCTTCAGGGTCTGGCCTTATGCGGTCCTGTAGATGACCCAATTCCTCACTGGTGTTGCGAACTGAAGCATCGCAGGAGATTGGAACATGGAGACAGTGGGTGCTCCCCTGTATGAGGCCTTGGCACTTGGGGTGATCATTCTTTCTCTCATTGATGAGAGAGAGTTTGTTGCTGATCTCAGTTGGGGAAACTTGAAATAAATTTCAGCCGGCAACATCGGAACAATGAATTGTTGGTCTCTTTTCTCGCAGTAGCAGGAGTGATACTTCTTTCTCACTCGCTAGTGAGAGAGAGAGGGACTGTGGGATGTTGAGCTGTTGGGATGAACAGTGTTTCTTGATGCACTCTAGATAATGGTATCTTCACGGCTTTGCTATTGTTTGCATGGTTGGTGGTGGGGAAGCTGATGCTCTCTGCTGGAATGGGGGGGGAAGGATTGGTGCTTTGCTGCTGATTGTGCATTCGAGAGGGGTGAGGCATTGGAGTTGCAGTGTTTTTCTGTCACTCGTTCTTTTGGGGCTTTTCTTCCGTTTCGTGGATGTCTGCAAGTAGTAAGAATTTCAGGTTGTATGCTGTAGGCATTCTCTGATATAAAATTGAACTATTGAACTTCAGTGCATAAGTTGTTATTGAAATAAAGCTGCAGCTCAAGTAGAGAGGGAAAAGAACAGTGGAATTCCTAAGCAACACACACAAAATGGTATTCCTACTCCTTTGCATTAACAATGCTGCAATGTATTGGTCATTATGTGCAGGACCAAAAAAAAAAACCCTTGGACAAATGTGCTTACTAGAAAGTCGTGTTGGAAATACAGTGGAAATAAAAAAATAGTTAGCGCTTATAACTAGTTCAAGCAGTCATTTGATTTCACTGAAGCTGCTAAGGCCAGGAGAACCTGTAGAGTGCTGAAACCTGGTTGCAAAGTGGAGACGACTGGGAATTAAATATCCAAGGGTATCAGGTAATACGGAAAGATAGGTAGGTAGGCAGAGGAGGTGGGGTAGTGCTCTTGCTTAGGGATGAGATCAGGGTGATTGTGAGAGATGATATAAGATCTATGGAGCAGAATGTTTAGTCCATCTGAGTAGAGAACAGTAATGGGAAAAAATCACTGGTAGGCGTTGCCTATAGGCCACCTTATGAAAATATAGTCGTGGCAGAGGCATAACTGAGGCTTGTAAGAACGGAATGGCAGTTGTCATGGGGGATTTTAACATACACAGAGATTGGGTAAATCAGGTTGGTCAAGGAAGTCTTGAGGAGGATTTCATAGAATGCATCTGTGATGGCTTTCTTGAGCAGCATGTTAGTGAACCTAAAAGGGAAAATACTATCTTAGATTTAGTCCTGTGCAATGAGACAGGTAAGATAACGATCTTGTAGTCAAGGATCCTCTTGGAAAGAGTGATCATAGTATGATTGAATTTCACATTCAGATAGAGGATGAAATAGTTAGATCTAAAACTAGTGTATTATGCTTGAACAAGGGAGACTACAACGGGATGAGGGAGGAGTTGACAAATGTGGATTGGGAGCACAGGCTATTTGGTAGGACAGTTGAGGAACAGTGGAATACTTTCAAAGAGATTTTTCACAGTATACAATAAAAGTATTTTCCAGTCAAAAGTAAGGACAGTTAAGTGTGGGGAGAGCCAGCCTTGGATAACTAAAGAAATAAAAGAGAGTATCAAATTAAAAGCTCAAGTGTACAAAGTCACAAAGCATAGTGGGAGACTGGAGGATTGGGAAAACTTTAAAAAGCGACAGAGAACAACTAAATAAGAAATAAGGAAAGGGAAGATAGAGTATGAAAGTAAATTAGCACAAAATATAAAAACAGATAGTAAAAGTTTTTATATTGGGTGATAAGGAAATGGTTGAGGAATTGAACCACTATTTTGTGTCAGTCTTCATGATGGAGGATACGTCTAATATGCCAAAGAGGATATTATGGATGAAATAGGAGGTGAGGACTTCAATAAAATCACTGTCACTAAAGAGATCGTGATGAGCAAACTAGAGGGCCTGAAGTTAGATAAGTTCCCTGGTCCTGATGGGATACATCCCGGGGTGCTGAAGGAATTGGCAGAGGTTATAGTAGACGCGTTGGTAATCATTTATCAAAACTCTCTAGACTCTGGGCACGTCTCGGCAGATTGGAAGACAGCAAGTGTCTTTAATGATGTAGGCAAAATATAGGCAACTATAGGCCAGTTAGCTTAACATATGTAGTCTGGAAAATGCTTGAAGCTGTCATTTAGGAAGAAACAGCAAAACATTTAGAAAGGAGTGGTTCCATTAGACAGATGCAACATGGATTCAGAAAGACAGGTCCTGCTTGACAAACTTACTGGAGTTCTTTGAGGACATAATGAGTGCAGTGGATAGAGGGGAATAAGTGAATGTCATTTACTTGGATTTTCAGAAGGTGTTCGATAAGGTGCCGCACAAGATACTTATAATTAAGATACGGATGCATGGAGTCAGAGGAAGTGTATTGGCATGGATAGTGGACTGGTTAACCAATAGAAGGCAGAGAGTTGGTATAAATGGGTGTTTCTCTGGTTGGCAGTCAGTGGTGAGTGGGGTGCCGCAGAGGTCAGTGCTGGGCCTGCAGCTGTTTACCATTTACATTGATGATTTGGAAGAGGGGACTGAGTGTAGAGTAGCAAAATTTGCTGATGACACTAAACTAAGTGGAAAAGCAAATTATACAGAGGATGTGGAGAGTCTGCAGAGGGATATAAATAGGTTAAGTGAGTGGGCCAAGGTCTGGCAGATGGAATACAACATTGGTAAATGTGAGATCATCCACTTTGGAAGGAACAAAAGAAGAGCAGATCATTATTTAAATGATGAAAGATTGCAGCATGCTGTTTTGCAGAGGGACTTGGGAGTGCTTGTGCATGAATTGCAAGAAGTTGGCTTGCAGGTACAACAGGTGATTAAGAAGGCGAACGGAATGTTGGCCTTCATTGCTAGAGGGATTGAATTCAAGAGCAGGGAGGTCATGCTGCAACTATACAGGGTACTGATGAGGCCGCTCCTGGAGTACTGTGTGCAGTTCTGGTCTCCATACTTGAGAAAGGATATACTGGCTTTGGAGGCAGTGCAGAGGATGTTAGCAGGTTGATTCTAGGGATGAAGGGGTTAACCTATGAGGAGAGATTGAGTTGCCTAGGACTATACTCTCTGGAGTTCAGATGAATGAGAAGGGATCTTACAGAAACATACAAAATTTTGAAAGGGATAGAAGTAGGAAAGTTGTTTCCATTGTTTGTGAGACTAGGACTAGGGGACATTGCCTCAAGATTCAGGGGAGAAGGTTTAGGACGGAGATGAGGAGAAACTGTTTTTCCCAGAGAGTGGTGTATTTGTGGAATTCTCTGCCCAGGGAAGCAGTTGAGGCTTTTTCACTAAATATATTTAAGAAATAGTTAGATAGGATTTTACATAGCAAGGGAACTAAGGGTTATGGGGAAAAGGCAGGTAGATGGAGCTGAGTTTATGGACAGATCAGCCATGATCTTATTGAATGGCGGGGCAGACTCGAAGGGCCAGATGGCTTACTCCTGCTCCTATTTCTTATGTTCTTCTGTTGATTGGCCATTGTTATCCATTTCCATAGAAGCAGAATTAGTAGAAGCAGAAGTTGGCCATTTGGCTCATTGATCAAGACTGATATGTTTTTCTTCTCAAGGCTCTTTTTCTCCCTTCTTCCCATAACCTTTGACCCCAATGCTAATTAAGTTTCTATGAATCTCTGCTTTAAGTTATCCTAATGACTTGGACTCTACAGCTCTGTGATAATGAAATACATAGATTTACCACCCAGTGGCTTATGAATTTCCTCTCATAATTCCAATCCTTAAGAAATTTGCAAATATATAAAGAAAAATAACTCTATCTTTTTGCACAGTCAAGCAATTAGGTAGTTGAACAGTGCAAATAGCTTCTCTTTCTGAGTGATTTGACAAAACATTTTTTTAAAAATGTCCTTTCTTTTCAAATTTCTATCTTAATTGTGGCTTTGAACTTAATGTAATGTTTCCAATTAAAATACTTCTATTGCAGTCAGAACTGTAAAACTATTTATGAAATTATTTATGAAAGGATTTATGAAATTTGTTTTGCAACAAGAGTGACATACTAGGGAGGAAAATATCAAAGGTATGGAGGACCAATTGGAGGTCTTGTAGCTTTAGTTTTTGGTTTGTTGGGTGGTAGAGTTGGTCTCTTGACTTGGTGTGTCTGGGTAGTCTTGTTTTGTCTGGTGGTTTTGGAGCTCCTTTCCAGGGAACACACTAAGATGGTAGTGTGATATTAATACACAGCAGCCTCTCTGGACTCTGAATTTGGGGATTACCAAATGTAATGTGGATTTTCTGGTGTAGTCTGTTCTGTCATGTGCTTTTGTGATATCATTCTGGAGAACATTGTCTCATTTTTTAACTGCATTGCATTTGTGGTTTCTAAGTGACAACAAACTGAAACTGAACTGAGAGTGAGTGACTATTTATACATTTCAGATCAGAACAATCAGTCAAATAAGTTTTGAACTTGGTGTCAGATATATTATTATATACTGATATTGCTAAGCTAACAATGCATATCTGAAACCCTAAGATGTAAAACAACTGAGAGCATCACCATAAATAGAGAAATACATCAGGAGAATTCTGCTGTGCTGGGAGCTTTGACCATCTCTTTAAATGTTTAATCTTTGAATCTTAGGTTGAAGTCTATGTGGTACTTGTTTTACAATTTAGTCCTTTTGTCCTCTGTTTGACAAAACTTCAGGATAATTTCATAAGTTAATTCACGAGCTGTGACAAAGTGTATTGTTAAGTTTCACAGGCAGACTATAAAATCAATTCACTCTTTATGATAGCAGTTAAAAGGAGGCAGGATGCAATGGTCTAAAACAGAAAGTATGCCTGGAGTTTAGTGCTCACAGACATTAAAACTACTGTGGCACTCGTTTTCTGCATCAAATCAGCTAACTCAGTCACACTTGCAATATATTGAGGCATCTATTTGTTATCCACAAAACAGCTGAAGGTCATTATGAACTTAGAGTCCAGCCTTAAATATTCCCTTGAGAGAACAGTCAGGCTAGTCACTCTTCAAAAACTCTGATCTTTTTTCCAATTAAGTTTGCACTGAATTCTTCTCTCTCTTCTGTCATAAAATCATAATGAATAATTCATTTGGGACATGTAAATATCTGATGCACAAATGGAAATCAAAAGTTCCAAAATTTGTAACTGTAGTCACACAGCACAAACCATGGAACATGGAAGAACACAAAGTCTTATTCATGAATATAAAGGAAGTTTCACATTCACACACTGTTACACATTGACACAGATCTACACTTTGAGCAAGGAAATGTTGAGTTGTTGATACAAATCAGTCTTATTAAAGAAGGAAACAAGCCAAATATGTAGTTTTGGCAAATTTCTTACTGGTTCCATTCTAAAATAGTTCCAGATAAATATTAGAACCACAGTTCCATATTCACAGGGGGTTATCCAGATTTGGGCTGCTGCAGAACAACTGTCATAGATAGCATTACAGCTGATTATTGCCAAGGATTCTTAGACACAAGATTTACAAGCTTTTGGAAAGCGTAGTCTGATTAGTGATAGTCATTATGGTTTTGTGAGGGGCAGATCATGCCTCACAAGACTGATCAAATTATTTGATGAAGTGATGAAGGTAGAACATTGGATCTGGTGTATATGGATTTTAGTAAGGTGTTCCACAAAGTTCCCCATGGTTGACTCATTCAGAAAGTCAGGAGGCATGGGATCCAGAGAAACCTGGTTATGTGGAATCAGATTCCAGTTGCCTATAGAAAGCAGAGGGTGGTATTAGATGGAGCACATTCTCCCTGGAAGACCATATCTAGTGGAGTTCCACATGGATCTATTCTGGGACCCCTGCACTTGGTATTTTAATAAATAACTAAGATAAAGGCACAAAGTACACTGCAGATGCTGTGGTCAAATCAACACATACTAAAGCTGGATGAACTCAGCAGGTCGGGCAACATCCATTGAAATGAACAGTCAATGTCTTTGGCCAAGACCCTTCATCAGGACCCTTATCTAACCCTTCATTAGATCAAGAAGTGGGAGGGTGATTAGCAAGTCTGCAGATGACACATAGTTGCTGCAAATTTGGATAGTGCAGAAGGTTGTCACAGGATATTGATTGGAAGCAGAGCTGGGCTGAGAAGTGGCAGATGGAGCTCAATCAGAAAAAAATGTGAAGTGATACATTCCGGAAGGGAAGGCTAGATTAATCTTGGAGGCAAGGTTGCAAGGTTAATTGCAGGATTCTTATCATTGTTGAGGAACAGACAGATTTTAGGGTCCACATCCATAGACCCCTTAAATTTTCGGTGCAAGTTGATAGGGTGGTTAAGGAGGCATATGTTGTGCTGTTCTTCATTAGTTGGGGATTGGGATAAGAGTTACAAGGTAATGTTGCAGCTCAATAAAACCTTGGTTAGACCCCACTTGGAATATTGTGTTCAGTTCTGGTCACTTCCTTATAAGAAGGCGGTGGTAGCTTTAGAAGCAGTCTAAAGGAGATTTATCAGGATGCTGCCTGGATTAGGGAGTATGTCTTATGAGGAAAGGTTGAGTAATCTGGGACTCTACTCTTGGAGTAAAGGAGGGTGAAAGGTGCCTTGAGGTGTATACGACAACAAAGCATAGATAGAGAGGACAGGTAGAATCTTGTTCTCAGACGGACAATGGCTAATATGAGAGGGTATACTTTTAAAGTGATTGGAGGAAAGTATAGGAGGGGAAATATCAGAGAAAGTATTTTTTTTTACACAGAGAGTGGTAAGTGCATGGAACTTGCTCCTAGGTTGGTTGTAGAGGCAGATACTTGAGAGGCATTTTACAGACTCTTAAATCGGCACATGGATAAAAGAGAAATGAATGGCTATGGGGCAGGGAAGGGTTAGATTAATCTTGGAGTAGGTTAAAAGGATGGCACAATATTGTGGGCGGATAGGGCTATGATGGGCTATATTGTTCCATGTTCTATGTACTCTGTTTCTGTTTTGAGGGGATTAGATTCAAAACAACATTCAAAGAAACATACTGAAGCTGAATGGAGCCTGAGTAAGGACCATAAAGGAAATGGCTTCAGTTTAGGGGCCACCTGTACTAACTATTTGACGTCCATATAAATATTCCATGAAACAGATGTTTTATGTTGTAAATGATAACTGAAATGCTAATATTAAGTAGTAGGAATAACATGACTTGGTATACAAATGTTGACTTGAACATTCTGATTAACATTAAAAAAACAAAAATAAAGCACTTATTGTAATAGCAAAATTATTGCCCTAACAATACAAATTTATGCTAGTTAATATCATACAGTGGATTCTTATGCTATTTGTCTGTCTTCTTTCATTAAATCTGAGAAGCTTTCCATAATCAGCTGGATGGTAATAAACAGACACGTTTTTAAGATGACTCATCTTTTCTTTTCGAGTATTGCCCATATTTTTTCTTAGTCCTCTGAGATACTGCCAGTACCGTAACAGACATAAAATCGTCAAAAGATACAGACATAAGATCTAGAAAATAGTACGTTTTTCAATATTTCTAATCAACAGGACTGGCATTAAGGTATTGGCAGGAGCTATTTTGCATTGGCAATGTTGCAGATTGACTGTTCCAATCAGCTGTGACCTGCTTATCATATCTGAACAACAAATGCTTTGATAAATCTTATCACCATCTTTAAAGTTTGGAATAATGAAGAATTTAATGAAGTGATACATCCTCAACTGGATCACAGAAATATATGGAGCAGAATCACAGTGATCATCAAGCACACATTTACATTGAAACTATTTTACTCTACCTACACAACCATCAAATTTCTCCACACCTTCACATACCCAGAAGTTGGAAGTACTCTACTCTTCGCATAAACCTTACATTGATATCATTTTGCATTGGCCTCAATTCACTCACTTCTCAACAATCTTGCTTCTTTTTCCCCATGGTTGCTCAAAATCCAATTGAATTTCCCTTCACTTTCTGTTTCTTCTTTGGGCAATCTCAATTTTTTTTAAGTGTAGGAGCTGCTTGTGATTATAACACATCACCTTTTCCAATTCATTTACTATTAAATAGAAATCATTTTAAGTAACCTTCAAATGACTCAATATCTTGGCCATCATTTGAAAAAATAAGATGAAGGGTCTTGTCTTAGATATTCTCTTTGTGAATGTAATGTGAATCAAATGACAATCCAAGAAAAATGATGACACCAACTTCGTAGTGAAATGCTGTCTGTTCCACATGTAGTTCAGGCAAGTCTGGGGTTTCTAAGCACATGCAACTGAACAATGAATTGCTGAACTTCTTGGTGCCTGTTTACTGTTCACTGGGCACTTCATGGAGCCTATGTTAAGAGCTCTAAGTGGCAACAATTTCCCACTCTTATACGAAGGAATCTCCTCTCACTCCGTCTGTGTTAGATTGGTGCAAGGATGTGTCACTCTTTGATTAAATAAATATGGATACTTGCAACAGATCCATGTGACTTTGTTCGTTTATTTAAAACTTTACAATTTTTTTAGATGTTTTCAAATGTTTTGACTTATGATACGACTGAATGACAAGAAGTAAAAGAGTGGCTCAGCCAGATACCAAAACCTTCCTCATGTCTTTGAGGACAAGTGCTGTTCTCGAGCTACACCCTACATGATGGATTAATGCCATGGGATGTTTTTGTATTGGAGGCTTTTATTGGGAAATTCACACTAACCAAGTGCAACCTTGGTGTATAGGTTTGATGTCTGGTAATGTAAAATGAAGATCAGATTTGTTTCTCTGTGTTACAAAAAACAAATCATTCCCAACCACTGAAATGCCATTTTCCTTAGTTCCCTGTTACATCTTTACCTCTTCCCCGCTCTCTGCAGGGATTGCACCTTCTGTAATCTCCTTATCCATTCCCTCCCCACTAGTCTTCCTCCTGGCTCTCAACTCTGTAAGCAGTAGAAGCAATACATCTGCCTATTCACCTCCTCCTTCACATACAATGAGGGCCCCGAACAGTCCTTCAAACAGAGGTGAGGCAACACTTCACCTGCAAATCTGTTGGAGTGGTCTATTGTATCCACTGCTCCCGACATGGCCTTCTCCACGCAGGTGAGACCCAATGTAGATTGGGAGACCACTTGGTCGAACCTCTCAACTCCACCTGCAAAAAGTGGAATTTCCCAGTTGCCAGCTATTTCAATTTCCATCCCCAATCCCATTCTAACATGGCCTCCCATACAAGGCCTCGATGAGGAAATTCACAGGTTGACAGAACAACAGCTCATATTCTGTCCAGGTAGCCTCCAACCTCATGCCATGTACATCAACTTCTCCAACGTCTGGTCATTTTTTCCCTTTACCCTTCCTTCTTTTTCTTCTTCATTTCCCCACTCTGGCCTCTTAGGGTACCTCTTCTGCTCACTTGCCTAAAACATACCCCTGCTGCCCATCATCCTTCCCTTTCTTCCATGATATAGTCTCCTTTCTTATCAGATTGCTTCTTCTCCAGCCTTTTCCTTTTACACTTATCACCTCTCAACTTCTTACTTCTTCCATCCTCCCTCATCCACCTGGCTTTGCCTCATCTTGTATTTGATCTCCCTACTCTCTGCTCACCTTATTCCAGCATCTTCCCACTTCCTTTAGTCTGATGAAGTGTCTTGGCCTGAAAAGTCGATTGTTTATTCATTTCCATAGATCATACCTGATCTGCTGAGTTCCTCCTACATTTTCTATTTGTTGTTCTGGATTTCCAGCATCTGGAGGAATATGTGTTTAAATTTTACAATCACAACTTTGATATAAATATCAGCTGTTTAGTTTTCTGGAAGAAGCAGCTGAGTCAATTAGTCAATTGCTCTGATTGGCTTGTCAGCAGTGAAGCTACCAAAAAGAAAGCAAAGATTTTAGAAGCAAGTCTTCAGCTTTCTTGATATCAGTTGCTGATAGGTGTCAGGTACAGAGAACCTTTGGCCTTGAGCAAAGGTTCAGAAGCTTGAAGACTCGTATAGCCAGATTTGGGAACAACTTCTTTCCAACTGTGATAACTGCTGAATGGATCCTTATCCGGATCTGGGCCATACCTTCCAAATATCCGGACCTATCTCTCACTTTCCCTTTTCTATTTTTTTTATGATTTATATTTAATATTTTTTATTGAATATACTATCAATTTGTATACCAGGGAGCGTGAAGCGCAAAATCAAAATATCGCTGTGATGAGTGTATGCTCTAGTTTCAATTGTTTGGCGACAATAAAGTACAGTATCTATATCTTCCAGCAGGATGAACAATGAATTGCATTGATCTTGTCTCTCCCAAGAAGGGAAAAATACGCTACTTTTAACTAACTTTCTAATTCTCCTGGACCACAAAATAAAATTTGTAGCAATATGTCTGAGTTTAAAATAGACAATGGTAGGTCATAAATATGTATTTAATGATAAATATGATTTTAAATAAGTACAAATATTTGTGAGGAATGCACCCCGCAAAAATAACGTAGAGCCAGAGTGGTGCTTAAACAGTAAAGGTGGCCTAGTGCAAACTCATTTATGTAAAAAAGTCTTGCATTTTCAGGTCTCTTTTCTAATGAGAGAGGTAGGTAAACATAATCTAATTTCTGCAGATTATTCTTTAGATTACAAAGTAAGAAAGGAAGTGGAATCAATCACACTCCGAATCTACATATGTGTCCTCCAGACGTTTTTGTCAGATGTCTTCCATTATAAAAGTGATCACTTCAAAATAATTTGTTCTGTAAAGTCTAGACCATAATCACTTTCTGTTCATTATCATAAAGCATGCTCTATCACCCCTGTCAAGCATCAAGAATCAGAGTTATCAATTTAGTGGGTGTGAGATGTTAATTGATTGCTGAGACAGGCTGGTGAATACCTTATTATTTGCACTCATTGAGAAAACACCATTAAAGCACATCCATTAAGATATTGAGCAGCTCTGCAATTTTGTTAACTTGATTGTAAAAGTCCAACACTTAAAGGAATCTCTCTCCCACAGTGGCCTCATTATTCAAAAACTGTTGATGATATTCCAAAATAATCAATCTGAAACAAGAAGTTCAATTGATATTCAGAAGATCCGTTTAAATCTTAAACCCTTGCCTTAAAGGACTACCATTGAATAATAGCAAAACGGAAATAACTTAGCATTGAAGTTGCAGCCCTGTCACAATGTCAAAAAACCAACTAAATGTTTAAGACACAACCACAGAACAAACACAAGAAGATACTCTGCAATTTTAGAACACTTAGTACAGAGAATTTATTTTATGTGTAAATCTAATATCAAGTGACAAGGGGTGGTGATAAGAGAGTATATACCACTGTCTGAGCTCAGAAAGCATGGATCATATCAAGATCATAGACATTTGCTATAGACGGTCCCCTCAGGCATCCCCTAAGCCTCCAAGCACAAGCAGTTGATATGTATAAAATAGAATATTACAAATTTCATGTCACATGCCAGTGATAATAAACCAGATTCTGATTCATTATCTTTTTCTTAGTGATAGTTTCAAGATGCCTAAACTGGAGCTAACTTCACTACCAGTACATTAATATTGTAAGACTATGCTTGGAAAAGACAGTGAAAGGAAATGGTCATTACATTAGGCCTTAGACTCAATGCTGGGTTCAGTTTCCAAATACAGAATTGAAACATCAGTCAGCCTTTCTTTAATAAGAAGATTTGCAAGTTTTTTTTTGTCTTACATTATACAACTTGGGTTTTACAGGCAAGTGCACAATTTATGTCATTTATTGTCCATTCCTAATTGGCATGCTGACAACTGACGCATTAAATTCAGAGTCAGCCATATTGCTGCAGTTCTGGGATCACTTCTTGGCCAGATCCACTAAATTAATGAATGCCCTTACATCAGAGTCTTTATAGCAATCCAGTAGTTTCACAACTACCATTACTTGTATCAGTTTTTTTATTCCTGATATTTTACCTAATTAATTAAAATTCCCCAGCTGGTATATTCAGATTCATTTCAAGTCTCAGGGTTATTTAATCTTGTCTTGATTTTTCCGTAAGGCTGTCATCGCCGGTGGTAGTAGTGGGGAATGTAAGGCTCATCAGCTATGGTTGGCAGCTCATCTAGGAGAGGGAAAACACTGATCTCAAATTCTGCTTGCTTGCAGCTATGCCCACTCATGGGGAAAGCTTCAAGAATAAACTCCAAGGAAAAAAATCTGGAGTTGGAGTTCCTAAGCCAGTTCTTTATTGAGTTCAACACTGACTGGTAACTCCTGCAACACCAATGGTGCCAACTGTATGGGTATCTGATGTTCCTTTGGATTCACCAGCTGTGTGGAGAGGGGTAGCCTGCTACATGGGCAGCAGCTTGCTCTCCATATCCTGCTGCCCTGGTGTGGTGAACTACATATACCTGTCTGGACACGCCCCCTGCTGACTGCTCCTGTGGCTCCTCCCACAGACCCTGGTAGAAAGGCGAATGAGGTCTGAGCCCGGCCTCTCTGTCTCCAGGACGTAGTATGGTGGTCAACCACTGCTTGTTCCTTCCTCCAGTCAATAAAAGCCGATATCTCGCCTTTATGTCTCAGAGAGAGTTATTGATGGTGCATCACCTGGCTTGTGTACTCACCTGTGTATCACATAGACAGCAAGGACACAACATCCATGATTATCCCCAACCGGAGCAGGACCTCAGATGTCAAGGGCAGTTTTCTCACCTCAGCTCTGGAGTTCATAATATCTGATTGTGTTTTATTGGCTTTGTTACAAGGACTGGAACCAAACAGTCTTGATAAACCACAAACATTTTCCTCCACTTGCAAAAACTGAACCTATCACAAGTCTATGATTTTGTTTGGTCCATTAGTCCCTGAAAAAGCTACTTCAGCTACATTATTCTGAAATTCTCAAATCCTTGACCATTAGTCTATTGTTTATCATGACATCCACAATGGTGTTAGCTTGTGTAACCATCATCTTTTGCTACCAGTAAAACCATAATCAGTTTTCTCACTCTGAACAACAGCTCCATGCTCTCAAGTCTTAAGTGGACAAACTCAAACACAAAAGGCCTTGCCAGATCTGTCCTTTGTCTCCACCTGCTGTTCCAGAATTATCTCTGAAAACAAGGGCAATAGCAATTACCTCCTTAACTTTCTTAAACTATTCCCATTGTTGGCACCTGAAAATTTGAACATGAAGATCTTGTAATTATCAATACCCGAGACCATTCCATCTGATTTCTCAGGCATCGATCCCCGGTCTCTCTGACATGCTAGCACCTCATCTCTATGTAATTTCTCCCCATTTCATCCCCTATTATGAACAAATAGAATTCATAAAAGTCCTTCAATTTCCTTCCTATTTCAATTTTGGTCATCCAGCTCTCCTTCCCGGAAACTTCTCTATAAGCACCATTCCACACCTCAATCAGGAAGTCTACACTTCTTGCTTGCTATTTCTTTGATCTTAGTGCCTCCTTTCTAAAGCTCTTGAACAAGTGGTTGCTCCCAGTCCAGCTCGTTTTTTTTTATAACTGACGTGTAATTTCCATTTGTTATTGTTCAGTCTGTGCTTTCTGAGATAGTCTGCCCCTTTTCTTTATATTTGTGGATACAATAAATGGCATAGTAGTGCGCCTTAGCAGAATAATGACATCCGCTTCCTCTTAACCCCTTTCACAGAAATGTGCTAAAGGGCAATTAAACCTTTCCCCGCAGTAGCAAATCTCTGTCAGCTGAAATTCATTGATAGTTGATACATGTTGCAAAGCCTATTTCACAAGGGGTAAGGGGCATGCCATACAAATGCTGCAGACAAATTGAAAGTGGATGTTGTGTAAGCCTGATATAATTCATAAGTCAGTCAGCGCAATGAAGTTCGAAGTTCAAAGTAAATTTATTTTCTTGTGGGAATACTCAATAAATACAATAACCATGATAGAATCAATTAAAGACCACACCAATAGGGAAGACAGTGTGCAAACTGTGCAAACACAAAAATAAAACAAAAAAAAAAGAAGAAATAAGAAATAAATATCGAGAATGTGACATAAAGAGTCCTTTAAGGTGAGTCCTTTGGTTGCGGGAACATTTCAGTTATTTATTAACAAGTACGTATATAGTATGTCACCATAACAACACTGAAATTCATTTTCTTGCAGGTATACTCATTAAATCCAATAACAGTGTAGAATCGCTGCAAGACTGCACCCAACAGGGTAAACAGCCCGTGTGCAAAAGACATGAACTGTCCAAATACAATAAAAAGGAATAATAAATATAAATAAATAAGCAATAATTATCAAGAACATTAAATGAAGAGTCCTTAAAAGTGAGTCCATAGGTTGTGGGAAAATTTCAATTATGGGGCAAAAGAAGTTGAGTGAAGTTTTTGTCTGTGGTTAAAGAGCTAGATGGTTGAAGGGTAATAAACATTCCTGACCTAGTGGAATTAGTCCTGAGGCTCCTGAATATTCTTCCTGATGGCAGCAGCAAGAAGACAACATGACCTAGTGGAGGAAGTCCTAATGATGGATGCTACTTGTGACAGCACTCCATGTAGGTGTGCTCAGTGGTGGGGAAGTCTTTACCCATAACAGACTGAGCCGTCTCCACTACGTTTTGCAGAATTTTCCATTCAAGGACAGTAGTGTGTCTATAACAGGCTGAGATACAGCCAGTCAACATACTTTCCTTCTTTCACACTTTTACTGGTTTGTTGAAGTTTTAGGTGGCATCCAAAATCTTCGCCAACTTATCAGGAAGTTGGAGCAACTTCTTCAGAATTTCAATCATGTACTGTGCGCAGGACAGGTCCTCTGAAATGATAACACCAAGGAATTTATAGTTGCTGACCTTCTCCTCCGATCACCCAATGAGGACAGGATGATGGATGTCAGATTTCCTCCTCCTGAAGTCAATAATCATCTCCTTGGTTTTGTTGACATTGAGTAAGATTTTGTTGCTGTGGCACCACTTCGCCAGGTTTTCCATCTCCTTCCTATATGCTGATTCATCACCACATTTTATTTGGCCTACCAAAGAGGTGTCCTTAGTAAACTTAAATATGGCATTGGAGCAGTGCTTAGCCACACAGTCTCAAGTGTAAAGCCAGTAGAGTGGGGGCTAAGCACAAAAAAAATGAGTGTCATTGTGTTACAAGGAAACTTTAGTCATGTTGAACTCAATCAGAGAGTAATCAGAGATATCTAACAAATTAAGCATGGGCAATAAATGGCCCAAGTTGCCAGTAACACCCAAATTGTGTGAAGTAATTAAACAACAAGTTTCCAACTTGCTGATTAAAGGATTGCTTGCTTGTTAAGGAGAAAAAGTTAATAATATTTTCAGCAGAACACAATCACAAATGTACAGGATTCTGCAGATGCTGGAAATCCAGACCAACACACATAAAAATGCTAGAGGAACTCTGCAGGTCAGGCGGCAACTACAGAAATGGATAAACTGTCGCTGTTTTGGGCCAAGGCCCTTCTTCAGCAGTGGAAGGGAAGGGGCAAGGCACCAGAATAAAATGGTGTGAGGATGGGAAGGAGGCCAATTTAGAAGGTGGTAGTGAAGTCAGTTGGATGGGAAAGGTAACGAGCTGTAGAAGAAGGAATCTGATAGGATTAGAGAGTGAACCATGGGAGAAAGGGAAGAAGTAGGGGCGCCAGAGGGAGGAGATAGGTGAGGAGATGAGGTAAGAGGCCAGAGTGGGGAATAAGGAAGAGGGTGGGGAAAAATTACCAGAAGGCGAAATTGATGTTCGTGCCATCAAGTTGGAGGCTACCTAGATGAATATGAGGTGTTGCTCCTCCACTTTGATAGTAGCCTCATCATCGCAGAAGAGGCCATGGACCGGCATGTCAGAATGTAAATGGCGACAGGAATCAAAACGGTTGGCTGCCAGTTAATTCTGCTTTTGGCAGATGGACAGAGGTGGTTGACAAAGCGGTCCCCTACATTAGGTCTCACCAATGTAGAGGTAGCTACGTCGAGAATATCGGTTTCAACAGACAACCCCAACAGATTCACAGATGAGGTGTTGCCTCACCCGAAGGACTGTTGCTAGTATTGTAATAAATCAAATAAGCAGGCTACATTAGCAACTTAATTCTAGTTCATCCAGAAAAATATCCTTTTAATTCATGCTTTTAAAATGTAAGAGTAAATGATCTGCTGTGAGTGCATCTGGTAAATCTGGCATAAATTGCTGTCAAAACTAATCATTTTTCTGCAAACTTCCATGCAAATTCATTTGCATCCAGGCAAGTAGGTTTTGCATGGGCTAGCATAATTGGGCAATATTACAAAAATTAACTTGGTGTAAAACATATTCCTTGATAAAGTGATAACATTTTGCAGTTTGATTAATGGAGTTGATAACAGACTTATAAAAAATACAAGTATTTTAGTTCACAAAAATCAATCTCTGTGAATATCCAAGTTTTAAATTACTTTAATATTTCAAATAAGCTAATTTCAAATGGGTGCTTCTCATAAATTTAAAATATTCTTTTAAAATGTATCAGTTCATGTTCAGTATCCAAAAGACCTAGATTAACATTACAACCCCCTGGAAGCAAGTGCAGTCACTGGAAACTCTTCGTCATAATTAATTCTCTGGGGAACATGAACCATTTTACAGCTAAGACATGATTCCATTGCAATATTTTTAAATCTACTGCAGAAGAGCTCAGACAGTGGATTGCACTCATTGTAAATTTTGTTTTAAAATTCTGTGGCTTTTTGTGGAACGGGTACAACAGTCCTCTACAAATTGTGCTGGAACACTGATGGTTTATCAAAAGGAAACTCCATCTGCAGCAGCACTTGCAATACATGGCTATGTAACATCCTAATATCCTCACTGTAACAGGTGATTATAATTTCCAAGTTGTCTCAAACTTCCACTAGACCTACGTCTTGCTATGGACTATCCCAAAGACTTTCTTTCAGCTCCTGGTTTCAAAGGACTTTTTCACTGCTTTGCTCTTTCAAAGCATTCAAAAAGAGTTGAAAAGAACGCGCACATATCAAATAATAGTAACTGTGTTTTAAAATGAATATTTAGACTAATTTAAAATTGTTTAAAAAGTAATACTAATTAAAATAGTAAAAAATTAGGTTCTTTGCCTTCTTTTACCACTTCATTGAAGCTCGTATAAATGGTCATTCCCACTCTTCCATTTCCCCGACTGCCAATTATCCTCCCCCAACCGGGATCCACCTACCACTTCACTACTTCCCTCTACCTTATTATACTGGTGGCCCCTCCATTATCTTTCCATCTGGACTCAAGGTTATCTAATTCTTTAAACTCAGCACCTTTCAAACTGTCCATGAATTTGGTGCAAGTTTTAGGAATGGAATAGAGGGAAACCACTCCAAGCTGATGCATTGCAGTGTGTATGTGTGGTAGACTAGAACATGATGACACTACCATTGCAGTAACATTGAGTTCCATACAGTACTACTGGCCAATTGCTAGCACAATCCAGCCCATTGGACAGTCAAGCTGTAGGAGTATTACTAATTGTAAGTAGCTGCTAAAACAGAGAGAAAGACTCAAATAAATCAGATCTTTTCAAAGACAAACAAACAGGAATTCACTTGTACAGAAATACAGAAGATGCACCTCTTTGAAGCTGGTGGTGTCTATTTCCAGATATTTCTCAGTACTGAAGTCAATGGGATGGAATTTTGGATGCAACTTATCATAGCTGACTGATTTTGAAATACAAAGTTGGACATATTTCTCCTCCTCTATTGTAAAGGGACATGGCAATGGAATGAATTAGCTAGATAAATTAGAATTCATACTTGTCAGCATTTACTTGTCCACCTTTATAGTTCTGTAAACAATGCAGTGATGTGAACCAAGTAAAATTAATATTTCTACTTTGAAACTGTTATGTCTTTGAAGAGCAGGACTGCAGCTCAGAACTGAAAGAATATGGTGCATTGCATGGCTGTCTATCCAGAAGATACTCAACAAGGAATTATTTGTAGATCAACAGCCTTCTCATGGCCCATGCTGTCTAAACAAGTGTCCACCACACTGTCTTGCTTGTAGGCAATCATATCCCTGTGATATATAACTGTCTGCCCAGTGCAGTCTGACCTCAGCACATCGCGAACCTCCATTGCTCCAACTTGTATGCAGCTTCCTACATAATGGAAGCAGATTGATCCTGTGAGAGTGGAAATATCTCACTCAGCAACCATCTCTCATACATGGTACAGATTGGTACCAAGCTGCATGGCTGTTCCACACCTATTTCAATGTTTCTTACCCCATTTGATAATTAATTTCCAAGCAAGCTTCTTTTCACAGAACATACGTGAAACTATTCAATCTTTACCTCATTCTCTCCCAAAATAAGCCACCTTAACTCTCAATCAACTCAAAGACTGGGTGCGAAGTACAGCCAGGATGAAACAGTAACTGGTATTGCAGAAAAGGATCTGGCCTTCAGGTGCAAAGCGCTTGGCACATGCAAGTATGAGCCACATACATTTCCTGCATTTTAGCATTCACCCAATTTGTTTTCAACTTTATTTGGGTACTGAAGATAAATGGAATTACTGTAGTAGTAGACATTGAGGTGCAAAAGGGGGAAATGGGGGTAGGTGGAAAATACAGTGTAGCCCACAGCTTTCTGGCTAATTTTAAGGCTTAATGAAGCTGTGTGTAGATACTGGATATGCATACATCAAGTATCATTGTATTCTGACATTCAATCTGACTACAAGGTTGGCCATATTGCTACAGAACACTCCTTTCAGTTTAATCACATTGCACCAGCTGTTTGTCAAAATGTTTGCACAGAGACATTTATTTGATTCTAAGGCAATTATGCAATAGTCTGCCTAATTGAGAATCCCAGTTTAGAACATTTTGCACTGAATGTCCTCAGGGTCATTTGGAAAGTTCTCAGTGAATTCTGAGTTTTCTGAGTCTATTCATTTCAAAGTTCAAAGTTAAATGTAAATGTATTATAAAAGTGCGTATAGTATACTATATACAACCTTGAGATTCATCGGTTTGAACTGCTGAACTTTGATCTTTATCAGCTTCTGGAATGTACAGATGACAATAGTATCTGGAGACAAGTAGATGCAAAACGATAAAACAGGAGCAGAATTAGATTATCTGGCCCATCCTTTGGAGCAGACTCAAGGGGCTGAATGGGTTGTTCTCAGACATACGAACTAGTTGAAATAGTATATACTGCTGGAACATGATCATTGAAATAAAAGACATCCTCTCATCTCTCAGACCTTCTGATCTTCCAGTACAAGAAGCAGTGCCCTCTAGAGTGGTGTTGACCTGGATACGCTCAAGTCCTGGACTATGTGATGGGGCATGCTCTGAAACCTAGTGAAGTTATCAATAAAAAGACATTGCACACTGTAAGACTGAAATCTGTTGCCTTGGTCTGTTTACCTAAACAATAAATGTACAGGAAAAATTTATGTCATGTTGATGTGATATAAATCCTGAAAGTAAATGGAAATGGCACATCTTGTGCCAATAACAACATGGGATTGCACTCTTTTAGATAACGGCACTTTACAAATAAAGAGGCATATTTTGGTAAAAGCTTTCAGTTAGAATTTCTTCCACAAACTTAATGTTTTTTTTTCATTTCCCTTTATCCACCATCCCCAACCACGCATCATTAAATGACTTTAATTCACTGACTGCTCCTGCCTCCCTGAAACAGGAGTCACAGAACAGATTAGATACTCGTCTTTCTTCCCCTGATGGCAGTTCTGATTGCTTTATGATTGCCCAACATAAAGGTGGGCCTGCTGCAACAAAAGCAAATATTTACTTCTCTCATCATACTGAGTACTCTATTTAGAAATGATCAAGGCAAGAAAATAAAACACACAGGCAGTCATGTTGTCTGAAAATGTCATTTAAGGAAGTGTACACAAGCATTGACTGGATATTGACTACTGAGGAGAGGCCTTACTGTATAGAAATATGCTTGCATTGGTAACTCCCAGTTTGTTGCCTGCCACGCATGTATAGTTGCCATAGTGGTCCTCAGTTGCATTGGTGACAATGAGACTGGATCGACTCTCCATGGTCTGGATTTGGATGCCTTGCGAGCTGTTATATATCCTAATAAAAGGAGAAAAGATAGAAAGCCAAACATTATTTAACCAAAATCTATAAGGTAGTGGCTCTTTTGACATTAACAACACATTAAGAGTCCAATTTTTATTTTCATTTATTTTGAAAATGCAACTAATTTTTTAGGTATACATTAAGCATAAAAAAGTTCAAAATGAAAACTTACTTGATGATACAGCCTGCATGTATAGTTGAGTACATGTAATCATGTAGCATCAATCCCAGTAAAAAAAAGACTGAGTTTAAACAATTTCAAATGAAATTTAAACAGTTTCACTTTTGTAGAATGAATTACTGTACTAATCGCAAACACTAGAGCTGCTGCAGGTGGTGGAAATCCAGAGCAACATACACAAAATACTGGAGGAGCTCAACAGCTCAGGCACTTGCTTTCCTTCTCTCCCCACTTTCTTACTCTGGCAGCTTCCTCCTTCCTTTCCAGTCTTGCCCCAAAACATATATTCATTTCTATAGTTCCTTCAGCACTGTATGTGTGTCACTATACAAATCATAGAAGGCAAGGAATCTTTCTGCAATTTTTCCTGTGCACTGTGAAGGAACTTCAAGCTTAACTCAGTCCATCACATGATGTCTCTGCTGTACATTCAGATCAAAGCTGCTTGACATACACAGTGATGTCAAACATTGGACAAAGCATTTGTTTACATTCCATATAAAAATATACTTCTTACATCTCAGCCCTGCTGTTGGTCAAGGCTGCTCACATGGAAGCAAAATCAGCTCCCTTAGTTCTTCAACAGTGGTCATCTACATGCTTTTAGCTTTAAAATTCCATCACCTCCACCTTGTTAATAAACATCATTTGGTTCCAAATAATTTTTCTCCACCTCTCTGACACATGAGATTGCTCCTCTGAATCCTCTCACCATGAATATCCTTGCTTCTGATCTGATCACCAGTCACCATTCTCCACACAACTAGACACTGTCAGATTGCAAATACAAACGTGCACACTGTCATGTTCCAAAACCTCCACCTGAGACCATTGCCCATTCTCTGATGTCCCAACTTCAGTGCTATGAACTGTCTGGTCCAAGCTCCTAATCTCCTTTCAGACAAACTTGTTTGAATCACAAAATAGCTTTTTATTTGCATAACATGATACAAATTACTTTGTGAAGATTGGAACTAGGGAAACCAGGAAATAAATCTACATAACTAGGAAACATGAGAGACTGTTCAATAGATTATGATTGACATGTATCTATTTGCTTTAAACATCTGCTGACAAGAGTACATCTTATGAAAAGAGATACTGTCTCAAATAAAAATGGTCAAATATCTTTGCAAGATTACAAGTCAGGAGGAGAGATTAAACTATGAATTTTATTGTCATAGTGAAGCACAAAGGGGGAGAGCTATACATGGAGGAAAAGCAATTGTTATGGGTGACTTAAATTTCCATGATAGACTGGGAAGTGCATAGAAGTGAAAGCATGGTGTTAAGTACAATATGAATTGTTACAGGAAAAGTGCTATTAAAGATTGGAATGACAGACTAGTCATTTTTGAATAGTACATTAAGTTATAATAAGAAAGAGATATGATGACTTTCTGAACAACTTGACAGCAGTGACTGTTGCATATTTATTAGTTCAGTAATTTTTGACAGATGTGTTGTTTTATTAATTGATCTTTGTTGTTTAAATAATTAATTATGGGTTATATGCAAAAATGTCATATGTCATTACACTACCATGTCATATGTGCACACCTCTCTAAAAGTAAAACTAGGAACGTACATAAGATACCCCAGCTCTATGTTTTTCTTTCAAATAGTTTTATGTTTTGGAGTTACAAAACATAACTGTGGCAATTAGGTAGCTAGAAGATGAAGCTGAGGTAACTACCTACCTGTTGAATCACAGTGACACATTCGAGTTAAAGAAAAGGCAGAAAACAGACAAATTCAAGGGTTTATAAACAGTGAGTACTGCACGATAGTAGTCATAATTTTTTTTAAAATGAGCAGAAACAGTTGGCTACATTGGAAAGATTGACGCGTTTGATTGCACAATGGATAACCGACTGGAGTATACAGAGAAGGAATAATTAAAACCAGAACCACTGTTGATTACAGAACACTTTAGGTTTCATAAATGGAATCAAAAGGAATGGTAAACATGAGGAAATCTGCAGATGCTGGAAGTTCAAACAGCAACACACACAAAATGCTGGAGGAACACAGCAGGCCAGGCAGCATCTATAGGGAGAAGTGCTGTTGATGTCTCAGCCCAGACCCTTCGTCAGGACTAACCAAAAGGAGAGATAGTAAGCCATGAAACAAAGGAATGGTGGTCTGTTTCCACATAAGTGGCTGAATTGAAGAGATTATCTGAGCATTGTCAGTTCAGAGTTGTGCTTAATAATGCCCTGACAGATTGCTTAGTTTGTAGAACCATACAAAAAAGCATTAAAAAAAGCTGCTAACTGAAGCCCAGATCACATTTAAAAGAGCAATTGAAAATGCAGTATCAATTGAAACAGCAACCACAGTTGCAATTGTGTCGCAGGCAGGAATGAAAGTGAGTGCGAACAAAATTGCAATATCAAAACAGAAACTGGCCTGGCTGAACAAATTGTGATACTGTTGTGGCAGGGGCTCAAACACACCAGACCAATGCAGGTTTAAAGGAGAAACTTGCAGAAAATGTAACAAAGTAGGACACTTCCAGTTTAACATGGCATGGTGGAGCCCACCAAGTATTTACTGATGGCAAACAAAATGAAGACTACAACTAAATACTTTATAAATAACACTTCTTCCTATAAGATTTATTGTAAACGATCACCACAAATGAATGTGAGGCTGGGTTGAGGGTCAAAGCGAGTCAAGGCTTGGTCGAGGCACGTTTGAGACAAAGTGGGGGCAAGTGAAGTGGGTGAGAGGCAGATTCGAGGCCCATCCACCTGAACCCCGAGTGAGGTTCTTTGGATCAAAGTGCCAAGCTGATTAGAAAGTTGGACACAGGCTGAAAAGTCATTGGTGGCATTAAGACCCGGAGCATATCAATGTGACAGTGCAATAAAATTGTCCTAGTGCAATTTAATTGCCAGGTTAATTGGATTGAAAAGGCAGGATTTTTGGACAAGATGCAAGGGCAAGGCCAGACCTGCTTGCTGCTCCACGACATTTCCTCGGCTCTGCGCTGACCTGAGGCTGATGCTTTGGCTTGCTCTTGCTGCTCCACGGTTCACACCTATGGACTCACTTGTTTTCTGAGTGCTACTTGCTGACTTTTACTGTTTTTGTGGTTATTTTTTTCACTCTCCGCACGTTATTTATGGGATTTCCTGAGGTGCTTTGTTTCATGGCTGCCTGTAAGGTGATGAATCTTAAGGTTGTATAATGTATATATACTTTGATAATAAATGTACTTTGAACTTTGAACATACAGACAGCACATTGGGCAAACAAGATTTCCCTATTGTCTTGTTTTTATTGTAATGCCTGCACTGTTTTGTGCAATTTATGCAGGCCTGGGTAGGTCTGTAGTCTAGTGTAGTTTTTTCTGTGTATGTTTTCATGTTGTTCAGTCTAGTTTTTGTACTGTGCCATGTAACACCATGGTCCTGATAAAACATTGTCTCATTTTTACTATGTACTTTACCAGCAGTTATGGTCGAAATGACAATAAAAGTGACTTGACTTGACAAAATAAATGGACTGCACAAGGAATAGATAAAGATAAAAAGTGAATTTGCAGCTTCAAAAAGAGCACAAATCTGCATGCTGTTCATGAAAAATCTGACCATGATGAGAGTGACACAGGACTGGTTAGCCTTGAGATTTAAAATGTTAAGCAATACGGCTTACACTAGAAGAGAACAGCAAATTAATTAAAATGCAAATGGACACTGGCTCAGTTGTTTCAGATATTCACTTCTTTATATTTGCCCAGATAGGATACCAGAGAAGCCAGGCAGGGTAGTTGAATGCTTCTCTTGCAGGATGTGGGAATGCAGGCAAAATTCCAGTGTCCCTGACGACAATTGCAAGAAGTCCATCCGGCTGCAACTGCTAGCAACCTGCATTAAGGAGTTGGAGTTGGAACTAGATGAAGTCCAGATCATTCGAGGGGCTGAATGAGATATAGATAGGACAAATCAGAAGGCAGTTACACCCAAAGTGCAGGACGCAGGAAACTTGGTGACAACCAGGGAAGGATAAGGGGTTAAGGAGCCAGTGCAGTGTGCTCTTGTGGCCATCCCCCTCAACAACAGATATATTGCTTTGGATACTGTCAAGGGGGATAACTTGATAGAGGAAAGTAACAGTGATTGGGTCTCTGGCATTGAGTCTGCTTCTGTTGACTCAGAAGGGAAGAGGGAAGAAGAGGCACACTGTTGTAATAGGGGATTCCTTAGTTAGAGAAATGGACAGGAGGATCTGCAGGCGAGAATGAGATTCCAGATGGTATGTTGCCTCCTGGGTGCCATTGTCTGGGATATCTCAATCGAGTCCTCAGCTTTCTTAAGTGGGAGGGTGAACAGCCAAAAGTTGTGGCCCATTTAGGTACCAATGACATGGATAGGATGATTGATAGGGTTCTTCAGAGGGAGCTCAGGGAGTTGGGTGCTAAGTTAAAGGGCAGAACCTCCAGGATTGTGATCTCAGGATTCCTACTCATGCCAAATACTAGTGAGGCCAGAACTAGGAAGATTATAGAATTTAATGCATGGCTAAGGAGTTGATGTAGGAGGAAGGGCATAAAACTTTGGATCATTGGGCTCTCTTCCAGGGAAGTTGGGACCTGTACAGAAGGACAGCTTGCACCTGAACTGGAGGGTTAATAATATCCTAGTGTTAAGGTTTGTTAATGCTGCATGTTGCAGTTTAAGCTAGAGTTCCAGGGGATGGGAACCAGAATGCCAGTGCAGTTAGTGGAGAGGTTGTGGAGGCAGATGTTGGTAACACCTCAGGCAAAGTTAGCAACAAAAAGGTTGAGCATGGTACAAATAATATCCTGAGCTGCATATATTTCAATGCAGGAAGTATCATAGGGAAATCTGATAACAGTGGTGAGGATGAGGTGGCTGGTCTATGAACAGAGGCAATGTGTAGTGAGGAGAGGCTGTTGATAGGGCAAAATTGCAGTCAACAGGATGAGTTGCAATGTAAAAGGCAGAGAAAATCAAAAAGGGTGAATACAAGACTGAAGATGTTTTATCTGAATGAATAATGTAAATGAACTTGCAGCACAATTGAAGGTCATCAGGTATGATGTTGTAAGCATCACTAAATCATGGCGGAAAGAAGATTATAGCTAGGAGCAAAGTGTCCAAGGATACACATTGTATCGAAAGGACAAGCAGGAAGGCAGAGGAGGCAGTGTTCCTCTGTTGGTAAAAATGAAATCAAATCATTAGAAACTGGTGAAATAGGGTCACAAATTGCTGTATCATTGTGGATAGAGCTAAGGAACTGCAAGGGTAAAAGACCCTGTTGGGAGTTGTATACAGGCCCCCAAACAGTAGGAAGGATATGGCCTACAAATTGCAATGGGAGATAGAAAATGCTTGCCAAAATGGGCAATGTTACAATAGTTATGGGGGATTTCAATATACCGGTAGATTGGAGAAATCATTTTGTTTCTGGAGGAGGAGGAATTTCTAGAGTGCTTATGAGATGGCTTTTTAGAGCAGCTTGTGGTTGAGCCCACTAGGTGATCAGCTAATCTGGGCTGGGTGTTGTGCAACGAACTGAAATTGTTTAGAGAGCTTAAAGTAAAAGAACCCTCAGGAGAAAGTGACCATAATTTGATCTAATTCACCCTGAAATTTGAGAAAGAGAAGTTAAAGTCAAATGTATCAGTAGTGCACTGGAGTAAAGGGAATTAGAGAGGCATGAGAGAGAAGTTGACCAGAATTATTTGGAAAAGAACACTGGCAGGGATGACAGCAGAGCAGCAATGACTGGAATTTCTGGAGCAATTCGGAGGGCACAGGATATATACATCCCAAAGATGAATAATTATTTTAAAGGAAAGCAAAGTGTAGGTCAACATAAAAGGCAAAGTGAGGGCATATAATAGAGCAAAAAATAGAGGGAAGTTAGAACATTGCAAAGCTTTTAACAGCAAACAGAAGGCAACTAAAAAAAATCATTAGGAAGATAAAGATGGAATACATAAGTAAGCTAATCAATAAATTAAAGATATCAGAAGTTTCTTCAGATACATAAAGAGTAAAAGAAAGATGAGACTGGATATCGGACAGCTGGAAAACAATGTTGGAGAGGGAGCCATGGGGGAATAACTAAATGGCAAACAAATTGAATAAGTATTTTGCATCAGTCTTCATGGTGGAAGACATGAGCAATATTGTGGAAGTTCGAGGTGTCAGGGATCATGAAGTGTGTGAAGTTACCATAACTAGAGAGAAGGACCTTGGGAAACTGAAAGGTCTGAAGATAGGTAAATGACCTAAACCAGATGGTATACACTAAAGGGTTCTGAATTCGGTGGCTGAAGAGATTGTGGAGGTATCAGAAATGATTTTTCATGAAACATTAGATTCTGGAATGGTTCTGAAATACTGGAAAATTGAAAATGTCACTCTGCTCTTCAAGAATGTAGAGAGGCAGAAGAAAGAAAACTATTGTCCAGTTGGTCTGACATCAGTGGTTAGGAAGGTGTTGGAATTGATTACTAAGGATAAGGTCACAAGGTACCTGGAGGCACATGATAAAATAGGCCATTGTCAGCATGGTTTCCTCAAGGGAAAATACTGCCTGACAATTCTGTTGTAATTCTTTGAGGAAATTACAAGCAGGATAGACAAAGAATAATCAGTTGATGTTATAAACTTGGATTTTCAGAAGGCCTTTGACAAGGTTCACACGTGAGATTGCTTAACAAGGCACGAGCCCATGGCATTACAGGAAAGTCTCTAGAATGGATAAAACAGTTGCTGATTGGCAGGAGGCAAAGAGTGGGAATAAAGGAGACTTTTGTGTTTGACTGTCAATGACAAATGGTATTCCACAGGGGTCTGTGTTGGGACAGATTCTTTTTATATTATATGTCAATGTCTTGGATGATGGAATTGATGGCTTTGTTGAAAAGTTTACAGACGATACAAAGATAGGTGGAGGGGCAGGTAGGTTTGAGGTAGTAGAGAGGCTACAGAAGAACTCAGACAGATCGGGGGAAAGGGAAAAGAAATGGCAGTTGGAGTACAGTGTCAGAAAGTGAATCATCGTGAACTTTGGTGGAAGAAATAAAAGAATTGACTGTTTTCTAAGCGGAAAGAAAATACAAAAAATGAAGGACAATAGGACTTGGGAGTCCTTGTGCCGAATTTCCTAAAGGTTAATCTGTAGGATGTGTCAGTAGTGAGGAAGGTAAATGCGATGTTAGCATTAATGCCAAGAGAACTAGAATATGAAAAGCAAGGATGTAATGTTAAGATTTTATAAAGCACTGGTGAGGCCTCACTTGGAGTATTGTGAGCAGTTTTGGGCCCCTTATCTTAGAAATTGGATTGGAAAAATGCTAATGTAACTCCTTTATTTAAAAAGGGCAATAGACAGAAGGCTGGGAATTATAGGCCAGTTAGCCTAACATCTGTGGTTGGCAAAATGTTGGAATCGATAATTAAGGAAACAGTAACAGGGCAATTGGATAAACATAGCTTAATAGGACAAAGTCAGCATGGCTTTACAAAAGGGAAGTCATGTTTGACAAATCTGTTGGAGTTCTTTGAGGACATAACATATAGGATAGATAAAGGGGAACCAGTGGATGTGTTGTATTTGGACTTCCAAAAGGCATTTGACAAGGTGCCACACCAAAGATTATTACTTAAAGTAAAAAATCATGGGATAGGGGATAATATTCTGGTATGGGTGGAGGATTGGCTTTCTAACAGAAAACAGAGAGTTGGGATAAATGGTTTATTCTCAGACTGGCAGTTGGTGACTAGTGGTGTTCCACAGGGGTCGGTGTTGGGACCCCAACTCTTTATAATCTATATTAATGATTTGGAGAAAGGGACTAAGTGCAACGTATCGAAGTTTACTGATGACACAAAGATGGGAGGGAGTGTAATGAGTGCGGAGGACATTGAAACCCTGCAGGGGGACATAAGTAGGCTGAGTGATTGGGCAGACATTTGGCAGATGAAATATAATACTGACAAGTGTGAGGTCTTGCACTTTGGCAGGAAAAATAATAGAGCAAGTTATTATCTAAATAGAGAGAAACTGGAAAGTGCTTCTGTGCAAAGGGATCTGGGGGTCCTGGTGCAGGAAACACAAAAAGTTAGTATGCAAGTGCAGCAGGTGGTCAAGAAGGCCAATGGAATGCTGGCTTTTATTGCTAGGGGGATGGAGTATAAGAACAGGGAGGTCTTACTGCAGTTGTACCGGGTATTGGTGAGACCACACCTGGAGTACTGCGTGAGGTTCTGGTGTCCATATTTAAGAAAGGACATACTGGCTCTTGAGGCAGTGCAGAGAAGGTTCACTAGGTTAATTCCGGGGATGGGTGGGTTGACGTATGATGAGAGGTTGAGTAGATTGGGACTCTACTCATTGGAGTTCCGAAAAATGAGAGGAGATCTTATTGAAACATATAAGATTGTGAAGGGGCTTGATCAGGTGGATGCAGGGAGAATGTTCCCAATGATGGGTGAAACTAGGACTAGGGCTCATAATCTTAAAATAAGGGGATGCCATTCCAGGACTGAGATGAGGAGAAATTTCTTCACTCAGAGGGTAGTGGGGCTGTGGAATTTACTGCCCCAGAGAGCTGTGGAAGCTACTACACTCAATAAATTCAAAACAGAGATAGACATTTTCCTGGATAAAAATGGCATTAGGGGATACGGTGAGCGAGCAGGTAAGTGGACATGAGGCTAGGATTAGATCAGCCATGTGATCTCCTGGGCCAGTTTTTGATAGCCTGGATGGGTCGGAGAGGAATTTTCCAGAATTTTTCTCCTCAATGGGCAAATCGTTTTTTTTTTTCCCCGGGTGATCACATGGGTTTGGGCGGGATGAATAATAAAATAAAATGGACAGCATGGTGCCCTGTTGGTTGGCACTGTTTCCTTGTGGGATTCGGTGAAAACTAGAGTTAAGGTTGGACAGCCATGATCTTGTTGAATGGTGGAGCAGGCTTGAGGGGCCGAATGGCCTACTCCTGCTCCTATCTCTTATGTTCTTATGTTCTTATGTAAATGATGTGCTGAAACTGGAGAGGGTTCAAGGGATGATCACAAAAATGATTCCAGGATTGAATGGCTTGTTATATGAAGAGTGTTTGATGTCTCTGGGCCTCTATTCACTGGAATTCAGAAGAATGAGGGGTGACCTCATCAAAACCAATGGAATGGTTAAAGGCCTTGATAGAGTGGATGTGGATGTTTCCTGTGGTCAGTGAGTCCAAGACCAGAGAACACATCCTCAGAATAGAGGGGTGTCATTTTAGAACAGAGTTGAGGTGCAGTTTCTATAGTCAATGATTAGTGAACCTGTAGAATTCTTTGCCACAGGCAGCTGTGAATGGCAGGTCTTTATCTATATTTAATGTAGAGCTCAATAGATTCTTGATTTGCCAGGGTATGAAGGGATACAGGGAGAAGGTAAGTGATTGAGTCTGAGAAGAAAATTGGATCTGTCATGATCCAATGGCAGAGCAGATTTGATGGGCCAAATGGACTAATTCTTGCTCCTATGTCTTATGGTCTCATGGTCTTAAAGTAAGTTTGAATGTCATTTCGAGGATACAGAACTGAAGCCTGCAGGCATCCAACTCAGAACTTGTACTGGAGAAAAGATCACTCCTATAGGAATGGCATTCATAACTGCAAAATACAACAACCAACAAGCCACATCCACAAATTGAATGGAATAAGATGTACTGCATCTGCACCATACCACTCAGCTAGAAATGGTTTGCCAGACAGGTTTGCCTGAATCTAAAGAACACACTGTGAGCAATCTCAGAGGAATATGCAACACTGATACCGAATCAGAAGTTTGTCAAATTCATCCTTGCATAGTGCAACGCAGCACACTCCACAACCATCAACTTACCTGCTAAGCTGTTCCTGGATCATCCCTTGTGTACACAACTGGATCTGGTCAAACTCTCAGAAGGAGTATGCTGACCATTCAGCCTATACAAATAGAGAACTCCTCAAACAAAGTGTTTTGCTGATTCACTCCTGGACAAGTAGTCCTGGCAAGGGACTACAGAAGTGATCAAAAATGGTATTTGGAATGATTAAGGACAGAACTGGACTTCTCCCCTACGCAATGAAGATTGTGTCTGAAGTCATCTGGAGATGGCACATCAATCAATTGAAGAGTCAGCTGTTTGAGAAGAAGGATGGCCAGGGCAGTCAGAATGACTTCCTGCAGTCACTATAGCCACTATTGAAGAAGCCTCAAAATCTAATATTATTTCACAGCAACAAGTCTCATCTGCCAAGCAGAGTGAAATTCCTTGTCAGGAAAGGTGTTGTCCCACAAGATAAGAAATCTTCCATAGTGTTTAGATCTTTAGGCCTGAATGGGACAATTTAAAATTTACTATGCTGTGGATGTCTATATGGTAGCTATATTACATAATATACTGTGTGTATAGTTGAGATGCATTCTATATTGAGTTGGAGATTATAGCTAAGCATTTCAGTAATATTTAAGTAATTTTGTAAGTACAGTATATTGTTTGATAGAGCATTCTTTTTTTGTTTAAATAATTCAATATGGGCTTATGTAAAAGAATGTGAATTACATACGACATTACACCACCATGTTATATGTGCCCACCTCGCTAAAAGTAAAACTAAGAACATATGTGAGTTACCTTAGCTCCATGTTTTTCTTTCAATTATTTTTATGTTTTGGAGTTATAAAACATAACAGTGACCATAGCCTGCTAGATTTGAAGGCTAAATATAACAATAAAAAGAAAGAGTTCAATGGGATATTCAATCATAAATGGCCAGATTTTGAAAAAGAAAGAGTTAGAATAGCAGTATTTCTGGATAAAATCATGAAAGAAATGTACTGTGCTCACACAAAATGCCAGCAACAGGTCTTGATTCATTTTGAGATAAAAATCCATAAATGTGTAGAACTTATATTGTTGCTTAGAATATAAGCACTGCTACTATTCTATTATCATTGTCTTATGGACTTAGATATACAAATCACTGTACATCATGTCATGAGAAATTAAATACAAACCTCATTTTACATATCTGAGAGCATGCTTTTTAGTCATACACATCCACCTCCTACATCCTAACTACTTCATGATACAAAGTCCAAGGCTATCTTTGATTGTGTGTAGTTCTCTGTTAACATTTTCATACACAGAACCTAGTAAGTACCATATTCTAAGAAGAAGAAGAAGAAAAGAAATAAATTGAACCCTACATTACACAATTGCTATAACTAGGATTTGCCTGATGAATCTCAATACAACATTAGTGTCATTCTGCTTGGATTGTTATCCATGAGAACATAGAACAGTACAGCACCCGAACAGGGCCGTCAGCCCATGATGTTGTGCCAAATTAATTAAAGGAGCATTTAAATTCCTAACTAAACTACACAATGTCCATATCCCTCCATTATCTATGCACTCATGTTCCCATCCAAGAGTTTCTTAATAGCTCTATCATATTTCAACATAATCAAAGTTATGATCTAAGAATGAAGTATGTCATTTCCAGTACCCAACTACAAAGGAGAACAAAATAATTGTTAATCTGTCTCTGATCAGCACAAAAAAACAATAAGATAAAGAAAGTAGTAATTTAAAAATAGACAATAATCATAAGTACTTAGGATTCCTGGTAATTGTGCCATTGGTTAATCGGAGCAGTTGCTTGTTTGGGACAACACTTAAAGAACAAAAACAATTTGAGAAACTAGCTGGGATTCCCTTCATTTATTTGTGACACTATACTGCTTAATTGGAGCAGGAGACTATTGCCGAACAGTTTCCAACAAGCATCAGATGCATGCTCTTGTATAGCCATTAGACACTACACTGCACTTAGAGTGAGTGAACAGTTCCATAGTAGTATCAGTTGCATGCGCTTGTGTTGAAAAACAGTGATTTTTGTCACTGATAGTTGCTGAGAAATGAACAGTAAGACAATTCAGAACTGTTCTGTTCACTGCAGCTTCAAGTTCTTAGGCTTTGAGATGTCAGAAAAGGCCAGGAGTGAAAATGAAGCAATTTCACAACTTCAACGAGTTAGGGACTATGAAGAATTTCAAGGCATCAAACGTTATGTATGTTAGGCATAGAATTTCAATAATCTTGAATGTTACAAGGAAAATGAAGATTTGGAGGATACAATTGTCGAAAGCATTGTATGAAATCCATTATCTGCACTGGGTGTTTGCACTGATTTTATTAATTTACAGTCAATCAAAAGAATATGTGCACTGCATGAATTCCATCATTGATAATTATTAGGAACAAATGAACACTTTATAGTTCTGTAGTAGTATTCATAGTTTTCAAATTTGTTCTATAATTCTTTGAAATTCATAAATTCTTACTCAGTTAAATAGTAGTTTGTCTTTTTTATACCTTTTAACTATTTCCATGAAACCTCGGTTAATTGGGGCAGCTGCTTAATTGGGCCAAAATGTATTGGTCCTGATATGTCCCAATTAACTGGAATCCACTGGATATAAGAGTTTATGTACATATAATGATTGTATGTCTATAAAGTGATGCTAGGCAGAGGAGTTTCTGTACACAAGGTGACTCTGACAGGAAATGCCAACATAGTGGTGGTGGGGGGTGCGGAGATGTGTTTTAGTGGGTGATGGCATTGATCAGCATTACTGCTTGGGGACAGTAAATGTTGTTGAGTCTGGTGGTCCTGGCGTGGATGCTACATAGCCTTCTCTTTGGCAGTAATCAGAAAAACACTCCATGAGCAGGGTGGGTGGGATCCTTCATGACGTTGCTGGCCTTTTTCCAGTACCTTTCCGTATACATGTCCTTGATGGCAGGTCGGCTGGTGCCAGTGATGCATGAGGCAGTTTCGACTACCTGTTGTAGAGCCTTCCTGTCCACTGCAGTGCAGTTTTTGTGCAATGTAGTGATGCAGTACGTTAGGATGCTATATATTGTGCATAGGCAGAATTACTTGAGTATAGATGTGCATAGTCCAGCTGTCTTCAGCCTCCTAGGAAAGGAAAGTCGTTAGTAAGCTTTCCTGATTGTGTGAGATGTGTTCTGAGAGCATGAGAGGTTGTGCAACTTGTGTATTCCCATGAGTAAATTTTGAAACAATAATAGTTCGTTTAAGGTCTACGTTTATTGTTATGCATATATGATGCACGATAGCGGGCATTTATAACAAACAAGTATTTGACAAAACCTTTTACATCATTTCCACATTTGTTAACAACAGTGGTCTGTTAAGAGCTTATGGAATCATTCAAATATTCTTGTGCTATGTTTCTGGTAGATTTCACTCACAGAGTCATGAAGTCGCAGAGTTATAGAACACTACAGTATAGAAGCAGGTGCTATAGTCCATCTAGTCCATGTAAAACTATTAATCTGCCTAGTGCCATCAACCTGCAGCTAGACCATAACCTTTATACCCCTTGTTAGGGCGTATTCTGGATTTGTGGTATATAGCAAGCATTACTTTCAACAGCAACCAGTCTTCATACCTGAATGTGGATTGTAGATTGAGTTTACAATGCAGTCTTGAACAATGGTCTTCCTGGAGCTGCAGACTGGGACTGAATGCAAACTGGGAAACATCCATTTACCTGAGGTGTCTGAATGCAGCTTTAGAGACAGAGGTGACTAACACTCACTTTGGGCGTGTTGGTGTGATCTAGGTGTTTGAAACTCAGAGGAACATTATCAATGCATTGTAATTCTAGAAACTGTCCTGTTGTTACTTTTATTCTTGAACATATAAAATGTGATGTAATATTGGGTCAGGAGGACTCTGCTCCAAGTGTCTCCAGTATGATGTCTGCTTGTTTTGCTGAATAAAGACTTCTATATCCACCAGCTTCAATGTCTTTGTTCATAGTCACAATATTTGGGGGCTCATCTGGGATGTGTTTGTAACCTATCGTGTGGCCAGCGACCTCAGCATTCTAAGCGGGTGAGTATTTTTAAGATTAGCACTCACACTTGGATCTGTTCAGGTCGGTGACTACAGAATCGTGAAATATCACAAACACAGCGGAGAGCTGAACTGGTACATATAAAAATAGTGTGGTGTAAATGCATGCATGTGTCTTTATATAAGTGACTAGACATTTTTGTGTAACTTAGTGAGACAGGGCTATCATTTGTGAAGGGTAGTTACTGACCATTTGGGACACCAGTAGGGTGTGTGTATACTCATTCGGGAAAACCTGTATAGTAGCAGACTCATATGCCACTGTGTTTGTGTGTTTTAAGAATAAGTCTGTAACCCTGATGTAACGGTCCTTAAATTCAAAAGAATACAGCAGGTATTATGAGTTAAGATGCGCATAAGTGGCAGTACACAGACTATGCATACTCTGTAGTTTTTAAGTATGTACTGTTTAATTTTTAGCCATCATTTATATTTTGCCTTGTATGGGAATTAGTGTGGAGATATTTGAGGGAGATATTATACCCAGATATATTAATCAGGATGGTTACTGCAGTCAGCAAACATCAGGTGGAGAACCCTGACCAACCGTGCCAGCCCTTGACCTTGATTATGACCATCTATAAGCCCTTCATCCCTGGGAGAAGCAAAGTCAGAGCTGCACTCACTTAAAGTCACCTGAAGGAATCAAGAATTCTGTTGCAAGCTTGAGGAAATGGTCAAATTTCACCATATGCACCCCAAAGGAATGCAGTCAGCCCTCCTTATCCGCACAGGATTAGTTCCAGGACCCCTTGTGGATACCAAAAAACTCGGATGCTCAAGTCCCTTATTTAACCTATCTTAGTTCAGTGGACCTTAGGACCCAGCAGAGCCCCGGACCTAATTTAATCTGTCTCTGTGCAGTGGACTTTAAGACCCAGTGGATCTCTGAATCCACAGTGTTTCTGTTCATGAAAATAATCACGATCACAATTGAAAACAAAGTGGAAATAATAAAGTGATCAGAAAGAGTTGAAACGCCATTGGTCATTGGAAAAGCGTTTAGGCTACAGTCAGTCAATAATTGGAACAATTTTAAAGGATAAAGTGAGAAAGGCCCTGCCCTGATGAAAGCTACAATTCTACTAAGCAACGCAGTGGCTTAATTATTGAAATACAGATGTTTTTTAAGTGTTTTATATGCATAGAAAGGTAAAATATATACTATATACTAAAACAAACATTTGACTAACTGACGCTAAATAATACCAGATGTACCTGTTCTGACTTAGTAAGAGAACTTCTGTTTTTTTTGATCCCGATCCACAATAACCTGTGCACATCCTCCCGTAACCTTTAAATCATCTCTAGATGATTTATAGATGATAGATAGTTGTTATATTGCATTGTTAAGGGAATAATGACAAGAAAAAAAGTCTATACATGCTTGAACAACAAGTGCTGGAAGTGCACTTCCGGGTCTCATCGATTCGCAGTTGGTTGAATTTGCGCATGTGGAATTCGCGGATAAAGACGGCCGACTGTACACATGTTGGTAAAAGCGAAGTGCCCAAGGAATATGTGGGACAGAATGACCCACAGAGTGCAGGATGTTACATGGGCAACTAGAGAGAACACCAGCAATGAATAGAAATATCGCTTCTTTAAAGGGGAAGTGAGGCAGCGACTGGGGGAAGGTGAGAAGTAACTGGGGAATGATAACATCAGTAGTTTGGAGAGTTGGTGAGCCTGCCATGGATATTGCAGAGTGTAAATATTGAGGAGGAAGGTAAAACTGCGCAGGCGCGGGTGACGTCAGCGGCGAGCGCGGGCTTTAAAAAGAGGCCCACTTTCAGGAGCGGGCAGCTTTGGTGCAGGCAGTGGAGTGCATGGGAGCAGAGAGCTGGGCTTTGGCTCAGTGGGCTTCAGTGCAAGGGGACTTCGCTGAGAGGAAATCAGTGAGTCTGAGTACGTGCTTGCTGAGGTAAAAAAGGTAAGGTCAGTAGGTACGTTTTTCATTTATTCTGACTAATCCGGGATCTGGCAATGGGGGAGACAGTTAGAGCAGTGGTGTGCTCCGTATGCAGTATGTGGGAGGTCAGGGTCAACACAGTTGTCCCTGATGACCACACCTGCAAAAGGTACATCCAGCTGCAGCTCCTATCAGCCCGAGTTAGGGAATTGGAGCAGGAGCAGGATGAACTACGGATCATTCAGGAGGCAGAGGCAGAGAGAGCTAAGAGTTATTGGGAGGTAGTCACACCGAAAAGACAGGAGGCAGGCAAATGGGTGACAGTCAAAAGAGGCAGGGGGAACAGACAGAGAGAGCAGAGCACCCCTGTGGCCGTACCCATCAACAATTAGTACACCGTTTTGGATACTGTTGGTGGGGATGACCTACCAGGAACAAGCTGCAGTGGTACTGTCTCTGGCACTGAGGTTGGACCCTCGACTAGGAAGGGGAGGAGGGAAGAGAAGAGAGCAGTAGTGATAGGGGATTCTATAGTCAGGTGGGCGGATAGGAGATTTTGTGGGGAAGATTGGGAGTCTTGGATGGTATGTTGCCTCCCTGGTGCCGGGGTCCGGGACATCTCAGATCGGGTGCAGGTTATTCTCGAGAGGGAGGGCAATAACTCAGATGTTGTGGTCCATGTAGGGACCAATGACGTGGGTAGGATGAGTGATGGGGTCCTGCGTAGTGAGTTCAGGGAGTTAGGTGCGAAGCTGAAGGGCAGGACCTCCAGGGTAACAATCTCAGGATTGCTATCTGTGCCACATGCAAGTGAGGCAAGGAACAGAAGGATTATACAGATTAATACGTGGCTGAGAGGATGGTGCAGGAGGGAGGGCTTCAGGTTTTTAGATAATTGGGCTTTGTTCCAGGGAAGGTGGGGTCTGTTCCGACGGGACAGTTTACATCTGAACTGGAGTGGTACTAACATTCTTGCAGGAAAATTTGCTAGTGCTTCTCGGGGGGAGGGTGTTTAAACTAAATTTGCAGGGGGCAGGGATCCAGAATGTGAAAGAGGATAGCAAGATGAAGAATAAAGGACAGGTGGGGACTATGGGGACTACACGGTTCTGGAATATTAAGTGTGTAGTAGAGAAAGGTGAGGCAGAACAAGTGATAAGGAGGAGACATTTACAGAGGGATGGTCTGACGGAACATGGAGTTAAATGTGCAGAAAAAATAAGTAAACTTAGGAAGGACAACAGAATTCAAGGGGCGTATAGCCCGATGGGAGTTCGGGGAGCTGGGTTAAGCACAATAGGCAGCAATTTAAACAGAGAGAGGAGAAATGGGCTAAAAATTATATATCTGAATGCACGAAGCATCAGAAATAAGGTGGATGAGCTTGAAGCTCAGGTGTGAATGGGTAACTATGATGTCGTTGGGATAATGGAGGGCTGCAGGGAGATCAGACCTGGGAAATGAATGTACAAGAGTATACGTGCTATCGTAGGGACAGAAATGTGGGCAGAGGGGGTGGGGTGGCCCTGTTGGTGAGGAATGAGATTCAATCCTTTGCAAGGGGGGGGGGACATAGGATCAGGAGAAGTAGAGTCTGTGTGGATAGAACTGAGGAACAGTAAGGGCAAAAAGACCCGAAAGGCTGTTGTTGGCAGGCTACCAAACAGTAGCATGAATATTGGATGCAAGTTGAATAGGGAGTTAACATTGGCATGTGACAAAGGTAATGTCGCAGTAGTTAAGGGGGATTTCAACATGCAGGTGAACTGGGAGAATCAGGTTGGTGCTGGGACCCAGGATAGGCAGTCTGTAGAGTGCCTATGGGATGCATTCTTGGAACAGCTTGTACGAGAGCCGACCAGGGACAAGGCTATTCTGGATTTAGTGTTGTGTAATGAACAGGATTTGATAAGCAATCTTGAAGTAAAGGAACCATTAGGAGGTAGTGACCACAATATGGTAAGTTTTTATCTGCAATTTGAGAAGAATAAGGGCAGCTCGGAGGTGTCAGTGTTGCAGCTGAACAAAGGAGACTATGGAGCCATGAGGGAGGAGCTGGCCAAAGTTAAATGGACGGATATCCTAGCAGAAAAGACAGTGGAACAGCAATGGCAGGTATTCTTGGGAATAATGAACAAGCTGCAAAATCAGTTCATCCCCCGGAGAAGGAAGGATTCAAAGGGGGGAAAGGGGCCACAGTGGTTGACAAAGGAAGTCAGAGATTGCATAGCATTAAAAAAAAGGAAGCATGATAGAGCTAAGGTGAGTGGGAGGACAGATGATTAGGAAATTTTTAAGGAACAACAGAACTTAACTAAAAAGGCAATACGGGGAGAAAAAATGAGGTACGAATGCAAGCTAGCCAGGAATATAAAAAGGAGGATAGCAAAAGTTTTTTTAGGTATGTGAAGAGAAAGAAAATAGTTAAGAACAATGTTGGGCCCCTGAAGATTGAATTGGGTGAAATTGTTATGGGAAACAGAGAAATGGCAGAAGAACTTAATAAGTACTTTAGATCTGTCTTCACCAGGGAGGACACAAGCAATCTCCCAGATGTATGGATGGGCCAGGGTCATAAGATATCAGAGGAATTGAGACAGATTGACATTAGGAAAGAAACTGTGATGAGTAGACTGATAGGACTGAAGGCTAATAAATCCCCGGGTCCAGATGGTCTGCATCCTAGGGTACTAAAGGAGGTGGCTCTGGAAATTGCGGATGCATTGGTAATCATTTTCCAATGTTCCTTAGATTCAGGATCAGTTCCTGAGGATTGGAGAATGGCTAATGTTAACCCACTTTTTAAGAAAGGAGGGAGGGAGAAAACATAGAACTATTGTCCTGTCAGCCTAACATCAGTAGTGGGGAAGATGCTAGAGTCCATTATTAAAGATGAAATAGTGGCATATCTAGATAGCAGTGATAGGATTGGGCCGAGCCAGCGTGGATTTACCAAGGGCAAATCATGCTTGACTAATTTATTGGAGTTTTTCGAGGATGTAACCAGGAAGTTAGACAACGGAGATCCAGTGGATGTAGTGTACCTCGATTTTCAGAAGGCATTTGATAAGGTCCCATATAGGAGATTGGTGGGTAAAATCAAAGCTCATGGCATTGGGGGGAAGATATTGACATGGATAGAAAACTGGTTGGCAGATAGAAAGCAAAGGGTAACGGTGAATGGGTGTTTCTCGGAATGGCAGGTGGTGACTAGTGGGGTGTCACAGGGCTTGGTATTGGGACCACAGCTATTTATGATTTACATCAATGATTTAGATGAAGGCATTGAGAATAACATCAGCAAGTTTCCTGATGATACTAAACTGGGTGGCAGTGTGACATGTGATGAGGATGTTAGGAGAATTCAGGGTGACTTGGATAGGCTGGGTGAGTGAGCAGATACTTGGCAGATGATGTTTAATGTGAATAAGTGTGAGGTTATCCACTTTGGGAGTAAGAACAGGAAGGCAGATTATTATCTGAATGGTGTAAAGTTAGGTAAGGCAGAAATACAAAGAGATCTAGGAGTCCTTGTTCATCAGTCACTGAAGGTGAATGAGCAAGTGCAGCAGGCAGTGAAGAAGGCTAATGGAATGTTGGCCTTTATTACAAAGGGAATTGAGTACAAGAGCAAGGAAATCCTCTTGCATTTGTACAGGGCCCTGGTGAGACCATGCCTGAAGTATAGTGTACGGTTTTGGTCTCCAGGGTTAAGGAAGGACATCCTGGCTGTAGAGGAAGTGCAGTGAAAATTCACAAGGTTAATTCATGGGATGTCCGGACTGTCTTACACAGAGAGGTTAGAGAGACTGGGCTTGTACACGCTGGAATTAAGGAGATTGAGAGGGGATCTGATTGCAACATATAAGATTATTAAGGGATTGGACAAGATAGAGGCAGGAAATATGTTCCAGATGCTGGGTGAGTCCAGTACCAGAGGGCATGTTATGAGAATAAGGGGTAGGTCATTTAGGACAGAGTTAAGGAAAAACTTCTTCTCCCAGAGAGTTGTGGGGGTCTGGAATGCACTGCCTCGGAAGGCAGTGGAGGCCAATTCTGTGGATGCTTTCAAGAAGGAGCTAGATAGGTATCTTATGGATAGGGGAATCAAGGGATATGGGGACAAGGCAGGAATTGGGTATTGATAGTAGATGATCAGCCATGATCTCAGAATGGCGGTGCAGGCTCGAAGGGCCGAATGGTCTACTTCTGCACCTATTGTCTATTGTCTATTGTATGAGGAGTATTCAGAACTGGATAATCTAGGGAGGGATGAAAATGCTGAAGGAAGGCCTGAGAGCCCACTAGAAAGTTTTAGGTTTGGAGATGGCGTAGGATCGACTTACTCTGCGATAGTATCATGAGCCCATGAGATAGACTAGAGGAAGGAAAAGAAGTCATAAAGTGGCTGAAGTGAATGTAGCTGCTTTGACGTCACAGAGGACTTGATTAAAGTGCAAGCAAGCAGGACATCTGGCCAGGAACTGCTGGAATAGACATGGAAGGGTTGAGGAGATGATTCGTTACAGCTGTGGCTTCTCAGGCCAGGGTTGGAGGCAGTGTCCTGAAAGAAGAGGAAAGTGTGAGAATCACTCACCAAAGCAAACAGAATCCACAGCAGCACCCTCTCCTTCTGATTTTGACTGCTGACCTTATTACAGAGCTGGTGAGGCCAGGCAAACAGCTGACGGCAGCCTCTATTGCCAGTGGTGGTTATCCATGGATGTACACAGGAGGTCTATTAGAGGTGTGAAATCTTAGTGGAATTGGATCATCAGTATCAATAATGAATCTGAAGAGGTAGCAGTGATTAAAGTAAAGGTTCAACAAAAAGGGAGCAGAAAAGGAAGAAGTGGACAGACGTTAGTGTGAGAGGGCAGCAGAAGACCAGAAGCAACAGAAATTACAAGAGTACAGGAAGAAACTACAAATGTCAAATTAGTAGGATGGAGATGTGAAGGACCACTTTAACCAGGGTAACACATTAAGAGATCTGGCAAAGCAGCAACAACATATAGCAGATTAGAGAGAGCCAGAGGGAGAGAAGATAACTCTTCCGTAGCCAGGTGACCAAGCCATGGCAAGAGAACTGACTGAAATGACAGGTTTCACTCCCAGGTGAATAGGATGACCGTATTGGTGTACACTCCTAGAAACACTGGACTCAAGTTAAGCCATATGACTCACCTTCTTGTTGCCCTCACAGACACAGCAAGAGATCAAGCTTACCACATAACAGTGTCCTAGCAGAGAACCTAAGTGACGAATACCAGCTGGCTGTATCAGGCCTGACCACCCCCGAAGGAAGTATACCCACAGCAAATGGAAAAGCAAAAGACTCCGAGAAAGTGTGACAGCGAGCTGTGAATAGCACATTGAAGTACAACGGTAACTGTACTCTGTAATGAAGGCTGGTTGCAGAAGGTAGGTGATCAGTTGTATAACACAGAAAAGAAAAAAATACTGGGGAAAATAGATGGGAAGGGATTTAAGTTACAGCAGGGACATCAGGTTCCATAACGGCGATGGCCATGGCAGACAGAGAAAGAGAAGAAATTACACACAGCATCTGAAGTCAGGCTTCTCATCCTGAATGGGTGGTGAAGACAAATGAGTTGGGCCCTTTCAGTGGTTGGGCTACTGATCAAATAGACAGTCCAGAAGGGGGTGCCACCGGGGAGAGGTCCTTGAAGTCATTTGAATAGAGACCACCCCAACCCCTCCAGTACATTGATGAGAGCCAAGGCTTGGGTCTTAATTGTTGCCTGCGAGCCTAATACAGCTACCTTGCTAGTTACCTTGACTGGAGAGTAACCACTAAAGGCCACTGTTGAGTCTTAGCTATCAGAGAATGGGGGTGGGTGGGGGGCAAAGATAAAGAATGTGATTAAACTGCAATTGGCCAGTAGGGAAGGAAGCAACAGTCATACAAAGGGCAAAGCTGCACTTTAAAGACTGTTGGTCAAATTCCTGCTTAGTGATTTGTAGGTAATCATCAGGAATGATAGTGTAGATGTGGATGCACATAGGGATATGATAGGTAATTGGGGAAGAGGATCCAAACTACAAGGTATTTTTGCTGCACTACTTGACTAGATCCCCAGTTAAGCATCAAAATGATTTTTGTTTGGGATGGACAAGAGGAGGGACTGTTAGGGTGTGCACCGGAGTGATGATATATAACAAATATTAATTTCAACAACAACCAGTTTTCAGACCTGACTATGGATTGTAGATTGAGTTTAAAAAAAGAGCCAAAAACAATGGTCTTCCTGGAGCTGCAGATTTGGGTTAATTGCTAACCAAGAATCATCCATTTCACTGAGGTGTCTGCAGTATGATGCTGGCTTTTTTTGCTGAATAAAAAATTCTATATTCCCCAGCTTCAGTGACTCTCCAGTGGCATAACATTCACAGTCATAACATTTGGGGGATCATCAGTCACAACACCTCCCATCCATGTACCTACCCAAATTTCTCTTTAAATTTTAAATTAAACCTGTATCCACCAACTCTGCTGGCAGCTCATTCCATATTCTCACCACCCTCATGTTCCTCTTAAACATTTCACCGTTCACCTTTTACCCATGACCTCTAATTTTAGTCTCACTCAACCTCTGTGGAAAAAGCCAGCTTGCATTTAGCCTATCTATACCCCTCATTATTTTGCATACCTTCATCAAATCTTCCCTCATTCTTCTACCCTCTAGGGAATTAAGTCCTAACCTATTCAATCTTTCCCTATAACTCAAGCCCCCCAAGTAAATTTTGTAAACAGCCTTGTAAGTTTTCTTTGCACTCTTTCAATCTTATTGACATCTTCCCTGTAGGTAGGTAACAATTCTCAAAATTAGGCCTCACCAACATCCTATACAACTAAAGCATAGCATCTCAAGGCCTATGCTCAATACTTTGATTTATGAAGAGCAATGTGCCAAAAGCTCTTTTTAAAGACTCTATCTACCTGTGATGCCACTTGCAAGGAATTATGGATCTGTATTCCCAGATCTCTCTGTTCTACAGTAATGCTCAGTGCCCTACCACTCATTGTGTAAATTTTACTCTGATTTGACCTCCACTTAACTGTATTAATTTCCATCTGGCATGTTACAGTCTATTTATCCAGCAGGTCCAGACCCCGCTGCAAGCTTGTCCACAATTACATGCATGTACATGGACAAAGGCATTAGATTGTTTTAAGTTTGTCAGAAAGAAGAAATTCTTTAAACTGCATTTATAACAAAACTAAGCAGCCAATCTAATAGACCGTAACAATATACTACATGGCACATACTTTCTCAAAGGAAATTTAATTCCAACACCTATGTAAGTGTTTTATTATTTCCTTGGTTTTTGTTAGTTCAAGATCATTCCACTGTTCAGCAGAAAGCCCAGAAAATACTCTTGGGTTCTTTTTTAAAGTATTATATATGCAAGGTAATTTCCAATGTCACGCATCACAACTTAGTAATTCATCTCCTGTTTGGGACCTTGTCATAGCTGAGGTCACTCACCGCTTGTCTTCCTTGTACCACTCAAAATCTGCCGGTGGAACAGCAGAAACCTCACAGTGAAGCATCCCAGTACGGCCCACCGCAACGTCTGCACTTTGGGCATATTTAATAGCAGGAGCATCTGTAAAGCAAGATGGATTCAGAAGTGGAGAACTGCAATAAAAATGAACAAATATACTATGATGTTTTGCTTGCCACTGTGCTAAATAATGTTACTTTTAATCTGGACATGAGAAATTTCAATTATGGGATGTAAATGCTAATGCAAATTATTTTAAATACATTTTAATATGAAATAATCATTAGTTACATTTAAATATGCTACCACTTCCATAAATTAGAAGTCAGTGGAGCTTTTATTGATTTTGCTAATTTCCTGGCAATAACATTGGAGATTTTTTTTTACAGAAAACCAGGATTCATAGCAGCAGAGACCTGCAAGTTGTACATCCCTTGCCCATAATTTTCTCCACACCTCAATGAATAATCAGACTGGGGTGAAGCACGATTTTCCAAGATATATTCACATTAAATGTATTGAATTGAACATCCTCCATTGCAATGTTGAAAGGATCGCAAAGGGTAGTTGAAAAACTGCTGTAATTTTTTGCAGCATTATTATTATTTTTAAAAATTATATTTAGTGATACAGCATGGAGTGGGGTCTTTGAGCCATGCCGCAGAACTTGCAACAAACCAGATTAACCATAACCTAATAATGGGACAACTTACAATTTATATATCTACATAGTACATCTCTGGACTGTGGGAGGAAACCAGGTTACCTGTGGAAAACCACACATTCTACAGGCTCCTTACAGAATGGCGCTGGAACTGAACTCCAGAACACCCCGAGCTATAATAGTGTCATACTAACCATGATGCTGATTGTACTGGTAATGTTTCACATTATTATCAGATCTATCATTCATAATTAGCCAGATTTAGTTGGCCTTCAGAACTCTGTACATCAAAAAATCTAACAGAATGAACAATTATGTATTATATCAATTCTTTATAGGCTGATCAATAGCAGGAAATCATGTATAATTCATATCAGATTCAGCAATATTAATTTATAGGAATTTTAATTATGTTTCTAGTCACTATTTTTGGGTGAGTTGCTGCAGTTATCAAGTTGATGAATATAAGCTATCAAACGCTGTAAAAAACGTCTTTTTAATACTTCACTTAATCAGTTCTATTTTTAGGGCAACAACGTGCTAATCAATTATTAAGCATAGACAAGATTATGTCTCATTTCAGAAGATAAGAAGGATCAAAGAGAAAAGTTTTCTAAACAACTTACAATTGACAGTGATGTGGACTTGTTTCTCATCAGGAGAAGCAACTTCATTGGCAGCTCTGCATTGGTAAGCACCTGCTTGGTACCTGTTGATCATAAAGATTTCCAGATATTCCTCTTCCTCTTCAATTTCCTTGGCTAAAATGGAGATAAAAACATGTCTTCAGTATTGATTCAACATCGGCAATGAAGTGTAATATTAGAAGGGAACAATATTGCCCAGTAATAAATGAACCCCACATTTATCATACTAGATCCAGCATCCTTGTATAATTCCCTTTGTATCATTACTGTGATATACTGTAAGTTTCTATAGGCACTTTGCATGGTGTAGTGAGGCACCTGTGAAATGGTGAAATAAATCACACTATATTCAGCGGCCACTTCAGAATGTACAACTGTTCACAAATATCCAATTAGCCAATCATGTGGTGGCAACTTAATGCATAAAAACATGCAAACATGGTCAGGAGGTTCAGTTGTTGTTCAGACCAAACATCAACATGGGGAAAAAATGTGATCTAATTGACTTTGACCATAGAATATTTGTTAGTGCTTGACAGAATACTAACAAAACAGTTAGTATCCTAATCTCCTAGGACTTTCATGCCTAAGAATGTCTAGAGTTTACAAAGAACGGTGCAAAAACAAACAAAGAAATCTATAAGTAGCTGTTCTGAGGAAGAAAATACTTTGCTAATGATGGAGGTCAGAGGAGAATGACCAGACAGATTCAACCTGATAGGAAGCAACAGTAATTCAAATAACCTTGTGGTATGGCAGTGGTGTGCAGAAGAGCATCTCTGAATGTAAATGTTGAACTTTGAAGTGGATGTACTACAGCAGTAGAAGACCACAAACACACAATCGGTAGCCATTTCATTAGGTACAGAAGGTACCTACTAGTGATGAGTGTATAGTGCTTTGCAGAATTGAACAACACCTATATTGGCTGAGGTCTGAGAATTTAGCTTGGTTGAGGCTAGGATAATTTTATACCTCTATGCTCCAGTTGGGTGATACTGAACTGGAGCAGAGTTACATTGAATGTTATTGCAGTTTGCTACCACTTACTCGGGGGGTTAAATTCCAGGCATCTATAGTTAAATATCACATGTCTCAGTTGAAGTAAGAATCATATTATTCAAAACTTGATATGGTTGTGATCTTGGTATAGTTGTGATCTCATACACATTAAAGGTGCTACTAAGCAGCAAATAGTATAAACAACAGTCAACTTAATCACCTGAAGCAGAAAAAAAAAACATTTGAGGAAACTTAAAGATTAAAAATAAAATCAGTAAGCAGTGGTGAATGATAATTCTTTACTCCTGCTTAACCTGAGATCAACTTCATTATTGAAGACCATAATTCTCACTGTTTACAATTGTACCACCACCTCCCAGCGATATGGGACATCTTATATTGAATAAGATGCCAGTTAAACACCAACCAGTCTTCTCCTCTATCAGTGCTGTGATAACTCTTCTAATTTTGATTTATTTCCCCAGATGTTATTGCAAGGGACTACAGAGGATATTGTGGACTAGAGTTGCCTTTGTCATATTTTGTGTGTTAATTATAGCATTCTTTGTTGTTGTATTTTGCCACCAGTTACTTGAGCAGTTAAATACCATTCATCTGCAGCTGAAGTATAGATCATATATTTAAAACTCGTTTTTACTTCCTAAAGAACAGTGGTGACCGAAATAAGCTTTTGCAAAAAAAAAACTGTTATGATGATGATGATAATGCTTATTATTTGTCCTAATTAATTAAATTAATTAATTTAAAATCCCACCATTCCACTAACAGGATTTCAATATTTCTCTCTGGATTATAAACCCTATAACTACTACCACCATGATATTGCAGCTCCAGGACCTGTGCAGTTCGTTTGGTCATAAAAACTGGATACATTCAATAGACATCTGAGTTCCATAGATATTCCAAGAGAAGAAATACTTAAGATGATGGTTCCCTCAAAATCATCTATAGTTAGAAAATGTTCAACATTTAAAGAAATAGAAAAAATGGGACTTTCATTATTACAGCAGAATTGCTTTGCTGCTTTTAACTTAAAGCGTACTGCAAGCTTCTCTGATGTAAGATAAAACGGTGACAACAAAAGCCTGAGATGAGAAAAGCTATTTCAGTGTACTCAGCTGTATACATTGCAACCTTCTTAACAGAGCATGGTTCTACAGTTTTGTCTGTCTGCAGTGTGATATTTTGTGCCGGCTTCATGTCAAGGTACAAGATTCAGGTTTATTTATCCCAAGTAAGTCCATCGAAAGGTATACTGATATACATCATTTATGTCAACCACCAACACACCTGAGGGTGTGCCAGGGGCAGCCTGCAAGTGTCACTACATATTTCAATGCCAACATAGCAAGCTGACAATGCTTGGCAGAACAACATAGAACAAAACAAGCATCAAAACAACAACAGAAAAACAAGCCCTGTTCCTCCCTTACCTCCATGTGTATACACAGTGCTTTAATCAGAGGACAAGCCTTCAGCTGCCAGCAGACTTTGACTCAGGCCTGCAGACACTAGGTTTTAACCTCTCCAGCGGACTCACAGAGATCTGCACACTTGGCTTTGACCTATGGACCTCAACTTCTGATTTGACCCCCGAGCTTTGATCCTCAGCATTCATCCCAGGACATCTCAATCACAGAACATTAGGCCTCAAACTCCTAGCTCACTGATCATGGGACTCTGAACACTGGGCTTCAGCTCCAGTCATATAAATTTGTGAATCCCGCGGATGACTGGACTCCTCTCCTCAAGCCCACATGGAACTTTGACTCCGGAATCTGCCAAGTTGTTGGCGGGGCCTTTTTCCTCTTTCTGCCAGTCCAACATTCAACATCCAGTTACACAGCTAGCCTTTGAATGCCAAACAAAGTCTTAACCTCCTCCCTGGCCTTTTATTCCCCAAAATCCTGTCCCTAGACTGTAACCTGACCCTAAACCCCTCTCTGTCACAAAGCAATCTTTACAAATCTAAAAAAATAAGAAACAAGGAGATCTGAGTCACAATTCAGCAAAGTTCCCTACTCAGTGTTATCTTGGATCAAAGACCATCTTGTCTCAGCCTTCAGCCCTCTCTTCACAAATAACCAAACTGCTAGGTCACCCAATTATACTAATAACATCCTAAGAGTAACTTGATGTCACATACTGAAATAGTGAAAACAATTTGGGGATTAATTTAGTTACAAATATAGTACTGATGCTTTGTTTGTGAACTTGAGATGAAAGTTTAAAATTATATTCATCAGCTGCAGGTTACACAAAATCTGGTTGATAAAATCTCAAAGGCTCCAAGCAGCTATTGTGAATTACAGATGTGAGATTTCATGGCTATTATCGTTGTTTAATAGTTACCTGATTCAGAAGAGCATCTTCATTGTACGTTTGTATTCAAGAGCAAGTCGAAGGCATATATTCCATTGTACTATACAATTTCATAAACCATTAAAATATTTAAAGCAATTACAGAGCGAATGATAGGGCAATAATGGTTATTCACACAGTCCCAGAGCTATGGCCCCAAAACCATTACTTCTGTAGAGAATTTATTCCATTATCAGAATACATTGCTTGTGTCTAAAATATAAATATTAACCATCATCTCAAATATTTCCCTCTATTTGCAACTGAAATAAGCAGTGACATATGTCATTATCTAAAGACAAATATATTATTTGGACAAAGTTCAAGAAGCAAGATGCACTCTGCCTTATCATTTGCATTTGTTATCCTTTCTGCTTGTGTACATTATTCGTATATCTTCAGAATCTCAAGACTATGTGTAATTATAAAGGCTATTACTTATTATGCATGGCGTGTTATCCTTAGATTTGTTTTATATAGTCTTAATGTTGAAAGGGTGGATCTAGAAGCAGAACATATTATTCACAATATGGATACATTTGGTAATAGATGAAAATGGCATCATTTCAATGGCCAAGTAGATGATCCAGTATTTAGAATCTGTGTTGTTGATATTATTGCATAATTTGGCCAAGTACAGCAAATTAGCTCCACTTGTGTAAACATTTACTTGATAGATCTTTATAAGAAGTTCCTTGCGATATGCAAAAGGTTTTTTATTTCATTTTATTTAGAAATACAATGTGGAATAGGCCCTCCTGGCCCTTCAAGCTGCATTGCCCAGCAACCCCGAATTTTACCCTAAACCAATCACAGAACAATCTACCATGACCAATTAACCCACTAACTAGTACGTCTTTGGACTGCGGAAGGGAACTGGAGGACCTGGAGAAAACTCATGCATTCAATTTGGAGCATGTACACATTCCTTTCAGTTGACATTAAAATTGATCTTCAAACTTCGATGCCTCGAGCTGTAATAGCTTCACACTAAGCACTATGCTATTTGATCAAATCAGCTGACTAATTTCTGTATTGTAAGGAATTCCTTTGATCTAAAGGAATTGATGTAGATAGTAATTTCAGGAGCTTGACTTAGCAGTTGAATGAAGTCCATATTAAATCCACTGCCAGTTGAAATTTTAAAAAAATATATCAAACCTTGAATTCTTTAAGAAATAGATATCTCTTGATGGGGAAGGGAGAGAACTATTAATCTGGACTGAAAACTGTAGAAAGATAAATATAATTATGCTAAAAACATCAAAATGAAGATCAGACACATTTGTGTAATGACAGCCACAGTTTTGTTGAAAATGCAAATTCAAGAATTCTACTCCCAGCTAAAATTGCCTGGATGTGCAGGGTTTGAACCTGAAATGTCACCAATTGATTTCCTCCCACAGATGCTGCATGACCTGCTGAGTTCATTCAGCAAGTTGTCTGTAGCACTTTCAATCTAGACCTTGGAAAAATCCTTCAGCAGTTGTTTTACTACTGTACCATCAACATTTCGGTGTAATAAATTTCCTTTTATAGTCATTGAGAGAAAAAAAGAATAAAGCTTTCACACTTTATTTTGCTGTCAATCTTTATTTATATGCTGGAGCCTTTACTGTGTATTTTATTTGGAAATGATTATGTAGAATTTCAAATCATCAATTATATTTCTCATCTAAATCTTCTTCCACTGAAGTAACTCAAGCAGGTTATCATAATCAGGTTTATTATCACTTATATACAGTATGTTCTGAAGCTTGTTGTTTTGTTGAAGCAGTATTGTGAAAGGCATAAAACTTACTATAAGTTATACAAAATAAATAACGTATTGTGAAAAATAATATTAACAGTGTTTCATATTCATTTATTCAGAAATGAGACTACAGAAGGAAATATATCCATTTAGAGAAAGCAAACAATTGCTGGCAGAACCTCACTTAACCTTGGAGATTCTTCCTCTACACTCAATCCAAAGGTTTCATGGCTATCGATTCTTCGTTGCATTGTCCTTTCTAATTATCTACTGAAGAAGCTTCAGGACTGATTACCGTGACTAGGGAGAAAGAGCTGCTATTTCATCCATCAGAAGTACTTGGCTCAATTAATTTGTTGTTGAAAGGGGACGAGATACACAAGATTGAAAATAGACCATAGGCAATGATCACCAGAAAATCAGATTGGAATTTGCATGTAATGAATTCATGACAGCTCAGATTAAAGTACGTTGGTAGCCCTGGTGTAAGACCAGAATCAGAATCAGGTTTATTATCACTGGCATGTGACATGAAATTTGTTAACTTAGTAGCAGCAGTTCAATGCAGTACAAAATATAGAAGAAGAAAAAAAATAACAATAATAAATAAGTAAATATTATTCAGTATACTCTATACAATATACATATATTGAATAGATTAAAAATTGTGAAAAAACAGAACCAAAATGTTTTCACAATCTAAACTTGCAAGTATAGAATGCAAATTAGTTCAGAGAAGCCAAATGACAATAAATTGAAATTTCTCTGCTACTGAAAGTAGGAGTATTGTTCCATGGAGCTCATTTAAGCAATCTCCTACCATGAACTCAGACTTACCTGGAGGTTTGAGAGTTTCGTTATTGTTCCTCCCAGGCACCAATAGCACACATTTGGCTGTCATTCTTTATCTTGTAATGTCATCAGTAAATTCATTAAAACAGACACACCTGGAACATCTTAATATTACATACACTCAGTGACCAGTTTCTTAATAAAGTGGCCAATGAGTGTACATTCATGGTCTTCTGCTGCTGTAGCCCATCCACTTCAATGTCTGACATGTTTTGCATTCAGACATGCTCTTCTGCATTCTACTGTGTAATGTGTGGTTATTTGAATTACTGTCATTTCCTGTCAGCTTGAACCATTCTGGGCATTCTCCTCTGACTTGTCTCATTAATAAGGCCAGGTTGTTAAAACGGAATGTATTTGTTTGTTTTTCTGTAAACTCTAGAAATTGTTGTGCATGAAAATCCCAGGAGATCAACAGTTTCTAAGATACTCAAACCACATCCTCTGGCACCAACTATCATTCCATGGACAAAGTCACTTAGATCACATTCCTTCCTCATTCCAATGTTTGGTCTCAACAACAACTGAACCTCTTGACCTTGTATGCATGCTTTTATGCACTGAGTTACTGCTACATGATTGTAAGTACAGATATGCATTAATAACCAGATGTACAAGTGTACTTAATAATGTGGCCACTGAGTGTACAATGTCGGGCCAATCTATTATTAAGCTTATTTTTTGTTTAAAAGAATTAATGTCAGATACTCAAATAATTCTTTCAAATAGATGTAAATTTGGAAAACAGAACATTATACTTGAAAATGTAAAATAAATGTATGAAGTCTGCAAACTCATAGTATTTTCTTGGCTCATTACACATGAACATTATTCTGTGACTGCCTAGATTTTGTAGCACCTCCCAATTTACATAATTAAGTGTGAATTAATTGAGGTGTATAAAATTATGAGATATAGATCGGGTGAATAAGAACTTTTCTTCCCCCATGCGAAACAGGACAATGACTAGTGAGAATAATTTTTAAGTTAATTGGTGGGGAAAAAAGTGGAATGGGGGCCTAAAAAGGTGGGGGTGAAGGAAACAAGTCCAAAATGAAAGCAGAAAACTACTTAACAATTACCTAAAATTACCTACAAAACCTGAAAAAGAGGAAATGGAATTAACTTTAATGATCCATTCTTAGCCACAGTCGACAGACAGACTATATAGTTTCCTCCAGTGCTGTAAAATTGTTTTATTCTGCAACTGAAGATTCTACCTAGTGCTAATGTTCAAGGAAGAATACCTCGAAGAGATGGCACCACTGTGTATTGCGGGTAGCATCTATCCAGGTATTCACCTCAGATACAGTTATAAGTGTTGAGGGTGGAATTTACACAAAATAATAGCATTGCTGCGGTGTTAAGAATGATTGCAGGTGATTTTTCCAACTGATGCATGTCTCTGCAATGGCCTCATGCTGACCCAGAGCAAATGGAAACATATACCCTGACTTTGTAGTTATAGGGGTTCTATGACCTGCATTTATCAATGGTGGCATAAAATGGTTTTGGGCAGTTCCAGGACTTCATACATCACAAGCATTATAAACGTTGGCTGGGCTATTCTACAAGGGAACACAATTTAAAGAAAAATAATTGCTTTGAACAACAGTGGCTTTTGCAGCCTTTATGGGAGAGTAGCAACAAAAAACAGTCGGAAAATCTCACAAGACAACCTCAGAGTACATAGCCAATGCAGGCATGCTGGAAAATAGGAAAAATATATTTTTCAGGTCTCTGGTCAAATTAGTGCTACTTTTCAACATCAGAAAATATAACCTATTCCAACAGTAGACTGCAACAATCTAAGTGTCTCCTCCAAAGATTTAAATATTGAGAAAGGCTTTCGTCATTCAGAGCAGGGAACTGTGGTGTGGAGTTGCAATTGAAACTGGTGCTCAGGAATCAAACTCAATATTTTAACTGGAATCAAATTTATAAAATCAACTAAATAGTTACCCCAGCGGAGCTTTTGTCATGTGGAAATAGTTACATTGGACATGAAATATCACCATATACACATGGTTCTGAAGCAAAGATGATCACAAATGAGTATATTTAATTCAATCAACAAATTGAAATGCAAACCATTGTTTACACAACTTCTTCAGATCGATCTTAAATTTACCACTACCAACATTGACTATTTTCAATGCAGGATGCAAGTAATGTCATCAGAAAGAGTTGCAAAGTTCTTAATTTATTTTTCTTTAAAGTGGTGTCATTTCATGGATATATTTCTCTCTTTGGATTCCTTTAGAAAAGTAGATTTATTTTATTTCCAGCAATATGGATTACTACTCAAATTTTATTCCCTGAAGAGTTTGGCACCTTCATGTATCAGAAATATATACAAACATGTTAAAGGAAGGTTGACTAATTGAAAATAACAATAGCACTATTTTTCTTCAAACAAGTGAGAAAGATCAAAGCAGCTGCATAGCAGATGTTGTGCATTTATTAATATTCTGTTATAATTTAATTTGGACTGATATTGGAAGAATTATTATTTACATTGAAATCTGAAATATCAAGATTAAAAAGACACAATAGTAGCAATGAAAGAATGGGGGAATGGAACAGACAAAATTGCTTTAATAGAAAGTAGTAGACGTGCTTTAGGCAGTAGAGGGCAGTCAAAGTGCAGAATGACGCATGGCACAACAATTCTATGATTCCATGATGGAAATTTACAAGGATTAACAGACAAATGATAAAATGCATTCACAACTGAGCCTTTGCAAACTGAAGGGTGATCCTTGATTTTTCCACCTCTTTTGTTTAAAAGTTAGAGGATCTCTACTAAGCAGGGACATCAATTATTTTCTGTAAGTAATGTGTTTCCACGATACATATGTATCCAAATACAAGCTAGAGAAATGTTTGATCAATGAGCACTAAGAAATAAGTATGGTGGATGAGAAGATTTTTTCTTGTACACTCCCATTTCTTCCCACCTTAGAAAGAAATAATTGATTTGGAATGATGAAGTTTCTAGCTTCATTTTTTTGATAAATGACTGGTTTATCCTCCAAATAATGTCAGTCAGAAGTCATTTATGAAGCAAGTAAAGTCATTTCCTATTTATTTTGTTTGCCAACAAAACATCCAAAATCAGTGTGAACCTTCACAAGAAGATTAATTCAGGGATTAATTAATATCATTGGGGGTGAGAAGTAGAAATATTTCTCACTGAGCCTCCAAAGATGCAATCTCACACATATAACAATGAAATTTTGTGTATTGCTGTGTTTCAGAGATCCTTTAGACATTCTATCATCACACACAAAATGCTGGTGGAACGCAGCAGGCCAAGCATCATCTATAGGAAGAAGTACAGTCGACATTCCGGGTTGAGAGCCTTTGTCAGGACTAATGGGAAAAAGCGATAGTAAGAGATTTGAAAGTGGGAGGGGGAGTGGGAGACCTGAAATGATAGGAGAAGACAGGAGGCAGAGGGATGAAGCTAAGAACTGGGAAGTTGATTGGCAAAAGGCATGCAAGGCTAGAGAAGGGAAAGGATCATGGGATGGGAGGCCTTGGAAGGAAGAAAGGGGGAGGGGAGAACCAGAGTAAGATGGAGAACAGGCAAGGAGTTATTGTGAGAGGGAAAGAGAGGGAAAACAAAATATATAATAAAAATGGATAAATAAATAAACAAGGATGGGGTAAGAAGGGGAGGAGGGGAATTAACAGAAACCCCAGACAGTCCGTCCAGGTGAGGCGACACTTCACCTGCGAGTCTGCTGGTATGATATACTGTGTCCGGTGCTCATGGTGTAGCCTTCTATGTATTGGTGAGACCCGACACAGACTGGGAGACTGTTTTGTTGAACACTGATGCTCTGTCCGCCAGAGGAAGCAGGATCTCCCAATGGCCACACATTTTAATTCCACGTCCCATTCCCATTCTGATATGTCTATCCATGGCCTCCTCTACTGTCAAGATGAAGCCACACTCAGTTTGGAGGAACAACACCTTATATTCCGTCTGGGCAGACTCCAACCTGATGGCATGAACATTGATTTCTCTATCTTCCGTTAATGCCCCTCCTCCCCTTCTTACCCCATCCCTATTTAATTATTTCTTGATTCATTCATTTTAATTTAATTTATTTATATTTATATATATATATATATTTTTTTCCCCCCCTCTACCTCTCTTTCCCTCACACAATAAGTCCTTGCCTGTTCTTCATCTTCCTCTGGTGCTCCGCTACCCTTTCTTTCGGGTCTCCCCCTCCCCCTCCCACTTCCAAATCCCTTACTATCTCTTTTTTACATTACTCCTGACAAAGGGTCTCGACTCGAAACATTGACTGTACTTCTTCCTATAGATGCTGCCTGGCCTGCTGAGTTCCACCAGCATTTTGTGTGTGTTACTTGAATTTCCAGCATCTGCAGATTTCCTCGTATTTACATTTTTTAAACATTCTATCATATTCCTTTTATGAGTATGATATCATACTATCAACTTTCATACTCATTTCTGTAAATTTACAGAAAATAATTGGCCCAATAAAACCAAAGAAAATATTTGCACATACTAATAGCTGATAAGGCTCTTATGTGCTCACAAGATGAACTCAGAGATGTCAAATAAAAGCATTGTCTCTTGAGAGTTGAGCCAAGAATAAAGTCCACCGAGCAATAGTTGAAATGTTTCTCTGCTCTGTGATCCTTATCCATTTTATTGAGAATATTTCTCAGTTATTAAGATTGGAGAAATGCACTGCACTCTCATATTGAACTTATGGATGGGGCAATACTCCAATTTCTGGTTGCAAAAGTGACACATAATATCAGTGAAGCAAGAGAAAGAGTCACTTGATATATCTTGGGGCAAGCGATGCAGTTAAGAACCTTTGCTTTAAAACGGTAGTCTGTTTTTAGGGCTAGATGCTGCTTAGAACTATGGAGTTTAAATATCAGAAATCATTGCTGAATTTGAGACAATATATTTAAAAGGAATAAAATTAGATGGTTATTTGAAGGAAATCGAAGTAAAGAATGCTGGAGTTTCAGTAGGCACTATTCTTCTCTACTCCTGTTCCAAGGAATGAAATGACAGTATGACAATAGCGCTAGATAAGACAGACAGACAGACATACTTTATTGATCCTGAGGGAAATTGGGTTTCATTACAGCCGCACCAACCAAGAATAGTGAAGAAATAGAGCAATATAAAAACACAAATAATTAAATAATAAGTTAATCATGCCAAGTGGAAATAAGTCAAGGACCAGCCTATTGGCACAGGGTCTCTGACACGCCGAGGGAGGAGTTGTAAAGTTTGATGGCCACAGGTAGAAATGACTTCCTATGATACTCAGTGTAACATCTCGGTGGAATGAGTCTGGCTGAATGTACACCTGGGCCTAACCAGTACATTATGGAGTGGATGGGAGTCGTTGTCCAAGATGGCATGCAACTTGGACAGCATCCTCTTTTCAGACACCACCGTCAGAGAGTCCAGTTCCACCCCCACAACATCACTGGCCTTACAAATAAGTTTGTTGATTCTGTTGGTGTCTGCTACCCTCAGCCTGCTGCCCCAGCACACAACAGCGAAATTAAGAATAAAATACCAGTGAAATGGATGGGCCAAATGGTCCCCATTAATGATGTTGCATTCACTGGTGGAGATACAGTTAGTTGCAGAAATAGTTAACAAGGTAAAACCTGCATTTGAAAGTTAGAAAAAGATGATATTTTTTAATTGTGGGATTGAAACCTGTCATGAACAAAACATAATTTCACTGCAAAGCAAATGAAATCAAATTAAATTATCCAGTCACCATTAATAAAAAGCTAAATGACCACTTTCCAAACCAATCAAAAACAGAATCATGCCTTGAGTTTGAATTTGTCACAGCAATTGTATTCAGTAAAATTGTATTGAACATTCCTTCTGTGTTACCGAAACTAGTTCACTGTAACTAATATCATATAATTGTATTTCAAACCAGAATGTAACACCAGATGTTTCTTGCTATTAATAAAGTTCAACATCTTTGTATCACTGAAATTATACATAAAATATATTAATTCCAACCACTTAAGAACATATACAGACCTATAACCAGCGGTGTTTATCTAAAAGATTTATTTCTTGAGCGTTATAGCTTCTATCTGTTTTTATTTGGGTAGTGATTATTATTGCTGATATTCTCTGTATTTCCTCATGCTGAAGGCTGGCCCTTACTTCTTCAATTCTTTATTTAAAGGAAGCTGTTGATGCAGTTGGATGATAAACTGAAGTTGTTTGATGATGGGTCAGTGTATTGGATAGTATTCTTGCAAAGATATTTATTTGTTTATTGAGATACAGGCCGGAATAGGCCCTTCCAGCCCTTTGGGCCACACTGCCAAGCAACCTCCAATTTAAACCTAGTCTAATCACAGGACAATTTACAATGACCAGTTAACCTACTCACCGATAGGTCTTCGGACTGTGGGAGGGAACTGGAGCACTCAGAGAAACTCATGCATTCCATGGGGAGAATATACATGCCCCTTACAGTGGACATTGGTATAGATCCCTAATGCTCTGAGCTGAAATAGCATTGTGCTAATCACTATGCTACCATGGTGCACAAATTAGTCCAGCTTTCATTTATAATTGTAAATAAACATGACAAATATGGCACTGAAGTGCAATGAATGAAATTGTAAGATTTGTGTTTTCACAGAATGATCTTGAAATGGAATTGTAAGATGGCCGATTGCTCACAGTGCCCTTTGTGGGTCCAATCAAAGATGTGCTGTATCTGTTTGTCTTGCATTTTTTGTTACAATTGCAAGTCACTGCTGGATTCACGCATGGTCAAAAAAAGGTATGAGTGATTGTCTTAGATAATTTTGTGATCAAAAGACCCTGTTAGACATCGGTGAAGTAGAAAACTGCAAGTCCAGTTCACTGGTTCATCGGCTAGGCCAACAGCGGGAAGCTGCATTGCTTTGTCTGTGGCAGGAACTAGGTCCAAGCTTCAGGCTCACTTGTAGCAGCTGACCAAGAGAGGAGATGCCAAGGTGGTGTGAGAGAGCCACTGTGGGATTCAGTAATGGGATTGGGTGGTGAGCTCTCCTGTCGGTGCTGTTTTCCAGTGTTTGCTCAGTGGGAGAACAGCTGGACCAGCACAACTTATCATCAATTCTATCAGACATGCCACTCTGGGACTTGGGCTGTGTTTAATTTTGTTTTGTTTATGACTGTATATGTTTCTGAAATCATAACCCTATGTCCCATATGCGTAATTTGTGTTATGTGCTGTGTGCTATGGTAATCTGTTTGTCACCTTGACCCTGGAAAAATGCTGTTTCTTGTGGCTATATTCATGAATGGTTAAATGGTAATTAAACTTGAACTTGAACAAAATAGAAAAACTTGTCTTTAGAAATGACTTTGTTACCTAAATCACTGTCAATGAAAATATCAGTAATCTTGAAAACAGCTTTTGAATTTAACTTAAATTGAATTTTCATTGCATTCATACCCATTTACAATACAATCAATTCAACAACAGTAACAACTTGCTTTTAATTTCATTCTTATTGTAATAAACAACAACAAACAGCTACATAAATGAACTATCAATTATAATTTGTTGCCACAAGAGGATATATCTGGAGATACAATTTTGATCAAAGCATTTGAATTTAAAGAGCATCTTAGGAAAATAATAGATGTAAGATTGAATCTCAAGAATCTTAGGTCAAAAGTCGTCAAAGGCCTAGCAGTTAGTGTTGGAGAGGTTAAAATCCGTGACACAAAAGGTATCAGAAAAGGTGTGGAACCAGCTTGAAAGGTTGTACCACTGGAGGCATTGAGAGAGATAAGGAGGGAGGGAGAAAAGCACGTTGGGAACTGAAAAATAAAGTTCAGGTATTGCTAGATCTGGAGCCAGTGCATCCAGCAAGCACAGGACTTTTGTGCAGTGAACCTCTGTGTAGATTTAGGAGTGAACCTTGATGAGTACAAGGTTATGTAAGAACATACAGGGATGGCAAGGAACTCATGAGATATGTTCTTCCATGGCTAAGTGACACCAGCATTTAGAGTTCATCATGGCAGAGATAAGGAACTGAACAATAGTTCAAGTTCAAGTTTATTGTCAATCAACTTAACACATGTACATTACTAAACAAAACAATGTTCCTCCAAAGCAAGGTGCACAGTACTGTATATATAACTCACACGCGTAACACATAAAATAATATTACCACAAATAAATTAACAAATTAACATTTGTGACACAACTTGGGAAGTAAACAGTATAACGGTGTAATGAGACCTAACCAATGGCAGGGAGTCCAGTAGTTTTACAGCCTGTGGGAAGAAGCTGTTCCCCATCCTAACAGTTCTTATCCAAATTCTAGGGTATCTCCTGCCTGATAGTAGGCAATCAAAGAGTTTGTTGGATATACAGGCTGGATCATTGACTGTGCTAAGGGCTTTGCATAGACAGAGCTCAAGATAAATATCTCTGATAGATGGCAGAGAGACCCTGATGATCCCCTCAGCAGTCCTCATAATACTTTGTAGGGATATGCCATCAGATGCCTTACAATTCCTGTTCCAGACGGTGATGCAGCTGGTCAGAATATTCTCGATGATCCTCCTGTAAAAAGTGGTTAGAATGTTGTGGGGGAGCCTCACTTGCTGAACCACAATCCTAGTGCAGTGATGTTACTGACAAGTGGAAATATAGATGAAAGTACATACTTGAGTCATAGTTTTCAATTGTTATGTACATTAAGTGTTTGCTGAAAGTTGTGCTAGCTTATTTATTTTTAACTTTTATCCACATAAACCTTCTGATTCCACTATAATTAGGAAATCCATTGCCAAAAGAATGCTTTGAACTAGGCACTCATGCATTTCAACGGCACATGTAAATATGCAACCCAGGTTAAATATGCTTCTATAATTGCTAACATCAGATGTTCCCCAAGATAATGCTGATAATCAAAATTAACATTTTGTCATGATAACATTCATCAGTTTGAAAAACAGCAAGAACTGTAAAAAGTTCTTGGAAGACTTGGGCATTATCAGTCCATAAGGTGTCAAATGTCATTTCAATAAGGTCAACATGAGTCATTATAGTGAAGGGTGATTAAAAGAGAATGAGTGCGTACACTCAGTTAGAACAGACAAAATGGAAGTAACAGTATAATACGATGTTCCTTGAGCATGGTTCATCACACTGACTAAAGCTGATGCTGGACTTCTAGAACACATTACTGGCAAATTCCCCAGAACCTTAGTGTGAAGAATAAAAATGAAAGAAAGAAACACAATGGAAAAGCCCTGGTAGATAAAGCCATGATAAAGCATTTGATATTAACAAATAGAGACAGACATAAAGAATTAATAGTACACTTGTATGAAAGTTTTCTTAAATCCATAGTTAACATATTGTTGGTAACTCTGATACCCCAATACAGAAAGGACACTAAAACCATGAAGTAACAGATTAAATGCTGGAGCAACTGAGCAGGTCGGGCGGTATCTCTAGAAGGAAATGAACAATCAATGTTTTTGGAACAGACCCTGCATCAAGACTAGAAAGTAAGAGGAGAGAGAGCCAGAATAGAAGATGGGTGGGGGCTAGGTTTTGTGCATTTGTAGATTTTTAGCCCTATCAGGACATTTAGGTTTGTGGATCTTGTGTAGGAAGCACAAATAGTTAATGCAGAATAAACAAACCTTAATAGAAGGGAGATTTTTAGAGATGAGAAGGTGGGAGATTGTGGCTTGATGCTTCTCAGTGTGGTCTTGGTTCAGGGGTAAGTAAGAGGGCATGCTCAAAAGCTGCTGGGTGGCCTCAGCAAGTTAGAGATTAATCCCCCAGACTACAATAGCACTGCCCCTGTTTGCAGGTTTTATGGTGAGATTGGGATTAGCATAGATAGAGTAGATAGGATTACGTTCCGGGGGCATTAGACTGGAATATTGGGGGGGGGGGTGCGAGGTGAAATCAAGATAGTTAATTTCCTGGCAGCAGTTGGAGATTACAAGATCCAGAGTAGGCAGAAGGCTGAAGCTGGGTATTTAAGAGGCAAGGAATGCTGAAGGTGGGAGAAAGGATCATCAGTGGGGTGGGAAAACCTTGCTAAAGAAGTAGGCCTGGAGAAAGAGACAATGGGAGAAGAGCTTGGTGTCATGGTGGACTCAGACTCAATGAGATGCCGCCACAGTGCGACAAAGTTAACATCCTTACTGAGCACAGAAAGTTCCACCTTGGTGAGGGGAGATTGGAGGGTATAGTGAAGACATAGCAAGCATTAAAGATAGGGTCAAATGGTTCAGAAAAAGTGGAGTGAGAGGAAGAGGGGAGTCGGAAGAGTAAAGGGAGGACAAGATGTAATGGGAAGTGAAAGAGGCCAGGGAACGGCGGGGAATGGTGGTGGAAGGAAAGGAGAAGTGGGACCCAACAGCTGCATGTGAGATCTAAGTCTGGAGGTGGCCGGGGCCAGGATCAGAACCCCGGTGGTGAGGGCTACAGACTGGAGGTTGCAGGGGCTGAGGTCAGATCCAGAGGTAGCATGGCTGAGGGAAATGGTCTAGAGAAAGCCAGTCTGGGGTGGCAGGGGCCATGGACTGGAGGCAGATAGAACCAGGATCAGCCACGAAGGGCAAGTTGCAAGAACTCAGCAGACAGTTTCAGGGATGACAGTGATGAAAGGAGACTTTGGTACTGGGATTATTTTCCAGAGTAACAACAGTCAAGAAGAAATTTAATGGATGTATTTAAAATGATGGAAGGTTTTGGTAGAGTGAATAAGGAAAAGATTATTATACACTGGCTGGGTAGTCAATGGTGATTTATCATCCCAATTTAAAATGAGCACCAGTGGAAAGGAGAATGAGTTTTAAAAAAACTGGATAGTAGTCTCTAAGTTTGTAAGTGGCCATTTTCTGCACTGTAAACCATGCGTACCTTTTAGCAGTTTGTGTGACCTGAATTTGTCTTGTGCAACTGAAGATTCTTTTTAATACTATCATTAGGGCATGACAATGACTCTTTCAATCTGCATAATAGATTGCATTTACATTAAAGCATCTATATTTAAATTAAATGCCAGATGTTTTATAGATAACCAAATTTATTTTTCCTCGACAATTAATTATTACCTCACACTCAAATCAGGCACTCAATACTGCATGTGGCTTTGGGTGATGATGCACAGCTACAACAGGACATCAATTTAGCTACTCAGCATACATTTGATCCAAACCTTTTTGATTCCCAGACTCATTTCAAAGCAGTACAGGCAGTTGTTTTTCTTCAGTTCTTATTTAATAGAGCTGTTGGGGATTCAAATTGGAATCAGGAATTGCCTTAAAAACAGATGTTAGCAAAATGTATCCTTTTTATTATTCTTTTAGAGTATAATTTTAGCAAATCTCTACTGCATTAGATGAGAATCTAGTTTCTCAAGCTGTATGAACTTTTTCAGGTCTGATTAATCAGTGAAATTTGTTAACCTGACAAAATTATGCTTTTCTTTTCAGATAGCAATGTTGGGAAGTGCTATTGTTTTTTTTTAAATTCAAGATTTCAGCAGATGGCAGGCTAATAGAGTTTGACTGTAACCAGGATCCCTTCAATCATATTCAGAATCCACTAATAGTACAATCAATATTTCCCACACTTGCAATGTATATGATCATGATACAAATTAGATTGAATTTCTTTTTTTTTTCCTTTTTAAACTTTCATTTCTGTTCTTTTTCAATGAATTTTAGGTTTATTTTGCATGACTAAATCTGCAGAACTTTGGAACTAACTGTGATTGAAGTAATATTGATGCAGTTGGGCTATGCATTTCCATAGTTATCTTCACATGTAGGGTCAGAATCAGAATCAAAATCAAATTCATTACCATTGACATATGATGTAATATTAGTTGTTTCACAACACCAAAACAATCGAAAGCCATAAAGATCTATAAATTACAAAAATAATTACATTTTGCAAAAAAAATAAATAATAATGTTCATCAGTTCTTGGACTGTTCACAAATTTGATGACAAACAGGCAGAAGCTGTTTCTTAATCACTGAGTGTGGGTCAGCAGATCCTTGTACCTTCTCCTTGATAATAATAATGAGAAAATGGCATGTCTGATGGTTGGGAGTCCTTAATATTGAATGCTGACTTCTTGAAGTACCACCACTTGAAGCTGTTTTCGAAGGTGCGAAGGCTAATGCCCATGATGAAACTGAGTCGACAACCCTCAGCAGCATTTTTTGATCCTGTGCATTGGTGCCTCCATAACAGGAGAAGGTGCAAGTTGGCAGAATGCTATCTGTTGTACATTTGTAGAGATTTGTACGAGTCTTTGGTGACATACCAAATTACCACAGATTCCTAAAGAAGTGCACCTACTGGCATGTCTGTTTTATGATTGCATCAATGTGTTTCGGCACGGAATAGATTCTCTGAGATGTTGCTGACCAGGAACTTGAAGATGCTCACCATTTCCTTTGTTGAACCCACCATGTGTGTTCTTCCAATTTCCCCTTCCTGAAGAAAGCAATCAATTCCTTGATCTTGCTGACATTCCGTGTGAGGTTATTATTGTGACATTACTCAACCAGCTGAACTACCTTGTTCCTGTAAGCCTTTGCATTGTCATCTAATGAGTGGAAGTAAAACATAGGAACAGAAATCTCAACTAAACCACATGGACTGCATGATTGCAAATGACTCCACTATTAAACAGCGATTTCAGCATCGCATAAAATATAAAACTCTTTAAAATAAATTATTTATTCTTTCAAGCTCCTCTTCCCATTTCACTTGTCTTTTCCATGATGGGATACACGTTCTAGCACAATCTGAATATTTCTTGAGTTAAAATGTTGCATATATTATTCCATGATCCTTATAAGTAAGATAAATAATCCTGAAACTTCTTGAATTATCATATCTCCATCATTTAATCCAGCCCATTAACTTCTGTAAAGAATATTTCTCACCATCTCCTCCTCCACAGTACATTAAGGAGCTTTGAAGCAATGATCTGAAATAATAATGCAGGTAAATTTGAGTGTGCCCAATGGTAAATGATAAAGATAGTCATCTGAGGAACCTAGGGGACAGCACAGAAGTGAGCATAAATTATGCTTCTAAAATACTGTAAATGGATAATTCCCTTAACTCCCTGTTGAAGCTCAGATAATGTTTGACAATTTAAAAAATGTTTACAAATAATTATAATCACAAAGGTAAAATGAAGTAGACGCATAAAAAAGGTAATTTTAAAATGGGACGAATAGATTTTGCAAATTAGCAGAATAATAGCTGATGTCGTTTAATTGTCAATATGTGAGCTATTGCATCTTAAACATATTAACAGATGGGAATATAATGCTTTTTTAACGCAGTAAAGATGACTTCAGACATTGCACACTGAGAGCTGGCCTTGTATTTTTTCACAGGAGCAACGAGGAAGCCTACAGGAGCAAGGTAGATTAGCTACTTGACCTTGTGAAAAAATACAAGGCCTGCTCATTTACATTATATTGCAGAGCTTCTCCCACACCGTGTATAATGTGCTGAGAGCAGACTAATGTCAAGAGGCAAGCTATCAACACCGGCAGCTCTTAAAGGAATAAATGGTTATTCTTGCAGTTATGGCACAACATGGGAGGGGGAGAAATGTGATGGTACGGATAGACCCCAAAAGATGAAAAGTTGAGTCTGGAACCAAACAGATGAGAACAACAGTACTGATGCTCTCCAGCACTGAGAAAGAAGAAACAGCAATGCAAAATGTGAGGCAGCCTGGTTCCGAGAAATCAAGAGCAGCAGAGAGAAGTATGCATCCCATCTACAGGTCTGGAAGCAATTCAAAGGACAATGTATGCCAGCTTCTGGAATTTAGGAGCAGCAATCCTGAAGCTAGAAAAGCTGGAGACAAGATCAAATGGAAAAAATATAGGTCTTTCCATTTGAATGCAGCCTGATCAGTGCAGTGAAAGTCAGCTGCAATGGAGAACAGGGCCCTTATCTCAAGGAAAATGCATCAGTTCAGACATGGTTGGATATGTTATAACAGAGTAACCAACTGTGGTAATATGATGTTGAACTATAGGTTCACCAGGCACGCTGTGCAAGACTTTGCGTGCACAAATACTAGGTGCTATTGTATGCTGAAGTTCTTGTGTCACATAAAGAACATGGAGAGCAGAAGTCACAGTACATGTCAACTCCAAATGCTACTCTGCTATTGACTGAGATCATGGGTGATTCTATCTTTCTCCTAACACCAATTTTCTGATCTCTCACCATGTTGCTTGACTTGTTTTAAGTGTATATGCCTGTAAGTCTCTGCCTAGAATGTATTCATTGACAGCCTTCACAACTTTAAATTCATCAGTGTTATCATTTCATGTCCTAGGTCCAGCATAATGAAGAAAGTATGGCAATGTCTCTACTTTCTTAGAAGTTTGCAAAGCATCTAAAACTTTGATTAACTTCTATAGATGCATGATGGAGAGTATATTGACTGGCTGCATCATGGCCTGGGATGGAAATAAATATGCCCTTAAACAGAGAAGCCTACAAAAAATACTGGATGAAGTCCAATCCATCACAGGTAAAGCCCTTATTATCATTAAGCACCTCTTCACCAAGTACTGTTGCAGGAAAGCAACATCCATCAGCAAGGAATCCCACCACTCAGGCCATGCTCTCTCCTTGCTGTTGCCATCAAGAACATGGTACAGGACCCTCAAAGTCACACCACCAGGTTCAGGAACAGATATTCTCCCTCAACCATCAGGCTCTTGAACCAAAGGTGATAACTTCACCCAGTTTCACTTGCCCCATCACTGAACAGTTCCCACAACCTATGGACTCACTTTCAACGACACTGCATCTCATAGTTTCCATGTTTATTGCTTATTTATTATTATCAGTTGTTTTATTTCCCTTCCTTGCATAAATTGTTGTCTTTTGCATATTAGTTGATTGTCCTTTTTGGGTATGGTCTTTCGTTGATTCTTGTACTTAATCTGAATGCCCACAAAAACTGAATCTTAGGGTTATATATGGTACTGTATATGTATTTTGATATCATAATAAATTTACTTTTAACTATGACCATATGCTCAATTAGGCAACTTGATCAGCATAGATGAGTTGGATCAAAACACTTTGAAAGCTTTATAACTGCTGCCAGAATAGAATTTCAAAAATTAACAGCCTTCTTATAGAAGAGAGTCCTACTCGTATCTATCTTAAATGGGTGAACTTTGATCAGAAGCACGCAAATTAATTCCAGATAACCAGCATGTAGGGTGTGCTGCAGGTGAGGAGCTTCTCAGCATCCATCCTGTCAAACCCAGTCAGAAACCTGTGTGTTTCAAAGACTCAAAGTACATTTATTATCAAGATATCTATGTGGTGTACAATCCTGAGGTTTCCCACAGACAGCCACGAAACAAAGAAACACCATGGAACCCACTCAACAAAAAACATTAAACCCACAATGCACAAAAAGAGTTCCGCAAATGTCAAAAAAAAGTGAGCGACAAACACAGAATATAAAACACCTAACCTCCGAAGTCATCAAAGAGAGTCAAGGCACATTTCATCCAGGTCAGTTCAATCTATCCCGGCATTGTGTCATCCATTATCACCAAAATCCCTTATCAAAAATGCACAAAATAGCAACAAAAAACACAGAACTACAGAGTCCAACCCACAAACAGTGTTGATTAAACCTTGCCCAAAACCCAAGACACTGACACCATCCTCTAGCAACATGGAGCAAGAGGGACCTTCCTCTGGGGTCAATGGACAAGAGGGAGAGCAACACACTGATGCACCATCAATAACTCTCGGAGATGGGAGGCAAACAATAGGCTTTTATTAGCTGCAAGAGACTGTAGCGGTGTGCTACAAACAGCGCTAAAATTACGACACGGAGTCGGTAACTGCAGTCGAAGGAAAAACTTTATTCGAAAACTTCAGCCTCACTTTTAAGCCTCTGTCAACCGGCCCCCCATGGCGAAGAGGCTCCAAAGCTCTGTGCTCGCAAACCCCCGTAGGCTATCTAATTGTGAGTCGGTTCGCATACGCTAGGAAATGAGCCGCCACATAACCCCCCCCCAGAACCGGCGATACACCCCCCAATGTCCACAGCCTGGGCCAGAACCTGCTTGGGAGGTCGGCCTCTGCGCCGAGGCGCCGGAAACTCGGCCGGTTGCGCCAGGTCCACATGGGCCGGCTTGAGGCGGTCCACCGTGAAAACCTCCTCCTTCCCCCCAACGTCCAGCACGAACGTGGACCCGTTGTTCCGGAGCACCGTAAACGGCCCCTCGTATGGCCGCTGCAGCGGTGGCCGATGCCCGCCCCTTCGTACAAACACAAACTTACAGTTCCGTAGGTCTTTGGGTACGCAGGTCGGGTGCCGCCCATGCTGTGAAGTGGGTATGGGGGCCAGGTTACCGAGCTTCTCGCGAAGTCTGCCCAGGACTGCAGCGGGTTCTTCCTCTTGCCCCCTCGGGGCTGGTAGGAACTCCCCGGGGACGGCCAGGGGCGCGCCGTATACCAACTCGGCCGACGAGGCGTGCAGGTCGTCCTTGGGCGCTGTGCGGATGCCGAGAAGGACCCAGGGAAGCTCGTCCGCCCAGTTGGCTCCTCGCAGGCGGGCCATGAGGGCCGACTTCAGGTGACGGTGGAAACGCTCCACTAGCCCGTTCGACTGTGGGTGGTAGGCAGTGGTGTGGTGCAGCTGAGTCCCCAAAAGGCTGGCCATAGCTGACCACAGGCTGGAGGTGAACTGGGCGCCTCTGTCAGAGGTAATGTGGGCTGGTACACCAAAGCGGGATATCCAGGTGGCGATCAGGGCTCGGGCGCAAGATTCGGAGGTGGTGTCGGTGAGCGGGACCGCCTCTGGCCATCTTGTGAACCGGTCCACGATAGTCAGGAGGTAACGCGCTCCGCGCGACACTGGCAGGGGGCCCACGATATCCACATGAATGTGGTCGAAACGCCGGTGGGCGGGATGGAACTGCTGCGGTGGGGCTTTGGTGTGCCGCTGAACCTTGGCCGTCTGGCAGTGCATGCACGTCCTGGCCCATTCACTGACCTGTTTGCGGAGTCCGTGCCAAACGAACCTGCTGGAAACCATCCGGACAGTTGTCCGGATGGAGGGATGCGCCAAGTTATGAATGGAGTCGAAAACACGTCGCCGCCAGGCTGCGGGGACGACCGGACGGGGCTGGTTGGTGGCGACGTCACAGAGTAGGGTCCTCTCACCTGGGCCCACGGGGAAGTCCTGGAGCTGCAAACCAGAGACTGCAGTCCTGTAACTCGGAATCTCCTCATCTACCTGCTGTGCCTCTGCCAGTGCCTCAAAGTCTACCCCTTGGGAAAGGGCATGAACGGTAGGGCGAGAGAGCGCATCCGCCACGACATTGTCCTTACCCGAGACGTGCCGGACATCCGTTGTGTATTCAGAGATGTAGGACAGGTGGCGTTGCTGGCGGGATGACCAGGGGTCGGATGCTTTCGTAAACGCAAAGGTAAGCGGTTTGTGGTCCGTGAACGCGGTGAAGGGCCGACCTTCTAGGAAGTACCTGAAATGCCGGATTGCCAGGTAGAGCGCCAACAGTTCCCGGTCAAAAGCACTGTACTTGAGCTCGGGTGGCCGCAGGTGTTTGCTGAAAAACGCCAGGGGTTGCCAGCGACCTGCGATGAGCTGCTCCAGCACCCCACCGACTGCCGTGTTTGATGCGTCCACTGTGAGGGCGGTAGGGGTGTCCATTCTGGGATGTACTAGCATTGCGGCGTCAGCCAAAGCTTCCTTCGTTTGAACGAAAGCGGCGGCGGACTCCTCGTCCCAGGTAATGTCCTTGCTCGGACCCGACATCAGGGCGAACAGGGGGCGCATGATCCGGGCAGCTGAAGGGAGGAAGCGGCGGTAGAAATTGACCATACCTACGAATTCCTGAAGGCCTTTGACCGTGGTGGGTCGGGGGAAGTGGCGGACCGCATCTACCTTAGCGGGCAGAGGGGTTGCCCCGTCTTTAGTAATCCTGTGGCCCAGGAAGTCAATGGTATCAAGTCCGAACTGGCATTTGGCAGGGTTGATTGTAAGACCGTACTCACTCAGTCGGGCGCAGAGTTGACGGAGGTGGGACAGATGCTCCTGACGACTGCCGCTGGCTATGAGGATGTCATCCAAATAGATGAACGCGAAGTCCAGGTCCCGTCCCACCGCGTCCATTAACCGCTGGAACGTCTGTGCGGCATTCTTCAGGCCGAACGGCATGCGGAGGAACTCGAAGAGGCCAAACGGGGTGATGAGAGCCGTCTTGGGGACGTCGTCAGGATGCATCGGGATTTGATGGTACCCTCGGACAAGGTCGACCTTGGAGAAGATCCGGGCGCCGTGCAGGTTTGCCGCAAAGTCCTGAATGTGCGGCACAGGGTAGCGGTCCGGTGTGGTAGCCTCGTTCAGCCTGCGGTAGTCGCCGCACGGTCTCCAGCCCCCCGTCGCTTTGGGCACCATGTGCAGGGGGGAAGCCCAGGGGCTGTCGGACCGCCGGATGATCCCCAATTCCTCCATTCTCTGGAACTCCTCCTTCGCCAGTCGGAGCTTGTCCGGGGGAAGCCGCCGAGCACGGGCATGGAGGGGTGGTCCCTGTGTCGGGATGTGGTGCTGTACGCCGTGCCTGGGCATGGCTGCTGTGAACTGCGGTGCCAGAACCGATGGGAACTCCGCCAGGACCCTGGTGAAGTCGTTGTCGGACAGCGTGATGGAGCCGAGGTGAGGGGCTGGCAACTGGGCCGCGCCCAGGGAGAACGTCTGAAAGGTCTCGGCGTGTACCAGTCTCTTCCTGGGCAGGTCAACCAGCAGGCTGTGAGCTCGCAAAAAATCCGCACCCAGAAGCGGTTGGGCTACGGCGGCCAGTGTGAAGTCCCACGTGAACTGGCTGGGGCCGAACTGTAGCTGCACCTGACGGGTGCCATAGGTCCTTACTGTGCTGCCATTCACGGCCCTCAGGGGGGGACCCGGTGCCCTGCTGCGAGTGTCGTAACTTGTCGGAGGTAAAACGCTGACCTCAGCCCCAGTATCGACCAAAAAGCGGCGTCCCGACCTGCTATCCCACACATACAGGAGGCTATCCCGATGGCCAGCCGCCGTAGCCATCAGCGGCGGCTGGCCCTGGCGTTTCCCGGGAACTCGCAGGGCGGGCGGCAACGGTGGGCTTCTGCGCCCCACCGCTGGTGGTAGAAGCACCAGTGGTCATTGGGCCGGGGGTTAGTGGGCTCTGCGGCCGGGCCTGGACTGGTTTGCTGCCGGGAGCGTGGCTGGGTGATCTGTGCGATGGACGCCCCACTCACCTTTTTGGCGTTCCACAGCAAGTCCGCCCGGGCTGCCACCTTCCGGGGGTCACTGAAATCCGCGTCGGACAGCAGCAGGCGTATGTCCTCGGGCAGCTGCTCCAGGAATGCCTGCTCAAACATGAGGCCTGTGTGTCCCTCGGCCAGAGACAACATCACGTTCATTAAAGCCGATGGAGGTCTGTCGCCCAAGCCATCCAGGTGCAGTAAACGGGCAGCCCGCTCGCGCCGTGAGAGTCCGAAAATCCTGAGGAGCAGGGCTTTGAATTCCGTGTATTTGCCGTCTGCCGGGGGCGACTGTACGAACTCCGCGACCTGGGCAGCTGTGTCCTGGTCGAGGGAGCCCACCACGTAGTAGTAGCGGGTGTCTTCTGAGGTGATCCGGCGAACGTGGAATTGGGCTTCGGCTTGCTGGAACCATAGGTCCGGGCGCTGTGTCCAGAAACCCGGCAGTTTCAACGAAACCGCATGAACAGAGGCGGCGTCGGTCATTTCTGGTCCAAAAATCGTTTGGACCGTCGGGGTCACCAATTGTAGCGGTGTGCTACAAACAGCGCTAAAATTACGACACGGAGTCGGTAACTGCAGTCGAAGGAAAAACTTTATTCGAAAACTTCAGCCTCACTTTTAAGCCTCTGTCAACCGGCCCCCCATGGCGAAGAGGCTCCAAAGCTCTGTGCTCGCAAACCCCCGTAGGCTATCTAATTGTGAGTCGGTTCGCATACGCTAGGAAATGAGCCGCCACAAGACCACGATTAGCAAGAGACCACCACACAACATCCTGGAGACTGAGGGAGGAGCAGTGCCTCCAAGTGCCTTTAATCAGGGGTCTGTGGGAGGAGCCACAAGAGCAGTCAGCAGAGGGGTGTTTCCAGACAGGTATATGTAGTTCACACACACACACAGATATTTTCCTCCAGCAGCAGTGAGAGAAAGACTGGTAGATGACATTGGAAACACGCTCGTCCTCTGCTCTCACCTTGATTATTTCAATCTTCCTTGATGCTTTAATTGGTGAGATCAGTGAGAAATGAAGGTAATCATGGGCTTGTCTCCAGGCTTCTTGCCCTCCAGGCTGCACACATTGCTTAAAACCTCACTGAAACCTTTCAGTGACAGCAAAGAGCCAGATCATTTAATCATCCCCAAAACACACCATCTAAATGTACTTCACAGGCTTTAACAGTAGTAGAAATACATTTGAAAGAAAATTAAGTGGAAGAAGTAGTTTTGTGAACCATCTGGAGGATGTCACCCTTGATCCCATTGTTCACTGTCACATCTTCTTCCGGAATTTCATTGAGTCACACAACATGAAAACAGTACAAGTGGTCCATGATGACCAAGATTACCATTTAAGCTCATCACATTTACCCATGTTTGGCACATATCCTTTTAAACCAGACGTTCCCAACCTTGGGTGCACAGACCCCTTGGTTAATGGTAAGGCTCCATGACATAAAAAAGGTTGGGAACCCTCATTTAAACTTTTCCTATCCATATACCTATCGAAGTACCTTTTAGATATTGTCAATGTACCTGCCTCAACCACTTACTCTGGCAGTTCACTCCATATACTGACAACCCTGTGAGTGAAAAACTTGACTCTCAGGTTCCTGTTAAGTCCCTCTCTCTTCTTATCTTAAACATAGACTCTAGTTCTTGATAGTCCAATGAAAATAAATCTCAACTTGTTCAATCTTTCTCCATAACTCAGTCCATCAATTCCAGGCAACAACCTCATAAATCTCCTTTACATTCTTTCTAGTTTAATGTCATCATTCCTATAGCTGAGTCATCAAAACAGAACCAATGTGGTCTCATCAATGCTTAATTCAATCTGCAACATAACATCCCAACTTCTATGCTAGATGTCCTGACTGATGAAGGCCAATGTTTCTAAAGTTTGGTCACCACCTTGTCTACTTACAATGCCACTTTTATTTTCACTAAAACCACCTTTAAATTCTTCTGTCTTTTGTGAAATAGCTCAACCCACTTAATCTTTCTAAATTTGTCAACCAAATTCATCTCTGGAATTAATCTCATGTGCCTTGTCTGCACTGCCTCCAATACAAGTGTATTCTTCCTGAAATATGAAAATCAAACTGCAGTGCAAAATCATGCAATTAGACTCCTTGTGATAAAATACCATCATTCCATTTGAATTCAATATTACAGGTGTCCCTCAAGGCTGTGTACTAAGCCCCATCCCTTACTCTCTGTATACTTATGACTGTGTCGTGACCCACAGCTCCAATCTGCTAATTAAATTTGCTGCTGACACCACACTGATTGGCCTAATCTCAAATAATAATGAGGCAGCCTACAGAGAGGAAGTGATCACCCTGACACAGTGATGTCAAGAAAACAACCTCTCCCTCAATGTCACAAAAACAAAGGAGCTAGTTGTGGACTACAGGAGAAATGGAGACAGGCTAACTGCTACTGAAATCAGTGGATCTGAGGTCAAGAGGATGAACAGCTTTACATTCCTCGGCATAAACATCACCAAAGATCTCACGTGGTCTGTACATACCGCCGTGTGGTGAAAAACGCACAATAGTGCCTCTTTCACCGCAGACAGTTGAAGAAGTTTGGCATGGTCCCCCAAATTATTAGCATTTTCTATCAAGTCAAGTCAAGTCGCTTTTTATTGTTGTTTCAACCATAACAGCTGGTATAGTATATAGTAAAAACGAGATAAAATTTTTCAGGACCATGGTGCTACATGAACACTCCAAAAACTACACTGAACTACGTAAACCAACACAAAGACTACACTAGACTACAGACCTACCCAGGACTGCATAAAGTACACAGCGGCACATTGAGAGCAACCTGACTGGCTGCATCACTGCCTAGTATGGGAACTGTACTTCCCTCAATTGCAGGACTCTGCAGAGAGTGGTGTGGACAGCCCAGAGCATCTGTAGATGTGAACTTCCTATTATTCGGGACATTTACAAAGACAGGTGTGTAAAAAGGGCCTGAAGGATAATTGGAGACCTGAACACCCAACCACAAACTGTTCCAGCTGCTACCATCTGGGAAACAGTACCACAGCATAAAAACCAGGACCAACAGGCTCTGGGACAGCTTCTTCCACCAGGTTATCAGACTGCATAATTCTTGCTGACACAACTGTATTTCTATGTTATATGACTATCCTGTTCTACATAATATTTATTATAAATTACTATAATTGCACATTGCACATTTAGATAGAGAGGTAGTGCAAAGATTTTTACTCCTCATGTGTATGAAGGATGTAAGTAATAGAGTCAATTCAATTTAATTATTGTACCTGAATGACAATTTTTAAAATTTAATCTATCATTTTGCAATGTCTCTCTGTTTCAGAGATTCATTTATTAACAAAGTATACAACTCTGAAATTCTTCTTTTCCAGATAGCCACAAAACCAAGAAAGAAAAGAACAGCATCACGATCATCAAAACCCAAATCCTCCTACCCCGCACATAAAAAAGGAGACAATCGAGTGAAAAACACAGCATTGAAAGAAACTATAGGACTGGCAAAAAAGTCCATAGAACATAGCCAAAGTCCATATCCATATCCAAAATGTAGAAAAACCTGGCTAATGTTCTCTGGGCACTGTGCCAGGCCACACAGGCTTCCCTCTCCATCAGCAGAGTGATCCCACCAGTAATCAAAAGGCAGGCAGCAGGAGATTCGCTTCCGCATTTGCCTCAATGTTTCAATCTCCCTCCTTGCTTTAATCGGCGAAATGAAGTCAAACATCGACTCATTCCCCATTGTGCAGCCTTCTCCATGATGCTCATGCTCACTGCCTCTGCCTCCCAGAATCCTCTTGGAGAGAGCAATGCTCTGGATCACCCAATCGATCTCCAAACCGCAAACACAGGCTCCAACAGCTCCAGAAACACGTTCAAGATGTAAAAGACATAAAGAGATGAAATGAATACTTTTGTGAGCTATGTGGAAGATGTCGACTGTGGGAGCATTGCATGCAGACATCACTTTAACTGGAAGTTAACCAGGTTTACTTAATTGTTTATTTAGTTTTCTTTCCAAAGTGGAGAACTTCACATTTTACTATCTCAAATTCCAGATCACTCACTTATAGTAGCTATATTCCTATGCATGGACTTTGCGTCTTCCTTACAGTTTATTAACCCATCTATCTTCCTGTCGTCAGCAAATGCAGTGAAGGACATTGTTACAGAATATTTCTTTCACCTGAACCATAATATACTCCCTGCCCATCATGGCAACATTCTTGAAGAACATCTTTGATCCTAAGTCAATCTGTTAGTGGAGAATATTGAATGCACTTGAAGTTCACATGAAAGGGCAATAGTCAATCTTATCTGACGGTTCTCAAAGCAAAATGTCATTTGGCAGGAAGCCTCATCAATAAAACGTTCAAACAAAACTCAAGGCCTTGCTAGATTGATGGTGAGAAGCTCTCTTGGTAGAATCTGGAGTCTCAGTGCCACTGCAGACCATTTGTAAGGTGAATGGATCATTATTCTTCACTTCTGGATTGCTCATTCACCTTTATCTGGAAAAGGATGCAATCATCTTTGCCGTGTTCTGCAGGTTATTCCCCAGGACACATACTGAAACAAATAACAACTGGAGTTGGAAGGTTTATCAACCTAGTGAAAAGTTGCTTTTTGTCTTTCCAAAGCATGCAGGGAGCTCTCTAGACAGAATGTTACAGTCTGGCACATTCCATAGATCAGGACAATGTGCTGAGGTGCATGCTGGATTGCTGGGGAAAGATCACAGTTTAAGGCTCTGGCACCTTTACATAATGAGGGGTTAGACCTTCCATTAGACTGCTTCTCAAAGGGAAATGCTCACGTTATACAAACAGAATAAAATGTCTTGGAGTGCAAATGGTAACATATAAATTTACTGCATTGTATATTTGCAAATTTTATGAATGAAATTATATAAAAACAATCTGCTACCAGTCTGCTAAAGCTAGTTGGTGAAGCAGAAGGCACCACTCCCACATGCAGCTCTGATGGTTCAGCTACAGAAGACTTGACAAATAAAGACAGCTTTCAAGTTATTTGAATAGCAACAACACCAGGGAAGACAGAATGGAAGGCAAGAGTTTTGCTCTGTAGCTGAAGGCTCTGCAGCCAAATTGATGAGGATAAAAACAGCCAGACTCTAGACATTATTTTGAAGGCACTCAATATTTTGCATGCTTTTACATCCAAGTGTGCACCCTTGTAATACTTCATGCAAACCATGAGCAGTAATTTATCAACTGTCTACCTGTGTTACCAATACAAAGCATCTTTTTTCTTTAGCAAGGTGCTGCCGTGAACATTAAATGTGACAACCATAGAATCCTCAGCAGATTGCCGGTATATAATACCCATCAGTTACTAGTTTCAACACTCAGTTGTCACACACATTTGCACGTTTTCAGCTTTTTACCTGCTTCTGTGAAGTTAATGTCCATTTCAAGAAACATTGAGCATGACAGACCAGATTTTAAGTTATGTGAGAGCCTTGATTACTTACAAAGTTCTGGTTTAGGGAAGTGTGGGGATGAAGAAAATCATGAATTCTTTACCTCTATTGAAAAACAATTATTGATCTAGTTATATGCAAGCTTAAATAATGGTCCACATCATACTTTTTGGGGAATTATACTTCGAAATTTCTCCATTATTAACATTAAGGGTTTTCTTTCCACTAAGTCAGTGTTCCACATCACTGAGTCTGTGGCAAGCATCTCGCCCCCATTTACGCTGATTTTGTTTTGTTCCCATCAACTCCCCCAGATTCTATCACTCACCTATGAGGGGCAATTTACAGTGGCCCCTTCAACTAACTTAATCTCTGCAAGAGCCAAAGAAAGAGGCTTGGTTTTCTTTTGACTGCCAAGCACTCGACATAATTCTGTTGTAGCATACATCAACTTGGATCGACACCCACCAGGATAGTCAACAATGAGGTGGTGGTAGGAGGAAATGCATTGTGGAGCCCAAAGAGCAAATTAGAAGGATTTAGAGGAGCTCCTGAAAAGTGGCCTTCAGCTTTCAGAAACAGACATCTGGATGTCAGAATGCCCTCCGATAAACACTATCCAATATCTCCACTTCTGTAATTTACAATCAATTGGGAGCATGCAAAGTCATGTCCATAGTTAGAGAGGTGTCAATGGCAGAGGCCACAACAAGACCACCCATATATTATTGCATGATCCAGCCACAGACCACCATGGAAATGATTGTATATTTGCATACCACTTTCCCAACATGCCACTATCCAGTACTTTGCAAACTTTCCCAGAGTCAGTGTCAAGAATGCTGATGTATCCCAGCACACTTGGGCTCTTGACATGAAGTCTACTGGTACAGCAGTGGAAGCAACGAAAGATTTGTTTGCCTGAGAACTTGTGTTATCAGAATACAATTTAGTCACACAGGCTTTTGGAAGTAAAGCATGTATCTTTGAACTGGGAATGCTATTGACATATGGGATAAAAGTTGCAAAAGCTCCATTTATGCTTATTAACTGCTTCCATTAGAAATGCCTCCCTATATAATAGACTGGTTCATGCCAACTGCAGCTGATAATTCTAAAGGGAAGTGGTTAGCTCATTACCGGTAAGTCAACCCTAAACCAAAATCAATCCATTCTAAGTATCAGATGAGCTGAATGATGGATGCCAAAGTCATTATTACACTCCTCTGTCACTGGACCCATGTAGAGAGCCACATCTGCTGGGATTCCACCTCTAATACATATCCATCAAGATAAGCCTAGGAATTCCAACTCTATTTATTTAAATGAAGAATTACAGTCCTATAAATTAGAGAGTAAAATGTAAGAAAATTAAGTTGGTTCTCTTTTCTTATTTTAATTTGCTTTAATGTTTTAATTAACTTTATCTTAAGCAGTTAAAATAACTCTTTAAAACAATTTTCGGGTTTCTTATGATTATCCAGCCATAAAACATTATTGTGGTCAAGGGAATGAAAATGCCAAATCAGACTTTTCTTGAGATGCCTTATCAGATGCTACCCAGTTGCAGAATTTTAACTCAAACAGCCTTCTACCTAGCTGAGCCCAGGTGGGCTGGTGTTGTTTAGTCAGTGAGAAGAACCCAGCGCAAATCAGCCCAACAATGATCCTTGCTCCACTGACTAACTACTTTATAGAGCGGGATTCCCAGTAGGAACACAATTAACTGTTGCAAATGTGATTTTAATTTAATAGCTTTCATATTGCAGATCTGCAACCTAAACCCCACCCATGTACAGAAAATGAAACTATTACACAGCATTCTGGTTGGTGACAAGACTTCTGAAGACATCTTCACTATCACAATGCTATGAATTTTAAGCAGTTAGAGCATTGGGGAATATTAAATGACAATGTCCATATCTTAACATATTTTTTTAAAATTTTCCTACTGGAGTCTCCTTTTTTCTCCCTATGTACTGTTTTTTCTTGCAATGGTACTGTTGAATATTTCTGATACAAAACAGACTAGGAAAAATAAAATTCTACATGACTGTGAGCATTTGTTTCTCATTGCTTTTTAGATAAATCATGGAAGTCATCCTGTAATTATAGTGCATTATGGCACAGAATTGCAGAGTTGACATTATTTTCTTAGACTCCTATTATAGATTCCTAGAGTTATACAGCACAGAAACATGTTTTTCTGACTATGCTGGCCAAGTTGTCTTCCTGAGTTGGTCCCATTTGTCTACATTTGGCTCATATTCCCCCAGACCGTTCCTATTGATCTGCCTGTCTCAATGTAGTTTAAACACTGTTATTTTATCCACCTCTACCAGTTCTTCTGGCAGCTCACTTAAAAAATAACATCCCCACTATGAAAAAGCCCTATCCTTTAAATCATCCTTACCTTTCTCACCTTAAATCTGTGTTTTAGAATCCACTACTCTGGGGAAAAGACTGTGGTTATTCACCTTATCTATGCCCCACATAATTTTATACACCTCGATAAGGTCACCCCTCAGTCTTCTGTGCTGTGGTTGCAAAAGCCCCAGACAGGTTCTATAGGCTGGAGATAAAAACTTGCAAACAGGAACAGAATGGGGTGCTGGGAGAGTCACTACATTGGGTTGAGGAAACCTGCAGTATTGGATTTCCCAATGGACCTTCCAAAACCAGTCTGATTTGGCATTTTCATTTGCTTGACCACAGCAATGTTTTACAGCTGGCTGATTGTTAGATAGCTGATCCTTCAGGACCATGCGATAGCAGGCAACAGGGAGGTGGGGAGATGGATCACAATGAATGCCAATGTTGCAAGAAAGATCCAAGTCTAGAGTAGTGAAGGATGCGCTGGCTGTGGAGTCGTGGGAGAATAGCTCAGAGGCCTTATGGCGAAGAATGGGTGCTTCTGGTAGCAGGATTAGTTAGAGAAGGTCACTCACACATGTCTTATCTCCACTTAATCCAGAGGTGAGCATACGGAAGAGGATTATGGTTATGATTGTTACATTTTTGCATCCACCTCATATACTGTAAATATGCTTTAACTTCTTTCCTCCTCATTTTCACTATCCATCTATTGCACTGCAGACAGGCAGAAACTAATCAATCCCTTTAGCTTGAAAGTGGATTGCCTTTAATTCACTTTGTCTCAGAATGCAAGTCACACAATTAATTAAAAGATTGAGAATCAACTAGCACGATCTAAATGAATCAAATTAGAAACAAAATGAAATTAGAGATTTTGATTCCACTTTTTTTCTGCAGAGAATTTAAATCACAAACAGAATTTGCAGTGAATTTCACCACCACTAGTGGTCAGAAATGCACTTTGAGCACTTTGAGTGCTCATATTCCACACACACAGATCTGACATGCTTCGATGCACTGTCTTTATCTTTCTTTTTGCTGCCAAAATATACATGCAAATCTATCAGTTAATTTCATTTCAAATATTCTAATCTAAGAAACTCTGCAAAATGTCTAGTTTACTGTTTTTTTAAAAATATATCTTCTCTCAATTATTTTACCCCCCTGTCTTTTCTACTCTCAGATTCTGAAATTACTCAGCAAGATTCCTTAATATGAATGTTCAGTGTGTTCATTTGAAGTGTGTCTTCTCTTGCGATTTTGGACATGTATTAAAACTTTGATTTTATGTGAATCCTCCTTAGCTGACTGTAGTACTAAGCAGACAGATACATGCTTTTCTACAGCAAAGAGAGTCTAAAGAAGCACAGATTCCTGTTCTGTAATCTCTTGCTGATTTTTCAGTTACATCTAAGTGGCTGCACAGTTCTGAATCAGAAGCTCATAGGTTCGAATTCCACTCCTAAGGCAGTGGCCATCACTGATAGCAAACTGTTCCTCACTCACTGTCTTGGGGATAGATTTAAAACATTTCATGGCATTATTTCAAAGAAGGACGGGGGTATCATCCCCGTGTAATTAATATAGATTACCTGGTATTTATCATAATGCTGTTTACCTTAATTATCTTGTCCTTACCTTACTATAAACTGTCTGCTGAATTTCATCCATTGAAGTGCATTCCAAATAAAGTAATGCACTGAATGCAAAATGTTACTAGAAAGCATGAGATTAGTGCGAAAAGCGCCAATTGGCTACTAAATTTTCTCTCAGATAGAAGCAGATGAAACAGCTCAGACATATAGAATACTTGGGATGATTGAGTTAGGAGCGGATCTGACCAAACCCAAAGGCAAAAGCTGCAGAAGTAGGTGTATAACTAATAAGCAAGGATGACAAAGATTACAATGGTTAGTCAGGAATGTGTTACAGGCAGTTTACAGGGCTAACCGGTCTACTCCTGTTACACTACACAACAAAGATTTTGCATTCCAAAGATTTTTGGGTGTATCTATTGGATTTTGGGTTGCCAATCATGAAAATCAGCATGAAATTTACCTACCATGCACGATTTTTTCTAAAATGACCTATGTTAGTTGTTTCAATTTATTATTCAAGTCAATTAAAATGTTGCCCACAATATAAACTGAAAAGTTTTCTGTCTTGTTCAAGCATGCCTAGGCATGCTTAGACAGACAAGTTTTAGAAAGACCATAAAAGAATCACGCATACACCGTTCTGTGCATTGTGTTTACATATTTTTCAGGCTGATGCACTTACTCTACATGCACAGCATGTTTTGTATACTCATTGTAATAAAGTCATTGTATTTTCAGGAGTATTTGTGGTAGCAAAATGTTGCACTAATGATGCAACAGCCAGCCATGATATTTTCTGCTATATTTGTGGTGAGTATATGCTTAAATCTCAATGTTAGAGCATGACTCCTCTTATTAGTAAAGCCTATGAGCTCTATTATGGGTGTAAAATTGGCAACCAAGACAAAGCCTGGGCTCCTCATGCTTGTTGTGCAACATAGAAACATAGAAAACCTACAGCAAAATACAGGCCCTTCGGCCCACAATATTGTGCCAAATATGTACTGTCAAACTTATGGTTCAGAGCTACTGGAAGTACCTGTCATCATTATCCCAATGATATGGCGAGAGCAGATGAGTCATGTGACAGACTTTTACTTCTGTCTGACCAGTGTGTCTGGTTTCTCTACTAAAAACAAAAACTCCACTGAATACACAATCTCCCTTCAGCCATGAGTCTTATGCCACATGATGATAGTCTTTCAGGACTGAAGCCACCAGAAACTTTGAGTCTAGAGGAGGGAAATGAAGATGCCATGATACACGAGCCAGGAATGGAAAACAACACTGATACTGATACATATTTTGAACACTGTATGTCAAGTGATCCTCAATTGATAAATCAATCTGACTTGCAAGACTTGTGTTTGTCAAAGGCAAAAGTAGAATTACTGGGTTCAAAACTGCAAGGATGGAAGCTGCTGTCACCAGGCGCAAGAATTTCCTTGAAGGATTCTGATATTTGAAACAATTATTTTCCAGAATAACTGATGCCATGATTAAGGAAGGCAGTATTGTTGGTCTACAAATCAAATAGGTCATCAAGAGAGGCAATTCAAAGAACTTCTATTGGGATGGGAGAAAATCACATGGAAGGCATTCAAAGGTGCTGTTGAAAAATTTCCTGGCATCTACAGAGCACCAATCTCCGTGCAGCTGGTTGACAGCATGCTTCACTACTACCATCACATTTTATTTTTATAGGTGTTTTTTTAACATTTTTAAGAAATATATAAAGTTTTAACATTTTTAGTATCTTCAAGATACGTGAGAAACAGAATGCTTTGAGGACCACACACAAAATGCTGGAGGAACTCAGTAGGCCAACCAAAATCTATGGAAAAGAATTGCTTGGACTTCCAGCATCAACAGATTTTCTCCTGTTTATGCTTTGTGAACATTGGGTAGAGTGCACCTAGAGTCATCCATCATGATGACAAATATTTTGGTCATCATTCTACAGGAAGAATGTGATAGCTAAAGAGAGAGTGCCAAAAAGATTCAATGGGATGTTGCCTGGAATGGGTTGAATTTATATTCTCTGGAGTGTAAGAGGGTGAAGGGTGATCTTTATGTAGGTTTATAAAATAAGGGAAGACATAAATAATATCCAGAGTCAGCATCGGTTCCCAAAGGGAGGGAACTTTTAGAACTGGAGGGTACAGGTTTAAGTTGAGAGGAGAAAAATTTAAATGAGATCTGAGGAGTCTGAGAGGAAGTTAAGCATCTGGAACAAGCTGCCAAAGAAGGTGCACTGACCATGTTTAATAGGCATTTGGACAGGCACTTGGGTATTAAACGCATCAAAGTAAATGTGATTAGTGGACATGGATGAGGTGGTATAATTCTACAATTCTATGATTCAGCAGTTCTGACAGCCAGTTAAATTGGAGGTATGATTTAGCAGGGTGTCAAAGTCTCTTCAATATTTTATCATTTGGGTTTATTCAGAGACAACTTTTGCCCCATTCCCACATAAGAACATGCGTCTCCATGTAGTGCCTCAACTCAGTTGATAGAGCCAATGGCTCTCATCACATTCCTAGTGGAGAAACCTTTGCAAGGTGAGTATGATCTTTTCTCATAGGTTAATGTCAAGTATGTATTTCACTACTAGCTGAAAATTCTTATCTCTGATTAATCTATAATAAACAAATATAAGATTAGCATTAGTTCAGTGATTTGGTTTTATCTCTCTCTTAAATGTTTAGGATGACAGGATAACTCCAGAAAGGTTCTACCATCATCTGAATCACCCGGAGCATTTTATCGTTTAATTTTTTCAATGAGTGGTGCAGATAATTCTGTGATTCCTCCATTATACAAAGTACTTTTGTAATGTGAACAATGGAAAGCACAGCTTATAATTAAGTAATACAATTTGATTCTTTCATCTTTTAGTATTCAAAGCCAAATCTAGCCCAGACTACAAAGGTGAAACTCTCTTGTGTCTGTTGGTTAATATTCAACTTTGCATCTCAACTGAGTGCCCATTAAGAACAAACAACCACATGAATAATTTGAGTTACAGGAAAATGCCACATTACTGGTCAAGTTCAACCGCATCTAATGGGGCAATGCTATGGAAGTCACACAAGGTGCTTAAAATTCCAACGGACTAATCTTTCTCACCTTGACAAGCACTAAATGTGATACTATTATACTATATTATACTCTTGACATCATCAGTGTATAATTTCAAAGCTAGGGATTTCAAGTATTTAGACAGTAAATAGTTTAACTTGATATTTACTATAAAATCAAGATTGCATAGGTGTAAGAAAATGATGATTCAAAGCACATCTCATTTTAGATAATTGCTTCTGCACTCTAATACTTAGACATGACTCTTAATCATTTTTAAAAATTTTCAAAGCATTAGAATTCTACGATAAATCAAATCAAGCACTGCAATTATCTAACTTTTTTTTAAATGGAAGAAACATATTCCACTTAAATATTCCTTTCCTACACCTTTTTCAACTAAAATTTGTAATTCTAATGAGGAAGGTAATTTCTCTGTAGTACTAGGCTGGAATATTATCCTTTCAAAGTATAACACTTCTGTCAATCTTAGAAAGAACCTAGTCAATTTGAAGCGTACTAATTCTCCTCGGTGCACTACACAATATGCTACAGACAGCACAGAACAGGTGCGTGCTGTACAACTACTGGTCTACACTCTACTGATTTTAGCTGAGGTCCTTGGAGAATATAGTGAGAAAAACACTGGTCATTTCCACAATCTTATTGTGGAAATTGCAGGCAAACACAAAATGAGCAGTGTCTGAAGTCTTGAGGTGATGCCTTAGCAGGTTGAATAGCACATTGCATTGACTCAAACTTGAAGCACATGTACTTTGTAAGGCAGAAGTCATCTACCAAAGTGGAACCAAACAGCTCTCCGAATCTTTGGAACAAAATTTAAATAAAGCTTATGTGTGACAAATAGCAATTTGAGAAATTTACCGTCAAACTAACAATGATTTTCCAGGAAGTACGACGCTTACTATTCTTCTAGTGGGTGTATATGATAGCCTGGCACAAAGGTGCCTCAGGCAAACTCCTGCAGCATACTGCAAGTTTACATTTTTGAGAAGTTGTACCATAGTTCCATTTGCTTCTTCTATGCTACTATGCCTGAGGACTGGAAAATAAGCATAAGGTAGGAGGTAAGCTTACTTAGTCAGAATAAGCATTTTAAAATAACTTTATCCATCAGTAACTGCTGTATCCTTGACATATGGGCCACACAGCAGTAGCTACAGTGAGAATTGTCATTTTCCTTTTAGCTACTTTAGTAATCTTAAGCGTAGGGGGAATACTATCTAATCAACTATTATAAAGCAAGCAATGATAATTTGATGACCTATTGACATTCTAGTGATGTGAAAGTTTAGATATTCTGATAAAAAATGAAAGAAGATCCTAAGCATCTTCAGACATTTACAAGGTGTTAACTCATTATTCTCTTTCATTTTCATTTTTCTTTCCCTTCAGGTATGACTCTTTTTTTTTTGCATTTACACAGGTGGTTTCAAATTATTAATTTATTTTCATTAAGAAAAAGAAGGTAATTCTTTTGATTTTATGCACATCTGATTTTTTATCTATTATTTTCTTTGGCCCTCTGTGTTCATCATTGTATTATAAAGATGGACAATATTAATTAAGACGTAGTTTTCCACAGCAACAATCAAGTTATATCTACCGCTTGATTCTAAAATAGCTAAAGCACTTTGCATTTAGCCAAAATATAATTCAACCCCTGTCAACACTACAGTTCCAAATTTAATCCTGCAGTTTAGCAGACTCTCTTGCTTTTCTTATCCAGTCACAGGGACAAAGAATACAAAAGCAGACTCTTTGGCCCATTAAGGTACCCAATTTTAAGCAACTTCTATTATAAATCATTTTTATCATTTCCATCAACACCCATACCTCCCTAGATTTTAACACGGAAGATGAAATTTACAGTGCCAAATTAATCTACCAATCTGCACATATGTGGAATATGTGAGGGAACTGGAGCACCTGAAAGAAACCCACGCATTGACAGGAAGAATGTGCCTCCTACACATAGACTACAGCAGAGATCAGGAAAACATCCAAGTTGCTGGAACTGTGAGGCAGGAACATCACCAACTGCATCAGTGTGCCACTGTGTGGTTTCGCACTACAAATCTGTTTACAGTAGTGAGATAAATTGTACAAAGTGCTCCTAAGATACTTGATCTGTGTCTTCCTTGATACATTATGTATATATATTTTTAAAAGTATTTCAGCATACCATGCTCACCCATTCTATATCATTAACAAGCAGAGAACTAATGAGTCGTTGTGGTCCCAAGTTTTATTATTAGACCGCACAATTGTCTATTTAATTGTCCTAAGCTTCAAACAATACTTTCTACCCTTTTGGAAATAGAAGTCTGAACTTGCCATTAAAATATAACCACAGGTAAAAGGGGTTGAACTTGGCATTTAAGTTTCAAAGGAGTTAAGGTTTTTCAGGTTAAGCTGTTGAAAGGAAAATGGGTCAAAGAAAAGTGTTTTCTTTGTGTGCCTTTATGGAGCAGTAGCTGCACTGTTCTTTTCACATCCCAGCAGGCATACTGCAAGGTCCAGCAATAAGTGTGCACTGACTGAAGATTTCAATTATTATCTCAATTCCTATAGACAGATCATTTCCAAAGGATAATGACTGCTAGATTCCAAATCAAAATCAATTTGTGTTTTACATTTTCTCGCCCAGTTTAGAAAAACTTTATTTGAAATGAGTAGGACCAAACAAAAAAATATTTTACACTTATAAAGAACTTGCTACATTTCTTTTGAAATATTCTGAAACACCCAACACCCAATGATGCACTTCAGATGTATAATTACTGATATAATACTGAAAATGAAGCTGGAATTTTGCTCACATAAATGCTCAAAAAGCGGCAATGAGATAACTACAGATAACTATGCAATGTGGAATAAGAAACAAATATTGGATTTTCCTATACTTTCCTGTACATGAAAACATTAAAATGCCTGTGCTTTTGAATTGTTAAATGGAAATTTCAATTTCTAAATGAATAATAGAGGGAGAAGTACATTAATACAAATCACTTCAAAAAGCAATCAAGAGAAAATCTGCCCAAGTTGTAAATCCAAGCAGCACACAGAAAATACTGGAGGAGCTCAGCAGGCCAGGCAGCATCTATGAAAAAGAGTACAAGCGACATTTCAGGCCAAAACCCTTCAGCAGGACCCTGCCTAGCCTGCTGATTTCCTTCAGCATTTTGTGTGTGTTAAATCAAAAAGCAAAGTGCGTGCAAACAATGTTTGATATCTAGTCATCATAAATAATGAACGAATGGTGTGAAAGTGACAACTTAGGTGAATATCAACCAAACCAATCATTTACTTTGGCTTTCATATTCTAAATTCCACTACGCAAAGTTGAGCTAGTTCTGATATCAGCACTAAATTTTCCCCTGGCAATAGTATATTTCATCATTGATGTCTGCCTTTGTTGAGAGGTATCTCCCATGATATGGGGAATTATTCTTGATCTCTAAGACCTTGCCGTGATTTTTTTTTTTGCCTTTTCTTTCAGAGTAGTCTAGTAAAAGCAAGATAGTACAGCATCTTCGCTTTGTGGGTATTGATTATAACACCCAATACCTTGTGCATTTCAGTTGAATGAGTCAATATCTTAGTGCTCAGCTTCCAAAAATAGGGCCAGGCAGAAGTGTCATGTGCCCAGTGCTGAATGATGAATGAGATTCAGGAGACCTGGTTCTGGAATAAAGCTGCCATGGATTGAACAGTTTCTCAAGTGTTCTGAAGACTAGCTGCAGTCCTGAAAGAAGGTGGTTAGGTGTTCTATACGACATTCCAGGAAGGAAGATTGAAAAGCACATTGATGTTGCATTGCAACATTGTTTGACACTTGTATTTGCAGAGGTCAGCTCAGTTGTAGATCCCCAATGTTCAGCATTATGGGTTGCATGCGATTATCTGCAGCCCACCTTACCAAATCACCCTCACATGCCTTCATTCCTCCGCTTCTAAATTCTTAAATCATAAGAAGGATATGTTGTTTCTATCAGTGACTAAAATCCTTAGTCCCCTTGCCTTCTTCCAGTAGTCATTAAATTGAATTTCTGGCAAATTATCTGACAAAGCATTTGCATGATGTTTCACTCAGCTGATGTACTAATGCATGAAAAGAAGTAAGAAGCCCTCCTTGGCCTGTAGCATCCAGACATCAGTTATCAATTCACACTTGAAGCAAGTTAGGGAACAAAACCTGTTTGAGCTGATTCAATACATAAACTGTATTTGGAGACTCCAATATGAGCTACATCAATAAAATATTTTGGCCAAGGTTGCAGAATTAACAGAATTCAGGAATGGTACTGTTAAATTAAAAAAAGAAAATATCACAATACACTGCATTATACTGTATGGAAATGAATAACAAACAGAGTCAATGAGTTGTACGGGAAAAAAAGACCTTTCAGCCAACCACATGGCCATCAAGTATTATATATACAGATCCCATTTACCAGCAGTTTATTCATAGTTTTCCATATCTTGACCATTCAAGGGTGCACCTGGATACTTCACAGCTGTGAGAATCTCCCCCTCCATCATCCTCTCAGACAGTGCATTCCAATTTCTGAGGGTTAAAACACTCTTCCTCAGCCTTCCTCTCAGCTTCCTACCTTTTTTCCTAAAACTAAGCCTTCCAGCTTTAGGTAGATCAGCTAGGAAAACTTTTCCAGCTTACCGATGTTATCCATGTCCCCCACAATTTGGTAAGCTTCTATCAGGTTCCGCTTGATCCTCCACCATTCTATGGGAATCAAATTCAGCTTATTCAGGCTCTCCTCATGACTCATAAATAAATGGGTCCAACATGAATGCATCACGTGCAAGTTTAGCACACCTACACAATGCAGATAGTTTGTTGGATAAATCAGCTATACACTGGCTCATTGTCTGCCTCTGTATATTTTCATCTCTTGGCATTTTCTGAGTTAAGAACAAAGAATGTGAGCACAGGTTACAAACTTGGTACAGGGAGAGATGAATACTGATACCAGAGCACAATAAAAAGGCTTTGAACCTATGAGTGAAAGTAAAAGAACAGTAAAAGGGGTGGAAGTCTGCAACCAGGGATTAATTTTCTATCCCAATTGTAACATATGCACCAACACACATATTCTTCACTCCTAATCTTGATAATACTTATATAGAATAGAACAAGGAAATGCAAATAGCTGCTAGACTCTGTGCAGCAAGCAATGAATTACAATAATCCAGTAAACAGCAAAGGAGAAATAGCAATATAGTGCATATGAGTTCTCAAATTGCAAATTCTATAGAAGCATGAAAAGGTCCAATAACTGGTGACACTCATCGGGTTAAAACGCAAATATCTTTGTATGCAACCAGGTGTGAGTAAGTCTTTCAGTTTATCCCTAGTATGCACAGATCAAATACCATAGTGGAAATTGATAATGATGATTGGAATGCATCTCGTAAAACAAGGCTATATCACAGTGAAAGTAGGCCATCCTGCGAACTGATTTTTAAAATATATGCTACATTAACAAATCTGTTGATGCCAATGGATAACAACTATGTGATCACTTCAATCCTGAACTGTCAGAAATCATGACAGACAACTAATAAGGAACTAGGAATCAAAAGCTAGATGAAACTGCCTTTTAATATTAAAGGACTTGTCTCATCACTGTAAATTCAATCTTTAGCCAGGGATCGTGTGACAGATTTGTCGATTGTAATCAATCATCAAATTCCGTTCTGCCTTAAACACAGAGTATCTCACATCTGAGATTATGTTCAAAATAATGTAGGTGGCATTGAGACATACTGAGGAACTTTGTCCAGTGATATGTAGAAATACAGCTGTAGATAACAGTCTAAATTGGTATCAAAGGTTGGAATTCTAAAGAAAAATCAAAATTGACACGGGTAGCTGTTGAAGATGCAGTAGAAGCCATCCTTGACACAAACATCAAATAGCAAAATGTTTTACCTTAGAGAAAAAAAGGGGCATCAATCCTTAGCATGCAAGACTAATGCTAAAGTAGTGAATGAAAGCAATTCTAATGGTGTGATTCCATCCTGAAAGGGAAGGTTCACAACAAAGAGCAACAAGAAAATAAGTCTGCTTTGTACTGAAGTCGATGTGGACGTGGAGTTTATTTAGCATCTGAGCCAGTGGCAACAGCAGCAGAAAGCAGAACAAGTTCAAGGCAATAGTTAAATGGTCAATGCTTCAACAAGAATGGAGTGCTCAATTGTGGCCAAGAAGGCTTTTTGAATTAAGCTAAGCCAAGGGGTACTGTGCAGTTGGCTGCTTGAATTAATTAGTTCCACATGTTCCAGTGGCTTTCTGCTTGCCTTTGAACATAACTCTGCATATTATGTGAAAGGAGTGCATGCACATACATTAGAACTAAATGAACACTGGAATCAACACAACACAAAAACTGTGGATTAGAAAAAATTTCTGGATTTATAGTATTGCACAACAATATCCAATTAGACTGTGTACATTATTGCAAAATTCAAATGCAAGTTATATTTCAAGCAAATCTATTTTCTATCACACTTTGCACTAATTTTAAAACATTTCATTGGAAGTTGGTGCTGCTCCAGAAGTGAATTAATCACTATTGGGAATTAATTGCGGCTTTCTGTTGGTTAGGGTTGACCGTGGATATTGTGTTCTAGCTATCTCTATGTATTCAAGCCAATACACAAGCCACAACAGTGAGATATGTAAAGTAAGTAGTAGGCAGCTCTCTACACAGCTGATCAATCCAGTGGAATGGCAGAGATCGATAGTTTGGCATCAGAGGCATCACAACAGTTGCAGATTAGTGTTGAGCTCACCATAAGGACTTCGGATTTTTCTTTAGTGTTTACTCCTGGACCCTTCCCCCTGAGTGAGTTTAGCTGGAAGGCAGCTAAGATTTGAGATCAGCAAACCATGGCTGATGATCCCCATCTGCCCAAAGCAACCAGGTTTAAGGCACCAGTAACCCACCTTTTCTCCCTTCTCCTGTCAGTACAAATAGTTTTGCCGGGCTTAGTAGCTAAGCCACACATAAAGACCAGGAGTTGGACATGGTTGTAAAAGGCTATTCGAGGTGCACACCTTTGAGAGCATTTAACAGTTAGTGGGAGTTTATCCCCACTACCCTCTTCAGCTATAACAACCTTAAGGAAACAATAGTTCCTAACAATTAAGGGGAGTTAATAGCAGGCAGGGAAATAATCCAGGGGTAGGCTTAAATTTGTTAGAAGGTACTTCTGTTTAAAAATTACCAAACTCAGCAGCTGAACATCAACAAAAATGGCATATACTTTTATATATTTTAAAGCCTTTTCCCATAATAAATTTCTATTCTTCACTGAGTCAAAATGAGAATGGACAGTATGTAAGCTGCTGGTTTCAGAGAAATAAGAGGGAGATGTGCAATTCTTTGAGACTGTGTGGACTTAATGAAGTAAGTTATGACGTATTATTTCTGATAAGCGCACTTTCAGCTGCATTAATCAATCTGTGTCGAACTGGCACAGAGTCAGATGGTGTTGGCTCAGAGTCCACTCTGCATTGGGTGGCATGCAGAAGCTCACAAACAAAATCTTTTCTTTACAATTTGGTCTCACAACCAAAACAGCAGCACAAACAACTACATGGTAAATTTCTAAATTTTCATATACTTATGCTCAAGACAAAGAAACCCAAGATACTAAATATTAAATCAGAAACCACAGATATTTACAGTTAACGAAAAATGCTACACAATGTAACTGTGGAGTACTTTAAAATCTTCATAAAACAAAACCTTCTCAAGCATGATGTTTCTGATTGTTGTGTGTTTATAGCTGATACAAGAGAACACATTATTTTCTCAGAAATACACAACAGATCTCACAACCATGCAGGTCTGAGGATATTAACTCCACAGATAATAAGAGTTACTAACAAGTAAGCCAGATGCCAAGTCATCCAGATTTTTGAATATCAGTTACCAGAGTAATAGAACGTTGTTGTATTGTGTTGGCTGTTTAATCAATCCTCATGGTACAACTGACTGCCTTAAAGCTAAACATATTTACATCAAAAACATTTCTTCTTTGAGTCAGGAAGAGTTAATGTGCTAACTAAGCACCAGGAGGAAAATTGGGGCATCTGCATTCTGAGACAGTCTATCCCTGCTTTGGAATCGCTTCATGGTTTTGAGGTAACCAAAATATGTCAATTCCGGAACACAAGAGGCTCTGCAGAGGACAGAAATACGGGGCAACACACGCAAAATGCTGGAGAAACTCTGCAGGTTAGGCAGCATCTACTAAATGAATAAATGGTTGATTTATTGGACTGAGGCCCTTCTTTAAGACTGGAAAGAAAGAGGGAAGACGTCAGAGGGAAGGAATGACAATTCCTTCTTTCTGCTTTTAGTTGCACCATATAAGAGAACCATTAAAACTTGCTTTCAACTGAGATTCCCACACATGTTCACAAATGAAGAAGATTAATGTCACCCACTTCAGATCCTTTTCTGCACTCCTGTTGAATGCTGTCCTTAGATGTTAAGGGATCATTAAACCAAAGCAATCAACCACCTTTCCCCACTACTACTAAGAGGGCACTTACAACAAGAACTGGTATATATCAACCAATGTGGTGGGAAGGCAGCTGGTGGTGGAAATGCATTTTTGTTTCTGTTACTTCTCAAATGTACTGTTATAAGTAGGATATTGAAGGATGGGAAGCATTCAAAGAATATTTACAAGATTGATGGATAAAATATAAATATTTACATATTATATCAGGAAAATCTGAATTCTTATTGAATCTGTGAATAGACTTGATTGTTCTTGTTTCTTCTAAGAGAAGAAGGCTAGGGGAAAATATAATGGGGATCTTTAAAATAATGAAGAGTTTTGGATGGATGAAGGGAGAATGTCTTGTCTTCAGGAAAAAAAGATCACAAGAAGAGACCATCAAAATAAAATTGTCAACAACCTATCCAGAGAGGTAAACATGAGAAATTCATGGCCACATTGAAGCAAATGGTTTGGATATATTTAAAGAGAAGATCAATAAAAATATGTGAAAGGAGAATGGTGATGCTGATTGATTCAGATATGGAACCACAGTAAAAGGTTTGAATGGAACAATAACACCAGCATTAACTATTTGGGTCAATTAACCTATTTCTGTTGCATGTACCCTATGAATTGACATTGTATGGCATGTTACCTACATAGGTACAGCATTTCATCATTGAACAACAGTGAACAGTAAACTGTAATGAAACACCTTGAATTACAAACATTGCAAGATCAGTGAAATAATAATTAATATTTTTCTCATATAATAGTCAAATTCTATATGAGATTTGAGGCTTGATCATTCACAAGTATTTCCATGCATAAGCAGTTTTTCATTTCATGTGGCATATCAGTCCACAAAATGGATTTTTTTTCTTTCTTTTTAGACTTTGTATTTAGGTTCTGAAATTTAACGTTCTAAGATGCACATTGTAACAGGATGTCAGGATCGCTGATCTGAAATGTTAATGTAGGGTTTAGAAATTGGCAAGAACAAGATTACAAAGTACATATATAAAGGATGTTGCTGCATATAAGTTTCTTATTGCACTTGTGCATATGATAAAATACTTGAATTTGACTTTGAAGTCATTGATTATCCATAATAGTATAAGATGCGAGACATCATATTAGTCACAGTATTTATCTACCTTTTCTCATTTTTAATTGCATGAAAGTAAAGAGATGTATATAGCTGGCAGGTACTTAGAAATTTACATTTTATAGTAAACACAAGAGATTTTCAGCTGCTGGAAATCTTAAGCAACACATAAAAAATGCTGAAGGAACTCAGCAGGTGAGGCAACATCTATGGAGGGAAATAAACAGTTGACAGTTCAAGCTGAGATCCTTCAGGATTGGATATGTGTATTTGGTTAAGACAGCAACAAACAACATAGGAGTGGATGATGAGGAGGTTTTGAGATGTATTTAATATATCAGTACCATTTGAGTAATATTGTAAATATATTGCTTGATTAAGCATTATTTACTGTTTACATAATTCATTATATCTGTGTGTGTGTGTGTGTGTGTGTGGCATCCATTAGTATCATGAGACCATGGATCTGCGCCCTCTCCAGGACGCAGGCCAGGGCAAGGTTGTATGGAAGACCAGCAGTTGCCCAAGGAGCGAGTCTCCCCTCTCCACGCCACTGATGTTGTCCAAGGCAAGGGCAAGGGCCGATACAGCTTGGTAACAGCGTCATCACAGGAGTTGCCAGAACGAGGTTGAAGGCAACATCGGACTGCCTTAGAGTCTCCAGTTCCGGATTTGTCCTCAGGGTTTATTCCCGAAGCCTTTCCATGAGTTGCTATGGCCACAAGGCAGAGGAGGTTTGAAATCAGAGTTTTCCCTCTCTGATGGACTGCCTTCCCAGGCTGACGAGCTCCATCTACCCCATAATGAATATATATATTTATTATATATCTTATGTATATAGTACGTGAATGGTGTATGTCATTACACCACCATGTCATATCTTTGCATCTTACCAAAGCAAAACTAAATGTACATGATATACCTGTGGCTCTCTTGCTTTTCTTTCACTTATTTTATGTTTTATAGTTACAAAACAAAACAGCAATTATGAGGAAGTTTTAAAATGAAAGTGATACAACTACCTACCTGTTGAAGTGCAGCGAGACAGTTCAGTTAAAAATAGTCCAGCATATTTCTCTTTGGAAAGTGGAGAAAGAGATGTTTGAGTTTAAAAAAAAACACACTACTTTTTTTTTCTTAACCACAGAAGAGAGTTAAAACACAGTCGTGTTAAAAAAGAGGCAGAAATGGATGATATTTGCAGAGTTATAAACAGAGAGTACCAAGCAATAATAATAATAATATTCATAATAAGTTTAAATAAAAGCAGAAATAGCTGGCTACATCAGAAATATGGATGCGTTTGTTTGCAGAACAGATAACTGGATTGTGTATACTGGGCAATTTGAGCAGTATTTTGAAGGAATTGTAATGAATGAAAAGTGAGTGCCTGTGTTACTGAATACAATAGGTGAAAAGGGCACACAGTTTGCTTAGAAGATTAACTGCTCCAACAAACCAGACAAAATGAGCTTTGCTAATAATTCATACAGAAAGTAATACAGAAACATTTAGAATCAAAACTATTATCGATTGCTGAATACGTTAGGCTTCATAAGCAAGCTCGAAAGGAAGGGAGTCTACTTCAGCACACGTAACTGAATTGAAGAAATTATCCAAGCATTGCCAATTCAGAGATTGGCTTAATGATATACAGGGACATCATTCTGTTTGTGGATTCTTACAAAAAAAACATTCAAAAGTGTCTCCTAACTGAAGCACAATGACATTTAAAAGAGCAGTTGAAATTATTGCATCAATGGAAACTACAGCCAGAAATGCAAATGAGTTGAAGTCAGGAATGAAAGCGAGTGTGAACAAAATTGCAATGTCTAATCAGAAATCTGCTTTGCTGAACAAATTGTGCTACCATTGTGGCAGGGTCTCACATGCACAAGACTAATGCAGGTTTAAAGGCAAAACTTGTAGAAAATGCAACCATGTGGGACACATCCAAAAAGCATGTTAGGCAGACAAAAATAAATAGACTACGCAGAGGAATTAGAAGGTAAAAAGTCAAGTTGCAGTTTCAAAAAGAGCACTAATCTGGCTGCTGTTGTTGAAAAATCTGATAATGATGAGAGTGACATACGACTGGGTAGACTTGAAATTTATAATGTGTAAACTAACAATAGAAAAACATATGGCTTATATGAGAATTAACTAAAATAGAATTGGACACAGACTCAGCTGTTTCAGTCATTCTACAAAATAAGTCTGAACAGCATTTCAAAGATACTGAATAGAAGCCTCCAGATATCTAACTAAGTACTTAACACTGAAGAAAAGATAACTCCTGTGGGAATAACATTTGTGAGAGTGAAATAAAATAACCAACAGGTCACATTGGGCTTGTACATAATAAAAACAGGAGGGCCAACATTGTGGGGACATGATTGGCTGAGGCACCTACAACTTGATTGGAGATCCATCGACCCTTTGCATGCCAGATACTCTATAACAGTGTCAACTGAAAATGAAATAAGAAAGATACTGGATGATGCCACAGCAGTGTTCAGGTATGGCACTGGAAAACTCAAACATATCAAGAGTAAGATAATGCTAAATGAAAATGCTGCACCTGTTTTACAAATCCCATCTGGTTCCTTATGCCAGCTTTGATAAATAAGCCAATGAGCTCAATCACATGGAGGCTAAAGGAATTCTTTCTAAGGTTGAGTGGAGCCCATAGGCAATGTTAATGGTCCCAGTAGCCAAGAAGAATGGATCTGTAAAAATCTGTGGTGACTTTAAGGTCACCATCAATCCAGCATAGAGGATATCTTTGCAAAGCTTTCTGAGGGAAACCTATCAGCAAAGTGGACTTAGCTGAGACTTGCCAACAGTTGGAGATAGAAGAAGAGTCCGAAATGTTTCTCACCATAAACACTCACAAAGAGTTTTAAAGCTAGGATGACCATAGGATGATGGCACCTAACAACAACTCTTCTGCTTGCATCTTCAGAAACAGCACTATTTCTATCTATAATATCTCTCCTTTTCCTTTCCAGGGTTCTTATGAAGACCCCGACCTGGAGTTACACATTGACTTCAGTTCTTTGTGGGAATGGGACCTGCTCTCAGGGCATAGTGACCAGCCGTTTGTCGATATGCCAAGGACGTGGCCTAGAAGACTACTGCTCCATCAGGGTACTGGATTTTTGTGGTTCTGTAAGTGGGCAGATTTGAGGTTGGTGCCGCTGCAGAAAACTGGTGTTTTGTGGGAGACGGGATATCGTAAGCAGTGAGTTGGCTGCTGGTGGTGTGCCCAGAGACCCGAGTTCTTTGGACACAGAACTCAGAAAAACCATAAATCAGTGAGTTGTTTTGTTATGTCTCCCCTCTCGCTGTGAAAGGGGAACACCTCTTTTTCTCTTATTAGGGAGAGAGAGAGCCTGTGGTTTGTCGAATTACCGGGTGAATGATCAGTCTTTGGAGTACTGCAAATCCGTGTCTTTACTGAGTCTTTGTTGCACGCTTGAGGAGTTGGTGGGGGGTGCTGATGCTTTTTTGCTGCTGAGGGAGGGTGTCATATGCAGCTTATTTCTGTGAGGGTGTAGCTGGGGGGCTTAGGGGTTCTGACATTTAACTGTCATTCATTCTTTGGGGCACTCCTTTGTTTTCATGGATGTTTTCAAAGAAAAAGAATTTTAGGATGTACGTATATTATATACATTGCTCTTGCATTAAATTGAACCTATTGAACCTATAATAGGCTTATTTTGTGGAGTAGCATCTGCACCTGCACTCTGGTGGAAAGATATGGACCAGGTGCTGCAAGGCTGGCCAGGCACCCAGTGTTACCTGAATGACATCACTGCATCACTGTTAGCGATGAACAAGATGAGGAATATATCCAAAATCTCAAGACCATTCTAAAAAGATGAGAAGATTATGGGTTCAGAGCAGAAAGCAACAAGTGTGGATTCTTTGAACCAAGAATCTTACTCTTTCTGTGGTCACACTATGGATAAACAAGTGAGCTGAGCTCAAAAAGTATCATAGTTGAAAGGCTCATTTTATTATCAAAGTATTTATGCAGCATACGATTCTGAGATTTGTCTTCTCCAGATAGCCATAAAATACAGAAAAAAATAGTATTTGAAAGAAGACATCAATTCCCCCATGTGAAAAGAAAAAAGAAACAAACATTCACAAACTTCAAACTGCTTAATCCCTCCCTTGCACAAAAATTAACAGATTGCCCACACACAGCACAAAATCAACCCCAAACCCCCAGCACGTCAATCAGCAAAAACAAAGAACGGGCAAGAACATGAAAAAACAGAAAGAGACCAATATCAACTGCAGTTATTTTGAACTACAGTCCAATCTGTAAATCCCAGAATTTCAATAACATCGCCAAGAGCATCAGGGAGGGCAAGTGCTCGAACCCACCAGCCTTTCTGTAGGAAGCGACACAAACCTAGTGCTCTCTCCAAGAAGAGTGAATCAAATCCTGCAGCCCATCCGAGGAGAGTGGCCACTTGCTTTCCTCCACATTTACCTTGATGTTTCAAACATCCTCAATGTTTTAATCAGTGAGAAAGGTGGTCAATCATAGCCGCTCTCACGGTCATTGAGCTTCTCCTCATAGTAGCTTGTGCTTGCACTTCTTTTCTGGAGTTTTCTTGGGGACAGCAGAGCACTCGATCAGTATACAGACTGTAAGTCACCGGCTCGAGTAGAAGATGTAGAAAGACTAAAGTGATTGACTATCTGGAAGATGTCATCCAAGGAATCATTATTTGTTGGCGCCACCCTAATCTTGCAGCTCTTTTTAGGATTTGTCATTACTATAACAGGTTCATGCCAAATCTGGCTACTGAGTTCCACCTCTTGAACTCATCACTATAGATTGGGAAAAAAAACATAGAAAACCTACAGCTCAATACCGGCCCTTCAGCCCTCAAAGTTATGCCGAACATGTCCCTACCTTAGAAATGACTAGACTTACACATGGCCCTCTATTTCTATAAGCTCCATGTACCTATCCAAAAGTCTCTTAAAAGACTTTTGGAGGTATTCAGTAAGTACCCCTGCTTTTTCCTCCAGCTCCATACACACTTTCCCACTGTTACACTTGATAGGTCCTATTCTTTCACATCTTATCCTCTTGCTCTTCACATACTTCTAGAATGCTTTGGGGTTTTCCTTAATTCTGCCCACCAAGGCCTTCTCATGGCCCCTTCCAGCTCCCCTAATTTCCTTCTTAAGCTCCTTCCTGTTAGCCTTATAATCTTCTAGATCTCTAACATTACCTAGCTCTCTAAACCTTTCGTAAGCTTTTCTTTTATTCTTGAGTAGATTTATTACAGCTTTAGTACACCACAGTTCCTGTACCCTACCCTAACTTACCTGTCTCATTGGAACATACCTATTCAGAACTCCACACAAATATCCCCTGAACATTTGCCACATTTCTTCCATACTTTTCCCTGAGAACATCTGTTCCCAATTTAATCTTCCTCCTGCCTGATAGCTTCATAATTCCCCTTACTCCAATTAAATGCTTTTCTAACTTGTCTGTTCCTATCTCTTTCCAATGTTACTGTAAAGGTGATAGAATTATGATGACTATCTCCAAGAGGCTCTCCCACGGAGAGATCTGACACCTGACCAGGTTCGTTTCCCAATACCAGATCAAGTACAGCCTCTCCTCTTGTAGGCTTATCTACATATTGTGTCAAGAAAACTTCCTGAACACACCTAACAAACTCCACCCCATCTTAACCCCTTGCCCTAGGGAGATGCCAATTGATATTTGGGAAATTAAAATCTCCCATCAAGACAACTCTGTTATTATTACACCTTTCCAGGATCTGTTTCCCCATCTGCTCCTTGATATTCCTGTTACTATTGGGTGGCCCATCAAAAACACCCCATAAAGTTATTGACCCCTTCCTGTTCCTAATCTCCACCCACAGAGACTCTGTAGAAATCCCTCCATGACGTCCACCTTTTCTGCAGCAGTGACACCGTCTCTGATCAACAGTGCATCACCCCCACCTCTTTTGCCTCCCTCCCTGTCCTTTCTGAAACATTTAATACCTGGCACTTGAAGTAACCATTCCTGTCCCTGAACCATCCAAGTCTCTGTGCTGGCCACCACATCATATCTCCAAGTACTGATCCACACTCTAAGCTCATCCGCTTTGTTCACAATACTCATTGTGTTAAAATAGACACAACTCAAACCGTCCATCTGAGCATGCCCCTTTTCTATCACCTGCCTAGCCTCCCTCACACTCTGTCTCCAAGCTTTCTCTGTTTGTGAGCCAACCACCTCTTCCCAATCTTTTCAGTTCGGTTCCCACCCCCCAGCAATTCTATTTTAAACTCTCCCCAGAAGCCTTAGCAAACCTCCCCACCAGGATATTGGTCCCCCTGGGATTCAAGTATAACCCGTCCTTTTTGTACAGGTCACACCTGCCCCAAAAGAGGTCCCAATGATCCAGAATGGCAACAGACAAAGCAGTTTGAGGTGGTTTTCCAGAAGACAAAGGAAATGGTTATGTCAGACACTGTACCCACATATTATCCACGTCATCCAGTGAAACCTGCCTGAGGCACCTTGCTTTATGGTCTAGGTTCAGTCATGTCACATGATAGAGTGATGGAAATGAATACCTCAAACCCTTTGCATCACATTCCCTTATCACTGTAAAAAAAATTATTCACAGATTGACAGCGAGACCTTTAATGTAGTTTTGGGTGTAAAGCGTTTCAGCCAGTACTCGTATGGGAGAGAGTTTACCCTCATTACTGATCATCAGCCATTGGCTTCCATTTTCAATCCACAGAAGTCTGCTCCACCAGCAGCAGCAACATGAATACAGAGATGGGCTCTGTTAGATGGACACAATTATAAGATCAAATTCAAATTACAACTAATCATGGAAATGCTGATGGGATGTCCCGTTTATCACTGGAAAAGGAAATACCTGAAAAAAATTACAAATGACGATACTCCTCTTTACTTATTCTCCTGAATGCCAAACAAATTTATTCCTATTATAACAGAGATGGTCCAAAGGGAAAGCGGAGAAGATCCCACACTGTCTCAGGTCTACAAGGCAACGCAAAATGGCTAGAATGTGCAGCAGAAGTTACAGTTTCTCGATTTTTTCAATGCTAGAAAGGTGCCCAGAGCTGTCAGAACCACTCCCTGCAGTCCCAGAGTCAACTCCTACAATCACCATGGAGGAGGGCCCAGAGAACCTGATGTTAAAAATCTGATGTTCACTTCTACATATTGCATACATGAATTGAGATGCATACTATATAGAACTGGAGTTTACAGCTAAGCAGGGAGAACTGTGGTGTATTTAATATTTCAATAATATCTGAGTCATATTTTAAATATAATCTTTGATTAAGCATTCTGTGTTGGTTTACATAATTCATTATGTTTTACATGTACAAAGTACGTGAATAGCATATGTCATTACACCACTACGTCATATGTGCGCACCTCACTAAAGGGTGTATGGGTTATCCCCAGCTCCCATGTTTTCCCCAATTAGTTCTAAGTTCTGGAGTTACAAAACATAACAATTTTAACTGTAAATTGTAATTCACCATTCTGTTGACATAAACTAAGATATGAACTTAGATATTACTTTTCCATTCAATTTACAAAATCTGAATTCATTTTTTCAGCTAATGAAGTGTATTTGAAGTGCAATTCACTATTCATCATCAAGAAGAGCAATCTATTTTATGGTGAGATTATATAAGACTTATCAGTAATTCTCCCCACATATTTGAAGAAATGTGAACAGAAGTGTTTCATTACTTTTAACACAACCTTGGGTGGCAGAAAATGATACTGAACTTCTTATTAAATTGCTGGAAACATATTGATTTCAATCCAGTCTCAAGCCTCCTAGGGCTATCTAATGATCTGATGAATCAAGCACATGCACAAATGATAACTATTTGTTTGCTTGTAGTAATACTGAGACATGTTCTCATATACTGAAGAATGTTTAAAATATTTATAGTTTTTGCTTTATATTTCAAAATATTTGTCTACTGTACAGATCAGAAATCAACACTGTCAAATATAATTAATTATGATTTGAACATTTTGGCTAATTGCTTATTAATTTTATTGTAACCAATGATTGCCATTCTTTTTCACTGCCATCAGGGCACTTCACATGAGTCTTTCTATACCTAAAAAAAATTACTACAAGATGTTATGCAAAATTAAAGAGCCCCTCCCCCTCAACCAGATGATATTTACCATAGCTGTGAGCTGCCTGCAACTCTCCCGCATTAACTTTTTACTTCATCTCTTGCTCTAGGATCTGTGCACCTTCACTGATAATTTTGCTTTTCCAATTCACTCACCTCCTGATTGTTTCTTAGACGATATAGAACATAACTGCACAGGACCAGATTGTTCATGGCCATCTGGTACTTTGTATTTCACAACTGCTGAGTAAGTACCATCATGTTTGATAGGAATAGAGCAACAAAATAACACTCTGCCATTGCCTGATATAAATTCAGCTACTTGCCAGCAGAGGTCACTGGATATTAATCAAGAATAGGAATCCAAGATGATTTTCATTTTTCACCATAGTCACTGAAGATTGAGGGCTAAAATTCTTGAAAAAAAATAGATCTAAGATCTTCCAACTTAGGATAACTTTACAACTTGTATAATAATCAATCGCTTAACTATCCCAGAGTCACGGCATAGTTACAGAACAGTACTTTGTCTCTGAATGTTTTGCTGACCTCTTAACCTATTCCAAGACCATTCTAACACTTGCCTCCCAATTAGCCCTCCATTCTGCTTTCATCCAACTGTTATCTAAGAGTCTCTTAAAGCCCCTAATGTATCTGCATCTACCACCACTGGCACTGCATTATATGCACTCACCACCCTTTATGTAAAAAAATGCTATCTCTGACATCACCCATATACATCATAAATTATGTCCCCTCATACTTACCATTTCCACCCTGGGAAAAAGTCTCTAGCTGTCCACTTGATCTATGCCTCTTATCTTATACATCTCTATCAAGTCACTTGCCATCCTCCTTCACTCCAAAAAGAAATGTACTAGCTTGTTTAGACTATCCTGAATAGTCACACTCTCTAATCCAGTAAATCTCCTCTGTCCCCTCTCTAAAACTTCCACATCTTTTCTATAATGAGGAGACCAGAAGTGAACACAATGCTCCAAGTATAGTCTAAGCAGAGGTTTATAGAGCTGCAATATGACCTTGTGGCTCTTGAATTCAGTCCCTTAATTAAAGAAGGCCAACCTACCATATGCATTCCTTACCAGCCTATCTACTTGTGCCCTAACTTTGAGGGGATCTATGGACATAGACTTCAAGATCCCACTATTAGTCTACAATAATTCTGTGCCATTTTCTATAGGATTAAGTTCATGTGGTGTTCTACATTTGACCAATGAGGTAATTTTCTGTATGGAATCTTCATGGGATTATATCCCTCAGCAATATAACTGCGCAGAAAAATAAGAGGAGATCATATAGAAACATATAAAATTATGAAAGGAATAGTTAGGATAGAGGCAGGAAAGTCTTCCACTGATAGGTGAGACTAGAACTAGGGACACAGCCTCAGGATTCAGGGGAGTACATTTTGGACATAGATGAGGAGGAATTGCTTTTCCCAGAGAGCGATGAATCGGTAGAATTCTCTGCCCAATGAAGCAGTGGAGGCTAACTCAGTAAATATATTTAAGTCAAGGTTGGATAGATTATTGCATAGTGGGAGAATTAATTATGGGGAAAAGGCAGGTAGTTGAAGATGAGTCCATGGCCAGATCATCAATGATCTTATTGAATGGTGGAGCAGGCTGGATGAGCCAGATGGCCGACTCCTGCTCCTATTTCTTATGCTCTTATGGCATAAGTTTCCCAAATTTCTCAGAGAAACAAATTATAAAATTAAGCAAACAGCCTGCTATACATTAATGTCGACACTTTCTGAACTGAAACCGAATAAGAAGTTACATCTGAAATTTTGTTCATTTATGAACTGGTAAAAGCTACCCTGTATAAGTTTACACAACAGAGGCCTTTCTTGTTTATTAATTAATTTAGTTAGTTCTATACATCTGGTATTAAAGTGATTATCAGGATAACATTTAAATTACGAGAACAACATTTCTTCAAATGTACGTAAAGACTCTGCTTTTGCTATGAGGTAATTAAATGATCATGTAACTGAAAATGCTGTTTACAGGACAGATCACCTGATTAAAAACCAGTTCCATTCTGCTCAAAGCACTTGCCAGATATAATTGCTGTCTGTAGTTCTACAGTAGTTTCAGTGATTCATTACTCTGGAAAAGCAAATGGCAACCCCCCAGTGTTCTACATCTGGTGTGATTCTTTTAAGAGTTTCTCCACACTGATGCAGAAAAAAAACATTGAACAGATTTTTGTATAGGTGAATCAAACCTTTTGTTTAAGACTTAATTCTGCAATGTTCAAGCTAATCATGCAACTGTACAGGAAGCATGGGATACTGTGACATACTGCAAGTGCTTTGTGAATTATTTACTCCTATCAGATGCAATGTTATTTGACCCATTTGGCCTAAGGACAAGAAAAGCAGCTTTTTTTTTCCTTTTTAACTCATTCTATTGATTTTCCAACACTGGTTGCCTGGTTTCCAGAACACACTGTAAACACCTCACATCATGACTGGCAGAGACATGAGAATGTTAATAGTCAAAGCACAATTGCAATACACAGTTGGCATGTTGAAATCTAGTTCATGTTGCTTTTCAAGCCCTCAGAAATGTTAAGGTGTAAAACAGCAATAACTCTGGAAGTGTACACTTGTTAAGGATATATCTAAAAATATTGATATGCTGGAAACCGCCTGCTGCATACTTTAAATTTGAATACTCATTAACAGTTTACCCCAGGATTACCTCTAGATTTAAATGGGAGTTGAAAACACTCGTGATTACAATTCAAATCACTTATTACATTCATTATAAATGAGAATGCTCTCTTAAATCAAATACATTTGATAATGGAGGTCAATCCAGTGTCTAAGGGCACAGTTACAGACAGCAATATGCACGTTCTGTAAATCTTTGCTAAGTCAACATTTTATGTAGATTCAGTAGTTCAACACCTCCATCAGTCACAGAACAGAAATGCTTTCACATAACTTAATGTATTTCACAGGTTCAGCAAATAGACCAATAAAGCAGTATCTTGAGACAATAAGCACTTTAATTCTTGTTTCTACATGGCCCTATGTCTCCATGTACAATTTATTTCAATGGGAATGCATCAAACGAGAACAGGTAGGTAATCGTGGACCATCAACATTTAAGAAGCAGAAGACAAAAATTAAGACATGCAACCATCTACAGAATGTTATGATGTTGGATAAAAATATAGATGCATTTATAAATAAGATACAAATATTTTTATAGTTTTTATTTTGTCCATGCTCATGCATTTGCAATAGAAAAAGGATAATAGCTAGCATAAAAACAACGAAGGTGGTGAACGATATGTACAGAATTTGATTTAAAAAATGAAGAAAATCATCCCTTGTCTGAAGGCAGGCACAGGGGAGTCTGCAGTTTTAGGTAAGATCCCATTAATTTTGGGCTGAAATAACAAACCTATCCAGATAGAGCAACCAGAAAAAAGCAATCTATAAAGTCAACTGGCTCTGGATATGCATGCTTAATAAAATAGAAAACAAGAATACTGATGAAACAAGACTACACAGATATAGTACCATTTCACAGGAAATAGCTCAGGTAAGTATGTCAGAAAATTCTGCTTATAAATATTTTTTGTTCATTGTTCTGCTAGACAAGGTCTTCCTAATCTTGCAAAGCTTGCTAAACATGCCCATTCTCCAGCAGAACAGACATTCCATCTGTACCTTACAAATGCTAGACACCTCTAGCATGTTCAGAATCCTATGGGTTTCCAAGTAGAGCTGTCATAGAGAACCTATTTACACAATAAACATTATTTCCTGGCACTAAAGCTGACACATTCAGTCTTAACATCAGAATGAATTGAACCACTGCTCTCTTGGGACTGTTCTCAATGACCCCTCTACACCAAGAATAAGAAAAATATTATGACTATGTCATGTTGGCTTTGATGTTAAGAGAGAAAGAGGTGAAAGTCTGATCCATTTTGTAAATTGCTAAATGGACTAGTCAGGTGGGCAAAGAAAGAGGCTAATGGAATTTCAATTCAGGTGCCTGTAAAGAAATGCACTTTGAGGAGGACAAGCAAGGTGAACATAAATTGTTCAGATACAGAGATGTATCAAGAAATCTTGGATCTCCAAATGTTGCAAGATCAGGTGGGTAAAAAAAAGGGTTATTGGAAACATATCTTAATTAGACAAGATACTAAATATAAAAATTCAAGCAACTGCTAGAATTGTATAACTATGAGTTCAGTAACTGTGAGCATATTGAGGAAGGGCATTATAGTATTAGAAAGGGTGCAGAGAAATTTGCACCAAGATTTGTTAGCAAGATTGAATAGTTATAAACATGAGAACAGATCAGCAAGACTGGGGTTAGAATTATGGAATTAAAAATGAAAGAGAAGGTGTGAGAGGGTCATAGGAATGAGGGAAAACAGAGGGGAGGTGGTACTGGAAGTTACAGTTGATTTTGTCAGGTTGGAGACTGCCAAGAGAAAACATGAGTTGTTGCACCTTCAATCTGTTTCTCCTCTTCCTGGCAGTAGAAGAAATCTTGGACAAATATGTCAGTGTGGGAATAGAAAATGGAATCAATATAGATTCTCCTTTCTTCCCTTCCCTTCTCACTACCTGCCAAGACCTCCCTTTGGTTTCCTACCTCCTTCCCTTTATTCCATCAGGTTTCTACTTCTTCAACCCTTTACCTCTTCTACTTATACCTTCCAAGCTTTTCACATTGTCTCTTTCATACCTTCTCCCTCCTACCAGGACTCACCTACTTCCTGTCAGCATGTGTTTCTCCACTTCCCACTACCGTTTAATTCTGGCTTCTAATCCCTTCCTTTCCAGTCTTTATGAAGGGCAAAGTGTTTACTGTTTATTCCCCTCAATAGATGCTCCCTGACCTGCTGAGCTTCTCCAGCACTTCTTGTGTATAGCTCAAGATTTTCAGCATCTGCAGAATCTCCTGTATCTTAGAATAGTCAGAAATGTGGTCTGAGTGACTTTGACCAAAGAATGATTGTTGCTGCCAGAACAGGGTGTTTGAATACCTCAGAATCGGCTGATCTGGCATTTGCATGCATAACAGTCTCTAGAGTTTACAGAGAATGATGTGGAAAACACAGTGGCAGTTCTGTGGGCAAAAAAAAATGTTTTGTTAATGAGAGGGGTCAGAGCAGAATGGCCAGGCTGGTTCAAACTGACAAGAAGGTGACAGTAATTCAAATAACCAGGCATTACTACAGTGGTGGGCAAAAGAACTTTTCTGAAAATATAATACATCAAACCTTGAAACACTTGAACTATACCAGCAGAAGGGTCAAATAGATATTTGGAAGTTCAAGGAATTGAAGATTATCTCAGACTATACAGAACAAATGAGGCCAGCATCGATCAGCCATGATCATGTTAAATAGCAAGGCAGATTTGAGGAGCCTTGTGATTTATTCCTGCTCCTATGTTGTTGTGGTCCTGTGTCTGCACAGCTGATTACTACAGGGCCTCATTAATCTGGTCAAATTCTTGAGGAAGCTATCCTTGGTGTCATACTTAAGATGACAATGAGAGCTGCAGTTGGCAAAATGTTTTCAGGGTATTCCAGACCCTTGAGTTTTATTTAATTCCTTCCCCAGAATAAAAACATAATTGGCCATCAATGGATGACCAGTGACATCTGTGTGCAATTTAGCAGCGGTATTGATAGAAGCCATAATGCCCAAAGGACGTTATCAAGGTTCAGAATTAAGTAGAGGGAGCATGATTATGGGATTTGTGCTTCATTGTAAGGAAGAAAATTGCTGTCTGCAGGAAAATAGCAAAGAACTGGTCAAATTTACAAAGAAGTAGCAAACGGAATGAACCTGAACTACCAAGTGATGATACATTTTAGGAGGTTAAATCTTAAGGATTAAATGGTATATTATTGTAAAGTATAGAGCAAAAGAGGTAACTGGGAGTTCATATCCATGCTTCTCTGAAAATAAGATGATCATTTGGTTAAGAAGACATGGAATATGAGAACAGAGAAATTGTGCTGGAAATGTGGAAAATATCAGATAGGGCTCACAATAATAAAACTAGTTCGAATCGCCTTGTTAAAGAAAAGCTATTATTTGACTAAGGAATATTCTAGGAAGACTTAAGAGCCTGTTTAAGGAGAGAATGAAGTAGACTAGACTCATTTTCCTTATTATAAAGGATTGTAAAGAAGATTAGACTGAATGTATAAAATTTCAGATTGCAAATAGCCTTTGCGCCCAGCAGAAAAGTCAATAAACATTGTGCAAAGACATAAAATATTTCACCATAAGATTAGAAAGGCAAAGGAGTTTTCTTTTAGCAAAGAGCAGTGGGAGGTCTGAAACTCACTGTGGAGTATGGTGATAGAGGCATAAAATGTTATCATGTTCAGGAAGTATTCCCATATGCACTTGAAATTCTGTAACCTTCGGGGCTAAAATCCAAGAGCTGCAAAGCAGCTGTAGGCTGGATATCTCTTTTGTGAATAACATGGGCAGGTAGGGTCACAGAGCTCCCTCCTGAGCCAGAAATTGTTAAAGTTTAATGATGAGCATACCTGAAGTTCAAAACAATTGAATATCAAGGGAATAAAGTATCCAAAGCGATGCATTTGAGGAACTACGCTGAGAAGAAGAATTTTGATAAAAACATTGCCATTGAATGTGAGCTGTCAGGCTCCTGTACATTCTCCCCAAAGACAGCAATAAGAAGAGGGTATGTCCTTAAGACATGAGGGTCCTTAATGATTGATGTTGCCTTCTTGAGGTATCACCTCTTGAAGATGTCTTCGATGGTGGGGAGTTTTGTGCTCGTGATGGAGTTGGCTGAGTGTGCAACCGTCTGAAGCCTCTTTTGATTCTGTGCATTGAAGCCTCCTTACCAAACTGCGATACAAGCAGCCAATATGAAGCATCTATAGCAATTTGCAAGGGTCTTGGGTATGCAAGAGGTATACCAAACCTCATCAACACCTAAAGGAGTAAAGCTCTGGTGCGCCTTAAATGTGTGGCACCAGGATAATTCCTCCAAGTTACTGACACCCAAGAACTTCGAGCAGTAAATAACACAAGGAAAAGTTTAGGACTTGCCAACCCTGGGGAAAATACTATCCTGTCCATTTTAATCCCACTTTTATAAACTTAAATGACATTACTTCTCATTCCCCTGCACTCCAACAAATAAATATCCAGCAAGGCTAACCTCTTCCTTTAACATAGGCCCTCTAATCCAAAAGGCATCCTTGTAACTCTCTTATGCATCCTCTTTAGCTTGACTACATCTTTCTTATAAATGAGTAACCAAAATTATACACAATACTCAAAGATGGTCTACATAACTGCAACATTATGACTCCTCTCTTAAATTCAATGCCCTGACTGATGTAGGCCAACATACCAAATGCCTTCTTCACCTCTCTGTCTACTTATACAGCCCTGTTCAGCATACTGTACATTTATACTCCCAAGTTCCTCTGGTGCACAACAATCATCAGTGTCCTGGCACTTACAGCATGGATTACTTCACTCTTATCTAAGCTGAAATCCATTTGCCATTCCTGAGCCCACCTTTGTAACTAATTAAGGCTATGAATAATCTTTTCTTAGGTTTCTAGCTGGGTACAATCATCAATTATAACCGATGTTTCGTTGACAAACTCTGTCATCTTCTTCAAGAAAATGGCAGAGTTTGTCATCAGAACATCAGTTATAATCAATATCTATGCCCAACAGGAAGCCCAAGAAGAGTTTATTTGACATATATGAGATCTTCAATCAAGATTAATTTGATTCCTTTCATTTGTTTCTGCATAAAGCTGAAGTCTGGCGAAAATCAGTCCTACCCCAATTAAAACCCCAGTAAAGAGGCACTAGCTGTTCCCACTTATTTTGATTAATAACCACCGGTGAGTATCATTCCTTATGTGAAGAGATGAGAGCATATGATGGAAATCCTAAATTAAGATACAGAAAATGAAGTGGTATTAACTTTACTCAGTTCATGTATACAAAGTTTGCTTGAGTTCAGAGGCAGCCTAGGATTGATTGTAGGTGCTCATGTACTCAAAGATTTCTTTAAATGTTTGTTTATCAGTAGAAGAATAAAGATTATCAGAACAGTTATAAGGCAGATATATTAACTGAAATGGGAGGACAATCAAAAAAGCATCTATCACACAAATGATAGGTAGACATCTGAAAATTTACTCAAACTGTCAGAACTCCTCCAAGTTTAAAATAAATTTTATTACATCATCCAGAAATTCAAGAGAAGATCCCGTATCTACTGAGGTATGACTGTAGCATTCAAATCTTGCCTAATTGTGCATGCATGTGTGCATCATCCCAGAGAAAATAATAAATTGCATGGGCTCTTTGGCCAATTTTCATTTTGAGTAATTACACTATTACAATGATCATTGGCTATCAGTGGGTTAACTGAATAAGCTCATATCAAAATATTCTAGTTGCAAGAATATTATTCATTGAGAAGTTCAGTTAAACACACCCCATTAAATTTACTAATTGCAATTACATATAAATTGCTGCATCAACAGCTTCTGAAAACTAAGATCAGGGTGAAGGTTTGGGAATGTGTATTTTATTGGTTTTCTGTTGAAGGCAACCATTTTAAATAATTTTAATTATATGGTCATTTCAGGAAAGCAGATTACTCTAAGCTACTAAAGAAGCAAATAGTCAATAGAAAATTTCAATTACAGAGTTTTGCAAAATCACACAGTCAAATATCAAAACCACAGCTTTTGTCAATGGATTATACTTCATAGATGTTCAATATATTTCTTAGCCACATTTCTTAACAATTAATTAATTATTGATTATATAGGTGTAATAATGTTACCTTTCATTCTGTGGAAACAGAATTCTGATTAATTATCACACAAGCCTTTCAGTGATACAGTGAAAGAAAGTTGCAGTCAAAATATATTTTCAGGAGCTGGACAATGACTTTGTTTTATAACCATATAACCATTTAACAATTACAGCATGGAAACAAGCCATCTCAGCCCTTCTAGTCCGTGCCAAATGCTTACTCTCACCTAGTCCCACCTACCTGCATTCAGCCCCTAATCCTCCATTCCTTTCCCGTCCATATACCTAACCAATTTTTTTTTAAATGACAATATTGAACCTGCCTCTACCACTTCTACTGGAAGCTCATTCCACACAGCTACCACTCTCTTGAGTAAAGAATTTCCCCCTCATGTTACCCCTAAACTTTTGCCTCCTAATTCCCAACTTATGTCCTCTTGTTTGAATCTCCCCTACTCTCAATGGAAAAAGCCTATCCACTTCAACTCTATCTATCCCCCTCATAATTTTAAATACCTCTATCAAGTCCCCCCTCAACATTCTACGCTCCAAAGAATAAAGACCTAACTTGTTCAACCTTTCTCTGTAACTTAGGTGCTGAAACCCAGGTAACATTCTAGTAAATCTCCTCTGTACTCTCTCTATTTTGTTGACATCGTTCTTATAATTCAGTGACCAAAACTGTACACAATACTCCAAATTTGGCCCCACCAATGCCTTGTACAATTTTAACATTGCATCCCAACTCCTATACTCAATACTCTGATTTATAAAGGCCAACATAACAAAAGCTTTCTTCACCACCCTATCCACATGAGATTCCACCTTCAGGGAACTATGCACCATTATTGCTAGATCACTCTGTTCTACTGCATTCCTCAATGCCCAACCATTTACCATGTATGTCCTATTTTGATTAGTCCTACCAAAATGTAGCACCTCACACTTATCAGCATTAAACTCCATCTGCCATCTTTCAGCCCACTCTTCTAACTGGCCTATATCACTCTGCAAGCTTTGAAAACTTAATTCATTGTCCACAATACCACCTATCTTAGTATCATCTGCATACTTACTAATCTAATTTACCATCCCATCATCCAGATCATTAATGTATATGACAAACAACATTGGACCCAGTACAGATCCCTGAGGCACACCACTAGTCACTGGCCTCCAACCTGACAAACCACCACTACTCTCTGGCATCTCCCATCTAGCCACTGTTGAATCCATTTCACTACTTCAATATTAATACCTAATGATTGAACCATCCTAACTAACCTTCCCTGTGGAACCTTGTCAAAGGCCTTACTGAAGTCAATATAGACAACATCCACTGCTTTACCCTCTTCAACTTTTCTAGTAACCTCTTCAAAAAATTCAATAAGATTTGACTTCCACGCACAAATCCACGTTGACTGTTCCTAATCAGACCCTGTCTATCCAGGTAATTATATATACCATCTCTAAGAATACTTTCCAATAATTTACCCACCACTTACACCAAACTTACAGGCCGATAATTACTAGGTTTATTCTTAGAACCCTTTTTAAACAATGGAACCACATGAGCAATACGCCAATCCTCCGGCACCATCCCCATCTCTAATGACATTTGAAATATTTCTGTCAGAGCCCCTGCTATTTCTACACTAACTTCCCTCAAGGTCCTAGGGAATATCCTGTCAAGATCCGGAGACTTATCCACTTTTATATTCTTTAAAAGCCCCAGTACTTCCTCATCTTTAATCATCATAGTTTCCATAACTACTCTACTTGTTTACCTTATCTTACACAATTCAATATCCTTCTCCTTAGTGAATACCGAAGAAAAGAAATTGTTCAAAATCTCCCCCATCTCTTTTGGTTCCACACATAGCTCTCCACTCTGATTCTCTAAGGGACCAATTTTATCCCTCACTATCCTTTTGCTATTAATATAACTGTAGAAATGCTTTGGATTTATTTTCACCTTACTTGCCAAAGCAACCTCATATAGAATCATAGAACACTACAGCACAGTACAGGCCCTTCAGCCCTCCATGTTGTGCTGACCCATATAATCCTTAAACAAAAAGTACTAAATCCACACTACCCCATAACCCTCCATTTTTCTTTCATCCATATGCCTGTCCAGGAGGCTCTTAAATACCCCTAATGTTTTAGCCTCCACCACCATCCCTGGCAAGTCATTCCAGGCACTCACAACCCTCTGTGGAAAAAACTTAGCCTGATGTCTCCCCTAAACTTCCTTCCCTTAATTTTGTACATATGCCCGCTGGTGTTTGCTATTGGTGCCCTGGGAAACAGGTACTGACTGTTCACCCTATCTATGCTTCTCATAATCTTGTAGACCTCTATCAAGTCCCCTCTCATTCTTCTACGCTCTGAAGAGAAAAGTCCCAGCTCTGCTAAATTTGCTCCATATGACTTGTTCTCCAAACCAGGCAACGTCCTGGTAAATCTCCTCAACACTCTCTCTATAGCTTCCACATCTTACCTAGAATGAGGTGACCAGAACTGAACACAATGCTCTAAGTGCGGTCTCACCAGAGATTTGTAGAGTTGCAACATGACCTCTCTACTCTTGAACTCAATCCCCCTGTTAATGAAGCCTAGCATCCCAAAGTGGGAAACTTTGTCACATGGTGCGAACAGAGTCATCTGCAACTTAATGTGAAAAAGACTATGGAGCTGGTGGCCATCAAACTTTACAACTCCTCCCTCGGAGTGTCAGACACCCTGAGCCATTAGGCTGGTCCTGGACATTTCCACTTGGCATGATTAACTTATTATTTAAGTAGTTAAGGTTTTATATTGCTATATTTCTTCACTATTCTTGGTTGGTGTGACTGTAACGAAACCCAATTTCCCTTGGGATCAATAAAGTATGTCTGTCTGTCTGTCCATAGGCCTTCTTAACTACCCTATCAACCTGTGCAGCAACCTTGAGGGATGTATGGATTTGAACCCCAAGGTCTCTTTGTTCATCCACTCTTAAGTAACTGACCATTAATCCTGTACTCAGTCTTCTGGTTTGTCCTTCCAAAATGCATCACCTCACACTTGTCCAGATGAAACTCCATCTGTCATTTTTCTGCCCAACTCTGCAGCCTGTCTATGTTCTCTTGTAACCTTTGACAAACTACAGCTCCATCCACAACTCCTCCAATCTTTGTGTCATCCGCAAACTTACCCATCCTTCCGCCTCGACATTCAGGTCATTTATAAAAATCACAAATAGCAGGGGTCCCAGGACAGATCCCTGCGGCACTCCACCAGTCACCGACCTCCAGGCAGAGTACTTTCCTTCCACAACTACCCTCTGCTTTCTTCCTTTAAGCCAATTTTTTATCCAAACAGCCAAGGTTCCACTTATCCCATGCCTCATGACTTTCTGGATGAGTCTTTCATGAGGGACCTTGTCAAATGCTTTGCTAAAGTCCATGTAGACCATATCCACTTCCCTACCCTCATCAATTTCTTTTGTTACCTCTTTAAAAACACAATCAGGCTCGTACGGCACAATCTTCCCTTCACAAAGCCATGTTGACTATCTTCTTTTAGCTTTTCTAATTTCTTTCTTAAGAATGTTTTTACATCCTTTATATTCCTTGAGCACCTCATTTACTCCATGTTGCCTATATTTATTGTAGGTCTCTCTCTTTTTCCAAACCAAATTTCCAATTTCACTTGAAAACCATGGCTCTCTCAAACTTTTAACCTTTCCTTTCAACCTAACAGGAACATAAAGATTCTGTACCCTCAAAATTTTACCTTTAAATGGTAAAATTACTCTATTACATCCTTCCCATAAAACAAATTGTCCCAATCCATTCCTTCTAAATCCTTCCACATCTCCTCAAAGTTAGCCTTTCTCCAATCAAAAATCTCAACCCTGGGTCCAGACCTATCCTTCTCCATTGAAACTAATGGCATTGTGATCACTGGACTTGAAGAGCTCCCCAGCACATACCTCCGTCACCTGACCTATTTCATTCCCTAACAGGAGATCCAACATTGCCCCTTCCCTAGTTGGTACCTCTATGTATTGCTATAAAAAACTATCCTGCACACATTTTACAAACTTCAAACCATCCAGCCCTTTTACAGAATGGGCTTCCCAGTCTATGTGTGGAAAATTAAAATCTCTCACATTCACAACCTTGTGCTTACTACAAATATCTCCTATCTCCTTACAAATTAGCTCCTCCAGTTCTCGCTCCCCATTAGGTGGTCTATAATACATCCCTGAAGTTTGATTACCGTTCCAACCACTCAACAGATGACACCATTGCCATCACCCTCCACCTGGCCCTAACTCACCTGGACAAAAATGACACATACATTCGGATGCTGTTCATAGACTTCAGTTCAGCATTCAACACAATCATCCCTCAGAAACTGATTGGAAAGCTGAGCCTACTGGACCTGAACACCTCCCTCTGCAACTGGATATTAGACTTCCTGACTGGGAGACCTCAGTCAGTCCGGATCGGGAGCAGCATCTCCAACACCATCACACTGAGCACGGTGGCTCCCCAGGGCTGTGTGCTCATTCCACTGCTGTTCACTTTGCTGACCCACGACTGTGCTGCAACACACAGCTTGAACCACATTATCAAGTTCGCTGATGACATGACTGTGGTGGGTCTCATCAGCAAGAACAACGAGTCAGCTTACAGAGAGGAGGTGCAGCAGCTAACGGACTGGTGCAGAGTCAATAATCTGTCTCTGAATGTGAACAAAACAAAAGAGATGGTTGTTGACTTCAGGAAAGCACGGAGCGACCACTCCCCGCTGAACATCGACAACTCCTCAGTAGAGATCGTTAAGAGCACCAAATTTCTTGGTGTTCACCTGGTGGAGAATCTCACCTGGTCCCTCAGCACCAGCTCCATAGCAAAGAAAGCCCAGCATTGTCTCTACTTTCTGCAAAGGCTGAGGAAAGTCCATCTCCCACCCCACAACAGAGGTTGTATTGAGAGCATCCTGAGCAGCTGCATCACTGCCTGGTTTGGAATTTGTACCAGCTCGGATGGCAAGACCCTGCAGCGGATAGTGAGGTCAGCTGAGAAAATCATCGGGGGTCTCTCTTTCTGCCATTACAGACATTTACACTACACGCTGCATCCACAAAGCAAACAGCATTATGAAGTACCCCACGCACCCCTCATACAAACTCTTCTCCCTCCTGCCGTCTGGGAAAAGGCACCAAAGCATTCGAGCTCTTATGACCAGACTCTGTAACAGTTTCCTCTCCCAAGCTATCAGACTCCTCAATACTCAGAGCCTGGACTGACATCTTACTGCTCTATTGTCCTGTTTATTATTTATTGTAATGCCTGCACTGTTTTGTGCACTTTATGCAGTCCTGGGTAGGTCTGTAGTCCAGTGTAGTTGTTTCTCTTTCTCTGTGTTGTTTTATACATAGTTCAGTATAGTTCTTGTACTGTGTCATGTAACACCATGGTCCTGAAAAATGTTGTCTCATTTTTACTATGCACTGTACCAGCAGTTATGGTCAAAATGACAATAAAAGTGACTTGACTTGACGTCTTAACTATAAGTGTTAGTACACCTTTCCCATTCCTCAATTCCACCCAAATAGTCTCCCTAGATGAGCCCTCTAATCTATCCTGCCAAAGCACCACTGTAATATTTTCTCTGACAAGCAATGCAATACCTCCTCCTCTTCACAGCTGAAGCAATGAAATCCAGGAATAATTAGTTACCAATCATACCCCTCCTGCAACCAAGTTTCACTAATAGCTACAATATCATATTTCCAGGTATCAATCCATGCTCTCTCATCCACCTTCCTTACAATGCTCTTAGCATTAAAATGAATGCATTTATGAAATTCTCCACCTCTTACTCTCTGTTTATCCCTAATGGTGCAAACAACTTTATTATATTCTTTTTCTTTCTTCTCCCCTACATCTTCGGTCTGAGCACTCCCCTTCTCTATCACCTGCCTATCCTCCCTCACACACTGTCTACTAGCTTTCTCTATTTGTGAACCAACCTCCTCTCTCCTAGTCTCTTCGATTTGATTCCCACCCTCCAACAATTCTAGTTTAAAGTCTCCCCAGTAGCCTTAGCAAATCTCCCCGCCAGGATATTGGTCCCCCTAGGATTCAAATGCAACCCCTCCTTTTTGTACAGGTCACACCTGCCCCAAAAGAGGTCCCGATGATCAAGAAACTTGAATCCCTGCCCCTTACTCTAATCCCTCAGCCACGCATTTATCCTCCACCTCATTCCATTCCTACTCTCACTGTCACGTGGCACAGGCAGTAATCCCGAGATTACCACCTTTGCGGTCCTTCTTCTCAACTGCCTTCCTAACTCCCCATATTCTCCTTTCAGGACCTCTTCCCCTTTCCTACCTATGTCATTGGTACCTATATGTACCACAACCTCTGGCTCCTCACCCTCCCACTTCAGGATATCTTGGATGCGATCAGTAACATCCTGGACCCTGGCACCAGGGAGGAAAACTGGCATCCGGGTCTCCTGACTACATCCACTGAATCGCCTATCTGACCCCCTAACTATTGAGTCCCCTATTACTACTGCCTTCCTCTTCCTTTCCCTACATTTCTGAACCACAGGGCCAGACTCTGTGCCGGAGACGTGGCCACTGTTGCTTCCCACAGGTAGGCTGTTCCCCCCAATAGTACTCACACAGGAGTACTTATTGTCAAGGGATAGAGCCACTGGGGTACTCTCTAGTACTTGACTCTTCCCCTTCCCCCTCCTAACTGTGACCCATTTGTCTGCCTCCTGTGGCCCCGGTGTGACCACCTGCCTGTAACTCCTCTCTATCAACTCCTCACTCTCCCTGACCAGACGAAGGTCATCGAGCTGCAGCTCCAGTTCCCTAACACGTTCCCTTAGGAGCTGCAGCTCAGTGCATCTGGCACAGATATGGACGTCCGGGAGTCTAGGAGACTCCACAACCTCCCACATCTGACACCGAGAACAGCAAGCTGCCCTCACACTCATAATTTCCCCCTTTCCTCAAATAACAGGAAAAATTGAAAACTAAAACTACCTTGCCTCACCCGCCTCTGCCTAAGCCCGTTGAGCCAAAGCCCTTAAGCTTTCACTCTGCTCCTGGCTCTCTCCGCTGCCTGCAAAATGACACTGCCCTCTGTATAAGGCTGTGTTCCTTTAAAATCTTCTGCGCTTCACTGCCCAACGTCACACGCCTGCGCAGTCCCACCTCTCTTAACCCCGATGAAAAGAAAAAATCAAAATGGCTCCCGCAGCACTCCTGTTCCGATTCTCAGACTTCCTTCTTCAAATTAAACCCGAATCAGGATTTCCGTCCTTTTAAATCTCCTGCACTTCATTGCCTGACGTCACACGCCTGCGCAGTCCCGCCTCTCTTAACTCGGATGAGAAGAAAAATCAAAATGTCTCCTGCAGCACTCCTGTTCCGATTCTCAGACTTCCTCAGTAGAATTGCCTATGTGGCATTTGGGAATAGGCCAAAAAGAGAAAAGAGAAAGAGAAAAGTTCTTTTGCAATATTTCTCTTAACAATCAAGTCTTCAGTTGCATCAGGCTTGATAGCATATAACTGTGATGCTGCTAGGTTTGTTCTCCATAAGTTTCTGAAATCAAATGAAGATCTTAAACCCTATTTGATATAGATTGCTATGGCACCCTCACTAAATAAAGGTTATACTGTAACCAGCTATTCTTCAAAAGCTAGATCACTTGCCTGTTTATCCTCTATGGTGGGTTTAACTGCCAATACCTGCTATTTGAATGGTGCCCCCACAACCCACCAAGGAGGAGCTACTTGCAGCTAATAACGTAGTTTAAATGCAGTTCATTTATCTTTAGTGCTACATGTTTAATGTAAGATAAAATTCTTAAAACATTTAAAACTGAAGATGAGTTCTTGTTTACAACAGGAGGTTGAACAAAGAAAACTGGTTTGTTGCCCATGGAGGAGTTAAAATATGGAAGAAAATATTGAATCTGAATGGGTCAAAGACAGTGGAAGTAGACTATCCAATTGTTTTTTGTTCTTGCCATGAGGTTGAAGGAATAGAGGCTGCTATTTTGTGAAGCTGCTCTACACCTCGATTTTGCGAACTGGTTTTGCTTGGCTGGATCAGTGTTTTAAAGTAGACACAATGTTGCTGCATGTAATCTGCTACACCAAGGATTGTTTCCAAATAAGAAGTTACTTATGAGGTGTTCTTTGGTTAGATATAACATGCAGGTTTGCGAATGGCAGGGTCTAAGTCTTCCCTGAGTGATTCCATCTGTTTACTAGTTTGGCAACTGATTTCGAACAATGACCCATAAATACCAGTTGTCACAAAAGAGGGCAGTAAATGGATGCTGGCTTGGACCAGAGCCAATAAGAATGTGTTATAGGCCATCAGTTGTCCCATTGCTAACAACACTGAAATGCAACATTTGAACTTCTAAGGAATGAAAACAAAGGCAGAGGCTTCAAATACAAAATAGCAATAACTCTGAAGAATAATCACCTCAAGGAAGAACCCCCGTGCCAAGGACTGGGAGAAGAAAGATCAATGGCCAACGGTCTGAGTGAGTGTTGGTACAAAGGGAATAGTAGAATTCATGTTTTAAGTTGCTGGTCTGGGATCTACATAGTCACATTGTTGTTTGTGCAGAGACAATAAAGCGCAAGCTTCGATCAGTTAAGAATTGCATAGTGAATTTCCTAACCTAGTTCCATTGATCAATTGTCAACAGGTTGGAGTTTTAACTTATTCAAAATTAACTCTTTGAACTCTAGTAGTTGCTGTTTTAGAAAACTGAGCTTGGCAAAAAAAAGCTCCCGCACCCCCCCCCCCCACACCACATACTCCTGAGATAGTGAATATCAATCACACAACAATGGGTAAGACTGTGTCCAAAGGGGAAATGTTGACATTCAGCTGGTACCAATTGCCACTAATACATATTCTGGAGCACTTGTCATGCTCTTATTAAGGACACACTGATCACCGTGTTGACTGCTCCTTGGACCTGCAATTATTCCAGGTCCCAATTTTTCCCATTCTTAACACCACATAACAATGCTGCTCCATTTCATCCACACAACCTCACCCCACACTCACGCTGGCATGATCCTTTTAACATGTTGTAGCCTTAATATCCATATTTATCAGCCTATCCTGACCCCTACCTCACACACACCTTCAGCTCTTCCCTCTTCCCACTTCTCATATATCCCACCACCCCCACTAAATACCATAGCATTGAAGGTCCTCATATTTATTGAGCAGAGTAATTTGAATTTTAGCTGGTCATCCTTAAAAGAAAGCAATGGAGGTCATATCTGACTTCCATTTCTAATGAGAAACTCAGTATCATGTTGAATAGTGGAACACCGAAGTTCGAAGCAGAGTAATTAAGAATTGGACACCACTTTCATCTGAATGGGTAATTGATTTTGATTTTAAAAAGAAACTGCAAATAACGTGTTTGTTATTTACTAAATGATTTTAACAAATTCAAGCAATTGGATATATTTTAAGTACAATTATTTTTTAAATTGAATTGATAATTATTTTTAAAAATCCTTTAGAAGTGCTTCCATACATCCTTGACATTCTTGACATTTAAAATCAGTTTAAAGGCATTTGCAACAACGGGTTGTCAAAAAGCAATGAGGTTAAGCTAAGGTGAGGCCTCTAGATAAGCCATCTCAGACCTTGTTACTACTTGCCAATGACTCCACTTGACCAGATGACTATGCATCCCCATATCCACTGCATCTGTAGAATCTTGCATTTTAACAGTAGCCACAAGAATGTACAACCCATAGGTTTATGTGTGACAGTTTAGATTGAACACAATTTGGCCCAAATTTAAGAAGAGATTTTGCATTAAACTTCTTCCCTTGCCACATTTAAGTAAAATATCTAGGTGAACTTTGATTACATGAAAGCTAGTATTTTATTAAAACATGCAGTTTTACTAATACCATCAGTCAACTCTCTCTGCGCAACTTATTTTAAATGATTAAAATGCACCTCTAAAAATCTACACAAAAGTAGCTTCACATTATGTTAGGGTACATTAGTCTGTTTGATAGTAAACTTAAAAGATGATATGTGGTAGCTTGTAAAACTTATTTTTAATAGTTTTGTGACAAATGAATCAATTCCATTTTTAAAGATTCCCTGAAGGCCTGTATATAAGTTCAGTTAAACAAAATCTCCACATCAATCAGTAAAAAGATAGGGGGGAAGCAGTAAAGTCAATGGAAAGCAAAATTAAATATAAACCCACCTGTTGTTCTTTGTGTGACTTGCATGATGCTCAATAAGTCTTTTATTTGCATTTGTTCCTCATCCTTTTGACTGTAACATCTTCACCAATCCATTACTTTCTCACAACAGATTCTCCTTCTATCTGCTCCATTTCCACTAATTTATCTACTTATTTTCCAGTTATCCACTGTATCCTGCTCTCATTATTGCTTTGTGCTCATTCATCATATTTCAACCTCTGCCTGCAACCTGTATACCATTTACTCCCTATAAAGACTGGTGAGAAAAAGTTAGAAGTATCCATCACATTCAAGGGGAAGCACTGCTTCTTTGCATGTTAGTCTTCACGTCATATTTCAGTTTGATCTTGAAGCATAATTGTGTTCCCTTATTGGGTTAAAAAGCACCGACCGCCTGACATGTAAACACTATGGCAATGGTAGCACTGGAAGGACTGTGCCACCATTGCCTTCTCAAGGACATTAAACACAGATCCTGCTAGCAACACCTAAATGCATAGAACTAATAAAGACAATCTATATTACTCCATATTTTCACTTCTTATGATTCTCTCTAAGCACCTTTTCTTTGGAAAATTCAAGCAAACAAATAATTAAATCGGATTTTCCACTCACAAGTATCTTCCTCTTAGCATCTCTTTCTATACTTCTCACAGCTCAACGGGAGCAGAACAGTTAAAAAATTTATGATTGTTATTAGATCTGCTGAAAGGTTAAAGTAAATAACAGCTGTAGAAAGTATTCACATAAAAGCTTTTTAAGTTACATTGAGACCCAGAGGACCAGTAATGATTGCACTAGTGCATTAAAAGATTCTCAAGGGCAAGTTTGAAAGGACTCTGTGTACGGCTGTGTATATCAGTGTTTTTTGTGTTGATGCTTACATAAGCAAATAAACAAAGGCAGCACTATCACCAGAACTTGCTTTATTGTAAGAAGCAGCTGATCCATTTTTAAAAGAACCCTTACACTACACTGTTTCGGCTTTAAACGGGAAATAAACCCATACCCATCAACTATTTACATAAATGAACATTTATAATAGGTTAAATATTTACATTTTTTTTGTATTCACTATTATCAATTTGACCAAATGGAAATTCAGTCACCTTGTCTTGATTTTTGGGTTCTTTTGGAAAGGCAGATTTACCATCCCTGAAGTATACATTCTCAGGACACCCAGGGGTATTGAAACTCCTTCAGCTGAAGGCTTTGCATAATCTGCATGAACTTCAGGTGTCCACAAGCCACTTGATCAATGTTATCTCTGCTGATGGTTGTATCAAAGGATTAATAGTAAAACTTAAATCTAAGTACATCTTGGGTGAGTCCAGAACTAGAGGCCACAGTTTAAGAATAAGGGGTAGGCCATTTAGAACTGAGATGCGGAAAAACTTTTTCACGCAGAGGGTGGTGAATATGTGGAATGCTCTGCCCCAGAAGGCAGTGGAGGACAAGTCTCTGGATGCATTCAAGAGAGAGTTAGATAGAGCTCTTATAGATAGCGGGGTCAAGAGATATGGGGAGAGGGCAGGAACGGGGTACTGATTGTGTATGATCAGCCATGATCACAGTAATGGCGGTGCTGGCTAGAAGGGCCGAATGGTCTACTCCTGCACCTACTGTATATTGTCTATTGTGTGCCATGTTACCAAAATTTTATAGACATAGTCATGGACCATAGAAACAGACTGACCACTGGGTCCCATCGATATCTAATCCCATTTTCCAGAACTTGGCCCATTGCTTTCTGTGCTGAGGTGAATCAAATGTTCATCTTGACACTTCTTAAGTTTGTACCTTGTCAAGATAATAATGAATACCCAGTAATCTAAGAAGTAACCATAAAAGAACTGTTGGCAAATACAGTGTAAAGATAAGGAAATAAGTAATTTGTGTATTCTACAGGTTTTCCCTAAGTAATGAATAGGTTTTGTTTTTATCAAAGACTGTAAGTCAAAAAATATACAGAAAACACTCAATATGGTTACCATATCACTACAGTATTGCAATGAATGAATGAATGGCATCAAAAGAACATAAGTCTAAAAGAAAAGAAAAATTATTGACAGTAGAGTGAAAGAGAGGAAACGTCCTGTCTTTCAAAGAAATTAATATATATATAGACGTTGGACTTTTGAATTTAATAATATCATGTAAGCTCATTTGTACATATGGATATTTCAGGTTGAGCATTCATGACCTAGAGACAGTCTGTGTAAGCTATATAGAATGTGGATATACCAAATGACCTTTATGATTTATGTTACCCATTTTGGTTCTCTACTGCCATGACGCACATAAATGTCCTCACACCTCACTTTTGATCATTCTCCATGGACTTCCCTAACCCTTGGACTTCTGTCACCTCTTCCGGCTTCTCACCTCTTTCTCCACACATCCTTCAAAATCTTTGATCAGTTTTAGGCCAGAAATTTGGCTTTAGCTCTTTGGCTATGTTTTTGGCTATGGCTCTTGTGTGGACGATCACTGTATAATGACAATGGATTTCCTTCCAAATGAACTCCTGTTGTGACTTTGGAATTTCTACTCCATGCTTCCTCTTCAGGCAACCATTGCTCACACATAGTACACAAAATACGGGAGAAACTCAGCAGGTCATTTAGTGTCTCTGGAGATACTGAGACCCTTAACATTGACTCTTTATTTTTCTCCATAGATGGTGCCTGACCTGCTGAGTTCCTCTAGCAATTTGTGTGTGTTACTCACGATTTCCAGTAAAATCTATTGTGTTCACCGTTTTCTCCAGAAGGGTTCGATTTTGTTCACTAATCCCTGTCAATATGTATTCATATACCTGTATTAAAGGAACATCTGAATGTGTGGACTTCACAACTCTTTTAGCTACAAATGGTAAATCATCATTTATAAACAGTAACTGAAAAATGTCTTATGTCAATTTAATCATCAGCTCTTGAAAAGATGGGCACCATAGTGCATACAGTGGAGTATTCCACTCTGATGTCGAGCTATCAATAGAATCATTTAGGTAGGGCAAAAAAAAAGGCCACCATTGTGGTGATGGAGCTTGTATAATTGAAATAACTTACATAACTCCAGAGAATGCCAGCAATAGTTTACAATCTGTCAGCAAAGTGGATGTTGGGTGGACAATTGAAACCTTTGAACACAATTGACCACAGAAATTATAGCTGGAATTTAAACATAGAAACATGGAAACCTACAGCACAATACAGGCCCTTTGGCCCACAAAGTTGTGCCGAACTTTAGAAATTACTAGGCTTCCCTATAGCCTTCTATTTTACTTAGCACCTCCAACCGTGCATCATCAGCAAACTTACTAACCCATCCCTCCACTTCCTCATCTAGGTCATTTATAAAAATCACAAAGAGTAAGGGTCCCAGAACAGATCCCTGAGGCACACCCCATTGGTCATCGACCTCCATGCAGAATATGACCCATCTACAACCATGCTTTGCCTTCTGTGGGCAAGCCAGTTTGGGATCCACAAAATAATATCCCTTTGGATCCCATACCTCCTTACTTTCCCAATAAGCCTTGCATGGGGTACCTTATCAAATGCCTTGCTGAAATCCATATACACTCCATCTACTACTATTCCTTATTTAGTCACATCCTCAAAAAATTCAATCAGGCTCGTAAGGCACAACCTGCCCTTGACAAAGCCATGCTGACTACTCCTAATCATATTATACCTCTCCAAATATTCATAAATCCTGCATCTCAGGATCAAATTACCCATCATTGAGTTAAGACCCACTGGTCTATAATTTCCTGGGCTACCTCTACTCCGTTCCTTGAATAAACAAACAACACTTGCAACCCTCCAATCCTCCAGAAACTCTCCCGTCCCCATTGATGATGCAAAGATCGTCACCAGAGGCTCAGCAATCTCCTCCCTCACCTCCTACAGTAGCCTGGGGTACATCTCATCCAGTCCCAGCGACCTATCCAACTTGATGCTTTCCAAAAGCTCCAGCACAAACCCTTTCTCAATATCTACATGCTCAAGCTTTTCAGTCTGCTGCAATTCATCACTAAAATCACCAAGATCCTTTTCCACAGTGAATACTGAAGTAAAGTATTCATTAAGTACCTCTACTACTTCCTCCGGTTCCATACACACTTTCCCACTGTAAAACACTTGATAGCTCCTATTCTGTCATGTCTTATCCTCTTGCTCTTCACATACTTGTAGAATGCCTTGGGGTTTTCCTTAATCCTGCCCGGCAAGGCCTTCTCATGGCCCCTTCTGGCTCTCCTAATTTCCTTTTTAAGCTCCTTCCTATTAGCCTTATAATCTTCTAGATCTCTAATATTACCTAGCTCTCTGAACCTTTTGTAAGTTTTTCTCTTCTTCTTGACTAGATTTATTACAGCTTTTGTACACCACAGTTCCTGTACCCTACTCTAACTTCCCTGTCTCATTGGAACGTACCTTTATCGAACCCCACACAAGTATCCCCTGAATATTTGCCACATTTCTTCTGTACTTTTCCCTGAGAACATGTTTCCAAGTTAAGCCTCCAATTTCCTGCCTGATAGCCTCATAATTCTCCTTACTCCAATTAAACACTTTTCTAACTTGACTTTTCCTATCTCTCTCCAATACCATTGTAAAGGAGATAGAATTATGATCACTATCTCCAAAATGCTCTCCTACTAAGAGATTTTACACCTGACCAGGTTCATTTCCCAATACCAAATCAAGTACAGCCTCTCCTCTTGTCGGCTTATCTCATATGGTGTCAGGAATCCTTCCTGAACACACCTAACAAACTCCATCCCATCTAAACCCCTCACTCTAGGGAGATGCCGATCAATATTTGGGAAATTCTAATCTCCCATGACGACAACTCCATTATTATTACAATTTTTCAGGATCTGTTTTGCTATCTGCTCCTCAATATCCCCGTTAATATTGGGTGGCTATAAAAAACACCCAGTAAAGTTACTGACTCCTTCCTGTTCCTAACCTCCACCCACAGAGACTCCATAGACAATCCCTCCATGGCGTCCACCTTTTCTGCAACTGTGACACTATCTCTGATCAACAGTGGGATGCCCCCACCTCCTTTACCTCCCTCCCTGTCTTTTCTGAATCATCTAAAACCCGGCACTTGAAGTAACCATTCCTGCCCCTGAGCCATCCAAGTCTCTGTAATGGCCACCACATCATATCTCCAAGTACTGATCCACACTCTAAGCTCATCTGCTTTGTTCACAACACTCCTTGCGTTAAAATAGACACATCTCAAACCTTCAGTCTGAGTGCATCCGTTCTCTATCACCTGCCTATCCTCCCTCTCGCACTGTCTACTTTCTCTATTTGTGAGCCAACCTCCTCTTCCCCAGTCTCTTCAGTTCGGTTCCCAGCCCCCAACAAATCTAGTTTAAACTCTCCCCAGTAGACTTAGTTTTAATTCTCCACTTGTGTATAGATTTTTCTTCCATTGCAAGTAGAGGGAGCATAAATAATTAGCAACTTGTGCACCAGCTGCTTAATGTAAATGATGGCTTCATTCATCCCATTGTACGTGACAATTGTAATGGGTGCTGCAATTGCAATGGATGAGGAAAGAAGACTTCTACAAACCATTGTTTATATGCCTTCTTTTGCTCTTCATCCCAATGTCAGGGTTCCCACTTATGTTCTAATCTATGAAGGGGAGTTAAATGTGGCTGAAAGTATGAAATTCTGAAGCATTTGATATGAAGGAGTGAAGCTCAGTGATGTTAGTCAGTTTTCTTGCATACAGCATAGTAACCACCAGTTCCTGGACTGGTATCTGCCTGATCTCGTTGATTCTAAGATGACTCTGAGCTGCATAGATTCATATCTGAATCATAAAAACCTTGAAAGTCCCTTGTAACACTTTAAACATGACTTAAAAGATCCGCCAGATTTGAGGATTCAGCTTCGAGCTCACAACCCTGACTGGTCAAACAGCAATGAAGAATCCTTCTATATCTGAGTGCAATGGTATTCCTAACTCTCCACCTGGGACTTGCATGACTGATACTGTGGAAACTGAGAGGAAGCTGCTGACGTGATGATGGAAGTCTGAACATTGGCAGAGCTGAAGGACCTTCACTGTTGCCCTAAACACCAGTGGTGTAATGGGCAGTAAGGGGAAAAAAAAGATCCTGGTGGCTGATAACTTCATATGGTTGCTTGTCCTGACCTGAAATGTCAACTGTCCATAGATGCTGCCTGGCCCACTGAGTTCCTCTGGCATTTTGTGCATTGCTCTGGATTTCCAGAATAGGTTTCTTGTGCCTCCTTAAAACCCATTGTGCATGTCCATTGTCTGGTAAGGAAGTTCATACGCACAGTATCTGTTCATAATTCTGGATCAGTATGGACAGCCCACCAATTCATAGATTCTGTTAATCAACAATTGTTCTGTTTAGAATAAAAACAGAGAATGCTGGAAATATTCAGCAGGTTAGGTTGCATCCATGGAAAGAGAAATAGTTCAACTGTTGTGATGAAGAGTCCTGTGCCTCAGCTGTTAACTTAATCTTTGCATGTATGCTGCCTGACCTGCTGAATATTTTTAGCATTTTCTATTTTCATTTGAGATTTTCAGCACCTGTAGTTTATATATTTGCAATGTTCTGTTTAGGGTTACATTGTAGTCCCACATAATTTCCATTTGCAGGTGGAGTGAGCTTTCCCATTCATACCTTTGAACCTTCAGCATTCTCTGATTTTGTTCCTACTTGCATAAATTCACTTCCTGTAGTTAAGGCCACAGGGAATAGATGCCAACAGTGAAAATTATGGCATGCAAACTCATGTGAACAGCTCCCCAGGTTCTTAGCAGTTTTGTTCATCTCCAGAACATTTCTGCAAGTTCCATATACTAAATGTAGCATACCTTTCTCTGCAAAATTGTAAATGTGTGCCTATTCCCACACATTTTTAAGTCCAATATTATTCCCCTCACAGTTTACTTTGATTTCCTATTCTGTATCACTTATTTTGAGCCCTGTGCACCACATCCAAGTCACGTACATGAGAATGGTTGTAAAGGATTTTTTTTGTGCCTGGGGTCATGGGGGTTTGATGTTTTTATTTGAATGGAATGGTTCCATGGTTCTTTGTTTTTGAATCTTTGAATTTGAAGAAATGGGTGTTCTGAAATGTGAGCACCTTTTTCGTAACATTAATAGCACGGTTGTCTCCGAGAAATGCATGTTTTGAAAAGGTAATTGGACTGAATCTAGAAACTTCAGGCTGTGTAATTCACCCCCAATTATTCAAAAGATACATAATATTAGCAGTGATAGCCTGTATGATTATTTAGTTGGTAAAAAGGACTCAATTACAAAGCCCAGTAATGCACCAGGAAAATATGGTTACACTATTCGAATGTGATAACGGCTTTTGGAGAAGTCACCAATATAATTATGAAGTGGAACACGAGTACCTTTCTCTACTTATGTTCCAAGAGGAGTGCCAATTCTAATGATATGGAGTATTATTTTGATCATGTGACATACTTTGCAATGCTATTTAAGTGTATTTGGGGGGTGAAAGCAGGTGATGGGGCTAAGAGGAAAAATTGATCATCCATGGTGAAATGGCAGAGCAGACTCAATGGACCAGATCTCCTAGTTTTGCTCGTATATGATATGATCACATGGTCTTAAGTCCTCACTGTTGAACATGCCAGAAAAGCAACTCGCAAAAGCATATATATTTTTTAAATCTTTGGCTTGATAGTGATGCCAAAACACAAGTTATAAATCAAAGAGTAAAGATATAAGTACATCTTTTAAACTTAACCTGCTTCCTATGGTATTGACTGTAATGAGCACATCTCACAAAAATACATTGACTCAAATTATTTCATGCCAGACTGCACAAGTTGTTCCCATTTTTACATACATTAGAAATAATAAATGAAAAAATAAGTCAAAGTTAAGTCAATAGCTTCCACTTCTCATCTTTGAAAGCCAGCCTTTGGGACATGAGTCTCAATGCATAAGATTTGTCTGGCTGCCAAAACTGATTATGTTATACAACAACATACATTAAGTGTTGACAGGAATTTTCTTTCTCTCTTGGTTACATTATATTCCCCCTTCCTCTCTATTTTGTTGTACTCCCTCTCTGGCTTTCTTTCTCTTCAGTGTACACTGGCCTTACAGTCACTCCCTCATCTGTGCACCTCTCTTCCTGTCTCACCTTGAATGTGTTGTTATCCTTCTAACTCAAGTTTGTATTTTATTCCAAAATTCAATAAAAGTGTGGTATAGATCATTAATTAAGACAGAAATTGTTGTAAAGATTTAGGAGGTCTGGCATCATCCATGATAAGAGAAAGATTAATTTCAACTGGAAAGATTAATTATCACTTTTTTCAAAGCTCTGAGCAGCTGAAAATTTTCCTAAGTTCCTGTTTTGATTCTGCTTCTTTCACTTCGGTCACCAAATTTGTGAATTCCTCCTTTCCCTTGTCATTCTCCATTGCGTTTATTATACTTTCTCTTGCTTCCTGTACTTCTCAAAATGTATAGGGGCTGCTTTGCACTCATTCCTATCCTCCTCCCCATCCGTTTGTGTTTTTCCCCTTTCAATTGTTCAATCAGGACTCATGGAGTTTTTATGCAATTTTCACTTATCCCAATTCTGAATTACTCATAACAGGCCAGGGAGCACAGCTTTCAAAGTAATGGGCAGGGTTTCCTTCGGGCCTCTTATTGCAAGCTAATATGCACAGAGTTAGGGTAGATGTGCTAACAGTGTCTAAATACTCTGCTTCTCTTGAGCCTACAGAATTAAAAAAGATGAGGAATCCTACACAAGATGATTCCCTGCAAGACAGAAATGTGTAAAATAGTTGCCGTATTGTTAATCTGTTACAGCAGGTTGAGAATTAATTGTATGCCTGTAGGCAGGAGAGTGTTGACAATGGATCTGGATGTGCTTGAAGACTTGTTAAAGGAAGAACTAGCTTCATTACCAGCAGCCCTTTGCTCCCCAATGAAGAGTGCAATAGGTTGCCAGCTCATGTGACCCATACAGATAATGCCGCATTGCTGAAATGATAACTGGACATCTCTGGCTGCAGCAGAAATTGCTACATAAACAAGGATGAGATACATTGTGTGAAAACTCAGGGACCATGCAATCTACTGCACTATTAGAATATTTCCCATGCCCTCCCTCATGGCAAAGTCTGCAAACTGTAATGTGCAAGACTTTATGGTGGGAGGAAAATACATAATTTTATTTGCTAAATTGAACTTCATACTTGTAAATGTAACAGAAATATGATAAACTTGTGCATTAAAGGAGTGCCAAATATCCAACATGGAGAACAAGATGTATTAGTACCGTTACTAAAGTGCCACAACTCTGAGGGGCCGAAGGGTACAAAGAAGCCCCCTCCTTTTCGAGAATTGCAAGATCGCTATTAATTCGGGTCTGGGACCCAGGAAATGAGAGAGAGACATCCAGAATACACAGGCTTGGAATGTGTCCCGGCCTCAGCAAGGCGGAACCCTTGATAACGGCTATTGCCTCTTGGAGACAGAATTGTGTATTGAGTACTGTACTATTCAGTGAAGCCCTCAGAGAATGACCAGAGTGGGCTGGTTGAGGGATTGCATCATCCCAACCTGATTGACATCTGAGACCCCGTGAGTCAGGATAAAAGAGGGTCTGGGGAACAACCCCTTTAGACGCACCAGGAGAAACGTATGAGACCGGTGGGGACTTGTGTGTGTGTCCATCCTTGCCCGGATGATGAGTCTTCCATGGAACAGCCTCGCTAAAGGACGAATACAGATCAAGATCGGATAAAGGAAAGCCAGCAAGTTTCTAAAATCTGTCTCTCTCCAACCAAAGGCTGCAGCCTGAGTGAATTGAGTGACTTTTATATTTCCATCGGACAATACATTATCCCCTAGACAACGATCAAGCTTATTTCTTATTGATTATTATTATACCCGCACTTTTAGATTTAGTATTGATGATGTATATTATCTGTATGTTTGCATTGATATTATTTTTGTGTATTTTTACTAATAAATACTGTTAAAAATAGTACCATCAGACTTCAACGGACCTCTCTATCTTTGCTGGTAAGTGACCCAGTTACGGGGTTCGTAACAGTACATTACAGCTTGTCATTGCAGTGCAAAGCAAAAAGATATGTGTGGTATCTGTGGCCTTGCTCTTAGCAATTGTTAAAAGCATCCTGTCCAACACTAATTTGTACTGAATGCAACCCTTATGAGGACAGTTACATTCAGGAAATCCCATTTATCTGCTGGTTAACTAGTGGTTAAACTGACCATTACAGTCCACTATCAACTTGTTAAAAATTAATGCAAAATCTGCAGCAGTGTTCCTCCAAAGTCTACAGTAAAACTCAGAGGCTCTTAAACCAACCTTTTCCTGACACTGTCATTGCCGAGAATAAAATAACTGGACCCAGAGTACACACACTCTTACGACTCAACCATAATTTATTTTAATTGTGCACAAAGAGAATAGCATGGCCCCTGTCAACACTCTGTCCTGAAGCCAGGAAAGAAAACTGCTATTTTTATACAGAATTGCCTTGTAAGTTACGGATATTGACCATTTGTTAAATTGTATATATGTTAATTCCTTACTTGCAGTATCAAACACCATTCACATTAGAGGTGTTCACAGTCAATAGAAGTTACAAGCTGGTAACTGATGCAATTGTCTTGTAGTCGTCGGGTGTGTTTTGCATCATTCCATTATATTCCAATCACATCTCCAGACCCCCAGTGTGCAAAGGAAATCAATGCTCTTCAAGGATCATTTTTGCCTGGGCTATCTTTTCTCAATTTGTAGTCTATCCTTGCCTGGACATTATCCCTTGCCTTAATGCAACTTCCACAACACAACCACACTCCTCTATAAACTTTTTGATAACTAAATCAAACCATGTCCATCCTAATTACCCAGATTCAATTAAAAGTGATCTGCAAAAGTGATTGCAACATGGCCATACATGTACAAGAGGATTATTTAACATGCTTACACAACGCCATAAGAACTCAGCAAGTCAGGCAGCATCCATGAGAAAAGAGTAGTCAACGTTTCGGGCCGAGATCCTTCAGCAGGAATGGGGAATCTCAGCCCGAAACATTGGCTACTCTTTTCTCACGGATGCTGCCTGACCTGCTGCGTTCTTCCAGCATTGTGTATGTATTCTTTGATCCACAGCATCTGCAGTTGTATTTTTGTGTTATTTAACATGCTGTTGTTTAGGTTTCATGGGAAAATGTGGAAGAAAATTGTCCCAATAACAGTAGTGAATTAACACCTGCCTTTATGAGTTACCGGAGATGATTTCAAGATAGTATGTGATTCCAACATTTCAAGTAAGTAGGTGATTCCAACCCTGCAGGACACTATTATTTATTCTTTGGGTATTAGGCCATGCCACCCTAAACTCCCCAGCTTAGTACTTCATCTCCATTAGTGTTAGACAGATACTGCATTAGCAGGCAATCAAGCAATATAGATAATTAATTTTGGCATGCAGCTTTAGTCACTGACTCAGTGCCAGCAATAGATAACACCTGGAAAGGGCCCAGATGTTGCCTGTGCTAAATAGAAACATAGAAAATCCACAGCACAATACAGGCCATTCGGCCCATGATGCTGTGCTGAATATGTACATATTTTAGAAATTACCTAGGGGTACCCATAGCCCTCTATTTTTCTGAGCTCCATGTACATATCCAGGAATCTCTTAAAAGACCCTATTGTATCTGCCTCCACCACCGTCGCTGGCTGCCATTCCACACACTCATCACCATCTGCACAAAAAACTTGCCCCAACATCTGCTTTGTACATACTTCCAAGCATTTTAAAACTGTGCCCTCTCGTGTTAGCCATTTCAGTCCTGGGAAAAAGCCTCTGACTATCCACACGATCAATGCCTCTCATCATCTTATACATGGGCTCTGGGCATGTTTTCAGGTGCTAATTTCAAGTTTACCTCAGTGGTGTAGCGAGATAGTGATTTCACTTAGGGAAATATGAAACTGATATTGTGATATTTTTAGTAAATACTTCTAATCTGCATTCAAAAAGGTTTGGGATGATTTGGCTGGAGACTTATGGGAGTGGGGATGAAATTCTGGAAGAAATTATTCAAAAGGAGGCATTCAATACATCTGCAGGCATCAAGGCAGATGAATCTCCAGGGCCAGATGAGGTGAAAACTGATTGGAAAAATCATGTGGGACAAAATTAATCTACATTTGGAAAGACAGTGCTTAATCAAAGATAGATACCATGGCTTTGTTAGGTGGAGATCCTACCTGATCAATATGATAATTTTTGATAAAAGAAACAAAGTGTGTTAGCGATTCAAGAGATTCTGCAGATACTGGAAATTATGAGCAAGACACACAAAATGTTGCTTTATGTGTGTCAATTAAGTGTATATAGACCAGTAAGGTCTTTGAGAAGGTCCCTGGTCCCATGGGATCCAGGGCATGTTAGCTACTAGAATCCAAAATTGACATAGTAATATAAGGCAGAAAATAATAGTCAGGGGTTGATTTCATGAACAGAAGCCTGTTAGTAATGCTGATCTAATTATTTAGATGTGAATGTTGGAGGTATGATGATTAACTATACAGATGACATGAAACTGACTGTAGTACGAGTACTCGAAATCATAACTGGGAGACTTCACTCAGGCTTCCATTGCATGGATGTCAAGCCTGACTTGGTCTGAGTTACAATATTTTGCAAATGCTTTCTGCTTGGGCTGGAAATGGAAAAGACAATGCACATTTGTGTTATATCACCCAAGGCCATAAAAAGCCTTGCCATATGATACAGTTTTCCACTTATATGTCTCCCTGATTTATTCATTGCATCTGATACTCCCGTTGTGGCCTCTACTTGGTGAGACCTGATGCAAATTGGGCACCCACCTTGCCAAGTACCTTTGCTCCATCCACCATGGCCGCCAGGATCACCCAGTCGCCAGCCATTTAAATTCTCCTTCTATTCTCATATCAATATGTCTGTACTCAGCCTCCTCTACAGTCATATTAAGGTTTCCTTCAAGGGGATGAACCAACAGAAAGCATCTGGCCCAGGCCGTGTATTAAAAGCCTGTGCTAAGAACGTGGTAACCTGCCTCAATGACTATCATCCAGTGGCACTCACATCCACTGTGATGAAATGTTTTGTGAAGTTGGTGGTGAAGCACATCAACTCCTGCCTGAAAAGCAAC